>NC_056660.1:69952000-71238500 GCF_018350195.1 Panthera tigris | reverse complement strand
CAAATCAGTTTCTAATACCATTCTCCAATAAAAGGAACCAGGGCTCCTTGAAGAAATGTCTCATTCTAGGGCTGGGGCAGGTTACACAGAACAAGCATCCTGTAGTGCCAGAAAGTCAGGAAGTGCTCAAAAAAATAAACTATTGGAAGTATGTAAAAGGGATCCAGGAGCCAGCCTGAAAGAGCTCCCACTGGCCAAAGCTGGAAGAATTTGAGCAACAAAATAAATACTGAAGTACTGGATTGTAACCCAATGTATAAAATAAATATGCATGAATCCATACTAATATAAATGATTGGCTAAATAAATAAATGTGGAAGAAGAGACAAATCTCCCATACAGAAGAATTCCAAATAATTTATGTAAATACTCCCTCCTCAAGGAAGCTGAGTGTGGGCTGCACTTAGGGACTTGGTTCCAGTGAGCAGCAAATGGCAAGCAGGGGAGCAAAGTACATTGGAGAATCCTGATGAAAACTACCTGAGCCAGGTGATGAAGGGTGATGTCATCAGTGATAAGTCATGCGGGTAGCATGACACATGTCCTCTTGTAGGATGTGATGAGAAGGACACTTGACTTCTGTTGTCTTTCTCCCCCAAACCAATAACCCTAATCTAACTAAGATAAAAACATAAAAGCCAAAATTAGGGACATTCTACAAACTACCTACATTCTACAAACAACATATGACAAACTACCTGACTAGCACTCCTCAAACTGCCAACGTCCTGAAAGGCAAGGGAAATCACAAACTGTCACAGACCAGAGGAGGCTCAGGAGACAGGATGACTAAATGCAATGTGGTGTTCCAGACTGGAACCCAAAACAGAACACAGACATTAAGGGAAGGCTGTGAAATCTAAATAGAGTCTGAGGTTTCCTTAAGAGTACGTACCAATGTTGATTCCTTATCTGTGACGAATGAACTAAAGTAAGGTCACACGATAACATCATCCTACTGAAACTGGATGAGGGGTACACGGGAATTCTCTGTGCTATCTTTACAAATCTATCTCCGTACTATCTTTAAACTATCCATACTATCTGAAACTATTTCTAAATTGAAAAGTTTATTTCAAAGCAAACAAACAAAAGGAAATCTTGGGGCTGTGGGTCCCAATCCAGAGGGAATGGATCCCCTCTGCTGAGCACACTATGTTCCTAGTGAGCTCTTAATTCTTCCTTCAGATCTCAGCTGAGATGGGACTTCCTCCAAGCTATTCCTAATCCCCAAATTGGGTCTTTTCTTTGTTACCTCTCTTCACACCCTTTCCTCATTCCCAGCAATTATGTCACTACGCCTTTATTCGGTGAGCACCGTTTCAAATCTGTGTCCTTGACCATGCTCTAAGCTCCATGAGGACGGAGACTGTGTCTAGCTTGCTCTCCTTTGCATTTGCAATGCCCAGGAGAGAACTTGGCACTAGGTGATGCATAATGAATCGCTTTGGAAGGGGTGGGGAAGAAAGGAAAATGGGGGGGGGAGAGGGAGAAGAGGAGAGGGAAGGAAGAAGAGATGGATATGTATTATGATAGAGCAACTATCACAGGATGAGGAAAATAAACTTTGCCACTGGGGCACTGAGTAATGAACAGGTGGAGGACAGAGGAGTTTTAGGGCCCTGAGAACTCTCTATATAAGATACTTCAGTAGTGGAAACACATCATTATACATTTGTCAAAACACTTCGAATACAAAACACCTGAGGTGAATGATAAAATAAACTATACACTTAGGGTGATAACTCTGGCAAGTAAATTCATTTATTGTAACAAACATACCACCCGGGGGGGAGCTGTTGACGGTGAGGGAAGATACGGGCATGAAGTCAGGGGTATGTGAGAGCTGTCTGGATCCTGCTCTTGGTTTTGTTGTGAACCAAAAACTGCGCTGAAAACTAAAGTTTATTAAACACACACACACACAGTCAACTTTCCAAAATATAAATAATATGCCTTAAACAATTATACAAAAGAATATATGCATTTAACATGTGCACGCAGGTACGTGTCCATATACACACAGAACGCTTCACATAAATATGTAAAACATGTATACAAAATCTCTTTTCCAGAAGACCACCATGGAGCAGGGTGGATTTTGCTTCTTTATTTCTGTTCTCTTGTGCTTACTTTTTACCCTCTAAAAACAACACTGCAAACTCCACGTCCAATTGCTCCGGTGGAATCCATACTCTGCCTGTAATACATTTTTGTATCTCAAAGCATGCCCATTTTCTAATGTTACCAATTGCTTTCCAGCCTTCCTATGTGTCTCTAAATCCATATTTTATACCACCTTGCAATTAAATCTTCAACAGATACAGTTCAACAACATCCAGGAGCGGGAAGGGACGCACTGCCTCGTAGGCGATAAAAATTCACAGTAAAGCCACAGATGTAGCAGAGTGAGAATTACCGCACCAGCAGGAAGTGCAGATAAAAGAGGATTACACATGATGAAATGCAGTAATTGACTAGAAGTCACAGGAAATACCAGATGGATGTCACTGCTCTATGTAACTCTAATGCGCCTGTACACTTTATTGAGCATCACTGAAGGTTCACTTTTGGTATTTTCCTGAGTGTAATTGAAGTTTATTGATATGCTATTATTGCCCAGTTTAGATGTGACCATGAAAAAATATAGTTTGATATACTTGCATCTCCACAGAAATCTTGGGCTTTGCCTCTCAAAATAAAGTCTCATAGTAATAATTGCCATAATATTTATTCCTCTTCCTCCATTAGACCTCTACGTAGAATATGGACAGTAACTGCTCCAGATAGCATTGAAATTGCAGGGATATTTTCGGCAGTGATTGGCGCATAAAAGATCAGACATGCAATTTTGGATACTACCAAGGGAGACTTACAAAGGATTTTTATGTTGAAGGTAAAAGAAAACAAATTTATATGCTGAAATGAGTTGCCAGAGGTGGTGCGGTTCCCTATTAGTTCTCATGGGTTTATTTCCCATTAGTTTTCAACATAGGAAGGGGATAAAAATAACTATTCATCCAAGCTGGAATATTCGTTCTATAAACACAGACGCCTCAGATCTCAGCAAAAGACCTCCCAGCATACTAAGCGAAGGCTATTTCCCTCCACAACAAACATTTTAAATTACGCTGGAAATAATGGGTGTGAAAACGATCGCTTCTCAGGGCCGCCAAGGAAAACTCTCCATGGAAATTCCAGAGACAGCTCGAATCTTCTCACTGACAAGTTAGTATAAACCGATGAGAAGCTGCTATAAGGCCCAAGTCAAAGGGCCATGCAACTTGATTATATTTTCACAAGCTGAAAATTAAATTCCATTACTAAAGAAAACAATTTGATGCTGGACTCTGGTGAGCTGCATGGACTAAAGTGCAGCCAAGAAAGAAATGTGTGGCCCGACCATTGGAACCTGAGACTTCTCAGAGGAAACAGAGACGGGGGAAGGTGGGTCTCAGCTGGGGGAGGCCCCTTTCATTTCTCCCTGCCCAGCCCCCTTCCCAGCCCACAGACACATGCTCCATCCCCCTGGACACACCCCACAGGTGTCATCCCAACACACATTCTTCCACGGGGGGCCACCTACAAGTGCTGACAGCAAGGAGTTACTGTGGCTACAGGCCTGCACACCCTCAACCTGTACTTCCAGTCCTGGAGCAGAGTTTCTCAAAGGGCTTTTGTCCACGGACCACCTGTAAGGGAATCTCCAGGAGTGTTTGTTAAAAATTCAGATTCCTAGGCTCCACACCAGACCCCTCGAATCAGAATATTTGGGAAATCCCTGTATTTTAAAAAAATTAAAGTATAGTTGACCCACAATGTCATATCGGTTTCAGGTGCACACCATAGTGAGTCCACACCTCTATACATTATGCTGTACTCACCACAAGTGCAGCTGCCATCTGTCACCATACATGCTAGTACAGTACCACTGACTATATTCCCTACACTGTACCTTTCATCCCCATGACTTATTCATTCCTAAACTGGAAACCTGTACAGAATCTCTGCATTTTTATTAAGCTCCCCAGGAGAATCTCATTCACAGAAAAGTATAAAAAGCATTGGCTTACAGTTTACAATAACCTGCTTCTGGACAGAAAGGAAACCAAGTAAAGGGAAGAGTGGGTACGTTAGAAGAAGGAAAAATCTTCTAGATGTATAGTGCCTAACTCTGTACTTGGCACATATTGTAGGCTCTTGATATGTCAAATGCATGTGTGCATGAATGAATGAAGGAAGGAAAGAAGTCAAATGAATGAAGGATTCATTGCTTTCATGGAGGTATCCTGTATTTTCATAAGTTATCAAACATGTCTGCACCTACTTCTATCTATTTTGGTGGAGGGAAGAAATCAAATGTGTAAGCAGTTTGCTATTCTAATAATAGGAAAACCAGAGATTGGCCCACCAACTCTGTAGAGCTGGCTGGACTAGAACAACCAGCAAGTGAGTGGGTGGAAAAGAGAGATGCTTTTAAAACCCTGAGCAACTGGGCCCAGCTGGCACTACTCGGACATAGTGGAGAAAAACAACAACTCCCAGGTGTGGACTATGTCTTCTCTCTTTGTTTTCTATTGCCTCAAGATCTTGATTACGAAACAAAGCTCATAATATATCCAAGGGCATATTTTCATTTTGCATCTCTCATCCAGTTAAGAGCATTGTACTGAGAACAACAAGCCATATGCCATTATTATTATTGTTATGCGCTGGCATACCTTGCCCATCTGCCATGTCTGTCTCTTTTTCCTCCTTGCTTTCCTCTTCCCATATGTACATGTTCAACAAGTAATGTGGAATTCAGTTCGGGACTGGGGGGCTACGTATAGCAAGCACAGAAGCAAACACCAGATTTGTTTTCATTTTTGTTTCTTCCTGAAGAATCAAAACACATTCACTTAGCAAAAGAGTTAAGCAGTGACTTGGGGCCAGGTTCTATGTGAGGATCCAGAGGTATCAAAATGTGTCAAGACCAGTCCATGCTCTCAAGGGGTCCTACCTAGTCAAGGAGACTGTGAGGAGCTAAATTTTGCCCTCCTAAGATTCACATGTTGAAATTCTAACCCTCAGTACCTCAAAATGTTTTCAGACATGGGGTGCCTGAGAGACTCATTCAGTTAAGCATCCAACTTCAGCTCAGGTCATGATCTCATAGTTAAATTAGAGCTCTGAGTTGGGCTCTGTGCTGACAACTTGGAGCCTGGACCCTGCTTCAGATTCTGTGTTGCCCTCTCTCTCTCTCTCTCTGCTCCTCCCCACTCCTCTCTCTCTCTCTCTCTCACACACACACACACACACACACACACACAAAGATGAATAAATATTAAAAATTGTTTTCAGACATAAGGTATTTATTTAAAAAGATAATTAAGTTAAAATGAGGTCATCAGGGTAGACCCTAATCCAATATGATGAGTATCCTTATAAGAAGAGAAAATGCATACACAGAAGACACGCATAGAAGGAAATGCATAGAAGGAAGACCAAGTGAAGACAGAAGGAGAAGTGGACCATCCTCACACCAGGTGAGGCCTCACAGGAAACTAACCCTGAAGACATCTTGATCTCAACTTCTAGCCTCCAAGATGGTAAGAAAAGAAATTTCTGTTGTTTGAGCCACTTATGCTTAGTCTGTGATACCTTGTGACAACAGCCATTGCAAATACATGCAGGGAAAACATTAATACAAGAAACAGCCAGGCTTTACTTCCATTCCCACTCTGACTAGGTTTGTAAAGGCCTGAATAAGGAACTATGCCTTCTCCCTCCTGTGGCCCATCCTCATGACACTAGAGGGTCCTGTGTAACATCCAAAGGCTCCAAGGAAATGCTCGCTATCTTAACCACACCAAACCCTCCCCTTTATCTTTGTGGGTGGAAATCAGAAGCACTGGATAACTACCTGGCTTACTCCTTCGATTCTTCTGGAGAACGGAATGTCCTTTACTAAGAAAATTTAGTTATGAAACAAAAAGCAGAATCTTAGTTGCCCTAGAGCCCGAGGTGTTTGCCTACAACCTCTTGGTGGTCCCACTGCAGATGGTGGCACATGGCATTCCTGGCCGGTGTGAATAACTTGACATCACACATCACTACTGCTACAAAAGCAAGCTTGAAGTACAACTCACCTATAGGGTACTCAGAAGAAGGACATCACATGTGTGTGGGCATCAACCACCCACTAAAGACACGATTAAAGGAGAAGCCAGTGCAGTTACACAGATTGTCTCCACCACGCAAGTGTGTCAAACTAGAGCCTACAGCACAGATGGTCAAGCCACACAGGCATGAAGAGTGGATGGCACACAAGCTCTGCACTCAGACAAACCTTCTGGAGAAGAACGCCTAATGACTCTGACTCTCGAATTTCCTGACTTGCAAATGGGATTTGTTAAGAGGATCTGGAGAGTTTAGACCTTCAGAATCTCAAGGCACCAAGCAGTAGGAATCACTTCACAGGCATGAATACTTATGGATTCATTTCCTACAGTTGCCCGAGCAAAGTACCACAAACTCGTGGCTTACAACAGAAATTTATTCTCATACAGTTCTGGAGAATAGAGATCCGGAATCAAGGTGTTGCCAAGGCCATGTTCCCTCTGAAATTCTGAAGGGTAGTATCCTTCCTAGCTTCTTCCAGCTTCTGATGGAGGCCATCCATTCTTCACTTTCCTCAGCTCACAGCCACATCACTCCAATCTCTGCCTCTGTCACCTCTGAGATTAGGACTTCAATATATCTTTTGGGGGGACATAGTTCAACCCACAACAGTTCATTTTAAACATATTCAGTAAAATGAGGAAGAGAGAAAAACTGCTTCCCTAAATAGGACAGTCACATCAGGCCTCAGTTTTCCTGACTCACATACATGGCAGGTGCCAAAAGCAAATAGGAAAATTGTTTACCGTCCTCTGAGACTGCAGTAAGCTTGAACTGAGCCTGGGATGCATTTAATGCCTTTCTATTTGTTATTCCAAGATGAGACTGGAAACAAGTTAACTACACCCCGAGTTTTGGAGGGATTCTTCTGGGCAAAGGAAGTGCCTCCATTTCAGGAGTGATTGGCCTGCCTCAACCAGTCAACTCTTTCATGGCCAGGAGAACAGTTGGCACCACCCACCTAACACAGTACCTGCACAAAATTCTAGGTTTGAATTTAAAACAATGAACTAATTAGAACTACTTGAAAAGATGGTATATGAGACTCATACGAAAGGATCATAGGTTCCCTCAAAGATGCCCACAGAGTCTTAACGGAAGAGACAGAAGAAAAAAGGTAAGCCAACACCTAATTACGCAGTCACAAACTATATAATTTGACACATTCCCTGCCTTCAAGGACATTACAATCTTTAAGGAACATAGGACACAAGCACACATAATTTTAGTACACAACAGACTGTGGTACTATAGAGATAGAAAGTGTTACGGGACAGAGACAGAAAGTCAGATGTGTAACCAACACAGAAACCAAACCACACGATCAGTCCCCTTTTGGTATGTGCTTCCTTGACAATGTCTATGCACCTTCTGTGACAATGTCACTCGGGATTTATAATGACAGGGGTGACAAAATAACTCCCAATTCCCTAATGAATTGTGGTTTCTTATTTTACCTTGTTTCTTAAGTTAGACTGAAATTTATGTTTTTATTATTCCCTGATAATTCATGTCATAATAGCAATAATTAGAACTTCACAGTTGCTGCTATTTCTTCTCCAGTTTTTAATTCACAGCCTAAAAAGGCTTTTGAAAATTATTTTTGAGAAAAATATGGTGCAGAAGCCATAGAATATGCAACTTTGTCACCACAAATTTGGATGCTGAAAAAGAGGAAGAAGAAAGCTTGAAATACTAATAGGACAAAGCAGAAACTAAACTTTAGAAGATGGCAGGAGTCACAGATAAAATCTGTGGCCTTACTTTCAAACTTTTCATCATTACTGTGATAAGGACTGTCTTGATATGGACCACTCAGTATATGATGCACATAATTTCAGAGAGCTCTCTGACCAAATCCTTCTTTTATGTAGGAGAAATGGTGTGTTGGTATTGGTCTACTATCAAAAGCATCTTGGACTCAGCCTGAGAGGTCACAATCCTTTTCTGCTCCCTCTAAGCTTGTCAACTCTGGGTACCACACTGTGGTTATACTAATGCTCCCCTAAGTGATTCATTTGAAGACACATATTTACAGCTCCCTTAGCTTTGAAAAGATATGAGTTGCCAAAACCTCAGCATCATGGTTCCTGCTTTTCATTATCCGCCATGTTAGGAAAACCCTTAGATGGAATCAATGAGCACATCACACTAAAAGAAGGCAGAGGCAGAGAGACAAGGGCACCTGGTGACTCCACCAGTCACAATCATATTGGTCAGCCTGGCCTGCTTCTGTGTGCAGACATGCACACACACTCACACTCGCTCGTGCCTCCCCCACCCCTGGCCCCAGTGATTGGACTAGAAGCAGGTTGGGCCAGGGCCCCTCCTCTGGACAAAGAGTGACATAGACAGAAATATGTTTGAGGCTGGATCATCACTTGGGTGGTCTCAGTGGTCCCTGGTTTGGCTTGCCCTGTAGACAGAGCAGCAGAAAGACCCAGTCCGCCAAGAGAAAAGAATGAAGAACTAACAACAGACAGAAACACAGACAAGAGATGGGCACAACATTCTCTGGGTTTTGGCCAAATTTCTGGCTCCTATAATGATCATTTCTGAATCTCAGCCCCATCCCTGCCCTTAAGTTCTATTAAACATATCTACCGGTTGTTAAAAGATAAGCTGAGGCATATTTAAAATTTTTTAAGTTTGTTTAAGCAAAGATCATCTTGAATCAAGCAGCAGAAAACCAGAAGTGGTTAGGAGCTTTCCACTGACAGGAGCCGGTGGAGAAAAGGCAGCAGCAAAGCCAGGAAATGATTGATTGGCTACAGCTTAAAGCCTCGTTGGCCATCAGTTGTCCCTAAGTTTCAATTTAGGCATTTCAGGCTTAGATTCTGTTTGCTTAAGTAGCTACTAAGCCATTAGAGTCACTGTAGTCTAATGCGCCTCTAATGCCCCTCCCCCTATTTAATTAATTGAACACTGTGCCCTTATGATTAATGCCCCCTTTTATTTATTTTTTTTTTCAACGTTTTTTATTTATTTTTGGGACAGAGAGAGACAGAGCATGAACGGGGGAGGGGCAGAGAGAGAGGGAGACACAGAATTGGAAACAGGCTCCAGGCTCCGAGCCATCAGCCCAGAGCCTGACGCAGGGCTCGAACTCACAGACGGCGAGATCGTGACCTGGCTGAAGTCGGACGCTTAACCGACTGCGCCACCCAGGCGCCCCTAATTCCCCCCTTTTATTTTTTTTCAACGTTTTTTTTTTTTTTTTTTTTTTTTATTTTTGGGACAGAGAGAGACAGAGCATGAACGGGGGAGGGGCAGAGAGAGAGGGAGACACAGAATTGGAAACAGGCTCCAGGCTCCGAGCCATCAGCCCAGAGCCTGACGCGGGGCTCGAACTCACGGACCGCGAGATCGTGACCTGGCTGAAGTCGGACGCTTAACCGACTGCGCCACCCAGGCGCCCCCTATTCCCCCCTTTTAAAGTTAAGTTGCTTTGTTACTTGAAACCAAGAAACCAGTACAGTACAGAACTGTTGTAAAAAGTCCTAGGTGTGTAAGTTGTAGCAAAAAGTCACATGAACCAGGCACCTGGGTGACTCAGTTGGTTAAGTGTCCAACTCTTGATTTCAGCTCAGGTCATGATCTCAAGGTTCAAGAGTTCAAGCCTCATATGAGCACGGAGCCTGCTTGGGATTCTCTCTCCCTCTACCCCTCTCAAAATAAATAAATACAAAGTTTTAAACGAACTTTTTTAAACAAAAAGTCACACAAACACTAAAGTCTTGCATATATACGATGTCACTCCCACTGTGAATTTCCTTGTAACATATGAACAATGCCTGTGTGCCACTCATTGTATATCAACAGACATTCTCCAGCCCCAAGTCAAGTGCCCTCGAGGCCCTCCTGGAAAACAAGGCTGGTTGTCATTGGCTGGGATAGGCCCAGGCTCTTCTGTTGTCATTATGATAATGGATTGGGACAGTGCAACTCAGATTTAAAAAAAAAAAACAAAAAAAAAAAAACACCAAGGGGCTCAGCAGAGTCCAGCCCAGAACATCAAAACACAATGGTAATCACTTACATCAGTCACAAGTGGCTCCACTTAACAGGCTTTTTGAAGGAAAAAAAAAAAAAAGAGGAGAAAAGAGCATTCTTGTTGCGGCATTGAAAAGTGTGAAAATGATCATTTGTATAACACAGCTTCTGCCTTGAACGCTGATATGCCCACAATGTAGATGGAGATCAAAATAGCGAGCACAGACAAACAAATAATGCAAAAGGGTCTCAAGAAGAACACCCATGGTTTCGTTTTCTGATTTATTTAAAAGGCTCACAGGTTGCAAGCCTCCTTTCTTTCTCATTTCCAAAGCCGGGGTTTGTCATGCCTGTCCTGTGCCAGTGTGACTGAGCTAGGTCTCCAGCGCCCTTCTTTAAAGTGTGCATAAAGCAGAGGTGCCCAGAGCTTGCCCAGAGCACCAGACCCAGCTGCCACAGTCCTGGAATGCAGGCCACTGCAGGCCCAGAGCGATGAAAGCCCAGGATCAGGCATCTCCAATGCTTTGATTTGCAAGAACAGCTTGACACCCATAGCAACGTGGCTAACGTGAAAAACACAAGATAAAAACATTCCATTTAATTAAAAGCCCACAGTTCAATGGTAGTATAATTATTACAAGTGCATTTTATGGCTGTCTGCATTCATTTTGGGTACATAAATTAATATGCAAATTGCCAGGCCCTCTCGTGTTCTTAAGAAGTTCCCCTATCAATCTTTTCTCCAACATGTCAATGGCATAAAGCGTGGCTTTTTAAATGCAAAATGAAATTCACATTTATGGTTCTTCTGAAATCTCCCTGTGCCGGCAAGCTTTGTTTTAAATGAAGAGTGTTTAATTAACAGAGCTCACCTCTCTCAGAGGACCTTCAGGACCACAGAAGGGAGGCCAAGATACTCTACGGTCTTCTGGCTAATCAGGATTAGAGACTATTTTCCATCTCAAGGACCACCTATCAAGGTATTTGTGATTCTCCATTCAGCCCATCAAGGACTTTATTATGGGAAAATATTGTTCTGATTTACAAAAATGCAAATTCCCAAACGGTAGACAGATGAACTTAATATTATTCACTGAGAAATTCTATAACGAATTACTTAACAGATGGTTTGTAGGTATTCAGAAAATACCTTGCACACAGGCCACAGACCTTAAGAAGTGGTGTGGGCTCTCTAAGAATGAAATATGCCCGACTGCCGTCATTTCCTTCTTTGAATTCCAAACTGGCTTAACAGGAGCATTCCATAAATATATCTCAAAGATTTTTGGAAAAAATCTTTCATGACTTCCTAGTAGACATATTTAGCAGATGAGCCAGCTGTTTGAATAGCCACATCTAGAATTTATGGGACTATCAGAGACTCAAAGATGGGACTTTTAGGGAAGCTCTGACTCCATATTTGGTACTGTCCCTTTATTATTTCTAGTGCTGAACAAAGTGAAGGAAACCAGAATATGTCACCCCCAAAATATGCATCTTTGACAGAAGGATTGTTCTGAGCTAAGGGCAATTAAGGAGCAGCACATACAAGAAAAGCTTCCCATCCTCCCCATATTTGCTAAAAGCAGGATATCAATTTACAAAGGTGTCCCTCTTCCCCTCTCTACCTGGAAGGACAAAAGTTAATCACTAGACACAACTTTGGACCCTCATCAGCCTGGAGATGGCACCAGAGGAATCCACATAGCAAACTTTACAACTAGCCTTGATCCATTAGTTTCCCATGTGTTTGCCTTCAACACTGGGTCCTTTTTCTTTATCTTGTCACTTCTCTAAAAACTTACTGTTCCCTTACTAAGATGCTATATAAACTCAAGTTCTAACTAACCCTTTGAGTTACACATCTCTGGCTGCTCCTATGTGTTACATGGTGGGGTGGGCATGATAATAAACCTGTTTGCTTTTCTCTAGTTAATAATAATCTGTCTTATCTTGGTCTAATTTAAGGGGCCCAGATAGAGAACCTAAGATTGGTAGAGGACGGATTTTCCTCCCCTACAAAAGTCAGAGAAAATGTGCTTGAAAAATATATAAATGTCTCAATCCTAGAAGGGATACACTCTTTGTCAGAATCAAAACCCCTGAAGTAAAAACAACTCAAGAGACTGAGCTTATTTGATGAAAAAACTTTCTAAGAACACGATTGACTTAACAGTTCATTAAACACACACACATACACACACACACACAAACACACTAAAGTTTTGGTTGCCTGTAAATCCAAGAGTGTCTATTACTTGGCATGGATGCCTAAGTAATGATAACATTATTAAATATAATAGAATTATTAAAATAAGAATTATACAACACAAATTAAATGAGGGCAAGGTCTCAGTCTTATTCACTACCTGAGCCAAGAACGGTAGCTAGCACATAGTAGGTGTCCAATAAATATTTATTGGATAACATGACATACTTTCCATCTACCTTTTTAAATTATTAATATAATTTACGGTGATTGTAGAAAATTCAGTAAGCACAGAAAAACACAAAGAAGAAACACAATTACCCTTAACCCTGAGATCACCTCTATTAATATCTTAGCATATTACCTTCAAGTCTTTTGCACTTTTCACATGGTCTAAGTAAATAATTTTGTATTATAACTTACATTATAAAAAAATTTTTCTACATTATTAAAATCTTCATAAATGTAATTTATGAAACTATATAACAGTGTGGTAGATGTACCACCACAATCCTTAGCTATTGAGACTGTTTCAAACACTTCATATATTTAAATGATGCCATGATAAGTATCCCTGTGTGCAAGGCCTTCTCTGTATTTCAGAATGAATAAGAATTTTCTTGTAGTTGGAGATGTCCAAAAGTAAAGTTGTGAATTTTTTCCCTTGTGAAAATAACCAAGAAGGCAATTATCCCTATGAAAGTATGAAGGGGTTCAGGACAGCCCCTCTTCCCCCTTCCCAGAATATGCCACTTTGGCATGTGGGTAATTTTGAACTTAAGGCACCTTGAGACCCCAAGGGCTCAAGACAAACTTTTGCCCCTCCATTAACTACATAGAAGAATCGAAATTGGGGGTCTTTCCCAGAATAAGGGGTAGAGATAAATTTTATCTGAGCAACCCATCGGCATAGTAGGGCAAACATTTAATTACCAAACAGCTGCTCTTGTCATCACCCTGTAAAATGCTTTCCTTTCCTCTGAAATCCCAGATCCCTACCCCTTTCTTACATATATACCTCATTTTGCCTGACTGTCTTTGGAATTTCCATGTCTGTGGATTCCCCATATGTACGCCTATTGAATTTTTAAAAGAAACAATGGGACATAGAGGACTTTAATCAAACAAGCCTTGTTAGGCTCCTCCCTGTCTACTGTACCTAGTTCACAGTATAATTCAGTTCTCTGTAGTGACAGACAGAAAATGAAGGCCTGAAACTTCCCAACAGCACTCAGTTAAAAGATAATCATACGGGTCATTCAGTATATTCTCCAGTTAATTTTTCTTTAGCTTGCTATTAAACAAAAATATATGCAAGTAAAAAGATTGTAAATAAAAAAGATTGTCCATAAAAAAACTCATGGACCCTGGAGAATGTAACCATAAGCCCCAGGGGCCAGAAAACCATTTGGGACATTTTTAATCTAGTTTTTTTTTTCATTTCTCTACCTTCTTTCCTCAACATCAGCTGCTGAAATTATTTTGTTCCCATAAATTTACTTTCCTTCTGTAAAGCAGCCTAGTCTGTTTTACTCCCCTCTCTCTTACCTAATAGCAAACCCCACAGATACTAATTTCCCACCTATCCATCCCTCCCTGCTTATTTCTGGTGGAGCTCAGGCTGAGCTGAGGAGTGTAAAAAGCCAAGGCTACCCACTAGGTAACTATAAGAGGAGCCATTCTAATTTTCTCCCTCAGCAAATGTCCTGATGATACCTGCTTTTTTCATACTGTTCCTTCCACTTAGGGTGCTTACAGGGTATTTGAATGACTTATACCACATTATGACCTAATTCATGTTATCTAAATATTACTGACCCCTCATCAGGAAACTCCAATTTGAAATGTTTTCAATCATGACAGCAAACATCTGCTGGTCTCTCCTCACACCATACATCAGATGGAGAACCTTCTAACACAATCTATAGCTGTAAACCAGCCGTTATGTGTGTATCAGACCTGGGACACCAGCCCATTGCTCTGTATCTGGATGGATGGTGCTCTATCTACAGAGGGAAACAATTGGATTCTAGATTGTAATCATTTTTACTCAACTAAGATGAAGGCTAATGTAGTTGTTTCAGAAAATAATTTTCAAATTACCCAAACAGTACAAGCATACTGTCACACATTTTAAAATCTCAATGAAACTACTCTGTGCTGAATACTCAGAAGCAAAATAAATATTCAGTTCTTGTCAGGTAGAGAAAATTCCAGAATGAATTAATACATTCCATTTTGGGCGTAGACTCATTATTGTTCCCCATTCTTCAGCTCTCCCTGTGTCCTCACACTCTGTCTTGTGACTCTGCAGTTCCTCCTACTGGAGGCAAAGTGTAATCCCAACCCCATTAAAGTTAGATTTCACTATGGGTTTGTTTCAGCTAATGGAATATGGGTGGAAGTGATCGTGTGCAAGTCCTGAGCCAAGGCCTCAAGAGACACTGCAAGTTTCTGCTCACCTTTCTAGAAGCTTCCATCTTGTGCCACTAGAAGAATGTGCCCCAGCTAACCCACATCTCCAGGAGATTGAGGGACATGAGACCTGCCAAGCCCACTGGAACCCAGCTTAGATCAACTAAAACTCCCATCTGATCATAGGGTGGATTATGTCCTCCCAAAATTTATTGTTAAATTCCTAACCCCTTGTACCTCAGAATGTGACTACATCTTGAGATAGAACCTTCAAAGAAGTAAAGCCAAATGAGTTCATATGGGTGGGCCCTATTCCAATCTGACTAATATCCTTATAATCAGAGATTAGGCCACAGACATGTGAATGCATAGAAGGAAGACCAAGTTAATAGAGAGAAGGTGGCCATCTATGAGTTAAGGAGAGAGGTGTCAGAAGAAACCAAACCTGCCAACACCTTGATCTTGGACTTATATCACCATCAGAACTGTGAGAAAATAAACTTGTGTTGTTTAAGCCACTCAGTCTGTGGTATTTTGTTATGGCAGCCCTAGGAAACTAATACACACTACCCAACACTCTCCCATGAGTGACAGTAAATGATTATTACTTGGAGCCATTGAGCTTGGGAGTGGGATATTACCCAGCATCACTGTGATGATTAATAGCTAACCATCATATAGATTTCCATTTTTCATCCATGTTACAGTGTCTTCTAGTCACAATATAAATGTTAGGACTGTATAACACAAAACAAAAGTTCCTGGAGGGCAGGGCCCTCTTTCATTTGGCTTTCTTCCATTTCATTTGTCCCTATATCCAGGACAATGCCTAGCCCAGAACAGCCATTCAGTAAATAATGGTGGAATGAATGAATGAGAGAGAAGTAAGGGAATGCACAAATAAATGAATGAATGCTGCCCCTGGCTAAGAAAAGTAATCAAGGAAATATGAGAGATGAATGGTTTTAAAAACTCAAGGGCAAAATTTGGGGTGTATTTTAGAGTTTATGTGTAAAGGAGAGGAGTTCTGTTTGTTTGTTTGTCTGTTTGTTGGGCTTCTTCCTCCCTCTGACCATGCATGTTCAGGGTGCCTGGGTGGCCCAGCAACTGAGCATCCAACTCTTGATTTCAGCTCAGGTTGTAATCCCAGCATCATGAGATTGGGCCCCATGTGGGGTCCCACCCTGAGCATGGATGGAACCTACTTAGGATTCTGTCTCTCCCTCTGCCCCTCTACCCCACTCCCATGTCCAATCTCTCTCAAATTAAAAATTAAAAAAAAAAAAAGAAACTGCATGTTCAAATGTCTATTTCTTTTTAGTCCTTTTTTTGTAAATGCTATATCTTTGGAACAAAGGATTATCGAAGAAGCAATTAACCATATATCAGGCAGCAGTAGGGGTTGCTGCAGAGTCCACAGTCTGTGAAACACAAGCATGTGACTTCCCTAAGACCTGAGTCTGCAGCACATATTATAAGAGAACTGAGGGTCTGAGAGCAGCTATCCATTAGCAAGGACTACAGGATGGCAAGGGCGTATTTCTGTGAGAAGGAAAAGGGATTGATGACTACACATGTTCACTGAGGCAATGCATGTGGCTGCTGTCTTTTAATAATCAAGACTGGGTCCCTTCTGCATTCAACAGTTTCTTAATGGTTTCATAAGATTCATAATATTCCTCTCAGATATGGTTTTAAACAAGTAACTAACTCATTATTATGTTCTATGGACTGATTGTTTGTGTCTCTTCCAAATTCTGGTGTTGAATCCCTAACTCCCAATATGATGGTATTTGGAGGGAATTAGGTTTAAATGAGGTTATAAGGATGGAGGCCCCTTGATGGAATTAATGCCCTTATAAAAAGTGGATGCACCAAAGAAAGGCCATGTGAGGACATAAGCAAGAAGAGGATCCTCACTAAGAACTCAATTAATCTCAGATTTCCAGACTCCAGAGTGTGAGAAACAAATGTTTATTGTTTGAGTCAAATAATACCCAGTCTATGGTATCGTTTTATAGTAGCCCAAACTGACTAAGGCATTAGGTATGCTAAAGAATAACAATAACATACTAATAAATAATACAATTACAGTTTATATTTGTAGTATATGGTGGGCAGATGGGCATAGCAGAAAGTGGATAAAATTAAATCAGGTTTGTGTTTGAATTACATCCCTATCACTTACTAGCTGTGTGACCTCCAAAGAGTTATTTTGCCTCTCTGAACATTAACCCACATCTTAAAAAGAATAGAATAACACCTGTGTCCCAGCAGACTTGTGATCTCATATTGTGCCTGGCCTATTAAGTATCTGAAAAATCAAAGCTTTTGCTATTATCATGGTTATCATTATTTGGCTTTGCTATATATCAGAACTTTTTAGCTCAAAACATTTAAACATCTATTTCCTTGCCAAACTAAAAGCTCATCAAAGTTACAGACCACCACTCATTCAGTACATTTTTATTGGGCATACATACACGCCTGCATTTCCCATACAAGATGAGCTGCCATCATTAGGGATAATCGACAATTCAAAGAATCCACTCATAGAGGGAATTTCTTTCACTGGTGGTAAGAAAAACTTGAAAAGCTGATTTTAAAGAATGTATCCAAGAGAAATATTTTGCAAGCACTGGGAAATTAATTCATTTAAGATGAAAAATAAGTTACTTACTGGTTTTAGCTAAATAGCTAAGTGTCATGTTTCTGAAATTTCTGTTCCCTAGCCACATTCTCATTCTGGCTAGATAACTGTATTTTTACTGACTTTGCAATGTTCTCATGTTAAAACTGAAAGCTATGGTTAAATTAAAATTTTCCCAATTTCATTGTGGTAGAAAATATCAATATGTCTTCCATTCCCACCAAGATTGTCTTACAAGACTTTTATTTTGGTGTAGATTGTAAAACTTGTGTTTAACATAAGCAAGAGCAATGATTAGATGTTTGGAAAAAGTATTGAGGGTTTAATCAGACCATTCCCTTCTTCAAATTTTCACTTATAACTTTCTAGGAAATGCAGGGGGGAAAGTCCTAATCCTCTCAGTGTCCAAACATTATCTTAAATCTATCATCTGAGAAACAGATTGAGTTCTTTTTATTTCCTGCCTCCAAATTCAGGCAAAATACTTAGCAATTAGCAATATTCTGCATAATGGCATTTTGTTTTCTTACTTTATGTTTGTTTCTTGGAGGTGCTTATGAATTTTTAAATTTTATTCATAAATAATAGTTTTATGTTGGGGTGCCTCAGTGGCTCAGTCGGTTAGGGATCCGACTTTGGCTCAGGTCATGATCTCGCAGTTCATGGGTTTGAGCCCCACGTCGGGCTCTGGGCTGACAGCTCAGAGCCTGGAGCCTGCTTCGGATTCTGTGTCTCCCTGTCCCTCTCTGCCCCTCCCCCACTCACACTCTGTCTCTCTCAAAAAATTAACATTAAAATAATAATAATAATAATAATAATAGTTCTATGTTATTTTAGAATTTTAGGGGCAACTGGGTGGCTCAGTTGGTTGAGCATCTGACTCTTTTCAGCTCAGGTCATGATCTCAGGGTTTGTGGGTTTAAGACTTGCGTCAGGCTCCATGCTAACAGCATGGAGCCTGCTTGAGATTCTCTCTCCTTCCCTCTCTCTCGCCCCTCCCCTGTATGTGCTCTCTCTCTCTCTCAAAATAAATGTAAACTTAACAAATAAAAGATTCTCTTCCTCTGTCCTTCTGCCCCTCAACCCTGCTTGTGTGTGCTCTAAGATAAAAAAATAAATAAAAATTAAAAAAAGAATTTTAGAATTAAGATATGCCCATTGGTTATCCCAAATAAGAAAATACAGAAATTCTTAAAGAAGGAAATAAAGATCACCCCAATCCACAACCCAGAGCTAACCACAGAGGAATGTTTTCGTTTGTGGCCTTTTAGACTTTGTATGCATATATACTTGTACACAAAAATTGATTTTCACAAAAATAGAGTTATAATAATGTGCCATTTTGTATGTATACATACATGTTATAGTACATAGTCATTCTATACAGGCTTTTTCCCTTAATTTCCCTTAATTTATTGTACATATCTTTCCATGGTAATAAATTTAGATCTACATCATTATTTTCAACAGCTCTCGTCTATACATTGAAATACTATAAAGCTGTAAAAGGTATTCCAGTGTATAGACCAGAGATCTAGTTCACTGTCTGGTTTCATATGCCTGCAAGCTAAAGATAATTTTTACATTTTTAAATGGTTACATTTCAAATTATTATATTAGTGCCTATATAGTATCTTCAATTTTGCCTCTTGACCCCAAAGCCTAAAACTTTTATCTGGCACTTTAAGAAAAGTGCTGACCTCTGGTATAAGTATATCATAAATCACGTGGTTCATCTCAGATTAATGGATATGTGTGGCATCTTCAACATCTAAGATAAGCACCACTGCAGAGAACAACCTGTAGATATATTTTTGAACACTGGTCCAAATTTCCCTTAGGATAAATTCCTATTACTGGAATTGCTGGAACGAAGTAGCCTCTTTCTTAACATTTTTGATACATATTGCCCTGTTGAAGCCCCAAGCCCCAGAGTGATGGTATAAGGATGTGGAGCCTTTGGGAGGTGATTAGATCATAAGACATGGCCTTGCTCTGATGGGACTGATGCACTTAAAAGAAGAGGGAGCGGGGCACCTGAGTGGCTCAGTCAGTTAAGCATCTGACTCTTGGTTTCAGTCAGGTGATGATCTCATGGTTCATGAGATCAAGCCCCACCTCCAACTCTGCACTGACAGTGCAGAGCCTGCTTGGGATTCTCTCTCTTCCCCTCTCTGCTCCTCCCCTGCTCACTCGCTCTCTCTCTCTCTCTCTCTCTCTCTCAAAATAAATATAAACATTTAAAAAAAGGAGGGAGAAAGGAAGAATGAGAGAGAGAATCTCTAGCTTGTGTGGACACAGGGAGAAGGTGGCTGTCTGCAAGCCAGGAAGGGAGCTCTCACTCAGAACTGAATTGGCCAGCACCTTGATCTTGGACTTCCCAGCTTCCAGGACTGTAAGAAGTAACGTTCTGTTGTTTAAGCCACTCAGTCTATGTGGTATTTTGTTATGGCAACCCAAGAAGACTAAGACAAACTCTCATGAACTGCTACAATGTATGAAAATAAGGGAATCCCCTCCCTCACCCTAGCCTCCTGGGTGGGAGCAAATCTTTGCAATCTTTGCCAGTGCGATTTGTAAAAAACGATTCCACATTTGCTCTTTAATTTTCATCTTCTAGTGCTCATTATGCTATCTTTTAATAAAGTAGAGTAACCATCAGTTCTTTTGAGAAAAATCGTCTCTTGTCCTTTGCCCATTTATCTACTGTGGTGAGCCAAACCACTCTTAGTATACATTAGGAGTATTATTTCAACTCTTTGGTCTTGTCTTATGGGTAATTAGAGATCCTTACTAATAAATCTTCTTTTCCAAGATTTTAATCCTTTTGTGATTCTTCTCTGACCCCTTTCCAGCTACTCATAAGTTTGTAGACAAATGTTTTTAAAACAGCCCTCATGTTAGTTATTTTTAGCTGATGGTAAACCCTTCCAGGCAGCTCCTGGAACCAGAGGTCCAGAACCACACAGTGAGAGCAGGGCGAGGTTATTTCACTGTATTTCCATCTGAAACCAAGTCCAATGGCTTAATCATCCCAATCCTCCCACTTCAAGGATGAAATGAAATTCCCCTCATATCTCAGACTTAGAAATCTTAGACAAAAGAAAACTCAAGGGAGTTTAGTTGGTATCAGCTAATTTTTATACTTGGAAGTGAGGGTGCTTCTTTTCAGAGTTCTCTGCAATGCCCAAAACTATAAAGATGTCACTCTCTCTAGCTCATGAAGGGTCAGTATATTCTCCAAGTCTCAGAGTTCATTTGAAAACAAATTTCCCCATAAAACTACAGTATGTGAATACCTATCCCACTTGGAGGACTATGGTGTGTGTCTGATAGGGAATTCAGTAGCAATAACCATTCCAGAGTCTACTGGGAACTGTCAGTTACCCCCCTCAAGTGTCATGTACTCGTAGGAATATTTCCTCACTAAATATCTAATCCTGCATAGAATATAAGTAGTAGCAAGAAAGCACATTTCCAATTAAACACAAGTATAACATAAAAATGTCAAACCATGCAAGCTCTTAGAATTGGAAGAGAGCTTATAGAAATCAAAGCAAGCATCACCTCCTTCCTGTCCACGCTGAGAATTTCATTTACCCATACTGGGAAAGCAAATCTGAAAAATCAATAGCTAACTAATTAGTAGTCATTACCTGTCTGCTATGCTTGAAAGACCAACCAGAAACACTAGGAGATTTCACACTGGTACTTTATTTTCAAATGAGGCCACATTAAAGACTGAGCTATTTTTAGAGTAGTAAAGGAAGCTGCCCCGGGTTATTTGTTTTTTGTTTGTTTAGTTGATTGGTTTGTTTTGTTTTCATCAAATGTATATGTTGTTCATTTATTAATCCATACAACAGACATTTTTCAAGCCTCTGTGTGCCTGCATATAAGCCCCCTGGAGTTTGTATTGGCAAACTGGCCTCTCCAACCTTAGCAGCCACTCCCCGCCATGCTTCTTTCTATAGAAACGGTAGATGAAGTGATCGATCTGAAAGACAACTTGACAAATGCTTGACTATGCAGAAGGAGGGAATAAAAGAAAAGGCTGGAAAACTGACAGATCTGTTCCCCCTTCTATAAAATGGGTATGTCAGTACCTACATTTCAGATGTACCAAGAGGATAAAATGAATTCTTACATGTGGAGTATGTAGAACAGTGGCACGTGATAAGTACAAAATACATGTGAGCACTTTTTTTGGTCAAATTTTAAGTCAGGTACTGTATGTACATGGTACTGGGAAATATAAACACCGGAAGCCATGAATATAGATCCTCTGTTGCTCACAGGTCTAGAACAGGGAGGAATTCAAGTAAGTTACAGGTCTGTGAGATACCATTCAATAAGAAGTTATCTTATTTAATGCTATTAAATTCAATTATTATCTCCATTTTATAGATAAGGACGCTGAGTCTCCAAGAAATTACCCACATTACTCTAAGGGATACACGATATCATGTCAGGGGCAAAACCAAGACGAGAACTCAGGCCTATCTGAATCCAATGCCCACACATGCTCTCTTAATGCCATATTCTATTTCCTTGAGCAGGTGACAGTTGGGTGAGCAGAGTCCTGAGCACACGCAGCTGTGGGTCCAAATAAGAAGTAGGGAGAGTGCCCTACGGGCAGAGACACAGCCATAAGGAGTCTAGGAGGCAGAACCCCTCTCCTGCTCTGAGTCGATTCACTAATTAGCCCTGGAGGGTTCAAAAATATTCTCAAAGATTTCTTTGAAGTTTAAATAGATAATCCATTCATCTATAAAATAATAATGTTGCGAGTGTGATGTGGTGTAGGGAGTGTTGGCCAAAGGGTCAGGAAAACAGAATTGTCATTCTGGCTCATTCCCTACTTAACTCTGTGAACTCCAGCAATTTTATCTCTTTGAGCCTTGGATGTGTCATCAGAGAAACGAAGAGGCCAGACTAGAGGATTTCTAGGATTCCCTCAGGCTCTACCCCTCTTTGGCTTCTATTTGATGGTTCTGTGTGGGCAGGATATGTATTCAATCCATTACTCTCTGGGTGTAGACAATGCACTCAACTAGGGTTTTCTTTTCTTTTAATATTTTTTTAATGTTTATTTATTTTTGAGAGAGAGAGCAAGTGGGGAAGGGTGAGGGGAGGGGGAGCAGGGAAGAGGATCTGAGGCAGGCTCTGTGCTGACAGCAGAGATCCCAGTGCAGGGCTCAAGCTCACACACTGTGAGATCATAACCTGAGCCAAAGTCTGATGCTCAACCAACTGAGCCACACAGGTGCCCCAGTAGGGTTTTCTTTTAAGACACCTGTGCACACCCCCGGCTCCCAATTCTAGTTATTCTTTGAGCCACTTCATAGGCCACTTCTTTTCTCACTTTGTTCCCTGTATTAGTTCCCTAGTGCTGCCGTAACAAACTCTGTGGCACACACGTGGCACTCTAAGACAACACACATTTCCTATCTCACAGTTCTGTGGTTCCGAAGTTGAAGTGGGTCTCGCGGGGTTGAAATTGAGACACTGACAGACCTGCCTTCCTTTCTGGAAGCTCTCAGAGAGGATGCATTTCCTTGTCCTTTCCAGCTTCTATAAGCTGCTCACCCTCCTTGGTTCCTCCAAGCCAGCAACAGCAGGCTGAGTTTTTCTCCCACTGTCATCTCTCTGATCCTCTGCTATGTTTCTTTTTCCCTTTTAAGGACCCTCGCGGCTCTGTGGAGGCCTCCTGAACAATTTAGGATAACTCCCCTAGTCTAAGGTCAGCTGATGAGCAAACAATTCTACCAACCTTAATTCTTCTTTGCCACAGAACAGGTTCTAAAGATAGGGCCTCATTCTCACAATGCCTGCTCTCAACTAGGTGTCACCAAACTATTACTATTGTTGAATTTAAACTGGCACGTTAATAAAGACACACCCTAGGGGTGCCTGGGTGGCTCAGTAGGTTAAGCAACTGACTCTTGGTTTCTGCTCAGGTCATGATCTCATGGTTTCATGGGTTCAAGCCCCGCATCAGGCTCTGTGTTGGCAACATGGAGCCTGCTTGGGATTCTCTCTCTCTCCCCTCTCTCTCTGCCCCTCCCCCACTCATGCTGTCTCTGTCTTTCTCAAAATAAATAAATAAACTTTAAAAAAATAAAGGAACGCTCTAGAAAAAAAATTTAAAAACTCTCTAAGAACCACAGAAATGAACCTAAAATAGATCTTTTAGAAAAGGTGCCTTACCTGTAGGGTTCCAAGATAAAAATAGAGGATGTCCAGTTAAGTTTGAATCTCAGATAAACGACAATTGTTTTTAGTGTAAGTATGTTCCAAATATTGAATGGAAGATACTTAAACTAAAAAAAATTATTTGTTGCTTATCTAAAGTTGATATTTAATTGTGCACCCTTCATTTTCATTAACTCGGTCTGCAACTATACGTACTAGAACCTCTTTAAATTATGGTATCTCGGCAGCTCCATATTGCTCCTCTCCAAAGGGCAGACATATTTCCAAGGTCCATCATTCCCTGGTATAATAGAGAACCACATCATACAGACCCAAAACTATATTAAGAATTATTACCAGTTATGTTAAAAGCTACTGTATGACAACCACTTTTCATGTGTGATTCCTACATATATGTAAATCCCCCAATCGGTCCTGCAAGGAAAGAATTCAGTCTTAGAAAGCAACTTGCCTGTGGTTACCCAGCTACTAAAATGAAGGCTGAAAATCCAATCTAGGTCTGTCTGCCTCCAGATACTGGGGCCACGGCCTCTGCTCCCTCACAAGTTTCTTGATTTCGCTGTCCACACATTCAATTCCCTTCACCAAGACTTTCTTTCTTGGGCATTAATAAAGCCATATGTGACTGTTGTCAAACTTGAAATAAATGTACATGCAGGTCCCAGGCAGGAAAGGATAAAAAGCACAAGTGAACTACGGCACTGAAGCAAATATCTTCTGTCATACAGCACAGCAGCTTAGCTATTTCTGTATTTGTAGAAATTCTCTAAGCTGTTTTTAAAGTCTGAGGCATATGATTGACTAGGCCATCTTTGACTAAGTTGACAGGATCAATTTTTATTTCATTCCATTCAATACTGGATCAGTTCCAAAGGTCACATTTGATTACCTGGATTGAAACAGGTATTGCAAAATGCAAGATGAGGCAAAAAATTAAATTTTCCTTCAAAAGCTATGTATGCACTTACATTTTGCCTAACACTGTCAAGCAGTGAGTCAGAGGCTTCTCTAGCTGAATTCTGTCTGCCCCCCCAACTCCCTCCTGTTTGCCTCTGTGTGAGTCAAAGCCCCAGACTAAACAAATATATTGTATTCTGTCCTCTTCCTCCAAGACACAGAAGTGGGGTAAGCATTTGGTCCCCAGAGGGCTATCTTATGAGGACATGGCTGAAGTTGACAGCATCATCTTTCAGGACTATAGATCTAGGTCTACTGACAAGCTCAAGTGCCTCCAAGTGATAAAGGAGCTATAACTCCTTGCCTACCATTGAATTATCACTAAAGACCATCTGTCCTTTTTTTCAACTCTGCTAGGTACCAGAAGTACAAAGATACACTATGTATTTTCTCTGACTCCTAGGGACTCAGAGTATGGTAGGGGATTAGAACAAAAATACAATATAATATGAATGGATTAAAAATGTGGTATATCTGGGTTCCCTGGGTGGCTCAGTCATTAAGCATCCGACTCTGGCACAGGTCATGATCTTGTGGTTCATGAGTTTCAGCCAGTCCCAGATTGAGCTCTCTGCTGTCAGCACAGAGCGAGCTTTGGATTGTCTATCTCCCTCTTTCTCTGCCCCTCCCCTGTGCTCTTTCTCTCTCTCTCGAAAATAAACATTTAAGAAAATGTGGTATATCCATATAACGAAATTTTATTTAGCCTTAAAAAGAATGAAGTTCT
The DNA here is from genome assembly GCF_018350195.1 of Panthera tigris. Lineage (NCBI taxonomy): Eukaryota > Metazoa > Chordata > Mammalia > Carnivora > Felidae > Panthera > Panthera tigris. Next base: position 71,213,171 of record NC_056660.1, on the reverse strand, counting down.
GATGTATACTACAACATGAATGAACCTTGAAAACATTACACTAAGTGAAATAAACCAGACACAAAAGGGCAAATAGTGTACAACTCTACCTATATGAGGCCATTAGAATAGTCAAATTTAGAAAGACAGAAGTAGTAGAGGGGCAGGGGAAATGGTGAGTTGTTGTTTAATGGGTGTGGTGTTTCCATTCAAGATGATGAAGAAGTTTTGGAAATAGGTAGTGATAATGATTGCACACCATTGTGGATGTACTTAATGCTACTGAATCATACACTTTAAAAATGGTTAAAATGACAAGTTTTACATTATGTGTATTTTGCCATAATAAAATAAAACCACTGAAAACTGGAAATTTCCTCTTAAGGTAATCAGAAGGCTTGTAAGAAAAGTTGAAGGCTGATCATTTATGCCAGCATAAATAAGTAAATACAATGTCATAAATACTGTAGCAGACACATTCTATAATTATAAAAAAAAACAAAACCCTGAATATATAAAACCAAGATTCTTGCTCAATTCACTAGAGAGCCAGTATGATTTTGCTTTACAACATTAAAGCGTAGGAAATGATATCTTTCTTTTAGTGGGGAAATTAGACTGCGATTTGGCTCTAAGCTGCTACAGTGGATAGACATCAAGTCTCAGTCATTCTGTGAGCAGTGGCAGGAAGGAGTTCCTTGAGATGTTACAAGTCTCAAGGAGTTAGTTATGTTTCCCAAAGAAATCTGTCAGAGGTCAGATTGGTTCTGCTCAGCTATTTTTCTCCAGTGCTCCCAAGAGAAAGAAAGTTGCAATGAGCCTTACGAAAAAATACTCGTGAGCTTCATTCAGACCTGAGTGACAATCTTTCAACAGAAACACACATAAAACAAGGTTATGTATTGATAAGTTGACAAAAATGTTGAGACCAGAGGCTCACAGGAACCTAATGCTGTATTTCCCCTAGGAGCAATGGTTCAGTATCCACTAATTCAGTGTAACTTTACAGAACATAACTACCCTGAATATCAAAAATCATTTCTTTAATATTTCTTTAATATCTGGTTGGGAAATTGCCACATCAGCCATATTCACTGTTACATCCTCAGTCTCAAGCTACCGGTAAGTGTGCAGTAAATATTTGTTGAATAACCGGATAAATGAATTCATACACTAATAAATAAAGCAACCATCAGCTTGCATCAGAAATATTCTTTGCTCTTGACTATCAGTCTCAATGCAATGGCTCTGAGGATCTTTGTCAAAAATGAGCACTGCCTACAAAAGGAAGAGATAGCATTGGGGTTTGAAAATTACATCCTATCAATTGTTAGGATTGCTGCAAAAACTCCCATCTGTACCCAGTGCTTTCATTTCTAGAGTTGTTTGACGGTGTTTCACAGCCATCACAGGAGCCCCAGAACACTGCTTGTTGGTAATTTTCTTGCCTCTAGAGGGAGAAACAGACAGGGCGAGTCCAATTTGCTTGTCTGAGGTCGGCAGTAGCACCAGAGAGAGGATTTGAAGCCCCTGATGTGTGTGTCATAACCCTTACTCAGTATTCATTTCCTCAAAGTGAAGTCATTTTCCAAAGAGAATTACTTCACATTTCAGTAATTGGAGGTGTCACTGTAACCAGAATTGTAATTTCGGTGCCGCCGTGTTGGGGCAATTTGGGACTTAAATTTTACTTCGTCATGTTTCATTATAAATACTTCCAATGTCAAAACAGAGTTCAGTTGGCAGTCTTTGCCCAGAAGCAGCTCAGAACTAATTTAGCATGAGGAACGTAAAGCTGTCTTCCTCCAGCCTTGTTTTCTAGGTCGTCCTGGAAGCCACATGGAACAGAATGGAGGGGCACTGCATTCACACAGCTCCCAGCCTCCACGTTAATCTTCTCCCCAGTGCAATTATCTTACTAGGCACTGAAAAATCTATTACCCCAATTTATGGCAGCTCTGGAGTTGGAAGAAAGAACAAATTGTTCCCATTTGATCAGAAAAGATAAATTGCAATCACTTCAAAAGGAAGCTCCACATTGGAAGCCCTTGTCAACCAGAGTGATTTTCCTTGGAAAGAAAAGAGCTGGTCACAGACGACGGCAGAGGAAGGAACAGTGTTTGTAAGAGACTGTGGTTCCTATCACAAGTGAGGTTGGATGTATTTGCTGCACAGGCTGCGAGGAACATTACCAAATGTAAATTCAGAGAGGTTAAGAAATGACTCATATACTGTTAAGTCATGCTCATATTAAGCATAATGAAAACGATTGCAAATACCAAGTAAGGTGATCAGCACAATATATGCCATGCCCAGAGAAGCCAGAAATAATATTATAGTTCTCTCCTCAATTCCAACCTTGAGCATTAAGTCAGAGTATATGCTAAAACACTGAGCACACATAGCCTCTTCCAGAGCATACAGCTTGGGGAAAGAATAACCACAGAAGTGTAAAGTACCTGCATCCTTTTAGAGTAAGCAATGGAGGCAGCCTTGAATGGAAGAAGGAGCACCGAATTCAGAGTATAAAGATTCATGCTTAAGAATCTACCTGTCTACCCTAAATGGCTACGCCATGCGAGATAAGCCACTTAGCTTTTCTGGGCCTCAGTTTTGTCTTCAGAGGAGTGGGGGACAATTAAAAACTTCACTCTTGGGGTGACTAGATGGCCCAGGTCATGATCTCACAGTTCATGAGTTCGACCCCTACATCAGGCTCTGTGCTGAAAGCTCAGAGCCTGGATCCTGCTTCAGATTCTGTGTCCCTCTCTTTCTGACCCTTCCCCACTATCTCTCTCTCTCTCTCTCTCTCTCTCTCAAAAAAAATAAACATTTAAAAAAAATTTTTAAGCTTCACTCTCTATTAAACAGAATCATTAGAAAATGCAATAAAACCATATACAAGTCTATCAGAAGTCTATATATCAGTTGCATATGGCATTTAAGGGTTGGGGGAAAGTTATCTAATGTAAATCTAAATTTTCATAAATGTAAATGTTCATAAAGGGATTGTTGACTCTGATCCCCTCTCTGTCCATAATCAAGACAATTGCGCAGACAGAATACACAGTGGAAAGAATCAGATGCAGAGTCAAGACACTTGAGTTACTCTCCTAGGCTTGCCACTAACTAGCTACAGAGTTTAAGCATGTCACAGCCATTCAGGATATGGACTACTCATCTGTAAAATGAAAGAACTTGACTCGGTGGTTTCTAAGGCTCTTTCCAGTTCTAAGATTTTATGGAGGATTTTTTCCATCCACTGTTCTGAGCAGCCGATACTCCAAACCCCCTCCCATGTTCAGGGACCTTGTCCAGTCCAGGTTTGTTGGAAATGGTACTGACCTAAATAGACTCAGGGCAGGGAGGTTCACTAAAAGCATGAATTTTCTTTCTTCTCCTTTTCTGGGGTCCCTTTATAATTCATGGGAACTGTAAATGAGGACAATTAAGTTCAGAATTCTCAGTTTCTTGATAGGAAGAGAGTGTTTGGAAGAAAAGTTGACTTTGCCAAGTGTCACAAACTCCTGAAAGTGATCATATTTGAGCTGAGTGCTTATACGCACCTATGTTCAATAAAAGCATATCGATTGGTAAAATAGTCTTCCACAGCTGAGAAAAGAGGATGCAATGATCAGAGAACGAAAGCTCCCCAGACTTCAATAATGTATTGTTAACTGATGTAATCTTCTGAGAAAGTGAGAGACCTCCAATTAACAGCACTGAATTGAGCCTAATAACTACATTGCACAACATCATATCTACTCCTCAATCAATACTTAATTTTCTCACACAGCCCTCAGCCTCCTGCAAGCTTTTATTGTGTTTTGCAAGGAACAGCATTGACCTTGAGTAGTGCCAGTCACCTTCAACCTTAATATCCCCAAATGACCAAACGAAATATTCCTGAGACAAATAGAGGCTGAAATGCATACCCAGGAAAATAATTTTTTCTACATTATTCCCTTAATTTTGTGCCACATATGTTGGTTCTTCATTATATGGTAAGCCTGAAGTGACTAAGATTTGGAAATCAACCTATGCTTTTGTAAGAGGTAAATTTAAGAGACTTTGCTTGAGGTCACACAAGTGAAATCAGCAAAGTCATACTCTGAGACCACATTTTGCTGCCTAAATTTCATATTCCACAATCCTGGAGCTTTGGTTACTGAAGCTTAGCCAGGCTCGAAGGAAAGTGACTTTTTTTTTTCCATTTCAATTAACAAAGGTTACTCTGGAGTGTGACAATGGGATTAATGTTGAATCTTTGGGAACTTGTTTAATATTTTGTTCCAGCTTCTCAATGTTGTATATTACATGGGAAAGTCATGTTTTAAGGTAGGAGGAGAATCTCCCCCATATAAATCTTTTGTCTGCTCACTCATTTAATTCATAAGTGAAGTGCTGAGTGCTGACTGGTTTAACCTGATAATCTACCCCTAGAGCCAGATAGAAAGCAAAACTCTTTTATAAAAATAAGCATGTATATTGTATACCTGAAACTAATATTATACTGTATGTTAACTAACTGGAAGTTAGATAAAAGCTTAAAAAGTAATAAACTAAAATTAAATAAAAATAAGCTTGAATGGGTGTTGGCAACAAAAACATCAGGCAGCTGTCCACTACATCACTATATTTAAAACTTTTCATCAGATTCAGTATAAATAGAGGCCTATATTATATTCTTAGTTACTACCCCACTGTTAGACATTTTATGTTATTCTAGTGTCTTGCTATTAAAACATAGTCTCCCAAACAACTTTGCCCTGAAATATTCATTTTTTGAGATAATTTCTCTAAAATATATTTGCAGAAGCAGAACTACTGAGTCAAACAGAATGAATTTTTTAAGGTTTTTAGCGCATATTGCCGAAGTTCTTTCCAGTAATCATGCATCACTAGATGCTTCTACTAACATTTTGTCAGAAATTCCATGTCTATGCCCTGTCGCTGACATGAAACATGCGCAACTTCCTCCATCTTTGCCAGTGGGGAGGCTCCAAGAAGAACACAGAGAGTTTGATCAAATCAGCATTTCTGATCATGTGACTTTCCTGCATACAAGATTTCAATGACTTTTCATGGCCTTGAAGACCAAAGTCCAAATTCCTTAGAATGGCATACAAGGCCTTCCATGATGTGGTCCTAAAGGTCACTCCACCTTTCTCTTCCATTGCTTCCCAACCCAGCCCTGGAAACTGAACTATTTAGAGTTCCTCAGACCCTGCATCTTGGTTTACATCTCTGTTTTGCATATACTCTTCCCTTTTATGCTTATTACTCTATTTCCAGTTCCAGAATTCCTTCTACCTTGTGCAGACCCTCTGATCACAGCCCCAGTCACACAGGACTGCATCAATCCCTAAACGACTCCCACATTTGATGGGATTATTTAGGGTAACAACAATATCTTGTCCATCTTGGTATATCTAGGCTCTAGCACAGTGTCTGCCACCAAAAAATGACATAAAGTAAACAATCATTGAATAAATAATGGGTGGTAATGGAGAGAGAGTGAATATTGACAGATGAGAGTAGAAAGAAAATTGATATTGTAAGAAGCAAATCTGAATCTGACTTCTGTGATCTTAAAAATAGTTTATTTAACCTCTCTGAGTTTTGTTTCACTATGGGACATGAGACCAATGCTTCTTACCATTGTACTTCTTCACAGTGTTCTTTAAAATATCGTCCTGAGGGGCACCTGGGTGGCTCAGTCAGTTAAGCATCTGACTCTTGATTTGGATTCAGGTCATGATCTTGCAGTTTTGTGAGTTCGAGCCCCATGTCTGGCTCTGTACTGACAGTGTGGAGCCTGCTTGGGATTCTCCCTTTCCCTCTCTCTCTGCCCCTCCCCAACTCACATTCTCTCTCTCTCTCTCTCTCTCTCTCTCTCAAATAAAAAACTTTAAAAAATAAAATATCATTTTGAGTGTATCAAAGTGCTATCAGGTGATAGAATAAATAATAAAATGAAAAACATTCTTTGGGATTCTAGAAAGCACTGTCTCTGAAACTCTTCATTAGAAGCCTGTCCCAATATTTTATCACTCGTACAGACCTCAGACAAAGATATGGAAGAGAGGGAAAAAATGGCAGATGGGAAAATAAAAAGTATTTAGGAGAAAACTAACCAACCTAATGATGAGATTCATCAAAAATCCACCTATTAAGTATTCATACTCACTACCAGACAGACCGCATTTTGAGGGATCTGCAATGGTCACCCAACCCAGGACAGAAAGCAAATCTAGAGTTGTAGTTGACAGTGCTGCTGAAAACATCACCCCAACATGTTGTTAGGGTTGAAATGGCCAAGAGAATATTTAACACTATCAGGATTAGAACTGTACAGAAAACAGAACCATTAATCATCAGCAACACGGCCAACGCAGTAATGGTGTCTCCAACCTCCCAACAGATAAAACTGGAAAAGAAGCAGAGAAAGTCAGATAAGTGATAATAAGGAGCAGAGCAACATCTAGGGTCAAAAAAGGATCATTTAGGAAGACAAATTGGCTGAAAGTCTCTAAAACACGCCACTACATTTTTACAGGTTTGGCTCCAGCCACAATCAAGGCAACATCTAAAGGACTGATGCAGTCCTATGTGATTGGGGCTATGAGCAGATGGTCTGCACAAGGTAGAAGGAATTCTGGAACTGGAGATTTACGTGGAAGGATGAATGTGCAGATTACACATATAGGGGCTGACTGCAGGCCTTGTAGCCCCTCAGCTGATACAGTGGCACTCGCACTGAAGAGGGGCTGTGTTCACAGCATCTGGGAAAGAGGCTGGTTTCGACAGCTGCTGTCACTTTCCATAAGCCTCTCAAGAAGAGCTGCTGCATGAACCTAGATGGGGCTGCCTGGTTCTCCCAGCAGAGTAGGGCCTGGAGCTTGTGGACATTACAGGAGGATTAATTAGACCATGTCTTCAAAGCACTTTGAGCTCCTTGGAGGGAGGCCTTTTAATTATAGTATTGGCCAGGAGCAAGCAAGAAAATAGACAGGGAAATAATATCAATTTTGTCAGGGGTAGGAAAGAATAGTCTCCGTTCACATCATTTTCTTGCCTCAAGAAATGCGTGTGTGTTTTCCCACCCTCATTCTAGACCTAGCTATTGCTTGAACAACACATGGTAATCTTACGTCTCCATTTACTACAGGGTGTCCTGTGGCTATTCTTTTTATTGATATTATTCAGACATTATTATTCAAAGCAATTCATTTTTTAAAATTGCCTTTTAGGAGAGGAAGATGCCTCTTTCTCTGCCTCTTTTGAACTGTGAATGAAATGTACAGCAAGAGCATATTTGCCCTAATTTGGTTGCAAGATTTGGTTAGAGATGTAATTTGTTTGCTCATAAATTTATTACATATTGAGAAGTAAATGCCAGCTACTAACCACCTGGAAAAGGCAGACAACACAGTTTACATTTCTAGGAAATTTAGTTGTACTTCAAAATTCAGGTAAGAAAGCCAAGAAAAGGCTTTCTAGTTGTGATATTTTACTAGATCCAATCCCATCTGCACAAAACTTTGGGTTAAGGAGTTCATATTTATGCACCATCCACAAATGATTGAAATACTCACCATTTTGGCTCATATGGCAGTTTGCTGCCTTTGTGAAGTGGGAGATTTGACCTTATTTCCATTATAATTTTAGGATTAATCATTTAGGATTAGTCAATTCATTAATATGAAGGAATTGGAGTCAGAAAACTGAGCAAATGAAAGATTCTCTATCATCTACAGATTTGCATTCTAATATTAGCAAGTTGAAAAAGAATTTAGATTGGTGGCTACTACTCTAGTATTCTACTAATGGGTCAGTGTTAGAACACAGAAACAGCACTGAGTTTCTCTAGCCAACGTATGAAAAGATTACAGTTGAAATGACAGGTGCTCTCTGAATTTGCTAGTTTGCACAGTGCTTCGCACAGACATGCCCCTCATTGCTTGCAATATGTTAAGGCAGGAAAACAAATGTGGACTTCTCTACCCTGCCCTCCTCCAGCGTAAGCAGGAACTAAAAGTGGAATTTGGAAGGAGAGTAAGAAAAGCCTAGGGTACAGTCAATTCCTTTAGCTTGCCAGTCCAAAGGCATTTCAGCTGTGAGTCTGAACACTTGAATGGAGGATGATCTTTTTGATAATTAAATTACAGCCAGCTGCCTCCAAGCATCAAATGCCCTCTCCTATGGTGCCCAGAAGTCCCTGCCTACATGTTGGCAGCCTTGTACCAAACAATGGATGCCTTCTTGGGGCTTACAGTCCAGCAGGCATCCCAAAAGCCAGGTAAGACCATCCTTCCAACATCTGCATGGTCTGCTCAATGGGCTATTTTCCCAGCATCATGCAATACAACACAGAAACACTGGTTTCCTCAACTAGAGAAGAAGCAACCCAAGCTAGGAAATTTTAACCATTTGACCAATCAATAAAGAGAACTAAATCACCACGGGTTAGAGATTTGGTTGCTTTTGCCTTACTTCAGTATCTATCCTGCTCTAGAGCCATTGTCATCCCTCCCACTTTGTTCTATGGGTCAAGGGCATATAAGACTGGATTGGACGAAGGGTGCCTGGGTGGCTCAGTTGGTTGAGTGTCCAACTTTGCCTCAAGTCATGATCTCATGGTTCATGAGTTTGAGCCCCACATCAAGCTCTGTGCTGACAGCTCAGAGCCTGGAGCCCGGGTTCGGATTCTGTCTCTCCCTCTCTCTGCCCTTCCCCAGCTCACACTCTGTCTCTCTCTCTCGCTCTTAAAAATAAAAAAGCATTATAAACAAGTTTTAAAAACAAAAAAAAAGAAAAGACTGGATTGGATGATTCCCAACTATGGGTCATCTTTTTTTTTTTATTTGCATTATGATCTCTTTAATCCATTGGGCTATTCAGACATGTGGTTTAATTTCTAAATGTATGGGGATATATTATGATTTAATCTTAATATTCATGTCTAACTTAGTTGCAGTATGAAAAGAAAAATGTGGTCTGAATATAACCAGTTCTTTGAAAGTGGTTGGTACTTGCCTAAAACCTGTTATATGGTCAATTTTTGTAAATGTTCCATTTGTGTTTGCAGAGAATGCACCTTGAAGCAGAATTCTACATATGTTCAATAAATCACGCATGGTGATTGTGTTAGGCAAATCTTACCGTATTTTAGTCTGCTTGTGTATCAAAAATTGAGAGAGACGTGTTGAAATCTCCCACTGTGCTGGTGCATTTGTCAATTAGTTCTTGGATTTAGTTCTAACAATTTTTGCTTTATATATTTTGAAGATATTTTATTATGTACATACACATTTAAAATATTAAATCTTCTTGGTGAATTGAATCTTTGTCATTAAGAAGTGACCTTCTCATTCCTTAGTAATGCTTTTTCTCCTAAAGTCTACTTTTGTCTGATAATAATTTGGCTGTTCCAGTATTCTTTTTAATTGTATTTGACAGTATATATTTTTCCATCCTCTTTCAAGCTTTCTGTTCTCATAAGTATGTTTCTTGGAAATATCATAGCACTGCATTAGTTTTGTTATTTTCCTCCCATTCTCATTGTTTTTTTCTGGTAATCTCTTTAAAATTGTAAATCCAGTTTATTTATTGTCATTGAGATTAATGAAACACGTTTAAGTGTTTCTACCAAATAATTTTTATTTGTCTCTCCTTTTCTATTCCTCTTTTTTCTTTCTTGGTCTTCTTTTTGAATTGACAGAATTTTTGTTTGTCTGTTTTCATATTATTTTTCCATTTATTCTCTTTACTGGATGGAAAATTAAAGCATCCTAAACCTGTTCTTTTAGTAATTCCTTTGCAATTTTTTATTGCACATTTAACTTAACAAAGTCAAATAATAGATTATATCTTAAATTTCTTACCAAAAATACAAAAACATTGGGCACTTTTACATAGCTACTACCCTTTCCCTAATATAGTTGAAAAGCTCATATTTTTTTGTTTATTAAAAAAAAATTTTTTAGGTTTATTTTTGAGAGAGAGAGAGAGAAAGAGAGAGTAAGAGCGGAGGGGCAGAGAGAGAGCAAGACAGAGAATCTGAAGCAGGCTCCAGGCTCCACACTGTCAGTGCAGAGACAAATGCAGGGCTTGAACTCACGAACCGCAAAATCATTAACTAAGCCAGTGTTGGACACTTAACCAACTGAGCCACAAGACACCCTTACAAGCTCATATTTTAAAAGTGCTTTCATTTTGTGTCTTTTTAAGAACAAAAATTAGTCATTATTCTCTTGTCTAGAAACTCTTTGTTTAAATGTATACGTTTACCATATTATTGGCTCATCATTCCTTTTTGCCTCTTATACCTTCATCTTGATCAGTTTTCTTCTTCCTGAAATAAACTTGTCAGTGGATTGTTTAATGCTAACTTGGTAGTGGTAAATCCTATCCACGTTTTTAACTGAAAATACCATTATTTCTCTCATACTTTAAAAGGATATTTTTGCTAGGGGACAGGTGGGTGGCTCAGTCAGTTGAGCATCCAACTCTTGATTTCAGCTCAGGTCATGATCCCAGGGTTGTGGGATCGTGCCCTGCTTTGGGTTCCACACTGAACATGGAGCCTGCTTAAGATTCTCTCTCTCCTCCCCTCTGCCCACCTCCCCCTCTGGCCCACGTTCTCGCTCTAAAATAAAAATATTTAAAAACAAAATAAAATAAATAAAAGGTAATTTTGCTATGTACTGAATTCTGAGACATTTATTTTTCTCTCATGAAGCTATTTTTCTATTGTCTTATAACTTGTATTGTGGCTATTAAGAAATCTATTCTCTAATTGTCTTTCTTCATTTGTGATCTTTTTTTTCCTCTGGCAACTTTAAATTTTTCTCTTTGTCCTTAGTATCTGAAGTTTCACTATGCTTTGTCTAGGTATAGAATCTATATATTCATCTCTTTCAATATGCTGCAAAATTGTCAGCAACTGTCTCTCTAAACATTGCTTCACTGGATTCACTTTATTCTCTTTTTCTAGAATCTCTTAGATTTTTCATATAACTTCTCATTTCATGCTTCCTCTTAAGTTTTCTGCCATCTCCTTTCCATCTCCTTTGTCTCTGTGTACTCTGTAATGATTTTAAATACATATTTCAATAATTCACTCTTTAAGTGTATCTAATTCACTATTTCTTTAGCCCCACTGAGGTTTTTTTAATGTTTATTTATTGCTTATTTATTTTAGAAAGAGAGAGAAAGAGCAAGTGGGGGAGGGGCAGAGAGAGGGGGACAAAGGTTCCAGCACAGAGGATATGTGCTGACAACAGAGAGCCCAATATGGGGCTCAAACTTATGAACTATGAGATCATGACCTGAGCTAAAGTCAGACTCAACCAACTGAGCCATGCAGATGCCCCAGTTTTTCTTTTTTTTATTCCAACAATTATAGTTTTCATTTTAGAGGTGTTATTATGCTCTTTTCTGAACCTTTGTGGTCATTCCTGATGTCTCCTATTACTCATTCACCTCTGTGATTCCATTCTCTCTGAGTGGCAAGAGTTAACTTGTCCAAGACAGAGTCCCTGAAGGTTGGCCTCCTCAAAGAGGACTTGGCCTCCTACAAAGCAATGTGGAAACCAGCCATGGCTCAATGCATATGGTAATCAATCCTAGTCAGCCTCAAAGCTTGGCCTGTAGCCCTCTGACCATACCACGGGATGGTCTGCACTTCCTCATCCATGAACACAGAGTTGACAGAACAGCGCTGAAGCCAAAGTTCTGCCACATCATATTGCTACTGTGCTTCTTTCTGAACCATGCAGCTTACAGCTCCACAGCCCATGGTCAAGGTCCCCTTTGTGATGTCTAGCTCTGTGCTACCTTTAATCTGTGCATTTTAGCCAGCAAACACTGCTCCAATGAGTCAACGCCAAGTCTCCAAGCTAGTTGCCCTCCAGCTTCTGGTCCTCAGTTGAGTACCCACTCATTCAATCAAGATGCTGCTGTTGGCATTTGCTCCCAGGATAACCTTTTCCCCTGCTCACTTATTACCCAGCCTCACTCATAGTTTCCTCCTTTGGAGCAAGCAAGGTGGAAAAATCCCCTCCATGCTTCAAGCTAAGCAATTCATAAAAAAAAGAAAAAAGGGGGGGGGGTTATTTAGAATCTAGTCATTTTTCAGTAGGAGTGTCTCCCCCCACCCCTGAGTATCTCAGCCCCAAAATGCCAGAAGTCTGATGTAGACAACACCATAAAATCCATTCCATCGTGAGGCCTCAAATGCAATGGTGGTTCTACTATGACACCCATATGATTTTAGGTCTCTACTTAGCATCCCCACCTTCTCCCCCACATATACTCTGATTTTACAACAAAACCAAAGCCAGAGGTTGGTTTCAGCATCCACCTCTCCATCACTGACACCCCTTGAGAGCAAGTTCCCCAAGAGCTTGGGAGAATGCTAGGAAAATGGCAGGACCTAAAATACAGTCAGCGGCAGTTGTTCCCAACCCTGCCTGCAGATTAGAATCATTTGGGGAGCTTTTAAATATCCCAGTGCCCAGGCAGAATCCCAGATCAATTACATCAGAATCTGGGATTGTGAGACTGAAGCATCAGTAGGTATTTGGATGCAAAATAGATAATTCACAGGCTTGGTGCTGGATGAGTTCTGGATGGCCAACCAGAGGAGGAAACACATAAGCAGACTAGCAAACAGTGTGACCTAGGCCATATTAGAAAGCTGAAAAGGAAAATGCCATCCCCAAATATGCCACTTTGGCATTTGGATTATTTTGAGCTGAAGTTACCTGAGAATCCACACATGCAAATTTTCTCAGAGCTTTTCCTTACTTGACTAAAAGCAGAAAGTTCTGAGAAAACTCTCTCAGAGGAGTTTTACGGCCATGAAGAAGATGGAAAGTCGGCACCAAGGTAAGTCTGCATACACGAGCCTTAATAAGATACCCCTTATCTTTCATTAGTCTCCCCATGTATCTACCTTCCCATAATTTACCATCCTAGCATCCCACACCCTGCTTTCCTTTGTACAGTCACTTTCCCCCAATGTACTACCCTTTGTTAAAATGGTATGTAAAGCTTCCAAGTCTAACCGCTTCTTTAGGTTTTCACTTCTTTCCTGTGAAGCCTCCATGCATGTAAAAATACTAACATCAGTAAAGAGACACATGCCTTTTCTCCTATTAATCTGTCTTTTTTTCAATTTAATTCACAGGTCCCCAGTCACTGAACTTGAGAAAGTAGAGCACATCTGTTTGTTTGTTTGTTTTTCCCTACAGAGCTGTATATAGGTATTAGGAACAGAGAAAAGAAAGCGATTATTTTATGAAAGGAGAGGGGAGAAAGGTCAGAGACAGATTCGTGGAGGAGTGAGGGGATGCTCATGCTATGTCTTAAAGATAATATAGGAGTTTGCCAGGTGGAAAGAATTTCAGGCAGAAGGAACAGCAGATGCAAAGCACAGCGGCGTGAGAGAGCAGAATGTCCTCGGGAAGCATCAAGCATTTCAATATGGATAGAGAATGTGCTAAATGCTGGAAAGCCTCTTAGCAAGATATGAAAGTCACATCAAAGAGATGAGACTTTATTCAGAAGGCAATGGAGAGATACTGACAGATCATTAATAGTAACTGACTTGATTGGATTTGCATTTTAGGAGGATTTAAGAAAATAGTGCCCCTGCTACTTTCCGTGTTGCTCTGGTCATGGGCTTAGACTATCGTTTTTGGATGTGGTTTTCATGCTGAGACTGCAGAGACAGGCCATGCCCTTCTAGGCAAGGGGTACAGTTGCCCTGGAGGGAGTAGAGCCCCTGTATCAGCTCTCTTGGGAAGACTGAGATTCCAGAGCAAAAATTGAGGTCTGAAAGGTTTGTTTGCTGTGGGATGGAAGGGAAAGAAGATTCTGGAAGCTTGGGACTCCCTGCCTGAAGGGAAAATGTGGTCTCTGCCCTAGTTCAGGAGTGCAGAAGCCAACAGAGAGCAACTACAGGTCTCAAAGAGGCTACTAGGTATCCCGAATAACAAATACAAAATGGCTCCTTGTATTGTCATTCCTTGTTTCTCTCACGGGCAGAAAAGGCTTTTTAAATGCTTCCATGTCAATGCTGGTCTCAGCTGTGAGATAGAAAATTAAACAAAGGGTCCATGTCCCAAAGTGGCAATAAGAAACTAGAGCTATAAAAGCCAGGAAAGGTAGCAGCCATGATTGACAGCAATCCCATGGAGAGGCTAAATCTCTAGGACACAAGAGGGGGAGCATGAGACCCAAATAACCCTCCTCACCATCCCCCCCACCAAGAAACTCTGTTATCATCTTCTAGGTGGACTGGGGTGTCACTTCATTTAGAGAGCCCAGCAGTCTTCAAAGTATGACCATGGACTACAGGGGACAGGCCCAGAGGCAGGAAACTCCATAGGAGGATTCACACCCAGTTAAGAGAAGATGGCGACCTAAGACAGTGGGCATGGAGGGGAAGGAGGAGAAACATTTACGAGGTAGACTCCACAGGGAATAATGACACAGGCCAGATGCTAGGAGCAGGGGGAGAGTAATGATCTTGCAAACTAGGATAAAGGGGGCATGCACAGCAAGCACCAGGGAAAACTCCTGAAGAGAGGAGAAGGAAATGATGGAAGCTAACTAGGATGCAGCCTTTTCTGGTCCACAGTCCCAACCTTTAAAAATGTGAGGGGGTGCAGACTTGGCAGGAAATATAGGCGCCCACTCCTTTAGACAATGAGGATGAAAGTCATGCCCATCTTTATACCTTCCAGGGCTCAGCTTGCTGCTGTAAACATGTTCAATGAATGAACAGAAGAAAAAGGTCCCTTATATTTATTAGCTAATGAAACCATATCAGTCCAGGAGCAGTGAGCCAGCTGCATGCTAAAAGCCAGGATTCAACCCCAAGTCTGTCTTGCTCCAAATCCTGTGTTCTTTCCAGCACAGCATCCAGTGAACTAGGGGGGTGGGGGGGAGGGTAGATTCAGGTTTTTGTTTTGGGTTTTGCTTTGTTTTACAGTTTTTTTTTAATTGGAAATATATCTCAATTTTGTTTAATTGGCACTGTTCTCTTAATGAAAGCCACATGCCCGGTGGCAGACATAGTGTGTGCAAGAAAACTGAAGTTCAGAAGAGCCAAGTATCACACAGGTAAACAGGATGTGAACCTGAATTCACATCTTTGCCTTTTCTGTTCCAAAACCCATGTTCTTTCCACTGCAAAAGGTAGGTTTAAAGCCTGCCACAGTTTCTTGCTAGTCATTTTCTTAGCCTTGATTTCCTCACCTGCTTACAAGGACACCACAGTCCCGCCTCGCAGCACTGGACAGGCAGAGTGTGACAGTGCACACAAAGAACACAGAGCAGACTCTGGTCCAGAGCAAGTGCTCTGACCCACTGTCAGTCCACATAAGACGCAGAATAGTGGCTCCCAAAGGCCCCAGTCCCCCGAACCTCTGCTTGTGTTAGATTACATGACAAAAGGGACTTTGCAGATGTGGCTAAATTAGGGACCCTGGATTCTTGCTTTGGGATGCAGCGAAGGCAGTCCTGAGAGGAAAATACATTGCAATCCAGGCCTATCTCAAGAAACAAGAAAAATCCCAAATACAATATCTAACAGCATACCTAAAGGAAAGAGAAGCAGAACAGCAAAAACACCCCAAACACAGCAGAAGAAGAGAAATAATAAAGATCAGAGCAGAAATAAACAATATAGACTCTAAAAAAACTGTAGAGCAGATCAATGAAACCAAGAGTTGGTTTTTTGAAAACATAAACAAAATTGATAAACCTCTAGCCAGGCTTCTCAAAAAGAAAAGGGAGATGACCCAAATATATAAAATCATGAATGAAAATGGAATTATTACAACCAATCCCTCAGAAATACAAGCAATTATCAGGGAATACTATGAAAAATTATATGCCAACAAACTGGACAACCTGGAAGAAAGGGACAAATTCCTCAGCACCCACGCACTTCCAAAACTCAAACAGGAAGAAATAGAAAACTTGAACAGACCCATAACCAGTGAAGAAATTGAATCAGTTATCAAAAATCTCCCAACAGATAAGAGTCCAGGACCAGATGGCTTCCCAGGGGAATTCTACCAGACATTTAAAGCAGAGATAATACCTATCGTTCTCAAGCTATTCCAAAAAATAGAAAGGGAAGGAAAACTTCCAGACTCATTCTATGAAGCCAGTATTACTTTGATTCCTAAACCAGAAAGAGACCCAGCAAAAAAAGAGAACTACAGGCCAATATCCCTGATGAATATGGATGCAAAAATTCTCAATAAGATACTAGCAAATCAAATTCAACAGCATAGAAAAAGAATTATACATCATGATCAAGTGGGATTCATTCCTGGGCTGCAGGGCTGGTTCAACATTCACAAATCAATGTGATACATCACATTAATAAAAGAAAAGATAAGAACCATATGATCCTGTCTATCGATGCAGAAAAAGCATTTGACAAAATTCAGCATCCTTTCTTAATAAAACCCTCGAGAAAGTCGGGATAGAAGGAACATACTTAAAGATCATAAAAGCCATTTATGAAAAGCCCACAGCTAATATCATCCTCAATGGGGAAAAACTGAGAGCTTTCCCCCTGAGATCAGGAACACGACAGGGATGTCCACTCTCACCGCTGTTGTTTAACATAGTGTTGGAAGTGCTAGCATCAGCAATCAGACAACAAAAGGAAATCAAAGGCATCAAAGTTGGCAATGATGATGTCAAGCTTTCATTTTTTGCAGATGACATGATACTATACATGGAAAACCCGACAGACTCCACCAAAAGTCTGCTAGAACTGATAACATGAATTTAGCAAAGTTGCAGGATACAAAATCAATGTACAGAAATCAGTTGCATTCTTATACACTAATAACGAAGCAACCGAAAGACAAAAACAGAAACTGATCCCTTTCACAATTGCACCAAGAAGCATAAAATACCTAGGAATAAACCTAACCAAAGATGTAGAAGATCTGTATGCTGAAAACTATAGAAAGCTTATGAAGGAAATTGAAGAAGATATAAAGAAATGGAAAAGCATTCCATGCTCATGGATTGGAAGAATAAATATTGTTAAAATGTCAATACTACCCAAAGCTATCTACACATTCAATGCAATCCTAACCAAAATTGCACCAGCATTCTTCTCGAAGCTAGAATAAGCAATCCTAAGATTTGTATGGAACCACAAAAGGCCCCGAATAACCAAAGTAATTTTGAAGAAGAAGACCAAAGCAGGAGGGATCACAATCCCAGACTTTAGCCTCCACTACAAAGCTGTAATCATCAAGACAGCATGGTATTGGCACAAAAACAGACACATAGACCAATGGAATAGAATAGAAACCCCAGAATTAGACCCACAAAAGTATGGCCAACTAATCTTTGACAAAGCAGGAAAGAATATCCAATGGAAAAAAGACAGTGTCTTTAACAAATCGTGCTGGGAGAACTGGACAGCAACATGCAGAAGGATGAAACTAGACCACTTTCTTACACCATTCACAAAAATAAACTCAAAATGGATAAAGGACCTAAATGTGAGACAGGAAACCATCAAAAACCTAGAGGAGAAAGCAGGAAAAGACCTCTCTGACCTCAGCCATAGCAATTTCTTACTTGACACATCCCCAAAGGCAAGGGAATTAAAAGCAAAAATGAACTATTGGGACCTCATGAAGATAAAAAGCTTTCCACTGCAAAGGAAACAATCAACAAAACTAAAAGGCAACCAACGGAATGGGAAAAGATATTTGCAAATGACATATCGGATAAAGGGCTAGTATCCAAAATGTATAAAGAGCTCACCAAACTCCACACCCAAAAAACAAATAATCCAGTGAAGAAATGGGCAGAAAACATGAATGGACACTTCTCTAAAGAAGACATCCAGATGGCCAACAGGCACATGAAAAGATGCTCAACGTCGCTCCTCATCAGGGAAATACAAATCAAAACCACACTCGGATATCACCTCACGCCAGTCAGAGTGGCCAAAATGAACAAATCAGGAGACTATAGATGCTGGAGAGGATGTGGAGAAACGGGAATCGTCTTGCACTGTTGGTGGGAATGCAAACTGGTGCAGCCACTCTGGAAAACAGTGTGGAGGTTCCTCAAAAAATTAAAAATAGATCTACCCTGTGACCCAGGAATTTACCCAAGAGATACAGGAGTGCTGATGCATAGGGGCACTTGTACCCCAATGTTTATAGCAGCACTTTCAACAATAGCCAAATTATGGAAAGAGCCTAAATGTTCATCATCTGATGAATGGATAAAGAAATTGTGGTTTATATACACAATGGAATACTACATGGCAATGAGAAAGAATGAAATATGGCCTTTTGTAGCAACGTGGATGGAACTGGAGAGTGTTATGCTAAGTGAAATAAGTCATACAGAGAAAGACAGATACCATATGTTTTCACTCTTATGTGGATCCTGAGAAACTTAACAGAAGACCATGGGGGAGGGGAAGGAAAAAAAAAAAAAAGAGGTTAGAGAGGGAGGAAGCCAAAACATAAGAGACTGTTAAAAACTGAGAACAAACTGAGGGTTGATGGGGGGTGGGAGGGAGGGGAGGGTGGGTGATGGGTATTGAGGAGGGCACCTGTTGGGATGAGCACTGGGTGTTGTATGGAAACAAATTTGACAATAAATTTCATATTTAAAAAAATAAAATAAAATAAAATAAAATAAAATAAAATAAAATAAAATAAAATAAAATAAAATAAAAAATTAGGGACCTTGGCATGGACCCAGACTATCCTGGATTATCCAAATAGGAGTGATGTAATCACAAGGATCCTTGAAAGCAGAAGAGGGAGGAAGAAGAGAGAAAGATGTGACGATAAATGGGGGTTGGAGACAGATGTGAAGTTGCCCGCACTAGAATGGAGGACAAAGCCACAGGCAAAGGAAGGCATGCAGCCTTTGAAACTGGAGAAGGAAAAGAAACCATTCTGCCTAAGAGTCTCCAGAAAGGAACACAGACCTGCTGACATTTTGATTTTAAGTCATATCAGACTTCTGACCTATAGAACCAGAAGACAATACATGTGTATTGTGCCACCAAGTTTGTGGCAATTTGCTACATCAGCAACAGGAAACCAATATGTGAGGGAAATAAGGGTATTATGTGGTTATCTCTTCCATATGCTTCTGTCTTGCTCCTTAGGAAATCTGCTTTGACAGAATATAAAGTGTTCAGAGCAGAGACTATGGCTTGCATTTCTATATCCCTTACAACCTTTCTCTTGGAGGAGTCCTCAGAGTTTGATTAACTGACCCTTTGGGTGAGTGAGTAAAATGCATCAAGATAAATAACCCCAGTGACAGTATCTATAAATCTCTAGAAGCATCATTTTAATACTGTCTGTCTGGTAGCCTAGGGAAATGCTGCCAGTGTATCAGTCCTCTTGGAAATGCTTCTCAGGGAAGCACCTGTCCCCTTGGGACCTCTCTTTGGTCATCCCTTCCAACCAAACACAGGAGACTGGGTTTCTGGCATGATAGTTCAGATCAGGTGACAAGTGAATTGATGATGAGTCAGTTAACATTTATTGAATATTTTATAAGTCCAAATATTCAAGTATGCCAAGAAACTAGACATGCAATCCCAGTCTATATAATGATCGAAATGGAATTAGTGAAACAGAACATGCATGTAAAGCAACTAAATAAAATGTCTGTAGAAAGGAGAATGTGTCCAAGCAAGGCCAGGCTTATGGTGTCCTAGTGATACCACTTTCTGTATGTCTTTCAAGTCTTTCATTCTCTCCAGCAACATTGTCATTAGGACCCTGATCCACACAATCTCTAGACTGGTGGGCCACATAATCTCTCCCAACTAGTTTCCCCACTTCTAGGGTGGCTCCTCTCCAATCCAGCCTTCATACACCCAGTTCCTGCTTCACTTCCATCCTCCCATTGGCTTGACCTTCCTTTGGAGGAATTCCAAACTCTTTAACATGGCTGCAAGTCTCTGCATTATCTGGCAAATCTGATTCTCTCAGCCACCATTTTTACCTCCTTTTCTCTCTCCCTCTCTGTTTCTCTCTCTCTCTCTTTTTGTCTAAGCCCCTGGGGCCAGTGTGTGGCTGAACAGGCTGTCACTGCCCAACTCCAGGGTAAAGGGGCAATCACAAAGATAATGGTGCAAAAGTCACCCCCATGATTGTTCAGTGCACAACCCACCCAATCATATACAATGGCCCTACACCACCCAGCACCAACCATTTAAATTTCTTTCATATCACAAACACAGCATGTTCACTTGCCTCTGGACCTTCACCTAAGCTATGCTCCCTGAATGGAGGACTATTGTTTTTTGAAAGTCCTTTCTGCCACCAAGTCTGAATATCAGAGCCTATAAAAATAGAGTGAGGATCAAAAAAGACTAAAACCCATAGTCCCTTCTCAGAGACCATCATTAAGACCCCAGCATCCCGGGGACCAAAGCCAAGTGGGGCTAACTTGGGATGTGAAAATATGAAGCCAAGCTGGGGTCCAAATAACAAACTGCCTTTCCACTCCTGAAAGAGGGGAAGCAGAAGGAGGAAGCAGTTACAACAAATTAAGGCAAACTAAGGCCTGGGATAATGAACAAAAGGCAAGTAAAGGAAGACTATACAATGTTCAGGGAAGAAACCAAGGGTTAAAGGCCCCTTAATATGATATTCCTCTTATACCATAACACCCAGCACAGTGCCAGACAGCTTGGTCACTAAGTCTTGAGAGAGTGAGTGAATGAGCCTCTGAGCCAAAGAGTGAGTTGCCTGGACTTCCTCTCTCACACACACAAAGTCTTGAACAGACCTTAAGGTCAGGCTCAATTTGAGTAGCCAAGGATGCAGGAGAAATGGAAGTAACCAAAGGGCATAGCAGAGGTATGTGGTGATGAAGATACCTCTTTAATTAGGAAGACGGTGCCTGTCTTCAAAACCTCCCTCGCTGTGCCCTAACACCCCTCTCCAGGCTGTGAAGAGCTAGTCAGCTTCCCAGGGGCCGAAGACCTATTTTACTAAATTCAACAGAGAAAGAGTGTAGTAGACATTAGTGCTGCTCACCAAATATTTCTAATTCTCCTCCCTTTCAGGGGACACGAGGATGCACTTTCCAGCCCCCTCTGAAGTCAGGCATGACCACATTACTTGATGGGGCCAATGAAATATGAGCAGTGGTTTCTTGCATCATTTTGTGGGGGAAGCACCAGAGGGCCTGCACACATTTCCCCACATCCCTTTCTCCTGTCTTGGTGTCCTTGGAAATACGTCCAGATACAGTTCCTGAGCAACACAACAATGTGAATGGACTTATTACCACTGAACTGTGCACTTAAAAGTGGTTAAGATGACAAATTTCATTCTATGTGTATTTTGCCACAATTTTTTTTAAGCAACGACAAAAATAGGGTCTCCGTTAGCCTGGGTCCCTGTCAAGCCACTGAAGCCATTTTGTCAAGCCACTGAAATTTGGGAATTGCTTGCAATCTTGTTGCATTTTATTGAACAAGGGGTAAATTCAGTTTCCATAATCCCTTTTGAATACCCTACCATTTCACCACTTAAAACTCTTCCTGTTTAACTTTACCCTATTTATTAGAGTTATTAGAAACAATGTACTAAAGAATGAGAAGAAAGGGTTTCTAATTTCATTTCTTTCTGACAGCATTTTTGTTATAAGTTAAAATCACTTCAACAATAAAAAACACACACAAAAGTAAAACACTACTATAACATCAAGCCTTAAACACTGCAATCTAATCTCTACAAAACTCCTTTCCTTGTATGTGTAATGTGCCCCACAAAAGAACCTTGAGCTAGGAATCATTCCTTGTTATCCCCACCCAAAAGCTAAGCACACAGAAGTCCAGAGAGACCTTGAACGTGGGTCCTATACAGGACTAGAACCCAGGTTCAAGGGGCCTAGAGCTCCCTCCTATGTTTTCATCTTATTGCTAAACATCAGTGCCCTATAGTTAAAACATAACCAGCACAAGAACCAAAAAGTACTTTAAACTAAATTCTAGCAATATATTGCAAAGCTTAGCACAGCATTACAAATAACTCATTGAACCAAGGCAGTTTGTTTGTGGGGTAAGCAAGCAGATATTCTGCATAATATGGCAGTGCAGCTGGTAATAATAGCAGCCACTAAAATAAAGGATGAAGTTGGGGGGGGAGCCTCATTTATAGACAAGTAGTAGACCCTAATGAAACTGCATTTTGGACCTATCATCATCCTCCTGAGAAAATTTCCCTTGAGGTTTTCCATGTGAATCCTGGGCATACTTATGAAGATCAAGTAATGGCTTTTTAAAATTAATTACATGAATTTGTAGCTCAACAACACTGAGTGAAAGACGGGTGTTGTACCCCATGCCTTGTTACAGCTGTACATTACACACATCAAAAGCTCAGGAGGCTAGTGAGAGCACGTTCCCTGCTACAGCAACCCCCAAGCAGCCGGAGGGACGTGGAAAGTGTACAAAAGATCAGTCCCCAAAGTTGTGACAGCTTAATTGTATTATGGTGCTCAGATAATTCCCATTTATTTGGCTTTTTCCTCAGAGCAAACTATGACCCCCCAAGCATAGCTGTTACCAGGAGAATAAGGATTCACAACTTTGATGGTTCTTCTTGTCCCGCCACCACCCCACCCCACCCTCCTACCCCCCACCAATGCCAGCCCTGCTCAAAAGTCCCAGTAATTGTTGCACGGTGATCAGGCTTTCCCCTAGCCTTCAGCATGCTGAGACCCAACAGCAGCTAACTAATTGCAATTAAAATCTGCCACGTGAGTGGCAGAGAATAACATAAATTAATCAGTACATTAGCAGAATTACATTTAAATGTTCAAATGTGCCTTCAACATAGTGGGGCATTTTAAATTATAAAGCAAAGTACTTCATTATGGATGCTGATATTTTAATGAGGAAATGTGATGTTTGGTTAAATAGGAGTACAATATAGAGACTTCCTTAAAATTAGCATCAATGATGCATTTTAATTCAAAAACCAAGTTGTGGTCTGTGTAATTCCTGCATTTCAATGTGGAAAAACTGCCTGGAGCTGTGGAAATAGTTGAACATCTCATTCTCTGAAGAATTAATAATTTCAGCTGTACTAACTAGCACTTTATGTAAATTGTTAGATAAATCACAGCAATAAATACAGGTTTTAGAAGAACAGAACAGTATGCTTATCCTTAATTTATTCAATCATCAATTCATGTATACTGAAGCTAGGGGATATGAAAGATTAAACGTACTAGGCAAAAAACACAAAACACAAAAAGGAAGGGAAAAAGGATAAAATGATGCCTTTGATAGCCACATACAGAGAGACTCCAGAATAAAGGTCCCACCCAGTTTTACAAAAATCTTGCATATAAAAATCTCTTACAATGCGTGTAAATATAAAAGATGGGCTGCAATTTTATTGTTTGCTTTCAAGTTTTGCTTAGTAATCAACATATACACTGGAGCTTTAAAAGCCTTCCTTATAAAATAATTTTCTTATTTAATTGCATGAAACAGAGGCTATGAAATACACATATATTGAAAGGACTGTATCAGGTCATCTTTAGAATTTGTATGTGTCACTTGAAGTTTATGATGTTGGAAGCACAAATCCTAAGATAGATGATAGAAGCTGACCTCAACCTGGTTTGCTATTCCTGTCACAGGTGAGAGATGGGGCAAATCCAAGAAGGGGATTTTGTCTTCTGGACTATGCTCTGATTTTGTTAGCTGTGAGATGAATTCTTGCTGGTTTCTACAATACATCAAAGCCAGGGCAGGGCAGGTTTTCACAACTAAGAATACATGCAGAACCACCACATTTATTGTACATACGAGAAATCGAGTAAATGCAAGCAAATGCATACCAGAAATGGACATCATAAATGAGCAATACCAAACATAGACCAAATTAAAACAAAAATAAAACCTGCCTTCCATGATACCCAATTTCAGCTTTGGAATCACCACCCACTCCCCATCTAAGCCTCACTTGTAATTCTCTATTAAAATTGCCTTATTAACATGATTTTGTTCTTCTTTTGCAAAGAACAGAAGGTCTTAGTCTGCTCCTTCCTCGAGTTTCAGGAAAAAGATTGCTTTGGAAAGGAAAAACAAACTCTGTTTCCAAAGCGATCTTTCTCCCTAAACAGAAGCCTCTCCCAAGTTGAAACACTACTGGGCTTCACTTCCCTCATGATGTCTTTCTGCCATGGCTGGTGGGCATTTACCTTCTCCCGGGTTGAGTTAGAGCATAACCTGGCAACCTGGCCTTACAAAGACACCAGGTCACTTATAAGCACAACCATTGATGATATTGGATTTTACTTGAGCCCAGTGATTCTGGAAAACTGAAGGTTAAGGAATGCCCTCACTCTTTGTGACTTCCTACAAAGAACCTCCCCTTCCTCATGTGACTTAGATAAGACTCACGGATGTTCCCTTTGTTTACCTATGACAAGGCCAGACCCACACCCTGCAATCCCCACTGTTGGCCTCATAAAAGATTAGCTGAACTTCTTTCTTATGCCCAATGATGAACAGGAACAAAATGCTTTTCAACCAAACTTTGGTTAAGTGTCTCTCCTTCCTCCAGGCCCCTGAACTTTGGCCCACCCTCTGCCTGAGCAGCACACAGCCCCTCTGAGAACAGGCTGGCCTCAGGGTCAAATAGTCTCTGATCTGTTATCCAACCATTTCCCTTACCCGGTCCTCCTAGCCTCATTTATTCATCCCTATAAAAGAAAAATCTTTTTTTTTTTTTTTTTTGCCTGACTCTTGAGACACTTAAGGACGCTAATAGCTTTCTCTCCCACTCTTGCAAACCTTTAGAAGAAAGTGTCTCCTTGCTAAGTATAGATTTGCTTTTTCATTTGATACCATCAATGGCCAGTGGTGTCTAAGTGCAGAAGCTCTAAGCATTATCAAAATCTATGCTAAGATATCTCATTATATCCCATGTGAATTAAGAGTACTAAATTCCAGAATGGACTGAGGCTACTAGAAATTACTACAGACAACAGGATTTTTTTGGTACTGAGAGTAAAAACTTATCGTCCTGTTGGCCTGCAAACATAGCAGCCAACTAATTACACCCAAGCCAGTTTCCACTCACAATGGCCTGGGTCTAGTCCGGACAAAGGACTAGAAAAGAGTGAATATGTCTCTCTCTCCACAGCTCCTGTCAGGGTCATAATCAACCCGGAATGGTTAGAAGGGGAAAGCAGGCACAATGGGGTTTTGTATAGTAATACGGCAAACCTCCGAAACAGGTATAGGAACAATGATGGTTACAAACACTATCATCTCACTATGCTCTTAGGTCCACCTATTGAAGTGCTGATTACCAAACCTGCATTCACATCTGCATCTGTGACTATGTCTATAAATCACATTTGTGTTTATGATATTTTTATATCCCACAAATATATAGAAAAGAATTCTCAAGAAACAAAATAACTATATTAATCAGATAATTTTCTCAGTCTACTAATTCCAGAACAGTATTCCATCTCCTCCAGAAATAGCCATAAGTGAAAGCCAAAGGGAGTGAAAACCAAAGCTAAGAATGCTTTTCATATAGTAACTTGGAAGTTAGCTGCATCTGCTGGTTTGGGCTAGATAATGTGATATCGTTTTCCCATGAGACTATATTTATTACCAGCTCCATTTCTCACCAAAAGCAAGAAATGCTATTGAGCAAAGACAAAAGAAGTCACAGCAAAATTGAAAACAGATAAATCCCAGTGTAGTTTATCTTTCCTCATCTTTCCTGTGGAAATGTTCTATTGCATACACTGTTTAATAATCCAAAACAAAGCCTTGGGTGGTAAAGTAAACAGAGAAACAAAAGGAGAAGACCGCTCGATTCCGTTTTCAGAGCCCAGGGGAACATCTAAAGCACTATGACTGAAAGCTTCAGAACATAGTGATAAATTGGGACACTGAGAGCAAAACCTAGGCAAATAATGAATGAGAATCATGTATATAAATAAAGATCCTTTGGTTGTGTGGTGCTGAGAAAACTGGAGCTGCATGAGATCATTTTAACTTCTCAATAATTAAAGTTGTCCTTGCTGTAAACC
Organism: Panthera tigris; assembly: GCF_018350195.1. Classification (NCBI taxonomy): domain Eukaryota; kingdom Metazoa; phylum Chordata; class Mammalia; order Carnivora; family Felidae; genus Panthera; species Panthera tigris. The sequence continues at coordinate 71,187,071 of NC_056660.1, read as the reverse complement.
TTCTGTGAACAGAGCAATATTCATTTTCCTCACCCTTTTTTCTTAGAGGGGTAGTTAGCTGGATGCAGAGAGAAGGATTAAAGCTCACTGACCCAGCCTAAGACTGAGGAAAAAGATTTCATTTCACTTACCCAGGCAATAAAATTTTATAAAAGTTTGTCCCAAATAATCCACAGAGGCACAGAGTCCTGGTGACTTTCATGACCCTGATTCCCTATTGTAGTCACCAATACTTCCCAGCTTCTAAGTTGGTTCTGCCTTTTGCACCCAGAGTCCTAACATACTTGCTATATGATCATTACTGTGGTAACTGCTAGCACTCTGATAACCTAGCACTTACTACACACCTGCCACACCACATGCTCTATCTACGCCATCAACCAAAGGGAAGTCTGACCATGCCCACTGTAAAGACAGGCTATCTGAGGCTTCAAGAGGTTAAATAAATTGTCTAAAGTCATCCAACTATGAAGAAAGGGAGCAAGGACATAAACCTGGGACTCTCTGGACCTTAATTACTCTGTTACCACTTCCCAGGACATGGGGCTCAGGACCTACACCTCAGGAGTATATAGACGACGCTCCCCTTCATGGGTCTGCATTCTAATAGTAAAATCTTGGTTTGCGAGCATAATTTGTTCTGGAAGCATGCTTATAACCCAAAGCACTTGTATATCAAAGCGAATTTCAAGAACCATTGGCTCAGTTGTTATCATGTGATGTTTGGCGTCACGTACTACTTATATTGCAAGACATCACTTGTTTATTAAGTTAAAATTTATTAGAAATGTTTGCTCGTCTTGCAGAACACTCACACAAGTTACTCACAATCCAAGGTTTCACTGTATTTACAAAATTCCTTTACCTACATTTGTAATGTACTCTCCTTTGCCTCAGCTTCTATAGCTAACTAATCCACCGTCCACCATCAAACACACACACACATACACACACACAGTAACACAATGTTGATCTGGTTGCAGCTGGGTCTTAAGTTAGAATCTGATTTATTTCTTTAGGTTGATGTTCTCCCTGCACTAACCCACTATGTATAGTTTAACTATCAGAGGACAATGTTCCCCCCCTTTTCTTCATGTTCTTGCTAGAAATTCCTCAGGATTGTTCCTTATTGTCCTCTATAATAGTGACTTAAAAAAAAAAAAAACAATAGTAGCTGAGGGTTGATGGGGGGTGGGAGGGAGGGGAGGGTGGGTGATGGGTATTGAGGAGGGCACCTTTTGGGATGAGCACTGGATGTTGTATGGAAACCAATTTGACAATAAATTTCATATATTGAAAAAAAACCCAGTAGTATCACAGAAAGATTAATGTCCTTATGGTAAACAGGGAATTAGTAACTGAATTATATATCCCCCTCCAAAAAATATTTTGAAACCCTAACCCCTGGTACCTGTGAATGTGATCATATTTGGAAATAGGGTCCTTGCAGGTACAATTAGTTCAGATGAAATCAATAAGGATTAGGGTGCACCCTGGATCCAATATGACTGGTGTCCTTATAAAAAAAAAAAAAGAAGAAGAGAATGCCACATGGAGACAGAGACACATGGCAAGGTGATCATGAGAAGACAGAGGCAGAGATTGGAGTAATGCTGCCTCCACCTGAGGGACACATGGAGCCACCAGAAGCTGGAAAAGGACACTTCCCTATAGGTTTCAGGGAGAACGGGGCCCTGCTGATACCCTGATTGCAGAGTCTTAGCCTCCAGAACTATGAGAGAACAAATTTTTGTTGTTTTAAGTCACCAAATTTGCGATATTTTGCTAGGGCATTTCTAGGAAACTAATACACAGGGTAACTTAGCGAGGCCGGAAGCGAGAACGTTATTTGGAGGCTTTTGTATTTGGCAGTTCCCTTATAAGATGGGAAACACCAAGCTCTGGGCCAAGGTGATTGTGGGCAGTGAGAACAGATAATCTACTAAGAGGATTTCCTCCCATTAAATCATCAAGGAAAGACCTCTGCTTTAATAGATATTCAAATAGGAATTGGCCAGAGTAAGCCCTTGTGTTAAGAATGCTCTGGAAGTCAAACTGGAGAGCCAGGGCCAGTTGCTTTCTATCAGCAAAGATAAATACATAGTGCATCTGTTTGGTTTCTGTTTACAATTGCAACATTCTAATTGTCCCTCAAAACATGAGATTTTGATAAAATTTTTCAAAACCCCCAAAAATAGAATCTGAAGAATTAGATAATATAATCCAAAATTCTTATAAATGGAGGCAAAATGTAAGGCCCTGAGGGCTGGGTTTCATAAAAGTTCACAGAACCAGATGGACACAGAACAGCGTGGCCTCTCGGTGCACTTACAACATTATTCTTCAGCAAGATGGCAGAACAGGAGATCCCAGCCCTCATACATCCAACAGAAGCCTTCAGAAGCAATGCATGAGGCAAGGTAAGCAGGTTGAGGATTGGCTAGTTTGAATAATTTCAGCAGGCTCTGGGGTATAGAGGTTGTCCCCAATTGTCTGGTACCTGGCCCTGGGGTGACTGGGACAGGTAGATAGCGGTCTGGAGTATAAACACAGTAAAAGAGGTGGCTCTGGACTCTGTATTGGTTGGTTTGCATGTGAAAGGCATATTCACAGGTGAGTCATTTGCTATCTCTAGGAATTAACCAACCCTGGAAGAGGCAGTCCCTCCAGGGTCAGCAAGTCCTCAAGATGTCTAAGCATCAAAATACAGAAAATAAAAAGACATGATTAATACAAATGTCTAATCCTGTCCTCACGAGCCCCCAGGAATTAGCTGTTTGGTTGGCTGACCTGAAAACAGAAGGGCAGGATGCGAGGGGAAAGGTGAGGGTGAAAAGTTGAGTTGGAAAAGGAGGAATGGTCTGGAATCTTTGGAAACTAGATGTTTCAGCCCTATCCTGAGAATGCTGCAGGGCCCAGGAAGCGCCAGAGCATGTGGATGAGGCACAGAGTGCCAGCAGGGCAGGGAATCTTGTGGAGACCAGAACCCAACACTCTTAGGAATGAAGAAGGATGCCAAAACAATGAGGGTTGGTATCCTCCAAATTTTCAAATACTCAGCACTATTGTAGAGGTAGCTTGTTTACTAAGTCAACAGTGTGGATACTATCAGGTCAAAAAGAAAGACTCAATTCACCATATTACTAGGTACAAGTAAAATTATATCTAGGTTATTAGCATGAATTTCTTTCACCACTGTAGACTTATCAGGATGAGTCAGAGATATCACATATTGAAAAGTAAAAAATGGCCTATTCACAAATTAAATTTTAAGATCCCCCCCCCAATTTAAAATGTCCTTGTATTTAAAATATTCTTTTCCTGTTAGACTAGAAAGTCCTGGAGAATTGTCAGTGCCCTTGATGATATAAATGTTGTTACTCTCAGGATAATCAATCCCTATGAAACACTCCAATAGAAGACTCCACTCCATTCTTTCATTGCTGGTTACTGTGAACTCCCATGTGACACATGGAGCTCATCAAAAACACTGTGCTGACCAAAGTTTATCCCGGCTTCTACTTGTACTTCACCATGTCTCTAAAGGTGACTCAAGCACTCCAGGCTGAATTTTTGCTCAAGAAAATACAATGCTGCCCAACTGCAAAATGTACATTGTCCTCACCCGCACTGCCAGAACATTTTCGGTAATTCTCTTTTTACTCTCCTGTAATTTTCCATTCCCCCATTCCTTTCCTAGACCCTTTCTCGTTCCCCCTTCCTCCCTTCCCCAGAACCTCCTTTCATTCCTTGTCTGTTCTCCTTTTAAAGACCTCAGTCACCTTTGTCTTAGTTGGATGAGCTCAGCTGATTCGGAAATCTCTGTCACCTATTGCAGTCAACTGAATAAAAGTTGTCTTGCTGCCATTATCAAGTGTCCTTGATGTCGTCTCTGACATCACTGTAATAAATTAACTGCAATCATTAACAGCAATCATTAACTCCTATCACCAAAGGTGGCTCCTTTTTTCCCTTATGTCTTTGCTATGAGTTCTAGAGTAGGAATTGAACTTTCTGGGAGAAATCTCAAAAGAATGACAGCCTCAGGAGAGCTCTGTTCCAGCTACTCATGATGCCACTGTCAGACAACATCGTGTCCTGTCAGACTGTCCCAGAGGACTGAGATAGAATGCCCTGGACTCCTATAACCCAGAAGCAGGTGACTTTTGAAAGCCACCTGCTGGCCCAAGATTCAGAAGAACAGGAATCAACTGCGTAGGACTAAATGGAACCAAAAAGGGTAATTTAATTGTAGTAAGTACCCTTTTCCTTTGGTCATAGAAGAAAAAACAAAATCTTTTCTTTCATTTTGATCTATCTTTTCTTTCTAGAATTTAGCAGGCTAATCTTGTGCAAACTGCAAGAAAACACCCATTGAATGGCATCTTGCTCCAAGTCCCCCTTCAGAACTCAGGGGGAATACTTTATGAGAAATCTTAGTAGTTATAAGCTACTGAATTGACAAGGGAATTTAAGGTCATGAATCTGTAGAAATGCTGGATATTGATTGGCTTTGCCTGCAAGACTAATCCAAACTATCAAGGTGCCTTCCACTGAGTGCCTTTACTTCTCATGGCAATGTGGTTATCTGCATAGATTCAGTAAGAATCTGTAATGCTATAATTGGATACACCAAATTTGTAACCATTCCATAAATGTCTCATTTAAATCCCATTTAATTGAGGATGAGCATCCCATTATTAAGGAACAAGGACTGTACTTCCTATATGACAATGATGCCTACAAAATCCTCCAGGGAAACTGCCCTAATGCCTGATCTGTAGCTTACAGAGTCCCAGTCTTAAAAGAGGTCAAGACTAAGGGCACCTGGGTGGCTCAGTCGCTTAAACATCTGACTTCAGCTCAGGTCATGAACTCTTGGTTTGTGAGTTTGAGTCCCACATTGGGCTCTGCATTGACAGTGTGGAGCCTTCTTGGGATTCTCTCTCTCCCTCTCTTTCTCTGCCCCTCCCCCCACTTGCATGCACACAAACACACACTGTCTCTCTCTGTCTCAAAATAAATAAATAAACTTAATAATAGTTTTTAAAAAGGCCAAGACTTGAATTTCCTGGCAGGCTAGGACACAAAAATATGCTGTAATGGGCTGTTTGTGTCCTCCCAAGTCCGTATGTTGAAATCCTTACTCCAATGTGACAGTATCAGGAGGTGGGGGTCTTTGAGGAGTTATAGGTCATGGGGTGGAGCCCTCACAAATGGGACTGAGACCCAGAGAGCTCTCTTGTCCCTTCCACCACGTGAGGACCATGCAAGAAGGTGGGTGTATATAAACCAGGAAGCAGGCTCTCACCAAACAGTCTTCAGGAATGGTGATCTTGAAATTCTTAGCCTGTAGACCATGAGAAATTTCTGCTGTTTATAAGCTACCGAGTCCATGAGATTTACTATGGCAGCCTGAACAGTCTACAACAAATGAGGAATCTTAGAGAAAAGAGAAAACTTTTACAGGTACTACAAAAGGAAACCCAGTAAGTATTCTTGGTTCCTGGACTGGACATAGATGAACAAATAATGACAATCTAGAACATATCTGGCATAATGAAGGTGATCAAAAATATGATCTCTGGGGCTTTGTAAGGGGGTCACAAACACAAGTTCACTCTTTAACCCTAACATCTTATGACTAAGCTCAAGACAAGCAGGTGTTTGCATAATATCATCACTTCTTTTTGTATCTATTTTTTTTCAATGAAACCATCCAAATAGAGCAGAACATCAAGTTAATTATGCTAAATCATAAAATCTAGATTAGATATATTTTGTCAAATTCATGCCATCAGAGTAGAATTTGCTCACAAGACCTCAAAAAATAAAACTGACATTCTTATCCTTAGCTTAGCTCTGTCTCATACAGGAAGATGGCAACTATCACAGCTCAGAAAAGATTTACACTTTTAAAAGCCATGCATTCCCAGAGATAAGCCTTGAATTACAGGGCCATTCTAAAGCCTTACAGCCAGAGATAAGCTGTGATCCCGTTTCCTATTATCAGAGACAGGACTTTAAATCAAAACAGAACTGTCAACCGCTATATAATAATTTGAACTATAAATACAGCCTACCCTCTTTATTCTGGGAGCCCAGTTGCTCTGAAATCTTACTTGCATGCAAAACTCAGCCAGGTGATCAAATATTGAATGGGATTTCTTTTTTAAGTGGGGAGAGGGAAGATAGATTTTTTTCAAAAAGAAACAATGACAAATTGAGTTGGCAGTAGTAAAAACAATTTTAAAAAGGTAACTTCCCAACCATCATGATCAGCAACTCAAACATAGTTTGTAGAGCCTTTATTGTGGTGGTTAAAGAAAACCAGGTGTGGGGGCTGGTAAAGCGGTAAATAGATTTTATTCAGGAACTATCAATAGGGGAAAAGAGAACTCAGTATAGAACTGGCTCAGTTCCAAATAGAGCATGGACAAGCGGGATTTATAGCCAAGGGGCAGAGTGGGGCCAGTGAAGGGAAAAGTACTAGATGGAAACATCAGGGACTGGAAGGGATCTAGTTAAACAGACCTGGTAGGACTCTTGCTGAAGGCAGACCTGGGTGATCAGAGATTACCAGGGAATGGTAGAGGGTGAGGAAATTTGATCAGATATCCAGGTGGATCATATATGGAGCGGGGTGGGGGGGGGTGGATTTCACGCTAGGCTGACTTAGCAAGATTCTTTCTACAACTGGTCTCTACAGGACAAGGCTCAAGGACAAGGTCGAGTGGAAAAGGGGCTCAGAGAAGCCTTTCTAAAATTTGGGCAATGAGAGACTGTCAGGGTGCCTGGGTGGCTCAGTCAGTTAAGTGTCCTGCTTGGGATTCTCTCTCTCTCCCTCTCTCTCTGCCCCTCCCCCTCCCCCACTCCCACTCACATTCTCTCTCTCTCTCTCTCTCTGTCTCTCTCAAAATAAAAATAAACTTTAAAAAAAGAGAGAGAGAGAGAGAGAGAGAGACTGTCAGTTGTCAAGGAGCATGCTGGTGATCCCCTCAAGGCTATATAGTCTACACACAAGTTACCCTGACAACAAAATCTCCTCCGACTTGGAAACTTCTGCTGCTGTGAACATGAAAGGCCATAAAGAAGTCTGTAACTCATGGTGCCTCCCTTTGGTTCTGCAGTGTAGACAGGTGTAAACAGGTAGACTTAGTCAAGAGAAGGTGCTATTTACCCAAGAGGGAGCCAAGACCAGGAGAGAAAGAAAGGAAAAGGGGAAAATGGGGCAAGGAGCTAAGCAGTCAGGAGGGATGATGGGAGTCTGTCAGTGCTCACTTGCTCATTCACCTTCTTTGCTATTAAAACAAATTCAAGGGATCCTTAAACTCCAAAGACCACCTCCTGTGGGGTAGTTTTCCAAGCAGAATTCCCCTTCTTCTCCTAATTCAACAAAACAATTCCAGGGAGAAGGAACACGCCAGAAAGGCAAACCACAGACTGCATCCTGACCTTATGTCGACTTGATGGCCAGCTGGCCGGCACAAAAATGAATAGCTTGCTTGACCCTAGCAAGGGGTAGATATGCCAGGTGACTTGTGCCCGCCTGCCTCCTCCGTGCCTGCCTCCAACCTGCAGTGACTCCCCATCAATACCCTGCAGGAACTGTGGATGGATCCATCCTGGACAGCACGTGCCACATGCACCCTTAAATCTGGAAAGAAACTCCTTTCTTCCCAAACAAGGTGGACACTTGAATGCTCAGACCAAAAGAGTGAAGCAGTGCATATTATCCCTTTCCTATTGTGTGGAAAACAAAATACGGTGACTGAAGGCCAGGCATTTTGGAAAGGTACTCAGACCTAAAGACTTAACCATTGGCCATTTCTGAGTGTACTGGATACTATCAAATGGCAGCTGGTCTGCCCTGGACTGCCTGGCTTTCTCTCATTGAATCTTGATACTGGGTAAAACCGGAAAACTGATCAAAAGGACTATCTAGGGGCGCCTGGGTAGCTCAGTCGGTTAAGCGTCTGACTTCAGCTCAGGTCATGATCTCACAGTTTGTGAGTTAGAGCCCCACATCAGACTCTCTGCTGTCAGTGTGGGGCCAGCTTCAGATCCTCTGTCCTCCTCTCTGCCCCTCCTCCACTTGTTTTCTCTCTCTCGAAATAAATAAACTTTAAAATAAAAAATAAAAAAGGACTATTCATAGTTACTGGCTAATGTTTATTAAGCACTATCAAAAGAAAAATTTATCAGGACTCAGTGAGGCGAGACTTCTGTTCAAAGGTTTATTGTGAGGGATGGAAAGGGGCTATCAAAATAGGGGAAGGGGAATCACTGCAAGAGGGGACCACTCTGAGCACAAGGTCTGTAAGCAAAATCTTTGGAGGGGAATCTGGGCAAGCAAGGAGAACTGACCAGTGGGGTCTGACTGGAAAGGGTCTGGCTGTGGCCAGCTGATTGCCAGGAGAAACTAATAAGGGGGACAGAGTCCCCCTGCTCTGACTGTAGGAAGGACAGAGCTCTGACCAAAATTTGGCAAAGACAAAGCAGAGAGTAAGAAATGTGGAATCGTGAGCATCTAGTAGGTGCTTACCATGTAGGGAGCACTGTGCTAAAATCCCATGTGAAGAAAGTGCTTTGATTTCCCCCGTTATGCAGAGGCAAAACAGATTCTGAAAGTTCAAGCAATTTTCCCAGAGTCACACAGCTGGTAAAATCTCTAAAACTCTGGTGACCCAAAGGAAAATAATCAGAAACATGGTGTGGATGGCGCTATGGGGAAATTGGATATTTTCTTTAACCTCACTCCCCCGATAATGTTCAACACATGTTTGGGGGTGAATATAACGGCTAAAGGTAGAGAGGGGGTATAGTCTGTAATTCCACCCCACTTAATCTCATGGAGTCTTTTCGTAACCCTTGATGCTTTTGTTATTCTTTTAAATCTTAAACTAAGTAGGCTGTGGCTGAGCTTTTTCTCCCCAGGTTGTCTACTAAGCTGCACCAGGACACCCCAGAACCATCATGGGAAGATGGGGCTAAGGGAATGGACCCTACCTACACACCTTTCTCAAGAGCTGTCCTGGGAAGTGGGGGAGGGGTAAAGAGCAACTCCCTGCCAAGTCCACCGTCTAAAGGATTATGCACCCAGACAGTGGATGCCTCGACCATACAATTTCAGTGACATGGGCATTTAAAAATTCACATGAACCTGTCCCCATGGCCAGTCACCCCCATCATCACCAATACCACAGACAGTGGTCCTTAGACAGTCACACCCATCCTTCCCTGACCTGGTGGAGGTTGGCATCTGCCCAAGTAAATACCAGCAGTCTCTCAGCTGTCTGAAACCCCCTTGATTAATGACATTGAACTGAGTCCTCCACTCGTCTCAGTGGAATAAATACAAACCTCTGAGCAAGGCTGGCTACAAAGAAACTCAGTTGGAGGTCTATACAGATACAAAACCTCAACTCTGGTCCTTGAAAGTCCCACACCCAGAGAGGGATGACACTCTTAAGCCACTAAATCCGAATTATAAAGTCTTATCCCTTATGCACCCCCTTCAAAAGTAATCTATGTTCAGAAGGGAGTGTTTTCCAATGGCCTGCACATACCTTCTAGCACTTTCTGAGCTCCTCCTTGTACAAATGCCCTATGGAGGCATTCTTGAGTTCACAATTGCTGTCCAGCCATCTCACCTCTACAAGACGGGGTAGTTGAATATGAATGATGTTTCAGAGATTCTGTGTTACAGCCTGAAACAAATTTACCTGAACTCTGATAAGAGGAATGTTAATTATATCTGCTCATACTTGACCATAAATTCCATGAGGTTGAGAGTAGATCCATCAGGTTCACCATTGTTTCAACAGTGCCTTGTAATGTGCCTCGCACCTGCTAGCAATTAATGTGATTTGTTGAATGAATAAAAGAATGCAGAAATGAAGGTATCTTGCCTTATTAAGTTTCTGCAAATATCAATTAAAATCACATGTAATTTGTAAATGACACTTCTCTGCAAATAACAGCTAAAAATAAATTAGCTGTTGTTGTTACTCTCAGAGGTCTCTACTATAGGCATGGTTTATTACAAAAATTAAAATGAACCATATTCATTGTAGAATTTATTCCCCAGAAAGCACATTTTTCTCAAATGACAAAAATGAAAGAAACTCCTTATTTTGAAAGGCTCACTATTTAAGTCACTTGTATATGATAATAAACACACTTTATATTAAAGACATAAATACCATAAATACCATTTGCAATGAATTACCATCGAAATTAAAAGCATTTTCAATCTGTAGAATCAGTACGGAGAAATAAAAATAATCAGATCTTACCAACAAGAGTCTGGCCATGTTTCTTCTCCACTGAACAAACACATACACAAACACACCCACACACAAGTCAAAAAGAGAAAGTCTGTAAGCCATTGTTAGATGCTACAAGCTGGGAAGCTAACTTGTTATTCCAGAATGGAGAGAGAAATTACTAGGAGCAGCAAATGACGGCTACTATTAGCCATCTCCCAAAACATTCCCAGAAACAAGCCATCCTATGGTGTGAAGGGGAGAAAATTTACTGATGGCTTGGAGTGTCCAGAAGTAACCATTATAAAATGCAACTAAGATAAATTAAGCTGTCATCAGAACTATGACACATAGGAAGCACAGGACCCTGAAATGGCAAATTTCTCTAACTCATAAGAAATGTTATCATAAAAGGGAATATTGGGGCTTAGAATTTTTCAGTATTTATGCTGCACAGTCCCAGGAAGGAAAACCTGTGCCTGATGGTCATTAGGTAGGTTACTCTATAACATAGAACAAGCTTCAAGCAGCCACAGAATTCTCCATCTCAACTCATACTGATTCTGTGCTAAGCAAGCAACTCTGGAGGATGATTTTCCTCACTAAATGCCCAGTACTGGGAGTGTTCCCTAGGTTTTTCTTCTTTCATGTTATCATGGGGCTTTTCCTGGCCCATATGGTTCACATGTAATATGCAACATTATCGTGTTCATGTTCTCCTCCCTGGACACACCGTGCAGCCACCTCCTGGGAGCCAAGAAGCAGAGGCTGCCTGCTGGCAGACAGCCAGAGCCACTCAAGAGCGAGCTCACTGCTCTTCCTGTACCTTCTGGAAGGAGACTGTTTCCTCTCCACAATTCATCCTGCCCCAGCTGGTCTAGGAAGTCAGATCTGGGGTTGTTCCCAGATCAAATGGGTTGTTTATTGTGGTCTTGGGCGTGGGGGCGTTATGTGGTATTCGTTTTCCTCCATTCCTAGACATCTGCCAGGGTGCCAACAAATACACCATTCAGCTTCCTTCCTTGGCAGCTCAGTCTTACTAAGGTCACAGCCCGAGGACAGGCTCTATTCAGAGCAAAAGCAGATTCCTCTCTGCTAGACACTGTGTGAGAGGTATTTTTCATTCATTACAATAATTTTTGGTTTCCAGCATATATTTTTTTTAAACCATAGCAGTAGGTATTTTCAACTTGTAGAAGTGTCAAACAGATTGAGTTCTCCAACTTTGGGAATCAGTTGTTTGATATTCCTCACAGCAATTTCACATAAACCTATAAATGGAAGGTTTATGAGGACAGAAGCATCTTCTAACTTCAGAGTTCTTTGCCCAGGGAATGAGTTGTTTTAAGAGGTGATAGATTTTTTGTCAACACAACAGGTCGCTAGTCAGCAAGCTAAGCATTCAGATTCCTTATAAAAAGGAATATATAATTATTATGTTTATGGATATTTATACATATACTTAGAATAGAAAAATTAAAAGCCCATGTGGCAAGTTCAATCACAAAACATATAAGTAAACAAAATGGAAAGGGAAACCCTCCTTGAGTTGCCATGGCCACTAGTATTTGAGGGGAAACAGTTCAGTTAAAGGCAGGTAGGGCAACACAGAAACCTTTGTGGATCTTCCAATGAGTCTTAGAGAACTGTTCTAGAACTTTCCACGACAAAAGCCTGGCCCTTTGTCACATGTCCCACTTCTGGGTCAGTACAGAGGTGTCCATATCCTTAGTTTAGTATCAAGACTGAGAGGTGCTTCAGCCCCTAAGTGTAATGAAAAAGGAGACCACTGGGGCGCCTAGATGGCTCAGCTGGTAAAGCATCTGACTTCAGCTCAGATCATGATCTCATGGTTCATGAGTTCAAGTCGCCCTGTGTCAGTCTCTGTCATGACAGCTCAGAGCCTAGAGCCTGCTTTGGATTCTGTGTCTCTCTCTCTCTCTGCCCCTCCCCCCCTCACACTCTGTCTCTCTTTCTCTCTCTCTCTCAAAAATAAACAAAAATTTTTTTAAAAAAAAGAAAAGAAAAAGGAGACCACCGTTGGATCTGAGCAAAGATTGAGAGAGATGATCATTAAGAATAAGGACAATGGGGCCCCTGGGTGGTTCAGTCAGTTGAGCAACCAACTCCTGATTTCAGCTCAGGTCATGATCTCATGGTTCATGGGATGCAGTTCTGCACTGGGCTCTGTGTTAACAGCGCAGAGCCTGCTTGGGATTCTCTCTCTCTGCCCCTCCCCAACCCTCTCTCAAAATAAATAAACCAACTTTAAAAGAATAAGGATAAGAAGGAGGTGTGCACAGTGAGAACTCATCTGAAGTGGCATCAGCAGCACTTGAAGCAAGACAAGACAGAAGAGAGGGCGCAAACCCATGAGAAAGATGGTTTTCAGTCCTTCTTTTTGTATTGATTCCTAAAGAATCAGCATTTTTCCCTCTCTCCTTTTTTAAGGAAAGTACTTATCTTATTAAAACAAAAGCCAAACTTTCAAACTTAGTGCTCAGGAAAAAAAAAAAAAAATCAAACTCACCATGAGGAGGAATAACTGACCTACAGGGTTGATCCCAATCCCTGAGTGCTCTTCCTCTATGGCCTTGACCACCAGCAGGAGCACACTGCTCCCCTGCCAGGCTGCTCCCTGACCAAGGGTTCAGCTTGCTTTGGCCGCTCTCTGCAAGCAGAGGCCGGCTGGGCCAGTCAAAGAGAATTCAGGAGGCATGGGACCCACACAGTTTACCAAGTACAGGTCTCTTGTTCTATCACATTTAGTCTCCCCCAGATCTCAGATCCTTCCCTATCCCACCTACTGGGTAAATTATCACCAGGATATCCCCAAAAGGGTACAGTTTAGAGCACTCTTGCCTACTCCCCTCTCCTGCCAGGTGCATATCAGCCTGTGATCTGGGTTGCCACAACAAAGTCCCACAGACTGGGGGAACAGTCTCTTTAAGTAAAAGAAATATTTTTTTCCCTCTAAGTGGCCATGCCCTGTGCACATGTCAGAGGACTTTACCCTATACGGGCCAACAGCACTGCCATAGCCTTCCTAATATAAGGTTTGTATATCTAAGTCAGCCAGAAAATGAGGTCCTCTTTTCCCCAAAATTACTGGCTAACCAAGTAAGTCACATAAGTAAAACTCCTTCCAATTAAAAACAAATAAGAATGGAGAATATAATTCAATGGTGGAAATCAAAAGCTGTAATGTGAATAGAATATTATCTTTAATACCCAGCCTGCTGTTGATAACCTTGGTTAGCCCAGTTATTGGGCTGCATATTGTTAAGAAGCTATAGATATGGTGTGGACAAAACAGGCTTATCACAGGGTCATGGCCATGGAAAGCTCAGAAGTCATCCAGTTTGTATCCTGCCTTCATGCCCCATCCTAATCAGATGGTGTTTAATGCCACATGTTGTTATTATTATTGTGAGGTTATTGTTTGTTTTGAGGTTTATCTCCTCCTGGGGTGGGGGTGGGGAGAGGGGGGGAATGCTCCTGTTCCTGCTCCAGATCCACTTTCCCAGTCTGTCTCCATTTGCCATGTTCCACATTCCCAGCTTGAGGAAGTTGAAATAATGATCACACTACCTGATTCCTCAGTGTTCAGACCAAAAAAGATGCACTATTGGTATCAAGTTACCTATTCGACACAGCTTCATGCAAAGCTAAACTAAATATTTCCCATCAGTCAGATGGAATTTGGAAAGAAATATTCACAAAGATCGTATCACTCTGCTGATCCAGTAACAAGGGAGGAATAGAGGATCTGTGTTCTCTCCTCTGAGAATTACATCATTGTAAATTAGCACTCACTGGCACAAAATATGCATTGAAATCATATCCTCCAAAAAATATTTTATTGAAACATTTCCTTTAAATATGATCACCCAACCATAGTGAGAAGAGGTTCTAGACAAAGTAAAACCTGGAGCGTCAAATCCCGCCACCGGTCTGTTTTTGTAGAGCCTGCAAGCACAGAATGGTTTCTACCTTTTTAACCAGTTATAAGATAAACAAAGAAGATGAGGCACAGACGCTACATACAGACATCAAAGCCTAAAATATCTGGCCCTTCAGGGAAAAATTTTGCCAGCCCCTGAACTACAGTGTCATAGAATAAAGTCTCTCTGCTATAGATGCAGTTGTTGCCATTCACATTTCCAAGTGACAAATTGAACAAATTTGCCTAAACACATCAGGTGAAGGGAGTAATAGGAGTGAGGTATATATAATCATTTGTTGGCCATTGACTCTATTTGTTCTTGGCACATTGACAGTTGGTAAATGGCACATAAAACAGTGCTTTTCTGCTATAATAGAGGGAGGGGGAATCTCCTCCACCACCACCACCCCACTAGCAGCCAGCAGATATCTCTCGCTCATCCTGGTAGTAGTGATTTCATGTTCACTGCTACACTTGGAGAAAGCAGCCCCTGTCTCCTCTGATGCCTTTACTACAAGCAAGCATCACAGAGACAAGGAACAATTCCGGGGGTCCTGGAAAGGCCCCAACCTCCAGAGATTCTCCATGTACCATGAGAGCTAGATCTATAGCCATATATCTACTTAATTGCTCAGATCAGAAAAGCTAATAAATCTTGTCTTACCTCCCCAAAGGCCTAACCATTACATCCTGGAAGAGGCACCCAAGTAAGTTCCAAAGGTGTTGGGGAGATTGGAGCATTATCATTCTGGACATAAAATCAAGTCACACAGGGCTACCTGGTTCCTGGAGGAATTTTATTTACATAACAAAAGGGTTAAGAAAAGCTTCCCTTTATAAGCAGAGATAAGTCATTTTTCCATCCCCCTCACCGATGGAGTGTTCACCATTTATGTAGGAAAAATCTCCATTGGCTCTTATATGTCACCCAGAAGTGACAAGGGGTGGACACATTTATATTTACTGAGCAATAATAAGAAACCTCTCTGAGCTTCCAGGTTGGTAAACACATGGAGATTCAAGGAGAGTGGTGCCCTGAGAGGGCACGGAAGCTAGACACCCTTTCCCCATGCCTCCCCCAGTGCACCTCTTCCATCTGGCTGTTCCTGAGTTATGTCCTTTCATACTAAACCGTGAATTCAGAGTCATGAAAGTCATGAGGAGGCCTGGTGAGGAACAGAGTTAACTGCTTCCACCACTGTGGCAGCAAAAAGCAACAAATTCATTTTTTTTAGACATGTTAAAGCATTGACACTCAATGACAAGCACAAGATAATTAGCACTAAAGGAAGCAGTCCTCAGGGGAAAAAAAAGCCTTGCCTTGCACAATGGATTTAGACAGTCAATGTCCTGGGGGCCGAACTTTGACTTGTCTTGGAGTACAGATCTACTTTGCCAAAGGCGCTGAGTAAGCCAAAGGCTCCGGGCGGAACACAAAAGGAGGTTCTACTTTTAAGCCCATCCAGAGTTGCAAGATTCTGAAGGTGTGTGCGACTGGGCAGAGAAGACAGCATGGGCTGCGAGGTCTGGCACTTACCACAGGACATGTAGGGTTGCTGGTTTCCCGTACAGCAGTGCAGTTGTTTTCTTCATCCTGCTGGACTCTCTGTGCTGGTTTCTATGCATCAGATGAAGCAATCCCTTTCCCAGTTTGGAAGGAGCAGTCTCTTCTAGGAGATAAACATTGCCAGTCAACCCTCCCTCTGCTCCCGGTTGTCCTCAAAGATCTGTGCGTGTCCACACAGCCTATTTTATTTTTCATGGCTCCCAATATTTGAGGCCAAGCCAAGACCTGTCAGTGAACCAGAGGGTCCTTCTCAGTCAGCACCTGGATTCAGGCTGGCCAGAAGCCAGCCCCTCAGGCAGCACCTTTTAAAGTGTGCAAAACACTGCTGGTGGGAATGCAAACTGGTGCAGCCACTCTGGAAAACAGTATGGAGGTTCCTCAAAAAATTAAATATAGAACTACCCTATGACCCAGCAACTGCACCCCTAGGTATTTATCCAAGGATACACATGTGCTGTTTCGAAGGGGCACATGCACCCCAATGTTTATAGCAGCACTATCGACAACAGCCAAAGTATGGAAAGAGCCCAAATGTCCATCGATGGATGAATGGATAAAGGAGATGTGGTGTGTATATATATATATATATATATATATATATACACAATATGTACATATGTATATGTGTATGTATATATGTACATACATGTAATATGTGTGTGTATATATATATACATATATATACATACATACAATGGAGTATTACTTGGCAATCAAAAAGAATGAAATCTTGTCATTTGCAACTATGTGGATGGAACCAGAGGATACTATGCTAAGCAAAATTAGAGAATGACAAATATCATGACTTCACTCAGATTTGGAATTTAAGACACAAAACAGACGAACATAAGGGAAGGGAAACAAAAATCATACAAAAACAGGGAGGGGGACAAAACATAAGAGATTCTTAAATATAGAGAACAAACAGAGGGTTGCTGGAGAGGTTATGGGAGGGGAGATGGGCTAAATGGGTAAGGGGCGTTAAAGAATCTACTCCTGAAATCACTGTTGCACTATATGCTAACTAAGTTGGATGTAAATTTAAAAGTTAATTCATTTTTAAAAATAATAAAAAATAAAAATAGAAAAAATAAAGTGTGCAAAAACATACAGTCCTGTGGGGTTGCAAGGATCAGCCCTGCAGGTACCCATGGCCAGCGTCCACCGCACAGCCTCTGGACTCCAACGCAAATGGGGAGGAGGACCCCCCCCCCCCCCGCCCAAAACTGAGGCCCAGATGCAAACCGCATGCACTATAAAGCTAGGACCCGGATGTAAAGCCAGGGACCCAGGCACATATGTGGTCCAGAGGTAAAACCACGGCCTCGGGAGTAAAAACCTAGCCTAGATGCAAACCAGGAGTGGGGGGAAATGGCCCTGGAGCGGGGACAAGGCCAAGACACAGGTGTGTCAGCCCAGCTGCCCTTCCACCCGCAGAGGCCGCCTAACGCTGCAGGGTGAGTCCTCACGTGGGCTGGGGTCTGGAGGTGGGAGCTGGGGTTTGCAAGCGAGAGGTTTGGGGTCTCCTCCTTCAGGTGAGGGTCTTACAAGTTGGGATGCTCCACCTGAGCTCAGGGCCTCAGTTTCCTCCCAGCGGCGGCGAGGTGCCTCACGGGGGCGCCTGGCAGCGGCTCCTACTGCTTCCGGGCGCACTCAGGGGCGGTGCTCCACTCGGCCCTTGTGGCGCAGCGGGCGGAGACCTCTGGGTCCACCTGCGTGACCACGTGGCTCGAGGGAGCCCCGGTCCAGACCCTCCTCCACCCCCCTACCGGCTGTGATGCGAGGACAGGCAGCCAGGACTTCGCGAGTCACAGCCGCTGCGGGGGTCCTGTCATTCTTCTGTTTCTTCCCTCAGTGACCCTGCCTGTCCCCCGCCGTGTGGAGGAGTTAGTGAAAGGGGACCAAACAGGTAACCGAGGACGAGCACGCAGACCCGGGCGGGCCTTGAGCCACAGAGAAAGCAAGGGTCACATTGCTGTGCGCTTATACGGAGGAGTAAAGAAATACTCCCGAGAGAGGTCTCTGCAAAGCTGATTGATGATATGATTATAATATCATAGTTTTATGGAGAAAAGCTGTATCTTGCAATAGAAGATGATCCTATTATGAAAAAAGGGGGGAAGTCAATCAGTTTACTCTGAGTTTTTAATAGAATGAGTCCAAAAATCAGCACGTTTCCATCCTTACTGCTAACTTAGATAGTTATTTGGTAGGGGAATCCTAAACCAAGATGATTATGCATTGTTTTTCTATCCCTCTGTAAAGATGTTTTCCTATCCTGCTGTAAAGAACTTTTTTTCCCTCTAGCTTTCCAAGGAGATTTCTAACATAATAATTAGTACAGTATCAATAATCCTGACAGCAATAGGTATAAAAAAATTTTATTTCTTAAATATGTACACTATGGTATGTTGCAGGCCTTCCCAGTCACCTGGGAAGGGTCAAAGCTATTAAGAGCTATAAAAACAGTGATATAGAAATCCAGAGGCTAAAGGTCTATTAGAAAAATGCCCTCACCTATGGCTTTTTTAAGTGTTATTTTGCTTTGTTTTATTTTTAGATCAATCAGTGCTTTCTTTTCTTTAGGGGAAATTAAAAACTAATAATAAATAATTAATTACAGAAATACTATCTAAGTATGCTTTTTGTCCTTCCAAGAGGAAAAAAAATCCTGTGAACACAAAGTGATAGTTTTGTTTTTTGTGTGTTCTTTGTGTGAGTTTTCTTTGGTGTTGGCGTGAAAGTAGCAACAAAGGTTTTCATATGTTGTCTCAGACACGCTGTCTTTTGAGTCATGTTGGTTTTCTCAAGCCAAAGGCAGTCAGGAGCCAAAAAACTCATAGTCCTTGGAGTATGTTCAGACCCCACCACCACCACCAAACAAAGCTAATAGATGAAAGCAGCTTCCTTGTTCCAAAGACAACTAAGGTCTTTCTGAAATGGAAATGAATTCTCAAATTCTCCCTTCCTGAACTTTTCACAGTTACTAGTAACTACTGCAACTTTTGGAGAGCCAGCTCTGTGCCAGAACTTGTTAGCTATACTATTAGTCATCACCATAATTGGATGAGGTCATTATTATTTTTCTTGTTTTATAGATGAGAAAAGCTGAGCGAAGTAACATACAAAAAGCCGTTGATGAGTAAAACAGTAAGCTAAGATTGGGACAAATGACCTGACCCAAAGTCCAGGCTCTTTCTTCTGTGTCTCTTGTTTGAAAGCCTCCCTGTCAAAGATTATCTAGTGAAATCTAGTGAGAGGTTTATTGGTTTGGTTGGTTTGTTTTTTAGGATGATTAGTTGATGATGTATCAATAATACAGCCATTCAGAAGTTTTGGGGTTCTAATGTATAAGGACACTTGCTATATGACAGAACACAGCAGAACAGTAGTGGTGGAAGCATAAGGGTATAGGTCAGTTAGACAGCCATATGGGGAAAAAGCGTATCTATTCCCTATGCTTCGTACCACATAGACAGTTCTTTCCCAGGTAAATCTAACTGTGAAAAGTAAAATGGTAGTTTATAACCAAGAAAGTAGAAGATTATATTTATTGCCTTGATATATGAAAAAATTTCTTAAACGGAACACAAAATGTACTAACCTTAAATTGAAAGCGGAATTAACAAAAAAGTTCCAAATACAAACTGTCCAAGAGTTGAATAGGCTTCTCACAAGAGAGTATTCAAATGACCAATAAACATATGAAAAGGAGTTTAATTTCATTAGTTCCCCAGGGAAAATGTAATGCAATATCATAGTACACCTGCCAGAAAAGCTGAAATTAAATAGAATTTAACAGAAATTTAATAGTTGTCAAGAACGTGGAGCCACTTGAACATTCATATGTTGCTGGTAAAAGTGTAAATTGGTTCAATCTCTTTGGAAAACTGTTAACGTTCATCAATGGCAAACCTCTCCCTATGACACAACAATTACACCCCTAAAATCGGTCCTATGGAAATAGATACATAACATTACCACAGACATGTTCAAGAAGGTTCGTAGCAGGGCTGTTCATAAGAGCCCAAAACTCAAAACCACCCAAGTATCTACCAACAGTAGAATGGGGAAATACATTTTGGTATATTTATACACAGAGATACTATACAACAATGAAAATGAGTGAACTGCATATGACAATATGATTGAATCTCAAAGACATAATCGTAAGCCAAAAAACCATAATTAATATTTAAATTATTAATTTAATGATAATTAAATGATTAAGTGATTCCATTTACGTAAAGTCTTTAAACAAGCAAAACTCATTTGTGGTATTACAATGAAGATTTTACTTACCTTTAGAGAAGAGGAAGGGAGTAGAAGAGAAGGGAACCCCCAGGGTACCAAGAATGTTCAATTTCTTGATTTTGGTGGTAGTTACAAGGGTATGTTCACTTTGTGGAACTTCCCCAAGCTATACACTTATAATATGTGTGCTTTTCATAGGTATGTTATTCATCAAAAAAAAAAAGTTCTTTAGAAGCAAAAAGGGAGAAATGGCTAAGCATAAGTAGACATATTATAAATAGAAAGGTCTGGCCAAAGACCAAACAAAGGCCAAGGGAGATGAGTTCAAATACAAAGAAAACATTGTGACCTTGGAGAGATTAGCCTCATGGGAATGACAAAGAAAAGCATCGATGTCAGGGAGTCAAGAAAGAAGAGAGTGAGGAAAGAGGCAAGGTCATCAAGACTGTTCAAGGAGAAAATACAAAGCAGAAGGTTCAAGTAAAGATTGTTTTTAAAAATGAAAATCAAGTGTTTCTGAAATCATAGAAGATAAAGGTTCAAAAACATCAGCAAAAGAAGGAAAATGAAAAAACTAAGAGATAGATGAATGGATTAATGAAATAACACTTACTGAGGACTTATCCTATATCAGAAATTGCTAGCAGGGAAAAAGACAAGGGAAGAAAGTGAAAGAGAAGAAAATAAAAGAACAGTTTTGCTTTGCTAAAATCATTGGGCTGCAGGCTGAATTGATGAAGCCTCAAGTGTTCATCACATACACACTTTACCTAGTGTGTCAGGTGAAGTCACCCATCAGGCAAAAACAGTCTCATTTGTAAGAAGCACAAGAGAGACCAGCTGCCTTTGAGGTAGCTTGGTGCAAACTTAAGGTTTGTGTTAGTTTCCTATGGCTGCTGTAACAAAGTACCACAAACCTATGGTGTAAAAAAACAAACAGAAATATATTGTCATAGAGTTCTGGAACCTAGAAATCCACAGCAGGGCTGTGCTGTCTATGATGGCTTTAGGGAAGAATCTTTCTTTGCTTCTTCCAACGCCCAGGGTTTGCCAGCAATCTTTGACATTCCTTCACTTGTAGATGCCACTCCAACCACATGCCAATCCTCCCTGTGTGTCTTCACATCATATTCTCTCTGTTCATATCTGTTATCACATGCCATCTTCTTATAAAGGTGCTGGTCATATTGGATTAGGGATCCACCCTACTTACTCCCATATGACCTCATCTTAATTAATTACATCTAGAACTACCCCATTTCCTAATTAGGTCACATTACAAGGTACCTTGGGGGTTAGGACTTCAACATACCATTTTTTGTGGACACAGTTCAACCCCTAACAAGGGTACATCTAGGAATGCAACAAAACAATAAACATGTCTTCTCTTAAGAGCAGTATAAGTGGTAGGTGAGCATTAAGAAGGTAGGCCACCTGAGCCCAAGTTGCTTTCCTGAGCCACATTGCTTTTCCAGGTCTCTTTAACCTAATGTACATTTCAGTATCTGAAGGGCTAGGACCCAGTGTGCCAAAGAGGTCGATGAGGCAACTCATATGCTAATCATT
This sequence comes from Panthera tigris, assembly GCF_018350195.1. Taxonomy (NCBI): domain Eukaryota; kingdom Metazoa; phylum Chordata; class Mammalia; order Carnivora; family Felidae; genus Panthera; species Panthera tigris. Next base: position 71,165,470 of record NC_056660.1, on the reverse strand, counting down.
TTGTGTATTCTTGTGTTCACTTGCTATGGCTGTGTAACAAATGACCCCAAAACTTCGTACTGTGAAATAACCACTATTATGCTTACAGATTCTTTGGTCATAAATTCAGACAGGACAAAGTGGGGACAGCTTACCTTGGCTCACAATATCTGGGGCTTTAGCTGGAAGGCACAAAGGCTGGAGGATGGAGTCACCTGAAGGCTTAATTCACTTACAGGTCTTATGGATGATGCTGACTGAGATCTTGGCTGAGATTGTCAGCAGGAATAGCAATGCACTGCTTCTCCATGTGTCCTAGGCTTCCTCATAGGGAACAATGGCATATTTCAGAAATTAAGGAAAGTAGGTTAGCTGGAGAGATGAAGGCAGAAATAGTACTAGATGAGGCAAGCAGAGGCTGTGATCATCTGGGCTTCCGTAGACCATGCTAAGAATTTTGCACTTAGTTCTAAGGGCACCAGGACACTTTTGAAATGTTTTAAGGAGCAGAGTGAAAGAATCAACCTAACATTCTGTAAAGATCACTTGAAGATGATGAATGGATTAAGCAGAAGAGGACAGGAGGGGATTCTGGAAGACCGTCTCAGAGGATTAGATCAAGAAGGGTGACTGAGCACCTAATTTAAGAGGAAATTTTAAAATAAATTCCTAAAAGATGAAATGCAAATAGGATACATTTCACAGGGAAAATCAGAGCCCAAGAGAGATCAAGAGAAACTTCAGGCTCTGAGGCAAGTATCTGAACAGTAGGAGGGGCCCTGGGTACCTTGCAGGGTGATAATTATAGAATTTCAGCTACTCCTGCCCCCTCCAACCTTGGGGGGGGGGGGGTGACAGCAGCAGTGTATTGTATGTTGTTCAATTGCTGGATCCCTCCAGTCTAGAAGAAGATCTGGCAAATCATTGTTGCTCATTGAGTACAGATGAATGAATGAGCATGGCTCAGACTGGAAGGGCAGGGCAGGACTCCCAGGTGGCTACAAGCTCTGAGGGTGAATAGGGATCCCCAAAAGCAAAGGACAAATCATCTAAATAATACCCTGCCACCACCACTGTAGTCACTGCATCTAGCTAAGATAAACAGAGTGGGCTGGAGAACAGTCTCAATAATAGTAACAAATAGCCAGGAATCAATAGATATGTGAGGAAAACCAAACCAGGGAAAAAGGGGACGTAAACCTGTGAAAGGGAAAAACATAATCCTAAAGAAACAGAGCCAGTAAAGCAAACAGAAGACTTTAAAGTAAGTGTCATTTATAACCTCAAAGATTTTTGAGAGGAAATAATGGCCATAATCCAGGACAAGATGATGGAGGCCTGGTCTAAAGTGATGGCAGTGGGAATAAAACAAGACACTGGAAGATATTGGACTATATTGGAGGCAGGACTGATAGGACTTGGTAATTGATTGAAAGTGAAAGATGGCAGAGGGAGAAGTAAAGACTACTTGGGTTTCTGCTGGAGGAATTTGGTGGAATGTGGTGTGTTTACTGATACGGGGACACTAGTGCTAAAGACTAAATGTTTCCCTCCAAAATTCATATGTGGAATATCATCCCAATGTGGTAACAAAAGGGGGTGTGGCCTCAAGGAGGTAATTTGGTCATGAAAGTGGAACCTTCAGGCATGGGAAAAGTACCCTTATAAAAAGGACCCTTATAAAAAGGGGAGCTTCCTCACCCCTTCCACATGTGAGGACACAGTGAGAAAACAGCTGTCCATGCAACAAGAAGCAGGCTCTCACCAGACACCACATTTGCTAGTGCCTTGATTTTGGGTTTCCAGCCTCTAAAACTAAGAAATAAATTTCTGTTGTTCTTAAACTACCTTGTCTATGGTATTCTGTTATAGCATCCCAAACAGACTAAGACAACTAGAAAAGCAGATTCTGGAGAGGGTGTTAGCAACTCAGTTTGGAGAGTGTTCAGCTGGTTGACAATGCCCTTTAGACATCTAATGCAGCAGTGGATGAGCTGTTGGCTATGTGTATTTGGCACTCGGAAGAGAGGGAGGAGCTAGCTATAAATTGGGGAATGTAAATCTACAAAAGCATAACTGAAGCCATGAGTATGAATGAGGTTGTCTGGGATGTGAGCAAGGGTGCGACCAGCAGAGGTCATAGAACAAAAGTCCTGTTTCCAAGGAAGCCATATGGGGGAAAGAGTTGTGCAGAGGGAAAACAGAAAGCTCCATGAAAAACCAAATTGCCTGTAAAACTTTTAGTTCTTCATTTTTGGTTGTTCTTTGGTGGGAGCCACAGCTTTGCATAAAACAAACTATAAAGTGGGAATCAGAGCAGTATCAGTCCCAGACAGTTTGATATGAAGATTAAATGAGTTGATGCTCAGGGACCACTTAGGTCAGCAGTGGACGCGTAGTAACTGGTCAGTTAATGAGTTACGGTATACGGAAACACAGATGACAGAGATAAAAAATAAAGTTCTCTCCCCAGGTTCTCCCAGAATGCATAATATACCTGAAAACTGCTTTCCTCAAAATTAGATTTGTTAATTTTGGATTCAGTAGGTTTTAAAAAGTAAAAATATAAAAATGCAGGGGTTTTTGTTTGCATAAATAGTAGAAATCTTGTACATGTGTTTTGTATTGTATAACTTTTGAAAACATAAAAAAAACCTTTAAATTTATCTTCTATGAAAAACGAGAAATAGAATGTTACAGTGAACATTCAATTGCATGTCACAACAGTAATTTGTACAAAGTGTATTTTACATTACCTCTCCTCGCATGCCTATTTTTAATTTTTTTTTAATTTATTTTTGGGAGAGGGAGAGGGAGAGAGCGAGCACATGAGCAGGGGAGGGGCAGAGAGAGAGAGGGACAGGGTATCCAAAGCAGGCTCTGTGGTGACAGCAGACCCAACGTGGGGCTCAAACTCACAAACCATGAGCTCAGTCGGAAGCTCCACCGACTGAGTCACCCAGGTGCCTCTCACGTGCCTACTTGATTCTGGATGCACTCAGTAAATGCTTCTCTCACTAACTCAGTTACAAAGCCTGTGTAATTAAACTAGAAGCAACTTGGATTTTTGTTGGTGTTCCCCAGAACTGTTTGGCAGAATCCTCCTATATGTGTAGATTGTATGTTTTTATTTGCAATCAGGATAAACAGAAAACGGAATCTTGAATCAGGCTGAGAACAAAACAGGAAGATTATTGCACTGCTGTGAACAATCAGGCCATTTCTTCATGCCATTTCCATACCACATATCCAACAGAAAACATTCAAAGGAAAATCAAGAATTAATTTCAAAGAAGGCACAAACCTATACTGTTACTTTGTCTAACTCTAAATGAGAGGCTGCTGCCCAGGCTGCTGTCAGAATGAAAGGAAAGAGGAGATGAGCCATTTATGGGTCAGGGGTCATCTTAGCTGAATTCAGAAGAACACGATTCAACTAAAAAAAAGAAAAAAAAGAAAGAAAAAAATAAACAGCAAAAAGCAGATGATTTTTTAAAAAGAATTTCACTGGATTTTAATTTGTTAAAACAAGGTATTTCTTCCTTTTTTTCACTGCTTTCTTTGGAATGCTGTGGCCCAACTTGCCACTTCCTTGCCTTCTGGTTCTTCTCCTTTATTCAGTTTGTAAACAGAATCATATTCTTCAATATTCCTCAAAGACTCCTATCTTTCTCATGGCTGTAATACTTCCCATTTGCTCTTTTTTTTAACGTTTATTTATTTTTTTGAGAGAGAAAGAGCACAAGTTGGGGAGGGGAGAGCAGAGGGAGACACAGAATCCGAAGCAGGCTCCAGGCTCTGAGCTGTCAGCACAGAGCCCAATGCAGGGCTGAAACTCACAAACCATAAGATCATGACCTGAGCCGAAGTCAGATGCTCAACCCACTGATTCACCCAGGTGCCCCCCCCCAATTTGCCTTTTTAATCAAATTGAAATGTAAAATCAAGTCAAATTTACCATTAACACATATGATCAAATCAATAAATATAAAGCCTTGCCCACTGAGCAACCAACCCTTCTAGCCATGCAGGACTGATGATTGCTGCCCTTCTTCTGACTCTAGCAAAATCAACTCCAAGCCTGTCGGTAGCACCTCTTCCCTCGCCCAGCTTTGCCCCACATCCATTTGATCATATGTCCACTTCCAAATGACTCATGTTATCCTCCTAGGACTTCACAATACTATTTTTTTTGCTTAGTGAATAACAAATTGAAGAGCATTATGTGTACCATGGTCCTATTTTTATAATTTTTTTTGAAAATATATAATCAGATATGTATTAAAAAGTTGCAGAATCTACAGTATTGTAAGGGGTGGTAATATGGAAGACTTTTAATTTCATCTGTGATATATTTGTGATATTTAAACATTGTATATATTATACATCTGTAATACTTATTTTTTTAATATTATTACATTTATTTTAAGTTTATTTATTTTGAGACAGAGAGAGAGAGAGCACAAGCAGGCCCCCTGCTGTTAGTGCAGAGCCTGACATGGGGCTGGAACTCATGAGCTGTGAGATCATGACCTTGAGCTGAAGTCAAGAGTCAGCCACTTAGCCCACTGAGCCACCCAGGCAACCCATCTGTAATATTTAAAATAAAAAACAATTATTCTAAGAGTACCTTTTCCATGAAGTTTTACCATATTACTCTTTCTTAACTCCACTTACTCCTATCACTTCCATAATGCTTTTGACAGTTGGATATTTTGTCCACTTTTTATATGTAAAGATTTGTGCTTTTATATGTATGTTCTTTCTTTATTTTTTCAATATGTTATTGTCCTTCTTCCTTGTGTTAAAAATCTCCGTAAGACTAAAGTATTATATCTGCAAATAGGCAAGACCATCTATAATCAAAAGACACAAATGTCTGCTTTAATATTCCCTAGAACTTATCTCATGATAGACACTCTTGAATAATTAAGAGTGAGCATAGTAACGAATGAATCATATTAGCCCTTGGACCTATGTAAAACCTGCCTCAACATTCATTTGTTCTTCAGCAGTTGTATTTTTCTCTGAAACATGTATAAAAGGTATTAAATTCTACTGGTTCCAGTAATTCCTGGAAAACCTCCTTTTCTTTCTCTGCAGCTGCCATCAAAGTTACCAAAGCCAGATTTTCTTACCAACAATTTCTTACCAATTTCCTGACAACTGGTTGAAAACCCAGGACCCTTTTCAAAAGATCAAAAGATGTGGTGATTTAAGAATTGCCATGCTAATGGAAGCTCAGTTGGGGTCAACAGTGACATATCCCACTTGGCTTTCTCAGACTGGATGAAACAAGATTTTACAGCTTTTTCTTAACGCCTGCTTTTCCAGCCTTGTATTTGTCTATCAACAGATAATTGTACTTCTAACGATTGGAGACAAACTATCTTTTCTTCTTTCCAAATGAGAATTTGTAGGGGTTTTCTGGTCCCATTTGCCACCAAGTGCACATCAGAAGATGAATATCCTGGCAGGAGGTCAATGATAGCTGAGGAAGAGAGAGGCCCACTACCAGCCCAGTGACAGAGCCAGCAGAAGGGCCTTCCCCAACTCCAGTTGCCATGGCAAACCATCTAATGAAAAATGCTTCCATCTGAATTCATCACTAGAGGGTGATTAGAATGTAAATAATGGTGAGATATGTAGGCGATAACATTTTTCTATTAAAAGAAATGCGATGAAAAGCACATCCCAGTTGGATAGCCACTTGCAATAGGTGTGGCTAGTTTGTCACAAACGAAAACCCTGAAGCTTTTTACAAAACCTAGTGTTTTCCATTGGATCTTTCTGTAAACTTCCATTATATTGTATAAAAAATATGCAACAATTAAGGCTATTGAAAATTTAAATGTATTTTGGGCAAGGAGAGCAAAGTCTGTCATTTATCTTGCTGTAGGGTATGTATAGTGTATGGTTAGCATCTGTTCTCAGTAATTCCTCCAGTTCAGTTACAACACATTTGGAAACTGCAGAAATATACAAGGCATTATTCACATTACAATTTTATTTATTTATTTTAAGCTAAAATTCAGGATATAAGTTCCTAACTGAAAAGTGAGAATTTTACATGTTTCATTCCCATCTATAAGATGCACCCAGCATTGAAAACCATATGGCTCCTTGCTGTAACATAATTTTTGTTACAACTTTTGCCTCCTGGACTACCTGCACCCCTACCACAGGGACCTATCTCCCACACTGGGAAAAAGTGATACTATAATTTTACTTTAGTATTTGAAATTAAGTAAGCAGAGCAGATAAAGACATCAGCACATTTAATATTCCAAAGAAAAGGATTGTTATGTTTTCAGCACTCATTTGTGGCTTTGTGCGCGTGTTCATTCCATTAATATTGACTGTGCACCTGCTATCATTGTCCTCTTTACACAGATTAGCCTTACGTGCATGGCACAAAGTTAGGTTACTTTCTTACAGTCCAGCACCACTGTCTTTGTCCAAGACCACACAACAGATAATAAATCTCATTATATAACTTTGCCTAAGCACCACAGTTGATACTGCAAAATAATTTTTAGTTCTATAGTCTAATTATCCATAGATCACAGCAGTGAGTCATTGCTACCATTATCTCACATTTGTGAAAATTACACAGTGGCACCTTTCTTGGAATTTTAGCCCCCACCTGCACCCTCTACCAGGCTCCTTTGAGCTTGTGCTATCTTCACACTATAGAGCAATGCTGGTTCCCTTCCAATGTCACCCACTAGTCCAGACCTGGCCCTACCTCACCCAGGAGAAACCTTCCCTTTCTAACCTTTATCTCTCGGGACTGATACTATGTCAGACCACTCTACCTCCAGATGGCTCTACCCCCAGACAGGCTGAGCTAATCCCTAACTGCTTATGGCTGCCACATTCCCTTCCTCATTAGTCCAAAAATGTACCTGGCTTCCCAGGTGTTTTCTGAAAGGTATCTTTGTTGACATTTAAAACTTTTTTCAGTAGATTCCTTCTCCTTGTTCAGAGACCCTCTGTACCCCAGCATGCCTTGAGGTTTAATAATGCAAGTGACCTTGATTCTTTACACAGCTTTGAGAATGTCTGTCTCACCCTAATCCTGTACTTCTCCTAACTCTATTGACAGAAGGCAGAGCACACCATCTCCACACCTGACAGAAGGTGTGATGCAAAACACATTCTCACAGAAATTACTCCTAAGAACACAGTGCCTATTATGCTAAAAGCATGGGCATGAGAAAACTGGAAGAAGGTGGTGGTTTGATCAGCTCTCCACCTTACCACTCTGGAGCAGAAACACCAATCAAGCTGAAAGAGTCTGGAGGGTGCACTGAGGCCATGGTTTCTCCCACCATTTCTGAAAGAGAGAGCAGCATAGACCCTCTTCCTGTCAGAGTCCAGGAAGACCTTGGCTGGGAAGGACTGTACCTGGACTCACTTTCAGGGAGAGTTGGCAGTGTTCCAGTTTGTTCACTGTGGGCTCACCAGCTTGACACTGCTCAGGATGTCTCAACATCCTGACCAGTGTGAGGGCTGACAACACCAAAGTGATCAGGTTAAAAATATATAAATTTGAACTTAAGAGGGCTCAGTAACATGGGAAAGGGAGAGAGAGACATAGGGAGGAAGGCCAGGTCATGGAATATCTGGGTGGGGGCTTTCATTAGAGGAGAACTATGGGAAGACCCAGAAAATAACTTTTAACAGATGACTAATAAGAACCTCCAAGAAGATTTAAGTAGAATACTGACAACATGTTCTAGAAGTTGAATAGAGAAAGAAAAAAGGTTGATACTATGGACTCAATTGCTTGCCTCCCCACCCCCCATTCATATGTTGAAGCCCTAACCCCCAAGTGATGATATTTGGAGATGATGTCTTTGGGAGATAATTAGGTTAAGATAAGATCATGAGGATGAAGCCTAGTCAATGTGATTAGTGCCCTTATAATAGATACCAGAGAGCTTATGTACATACTGTTGCTTTCTCCCTCTCTCTCTCTGCCCCCCTGTGTGTGTGTGTGTGTGTGTGTGCGCGCGCGCGCACGCGCGCTCGTGTGTGTACCACATAAAGACACAGAGAGAAAATCATCATCTACAAGCCAGGAAGAGAACTCTCACCAGAAACTAGCCATGCTGGCACCTTAATCTTGGACTTCTAGCATCCAGAAAAGAGAGAAAATAAATTTCTGTTGTTTGAGCCACCTAATCTATGATATTTAGTTATGGCAGGCTGGACTGACTAAGACATTTGATATCTTAATTTAGATATCCAATGTATGAACTGAAAAAGATGATCATGGCTGAGAACCAATTTAATGGTCCAAAAGATCAAGAGCTCATAGCCCAAAGCAAAAACACAATGAGATGAAAATCCCAAGGGAAAAGATAAGAGGTTTAGAAGAGCAATCAGGCTGATGTATCCCTTAGCCATAAGGGCAGAAGGATTTATTTTTTAATGCCTGCAAAGATTCAAGAAAAATCTATCAATGTCCCCTAGCTGAGGAAATGCCAATTGACTGAGATCAGACACCTCAAGAGAAGAAAAGATGAGGGGAGTGAATACAATGATTCTTTCCATCTATAGCCACACTAAATGGATAATAGGGTGTTAGGGAATCTAGAATATGAATGGTATAGAAAAATACTTCAAATAGAAGAAATACACTTAATGGAAATACAAGGGCAACTTTTTAAAAATTATAACAAGAAATGGTAATATTCATCTTTCAGAAGTTTACAAATCAAGTACAGAAAAATCAATAATATAGAGGATTTGAATAATACAGTCAACAAAAACAATTTAATAAGCACACAGAACTATGTTTTCTGCAAGCAGAGAATACAACTTTTATATCCATGTTACAAAAAATCATGAAGAAAACCTCCCCAAAGTAGAAATCATATAAGCCATATTCTTGGTTCATACTCTAATAAAATGAGAAGATTGATGACAAAATGGTCTCATAACACATTATTAGAATTAAGAAACACTGCCTTAATTGGCCCCTTTATCAAAAATATATCAAAATTTGTTTACAACTTACCTGAAATGCATTCAAAATCAAGCTGGATTGGTGGATAAACAGAGGGATGAGGGGCACCTGGGTGGCTCAGTTGGTTGAGTGACCAACTTCTGCTCAGGTCATGATCTCACGGTTTGTGAGTTCAAGGCCCACATCGGGTTCTGTGCTGACAGCTCAGAGCCTGGAGCCTGCTTCGGATTCTGTGTCTCCCTCTCTCTCTGCCCCTCCCCCACTCATGCTCTGTCTCTCTCTGTCTCAGAAATAAATAAACCTAAAAAAAAAATTTTTAACAGAGGGATGAGTAGGTCACAACAAAATGTTCATTGGAGAATTTGATGGCGGTAGTTGTGTATGATTCTGTCAACTTTTCTGTAGGTTTGAAATATTTTATAAAAATATTCAAAGAAATACATCAAAATCTGAAATAATCATCTAAAAAATATCGAGAGGAAGGTTTCATACCAAAACCACAGCTAAATATGTTTTCAAAAAGCATATTTTCAGGACTTCCAGGAAAGATGTTGAAGTAAGAAGATCCTAAGCTCACCTCATTCCAGGGATACAACTAGATAACACCCACATCAATGTAAATTACCCAGAAAATGACCTGAAGACTGCCAGAGCACTCTGTACAGCTAAATGTAGAGAAGAGGCCACATTGAAGAGGGTAGGAAGGGCTGAGACATGGGGGAGAGCTGGACAGACCCAAGGGACTGTCCATGGGAGGGAGGGATGCCACAGGTGCAGAAAGAGGAGAGTAACAAGATTCTCACATCAAGCACCTCATTGCCAACAGCATGCCCTGCCACTGAGCTCTCCTGTAGACTCATCTCACCAGTCTTCAGCAGGAATTTTCTAAAGTGGCTGCAGGTCCCCTCTCACAACGGACCTGCGCAAACCTTGCTAACACCACATGCCCTGCCCCCCATGCTCTCCTGCAAACCTGCCCTGCCCAGTATGCCCTTGGCTACAGCCCCTTCAAAGAAGTGCCAAAAGCCTGGCAGTGTGCAAATAGCCCTGACAGGGGCCAGAATCACCCCAAAGTGACTCCTGCCCTGGGGAGATAGGAAGATAACCACACACACTGCAGCTCCAGGAGGGGGCTGGGAGCAGATATCTGGTCTCACTGCAGGCACTGCCCACCAACCAAAGCTTCTCAGGGTACAACACAAGGAAAACACCCTGCAGTTCAGTGCAACCACAATTCTGGCAAACACCTGGTCTGACCCAACTCAAGCCCAAGGTGGCACCAGACTGGTCCACTAACAACACAGGGACCAAACCCTGTCCACAATAGGGCAAAGAGCCATTGCAGATGAATGAACTGAAAGCAAACCTGGCTCAGCCACAACAGTAGGGCACTCAAAACATACATAGGAGACACCCTGAAGTGCTAGGTTCTGGTGAACAGGGGGCATTGCACTGCAGGGCACTACAGGACACAGAATCTCTTCTTCATAAGGCCACCACTTTCAAGAGCAGGAGATGGAGCTGACTTTCCTAACACATAGAAACAGACACAGGCAACCAGACAATAGGAGACAGAGGAAATATGTCCCAAATGAAAGAACAGGACAGAATCCTAGCAAGAGAGCTAAATGAAATGGACATAAGTAATACGCATGATAGAAATTTAGAGTAATGGTCATAAAGATACTCACTACACTTGAGAAAAGAGTGGTGGATGTCAGGGACACTGTCAGCAAAGAGAAAGAAAACAAAATCAGAGATGAAGAATTCAGTAACTGAAATTAAAAACACACTAGATGGAATAAATAGTAAACTAAAGGAAGCAGAATGAATCAGCAACCTGGAGGAAGAATAATGGAAAGCAATCAAGCTGAACAAAAGAGAGAAAACATAATAATAATAAATGAAAATAGATTTAAGGGACCTGGCAACACCATATTAACATTCATATTATAGAGGTTCCAGAAGAGGAAGAGAAAGAAAGGGGGGCAGAAAATTTATCTGAAGAAACAATAGCTAAAAACTTCCTGAATCTGGAGAAGGAAACAGAAACCCAGATCCAGGAGGCACAGAGAGCCCTGACAAAATCAACCAATGAAGTCCACACTAAGACAATAGTAATTAAAATGGCAAAAAATAGTGATAAAGAGAGAATTTTAAAAGAAGTAAGAGAAAAGAAACCAGTTACTTACAAGAGGAAACCCCATAAGGCTATCGGCTGATTTTTTAGCAGAAATTTTGCAGGCCAGATAGGGTGGCATGATATATTCAGAGTGCTAAAACTGAAAAACCTGCAGCCAAGAATACTCTATCCAGCAAGACTATCATTCAAAATAGGAGGAAAGATAAAGTTTCCTAAACAAAGGTTGATGGAATTCATGACCACTAAGCCAACCTTATAAGAAATGTTAAAGGGCACTTTTTGAGTGGGAAGAAAAGACCCTAAAGGAGTAAGATAAATAGGAAGTACAAAAGCAGTAATATTAAGTATATCTATAAAAATCACTCAAGGGTATTCACAAAATAAAAGGACGTAGAGTATGACACCATATACCTAAAATGGGGTGGGGGGAATAAAAAATGGGTTCAAACTAAGTGACCATCAACTTAATATAAATTGTGAGAGAAGAGAGCAAAGGAAGAAAGGGACAGAGAAACAGTATAAAAACAGCCATAAAACCAATAACAAAATGGCAATAAATACATTCCTATCAATAATTACTTTGAATGGGGCGCCTGGGTGGCTCAGTCGGTTAGGCGGCCGACTTAGGCTCAGGTCATGATCTTGCGGTCCGTGAGTTCTAGCCCCGCGTCGGGCTCTGTGCTGACAGCTCAGAGCCTGGAGCCTGCTTCATATTCTGTGTCTCCCTCTCTGACCCTCCCCTGTTCATGCTCTGTCTCTCCCTGTCTCAAAAATAAATAAACGTTAAAAAAAATAAAAATAAAAAAAAAATAATTACTTTGAATGTAAATGAACTAAATGCTCCAATTAGAAGGCATAGGGTGACAGAATGGGTTAAAAAAAAAAAAAAAAAGCAAGACCCATCTATATGCTGCCTATAAAAAACTAATTTCATACCTAAAGACATATGCAGATTTCAAGTGAAGGGGTGAAGAAACATTTATCAATCAAATGCAAGTGAAAAGAAAGCTTGGGTAGCAATACTTACATAGGACAAAATAGACTTTAAAACAAAGACTGTAACAAGAGACAAAGAAGGACACTATATAATCATAAAGGAAACAATCCAACAAGAAGATACAACAATTGTAAATATTTATGCACCTGACATGGCAGCACCCAAATGCATAAAGCAGCTAATAACAAACACAGGGGAAATAATCAGTAGTAATACAATAAAAGTAGGGGACTTTAGCATCCCACTTACAACAATGGATAAATCATCTAAACATAAAATCAGTAAGGAAACAGTGACTTTCAATGACACATTGGACCAAATGGATCTAACAGATATACTCACAACAGTCCATCCTACAACAGCAGAGTACACATCTTTTCAAGTGCACATGGAACATTCTCCAGAATAGATCACACATTAGGCTACAAAACTAGTCTCAACAAATTCAGAAAGATTGAAGTCATACCATGCATCTTTTTTGACCACACACTACAAAACTAGAAATCAACCAAAAGAAAAAATCTGGAAAGAACATAAATACATGGAGATTAAATAACTAAATAATGCTACTAAACAATGAATGGGTCAACCAAGGAATCAAAGAGGAAATCAAAAGTACATAGAAACAAACTAAAATGAAAATATAATGGAACAAAATCTTTGGGATGCAGCAAATCTGCCCTAAGAGGAAAGCAATACAGGCCTACCTCAAAAGCAAGAAATATCTCAAACAACCTAACCTTACACCTAAAGGAACTAGAAAAAAAAGAACAAACAAAACCCAAAGCCAGTAGAAGGAAGGAAGCAATAAAGATTAGAGCAGAAATGAACAAAATAGAACTAAAAAAAAAAAAAAAAAAAAAAAAAGAACAATAGAACAGATCAATGAAACCAGGAGCTGGTTCTTTGAAAAGATCAACAAAATTGATAAAAGTTTAGCTAGACTCATGAGAGAGGGAGAGAGAGAGAGAGAACTCAAATCAGAAAAAAGGAGGAGAAATGACAACAAACACTCACCACAGAAATATGAAGGATTAGAAAAGAATATTATGAAAAATGATATGCCAACAAATGGGACAACCAAGAAGAAATGGATAAATTCCTAGAAACATATAACCTACCCAAACTGAATCAGAGAGAAACAGAAAATTTGAACAGACCAGTTACCAGCAATGAAATTGAAGCAGTAATCAAAAAATTCCCAACAAACAGAAGTCCAGTATCAGATGGTTTCATAGGTAAATTCTACCAAACATTTAAAGACTTAATACCTATTCCTCTCAAACTATTCCAAAGAAGCAGAAGAGTAAGGAAAGCTTCCAAATTTATTCTATGAGGCCAGCATTACCCTCATACCAAAACTAGATAAAGTCACTACAAAAAAAGAGAACTACAGGCCAATATCTCTGATGGACATAGATGCAAAAATCTTCAACAAAATATTAGCAAACCAAATCCAAGAATACATTACAAAATTATTCACCACAATCAACTGGGATTAATTCCTGGGATGCAAGAGTGATTCAATATTCACAAATCAATCAACATGATACATCACATCAACAAGAGAAAGGATAAAAACCATATGATCATTTCAGTTGATTCAGAAAAAGCATTTGACAAAGTACAGCATCGATTCATGATAAAAACCGTTAACAAAGGAGGTTTAGAGGGAACATTCCTCAACACAATAAAGGCCATATGTAAAAAACCCATAGTGAACATCATACTCAATGGTGAAAAACTGAGAGCTTTACCCCTAAGATCAAGGAACAAGACAAGGATGTCCACTGTCACTACTTTTATTCAATATAGTACTGGAAGTCCTAGCCACCTCAATCAGATAAGGAAGAGAAATAAAAGGCATCCAAATTAGTAAGGAAGAAATAAAACCTTCACTTTTTGCAGATGACATTACACTATAGATATAAAACCCTAAATACAGCACCAAAAAACCCTGCTAGAACTAATAAATGAATTTAATAAGGTTGCAGAATACAAAATCAATATACAGAAATCCACTGCATTTCTATACCCTGATAATGAAGTAGCAGAAAGAGAAACTAAGAACAAATCCCATTTATAATTACCCCCCAAATAATGAAATACCTAGGAATAAACTTAGCCAAGGAGGTGAAAAACCTATACTCTGAAAACTACTAAACATTGATGAAAGAAATTGAAGATGACACAAACAAATGGAAAGACATTCCATGTTCATGGACTGGAAGAGCAAATTCTGTTGGGGTACCTGGGTGGCTCAGTCAGCTAAGCATCTGACTCTTGATTTCAGGTCAGGTCATGATCTCACAGTTTGTGAGATCAAGCCCCAAAATGGGCTCTGCACTGAAAGCCTATGGTCAATTAATCTTTGACAACAGAGGCAAGAATATGCAATGGGAAAAAGACAGTCTCTTCAACAAAGTGTTGCTGGGAAAACCGGATAGCTACATGCAAAAGAATGAAACTGGACCACTTTCTTAACACCATACACAAATATGTGAGACCTGAAACCATAAGAATCATAGAAGAGAGAACAGGCAGTAATTTCTCTGACATCGGCTGTAGCAACATTTTTTCTAGATATGTCTCCTGAGGCAAAGGAAGTAAAAGCAAAAATATAAGCTATTGGGACTACATCAAAATAAAAAGCTTCTGTACAGTGAGGAAAACAATCAACAAAACTAAAGGACAACCTACTGAATGGGAGAAGATATTTGCAAATGATATATTCAATACAGGGTTAGTATCTAATAAAGAATTTATACAAGTTAATACCCCAAAAAACAACCCAACTTGAAAATGGGCAGAAGACATAAACAGGCATTTCGCCAAAGACACACAGATAGCCCTCAGACACACGGAAAGATTCTCAACATCACTAATCATCAGGGAAATGCAAATCAAAACCACAGTACTATATCACCTCACACCTCTTATCAGAATGACTAAAATAAAAACATAAGAAACAAGTGTTGGTGAGGAGGTAGAGAAAAAGAGACTCTTGTGCACTATTGGTAGGAATGCAAACTGGTGCAGCCAATGTGGAAAACAGCATGGAGGTTCTTCAGAAATTAAAAATAAAATTACCATATAATTTAATAATTTCACTACTGGTAAACAATAATTTGCCCAAAGAATGAGAAAACACTAATTCAAAAAAATATATATGCACCTCTATGTGTATTGCAGCATTACTTATAATAGCCAAATTATGGAAGCAGCCCACATGTCCATCAATAGATGAATGGATAAGGAAGATGTGGTGTGTGTGTGTGTGTGTGTGTGTGTGTGTGTGTGTACACACACACACACACAATGGAATGTTACTCAACCATAAAAAAGAATGAAATCTTGTCATTTGCAACAGTATGGATGGATTTAGAGAGTATAATATTGAGTGAAATAAGTCAGTCAGAGAAAGACAAATACCACATGATTTCACTCATATTGGAATTTAAGAAACAAAACAAAGGAATTAAAAAAAGAGACAAACTTGGGGCACCTGGGTGGCTCAGTTGGTTGAGCGTCCAACTTCAGCTCAGGTCATGATCTTGCGGTCCGTGAGTTCAAGCCCCGCATCGGACTCTGTGCTGACCGCTCAGAGGCCGGAGCCTGTTTCGGATTCTGTGTCTCCCTCTCTCTCTGACCCTCCCCTGTTCATGCTCTGTCTCTCTCTGTCTCAAAAATAAATAAATGTTAAAAAAAATTTTTTTAAAAATTTAAAAAAAAAGAGACAAACCAAACAACAGGCTCTTTATATAAAGAACAAAATGATGGTTATCAGAGAGGAGGTGGGTGGGGGGATGGATGAAATAGGTGAAGGGGATTAAGAATACACTTATTAAGATAAACACTGAGTAGTGTGTAAAATTGTTGAATCATGTTATTATACCCCTGAAACTAACATAACACTGTGTGCTGACTATACTGGAATAAAAATAATAATAATATCGCCTTAGCTCTTATTATGTAAAGGGGTTCATTTGTTTTCTTTCTAAATATTTTTACCAAGCAGATACTATGTGTCAGGCAGCTTCCTAAGAGCTTTACGTATATTAACTCATTCAATCTTCACAACAATCATTTTACAGGTAAGAAAACTTAGACAAAGAGAGTTTAAGTAACTTACCCAAGGTCATGCAGCTTGTGAGTAGCAAAGCCAGGCTTTGAACCAAAGTAGCTAATGTTCAGTTCATGGACTTCATCAACTACATTAGATTTACCCTAAGTTTTTCAATTTAAGGAAACAGAATAAAATTTGGCAAAAATAGAAGAAGAAAATTGATTTCAAAAGGTAAAAGCTGAAATTAATTAAGTAGAAAAGATAAAAATTCTTAAAAGAATGATAAAAACTAAAACTTGTTATTTAAAAAGATTTCTAAAATAGAAAATCCTTAGAAAACATAATTTTTAAGAAAGAGATAGCTAATATATAGTTCTTAGTAATGAATAAGTAGATTTTACTTATTGTAAAATTCATAGTAATGAATAAGTAGATTACTCAGGTGTGAAGTATATTAAATTTCAGAAAATATTAAATGCATTTATAATAATACATTTGAATTTCTAAAAGCAAATTTGTATGACAAAAAAAAACAATCCAAGAAGGCCAACACCTCAAAAGACCAATACCAGGAGAAGAGATTAGAATATTAAAGAGCTACTTATGAAAAAGCACATGGACTCATTTGGTTTTATTGCTGCTTTCAAACTTTTCTAGAGAAAATTCTTACTTCTTAGCCTTTTCTAGCTCTTAAGAAAAAATGGAAGACGTCTTTAGTATGACCTTCATATGAATTTCAGAGAACTATGCAACTGTGTTCCATTTTTATAAAAGTAAATAAAATTTAAATCTTATATATGTGTATATAGGTTGTTCAAGCATAAAGGGAGTTAGTTGTGAAAGGTTATAAACAAGGTTGTTAGTGTTGAAAGTTGGGAGGAGTAGAGTTTTAATCATTGGCTTTGAGACAGCCAAAGCAAAATTTGGGTCCCAGCTCTACCATCTCCTCCCTGTGTGACCTTGGGATTCCTACGAAACCTGTCTTCATAATGGGGTTATGATAATTAATTCACATAGTGCATTTAAAATGCCTGGTGGTAAAGAAACACTGGCTGTCAGAACTAGGATTCCCTTTTCCTCCCAATGTGCTTTTCGTAGCAATAAGAAATGGGTGTCTGCGCGTCCCCCAGGTTCCCTTCTCTAAATGTCACCTATATCCTGAAATGCATATTCTGCAAGTTTTAAGTGGTACCTAGGCTTTCTAAAGTCTCCTACTTGGGGTCATTAACTTGCAAGTTTCCAAGCGATGTTATTAAAAAAATCAATTTGTTGGTGAGGGGTGATTTTTGGCAGTCTTAATGCAACTTATGAAGGAGGGTTGCCTTCAAACAGAATATGCCTGTGTCCAATTATGCAAAAATCCAGGAAACCATCCCCCATGAATGTGCAAAGAGAAAATATCTGATTAACTGCCACTTCCCAATGGTTTTAGAGATGTGGGCACAAGCCGTGGCCACCACAACCATTGGCTCACTGACTCTAAGAGAGACCCAGTGCAGGAGTCAGGACACTGAAATCAGTCATGTGAGTGTCTTAAGGTGAAAGTTGTTACTGGACATGGCTTGTCTCCCAACAATGATTGTGCAAAATTAATCCAGAGGGTTGACCTCTGTGAGGTTCCAGGCCATCATGCCCCTCTCCGGGTTGGCATGAAATTACTAGTAACTCACCTTTTACCTAACAGTAGCAGGACTCACCCAAATCCCACCAGCCCAAGGATGAAAATGTGTAGAAAGGCTCCTGGAGCCCAGATATATTTTCTATACACCTTGTTCTGTTCAGCCCTTCTCTTTCTTGTAGAAAAAAATTTATCTGCTCTGACATGATCTACTCTACACAAAGCCAGCCTGATTGTTCTGTATCACCTTTTGCTTTTCTAAGTGATTACAAATTGATTGTGGGGTGACACATCCTAGTCACTTCCAGGCACAGCAGGTAAAGACAGCTGCTCTGTAATTATTGAACACATCCTTTGTCCTTTGGAAGGATGGACACAATTGCTGTCCTTCTTATCTGTATAGAGAACTTCCCACTCGTACCATGGATTATCATGGTTAGCGTCTTTTATAATTAAACCCATCAGTTCCTTTAGATGAACTCGTTTGTCCTGGAAGAATAGACCCCTGACCATGTTGGCCAAAGGTGCTGTAGACTAGAACATGTACAGTGACAGATCAGGAAACCACTTGGAAAATGAATGCACTGTGCGAACCTAAGGGCTCATGGTGTGTGTTTGTGTTCAATGAAATCCAACACATTTATTGAGGGTTTACAATATTCCTGGCATATTACCATAGACAAAACTGTCCTTTCTTCCATAGCATTCCCAGAATTGCTTAAACTCAAGCCAGCAATAAAAACATATTTCTGATTCTAACAGTGGATGTGAAATTGTGAAACACACGCACGAGAAAGACAGGTGGATTGAGGTGTGGTAGAATTGGGACAACCATCTACCTGTCGGGGGTGCCAGAGGAAAGAGAAAGAAATCCTTTGATTGTGACTCCCAACCTCAGGGAAGGGGGAGAATGAGGGTAATGATTCTGACCCTATTATGGTGTACAAGACTGCAGACTTCAAGCAACTCAGTTTCTAACCTAATAATATGATCATAAGCCCTATTTATATGTAATTCATCACCTGCAATAGACTGGATTTTGTGTCCTCCCCCCCAAAATTCATATATTGAAATTCTGATCCTCAAGGTGATTGTATTAGGAGGTGGGAACCTTTAAGAGGTGATTAGGTCATGAGGGTGGAGCCCCCATGATGGGATTAGTGCTGTTAAAAAAGAAAATCTGGAAAGTTCTCTCATCCGTTCCACCATGTAAGTTTACAGAGAAAAGACGGTGTCTAGGAGGTAGATTCTCACAGACGCCAAATATGCCGGTGCCTTGATCTTGGACTTTTCAGCCTCCAGACCTGTGAGAAACAAATGTTTGTTGTTTAAAAGCCACTGTCTGTGGGTTTCTGTTCTAGCAGCCTGAACAAACTGAGACACCTGCTAGAGATGAGGCTTACGTTGCCACCCAGACACCAAAGGCTGACACCACAGCTCTACAAATGGGGCTTTCAAAATTCTCACTGAGAAAAACCAAATGCAAAGCACAACTTAATTTAGGGTGGGTGGAACAGCAAATGCCTTGTATGAATCCACATTTCTAGCACACGTATATCAGAACCTAGAAGTATGAAAGAACTGGAGAAGGTGGGAGACCAGCTAAAGTCATATCCTTCAGGGGAAGTGCCTCTAGAAATTGTTTTGTTCTGGAAATAGGGGCCATATCTCTAAATGCCAAATTAACTGAGGAGATTAGCCCTATAAGCCAAGGTTCCCAATTACTTTCACCAGAAAGAAAAATCCTGCTGATTGTGCAAAAGTGTTTTCTGTGAGTTGAATAATGTGGATAATTGCCTCAGTTCTCGATTCCGTTTTGACTCTATCAATGCCATCCAGACAGCAATGTGTGAACTAACGAAAGCTTTAAGTATGTTGGCGGTGTAAAGGCTGTCTTCTTTCCCATACGAATCAACTCCAAATTCCTCATGAATATATCATCTGCTGCTGCCTGGTGCCCCGCAGTACTGGAAAACAGCCAGCAGCTGTCATGGAAGCACCAACAGCTCATGGCTCTCAGTGCAGAGCATCTCCCTCAGGCCCCTAAATTTGGGAACATGCCATTCACCCCAGCACCGGCTGGCACACTGGCAGTTCTGGCTGGCTGGGGAGGGGTCTTCACCAGCACCGTCCTCTCAGCTGGGGTTTAGATGATGGGATTCTGCAGATATTCATGTTTTACTTGAGGGTATGTCATCTTGCTAAATGAAGAAGCCAGACCACCTTTGGGGTTCCCTCTCTCTCCAGTGCAGAGGAACACATGTATTCCTCACCTTACGCAGCTGCTCCTGGCCTTCTGACAGCTGCTCTCCAGCAGCAGGAACAGCCTGAATGCCTGGCAACGCCCTGTAGTGGTGGGTGCAGATCTCCTTGCCCCCCACACCACCCAGTGAAAGGTGTAGTGACCTCTCCAGCGTGAGACCACCAGCAAAGGCAGCAAAGAGGTGAACACCCAGTGAGGGGGCAAAGGGTACAGCCCAGATGTTAAGCACCACCGAGAAAAATGAAAAACGATGTTTCGCTGACCTTAGCCCAACACTCCGTCAATCGTCTTGGAGAAATTCCAAGCTTTGAGCCTTTAGAGGAAGCTCTGGCAGAACCAAAACGTGCTCTGTCTGCTTCAGAAATTCATGGAAGAAGTCTTTCTCTCCTTGTAGCCCCAGGCCCCATGGAGAAGGATGGGAGTTACAGGAGGCACCAGGGTGACAGATCAGGGCTCCAGGGGGTGAGTGAAAGTGGAAAGTAGAACAACAATCTGAAGGGAGGGAACACAGCACCATTTGAAGCCTTTCGGCAGGCTGTGGGTGAATTTCTTTCAATGTGGGTGGGGAGTGGGTGACGGGCAGGATTATGGGGAACCAAGGGAGAAAAAGAGAACATGATTCGAGTCATTTGCTTTTGCCCAAGTTCTAGCTGGGTAGCAGCCAAGAAGCTCACGGAGACCTGTGGACCTGCTTCCTTTGCATCAAGCCCCAGTAGGGACATTTCGATTTATAGTTGAAAAGGTAACAGAAAAAAGGAATTGCCTTTAAAAAAAAAAAAAAAAAAAAAAAGGTTTCCTAAGTCTCTGTTCAAAGCAAAGAGCCTAAGGCAGGGAATGAGGAATCCATTGATCTGAAATCAAACCACCATGATTGTCATCTTTGTGGCAGCTGTATATGGGAAAGTGTGTATGTTTGTGTGCTCTGTGTGTGCGTGTATGTGGGAGGGAGGCAGGAGACTGGGTGGAAGGGAATCGTTTCTATTTGAGTGATTTTTTTGCTTTCATAATTGGGAAATACCAGCACCTTGCTACCCACCCCAATTCACCCAATCCCTGGTATTACTGTGTTAAGAGCAATAAGCTTGAAAAAACCTAAGAAAGAACATAGGCGAATTCATAACTGCTGTAAAAGTTGGGGTGATTAACCCAAATTCCTGGTCCTTATATAGAGTATATTCAATGAAGTTTATAAATAGGTCTAAAAATTATGGTATGCACCTTTCAGTAAAAAAATAATGATGGAGTGACTATTCTGTCAGGCACTATGCTAGGTTCTAGACAAATAATAGTAAACAAAAGTGACAAAGTCCTTCCCCTCAGGTAGCCTGAAATCTAGCTGGGGAGAAAGACTTTGTACAAATTATATATAATTCAAAATATAGATAAATGTTATAAGACAGTGCAAAATACTTCAAGACAGAATCCGGGGAGGACCTAGATTAGATTGTGAAGCTCAAAAGGCTGAGGCCTAAATTATGAGAAGGAGCTAGAAGGCAAAGGGGGTGGGAAGGAAGGTCCTGGAAAAGGGCACAGCATGAACAAAGGCCATGAGGTAGGAAAGAGACCGGTGTATTTGAGGAACTGAAAGAAAGGAGGAATGGAAGGAGATAGAAACATAGAAGTAAAGAGAGGCCAGATCATATCCGGTCTTTCCGTCATGGTACCTTTTCTATATTTTGAAAATAATAGCTTTTCAGTGGAAAAAAAACAGACAGGTACCACGTTAACCAACTAATCAAACTTAACACATGTAATGGCAAGTGTTATCACAATATGCCTCCTGATAGGATGCACTGAGAAGGACGTAACATGGTTTCTCTGGTATTCTTGCCCCAAAATGCATAACCTAAATTAACCATGAAAAGATAGCAGACAAACTGAAAATGAGGGGCATTTTATGAAATGAGCAGCCCATAATTTTCAAAAATGTTAAAGTCTTGAAAGAAAAAGAAAGTTTGAGGAACTCTGCCAGATGAAAAGAGACTTGAGAGAAGACAACCAAACGTGGGAACCCGGTTCCAAAAAATGATGTTAATGGGATAGTTGGTGACATTTGGCCAAGGTCTGCATATTGGAGAACAATACTGCATCAACGTTCATTTTCTGAATTTGATAGTTGGACTGCAGTTTTGTAAGATTTTATCATATGGGGAAGTTGGGTGAAAAGCATATAGGAATTATTTGTGCTTTAAGTTTTAGATTTCATGCTAGGTATAATGGCAAGCCCTTAATGGGTTTTGACCAAAGGAATGTCTTGATCTACCTTCGGTCTTTACATATCTCTCTGACTGCTGCGTGGGAAATGGCTCGAAGCAGGAGCATGGCGAGGCAGTTCTGGTGGCAGGAGATTTGAGCAAATGGCATCAGCTGTCGGATGAGAGGGCTGAACTGTCTGTATTCACCAAGGTAGGTTCATGACTTATCTGCACTGGAATCACCTGGGGAACATCAAACATTCAGGTCTCTGGGCTCCACCCCCTCATGCCAGTCTGTAAGGGGAATGAAAGGTGCTGTCTCAGTCAGCTCCAGCTGCCATAACAAAATACCATAGACTGGGGGCTTAAGTGACACACATTTATTGCTCAGAGTTCTGAGGCTGGTATGTCCAGGTCAAGGTGCCGGCTGATTAGGTTCCCAGTGACAGCCCTCTTCCTGGCTCACAGATGGCCATTTTCTCACTGTGTCCTCAGGAGAAAAGGAAAGGGAGGGGGAGAGCAAGAGGAGGAAGCTAAATATCTGAGATAAGTGTGTGAGCCTTTTTACCTGGCGGACCAGCATCGCACTGTGGTCTGTTTCAGGGACCATGTCTTCATGTCTTGGTTCTGAGACCAGCATAGTCCCTTCCTTTATTCTCTTTTTATTCCCAGTGCCAACAAAGAGCCTGCTCCAGCACTAACAAATACTCAAATGGATGAATGAAGAGCTGTGATTGAGTTTAACACTGCAGGGAGACCCTCAAGGGAAGGATTCAGGTGGAAATGAGGAAAGGGGAAAGAATGAGGAGGGGACACCAATTCAAATTGAGCCACCCAGATGCCCTTGGGTGGTGAGGGCTCGCTGGAATGGCTGAGATGAGGCTTCTTTCATTTCACCAGTTGATATAGCAGGTGCCTCTGTGCCCACCTCACCTTGGATTCCTGCTGCAGCTGTGGACAGCAGTCCCACGTAGCTTTCACTTGATTTATTACCTGCCCAGGGAACTTACCTTCACCCTGCACCTTTCAGAGAACTGGGAGGGAGCCCACTCTGTCTACTTCCATTCAGAGCTTATTACTATCCTCAGGCCAACCCAGACTGGGAAGCATAGGAGGCTCCTCCAAGACCATCCTTGAGTGGACAGTCCTGCTACAGGTGCCCAGAAGGGCTGGGGGGACTGATCCCATTGCCCCCCCAGCAGTGACATGCCGAGCAACCCTCCCTTCTACTGGCTTTTCTGCCTTGCTTCTCTCACTCTTCCTGGCCCTCGCTTCTAGTCTTTGTTTGACTTTGAAAAATGAGTATGATTAGGGAGACAGAGAGAAGAGAGTGCATTCTGAGCAGGAAGCAGAGTGGAGGCAAAGAGGAAGGGAAGCCAGAAAGACAAAAGGCAGAGGGAGATCATCGTTTGCTGCAGTTACATGCATGATGTGTGTGATTCAGGGCGGAGCTTGTAACCTGAACGGGTGGACAGATCATGGACGAATGAATGCAGGTACCAGACCCACACTGGTTATCAAATGCTGTAAATGTGGCAGGAGGGGCAGAGAAAAGGGAGAGTACAGAACAGCCGGAGCACATATGTGTGTGCAGGCGCAGCCCCAGAGAGAAAGTCACCTACGTGGGTGTCTCCTGTTTAATATCACAAAGTGGCAATGCCAAAGCCATCTACTGCAAAGTCCTATCTCTCTAGCTTTCCAATCAGCTTAAATTGGCTTGATCAGTCCTAAATAAGACAACCATTGTGCCACCTTCATGATGCATGTGCTAAGACATAAATATGTAAGCAGTTCTATATTAGCATTAATTAGCAGCAGTAGCCTGGAAACGCTTCACATAACGCTGGGAAGCACTAATGGAATTGTGTATCTTTTCCTCCAGTATGAGCAGTCAAGAGTCATGCATAATGTAAAAGCACAGAGTGCAGCTGGTATCAGCAGGCTGGATCGCAGGAGAGGATTTCAACTTGTTTTTATGATCGTGAAGAACTACCTTTCACTCAGGCCCCCAGAGCAAATACTATCCTACAAGCCCTGGGGGCATGGGAGATTGGCAAAATCAGACTACATAACAGTAAATAACAATCCCGCTTAGAGGCCCCAAAGCTGGGCTCTTTATGGACGTTCAATCCACGTTTATAGAGTCTAAGGGAGTGCATGTAGCGGCGACAAAAAGCAGATGTCACCTGACCATATGTGAGGCTGATTCAGACCCACTAGTGGAGTCCTTCTCCGCCCGGGGCAGGGGGCCGGTCAGCCCAGGAAGAGCCACAGGACACATTGCCTTCTAATCCTGAGATTGTTCAGGCTCAGGAAAGAAGGGGTGCAACAGAGGAGAGCCTGTCAGTCTCCGCTCACTCCCTGGTCCCAGAGCCGCGTCAGCGGGTTAGAGGCCAGAGGAAAATTGGAAAAAAACCCCAGTGGGCTCCTCAGTTTCTCCTGTCGTTCTCCATTGCTTTCCTTTTCTCAACCACTGTGGGTTTGGGGAGGTTTTTTTTAACAGCCTTATTGACATATAATTCGCATAACATATAATTCACTCATTTAAAGTGTATAATTCAGTAGGTTTGGGCATATTACATTATTCATTTTTTGAAGTTGTGAAATACGTATAACAAAATCTTCCATTTTAACACTTTTGATGGGATAATCTTGATTTTGGTAAAATATACATGGCATAAAATTTGCTGTTTTAACCATTTTTAAGTGCACAGTTCTGAGCCACTATGTACATTCACATTTTGTGCAACCATCACCACCATCCATCTCCAGAACTCTTCATCACCCCGAACGTAAACTCTCTTCAGTAAGCAATAACTTCCCCTTCTTTCCCTCCTCCGCCCAGCCCTAGGTAACCTCTAACCAATATTCTGTCCCTCTGAATTTGCCTATTCTAGATATTTCATGTGAGGGGAATCATACAATATTTGTCCTTTTGTGTTTGGCTTATTTGGCTCAGCATAATGTCTTCAAGGTTCCTCCATGTTGTAGCATGTGTTAAAATTTAATTCCTTTGTACGGCTGAATAATACTCCATAATATGTATATACTGCACTTTGTTCATCCATTCATGTGTTGATGGATATTTCAATTGTTTTCATTTGGCTCCTGTGAATAATGCCACGATGAACACTGGCCCCCAAGTAGCTGAGTTTCTTTTCAGTTCTTTTGCATACATACCTAAAAGTGGGATTGCTGGATCACATGCTAACTTAGCTTTTTGAGGGACCACCAAACTGTTTGCACAGCCAGCTGTGCCATTTTACATTCCCACTAGCAATGTATAAGGGTTCCAATATACTTCTTATTTTCTGTTCTGGGTTTCTTTGGTTTTTTTAATTGTAGCCATCGGTAGTAGGTGCTATGTGGTGGCTCATGGTTTTGACTTGCATTTCCCTGCTGACTAGTGATATTCAGCATCTTTTCATGCGCTCATTGGCTATTTGTATATCTTTGGAGAAATGTCGTAGTTTGCAAGGACTGCCATAACAAAGTACCACAGACTAGGTGGCTTAAGCAACAGAAATTTACTTTCTCACAGTTCTGGAAGCTAGGAGTCTGAGTTCAAAGTGTCAGCAGATTTGGTTTCTTCTGAGGTCTCTCTCCATAGTTTGTACATAGCTGTCTGCTCCCTGTGTCTTCATGTGGTCTTTCTGTGCCTGTGTCCTAATCTGCTCTTTTTATAAGGACTCCAGTCCTACTGCATTAAGGACCACCCCAATGACCTCATTTAACCTTCTTTAAAGACCCTGTAAATTTTGAGGTACCAGGGGTTAGCATGTCAACGTACTAATTTGGAGGGGAGGGGACACAATTCAGCCCATAACAAATGTCTATTTAAATACTTTGCCCAGTTTTTTTCAATTGGGTAGTAGCCACTTTGAGTTTTGATGTTGCCCTTGTGATTTATCTTTTATAGAGGTCAAGATAGGGGTAGAATAGGACAGAAAAAGTTATGACTAGGTTTTTCATCTTGAAATGTTTTATTTGGTCAGGTGTAAGCACACTCACACTGTCCCAAATGACATTTTCCCATTATTTTCCCTATAGGGTTCCAACCATACTATCTCTCACTGAAATAATGCAATAATATCCATCAGTAGCTAGCAAGAAATCACTATATTATGCCTAAATCATCATCATAAATCAGTTTTCAAAGGCCTGCTACACTGTAACTTACTTGAAGGTACGTGTCATTTCTTACTCCACGTTGAGTCTGGCTCAACATTTGCTAAGGGGTCATGACGACATTTTCTCATGTGATAAACACAATAACCTATGTGCTACTTGTTATTATCCCCACTTCACAGATGAGGAAATAGAGGCTCATAGGGATCAAGGGACTTGCCCAAGCTTACTCAGTAAGTAGCAGAAGGAAAGTATAGAGGCTCATAGGGATCAAGGGACTTGCCCAAGCTTACTCGGTAAGTAGCAGAAGGAAAGTATAGAGGCTCATAGGGATCAAGGGACTTGCCCAAGCTTACTCGGTAAGTAGCAGAAGGAAAGTATAGAGGCTCATAGGGATCAAGGGACTTGCCCAAGCTTACTCAGTAAGTAGCAGAAGGAAAGTATAGACCTGGATCTAGCTAACTTCTCTTTCCACCTACTGTGATTCCTTTCTCCATAAGGGTAGAAATGGGATATAAGTGCACTGTAAGCAAGCAGCACTGATTCCAGTGAGATTTCTGAGTGAGCTGAGCTCATCTCCAAGGGGTAAATGTTTACGTTTAGAAGGTATCATTATCTGTCCTCATAAATGATTTTTTTTTCCTTTCCTTACTTCCTAACTTATTTTAAGTCTTGCTGAAATAAAGGGGGATTGCATCTCTGAGCTAGGCTTTGCCTACCAAATTCTTAACAAAATAATGGGTCCTGAATGAAGCTGTACAAAGTCACCTGTCTTTAGTGGTAAGTAAAACAGCCATGTAATCAGGTCGATCTCTCCATATCACTTCAGTTTTACACATTCACTGATGAGAATCCTCTTGAGCTAAAATTATTTTTGAAGTAACGTCTTCTAATGTAAATCATAAAGAAATAATATTTTAAGTTCTCATGTACATATCAATTAAGTAAATATTATATTAACAGACAGGAACTCAAGTTCAGTCAATATGCTACATTCATGGTAACTATAAGAGACAAAGGAGTTTTAAAAAATAAGAAATGGGGTGCCTGGGTGGCTCAGTCAGCTAAGCATCTGACTCTTGATCTCGGGTCAGGTCATGATCTCACGGTTCGTAAGCTCAAGCCCTGCACCGGGCTCTGCACTGACAATGTGGGGCCTGCTTGGGATCCTCTCTCTCCCTCTCTCTTCCTCTCTCTCTCTCTCTCTGTCTCTCTGTCTGCCCCTCCCCTGCTGGTTCTCTCTCTCTCTCTCTCTCTCTCTCCCTCTCTTTCTCAAAATAAATTAAAAAGAAAAAAAAAAACCTTAAAAAAAATAAATAAATGGATGGGAGGCAAAAGGTTTTTAGATGAAAGTTTCAATATGCCCAAATATTGAAAACAGTCAACCATTTTTGTGCTTTAAAAAAAAAAATCTCAATCTAAGACAATGATAACAATATTCACAAATTATCCACACTGGTTTTAGGCCTCTGCTAGTGAGGTGAACTTTTCTTTTTTTTTTTTTTCCAAACAGCCAAGTAGGCCTGGAGTCTTCTTGGTAAAGGACAAAGAAGCTTTTGTAGACAAGTCACAGCTCCACTCCATGGCACTCTCCAACAGCTACTTCACAAAGAGATCCCTTTATAGCTCCCATGGTGGTAACCTGGGCCATGGTGAATCCAGTCATCTCTCTGAACTCATTTGATAAGATTTAATGGGAACTTTTTCTCCAATGGCACCATTAACCAGCAGTCACCAAACTTGTTAGGTAAATAAGAAATGTATCTAAGGGATTTTGCAAATATTGCATGCTCTTCCCTTGTTGAGGTACTTCTCTTTTGAGAAGGGCATACAGAACCCTTTGGTAACTTGTTTAATAATTAGAATTTGTTCATTCCAATTTCTTTCCCCAAGGGGAAAGAAAATAATCACATGTGTAGAATGTGTGGGTAAAGTCCCTAGTTCATAAAGGAGAATCTGACCAGGGAGGTCCCATATCACCTTTGCATGTTGGTATGTGTTTGCATTTTGTGCTCTGCTTTACTTTATGTCCTCAACATGCTAGTTCCTCAATGGGGCACAGGCCACTACATCACATAATAGGACATGTTAGGAAGGCACATTACAAACTGGGTGCTAGATGGGCCTCTTAGTAACATGTTCACAACTTACAGTGACTGGGGTCATATACTCAGGACAGTTATAGTCCAAATCACACATGTTATATCAAAGTCATCTGGTTCATAGTTTCTATAGTTCTCCTGATGAAGGACTATTTGGGTTTAGTAACTAAACTAACTGTTTCAGTGGGATGAAATTAACTGTTCTGATCAGATTAGATAATTGCTCACAATGCTAGATTCAAAGTCTGGCTTCATATGTGGACTTCTAAGAACAGGGATTCCAGAGTAGTCCTACAAAATGGTTTCGGTTGGATAGCCTGGCAATTCTCTTTGTTCTTATTCATTTTCTTATCCTGTTTCCCCCTTGATCCCACCTAACCAGTGATGTCTCTAAAACAAAACATGTAAGTGTATACATACAAAAATGTATTGCCATTTTTAACATTTATCTATTCTAAAAGACATGTATCACAAGGGCACCTGGGTGGCTCAGTGGGTTAAGCATCTGACTTTTGATTTTGGCTCAGGTCATGATATCACAGTTTGTGAGATCAAGCCCCACATCAAGCTCTGCACTGGCAGTGGAGCCTGCCTGGGATTCTCTCCCTCTCTCTCTCTCTCTCTCTCTCTCTCAATAAGTAAATAAACATTTTTAAATAAAATAAATAACAGTTCACAAGTGATAAAGCATACAATATTCTTCCTTGTAAGTTGTATTTAGTCAGTCAATTCTCACAGAACACTTTCCTTGATCTTTTGCCAAACTCTTGTGTCTGTGTCAACCCATGGTTGCAACTGATAAGCAAATGTAGTTTTGACAAGAATGTCAGTTGATGTGTTTATTTACATTAACAAGTAAGGTGAAACAATGAAAACATATTCAAACTTGCACTTGCTCATCATTGACATTATTGACTCCCTTGCTGAATCAGATAATTTTCTAATGCAGAGAGAATATTTCCTCCAAGTTTTATGCTGTTCACAATGTAATGGTTACAGATATGACAGTCTTAAAGTTTAATCTGCATTATTAATATTTCCTCCATCCCTTCTTATGTCTAGACAGTCATTAAACCAATAAATCAAGCCCTAACTTGTAGCAGTTGTCAACTCCCATGGCATAAATACTCCCACTATTGCAGATTTCAAGCTACCAAAGTGACATTGAATGTGAACTTGGGAAAAGATGCACAGTAGCACACCATTATATACTATTTATATCATCTAAATAGAGTAAATGTAAAAACCTCAAAAGGTTAGATATTAAATTAAACAGGAAGTAAAGAGTTTGTTTTTTAATACAACTGATTTAATTATAAATGTATACAATTTAGTTTTGAATAATGGTTGTATTTAACAACCAGTTCTCAAAATTTCTTTTTTCTTTTTCTTTTTTTAATGTTTACTTATTTTTGAGAAAGAGAGAGACAAAGCATGAATGGGTGAGGGGCAGACAGACAGAGAGGGAATCATAGAATCTGAAGCAGGCTTCAGGCTTTGAGCTGTCAGCACAGAGCCCAACACGGGGCTCAAACTCATGAGCTGCGAGATCATGACCTGAGCTGAAGTGTGAAGTCCAACCAACTGAGCCACCCAGGAGCCCCAGTTCTCAAAATTTCTGAATTTAATCACAAATTCTTGCAAGCTGGTAGGAGCCAGCCTCAGCACACCACTGCACCTGACCCACAAAAGGCTACATTACACCACCAACATTAGGGAATGCTTTAAAAGACAGGTAATAGGATCTGTCTAAAAACGGCTAGAATTAACTCCATGAGGTCAAGGATCTTTGTTTATTGAAATCTTCTAAAGTACATAGAACAGCCCCAAACACATTATAGATATTCAATAAATATTGTTGAATTGAATTTGTTGAAATAACAGAGGCATTTAGTTATCACACACAGTGAGAAATCTAGGTGCAGGTGGTTCCAGAGCCGATCCACCCAGCGCTCTGGGTCAACCGCTTTGTGAGGTTCTGGCCTTTTCCTTATGACTGGCAAAGTGGCTACCACAGCCCCACTCATACCCTTGATAGCACAACATCAAAAGGAGGAAGCAGCAATAATAACCATCCTAGAAGAGACATGTCCTCACGTGCTTTCCTGTTTTCTCGGGTAGGTCAAAGACGATCAGTTGCAAGGAGGCTGAAAAAGCAGTGCCCCCCTTTTTTAGACCCTGCAATGGGTAAAGAAAGAGGAAGTCAGGTATCATAATCACACTATCAAATAATTTTCTTGGTTTCCTACCAGGCCAATTCAATGCTAGGAATCAAGTAGTACAAATATATTTTTTTGGTTCAAGTGTCATCTTAATAAAGTATAGTCATTTCTCTGGAATTTTCTATCATTAGTGAGCTCCTAAAAGTATTGTTTTAAAATAAATTATGTGATTGGGGCACCTGGGTGGCTCAGTCGGTTGGGCAGCCGACTTCGGTTCAGGTCATGATCTCACTGTTCGTGGGTTCGAGCCCCGCGTCGGGCTCTGTGCTGGCAGTTCAGAGCCTGGAGCCTGCTTTGGATTTCTGTGTCTCCCTCTCTCTCTACCCCTCCCCTGCTCATGCTCTGTGTCTCTCTGTCTCTCAATAATAAATAAATGTTAAAAAAAATAATAATAAAATAAAATAAATTATGTGATGATTCTTCCTGATTACCAAATAATTCACCTTTTGAAGGAAGTCTAAAAGGATTAAGTGCTTATGTACAATTTGACTGAAGACGGTCTGTATCAGATTATCACAAATCAGATTTCTGATACAATAAACATAATTACAAAGAAAATATCCCTTGTAAAAATTCTCTAGCTCATGCAACAATCAAACAAAATACAACAAATACAATAAAATTCTACAGGGAATTTGAAGCGTTTTTAGTATTATATTTTCCTGGATTTTGATCCATGTTAGTATTACTAACAAAGAAAGCAATTGAAAACCACTCACACACAAAATACTTGTATTCAAGCAACCCTCAAATATTTTGAGGAGGCTCCTTTCACCCAGTACTCAGAGAGCCCAAGGAAATAAATGCAGCTTAATTTGGGCTCCCAAGGCTGTCGGCACAGATTCTGGTCACTGAAGAAGATTCTTTCCCATCTGTCACTATCCAGACACATCTGTGGCAAAAAAAAAAAAAAAAAAAAAAAAAAAAAACCAAAACCCTGAGTTCAGGAAAAGGCAGCAAATAAATGTCAGAATTAATACCATCTGGGGTTTACTCTTTTCAGACTCAGAAAACAATCATAGGACTTAGCACCACAATGGACCCTAGAGATGATCTGCTTCCCTTACATTCAAAACTATGTTCTCCTTGATCAGTTCATTCTAAAAAATGCTTTTATACAGAAGAAAGTAAAGCTTTTACTCTAGATTTCTCTGGTGTGCAGTAAATCTGAAAACAAAACAACTATAATACTTAACTCTTCCAAACATGATGTAACCATGGAACCCACTCCCACTTTTGTTTTGAAATGGAGCACATATTTAAATTTTTTTTTAATTATGGTAAAATACATATAATAATCACCCTGCTTTTGATCAGATTACATGTTTATTTAGGGGCCTTGCTGATAGCTTTGTCTTTTTTTCTAATGCCCTGAAGACATTTCTAATTGTTCTAATATCTGCAGAGGTGCTTACCATTTTTACTTAGCATGCTTATTTTGGGCAGATTTCGGGAGGAAAGATTATGACTTATGTGTTAGGCAAAAGCTCTCCTACTCAAGCCACCCCTGGATAATTCTGTGCAAGACCTAATATGAGCATTCTCAGAGAAGGGAGGGAATAAACTCAACATGTGGAAGGTATATGAACTGTTGTGGCCAAAAGGTGTCTTCTGCCAGATTGTGTTTTCCAAACATTGCCACCGAAACTTGGACTGTTTCACCAGTATAAAGTAACTCTTTGTGACTTCCAAGGCTTAACAATGCCACATATGCCTGCCTTGGGAAGCTGCTCCTTGGAACTCAGCCACAATGCCGTGAGGAAGCCCAAACTAGCCCATGTGGAGAGATGCTGTGGAAAGGACACATACAGGTGTTTAAGTGAAGAACGTAGCTGAGAACTCAGCTGATAGCCAGCACCAAACACCAAACATGTAACTGAAGATGCTACCAGATGATTCTAGTCCCTAGCCTTAGGTTACCCTGTAGTTCCCAGTCTTCCCAGCAGAGGATCTAGGTGTCATGAAACAAAGACAAGTCAGCCCTGTTTTTCTTGTCCAGATTCATGATTCACCAAATCTGTGAACATAACAGAATGGTTATTTTATACTACTGAATTCTCTGGTTGCTTACAAGGCAATAGTAATGGAAAAAGTAAGAGTGGAAGCTATGTATTTTATTTGCTGGATTTTTCTTTGCCTGTTCCAAGAAAGCCTTTGTGTTTCCTTTCCTTAAGAGGAGACCTTTCTAGAACCCTATCATTCTTCTGCAGATTATATCCCAAAGATGGAAAGGAGGAAAATGGGTGTCTGAGAAAGGGTGGGAGGGGGATATAGAAGGAATGGGGGGAAAAAAACAAAACAAAAAGAAAAACAGAAAAGGGAGAGTCTTCTAAACTGGTAAACTAGAGTAGGGTCAGCAGCAGGAACTTACAGCTCACTACCAAGTCCCTCATTATGGTCACAAAAGGTAGCCTGACCTCAGGGAGAAAGGCTATTGTCACCATAGAAAGACTGGACCCTAGGCACAGGGCACAGCATTGGCAAAGATTTCCGTATCAATGGTGGGACAGAAGTAGCAGAACAAGCAATGGGCTTTGGCAATGGGATTCTGAAGGGTAACCAGGGCAGACCGCAGATCAGCTTCCAGGATAGCTATGTGCCAACTATCCCAGGGCCCTGCTATCTGATGAGGGTACCCCAAAGTGACTGAATGAATTTTTTTGCTGGATAAGATGGTGCCTCGGGCTTTGATTTGATATAAGGAAAATAAATGTGGGGCACCTGGGTGGCTCAGTCAGTTAAGTGACGACTCTTGATTTCAGTTCAGGTCATGATCTCATGGTTCCATAAGTTCGAGTCCTGTGTAGGGCTCTGGGCTGACAACGTGGAGCCTGCTTGGGATTCTTTCTCTCTCTCCCTTTCTCTCCGCCCTTCCCCACTGGTGCTCACTCCTCTCTCTCTCTCACTCTCTTTCACTTGCTTTCTTTCAAAATAAATAAACTTAAGGAAATAGAAGCAGAATAGCAAAGACACCCCAAACCCAGCAGAAGAAGAGAAATAATAAAGATCAGAGCAGAAATAAACAATATAGAATCTAAAAAAACTGTAGAGCAGATCAATGAAACCAAGAGTTGGTTTTTTGAAAAAATAAACAAAATTGATAAACCTCTACCCAGGCTTCTCAAAAAAAAAAAAGAGAGATGACCCAAATAGATAAAATCATGAATGAAAATGGAATTATTACAACCAATCCCTCAGAAATACAAGCAATTATCAGGGAATACTATGAAAAATTATATGCCAACAAACTGGACAACCTGGAAGAAAGGGACAAATTCCTCGGCACCCACGCACTTCCAAAACTCAAACAGGAAGAAATGGAAAACTTGAACAGACCCATAACCAACAAAGAAATTGAATCAGTTATCAAAAATCTCCCAACAAATAAGAGTCCAGGACCAGATGGCTTCCCAGGGGAATTCTACCAGACATTTAAAGCAGAGATAATACCTATCCTTCTCAAGCTATTCCAAAAAATAGAAAGGGAAGGAAAACTTCCAGACTCATTCTATGAAGCCAGCATTACTTTGATTCCTAAACCAGAAAGAGACCCAGCAAAAAAAGAGAACTACAGGCCAATATCCCTGAAGAATATGGATAATATGGATGCAAAAATTCTCAATAAGATACTAGCAAATCAAATTCAACAGCATAGAAAAAGAATTATTCACCATGATCAAGTGGGATTCATTCCTGGGCTGCAAGTCTGGTTCAACATTCACAAATCAATCAATGTGATACATCACATTAATAAAAGAAAAGAACCATATGATCCTGTCTATCGATGCAGAAAAAGCATTTGACAAAATTCAGCATCCTTTCTTAATAAAAACCCTCGAGAAAGTTGGGATAGAAGGAACACACTTAAACATCATAAAAACCATTTATGAAAAGCCCACAGCTAATATCATCCTCAATGGGGAAAAACTGAGAGCTTTCCCCCTGAGATCAGGAACACGACAGGGATGTCCACTCTCACCGCTGTTGTTTAACATAGTGTTGGAAGTGCTAGCATCAGCAATCAGACAACAAAAGGAAATCAAAGGCATCAAAATTGGCAATGATGATGTCAAGCTTTCATTTTTTGCAGATGACATGATATTATACATGGAAAACCCGATAGACTCCACCAAAAGTCTGCTAGAACTGGTACATGAATTCAGCAAAGTCGCAGGATACAAAATCAATGTACAGAAATCAGTTGCATTCTTATATACTAATAATGAAGCAACCGAAAGACAAATAAAGAAACTGATCCCTTTCACAATTGCACCAAGAAGCATAAAATACCTAGGAATAAACCACAATTGCACCATTGCACCATAAAATACCTAGGAATAAACCTAACCAAAGATGTAGAAGATCTGTATGCTGAAAACTATAGAAAGCTTATGAAGGAAATTGAAGAAGGTATAAAGAAATGGAGGGGCGCCTGGGTGGCTCAGTCAGTTAAGCGGCCGACTTCGGCTCAGGTCATGATCTCGCGGTCTGTGAGTTCGAGCCCCGCGTCAGGCTCTATGCTGACAGCTCGGAGCCTGGAGCCTGTTTCAGATTCTGTGTCTCCCTCTCTCTGACCCTCCCCCGTTCATGCTTTGTCTCTCTCTGTCTCAAAAATAAATAAACGTTAAATTAAAAAAAAAAAAGAAGAAATGGAAAAATATTCCATGCCCATGGATTGGAAGAATAAATATTGTTAAAATGTCAATACTACCCAAAGCTATCTACACATTCAATGCAATCCCAATTAAAATTGCACCAGCATTCTTCTCAAAGCTAGAACAAGCAATCCTAAAATTTGTATGGAACCACAAAAGGCCCCGAATAACCAAAGTAATTTTGAAGAAGAAGACCAAAGCAGGAGGCATCACAATCCCAGACTTTAGCCTCCACTACAAAACTGTAATCATCAAGACAGCATGGTACTGGCACAAAAACAGACACATAGACCAATGGAATAGAATAGAAACCCCAGAATTAGACGCACAAAAGTATGGCCAACTAATCTTTGACAAAGCAGGAAAGAATATCCAATGGAAAAAAGACAGTGTCTTTAACAAATCATGCTGGGAGAACTGGACAGCAACATGCAGAAGGATGAAACTAGACCACTTTCTTACACCATTCACAAAAATAAACTCAAAATGGATAAAGGACCTAAATGTGAGACAGGAAACCATCAAAAACCTAGAGGAGAAAGCAGGAAAAGACCTCTCTGACCTCAGCCATAGCAATTTCTTACTTGACACATCCCCAAAGGCAAGGGAATTAAAAGCAAAAATGAACTATTGGGACCTCATGAAGATAAAAAGCTTTCCACTGCAAAGGAAACAATCAACAAAACTAAAAGGCAACCAACGGAATGGGAAAAGATATTTGCAAATGACATATCGGATAAAGGGCTAGTATCCAAAATGTATAAAGAGCTCACCAAACTCCACACCCAAAAAACAAATAATCCAGTGAAGAAATGGGCAGAAAACATGAATAGACACTTCTCTAAAGAAGACATCCAGATGGCCAACAGGCACATGAAAAGATGCTCAACGTCGCTCCTCATCAGGGAAATACAAATCAAAACCACACTCAGATATCACCTCACGCCAGTCAGAGTGGCCAAAATGAACAAATCAGGAGACTATAGATGCTGGAGAGGATGTGGAGAAACGGGAACCTTCCTGCACTGTTGGTGGGAATGCAAACTGGTGCAGCCACTCTGGAAAACAGTGTGGAGGTTCCTCAAAAAATTAAAAATAGATCTACCCTGCGACCCAGGAATTTACCCAAGAGATACAGGAGTGCTGATGCATAGGGGCACTTGTACCCCAGTGTTTTTAGCAGCACTTTCAACAATAGCCAAATTATGGAAAGAGCTTAAATGTCCATCAACTGATGAATGGATAAAGAAATTATGGTTTATATACACAATGGAGTACTACATGGCAATGAGAAAGAATGAAATATGGCCTTTTGTAGCAACGTGGATGGAACTTGAGAGTATTATGCTAAGTGAAGGAAGTCATACCGAGAAAGACAGATACCATATGTTTTCACTCTTGTATGGATCCTGAGAAATTTAACAGAAACCCATGGAGGAGGGGAAGGGAAAAAAAAAGAGGTTAGAGAGGGAGGGAGCCAAAACATAAGAGACTCTTAAAAACTAAGAACAAACTGAGAGTTGATGGGGGGTAGGAGGGAGGAGAGGGTGGGTGATGGGTATTGAGGAGGGCACCTGTTGGAATGAGCACTGGGTGTTGTATAGAAACCAATTTGACAATAAATTTCATATTTTAAGTAAATAAATAAATAAGCAAATAAATAAACTTAAACAAAGAAAGGAAATAAATGGTCCATGACAGATTGCTAGTGTTTCCTATATGAAATTCATAAAAATCATCAGATAGACATTTTTAAAAGTAAACAAATGAATACAGAGTTGGGACTGAAAAGAAAGAAAACTCTAGGTCAGCCAGAAACTGTAGGGGTGCCTGGGTGGCTCAGTCGGTTAAGCATCCAACTTGGGCTCAGGTCATAATCTCACAGTTCATGCATTTGAGCCCCATGTCAGGCTCTGTACTGACAGCTCAGAGCCTGGAGCCTGCTTCAGATTCTGTTTCTCCCTCTTTCTCTGCCCCTCCCCTACTCACGCTCTTTCTCTATGAAAAATAAGTAAACATTAAAAATAAATAAACATATTTTGGGGGCGCCTGGTTGGCTCAATCAGTTAGATGTCCGACTTGGGCTCAGGTCATGATCTCACGGTCTGTGGGTTCCAGTCCCGCGTTGAGCTCTGTGCTGACAGCTCAGAGCCTAGAGCTTGTTTCCCATTCTGTGTCTCTCTCTGCCCCTCCCCTGCTCGTGCTCTGTGTCTCTCTATCTCCCAAGAATAAATAAACATTAAAAAAATTTTAATAAACACTTTTTAATTAAAAAAAAAAAAGAAACTGTAAAGAATCTGTTAAAATTACAAAGCAGACAGGAATAAAGAGGAAAAACTGCGGCCCAGGACGAAGGTGGACGATTTCTGCTAAAAGCCTCGAACGTACACCAGATCAAGGGCGATGGCATCCAGAAGGAGGTGGCAGCTGAGAGCCCCCCAAGTGAGGACAGCAGGCAGCCCCAGAGCCCCAGCCTCCTCCGCGGGCGCAGCAGGTGGCCACGGTGTGGGCTCTGACCTTCCACAAAGCGGCAGGCACAGGAACTGTGGGCGCAGGACATGGAGGGCAGGGTCCTGGTATGCCTTAAGGACTGGATGTGACATAGCCTATCCTGACACATCACAGAAGCTTCTGCCACACTCACTAAGAGCAGTGAGGACAAGTCTGAATGGGAGTTCCCACACCCCCTCAAGCAGTCTACATAAGTTG
This sequence comes from Panthera tigris, assembly GCF_018350195.1. NCBI lineage: Eukaryota > Metazoa > Chordata > Mammalia > Carnivora > Felidae > Panthera > Panthera tigris. The sequence goes on along the minus strand of NC_056660.1, from coordinate 71,127,416 downwards.
TTACAGCAGATCTGTAACAGGGAATCTGAACATAAGGTGTAGAAGCAAGAATTCAATATCCTAGGAGAGTCAACACCGTAAGATAGAGGGGGGCGGAGATGAATGGAGAGAGGAAACCGTACAGCTCAAGAAGCACATTGAAGTGCAATCATAGAAAAGGGTTTTTTGTTTTCTCTTTAAGACACATAACTATATCAAAGATTTAAGGAAATAATGCAAACAAAAGAATAGATAGAACTCATAAAAGCTGTTTGGCATTAAAATTATAGTTGTTGAAATTGAAAACTTAATATGATGCATAGAGAAATAGAATGGCACAGCTGAGGAGCAAATCAATTGGAAAATGAAGCCATAGAATTTGCTCAAAAGATACAAAATTAAGAGACTTCATAGAATAAATCTAGTTCCAGCATCCATTATAAATAGCAATTACAAAAGAGCCTAGAGAAAATCAAAACAAAATTTAAAGAAATCGATTAGAAATTTACAGAACTGAAGTAAAACATGAGGTCTCTGAAAGAGCTCATTACCCAGCAGGATCATTTTTTACAAAATTATTCAGACACAACTGGTATTAGAGAACAGTTGTGTCCATATAGCTTAGCTAATGGGACCAAGAACCAAGACCACCTGTTTCAACATGACTTACTTGTTCCAGAAAATACTTGCCCAGAAAGATAAGGCCATAAATCAATAAATAATTGCTGTTTACCTCAGGAAACTGCTGAAAACCAATTTGTCTGGGTAAAGGGTATGTGCATCTGGGCAGTTTTCCTCTCTGAACAACAGTGTTTACACCTGAGCAAACAGCTCATTTATCAACGACAGTTTATATATCAATATTTGCTTTGAGCTTCACTGTGTCCACCAAACCTAAACTATTAGTTAGGAATTTTGCCCAATCCTAATAAGTTCCCTGCCTCAGAAGACCTGCCTTAAGTCACATGAGCCCTGACTCCAGAACCCTATAAATATCTTCCCCTGACTTTCTCCTTCTGAGACATTGCTATGAGCCTCTCAAGGTGATGGTCTCCCTTACTACAGTAGGATTAATAAACTCAGCTTTGCTTTATCAAAAAGTAACTTTCAATAGACATTTTTTGGGAGTTGGCTGTTGAAAATCTATGGAGAAACTTCATTACAATAAAAAGAAAACCCTAGGGGCGCCTGGGTGGCTCAGTCGGTTAAGCAGCCGACTTCAGCTCAGGTCACGATCTCACGGTCCATGAGTTCAAGCCCCGCATCGGGCTCTGGGCTGATGGCTCAGAGCCTGGAGCCTGTTTCCGATTCTGTGTCTCCCTCTCTCCCTGACCCTCCCCCGTTCATGCTCTGTCTCTCTCTGTCTCAAAAATAAATAAACGTTAAAAAAAAATAATAAAAAATAAAAAAATAAAAGAAAACCCTAAAACCTTCTGAAGAAGTATAAACTGGTTATCTGCAAAGGAAGAGAATCTGGTTAACGTCAAGCTCATGGGAACAGCAGTGGATACAGAAAGACACTGGAGCAATTATCTTCACTATCTAAAGGAGAATAGCTTTGAACCTAAAATTCTATACCCAGACAAACCATTCTTTAAAACAGAGGTCAGCAAACTATAGCCAGTGGACCAAACACCTGTTTTTATAAATATAAATTTCTCAGAACACAGCATGCCCATTCTATGGCTGCAGTCTTTTGCACAGTGGCAGAGTTGAGTAGCTGTAACTGAGATCATATGGCCTGCAAGCCTAAAGTACTTATTATTTGTACCATTTAAAAAAGTGTCCTGGGGACACCTGGCTGACTCAGTTGGTAGAGCCATGCAACTCCTATCCTCATTGTCTCTATCCCCACATTGGGCATAGAGATTACATTAAAAAAAAGTTTCCTGACATATGTTTTAACATAAATACACTTACAGACATAAACTTTCATAAAGTTTACTATTCAGTGACCCTTCTTGGAAGCATCACGATGAAAATTATGGGGATAAGGAGAAGGGAGTTTCAGGATGAAGAGGGGAGATTTATATAGGAAAAGGTTACAACCACAGTGGTAAAATTAATTGTGACCTTAGAATGAATATTAAATATTTAAGTTTTAAGTAAGATATCCCATACAACCTGGAGTTTCATGGAGATAGGTGAGATAGTGACTAGGTAGGGGGACTAGAAGGGCAATAAAGTTCTTACCTTTTTGTTGGGAGTGTGGAAGGTGGAAGATAAAACTCATTCCAGACAAAGTTTACTAATTCCAGATTATTTCTAGATAATTACTCATTCTAGACAACGTTAAGCATTTAAGGGTAAACATTAGAAATTTCCATATAAGTTGCATACATTTCCAAACTTAGAGAAGGGAAAAGTGGAAAACAAATAAACAAAAATACCAATTAACCCAGTTAAAGCAACTCAAAAGCATAGTAAAAGAAAAGCAAATAAGACAACAGGAATAAATCCAAACAAGTCTACGAATTTGATACGTATGAGTCAGGTACTTTTAGTTCAACATCATGTTTATCACATGCATCCTTCATGACTGCCATTATTATGGACACTGGAGACAACAATTAACAGAAGCTTACATTCCAGTAAAGAAACAGACCACAAACCGATTGGTAGGTAATATAATCCCACATATAGATGGTATTTAAAAAAGAAAAAAGCAGAGGACAGGGCTGGAGAGTGATGTAAGTTGGTCACCTTGGAGGCTACTGTATCAGTCCAAGCAATATGTGTTGGGGGCTCAGATTAGGATAGTGTTTGTGGAAGTAATGGCAAGTCATAGCATTTGGGGGAAATTTTAAAGACAAAGACAAACAGGATTTGCAGATGGAATCTGTGAGAGCCAGGGGAGGATTCAGGTTAAATTGGCACATTGCATAGGACATTCAGTTCGGTGTTAAACACATAGAGACAAGCACACAATCAACCATATTATTTGTAATATTTGAAATTGCTATTCATCCGTAGACAACGTAGACTTCAAAATGCCAGTAAAACCTTGAACATGGTATCTCACATCCTAAAGATGGCTCAGACTTGCAAAGGAAGAAATATTCCTTTGGGATAACTGAGATTCTCAGAAGCTGTTCTAAGGATGGGCACTCCAGAGCAATTTCTTGTTCTAATTAATAGATTAGCTCTTGAGAGGTCACAACCTTCATTCTGTGTGGGTGTGACTGATGAAAAGCTGCAAACATTGCTGGGGGAACACAGTGATTTCCTCAACCTTTGAGATGGAAGAAGTGGCCATCAAAGCCCGGTCACAGTCCCTGGGGAAGAGGAGGGGACGGTATTGTCGCTGTGTTCAAAGCTAAGGCATTTGGTAGGTTGCATCCACCAGCAATCCTGTCACTGGCTTTCCATCAAGCAGCCACTACAATTACAAACAGAGCTTTGAGTCCTAAATATCTCAAAGTGACATCGCAAGAAATAAGTGGAAGTTGGTTTTAGGCTTTACCTTTTTTTTTTTTAGTCACAACTTTCTTCCAGATAAAAACAATATAAATCTTAATACTTCTGTTTTTCTGACCAAAGTTGCCAGCATCTTTCACACAGGATACAGAAGAGACATCACTTATTTTCTAAAATACTGCATCAAGGAAAGTAATGGTAGCTGCGCAAACCCTTCCCTTCTCAACCTGGTGTTTTGTTTTTCTCACTGGTTTCCTAGAAAAGCCTTAACAGATTGCAAGAGAATTAGACACAGGACAGTTAGGCTTGAGAATGAAGAGTGACCAAAATACAGCTGATTCCTATGCCATCGGGTACAAATGCTATTTCCATGTGAAAACATGATTAACCTGCCACCCACCAAGACTTCAAGATGAAGTCAGCTGAGTTAAAAGGCCCTGAACTTGCAGAGAATTCTGCCATCCTGAGTTGCTGTCCTTTCCTACTCTTTTTTGGGTTCTCTCTCTGCCTTCTGGCACTGGGTTCACAGAGTCCCTACCCAAAGATTCAGCCCCATGCCCCAGAATTGCCCAAGCCACCGCGACTATCAAGCTAGACTGGATCCATCACCCTGTGCTATGGACTGAAGGCATCCCGCACAAAGTTCATCTGTTGAAAGCTAAACTCCCTAATGGTAGTATTTGGAGGTGTGTCCTTTGGGAGGTAATTAGGTCTTGAGGATGGCCCCTATGTTGGAATTACTGCCCTTACGAGGAGATGAAGAGACCCATGCTTGCCCTCTCTGACACAAGAGAACATAGCGACAAGAGCCTTCTGCAAAGCAGAATTGGATTCTTGCCAGAACCCAAGCATGCCAGCACCTTGGTCTCAGCCTGCCAGCCTCTGGGCATTCGAAAAATTAAGTGTCTGCTGTTTAAGCCCCGTAGTCTGTGGTGTCTTTGTTATAGCAGCCTGAATTTACTAAGACACCCAATCCCCTCATCCTGTATTCACCCGCTATTGCTCCTATAACAAATCACTACACACTTAGCAGCTTAAAGCAAAACAAAAATGCTCCTGGGATTCTGGGTGGGCTCAGCTGTTTCTGCTCTGGGTCTCAGGCAAAATCAAGGTGCTGGCCTGCCCGGGCTCTCTCAGCTGGAGGCCCTGAGAGGAAATCTGCTTCCAAGCTCATTGATGTTGGGAGACTTCACAGCCTTGCAGCTCTAGGACCAAGGTCTGCTTGGAAACTTGTCTGAACCACCTGAGGCTGCCTGTAGTTTCTCCCTCCATCTTCAGCCAGAAGTGACGCATGGGATCCTGCTCACACTTGGAGTTTCTCTGACTTTTTCTACCCTTCCTCTTGGCCTTCATTCAGAGAAAGGGTTCTGCTTTTGGGACTCATGACTACATTGATTTCCTGCCTTTCTTTCCCCAACTTGATCCAGGATAGTCTCCCTATCTTCATGTTAACTGATTATTAATTAGAAATTTTTATTACATCTGCAAAACCCTTTTTTGCAATATAATGTAACACATTCACAGGCTCCAGGAATTAGGGTGTGGACATCTTTGGGGGACTGTTCTGTCTACCACCATCCCCCAAATTTCCTTTGCTTTCAAACAGATCCAGAATCCATTGTGCCTAGAGCAAGCCCTCTGCATGCAGGAAAGACTGTGTGTGCTGCACTAAGCCATGGAATTTACCAACCACCTTGATTTCTCAATCTGATGCATTGTCCTGCTAGGGACTCAGGTCTCCTCCACATGACCTAAGCATTCATTTGAGAAACTGTCCTCTAAGCGACAACTTGTTGGCTCCCTCCCCAGGAGCTTGCCCTCAGGCTGGTGTTGTGCTACAATTGCACAGCACTCCAGGAACAGAATGGCGTGACATCCCCAAAATTTTATCCTGGTGAAATGGCCTCCAACATGCGCTGCCCCCAGGATCCACTACGAACAATTGCCAGAATCAGCCTCCATTCTCTGCCTACAATGGCCACCAAAGAGACCCTCCTCACTACAGCTGGCAGCAGAAAAGCAGGAATAATTACAGTCTGCAAAGCCATAGATTGCCTGTACAAAACATAAATCAGGACCAGTTTGTTTTTCTGTTGGAAATCCAGTCAATATTTTTAATGAAACCACATTTTTTAATCTACAGATGTAGGTGATATGTTCTCCTAAATCTTTGCTTTTTTGAAACGCTTCTCCCCCAAAAGAAATATGTTTTAGCTCTCTTTACTCCAAACCCAGATAATATAAAGAGGCCAAGAATTTATATAAAAAAGATTCAATATTTCCCAGCTTCCTCCTCATTTCTACTCTGCTTTAAACTCCTACTCAATGCATTTCCCTAAGGGAGTCTAACTTCTTACCCAATTCACAAACAAAATCCTGACACAAAGAACAGCCACAAAGTCTATAATAAGAAGAAGGGACAAGAAAGGCAAAAAAAATCTGCATGCAAATGTAAACAAACATGCTCCTTGACATCAGCAAGTGGTGGCTAGATAACTGATCTATGGCTCCTACTTGGGTCTTCTATCCCCCCAAGCCATGAGTGTTTCCATATACACAGTCCATCCTGTGAACTTAAACACACACATGTGAGATAATCTGTATTTATTCTGTGGTCCTTTTATTTCATGTAAGTATCCATGACTCACAGTGCAGAAACTCTGGTGCAACCTCTCCCCACCCCACCCCCCCATCCCTTTATTTACATAAATCAGACTGATTTCTGATTCAATTCCAATAATGCAAGTCTGGAAGAAAACATAACCTTGATCACTTTCAGAGCTTCCCAAGGTTCCCTGGAGTGCTTGGGAGGTTATAGAGGTCTTCTGGACAAGGGTTATCAGGTTATCACTTCTCCCTGCACGGCCCAGCTGGCCTCCCAGCTCTCTGTTGTTCCCATCCACATGTGGGAGCCCATCTGCCTAAATAAGCTGGGTTGCTCCTCTTGCTTCTCCCTTGGGTCCAAGTACTTCTAGGAAGCCATAGCTAAGACCCCCTCCTCCAAGACCCCCAGACTTCCTTCTCCTTTTACCTAAATTCTTTCTAATCTGTGGCAGAGAGTAGCCCAGATGGAGAGGAGAAGGGTCCTTCATGCCTTTCATTCCTGCTTCTCCACGACATCAGATCTCCAAGCAGGACACTCTTAGTGAGGGTTCCTTATCGGAAACCCACTGTCTTATCTCTTCAATGGTTTAAGCTTGGAAACAAACCAGTCAGTGCAAAACCCTCTCTGAACAAGGAACCTCAGGGACTACTATCTGTTTAAATAAGGGGAATAAAGGGAGAGAACCGGGCTGAAATACAAATATCACGAAATGCTATTTCACCAAGAGTAATGAAAATATGCAGCCTTTCTCACTCAAAACATGGTTTATGCTCATGTTTGATAGAGAATGCCTGAAGTCTAGCTGAGCCCCTGCCAGTTTCGGTAATTCAAGTTTTTCTTCGAGTCCTGAGCTGGGAGGGAAGATCTAAAGCCTCAGCCGCCAAAACTGCTCTTTCCCTTTAAAGGTCAGACAGCATCTCCCCCTTTGTCAAAAGTCTACAAGTTATTTTAGCACTAGCATACAAAAACTTAAAAGAGACATTATTCAGAGAAGTACCATGGGTGTTTTTCAGCCAGTTGCTACAAGTTGGCATGCCCAACCTTCTCTGACAGAATGAAGCACTCCTCTATTCCCACACAGTGTGAGATTTGTACGCATTTTTCGCACTTACTTTATTCTTTCTGCCTTGCCTATGTGGCAGTAAATGAACCACCCAAGTAAGAACAGGCAAAGGCTACTTACTTAGAGCTTGCTGTGACAAGGGAGTGGGCACCACTACTTGCATTTCAGAGGCTGCAAGGAGGTAGTGGTGTGGAAGCACTTTGTAATGGAAGAAGGGAGGTCTCCAGGGGTGTCCTGACTGGAGGCTGTTGGCCTGGGGCAGCTGGAGACGGGCTCCCTGGAAGGAGGGAATCCTGAGTGATTGGTCAGGGGTGCATATTTGGCTTACTCTGGTAGGTGCTAGGGTGGAAGCAGGGACAAGACAAAATTAGGGAGCTGTCAGATATGAGTCAGATCCTGGCCACATGGGGCCAATCATTACAGGGGTTATTGTTTGGCTTTCTGAACTGATTGTCAGAAATAGTGGTCTGACCTCTTACAAGTCTAACTTACAGATAGTAGTCTGGCTTCCTGAGCTGGTTACTGTAGATAGTGGATTTGGTTTTCTGAGCTGGTTGCTGCAGATTTGAGGTCAGAATTCTATTTTTATAAGTTCATTTTTTTTTTACCATAGCACTGGTCATTGTCCATTTTATATTTCAGTCTCTCATCTGTTAAAGTTGGCTATGTTCATGCTTATAAGCTCCTTGAGAACAGAGATCAAATCTTTCTTTATTTGTATTTCCAATGCCCAGAGTCTAAGACAATTATTTTAAAAATTAAATTGAATAAATTTCACATACACATTTGTGGAAGTAAAGTGACTATATTTCATTTTTCCTATTAGTCATTGGTTTTATTTTTCCCTTTAGCCCGTAATTCTAAATGCACAGAACTGTACCGTCCTCCATTTGGAGCAAGACACCCTCCCTGTGCTAACAACTCTCCAGACTCCACTTGTGGCTGATTTGACCTCAATTACATCTCTGACCTCTCACCATCTTTCTGTACCTCCCCTTACCTGGATTCAGTTGAAATTAAGATGACACATCACCAATGAGATGCAGAATACGATCTAACAGGGTTCATGAAGCTGTGTTGTGTTATGAAACTAAACTGTATCTACCTTTCCCAGGTTGGCTTAAAAACAAGATGCATTTGTACTGAACCAATGTTTTCCTTGTATAAGTTCTTTCTGGAGCATGTTTTCATCGAAGTATACATTTTTATGGCTTTTATTGCCTGTATGGGACTAATATAACCCTCACTAAGAAAAATAAGGTACGTGGTTTCAGGGATAGAAGAGATGTTTTAATAATTTAAATTTTTTTTCTTTTTCTTTTTCCACACAGATATTCATGCCAGAAACCTGAGTGTAATCCTAGCCTCTCATTCCTCCCTCATTACCCACATCCAGGCATTAAATTGCCATTATTACTGAAATATTTCAAACACCTCCTTCCTCTTTCTTCCCACTGCCACCACCTTGGTGATGCAGGCACCCCTCACTCCCATCCTGGATGGCTACAAATCCATCCTGCCTGCTGTCCTGACTCCAGTCAATGCCTACACTGCAAAGAGGATTTTTGCACAATGAAGATTTAGGCACATCACTACTCTACTTATTCCTATGGTGGTTCCCCACCACCTGCCAAATAAGCCAAAATTGTGACCATGTTGGTGGTGGTCTAACAGCCATCTGACCACTTTTCAGTCTCGACTCCATCCCCCCTTCCCCAGAAGCACCCAACTTCAGCCACACTGGACCAAGTGCCAGTCTCTAAAAGGACCCAGATTCTCTTGCTTTTGCACATAACTTCATTCTACTTCATGATTCAGATTAGTGGCCAGTCTTCCCTGACCTTCTTTCCCCAAGACTAAGTTCTATTTGGTGTTCGTTCCTAGAGCTTCACAAAGTACCTGAGGCAGAGCAGGTACTGCCTACTTCTTTGACACAATCAACAGATGCATAATTTACATTACGCTCAGGTCATCTCCTAAAGCAGGGACTCATTAGACATCTTTCCTCTCCCACCCCCCCCCCCCACACACACACACAACGTTCTGCTTCCTACCTAGTCACACCTCGGAAACTACAGCTTTGGGGGGTTTTCCTCCAGACAATGGTGTGCTGATCGATGTTTGGTAACTGGTTCTCCTGGAGGTAAAGCCCCAATTTGCAGCACTCGCCAATTTCTGCCATGTAAACTCTCCCACCCAGGACCAGCTACGTAATTCATGGGGCCAGGCACAACATGAACATGTAGGGTTGATTGTTAAAGAATTATTCAGAACGTCAAGATAGCGACAAGAAAGCATTAAACCAAACATGAGTTCTTGTGCAAAGACACAGATTTCACACCCAAGGAGCCCTCGCTTTGGCCAGTCTGATGTCTCTGCATTCCAAGTTGGGAGATGTACACAGTCAGCTTGTGCACAGGTGAGCCCTCTCCAGAATACCACTGCCTCCAGAATACTTAGCATCGCACAGAAAGCCTTCTCTTCCCAGCTCTACGGGCCCATCTTCAAGTCCCTGCCTCACCTTCCTGTACAGTAATCAGGACCTGCTTGTAGTTCCCCCAGACATACTATGTTTCTTCATGCTATGTTATTTTGTTCATGCTCTCTCCCCAACTGCAATTCCTTCTACCCACTCCTCCTTTCCAAAGTCTTCATCTAAATGGCTCTAATTCATCCTTCAAATGCTCAGTTCAGACAGGGACTTTCTCCTCTGGAAAGCTTCCTCTGAAATCCCATTAACCCGGAGATTCTTCTAGAATTGAAGGGAAGGTAAAGAATGGAGATCAAGAGGTTAGCCTGTTACACATTTCTCCCCTTGCAAAAGGAACAGTAAGAATCAGAATACTTTTGTTTGTATTTCAAAGACTGAGTATATTTTGATGTAAAACATACCATGAACCAAAGATAAGTTTGAAGAGATCCTTTTCATCCCTACTAATGGCTTTCCCATGTTAGGGAATTCAGACTGCCTAATTGGTGTCCCTTTAGCTTTGGTCTGAACACAAATAACTAAGTCTCTCCTCTCTCTCTTCTCTGTGTCTAATGGAGGTAAAACTCACATACAAAAAAATCCACCAGTCTGAAGTGTACAATTCAGTGACATTTAGTATACACACAATGTTGTGCAATTTCACCTTTATCTAGTTCCAAGACATTTTCATAACCTACAAGGATTCTCCATGCCTATTCCCATTCCTGCTCCCCTAATCCAAGGCAGGCACAAATCTGTTTTCTGTCTCTGGATTTATCTCTTTGGGATATTTCATAGAAATGGAACCATGCAACCATGACCTTTCATGTCTGGCTTCTTTCTCTTAGCATAATGTTTTCAAGATTCATCCATGTTATAGCATGTGTCAGAATTCCATTATTTTTTATGGCTGAATAATAATATTCTCTTGTATGGATGAACCACATTTTGCCTATCCTTCCACCAAATGATGGACATCTGAGTTGTTCCCACCCTGAGGCTATTGTGAAGAAGACTGCAACACGTTTCTGTGTGGACATGTTTTCATTTCTCTCAGGTGTCTACCTAGGAGTGGAATTTCTGGATCAAAATTCTATTTTTTCACTTTTTGAGGAGTCTCCTCGCTTTTTAAAGTGCCAGATGTAAGGAGTGTTCAGTCCATTTGAAATATGCTGTTAGGGATGGAGACCCAGAATGGGCGAACCTCCAACAGAATCCCCTCCTCTCTGCCACATGGTAAGACCTCTGTGTACCACATCACACAGTACTGACATTGTCCATTTCCAATGTCAGTAACCCGGACTAGCCTGCAAGTCTTTGTACAACAGGAGCTGTACCTCATTTATCCATATCCAGTATATCTCCAGTGTTGTGTTTAACACTATGCCTAGCACATAGTAAGAGTTCAAAAATGTTGGTGGGTCTAAATCAACTCATGAGTGATTAAACTAATTTAGGCATCATCCTTCAGTGTTTTGGTCCTTGTTTACTAAGTACAGAATTTTTCCTCGGGATCCCCGCAGAGAGCTGCTGATAGGGCACAGCACCATCATCAACATGAAGAACATGTAAATTTGGAAAGCAATAAACCCCAGATGCACTAAGAACAATGGCGACATCTCTGCTCTGGGATGGTACATTTAACTGGTGTTTAAATTAAAAGTGAAGCGCCTTTGAGTATTTCTCAGTTCTTAGCACAGTGCTCATTATCTTAAGCAAAATACAATCTTAGATAATACTGACAATAAAGCTAAGTGTTGTGTCTGTAAGAAAAATTATTTCAGTGATACACTGATTATCTTGTGTTTTTATTGTTTGGAATGTTTGGCCTGCAAGTTCACCCACTCTGCTTCTGCAGAATAATTAGTGTATTGGAAGATCATGAAGAAGGACATAGTTAATTTTTCAAGTGTGCAGTAAACTCAGCCCTACTGTTAAATGGAACTGGTTCACAGCTCAGTTCTCCCAGCTTGCTGCTCCGTTGACATTAGGTGTTATCTAAATGCAATGCATGCCATCCAGAACCTGTAAAAGGAGACAACACGCAGCTCTGTGAAACTCCCTGTCATTGCAATGAGGAGCTTCCCTCCCCTCCCAACCCTCACACCTCCATAAACCCTCCCTTGATGTTGGAGAGCTGAGGCTAAGAATGATCAAACACCAATTAAGCCACAGTGATCTAAGAATTATGCAAGATGATGACTAGGAAAGGAATGTCTGCTCCTGAGAGATAAATCGTGAAGCATGTGAGGGGAAGAAATATTAATTCTGAGTTAAAAATAGGTGGTTTCTATGAGGCAGACCATACATGGAGACCAAGTTCACATTTCCTTCTAAACCCATCCTTCTTCCTGTGTGTATGGCGCCCCCATCTCCTCACAGGTGGAGACTCAGGACATGGCATCAGGTGACTTCTCCCTCATCCTCGGTGTTTGCTTCCACAATGTGCCAACACAGCCTCCAAAGTCCCCCTTACATGTGGCCCATCTTCAACTCCTGCTGCCACATCTTAACACACATTTTAAGCCAACAGTAACTGGGTAATCAAAATAGCCTTCTAGCCAGCTGACAGCATCCAGATTCCCTACACTCTAACTTCTTTATTAATCCCCCTCACATGGAGGCTAATTCACATTGAGAAACTGCTGATGACAGCCCATTCCCTCCATAATAAAGAACTAATGACTTGCCCAGCATTCAAAGCCCTCTGTAACCTGACCCCCACTTACCTTTCTTCACTACAGTTGAAGTGAGCTACTTCTATTCCCAGTACACATGCCCACTATCTTAGGTGGGGTTCCCCAGAGTCCCTGACATGAGGATTAGTGTGCAGGTGACTTAGGGAGGAAGCTAGACAGGAGGGGAAAAAGCCAAGAAGCGGTGTGATATAGCTATGGGAGCATGGGCCTGATCCAGCGGGGAAGTTTCAGTTTTCAAGTAAGCCTCAGAGGCAAAGTTTACTGGCCTTCCCACTCCTGCACCAGCAAGTCCTTGGCTAGGGGCCCAGGTGGGCGGGGGCAGGGAATGTGAGATATAACACCAGGCACTTCTGGATCTCTGTGCAAGGAGGCAACACTGGTCTAAGTCGTCCAAGGACAGCCCTCAAAGAGTCACAGGTGCAGAGCTCTTAAAAGCCCAGCACACCAAAGTTTATGTAGGGGGTGGAAGAAGAAAGGTAAAAAGGACTAGAGGATTCGGGTGGAGAAGTAACAGTATCTACCACACCTATCTGATGTCTTACTGATGTCACTGGGAAAGAGCTTTTCATCTCCACTTCCCCAAATCCTGACCAGTTTCACAGCCCAGCTCAAAAATGTCACCAAGTCTTCCCTAACCAACACACACACACACACACACTCTCTCTTTCTCTTTCTCTCTCTCTCTTTCTCTCTCTCTCTCTCTCTCACACACACACACACATACACACACACTCAAACACACACACTCACACCCCAAATGTCTGTGAGCAGATGAATCAATAAGCAAAAGGTGATATAGCCATACAATGGAATATTATTTGACCCTAAAAAAAACCCCAAAATTCTGGTACAGGTTTCTACATGGATGACACCTCAAAATGTCATGCTCAGTTGAAGTAAGTCAGACACAGGAGAGAAAATATTATATGATTTTACATGAGGTGGGGAGAGTAGGCAAATTTGTAAAGACAGAACATAGAATGGTGACTGCCAGGGACTGGGTATAGGGGATGGGGAGTTACTGTTTAATAGGTAGGGTTTTGGTTGGGCATGATGAAAAGGTTCTGAAGATCACAATAATTTTTTAGTGTTTATTTTTGTGAGAGAGAGAGAGATCATATGTGCACACGGGAGAGGCAGAGAGAGAGGGAGACAGGATCCTAAGCGGGCCCTGCGCTGACAGCAGAGAGCCCCATGTGGGGCTTGAACCCATGAACCGTGAGATCATGACCTGAGCCGAAATCAGACGCTTAACTGACTGAGCCACCCAGGTGCCTCACAATAATTGTTTTAAAGTACAACAAGACGTTTAAGAAATACTCCTAATAAATAGAAATTTTTACCTCATCCAAACATAAAGAAATCTCAAAAAAAAAAAATCTGTTTCAACCCATTCTTTTTCTGAAGGTGGATGTTCTCCTTACTTAGAAGAACACCTTCAAGAGCCCCTCGGGCACCTAAAATAGCGCCTCCTGGTAAGTGTTCAATAAATACCTGTGGAATGATTTTTCTTAATTCAAAGGAAGGCCCAGAAGCCAGTCTGGGATCAGGATAGAGAGCTAAATTGCTGTATCTAACTCAGTAACATAAGTTTGTTTTGTTTTGTTTTTTTTGTGCATGGAGTTGGAGGAAAAAGTTTGGAGTAGGTGTTAGAACACAGGAAAGAAGCATGGGAAGTGATTTAAGGGAGAGAGACAGAGTAAGAGAGAAGGCCAGGAAACATAGTAGAAAGTCAACCTTTATGAAAAAATTGGCAGGTGAGCTATTCACTGTGTTGAGTTTGGGCAAAGAACTTTAAATGGAGATAATAATACTGGAATATGGAGCTAAGGATGAGTGCAGGACCAGAGACTCCAAGGAAATCCTCAGAAGTCTGTAGGTAGGGTGCTTGATACTTTATTATATATGAGATGAGTAAACACACATACATATACACACACATATATACATATGTGCATATGTATTTACATATGTGTGTGCACATAACATACACACCAGGATATACCGATCCATACATATGTATATGCATGTATAATGTTGAATATACATACATAAATATATAAAATCTCACTGGTTTTAGAAAGGATGTCTAGAGCAATTATGCTCTTTGATTTTTTTATAAAGAATTGCATGAGGCATAAAATTCTCATGCCCAACACGCCATTTGTGGCACTCCCTGCATTGGACTATGATAATTTATAATCAACACAACTCTTCATTAAATGCTTCAGTAACAGTCCATCCCTACTGATCACAACATCAATAAAATAGTGTGGGCTATGCACAGTTTACCCACAGCAGCTTGCCCTCTCTCTCTCTGTCTCTCTCTCTCTCTGAGACTTTTAGTTGAACAGCCTGTCGGCATATTAAAAAATTAGAGAATAGTTGTTAGTATTGGAAAGGCAGTTATCAGCAACTGACAGTGACACAGAGGCCCCACAGTTCAGTGTTCCTTAGAATGACCTGGGCAGGTCTTCCTAGGTGCCACCCCTGAGAGATTCATACCTATAAGACTCTGGATGGGGAGAGTAAAGCCAGGAAGAGGGAAGTAACACCACATTAAGAATCATATGCTGCTGCTAAGACCAACCAGTGTTGGCAATTCAGCTATGGACTGAATTGTGTCCCTTCCAAATTCATATGTTCAAGCCCTGACATCCCCTCTGCTCCACTCCCATCCCACCCCCTGTACCTCAGAATGTGACTGTATTTGGTTCTTTAAATAGGGTCTCCAAAGAGGTGATTAAGTGGAAATGAGGTCATTAGGATGGGCTCTAATCCCATCATACTGGTGTTCTTATAAGACAAAGAAATTTGGACACAAAAAGAGACACCAGGGGTGAACACAGAGAAAAGATCACAGGAGGACGCAGTGAGAAGGTGGCCATCTGCAAGCCAATGGGAGAGGTCTCAGAAGAAGCCAAATTAACTGACACATCAATCTCAGACTTCTAGCCTCCCGAATTATAAGAAAATACGTATCTGTTGTTCAAGCCACACAGTCTGTGGTATTTTGTCATGACAGCCCTAGCAAACTAATAAGCCAGCCCTTCTTACCTGTCTCAGAGCTGGCTCACAGCCTGTAGGAGTTGGTTTGAAATGTGTCACCACAATATGCCTCTCTTCATTTTCCCACCTGGGATGCCAGAAATCAGGGCAGTGAAGGCCCTAGTGTCCCTTTATGTGGGAAAGAGACATTGGAGAACAGACCATCAACAATTGAGATAATACACTTGTGTCCACTAAGATCTGACCACATGCCTTCACTCTCGTGTGATTGAGGGGAGAGAGCAGACACAAGAGGCACTGACTTCCCGATACCAGAAGCTGGCTCAGCTTGATAAAGTGTATTCATCAGCATTTACATGAGCCAGCGCTGTGGCTGATCTGATTGAAATCACTCAAGTATTAGGCGCCAATGACATGCTGGCCAATTGCAAACCCCACTTGTTAATAAAGGCAGGACCCACAGGAGGAAATATAAAACAGGTGAAATGGAGTTGATGGATTTATTAAAAGTTTCATTGCCAAAGTTAAGAGCTGTAATCCTTTCCTACTTATTTAAAAATCTGCTGCATTTTATCAGAATCTGACAACATTCTGGCAGGTATTATGAAAGTGGTTGAATAATATTCACTTAATTAGATTAATTGCCTGCTATAATTATCTAGAGAATTTCTTCATCCTTATCGCCCTTCTTTTTTCTCAGCTCTTTCCTTCCAGAGTGTTTACCGGTGGGTGGTATATTCAAGATGGCAGGACACTGAGAGAGTGGGAGAGAGGAAGCAATTGCTGAGACTTCTGTCACTCTAAAAATATTCCCCTCCTTTTTTCACCTGTGGGCTACTGTGATCCACCTCCATGAGAGGCAGCATCACTACTGTGAGAGACATAGGGTTCGGTCTACAGCTGGAAATGAAAGGGAGACGGGTCTGGGGTGGAGGCACGTAAGAATGGAGGTACAGATGTGTGGAGAAAAGAGAGTAAAGTTAAAGAATGGAGAGTAGGAGGAGAAGCTTAATCAGACAGAAAAAGAAACACAGAAGAGTGTTAGGGGTTGCATTGTTCCCCCGCCAAAAAGCAGGTTGAAGTTATACTCCCATAGTTGCGAATATGACCTTTATGGAGATAAGGTTTTTGCAGAATTAATCAAGTTAAGATGAGGCCATATTAGGGGCGCCTGGTTGGTTCAGATGGCTGAATGTTTGACTCTTGATTTCGGCTCAGGTCATGATCTCACAGTTCATGAGTTCAAGCCCTGTGTTGGGCTCTGCACTGACAGCATGATGCCTGTTTGGGATTCTCTCTCTCTCCTCTCTCTGCCCCTCCCCTGCTCTCTCTCTCTCACTCTCTCTCTCTCTCATAATGAATAAACAGTTTTTTTCAAATTAGTTAACATACAGTGTAGTCTTAGCTTCAGGAGTAGAACCCAGTGATTCATCTCTTACATATGACAGTGCTCATCCTGAAAAGTGCCCTCCTTAATGCCTGTCATCCATTTAACTCATCCCTCCCACCCCCACCCCCACTCAGCAACCCTGTTTGTTCTCTGTACTTAAGAGTCTCTTATGATTTGCCTCCCTGTCTGTTTTTATCTTATTTTTCCTTCCTTTCCCTTATGTGCATCTGTTGAGTTTCTCAAATTCCACATGAGTGAAATCATGATATCTTTCTCTGACTGACTTATTTCACTTAGCATAATACCTTCCAGTTCCATCCATGTTGTTGCAAATAGCAAGATTTCATTCTTTTTCATTGCCGAGTAGTTGAATAAAGAAACATTTTTTTAAAAAAGATGACGCCATATTAGAACAGAGTGGGCCTTAATCCAACATGACTGGTGTCTTTATAAGAAGAGGAACATTTGGATGCAGATGGACACAGAGGGAAGATGGCCATGTGAGGACAGAGGCAGAGACTGGAGTGATGCCCTCACAAGGCAAGGAGCTCCTGGAGCCACTGGAAGCTGGAAGAGACAAGGAAGGGAAGGCTCCTCCCCTAGAGTCTTCAGAAGGAAAATGATGCTGCCAACACTTTGATTTCAGACTTTTTGGTCTCTGTAACTGTGCGAAAATAAATTTCTATTGTTTTAAGCCATTGGGTTTGTGGTACTTTGTTAAAACAGCCATAGGAAATTGGTACAAGGAAAGCATGTACAGAGCCAAAGGAACTTCCCTAAAGGTACATACTTCTATAGTTCCTGAGACTTTGGGAGAACTCAGTAAATATGTTTAAATTAATAGGCTAGAATGAGAGTCACTGCCATGTGCATAAGGTACTGAGAACAAAAATGGGAGAAGAAACAAAGTGTGAATATCATATATCTTTGATTTCTTCCCCATTGGCTAGCTCACTGCCTTCCAGAAAACAGGTGCTTAACAAATGTATTGAATAACTAATTAATTCATTTCCATTGTCCTCTAACACTCATTCATGGACTCTGGGTATGCAGCTCTGCCGTGAGGTCATTTGTTTTTTGGAATTCGAACAGTGATCAGTCTGAAAAAGCAACTGGGTTGCTTCACAGTGTGCAGAGGAATGAGGGCAAGAACAAGGAGATGGGACAAAGGAGAAGAGGAAGAGATGGAAGGAGAAGGGGAGGTAACAAAAAAGGGAAGGAAGAGAAGTTTGGCTATGAATGTCGGGGAAGCAGTGTGTCTAACTTATCCCTTGTTCATCCTGGAGAAGGTTTCATTTGCCACAATTCTCTATTGAGAGAGAACTGACTTTACATGGAAGAATGTCTCTGTAAGATCCTGCCCACTGAGAACCTGGCTCAGCAGGTTCTAAAGTATCCAGGGTGGGGAAAGATATATTCAGTGACACCAGAGGAAGAATTTGGCTTGTTTGCCTCTCGAAAGGAAAAGAAGTGACAGTAGGGCACACAGGACAAGAGATGGGGAAGAGCCAACAAAGGAGGGTGATGTTGGGGTGAAATGAATGATAGAGCCAGTAGTTGGGCAGCTGCCTCAGGTATGCATTTCTCTCTAGCAGTCTACCCTAAATCTGGACTCACCTGCATGTTTCATTTGCCCCACATGATGTGAGCTGGGTCTGAAGACATCTGGGAGCTCAGGTGAAATCTTCTTAGCCAAGTCTGTAAGTTGATTAGGATACACTGTCCATTTCCACATTATCACAGGCAACTGGAGCTGCAAACATCTGGAGACTCCACTAGACTGGAATGTCCAAGATGGCTCACCCACATGGCTGGCAGTGGATGCTGGTAGTTGGCTGGGAGCTTGGGTAGGCATGTGTTGTGCAGAGCATCTCACGTCATGGTGGCCAGGCTTCAAGAGGACATCACAAGGACACACATTCTAGGAGAGGAAGCAGAAGCCACAAGTCCTTAAATAAACTAACACTGGTTAATTTCTACTGCATTCTATTGGTTAAGTGGTCACCAGGACAGCCCTGATTCAAAGAGAGGGGAAATAAACTCCATCTTCTATTGGGAAGAATGACCAAGAATTGGTTGCCATCTTTAATTAGCTACAGACAGCTAATGGGGCTTTTTGAAAATGGGAATGTCTTCTGTGCCCATTAAAATGATTTGCTTTGCAAAAATAAAAAATAAATAAAATAAATAAATAAAATGATTTGCTTTGCTTCAATATAAACTTATCTCTAATCTCTTTGGGAAATGTATATTGTTTATAAAAGCTTTGTATACATGGATTTTGGTTTTTTTGAAAATCCAAATATTGACTTTTACCTCTAGATTAATGGGAGATAATATAGACACAGCAAGGGTAGATGCAGAAAAACAAGCAGAAAAGGACCATGAGAACACATGTCCTTGATAATTCAATGGAAGTCAATATGTTCTCTAACATTGATAAATAAATATGTATAGATATATCAGTATTAAGTTACAGAAATAGCCATTATGAATAATAATAAAAGTAGCAATATTTAAAACAGGGGATCTTACAGAGTAGATCTGGACACTGAGGTGGTATAGAAAACATGAATTTAAAATTTTTAAATATTTTATTTGTATAATCTTTTCAAAGTTTTTGTAAATTTTTGCATATTATTATTAGCAATCCCACTTCTAGGAGTTTACCTTAAGATGATAATTACAAAAAAATGTCAAAAATGTAAGCACAAAGATGTTCAGCATTGTTTATAATGATGGAAAATTGGAAGTAACCTAAATGTCCTTCAGTAGGCAACTAAGTAAGTAAATTATGGTATAGACAATGTGATAACCTCCAATCACTATAAGTGACTTCTAGATCTACATTTATGAAGATGGAAAGGTGTCCATGACAATTTATTGTGTAATAATGTTGGTTGCAGAACATCATATATATGTCATATACATCTTTATATAAAGCTGTATACATATACTTAAATGTGTCTATATGCGCCAACATAGTCCTCATTTGAGATAGAATTTCTAGTATATTCTCTATTTTTCTTCTTTACTTAAATATTTTACAATAAGTAACATTTTAAAATATAAAGCTAACTTTGAAAAGAGCTATAAAACAATAATAACAGCATTTGCAACAGCTCAAGATTATACCTAGGCTTTTTACATATCAACTACTTGGGAAAGATGACAGCATTTGATAAAACAAGTATCATAAAGAGTAACACAAAGTACACTTTGGCAAATGCCATAAGCAAACAAACAGAATGCCATCATCTGTTTTGAATGAAATCATTCTACCCAATTCTTTTGAATGTTTTTCCAGAAATAAAATAACACAATTCCAGGCAGAAACCCAGAGTTTTCATATCAAGGAGAGAAAAAAGAAAGATTGACTTACTTGGGGGGTAACTTGCAGCAAGAAGAAAATCAGGCAAAATGTTACTGAATGTCTTGTAACTAGTTGAGCCATCTTATCAACCTGGGAGAGAACCAAGGTCATTATTGCTTTTATTTTTTCTAATTTCTTCCTTGAGCCCTTACCTGCTCTATTTATCGGAGATTTCATTATCTCCTTCCAGGAATCTTCCTTATACTTACCATCTCGGTGCCAAGAATTCGAAGTTCATTTACCCACTCCCTCAGCCCAGGCAGAGGAAAACCTGAGTTTTGAAGATCAAGTCCAGAGCCATTTCTCTGGGTCCACCACGATACCTGATGGATGCCCAGTTAGTAGTAATGGCTTCTTGGCTTCAGACACAGTCATGTTCTACACCTGGAACTTAAGGTTGTATCACTTTTAGTTCAACCACATGTTCACCCAGTTTTTCCAGCATGACATTCTGCCAGAACATATTTAGGAAGGCCACAAATATTTAAGGCTTGTGTGGAGCCCAGTTTCACCCATATAGATAGATTAGGTAGGTAGGTAGGTAGATAGGTAGGTAAGTGGATAAATGAATGGATAGATAAATGAGTTCCCATTTGACTTCTAAGTGACCTTTCACATCATCTGACTTCAGCTGGATCAGAGCCATCGTTGTTGTTTTATTTTTAATATAGTTTATTATCAAGTTAGCCAACATACAGTGTATACAGTGTGCTCTTGCCTTTGGGAGTAGATTGCCATGATTCATTGCTTACATACAACATCCAGTGCTCATTCCAACAAGTGTCCTCCTCAATACCCATCACCCATTTTCCCCTTCCCCTGCCCCGCCATCAACCATCAGTCTGTTCTCTGTATTTAAGAGTCTCTTATGGTTTGCTTCCCTCTCTGTAACTATTTTTTCCCCTTCCCTTCCCCCATGGTCTTCTGTTAAGTTTCTCAAATTCCACATATGAGTGAAAACATATGATATCTGTCTTTCTCTAACTTATTTCACTTAGCATAATACCCTCCAGTTCCATCCAGATTGTTGCAAATGGCAAGATATTCATTCTTTCTCATTGCCAAGTAGTACTCCATTGTATATTTACACCACATCTTCTTTATCCATTCGTCAGTTGATGGACATTTGGGCTCTTTCCACGATTTGGCTATTATTGATAGTGCCGCTATAAACATTTCATCAGAAAAAGCCTCAAGAACATGGAATCTCAGGAGTGAAAGGGTAGGAGATGAGTCTCACTCCCCTTCCACTCACATCTACCCACGTGCTAACCCAGTAACTGCCTCTACCAGCCAGGGTTTTTGGAACAAAGTCTAGCCCCAAAAAAGCTCCTGTTAAATGACCACAATAATGGATTCCTATTTGTCTAACATTTGTGTGACTGAGGGGCCCTTGTAATGATGCCTTTCTCCAGCCCCTAAAAAATCCACTCTTAAGACACTTCCTACAGAGGCTAACCTAGATAACTGCTGGTGACTTCTCTGTTATAAAATCCTAAATTCTACCTAACTGAATATCTTATTAAAAAGCTTTCATTTAAACAAACAAACAAATGAAAAAAAAGAGAACAGGGAAGCTGCCAGTATAACTTAAAATTTCCTCCTCTGTTCTTAATGTCTGTCAAAACCTACTCTCCTGAATCAGACTTCATAATTCCAAGGACAGGTTACATACCCAAACAGTTCATGAAAAGGACTTGTCCCAAAATGGTAACCAAGCGACCTGAGACCAGCACTGGAATTATTAAAGCCTTTTGGATGATTATATACAAGCATTCCTATGTGATTTAGACCTTACGTTTCTTTTTTTCTTTTTTTTTTAATGTTTATTTATTTTTGAGACAGAGAGAGACAGAGGATGAACAGGGGAGGGTCAGAGAGAGAGGGAGACACAGAATCCGAAACAGGCTCCAGGCTCTGAGCTGTCAGCACAGAGCCCGACGCGGGTCTCAAACTCACAGACCACGAGATCATGACCTGAGCTGAAGTCGGACACTTAACCGATTGAGCCACCCAGGCACCCCAGACCTTACGTTTCTTATTAGACCCATACTTAGTATCCCTTTGTATCATATCAATAAATGTAGAGCTAGCCTCAGCTGAATGACTACTGCTAAAATGTAGGTGATATCGGTGGAGAGACTGAGAAAGTGACTGCTGCTGTTAAGAAAAAGTGTTTAAAACTTGGAAATAAGGCAAAAAAAAAAAAAGTAGGTGGCATGTCCTTTTACTCTCTTACTGGGTATATTAGGTTGAATACCCGCTACACACACACACACACACACACACACACACACACACAGAGCAAATCCATGTCCTTCCCAAAACCTCAGAATGTGACCTTATTTGGAAATAGAGGTTTTGTAGATGTAATTAGTAAGATGAGGACATCCCAGAGTAGGGTGCACCCTCAATCCGATATGGCCAGTGTCCTTAGACAAGAAGAAAGACAAGGAAACAGTCAGACACACAGGGAAGAAATGCCATGTGATTGCAAAGGCAGAGATTGCTAGGATGTGTCTACAAGCCAAGGATCCCCAAGGACTTACAGCAACACAAGAAGCTAAGGGAAGAGCATGGGAGGGATCCTCCCTCACAGCCTCCAAAAGGAACCAGTACTGATCAAGGACCAGTACCTTGATCTCAGACATCCAGCCTCTTGAACAATGAGAGCTCCCCGGTTTGTGGTAATTTTTTGCAGCAGTTCCAGGAAGTTTCATATACTGGGACGTTGTTTGACAGGCTCATCCAAGTATTATTAACTTTTTTTAGGGGATTGTCACTTTATTTCCTTTTTCTGCTTATTGTTAGATAAGAGCTCCGTCTCTATGTAGTTACTATTAATCTGTAAACTTTGTCCAGTAGAGATGCAAATGATTTCTATCTAGGAAAAAGGATAATGCTAAAGGTTACAATTTTAATGCCCTGTAGACATTAACCAGTTTTATCTCACACTCAGCAAAGTTATATCAGAATGTGTCTTCTGGTGAAGGTAATTTCTATTCCTCTGATTCTCATTGAACCGATTTTGCCACATTTTCTCTAGTTCTTTCATTAGAAAGTTGAAATAAATCTTTAACATTTCTTCATTCTATACATGTGTGGGAGTCGTGTTGTCAACTTTTTTGAAAATTATACCTTAATAGCACCAGAATCATCAAGGTCAAGACATCCTTTTGAGGTCATCTGATTCAATGTCCCTCTGAATGCAGGAAAGAATTCCTTCTGATGAGGTTTTTGAGTGGTGGAGATTCAGACCTGACAGCCAAGATAGAATTCTTGAAGACATCTTTGGTGCAAAAAGGTGATTTTATTAAAGCACGGGGACAGGACCCGTGGGTAGAAAGAGCTGCACTGGGGTTGTGAAGAGTGACTGGTTATATACTGAGTCAGGGGGAGGATAAAGTCAAGAGGAAGTTCCTTAAAGGGATTTCCATATGCTAAAGAAGGTTCACAGATTACTGGAGGTTGGCTATTGTCAAGCTAAGGTTGTTTTTCCCTCTAGCAAAACATTTTTATTAAGATAGTAGGGAGTTCCTGAAGATTAGGCTATCGATAAGAAAAAGTCTATTGATAAGCCTTTTTCTTTTTTTTTTTTTTAATTTTTTTTAATGTTTATTTATTTTTGAGACAGAGAGAGACAGAGCATGAACAGGGGAGGGGCAGAGAGAGAGGGAGACACAGAATTTGAAACAGGCTCCAGGCTCTGAGCTGTCAGCACAGAGACCGATGCGGGGCTCGAACCCACAAACCGTGAGATCATGACCTGAGCCGAAGTCGGACACTCAACCGACTGAGCCACCCAGGCGCCCCTGATAAGCCTTTTTCTTATAATTTACTAAGATATTTGGAAACTGATGGAGACTCATGTTCTGCATGGGTGTGACCTCTATCAGTTAACCATTGGTTTTCTTTCCCTTTCCTTTGTCCTTGGGCCTCTAGGAGTACCTGAGGAAAATTACACACATAAATCACCTGGTTGGGGTGGGGGGGGTGTTGTTGTTAGCTTGGTCCCTCATCACTTCCTCAGTACATTTGCCATAGGTTTGTTCAGCCTGTGCTTGAAGACATAATTTAAGGGGAACTCATGGTTGTTCTTAAGGTAACCTGTTCCATTGTTAGATATTTATTATTAGAAAGTTATTTCTCAAACTGAGATACATTCCCCTTCCAACTCGTACCCATTAGTTTTAACTGTGTTTAACAGAGCACAGAATCTGACAGCCCTTGGAACATTTGAGATCATATCCCCCATGGGATTTTTCTTTCCTAGGCCAAATCTAATCCTTAGATTAAATTAGTTTAGATTAGATTACATACATTAGAGTCCTATGCACACTAGAGTATTTCTGTTAGGTAGTCCTATTGAATTTGGAAGTTAAATTCAACAAACACAACTTTTGACTATCATGTTAGGTCCTGAAGGCAAAGAAAGGGAGAAAGCACTACATTTATAAACAAATCTCTGCAAGTACAATTAATAGGTTGGAAAGAGTCTCACAGGTTTATGGGCTCCAATGAAGACCCAAGGGAGGGCATGATTAATTCTACCTGAGGGTTTGAGAAAGGCTGACTTCCCAAAGAAAGTGCTCCTTGGACTAGGTTCTAAAAGTAAGTGGGAAGTCTCTGGAAGATCAAGGTATGATGGATATCTTAGACAAAGCTAAAAAAAAGTATGAACAAAAAAGCCAAGAGAGGGGCACCTGAGTGGCTCAGTTGGTTAAGCATTCAACTTCGGGTCAGGTCATGATCTCACGGTTCGTGAGTTCGAGCCCCACGTTGGGCTCTGTGCTGACAGCTGAGAGCTGGAACCTTCTTCGGATTCTGTGTCTCCCTCTCTCTCTGCCCCTCCCCCATTCACGCTCTGTCTCTCTCAAAAATAAATAAACGTTTAAAAAAATATTTAAAAAAAAAGCCAAGAGAAAATGCTCAAATAGTCACAAGGTACTAGAGTGCCCTTCAAATTCCATAAGAGCTGCAACAATATAAATGTAATTTATAAAAAATAAATTACAATCATGGAAATGTAGCTCATTGCTAAAAATGTAGACAGGTGGTCTGCACAAAGACCATAAAACTTGAGCTGAAGAGCAAGAATTTGTCAATCCAAAGAAAGGGGAGCTTATGGGAAAGATTCTAGTATTCTGGAGGAGAGAAGCAAAAATCAGAAGAAACTATAATCAAGTAGGAGGCAATCTTGTGTAATGATTCAAAAAATGGGATCTGGTGTCATGTTGCCCAGTGCAAATCCCAGCTCTGCCCCTGGCTTTCTGCATGACCTTTAACAGGCTACCTAATGTCTCTAAGATCAACTTCCTCATCTGTAAAACAGGGAAAATTAGCACACTCCAAGGGGTTATCAGGTTTATAGAAAATCATCCATGAACACATGTATCTTATGTATGTGCCTGACACATACTAAGCTATCAGTGAAGATTAACCATTATTGTTGTTAATTATTCCATGATTTTAATATTTATTTTAAGTAGAGATTTAACGTGAGACAGCTGAGGATAAGGAGATAGGGAGAAGGAAAAGAGAACAAGATGCCGAGCAAAGGAACACTGAAGATTAGGCAAAGGAAGATTGAGAAGAAGAAAGGCTAAGGAGATAAAGATGCAGATTTTGAGGAATTTGCATAATTCTTAGTTGATGTACACCCCAGGCTGTGTAGGAACGAAAGAATGAACTGGTTAAATCTTGACCCTTTCCTGGCCAGGCTGCTTGGCCCTGATTCCTAGCTCTATCACATACAGCTGTTACTTAACTTCTCTGTGCCTCAGTGTCCACATTTATAAAATAGGGGACAATAATACGTCTACTTTATAAGGTGTTGTCTGGACCAAATGAATTAATATACATTATATGCTTAGTACTACACAGAGTAAGCACTTTTTTATTCCCTCTTCTGACATCATAGGCCTCAAAGTTTAGACTCAAATATAACTACATTGGCTAGACAAGCTTGTTTGCTTAATTTATTATTACAAATCTAATGTTGAAGAGACACATTAAAAATGAAAGTGTAGGGGCGCCTGGGTGGTTCAGTCAGTTAAACGTTCCAACTTTGGATCGGTTCATGATCTCATGGTTCATGGGTTCGAGCCCTGCATTGGGCTCTGTGCTGACAGCTCAGAACCTGGAGCCTGCTTCAGACTCTGTGTCTCCCTCTCTCTCTGCCCCTCCCCTGCTCGTACTCTGTCTCTCTCTCTCAAAAATAAACATTAAAAATTTTTTAAAAAATGAAAATGAAAGTGTATGGAAATACTATGTAAAATATGATGCTTTAAGATTAAGCAAATAAAACCGCTTAGCAGTTCTTTCCAAGGCATTTTTAATATTTGTACAAAAAAAATCTCTATGGCTGGCAAATATTGATTGACCTACACAAGTTCTTACTAACTCTTGTGAGATTTGGGAATTCCAAAAACAGAGATGATCATAGGCCTCTTGAAAAGAGGAAAATTTAGAAGAAATGAAAGAAAGTAGGTAGTTAATTTAAGGATAGAGTAGATAGCTAACTTGAACTTGGGAAAACAAGTGGAAATGTTTCCCCAAAATTAGACAACACATGGATGGAAGGTTTATATATTTTGACATTATTAAATATTCTTTAGCTTAAGAGGAAAAAAGGTAAGTATTTCAATCTGTACCCTGGATTAGATTTTCATTTTAGCTCTTCAAAGACCATGATCCATATCACTTTGTTTTCTCCTTTATCTTCAACCCCTCCTTCCCTTCTGATTCTTACTTCTCAACATACAAATCAAAATCTTTCATGTGTTAATAGTAAAATCCCCTCCCCCTTAACACTTCATCCTCTTCCAAATGCCATTTGGTAAGACATGCTAATCTACCTATCCAGCATCCATTCCTCCCAACAGAAACTCTAAATTTCCAGCCCACCAACTGCCCCCACCCCCTGTGATTTAGGGAAAGAAGACTGCATTACACGTAAGCCCTACCTACATTGGTTCTCTTCCCTTGCTAGTAGATGATTTAGGGGTGGACACGTGGCCAGGATCTCAGGTAGGCCGTTTCTAGGAAAGATTTCCTCCTTCCTAAGAGTCAGACATCACAGGAGAAGGTTCTGTCTTGCTTTTAGATTTTGCCATTCCAAATAAGATGCCAGGAACTGAAGGAGCCATTTTGTACCATGAGGGCAACTGAAATGGCACCCCCAACAAGGATGGCAGGAGCAAGGAGATGGAAAGAACCTGGGTCCCTGATGAATGAGCCAACCCTGGAGCAAACAACTTCTGTCCACCTTGACCCTCGGAAGAGTGTAAGTGTAGGGACTCCAAGGTTCCTTTCCTGCTTGCCACCCCAGTTAGAAGTGCCATCAAAAAACAGCAGGTGCACTGAATAGCAGCACCAACTCTCAGAGTATTACCAATCAGAGGCAAAAGGGTGGCAGCTGGGCAAGGGGCTCCACAACCAATTATGTAGCTTCCCTCCAAAAGACTCAAATTGTTCATCTCCCTCCAACATTGACATCTGCTACTGAGAAGAGAGAAAGGGAGAACATATGGGGGGTTGGGGGAAAGGAAGGCAATACTTACGATCTTCTCAGTTCTAGTTCTTTCCAGCCCCAAATATCAACCTTGTTGGGCATTTCAAGGGTTCTTTATTTATTTTTTAAAAATTTTTTGATGCTCATTTTTGAAAAAGAGAGAGACAGACAGGGTATGAGCAGGGAAGGGGCAGAGAGAGACACACACAGAATCCGAAGCAGGCTCCAGGCTCTGAGCTGTCAGCACAGAGCCCGAAGCCAGGCTCAAATCTACCAACTGAGAGATCATAACCTGAGCCAAAGTTGGAATGTTTAACCGACTGAGCCACCCAGGTGCCCCTTGAGGGTTCTTTAAATCTCCAGCTACATCCCTCAGTTGTATACCTAGTCTTGGTTCCACTGAGAAATGAACTGGCTAAAAAAAAAAAAAAAAAAAAAAAAAAAAAAAAAAAAAAAAAAAAAAAAAAAATGCACTGACTCTGGACCTCTGTTCCTCTTTTTCCTTATCTGTAGGATAAGGATAATGATGTTCACTTGTTAGAGTTTTTGTGAGAATTTTTAAAAATAACATATGCAAAGGGTTTAGCACAGTGCCTGGCACACACTAAGCACTCAACCAACCTGTGTTCTATGTGTGACAATGACCACAGAGCCCTTGTCCAAGGGACTGGGATCAAGAGGTGGGGGTCTGTGTATGAACTAGCAGTAGGGAGGTATCGTCTGCATCTTATACTTCTTTAAGTGTATTTATTTATTTATTTATTTAGAGAGACAGAGACAGAGAGTGAACAGGAGAGGGGCAGAGAGAGAGGGAGAGAGAGAATCCCAAGAAGGCTCTGCACTATTAGCTTGAAGTCTGATGTAGGGCTCGAAAGCATGAACCATGAGATCATGACCTGAGCCGAAACCAAGAGTTGGACACTTAACCAACTGAGCCACCCAGGCACCCCACATCTCGTACTTCTTAATAAACCATAAGATTATGAAAGGTAGAATCAGCACCATGTTCACCTTAATATTCTCCACAGAGCCTGCCCCTTGCTTGGCACATAGTTTGATGACATTTTGATCATGGCTGGCACAGCAATTTATGGAATTGAATACCATTGGATTAAGGCAGAGATTCCAATTTTAACTCCAGTGTTTCTAATAACATGCAGTATGACTTTCAGAAATGTACTTTTTTTTTAAGTTTATTTATTTATTTTGAGAGAGAGAGAGGGAGGGAGAGAGCATGAGCAGGGGACAGAAAGAGAGGGAGAGAGAGAGAGAGAGAGAGAGAGAGAGAATCCCAAACAGGCTTCCTGCTGTCAGCACAGAGCCTGATGCGAGGCTCAAACTGATGAACTGTGAAACCATGAACTGAACCGAACTCAAGAATCAGATGCTCAACCAACTGAGCCACTTGGGCACCCCTCAGAAATGTACTTCTTTTCGAGAAACATTGTTGAGTGCCTGCTCTGTGAGGGGCACAGCTACTTCAGGGGGTATAGTGTTCAAGACAGACATGGCCATTGCCTCCATGGAATTCACAGTCTAATAATGGAGACAGACTTTATACAGTGATCACATGAATAGTTAGTTACACTTATGATAAGAATATGAGAGCATATAGAGAGGGACATAAGAGTGTTTGGGGAGATGGTCCAGGTCATGCAGCATCATTTGGGCATTCTCACAGAACATCTTTGTTGATTTTTGCTCTAGCCTTGTATCTGTATCCAACCAATGCTTGTAATTCAACATGGTTTCACAAAAGGATTGTATCTCAATGTGCTCTTTTCCCAAAGAACTTATTGTCATTAAATCTGATATGTGATCTATTAAACTATTTCTTACCCTGTTCAAATAAACCCATTAAACTAAAATCTTTTAGTTTTAGCACTAAGCACAACCCATTTTAGTTTATTTATTTATTTATTTATTTTAGACAGGCTCCAGGCTCCATGCTGTCAGCACAGAGCCCACACGGGTTCAGACCCACAAACTGTGAAATCATGACCTGAGCCGAAGTCAGACACTTACCCAGCTGAGCCACCCTGGCACCCCAAGCACAACCCATTTTAAAGCTTAATCTGCAATATTAACATTTTTTCCATTACTTTCTTTTAAAAATTTTTTTTCACCATTTATTTTTGTACTTTATTAAGTCTAGAGACAATCAGCAAAACAACAAATTAGGCTGATTCATAATGTTTGTCAATTTTTCTATGGTGTAAATACCCTCACCATGGCTGATTGCAATCTGCTTGTGCGACATCGTTGAGTGGGTTAGGAAGACACATGCACAGCAGCATGGCATCATACGTGGCCTTGGAGATGGAAAGAAGTGGACAGACTTGATAGACATTTAGCAGGTAGAATCTTGGTGATTTGCTATATGCCAAGGGTGAAGGCACAGTTTAGGAAATACTGGGCAGGTGGTGGTACCGTCACTATTAGAGGGAGACTTGAGGAGGAGAAAGCAGTGAAAGCATGCTTTCTATCCCAATTGCTAGTGACACAACCAGGTGGAAGCTAGATAAATGGATTTGAAGCTCAGATAAGTAGGGGCTGGAATTGTATGTCTGCAATTGAAAAGTTGGAGGTGGATTAAATCACACAGGGAAAAATTGTGGCATGGAAGGACTGAGACCTGTTACGCCCTCTGGAGATCATTGAGCAGCAGATGAGCAAAGTAAGGAGCCTGGGGGAAAACAGGAGAGCAGCACACCACTATCACCAAAAGAAGTGTGTTTTGAGGAAGAAAGAATTTTGCTGAGAGACCAAGTAAAATGAGAAAAGAGAGTGTCCTTTGGATTTAGTGATTGTGGACGACTATAGGAAATGCAGTTACAGTAGAATGTGGAAACCAGGAAGTCACTGCCAGTTGAAGACTAAAAAGGGGAGGGCAGGGGGGGCGGGGGGGATGGGCAGTTCTTTTAACTTCAGTTATGAAGAGTAGGAGAGGGGGCAGGGTGGCAGCTGGAAGGGCAGGGTAAGGTGGGGGGTGGGGGGCAAGGAAGGCTTGGGACTGATTAAATGCTGATGATACGGATCCAGCCAAGAGGGAGAGATTGATCTCAGGCTGGACTCTGATACTGGGGGTGGAGGTGGAGGTGGAAGTGAGGAATGGGGAGGGCGGAATCCGTGCTTTAAAGATGTGTGTAGGTTTGGGGGTGAAAAAGGCAAAAAGTTTCTTTCTTTTTTTTTTTTTTAACATTTACTTATTATTGAGAGACAGAGAGACACAGAGTGTGAGCAGGGGAGGGGGAGACATAGAATCTGAAGTAGCCTCCAGGCTCTGAGCTGTCAGCACAGAGCCCCACGCAGGGCTTGAACTCACATACTGAGAGATCATGACCTGAGATGAAGTCAGTCGCTTAACCCACTGAGCCACCCAAGCGCCCCAAAAGTTTCTTTTTCTTGAGGCAAGAGGCAAATTAATCTACTGAGATGGGAGTTACTGGAGGGCAGAGTGGCAATCCGGTTGGGAGTTAAAAGTTGAGAACAAAGTGACTACTGGTGAATGGATGGACGACTGAATGTCTCATCTGGCCAGGTGAAGAATCAAGACCTGAGTCCAGAAAGAGGGTCTGTTAAAAATAGGCGGCAGGGCCTTGGAAGGAAGTTCTGGTGAACCTACAAATTGGAAACAACTCCTCCCAGACAGGAAGAAGTCAGGCAGAATGTGGAGACACGCAAATCTGGAACAACTCCTCCCTGCCAGGAAGAGCCCTGACGGTTCTCCTCCAGCTCCCTTTCCTGCAAGGACTCTGCAGTCCCACCGCGGAGCGCCACCCACAGTGCGAGAAGGGCGAGACCCACCGGGAACAAGCTCCCGCGCCCGCGGACTGGAGGAGGCGGCCCCGCCCACGCGGCCCGCCTCCAGGGGCCAGGCTGGGGCCGCCCCTTCCCGCCCCGGCACCGCCCGGCCTCCGCGCCTGGAACTCCGCTTCCTGCTCTCCCGCCGACGCCTTCGGTCGCTGCGCCTCTTTCGCCGCCGTGTAGCGCCTTCTGGCCCGACGTCACCGGCGCTTCCGCCAATGAGCTGAAGAGGAACAAGCTGCGGCGTGAAAGTGACCACAGGAGCAGCCAATGGCCGCGAGGAGAGGGCGGGCCGAGGCGGGAGTGTGAGAGTGAGCGCCCGCACGCGTGGGGGAGCTGCGGGCGGTGCGGGCGGCGCGCGGCGCAGGAAGGGGGGCGCGGCAGGGGGCGGGGGCGCGGCGCGGGCGGCCCCTCCCCCTGCCCAGCTCCGGGCGGGCGCCGAGAGCGGCCGGAGTTTACGCGCCCGGGAGGGAGATGCGGCCGCCGCTCGGGCTCCTTGCAGGTAATGCGTGGGGCGGCCCCTGCAGGGCCGAGTGGCCGAGTGTGCTGCGAGACGAGCATAGTTGGGCGCGGAGCGGACGCGGGGTCCTCGCTGTCGCCGCGCCCCGAGCCCCGCGGGCCGGCCCGGGTCCGGCGGTGGTGCTGTTGGGAGTTGGCTCCAGGACCTGGGCTGCGACCGGGGCCAGAGTCACGGGGGACGCGAGCCCCAAGCGCCCCGGTGTAAGCTGCACATGGGACAATGGGCGCGGCGTGGAGGGTACGCGCTCCTCCTGCCCGCGCCCGGGCTCCTGCGCTCCCTCCGCCCGGGGCCGTGGTCACCGCTGCCACCCCTGCCTGCTCCAACTGCAGGGGCGCTCCGTCGCCCCCGGGGCGTACCAGGCGTCTGCGGTGCGTCCCAGGAGTGGCCACCTGGCCGCGGAGCCCCGCTCCTGGCCGCCAGCTGGCCGTGGCGCCGGCGATGGCTGGGCACAGCCGGGCCTGTTGGCCGCCTGCCCTAGGTTAAAGGCGGCTCCCCTGCAGCGCCGCGAGTGCCAGCTCCTCCGCGCTGGCTGCCGAGCGGAGCGACGGGAGAACCGCGTGCCACCGGCCCGGGCGCCCGGGGCCAACGAGCTGCCACTTCCCCGCGCGGGCTTGGAGTTTAGGGAAGCCGAGCAGGTGGTGCAGCCGCCGCCTCACCTCCTGCGAACTCCGCGGGGCTTCTGGTCGTGTTGATGTTTTGACTGTGAGGTGTGTGTGTGTGTGTGTGTGTGTGTGTGTGTGTGTGTGTGTTTCTTTCTTTCTTTTTTTTTAATCACACACAAAAGGAGGGAGGAGTTAGAAAAGAGATCTAGCCAGCGCGCTGTGAATCATCCCACACAGTTATCTCTGGGAGAGCAGATGGAAGGGGAGAATTCCTTGAGGAACAATTACAGTAACGACTGACTGGATCCCTTCTCTGTCCCCTCGCCCTGCAGGCCTGACCTTGCCTGGCACACCCCAAATCGACGTGGGGTGAAGTGGTGCCGGCTGATTTAGAGGGGGAAATGGCTACAAGCTAGCAAGCTGGAAACTTTCTGAGACAGTGTAACTGTGAATGCCGAACCACACACAGTCCTTCTTGCTGTAGGCAGGCATGGCTCTCGCCTGTTACTGAATTAAAAAGCAGGAAGGTGATCACAAGAGGAAGATACTTTGAGTAGCATTTTTTTCAGCGCTGCATTGTGGGGGGCGGTGGAGATGACAGGCTCCCAAAACTTGAAGCCCCCAAGAGAGGAGCAGCCAGCTAACATCACCAGATGCTGGGTCACAAATGATCGTGTTCTTTAGTCTGATTTCCAGAAGCACTGTCTCATCGCAGCCTGGCAGAGGGCAGCTTGCGTTTGGATGGATTGTTACTGATGAGGTAGAAAGGTCGGCCAGAGGCCAGCAGGCCCTTCCATGCATGTGGAAAAATATTCTGCAGTAGGTAACTGCTGCTCATAGTCCCAGGGCGAATCCTTTAGATTGGTCTCACCATCCCTATTTCCTGCAGTCTGAGGCTGCTATGTCAGTTGTCACTGGGTCCCTAGGGTTCACAGCTCAGTGACATTCCTTTTGGGAGGTGGAGTCCTTGTTTTTTTGACCATTGATGATTTATGAATTTATTTGAACCCCCTGAAAATAGAGGCTTCATATTAGAAGTTTTGAGAAATTGAGAATAAAGAGCCTTGCTTCATTCCAAAATTCAGTTACTTCTAGGGCCAGTTAATTCTGAACAGTATGAAATCAGCACAGGAGTCAGATAGGGATCAGAGCAGCAGTTTTACCACTTGAAAAACTGGCTGTAGCACCACTGGGACTGAGCCTGAGACCTCCGTGAAACTCCCTTCTTTGTACTTCATATGGTGAACTTACCATCCAGCCACACCCCAGAGCCAGGGCTCCCAGGCAGGACACCTGGAGGGGAGAAATGAGACCGTGTACTTGGAGACCTAGCAAGAGAAAAACAGAAAGTGCACCTTCCTATTTCATGGCTTGTGTACAAAAAAAGAGGTGGAGGGGCAGGTCAGCCTGTCTGTACCACCTCACTCAGGGAGGGCTTCTTTAACTTGAGCACCAAGCCTGGCTGGGATCATCAGAACAAAGGCCGCTTTCCTGTTGGAGGAAGGGAGGTTGGAGCAGGGTCACTGTATTAGACTGTGCCATTTATGCAGGACATTCAGACACCGGCCAAGGAGGCAGTGCCCTGGGCCCATCCAAGGAAGGACATCCTTCTGTCAGTTACATTGGGACAGTTGGATGGGCTACTGCTGGTCTCGGTTGGTAAAACCATCTGCAGGAATAAAGAATTGATAGCAACATCTCTGTTCCCAAGACAGGAGATCAGGGATGAAGCCCTGGGAACTAGATTCTCCAAAATGGTAACAAGAATGGGAAGTAATTGTTTCCATACATTCTTCCTTTTAATCCTCTGACAACCTCCCAAAGTTATGCGGTGGTACCCTGTTGTGCCAGTGAGGATTTGAGCCTTAGAAAGACTGAGAAGCTCAAGGTCTCAAAGGTAGTGAGTCCACCTCCGCCTGCCTGGAGAGCCCGCCCTCTTAACCCCAGTGCTGCACTCTGAGAACTTTGCATGGGTTCCTGACACATTGTAGATTTTATGGCATTTGCTTATCTGCAGTATTTTCTGAACCATTCCACTGTATACATTAACCATAATGCCTTAAATTTAAAAAGGGCATTTGGGAGTATTTTCAGGGACAGCAAAGTAGCGGGAACCTTGGAGACTCAGGAGGGAAGCCGCAATAGAAGTCTTGCAATGGTAGGACTTGCTGATGTCCCTGCAGTAGAAGAGGGGGAGATCATTCTGAGATTAACCCAACCATCCTGGTGATGCTTCAGGAGTCCCGGCCTGGCCCACCAGGGCGCTGCAGATGTTTGAGTCCATGGTCTGCCTTCCATATATCTCTGCTATTGCCTGAGTACCAAAAAGATTCATTGTATTCCAAATAATCTGAAATGAAAAATGGGGCAGGACAGCTCATGTAGGAGCACAGATTATGTGTCTTGCTTCCGTGTTCTTCCTATAAGAATTGGAACCTCACGACAACCTTTTGTGAAATAATATTCAGATCTTTGGGCCCATAGCAGGTAACATCAAGAACAGCTCTGTTGTGCATTTAAAACTGTCGCATTTTCCTCCACATTAATTTTCCAAATCCAAGAACACTTTTATTCCCTTCATGTGAAGTCATGCCATCTTTCTAACTACATGGTCTTTATGATTTCTTTTTCACATCGTTTTTGTTTTGCTTTGCTTTTTTAGTAGCAATTTCTTATTTTAAAAAAATTTTTGAAGTTTTTATTTATTTATTTTTGAGAGAGAGACAGAGCAGGGGAGGGGCAGAAAGAGAGGAACAGAGAGAGAATCCCAAGCAAGCTCCACACTGTCAGCGCAGTGCCCAGTGCAGGGCTTGGACCCATGAACCGTGAGATCATGACCTGAGCCAAAACAAAGAGCTGGATGCTTAACCAACTGAGCCCCCTTGGTGCCTCTTTAGCAGCAGTTTCTTTAGCTGAAATGTAGACACAACAGTTGGCCTGCATGGTGACCTATATGGTGTTTGCAGCTATAATTTGGGTTGAACCAATGGTTTACCCTTTCATTGGAAAAGACAAAGGCAGCAGATAGGAGCTGGGATATTTCCCACCAGCACTTGCTAAGAGTGAATTACATTAAGTGGAGAAGCTTGAGGGACCAGCAGTGAGAGATACAAAGTCTTTCCTCTCTGGGTTGTAAATCTGGACCTCTTTTCAGCACCCGGAAAGGGACAGTGTTATCATAGGATGATGTGTCCCATTGACTGTTGGATCTTTTTCCACATTCACTCAGATAAAAGCCAGAGAAAAGATGCCTGTGACCTCAGATGGCCTGACTTCTCATTTGGCTGACTTCTCATTGATTCCATAGTCTGGGGTAGTCCCTTGGAGGCCTAGAGACAAATACATCTAAACTGCCTTCACAATCAAGGGGTTTGGGATTCTCCTCCACCTTCGCCCAAAAGGACTGGGAGCCAGGGCCCTTACTAATGTAGATAATAAACAAAATATTTGTATTTAAAAATTAATACTAATATTAGGATTTAAAAAATAATTCTGTGTCCGTGCTTTTACCCTTCTTAAAGAAAGTGCTTGTAATCATAGTTAACCTCCCCTCAGCAGTCATTAAAGCCAGACAGCAGTTCTCAGCGCCTCAGGTGGCTATCCTGTGTTCTCAGCGCCTCAGGTGGCTATCCTGTGGAATGACAACCACGTTAGGTACAACAGTTATCCCCAGTTTAGATGCAAGGATACTGAGGCCAGAGAGGTTAAGTAGCTTGTCCATAGTTACCCAGGATTGGAACCTGAACACTTTGAGCCAAACATGATTCTGGTCAATCCAAAGAAAGCACCTGTTGGAGGTATAGTGGAGATAGAGACAGATAAAATGTGATTCGCAGGGTAGTTTTGTATTTGGGCAAATTCCAAGGCAGGGGGTTCTCAGGCAGCTGTCACCACTGGAAAGCTCTTACGCTTTGCTGAGTGTCACAGGAAGTAGACTCTGAAAGGACAAGGCCATAGAACTAATAAATGGCAAGGCAGAGAGACCAACTGTTCTGGCTTTAACATTTTTCCTGTTTGAAAGAAAAGTTAAAAAATAAGAGGGTATTTTTAACTTGACTCTTTCACCAACATTGAAGGTCATATTCTTACCTGGGATAGCTTCCCCCTCTTCTCCTTTAGGATTTGGCTCAGCTCTTTCTGGACTAAGATATTGTCCTAGACTGGTCAGTCTACAGTGTTCTCTCCTTCGTCCGTCTGTGTGTGAACCCCTCAGCTGGCCATCGATCATGTGTCCTGCCTGATCATCTGTGTTAAAACTCTTCTCTGCCAGATTTTCTGCTAACTGGCATGAGTGACTGAGTTCTAGAGAGACTAAGCTCTCTCAGAATCA
Organism: Panthera tigris; assembly: GCF_018350195.1. Classification (NCBI taxonomy): domain Eukaryota; kingdom Metazoa; phylum Chordata; class Mammalia; order Carnivora; family Felidae; genus Panthera; species Panthera tigris. Next base: position 71,090,639 of record NC_056660.1, on the reverse strand, counting down.
GGACCATGTTTTATACCCTACCACACATGCACGTACCATGTGCTAAGACTTAACAAGGAATATTTACTGATTTCTCTGGATTGGATGAAGCAACATGTAACTTCAAAAAAAAATTTTTTTTAATGTTTTATTTTTTAAAAGAGAGAGAGAGAGAGAGAGAGACAGTGTGTGAGTTGGGGAGGGACAGAGAGAGAGGGAAATACAGAATCCAAAGCAGGTTCCAGGCTCTGAGCTGTTAGCACAGAGCCCAATGCGGGGCTTGATCCCATGAACCGCAAGATCATGACCTGAGCCAAAGTCGGATGCTTAACGAACTGAGCCACTCAGGCACCCTGGTAACTTTTTTTTTTTTTTTTTTAACTTTGGTGTAACTGGTTCAAGGACTATAAAAACAATTTGCCTTATGGGGTTGATAGGTATAGTATTTCCTTAAGTCAGCATGTCTCAAGATAATCCAGTATCAGAAACCCAAGGGTTTGTGTTTCGGTGGTTGCAGTTAGGCCCAGGAGAATTTACATCTGTCCCAGTGACCCTTCTGCCCAGTAGACTCTGAAAACCACATCTTAGTTTGTAATGACCAGATCCTATGCACTCACAGTGTAGGTGACTGTCTAGTTTCTACTCACTGCAGAAACTTTCCTAACTGTGTGTTGATGGATATTTGTGTTGTGTCATTTTTCTCATAGATTTCTAACCAGCATGATGCTAGAGCAAGAGGCTGGCAGCCAGCAGTTTTCAAAATGGCCGAGTTGGACGCTGATTTGGGTCACATCATCCCCTCTTCTGTGCTTGCCCCTTTCTGGGCTAAGTTAGTAGTGGGATTTGTTTCCCTTGTATGTTTCGCACGCAGCTACGATGGAGATTTTGTCTTTGATGACTCTGAAGCTATCATTAACAATAAGGTTTGTATGGTAACCCCTTTTTGGTAAACTTGTGTTAATCATTTGCCTGTTTCTCATTAGTAATCTAAGTTCGTGTTGGATAATTCTCTATTCGACCTTGGTTAAGCATTTGCCTGGGCCCCAATTGTGTTGTAGATTTCCCATCTCTTTTAGGTAGCATCTTTGTGATTTAGGGCCTCTTTTATTGTTATTGTTTATTGTTTACGGTCTCCAGCCCCTGCCTGACCTCAGGCTTTACCCTCACCACATACCCCATCCGAGGCCCCAGTCTACACACACATCAGAGAGACCATTACTCTCAGTTTACAAGGCAAGGAGGGCATTGCAGACTAAGTATTTCAGGTTTTATGACAGATTTCTAGAATCCTAGGCCACAGCTGTTTTCCCCCTCCCCCCACCCCAACATGCACTTGCTGCAGTGATGGACGAGTCTGATCACCTGCCAAGAGGTGCGTCCGTCTGCGTCCGTTCGCAACAGCAGGCAGGAAGTTGGCTTCTTCTTTGTCCTTTGCTGATAGCATCAGGACAGCCTGCTGGCAGGCGCTGGAGAATGAGGAGTGTGCTGTCGGTTGAAGCTGCAGTTTCTGCCCATTTCGTGTTTGGAGACTCAAATTTGCTGAGTTTGCAAAATCCCAGCCAATTTTGCTCTCCAGTGGGTGCTATATCAGTGCAGGGAAAATGCCTGTCTTTCACTAGCTAGAGAGAGGGAGAAAGAAGTAGGTTTGGAGAAAGGAAAGAAAAAGATTCAAGGGAACTAAAAGAAAATCAGACAAGAGCCTTGGAGGCAGGGAGAGCCCAGGAGAAGAAATGCGGAAATGGCACAGATTTGTGACCTCTCAGTTACTCAGCAGTTATTTCGTGCGTGTGTGTCTGCACCAGTGAAGACAGCCCAAAGGAATAGCCTAATCTATTTCTCTCCAGGCGGTGTAGTTGTAGCAACTCGGTAACACTGTTGTTGAAATTTTGAAGTCATGGATTCTCCCAAATGAGCAAAACCTCATTTTCATATTGAAAATGTTGAGAAAAATTCTCTGTGACCAACATGTATGTGTGATGGTGACAGTGAGGTTGGAAGGGGGGGTGACTTTTGTAAGTATTTTATTTGTAACATCTTGTATGTACTGATTTTCTCTATTTTATGATGCAGACTATCAACCAACCTTGGTGTTTAGTTTTTTTTAAATTTTATTTATTTTGAGAGAGAGAGAGAGAGAGAGAGAGAATGTACATGAGCAAGCATGAGTGGGGGAGGGGCGGGGGGGAGGGCAAAGAACCCCAAGCAGGCTCTGCCCTGTCAGCACAGAGCCCAACGCGGAGCTTGAGCTCACAAACCGTGAGATCATGACCTGAGCCAAAATCAAGAGTCAGATGCCAGACCCACTGAGCCACCCTGGTGCCCCGATGTTTGTTTTTAATTCAGGTTCTTCACTTATAAGTTTCCTCAAGTTCACCCAGCAGTTACTGTAGATGTTTGTTTCTTTTTAAACCACGCTTAAAAGAAAAAAGTAGTAGCTCCTAGCAACTACATCACATGGGTGGTTTTATAGCTGCAGGATTGCTTTGCTAACAAGGAAAGGAGAACATGACTTAGTTTTTAAAGCCCGTTCTTCATTTCATTAAGAGTTTCTTCACTCTTCCACTTTTATAAAGTGGAAGATACATAAAGTGTTCGCTTAGATCATTATCTCGAAGGGGGCACCTTGGTGACTTGTCAGTTAAATGTCTGACTTCAGCTCAGGTCATGATCTCATGGTTCGTGAGTTCGAGCCCCACATCGGGCTTTCTGCTGTCAGTGCAGAGCCCACTTTGGATCCTCTGTCTCCTTCTCTGTGCCCCTCCCCCGCTCTTGCTCACGCGCACTCTCTGTCTCAAAAATAAATAAACATTAAAAAATTAAAAAGTAAATAACATTTAAAAATTAAAAAGAAAAAAACCTTACGTGGAAGAACTTTGATGAGCAAGGCAGGGGAAAGCGCAAGCCCTGTTGTATGCGGGATGGCCTGGGACGCGGTTATAATTCTTCCCTCCGTGTGGGGTAAGGCCGATGAAGCCATTTTGTGGCCCTGCTGCACATTGTCTTGGCAGTGTTTTCTAGAGCATCACACTGTGCTCCTTTGTTAACTTGCTAGCCCTCCTTTTTTCCTTTCCTGTTTAATGAAAGGCTCCGCTCTGTTCATTGGCGCTGTGCCCACAGTAATGTGAAACAGGCTGTTCCTGGGTTTTATTGGTGTTAAAGACTGTTTTCCAGATGCTTCCTTGTAGTGTTGAGTTGCCTTTTTTCATTGAGATGATGGTTTTCTTTGAGACAGTGGAGTTAGCAGGAATTTCAGACACACGTCTTTTCCATAAATCATTGTGAAGAGAAATGGACCTTTCTTCCTGCAGCGCGCCCTGCTGTGTGTAGGCTACACCTAATCAAATATTTAGAGCTTTGTTGGTGTTCATTTTCTGCTCAAATGGAGGGAAAGATCCTCCACCCAGCTCCTTCACAAGTGAGCAGGTACTTCTGGGACAGTGCAGAAGAAGATGGGCTTCCAGTTTTGTCACTGAGTAAACCAGACTTGTGGGTAGTTTGCAAGACCTTCATGAAATACCGGACTGACTGTTAGAAGAGGGGTCAGTATGCTCAAGGTCTCTGAAGCCAATACCCAATGAAGTGAAATTCACCCACAAAGTGGATATCAGGTGACCAACTTTGCCTCTGTCGCACATCTTCAAGCCCTTTCCCTTTGATCAGTAAGCACTTAAGTAGTGAGTACTTACTGAAGTCCCCGTGTGCCATGGACACTGCTTGCTTCTTTGTCCCAGCCATGATTTGACACATTTCTGCTTGAGGCTTTCCCCACCTTGGTTGTTAGAAGCTGCAGGGACTGTCCAGGTTGGATGCAGACGTGGGCAGAGGGTCTCTTCTCAGGTGCACCCACCTACTGGAGTCAGGAGCTAATCACACAAGAGGCCGAGGTCTGGAGGCAGCCAGGCAGCCCCCTCTCCCCCACAAAGTGTCTAGCGGTGTGATTTGTGGGCGTGCTTCTGGCTGCAGAGCCCCAAACCTGGGAGCCCCCCTGGGTGTCCGTGAGCCTTGCAGTCTCCTTTAAAGCATTCTTTTTTGTTTATGTTAATCAGTGCTAATCTGGTCACTGCAGGGAAGAGTCTGGACTGATACACTTAGGGGTGCTTAGCATGTCATAATTTCTAGTCCCTAAAATATTCCCGTGTTTGTTATGCTTTGAAGAGAAAATTAGTATTTGCTTTTATTGCTTATTCTGCAATGCCTTGTCTGTCTCTCTTCTTGTCAGACACGGTTTAAACAATCTAGTTCTACATTTAAATGTTTCTTAAAAAGATGCATTTTTCAGGGCACCTGGGTGGTGGCTCAGTTGGTTGAGTGTCTGATTTGGGCTCAGGTCGTGATCTCACAGTTCATGAGTTCAAGCCCCACGTCGGGCTTGCTGCTGTCAACCTGTCAGTGCAGAGCCTGCTTTGGATCCTCTGTCTTCCTCACTCTGCCCCTTCCCTGCTTGTGTGCTCCCCAAAATAAATGAATGTGTATTTTTTAAATATGCATTTTTAAGCGTCTGTAGCACAGGACCAAATTAAATTACCTTAATAGTAAAATAGATGTCGTTTTTTAATAATTAGTGATTTTTATCTTTAAAAATTAGATGGAAGTTGTTTTTTCTTTCATTTTTCTTCCTGTTTAGCTAAGATTCAAAAATAGACAATATATGCTTATCCAGTCAAATTTTAACTGAGATGTTTTAGGAAAATTGCCTTCTGTATTGAGTATGAAAGAAGCATTAGTTTATTCAACATGGATTAAGCACTTTCTGTATACTCCCCACCCACATGATGTGGCCCCGGGGCCTCACCCCCAGTCCAGTGGGGCAGACAGATGGTAGTTAGAGATGATAAACCGCCAGGGTGCCAGGCACTGTGAGGACAGGTGTGAGATGCCCTGAGGCCCATGGAAGGAGAATTGCATCAGCTGAGGAAGGTCATAGCCTGCTGGCCAAACATGAACGGCAGGAGATGCTGGGCTGTGAGGAGCTGAGGGGTAACTGTCTGGTGGACACCTACGTGTGCAAATCCTTGGGGAAGGGTGGCAGCAGGTGCTGTGTGGGGACCGGACAAAGGTCAGAGTCCACGAGATGAGCAGGCAGAGCTCGGCGGGAGCCAGAGCACCCTGGGCTGTGGTACCCACATCAGGACGTCGGCTTTGTCCTGGGGGTGGGGGGAGCCATCTGGGTGTTTTAAGCAAGGTGGAGTGGGTGACCCAATTTGCAGGTTGGAGAGATTAGCCGGGAGAACGTGCTGGAGGGAGGCCTGGCCGTATCCTCGGTGAGAGGTGGCAGCGGCTTGGCTCAGGGCTAATGGAAGAGATGGACCAAAGGGGAATGAGCAGCTCTAAGGAAGAGCTCCTGGTGAGGGCTTAAACACGGGGTGAGAGAGGGTCCTGAATGCCCTCTACTATGTCCCTGCAGGACCTCCGAGCAGAAACGCCCCTTGGGGACCTGTGGCATCATGACTTCTGGGGCAGTAGGCTGAGCAGCAACACCAGCCACAAGTCCTACCGCCCTCTGACCGTCCTGACTTTCAGGTGAGGTATGACAGTGTGGGCTGCGTAGGATGCTGTGCCAGGTTCTGTGTGACAAGGCTCCCGGTGTGGGCGAGTGGAGCCGGTGGATCCTGGGGAAGAACAGACCACTCACTCATATGGGTCTCCGAGGAGTACATGCTAATTCCAGCTGTTAGGGGTAGGTCCCAGCAACGTGGGGAGAACGAGCCTGAGGAACCACGACTCCAGGGCTCGCTCGTCCAGGACAGATCCTAAAAGTGGAAGGATGCAGGGAAGATGAACGTGGCCCCTGTGCGAGGGTGATGTGCAAATTAGCGAAACGTTCCACATTTTGCACGTTTGTTGGAGATTGGACCTTTGCTGGTTACCACTGGAGAAACCATGTGAGTCAAGGCAACACGTGGCATCTAAGGAAATTGTGGGGTTTTTTCCACTGTAAAAATGATAATAACAAGGTAAAAATCTTCCTGCTGTTACCAAGTCAATATGCAAATACAAAATAAAGCTAAAAGCACCCTCCCCCACCTCCCCATCTGCATTGAATAGATGTGTTCACCTCCCCAAAGTTCCCATTCATAGCTGTTTCAGGTGCATTCAGTACTTATGTACAGATCTCTCAGAAGCACAGAAATGATGAATTAGAACTGCTGGTAACTGAAAAGCAGTCAGAAATGTGTTTTGTTGGACGGATGAGAATGTGTTTTGTTGGACAGAAAGCTGGTGGACGAACTACCAAGGAGTACTTTTTGTTTTTTGGATAAGCAAGTTATGTGACTGTCTTCAATCCAGGTCCCTGTGGGGTAGCCAAGAGTAAGGTGTGCTGTGTCATATCATCTTGGGAGGCAATCTTGCCTTTTTGGCCTTAAGAAATTGTCTAGCTTTCCTTCTGCTTTTCCTCTCCACGTGTTTTCTGCCACACTTGTCTGACATGCTCTTATCTGCTCTTTTTCCCCCAGTAGTTAGTTATGTTCTTGCCATTTCTACATCTCCTCCCTTTAACACTGTCACTCACCAGCCTTCTTCCTTCAGATGCTTTGCATTTTATTTTGCACACTTCTGCGCACCTGGTATGAACCCCTTTTGCTCACTACAGGATTAACTACTATTTGTCCGGAGGCTTCTACCCCATGAGTTTCCACGTGGTCAACATCCTCCTGCACGGCGGCATCTCTGTCCTCATGGTGGACGTCTTCTCCGTGCTGTTTGGCGGCCTGCAGTACAGCAGTAGAGGCCGGCGGTTGAACCTGGCCCCCAGATCCTCCCTGTTGGCCGCTCTGCTGTTCGCTGCACATCCGGTACACACTGAGTGTGTAAGTAGTGTCCGTCCGTGGCCTCTGTACTTGTGTCAGGACAAGGAGCCTTTCATACGTTGGCTCATTCCCTAAAGTAGGCTGCCCTTGAATGGTCTTATTGCTGTAGAAAGTATATGGTGCTAAACGCTGCCAGATGCTTGAAATGACTCTGTAGGTCCGACAGGTCTTTCTCTCTTAGGAAAGATGCAGAGTCCCAGGTGGGCAAAGACTTCGTAATCATGGTGTGATCTTTGGTGATACTTTCTGTTTCCTCTATATGACTACACTGTAAAGGGTAAATGTTGAATATGTAGGTGTTGAATATTGAAATATTGAATAGACACCTGGTTTGGGGGTCTGAAGGTCAGAAGCTAAGAACTCGTCTTCAGCAAAGGGTCAGACGCAGTTTTCCTGTCTTCACCGAGAACTGTCTCATTTTCAAAATACTTTTTTGTGCTTAATGTAATTGTAACGGAACTGCTGGGAGAGTGGATGGGCCACTTTACAGCAGAGGAATGGCCTGGGAAGACAAATAACACATCTTCCTCAGGTCCATCACATAGCTGGCAGATGTCGGGGTGGAACTTGAAACCTGGTGTCGCAGGCTCACACTGAGGGCATGAGGGCACACTTGGAGTTGTGCTGGAAATCTCTGCTGGGATTGGTCAGGAGCTTTCCTCACCTGCTTTGCACCCCCCTCCACCCCCCACTCTTCACTACCTGGATTATTCTCCCACTGAAGGGCTTGGCCCAGGTGACGGGGCAGCTCCTAACAGGGCCGTAACCTGCTGTCCTGTGGGCCACACCTGTATTCCGTGGAGCTGCTGCTGGATATATTCGGTACAAACTGTGTTGGGATTTACCCAGATGTATGGGGATTTTAGGAGCCACCCTACCCCTGCCCACCACAGATCCCTTTGAAAATAAAAATCTGCATGTGTGCTTGAGGTAAAAGGTTTGATTTTAGCCATTCATTCTGTGTAATGAAGTACCTGCGTGTAAAATACTACATGTTCCTTATTACTTCTCTGCAATAGATTTCTACATTTCGTGTGTATTTAAACCCCCACACTTAACTGAATACATTGAGCGTCTTGAAGTGAGTTTCAAAATATTGAGCAGAATTTAGTGTTCTGCTTTTGTTAAACTCTTTGTTCTTTGGTATTAAGAGGATTGTAGAGTTGTTATCACAACCTTCTAGTATCTTATTACTTCATAGCTTTTTTTAAAAAAATTATCATAATGTTTTACTTCAGCAAATTCGGAGGACTGACAATCTGGAAACTGTGGTAAAAGATTCGTTATCATCTATTTATATATAACGGTAACCAAATTAGAATTTGCTTCCATGTGATTTCTCCTTATGGCTTAAGTGTTTGTTGGGACCCAGAAATAGTGTACGGGTTGGTCAGAAAAAAGGGAATTTCTGGCAGAAGTACTGATTTACAGTTTTGGTCCTCATTTAATTTAGTGTGATCTTAAAGCAAAATAAATATTTGAGTTATTAACCAAAGAAACTTTTCTAAAATTCTGATTTTAAATATTGAGAAGTTAGTTTATAGAAAATTTTGAAATGCCAGCAAGTGTAACTGGATGTACACACACACACACACACACACACACCCCAGTAAATGTAATCTGGGAACATATTAACCCTAAAATTATGCATTTGAAGTATTTAAAAAGAAGCCAAGGGAAATCTAGCTATAGGAGAGTAGGGAATTTTTGAGAAAAATCTCTTCATCTCCCCCACCCCTCCATTCCATCAAAGTCATTCAAACTCAAACTGCAAGAAAAAATTATGGATCATTAAAAATTAGCATTCTTTTTTTTTTTTTTTTAGGTAATGTTTATTTATTTATTCTGAAAGAGAGAGCAGGAGAGGGATAGAGAGAGAGGAAGACAGAGAATCCCAAGCAGGCTCCACGCTCACTCAGGATGGAGCCTGACACAGAACTGGATCTCACAACCATGAGATCATAACCTGAGTGAAATCAAGAGTCAGATGCTTAACTGACTGAGCCACCCACACACCCCCAAAATTAGCATTCTTAAAACAGACTATTTGTATGTTCATCTTTCATTGTCGTGGCCAATAGTATTCAGTTTCCTCCTATCTACACCCACCCATTATCCCCCACTCTCCATTTAACACAGCTATAAAAATAAGCAAAAAGCAGGGCCCAAGGAGCTAGGTGGAAAGAGAGCCTGTCGAAGCCCCCAGGCCAGTGCTGGGGAAGTAGCCCTGGGCTTCGGGCTCCAGGCTGGGCCAGGGTCCCGCATGACTGTCCTTGGCACAGCGCCCCCCAGCTGAACAGTGATCTAGGATGAGGACTCGGGGGTGGGAGTCATTGTGCTTCTCTTTTCATTTACTAAGGGAAAGCAACAGCAATGTGGCCCCTCCAGGTTTTAGTAATATAAATTTCTTTGTGTTAACATTTATGTGTTTTGTGCCTTCTTGATATTAACTTTGAGGATGTTTTTGTCCACTGCAAATAAGAACCTAAATTTCCCGGTCTTCTAGGGTGACCAGCCATCCAGTTTGCCCCATATTCAGGGAGTTCTGCGGCCTGGGACTTTCCATTCTGAAACTGGGACCGTCCCAGGCAAACCAGGATGAGTTGGTCACCCTATAGTCTTCCCACCTATTGCTCCCCAACTGGTAATGAAATAATTGTAATTAGTGGTATTTGCTCCTCAACTAATACTGAATGCCTCTCGTTTTCCAATATGCCACCCCAAATCACTCCAGGGTGTTCGTAGGTGTATAAGGCCTCCGACAGACCAGTCATCAGGGGAGGGTTGCTCTTGTCTGTGGCCATCAGGATGGAGGCCCAGGGGACACCAGTGCCACCATAGATTTTCCTTTTCCTCAGAGCATTGGTAAGGATTTCAAGTTGCCTGAATTTGGTATCAAAGAGGGAAGCTCAGGCCTCCTTAGGAATTCTGTCCATGTATGAAGCCAAAGTTTAATACTGAAGGAATTAGGTGGGGAAGCATTCCCCCTTTCCCTTCCTCTAATTCCTTCTTACCATCCCTATGCAAATACACCACCTGCTCTATGGATTTGAGGGAATTGCAATGATTTCTCTAGAAAACGCTGATGTGAGTGTTCCAGGTTATCTCTGAAGAGGTGGAAAATTTTCCCTTCCTCATTTCTAGGTTCTTTGGCTGGCCTAATAATTAGATTGACATAAGACAGATCAACAGGAGAAAAACAAATTTAATTTCTGGAGCCCCATAAAAGTATGAGATTCAAAGAAGTGACCAAAGCAGGAACCTTTTCTAAATTTGTGAAGAATTGGTAAGACAAAGGGATGTGGGATTGGGGTAGTGAATTAGTGAAGAAGTAACAGGGGCTGTTTACATAGATTTTTCCAGCCCTAAATTCCCTACTTCTGGTGATAGGGATACCTTCTACACTCCTGATAGAAGGAGGCTACTTTTCACAGGGGAGATTTATTTCCTGCTTTCAGTGGGATAAAGGATGGTCAGATCGTCCATCTAGTATTTGCTGTTTCTCAAGTACCTTTAATTCAAGATAATCAATATGCCGAAGTGGCATATCTAAGGTGGAAGAGTCTGTTCCCTTTCCTTTGTAAGAAAAAAAAAATAGCCTTTGTAAAGACTTTTGCCTGAAAATACATACCACAGATAACAGGGAAGGAAAATAATATCTTTCCATACTGTTGTCAATTCCCCAAACAATTGGACACAGTGCATCCCTCCTTGGATAGCCTTAAATTTTTTTCCTGTGAAGTCTCTCTTTAATTATAATGTCAAAAATTCTTTGTAAGGACTAAAAACTCTTTTGCTTTAAAACACCAGCCATTCTTTTTAAAATGTGTTTTTATTTATGTCAGACAATGTCATGTACATACATTGCTTAAAGACTTGGGAGTATTTTCACCAGTTACCCAACGAATGTTTATTTTCTAAATAGATTTGTGTAATGGGATGCCTGGATAGTTTAGTCAGTTAAGAGTCTGACTCCTGATTTTGGCTCAAGTCACGATCTCTCTGTTCATGAGATTGAGCCCCGCATCTGACTCAGCACTGACAGTGCAGGGCCTGCTTGGGATTCTCTTTCTCTCCCCCTCTCTCTGCCCCTCCTCTGCTCATATGCTCACTCACTCTCTCTCTCTCTCTTTCTCAAAAATAAATAAAACTTTAAAAACATTTTTTAAGTTTATATAGGTTTAAAAGTTCATTTTAGTGTAGGTCTTTAAATGTACCTTAGCTACCTAGATAATAAGTAGTTTAGGCTGGTTGTTTTCACCCCATCCCTGGTATTTATAGGAACACTACCCTTCCCTCATTCATTTGAAGAAACTTTGTTCTCTGACCCCTCACAACCCCATTCCCTGCTTCCCCTGAGTCCCTTGCCTTAGGGACCACTTTGGATAAGCTTCTCTGCATTGGTTTGGATAACTTTCTGTTCCGTAAGGGTTTGGGATTCAGGGCCATCCTCAGCCCCTGTAGGTAGTCTCAGAAGGAAGATGCCCCTCCTTTCCCTGTCATTGTCCTGGGGGGTGGGGGTGGTCCCCTGCTCTCTTTGTCACCACAGTGCTATGGAGCCAAAACCTGCCTCACCCTGGGCTCCTATGCCCTTTGTTTCTTTCTGCTCCCCATGCTTCTGGAAGCACACATCAAGAGTCATGCAGGGAGCTAACCGTGAGCAGCATCTACTGTGTGCCAGCTCTGTTTGGTTTACCTGCATCCCTGATTTTACTGTGTCCCTGATTGAGTGAGTTGCAGGCTGGAGTATTCAAGAACTCTCATTGCGTACTCACTTCGTTCCTGAAGTTAATTGTACTGTTCAACCCTCCGGCATATTGGCATACTTGTTCCAGATCCATTGAAGCTTTGTTTGTCCTTAGCTTCCTTCTTGGGAGGTGTTTTTCACGTGGGTGGCATTCACAGGTTGGATTCCTCAGCCCCTTCATCCTAGTGATTGCGTGACTCCTTGGGATGCCACACGCACTGCCCTTAGGAGTTAACAATCAGCATGGAAAATCACCCTCAGAGTTTCCTATCTAGCAGGGTAGCATGGGAATGCTGCTAAAATAGCCATCTCTTGTCCACACACTTGGGAATCGAGTGTAATTGTAGTCATTTTCATATTCTTTGTATAGCCTCTTCTCTCCATTTATAGCATAGTCTTTGTTCTGTCCCACATAATCATAGTATCTGTCCTTTAAGAAAAGATAAACTTACCAGCTATTGGGGTGACACCTAGAGAATCCAGAGAATTTGGTACGTGTCATATCCAGGTGCTAGTTCGTTAGCAGAGCGTGCCACATTAACTAGACCCACACTCCTGAGTGGAGTTGTGTGTCTTTCTCTGCCAGGAGAACAATTACTGGATGTGACATGAGACATGAATTTCACATTTGCTTTGTTATCACTAAGGTAAAGAAGGGAAGGGCAGTCATGAGAGAAAGAGATGGTTGACATTTTATTCTGTTTTCATCTTATTTCTCAATCCCTTTTGAAGCATTCTGCTTTCCGGGTTAACCCAAGTTTTGGTCTCGAAGGGAGGAAGAGGAGCAGAGGTAGCACTGAACCACTGTTCCTGTGCTTTCTCTATTTGCCCAGTGACCTGCAACATTAATTTCCCAGCTTTCCTTCATGTTTCCAATCAAATTTTCTTTAGTAAATATTATGCCCTTTGGGCTGATAACATTTTCCAATTATAAATCCACTTTGGGGATATCAGCGGCACAGGCCTCTGAGCTCTAGGGTGCGGTGTGCTGTGACAGAGCTCTCATGGCCCACATGCATCGCCGACTGTGTCCTGCTCCCAGAACGGCCATCAGCACGACCCTGCCAGTCCCGCTCTCTTGGGAGCAGCTAGCTCAAGTCCTAGACCAAAGAGGGAAAAGAAAAACCAATCATAAGATAAGACCACAGGGCTGCTGTGTAGTCAGCACAGATTATTTTAATAGATGGAAGAATCTAGTAAGGTTTTTGCCTTTCGTTTCTAAGAAATTTTTTATACATTTAGGATTTAAAAAAAAATTTTTTTTTTTACCTAAATCTATTTTTCTTCTCCTTCTTTTAAGGTTGCTGGTGTTGTCGGCCGTGCAGACCTCCTGGGTGCCCTGTTCTTTCTGTTATCTTTCCTTGGCTACTGTAAAGCATTTAGAGAAAGTAAGCATGATATTTGCCTTCTTATGTTTAAGATGGGAAATTAATCCATTTATATAATTTTATCACTTCACGAGGATGTGGGTCAAAAAGTCTCTCTTTAGATATGTGTTTACTCCATTGCTTTTTTAATAATACAAACTTCATACATTAGCGTTCGCATGGGGCCATTCTATTGAGTGGTGAAACCAAGAGCTTCTGCTCTTACTAACACAGTCGTGGTTGATTTTTGTAATTTTATTGACAGTAAAATTGTAGGGGAAGCACTTTTGTTTATTCTTTATGAAAACCTCTCAGTGGAAAAAAAGAAAACAAAAATACTGGAACAGATGACTAGCTGTGGATAGGTACCTGGATTATGAAATTCTTGCTTTAATCATTGGAGTGTTATTAGTACTTACAAAGAAAGTCATTGTTGCTGGAATTGAAATGACTCATTGGGTATGTGTGTCGGGGTGGGGGCATGGAGGAATGTCTTGGGACAGCATAGCAGGTGCACTTACTGAGACGCAGAGAATCCCTGTATGGCTCTGCTCATTAGATGGACTCCAGTCATCCCCAAGTCAAGTCATACCTTCCAGGTTGCTCGATCGTAGACATTGGGTGTGATGAACTTGGCTTATGTAGTAGTCATACCTGCCAGCTCCAGCAACAGTACATGTCCAGTTTCTGTATCTGAAGAAGTTAGAAGTTTATGGACTGTAGAACTCTCCTTATGTGTCACAATCAATGATTTATATCGGGGGTTGGGGTGAAGGGAAAAGAGGGAAGGCTCCAAGGATGATTTCCTCTGGAATATCCTCAGTGCCTTGGCCTCCTTGAGGTTTTTCCACAATTTCCCAAGGCTCAGGTATGGTCCGGGGTCCAGGACTTTCCTGTTATTGTCATATACTAATGCTTGTTCTTTGGTACCTTCTGTGAATTAATCCCTTGTTGATCACAAAGAGCAAACCACTCATTCATAATGTTGTGTGTGCTGGGGCTGGTGACATGGAAATCTCAGGGCTGGTAAATGGCAGGCAGGCAGGCAGGAGTCGGGGTGGTCCCATGGGCCAAATCAAGCCCGTTAGCTCTTCTCATGTGGCCTGCAAGCTAAGAATGATTTGTTTTTTTTTTTCCAAAATACACATTGAGCCATTGCTACCTAATTTAATGATCACGTGTTCAGGCAAATTTTAAGAATGATTTTTATAACTTTTTTTTTTTTACCATTTCAAAAATAGTAGTTTCTTTTTTTCCATAATTAAATTTACACACCTTCCAACCACAAGTATTACAAAAGAAAGTTAAAAAAAATCATATCTTTCAGATCCTAAACTTGTCTTCAGCATTTAGCTCAAAGGTCTCACCATCCTCAAAAAATTGTTCTCCTGCTAAACTCATGAGCTAAAAGTTCCGTCCAAGTAGTGACAAGACGGTCTTTGCTAGCCCATGGTCATTCTCTTATTTCTTTTTTTAAGTTTATGTATTTATTTTGAGAGAGAGTGGGAGCGGATAGGGACTGAGGGAGCAGACAGAATCCCAAGCAGACTCCACACTATCAGCACAGAGCCTGATGGAGGTCTCAGACTCACAAACTGTGAGATCATGACCTGAGCCGAAATCAGGAGTCAGACACTCAACTGACTGAGCCACCCAGGCACCCCTAGCCAATGGTCATTCTTGTCCCATTTTCCCCAGCCAGTCAGGTCTGAACAGCAGAGTAAGGCTTGACTGGGGGGTGAGGGAGGAGGGCTAATTTTCCCCAGTACAAGATGGCATCTGAAGCTTGATGGGAACTTGAGAGGCTTGAGGGAAGGGTCCAGGCCCTGTATTTAGTCAGAGTCCCTGCTGGAGGAAGGGGAAGAGAAAGAAGAAGAATGCTTGGCATGCTTGTGGTGTTTGCGTGTCTTTTTATGAGCTTTTCTTCATTTTCTTCCGCATCTTCTTGGCCATCACCATACCTGGTCCTACCATGCCATGTGCCAAGGGATTCACAGGAGGCATGCCAGGAACAGGAGGTGGGTAGGGACCTAGGGGTGAGCACCCTGGATCCCCTGGTTGTGGTACAAGATGAGGGGTGCACCCAGGGGGAAAGCTGGATCCCCCAGCAGCTGCTGGGGGAGTTGGAAAGAGGTCTGGAGGACAGGCAAGATTGGAACCTCCAGGGATTTGGCCCCAGCTTGCTGGCACTGGGGTTTCAACTGTTGAGGTATTTTTCTTCCAGCCTTTACACTGCTGTCTGGGCTTGACTCCTCCTCGGCTCTCTGATTTTTACATTTTTAAGTGGCTGGGAAATAAAAACCAATAGTAACCTATTGTGACATATAAAAAATGACATGAAATTCAGATTCCAGTGCCCACATATAAAGTTTTATTGAGACATAGGCACACCCACTTATTTTCATTCTGTCTGGGACTGATTTTGCCCTACAGCGTCAGTTCCATAATGTCGACACAGGCCACCTAGCCTGAAAGCCTAAGACACTTACTGCCCAGTCCTTTGCAAAGTTTGCCAATATCTGAGACAGATGATTTTCAGGGTTGTTGTCACCATCTGAGTGGTTCCCAATTTTTTTTAGTAATGATTAATACAGGTTTCCAGAAGAAAATTTTTTACTTATAAACATAGATGACTTTGCTGTTAATATAATAGCTGCCATTTATTGGCTATATCTAGTGGCACATGTATATGTGTGTATGTTATGTGTGTGTGTGTGTGTGTGTGTATACATATACATATATATATACATATATATATATGTATATGTATATATACGCTTTCTCATTTAAGTATGTAACAGTCTTTGTGGAATTACTTCCCCATTTTTCCGGATGTAGGACTCACAGTTTAAGTAACTTTTTCAGGGTCACACAGCTACTTATGGCAGAACTGGGTTCACACTGGAGTCTAACTCACTTCAAAGCCAACGGCAGCTGCCTTGTGTTCCTCTGCTTCCCTGTACTCATTGGACCAATGAGGCAAAACTTATCAAAACCATCATTAAAAATAGCCAGGAGGGGGACATCTGGCTGGCTCAGCCAGAAGAGCGTGTGACTCTTGATCTCAGGGTCATGAGTTCAAGCCCCACATTGGGTGTGGAGATTACTGAAATAAATAAATAAACTTAAAAAGAAATAGCCAGGAGGTGCATTCAGTTCTACTAACAAATTGATAAATTATTAGGCATGATAATGGCATCACAGGTATGTTTTGAAAACAGTTCTGTTAGAGACTCATGGTGAAATATTTGTGGAGGAAATGGTATAATGTCTGCAATTTGCTTCAAATTAATCTGAGGGGAGGCAAGAAGCATGTGGCCAAACTGGCCAGAAGTCGATCATTATTCGAGCTAAGTTAGGGGGATATAAGGGTCCCTACTGCCATACCTCCACTTTGGATGTTTTTTGTTTTTGTTTTTGTTTTTGTTTTTAAATAGTTGTTTTCTTTTTAAAGGCCAGGTGAGTCACCAGATTAAGCATCAACAGATTTTAATGACATGCTTTTTTAATCTTTAAAACATTGTGCTTATCTCAGACATCTAGACAATCCATTTCTAAGTATTTTTTTCCTTTCAACCTTACATGAAACAAATCAGTAGTTAATGACATGGGACCATCCCTGAGGCCTGAGGTTCTGCCTCTCCTGAGGTCTCTGTGTGTTTGGAAGACAACCATTTAGAAGGTTGAACAACATCTCCTTCGTTTTCTCCCTCCCCACAACTCCCAGGTAGTGTCCACCCCCACAGTAAGTGTCAGCGGGGCTACTTAATCTTAACATTTGCTTTCAGGATTCTGAAAGAGTTTCTAACAGTTTGCCTTTCAAAAAGTGCTATCCTAAGGAGAAAATGGCCCAAGGACCAGATTCTTGTGATATTTTAGTGTCCTGTATATTAGTGGGAGTTCCCTAGCAAAACAAAGACTTAGTTATATTATCTAAATCCCCATAGACTTTTCCTCCCTTATTTGTCTTGTGATAAAATATACGTAACATCAAATTGACCATTTTAACCATTTTAAATGTACCAGTTCAGTGCATTAAATATATTCCCACTGTTCAACCATCACCATTGTCCATCTCCAGAACTTTTTCATCTTGCAAAAGTGAAACTCTGTACCCATTAAACAGCAACTCCCTGCTCCCCCTTCCTTAGCCCCTGGAGAACGCCATTCTACTTTCTGTCCATGAGTTTGACTGTTCTAGGTACCTCATAGAAGTAGATTCATACAATATTTGTCCTTTTGTGTCTGGCTTATTTTACTGAGCATAACACCCTCAAGGTTCATCTATGTAGTAGCAGGTGTCCGAATTTTTTTCAAAGCTGAATAATTCCATTGTATGTATATATCACGATTTATTTATCTGCCAGTGGGCATTTGGGTTCTTTCTACCTTTTGGCTACTGTGAGTACTGCTTTGAACATTGGTGTACCCAATAGACTTTTTCAAAAAATGAACAATAGACTTCTTTTAAACCTTATTTTTTTTTCTACAAAAAGATTTAGGCAGGGTTGTAAATTCTTCTAGCACAAGCTGTGTTGTTTTGATGTTCTACGCATTGTACCTAGAACATCCATATAGAAACTACCCGTAGTTCCCAAGGGTGGACTGGAGTTGGCCTGTGAGATTTTTCACTCACTGCCCCTCCTCCATCCCATCCTATACAGGCTGAACATGGGACAGATTATGTCTTGGAGCATCAGTTGTCTCAGACCTGCAGCTCTGCTGAGACACAGCAGAAGGGTGACCCCAGTGGCCCCAGACTGCACCATGCTTACCGAGGACTTGGTTACACCCAAACACCCTGCACCCCCCTTTGTTACCATTATTTTATCATACTGAGATAAAACCACCAGTTTTCTTCTGACTCACTATGTTTCTGATAGAGCAGAGGTTGGGGACAGCTGAACAGAACAGCTTCGAGTACATAGAATACTGGTGGTAACTTTTCTTCCTGAAACTGAAAGTTAACTTAGCAATTAGGCATGTCCAGCTCTTCCTGGGGTTGGTATCTCCCCACCTATGGTGATCATAAAACTCCTAAGATACACATGGCCCCGGTATCTGGTAGGGGGAGCAGTAGGATGACAGAGTGCACCTGCCCCAGCCTCATAGCACATTGAGTACCATTTTGTGGGTTTTCCATAAGACCCAATCAGAATGGGGAAGTGGGAGAGGGGGAGAGAGTCCATTTTCTACTCACTCTTATGCTCATTATAGACGGTGGTACTCATGTTCTTAAGTTGCCAAATAAATCTGCATTTGTAATTACAGAGGATAATTTATTCATCATATTTCTCCTAAATAAAATTAAAAATTAAATCTGTTGGCCTTTATCAAAGACAACTCTAAAGTTGTAATGAAGAATCAATCATTTTATTAATTTTAACACATCCCTCCCTTAAAGACTCTATTCCCTATACTGAATGCCTGTCAAAGACATAAGAAGGTTTTTTTTGAAGAAAATACTAAATGTTGATAGATTTTAACATGTGGGACACAATTTAGGAGATAGAATAAAACGTCTCACTATTTCTAAAGATTACTCGGGTGGATTAATGAAAAAACTATCAGAAGACTAACAATTCTTCTATCAAGTGTGAACTGATAAATTTATTAGCCTCCTTTAGTGTGGACTGTTCTCAGAGAATGGTGAAAAACTAAAGACATCTTATATTCTTTCCCTGGTTCCTTTAGTATTTACCTTCCCCCCCCCCTTCATTTCACAAATGTACATATTCTGACATATGCATCTGTGTTAAACTCATTTGTAAATTACAAAATTATCTCCAAGAGCCATCTCTACAGAAGGTAAATTTTTTAATAAAGGCTTTGGAAACTAATACCAAAGGTAAAAGTGTTTTAACGTGTGATGGCTTTTCAACTAATACATTGATTCTTGAGAAATTGGTGAAGTATATTCCAGTCTGGATGGAACTGTGTTAACAGTAGTAGCAACATGATCTTTCTTTTTTGGTTCAGTAGCATTCCTTTGACATTTGTTGTGTTTGCTTTAAAAATGGAAAGAGATTGTTGGGCCTTTAATGTTACATGTGAAATGTTTTCAAGAAAGTTAACCTGGAAATACTTCATGTTTGGGCACAGATAGCAGTGGTAAATGTGGCTTCTGTGGAGAGCCTTTTAAGAATCTGAGTAGATTTTCATTAGGTTGAAGTTCCTTAGGACAGAAGACAGATGGATCAATTAGGAAAAAGGTTTTCTGTTGACCTCTTGTCTACAGGTCACCCCCCCTTCCCAGGATCTGTTTTCCTGTTCACTTGAACCCCCTTCAGGAAAAGGCAAGGGTAAATGAAAATGAGACCTGTGGCCCTGCTTCCAGACTGAAGTGAATGGCCTTCTACAGTCTCTGTCAGCTTATTTAGTCATTGGAAAATATAAAGCTATGAGGTTGCCCCTCTCCACACATCCAGCCTCAGTGTCTTGACCCTGCCAGTTATTCTTGGCTGTGGTCTTTTGTGTCCTTTTTGTCCTCTGATTGTATCCACCTGCCCACATAGGCTTTGCGTTACAGATCATAATCATTTTTTTCCCCTTGGGAGTTTAAAGTAGGTGGTTGAAAACACCCATCTCTCAAGCTGCACTCTCCATCATTTTGAGTTGGTTTTCAGGTCCCACTCACTGTTTTCACTGCTATTTTCAGTCCCGCTCACTGTTTTCACATCACGGAGTATGGATGATATGATTGAATTCTGCCTCCCAAGTTCCTTGCAGGTCCGGAGGCAGTGCAACCTGTATTCGAAAGAGAAGGACTTACACTCAGTTATTAGCTTCCCCGGGGAAAGTCCCATTTCCAAAACGTAAGGCAGTTCTCTGATTCCTCCCCTACAAGGCTCTGCGCCCTGAGCTCCACCTGCTGTAATCTCAGGAGCAAGCAGAGCAGGGCAGGACATGGTGAGCTGGTGAGCAGATGCCCAGCCCTGTCGCCCACTTGCTCCATTCACATCGGACAGCCCCCTCAGCTCTGCCAGCCACTCCTCCCCTCGACACTCCCAAATCCCCCTTTGTCTTATTATCCCCACCAAGTCTGGTAGAGCCTTTCCTAGTCTTTGCTGATAGAGACACTGTGTTTTCAGCCACTTTTCTATGTTTCAGATTTTTCATACTCCTTTTTAAACATACTAAGAATAGAATCTACGTTTATAGAGAACTCTCTGGAATAATCCTTACACAGCATGGTAATGTTCACCTTCATACCTATGGTGGATAAGAGTCTTTTTAAAGAGGAGCAAGACTTTCAGGGGTGCCCGGGTGGCTCGGTTGGGCGTCCAACTCTTGGTTTTGGCTCAGGTCATGATCCCGGGGTCATGGGATCAACCCTGAGTGTCAGGCTCTGCACTGAGCGTGGTGCCTGCTTAAGTCTGAATCTCTCTCTCTCTCTCTCTCTCTCTCTTTCTCTCTCCTTTTTTTTTTTTTAATTTTTTTTAATGTTTATTTTTGAGACAGAGAGAGACAGAGCATGAATGGGGGAGGGGCAGAGAGAGAGGGAGACACAGAATCGGAAGCAGGCTCCAGGCTCTGAGCCATCAGCCCAGAGCCTGACGCAGGGCTCGAACTCACGAACCGTGAGATCGTGACCTGAGCCGAAGTCGGACACTCAACCGATTGAGCCACCCAGGCGCCCCTCTCTCTCCTTCTTAAAAATAAATAAAGAGGAGCAAGACTTTCATAAACTAATAATACCATCATAGAGAAGAAGCGGTAAGAACCCTATATGCAAAAGTGATTCTGGTCAAGCATCCATGATAAGACTTTTCTGATTCTGTTCTAAAATAGTATACAGCCTTATCAATTTTTGTCATCCATTCCTTCACCAATAATTAACCAAACCTGAAGAGTGTCCTTTGTACCAGGCCCTGTGTCCTGTGTTGGGGATACAAAAAAACTAGAAAGTCCATGCCTTGAAGGGCTTATGGTCCAGTATATTTTGATTAAAATAAAGGTTTCGGCATTCAGAATACTCAAGGAGTGGAATGTTCTAGTTTTCCATACTTCCTTGTTAACTTTTTCCTTCCTGTGCACACCTCACAATGGGCTCTCAATAAGTATTCTCTTCTTATCATAGTGCATTTATACAGAATTGATGACTGTGGACTTTGTACTGTTAATTTCTTTATTTTCCTTGAAATGTGCATCTTCTTTTTTTTTAAGTGAGATATAACTGACATATAAAATTTTATTAGTTTTAGGTGTACAAAATAATGACTCAATATTTGTATATATTCTGAAATTATCACCACAGTAAGTGTAGTGAGCATCCATCACCATATTTTTTTAATGTTTATTTACTTTTGAGAGAGAGATTGAGAGCAGGGGAGAGGCAGAGAGAGAGGGGGGGAGAGAGAATTCTAAGCAGGCTCTGCAATGTCAGCACAGAGCCTGATGTGGGGCTTGAACTCACAAACTGTTGAGATCATGACCTGAGCCGAGATCAAGAGTTAGATGCTCAACCAATTGAGTCACTCAGGCTCCCCATTCGTCACCATATATAGTTACAATTTTTTTTTCTTATGATGAGAACTTTTAAGATCTACTCTCTTAGCAACTTTTAAATATGCATTACAGTATTGTTAACTATAGTCATCATGGTATACATCACATCCTCAGGATTTATACCTAGAAATTTTTACCTTTTGGCCACCTTTATCCACTTTGCCCACCTCCACTGTCCTCTGGCAACCACCAATCTGTTCTATTTTGGAGTTTGTTTGGTTTTTAATTCTACACATAAGAGAGATCATGCTGTATTTGTTTTCTCTATCTGACTTATTTTCCTTAGCACAGTGCCCTCAAGGTCCAAACATGTTGCAAATGGAAGGAATTCCTTCTTTTTTACATCTGAGTAATATTCCATTTTGTTTATACTGTGTATATGTACATATATACACACACAGTATATGTTTTATATGTATTATATATTTATAGTATTTTACATACTATAGCGTAATATGCTATACTATATCATGGTATTACATAGTGTTTGTAATATACCATAGTATGTAATATACGGTGTGTATATAATATATATAGTATTACATAGTATTATAGTATATGTATAATGTATATTTTATAGTATATATATAATACATATAGTATTTTATGTATATAGAATGTGTATGTGCATATGTGTGTGTGTGTGTGTGTGTGTGTGTGTAAAATGGTTTTTCTTTATTCATTCACCCATGAACTTAGATTGTTCCATTTCTTGACTGTTATAAATAATGCAGTGAATGTGGGGTGCAATATCTTTTCAAGATAGTGAGTTCATTTCCATTGGATAAATACCAGAACTGGAATTTCTGGATCACATGGCAGTTTTATTTATGCTGCTAATTTCTTTCATCTACTCTCTATTAAATTTCCTTCAGTCCAACAGAGCAGAGAGGTTGATACTAATGGACGTTCATATATCCAGGTGTATATTTTTTCATTTGGACTTTGAGCTACGTTAAGAAATAGTCACTCCTCTGTTTTCCCTGCCTCGTCAGTGTGCATTTTACAAAAAGCCGACTAGTGAGCACACGTGGTAAACACACTATCATGACGGTGATGACAGTTGCTCGTGTTATGCCACATATTTTAAGTGTCCCACTGAGAATCAAAGCTCTTTTGTGGTAAAAGTTCAGTCCGGCATTTATTGGATACAAATAATGATGCTGTTTGTTGTTTATACTCAAGGCTTAACGTGACCTGGTCTTTGTTCTTTTTGGATCTGAACATAAATTCAAAGAAAGGTCTCGCAGCAGTTACACAGAAACTTGTAGTTCAAGAGAGGTTTTTAATATTTTTTATAAGGGAACAAAACATTGAGTACTCTGAAATTAGTGGTTTAACTAGTCAAAAAAAAATCTCTTTCAAAGGATGTATTTCTTTTTGATAACCTTATTAGCTTTCTTTATAGATGCAATGTATGTATTATAAAGCTCTAGGCAATTTTTAACTGCCTGAGTTTATTAACAAGCAATTTTGGGCTTACCTCTAGAATCCCCAGCATTTTCAGAAAATGGAAAAAAATCTACTCACATAACATTTCTGTCTGGATTTTTTTTTTTTTTTTGTGGTGGCGGTGGTGTTGGGGTGCTTAAATAGAATATTTCCATGCAAGATCTTTTGTTACAGAATCCTTTTTTAAAAAGGAAATGTCCTGGGGCACCGGGGTGGCTCAGTCAGTTAAGCATCTGAGTCTTGATATCAGCTTAAGTCATGATCTCACAGTTGTGAGATTGAGCCTCGAGTCAGGCTCCACACTCAGTGTGGAGCCTGCTTGGGATTCTCTCTCTCCCTCTCTCTCTGCTCCTCCCCTGCTCACTCACATGCTGTCTCTCTCCAAATAAATAAATAAACATTTTTAAAATAAATAAATAAAAATTAAAAAGGAAATGTCCTTATAAGGGAAACTATACTTTTTTTTAAATATTTATTTGAGCAGAGTGCAAGTGGGGGAGGGTCAGAGAGAAGGGGACAGAGCTGACAGGCTGACAGCAGCAAGCCGGATGTGGGGCTCAAACCCACGAACTGTGAGGTCATGACCTGAGCCGAAGTCGGAAGCTCAACTGACTGAGCTACCCAGGCACCCCAACCATTTTAAATTCTAAACTATTGCAAAAGACAATATCCCAAATATTAGTTGTTGTAAGTTCTTAAACGTTGTTTGCTGTATTGCTGTCCTTGCCACAGTTCGGGGAGCTAGAATAGGATAACTCTTACTCTTGGGGTATCATTTCCTCATATTTTCATTCTGATTGAAGACATCTGTTTTCCTTTGACTTAGAATCATGCAGCTCTAAAAAACAATAGGGAGACTGTGTATCTCATGTACTATAGGACTCTTGTTTTTAGATTTGGGGTCATTGCCGACTGAATTCTGACTGTGGTATTCATGTGCATTTTCTTTTCTCTGCCTTTATGTTTCTTCGGTTCCTACACCACTTGATGTCCCCCAAACGGGCTGGTATTTTAGAATAGTAACGTCTGACTTCTTTCATTCTGCGGGTGGAAGCACTGCCTGGTTGGCTCCAACTTTTGGAATGGGAATCTGACGCTCATTGTGTCGCTCTGGCAGAGAGAGTGGGAGCCACCTGCCGGGGTGGCGTGGTTCCCACACACAACATGACGTGCCAGCTTCAAGGCAGCAAAGATGCCAGGCATCGAGTGCTGAAGAGGGGAGCTCATACAATGTGATGCTTTCACTGAAAGAAGATCTTCCCACCAGAAAGTAGTACCAGCTCCGAAGCACATGCTTCATTAAATTGATCACATCTGTTGGCACTTGTGGGTGTTAGCACTGACAAGTGTCTCTCTGTTAGTGCATTTTGGTTTTTTTTTTCTTTTTTTTCTTTTTTGGCCTGTGCTTCCTCCACTCTATTAGCCTTTGCCTCATTTATCTAAGTGATTGTATTATCTTAGATAATGCAGACATAGACTGAGACAAACATTTTCGAGGCCAGTTTATGAAGCTCTGGATCATAAACTGTTGATGTTTCCTAAAGCTGCATAATTATCCTAGAGCAAGGTGTCTTCCTACGTGAGGAGAGAGGTCACATGGTATAAGAATGGTTCCTTTTCTCCTTCTCCTGGGTCATTGGTGGTTGCAATTTAGCAGACTGGCTGGAGATGAGACAGAGGACTCTGGGTAAACGCAACATCCTGAGATGCTCGCATGTAGCTACGTACCAGTTAGATTTCCCTATTTGGGGAGGATTGTTTTGAATACAAATATTCATAAATACAACCACACTGGAGGCGACATCTGGCTCTCAGAATTTATGGTCACTGTTTGTAACAGCTATGAATTTAAAATTAACACGGTCAACTTTTGCTGTGCCTTTTTAATATTCCTTGTGTAATTTTTTAAATGTTTAATTCCAGTATCGTTGACATACAGTGTTATATTAGGCTTATGTAATTTTTTTAACTTTTTTTTTTAAAGAGTCTCTTACATGATGGGAATTTTTCCATTGTGAGGAAATTTCAAGACATTAATGTCAAAAGATGTGACTTCTGGCTGTATTTTTGTTCACATTGAAAGTGAATTGTTAACTTTTTTGTATTAAATTGCATATCATAATTGCATAACAAATGTGGTAATATAAGACTTCTGGTAGACATAGAAATAAATGAAATTGATTCCCCAAATACCTATTGAGCACCAGCTGTTGGAGGTAGCCTATCATTATCTGTTTCAGCTGTCCTATTAAAATGTTCAAACTTGGAAATAAAAAAATGGCTTTCATTAGTTAATAAGTTAATTTCATTAGTTAATAAGAGCATACCCAAAGAAATGCAAAGCCCAAACTCATCTAGAGATGCTATATCTTTGCAACTATTAGCATTGGTCACCTTGACAAATCAAGACTCAAAAAGGAGTCTTGAGTCTGAGGAATTACATGGGTAAAACTATGCTAGAGCAGGCCATATTACTAGAAGTGCACTAGGCTGGGCTGTCCCCAGACTCAGAACCAGTTTCCCAGTTGAGTATTTACTTTTTATAAGGCCCTCCTTGACCACTCCCATACTGGAAATAGTGCCAATGGTATGTACATTGGCGTTTTAAGACATCAGTTAAATTAAGCTTTCCAGTTTGAATGCTGGAAAAAGTGAAATGTGTGTGCATGAATAGTCCTATAACTCCTGATAACATGTCAAGTGGCCAGTCTGGGAGGGGGTTGCAAGAGAAAGATTTAAATAGACAAGCTCGCTTCATACTTTCTGAGTTTTCGAAGGCAGACTTGGAATACAATTAAAGCCATGAGCAGATCATTTCATCTGTGAGCTGGGTCTCTGAGCACATGATATAGACAGGGCTGTGCAGTAGGAACACAGGATGAGCCATGCACGTAATTTTTAAATGTCTAGTAGCCACATTATAAAAAGATGCAGTTGGATGAATTTTAACTGCAGTTTTTAGCCAGATGTATAAAAAATACTATAATTTCAACATGTAAAAGTCAGTATAAAAATTATGAAATATTTTACATTTTCTTTTTTCATACTGAGTCTTCAAAATCGGGTGTGTATTTTATACTTAACAACGCATCTCACTAGGGACCAGACACATTTCAGGTGCTCATTAGCTATAATGCCTACTCTTCTGAACAGTGTAGTCTAAGATTTGATTTTCTGAATATAAAGCCATCCCTAGGTTTGTAACTGACAACTGAAATTTTGCTTTTGACCAGAAATTGCCACTGTTGAGAAGTGGCATAATATTTAAAAATCACTGTAACTTAAGAAATTTCTTCAGCAAAGAAACGTTGTCTTTCGCATGCTTTTTACCAGACATGTCTGCACAAAATCATAAGAGGTAAGTAGAGAGTGGAAATCTTCCAAAAGAATCGTGATAGAGGATTTGAGAGGTGTGAGGTGTCCAGGTCCCTTGCAGAAATTTGGGGTTTGAGAAATGTGGTGAAAGTATGGAGTGAGATTAGGAAGAAGGTTATCAGTAAATGTGAAAGCTGTGTTTCCTATGCAAGTTATTTTTCTGTATTCAGTGAAATCTCTGATTTTGCCATCTAAGGAGAAAACCATTTTAAATTCCAGACAAGTGGAACCTGAGCCCATTACTTTCACATCTCCATACTCATTTAACTTTGTGTTAATGGAGTGCTTCAGAAGCTGTCCTTTGGGTGTTTTAATGGAGGAACTGGGAATTTTTTTCCTATCCAAGCCACTGGTCCATGATAGGGGGAAATTCATCTAGGTTACACAGTCAAGTAAAATACAAGCTAGTTCAGTTTTTTAGGAAGGAATGTAAAATGGTCAAGGAACCTTCTTTAAATGTTAAGAACAGGGAGCATCACATTGGGAAGTCATTATGTTTTATTAAGAGTTAGACACACACACACACACACACACACACACACACACACACACACACACACACTCACAAGCATAGGGGCACCTGGGTGGCTCAGTCGTTAACCATCAGACTCTTGATTTCAGCTCAGGTCATGATCTCATAGCTCGGGAGATCAAGCCCCACGTTGGGCTCTGTGCTGACAGCATGGAGCCTGCTTGGGATTCTCTCTCTCCCTTTCTCTCTCTCTCTGGTCCCCTGCTCCCACACACTCTCTCTCTCTCTCAAAATAAATGAACTTAAAAAGAAAAGTTACAAATACAGATTGTGGGAATGAGGAAGCTTAGAAAAAGCCAGTCCAGGCGGTGGGGGAGAGGTCCATTTGGTTTCTAGTGAACCATCAGATCTAATGCTTAGTGGACGTGGAAGCAGCATGCTGAGACCAGGGACCCCAGCACATCTCCCGAGCTGCCGTAGTGCCCGTCCCATTGTGAGCCCTGAGGGGCACAGGAGCCTGGCTGGGGGTCATTTACCCTTTTATCTGTGGAGAAGACCCCATGGTAATACATGAGTTCTTATAATTAAAGACATCTAATTACCTACCAACTGCTAATATGAGAAAATCCTGAGAGTGGTTTGACGCAGACTCAGGAGGATGTGTTATGGGAGAAAAGCTCAGTGGACCATATGTCCACAGCATGGAGAGGACAAGCCTTAAGGGTGTTATCTGCCATCCATCTCCATCATATGGCAGAAGGTTACAGTGCCTTGTGAGCTGTGACCACCTCCATTCTGCCCGCTGAACCCCTGGGCTGAGCTGCTGATACTTGTGAGGCCTTTCCTAAAATCATAATTTAAAAGGAATTGACCAAGGGACACCTGGGTGGCTCAGTCGGTTAAGCATCCAGCTTCAGCTCAGATCATGATCTCACAGTTCATAGGTTCCAGCCACATGTCGGGCTCTGTGCTGACAGCTCAGACCCTGGAGCCCGCTTCGGATTCTGTGGCTCCCTCTCTCTGCCCTTCCCCGCTGGTGCTCTCCCTCCCTCTATCAAAAATAAACAAACATTAAAAAAAAAAATTAGAATCACCTGGAAGGCTGGTTAAAAGGCCAGTTGCTGGGCTCCACCATCAGGTTTCTGATTGCACAGCTCTGGGTGGGGCCTGAGACTCTGAATTTCTAACAGGATCCAAGGGCAGGTGCATGGACCACACACTGTCACTACCCTGGTTCAGGGCACTGGTCCCAAGTGTGGGTGATTTCTGCCCCACTGTTCTCAGGGGTGTTTGACAAAGCCTGTGGCATTCTTGGTTGTCACATCTGAGGGCTGGGAGGGCTGCTGGCATCTAATGGGTGGAAGCTAACGAGGCTGTCAAACATGCACATAGTTAAAAAAAAATTAAGGATATGTGAAGGGCTGTACAGTGGGAAAGCATAGACTTTATCCCTCTGCTGCCCAAATTTTCTTCTTAGAACTGTTCAGAAACAACTGTGGTTGGTTTCTTGTGTGTTTTACAGATATGTTTTGCATTTACAACCATGTTTCTATAATTTTTAACACAAATGGCCAGGCATTTCTGTATAGTTTTTCTCCTCTCAAATATATCAGTAGGTAGGTAATGTTGCTCCCAATTTATAGATGAAGTCGTTGAGACTGTGAGTGGAAGTAATTTGCTCAAGGTCACATAGTAAATGGCAGAGCCGGATTTTGGACCAAGAGTTCTGGTTTTGATCAGAACTGAACCAAGATTCGTAGGAACTCCAGGCAAGCTAATGGTTTGGCCCTCCAAGCAGGTTTGCTTTGCCCTACTTCAAACCTATGTCTTTTTTAAATGTGTACCATCTATGTAGATGAGGGGGTGAGGGCCTTACAAAGGACATGTGGCCTCTCTCCAGCAGTTCAGCCCTGGCCCCAAATTGCAGATATCACCCACCAAACAGAATAAAGCCAGACCCTCCCTTGGCTGGAGGCAGTTCAGGGACCATCAGTTTTAACTCAAGGTCAGTCCCACCCCAGGCTTCTTACTACAGAGTTCCCATTTCTAAGGATGTTCTGGCTTGAAGCCCCATGTAGGTTGGCAGCCCAGCCCAGCCTGGCCTGGGCCTTTACCTGGACTTCTGTGCCTACAGTTGTAGGCTTTCTCAGGGCAGCTCAGGCATTGCCATCACTGCTGTGGTGATAGCAGCAGTCACTGCTGGGGCCATCCTATAATCAGATGCAGTGCTCACACTCTCAGTGGGACTTCTCAACACAGCCTGTCAGAGTGGCCTGTTAGGTGGCTGGCAGGTCAGGAAGTAGGAACTTGCCCCATAGGGAGTCTGCAATGAGATATCTTGGTGGCCAGGCCTTCATTGCGGTGCCTCCAACAGGCTGTGGGTACCTGCTAGGATGTGCCTTGAGAGTGGGTATGTATATCATTTAGACAGTGCTGTTTAACTAGAAATGCAGAGTGTAATACACTTGCCCACAGAGAAATGCTATCAGAAGACCAACCTCTTTTTAAATCGTGGCTATTTAGAGCACATGCTTAGGATTTTAGTCCCTGGTGCTACCAGGGCTAAGCTGTGTTGCATGATGTTTATGTCTGTCATTTCTCTATCAGCAGGTAACAAGGAGGGAACACATTCTACGTTCTGGGTGTTGCTGAGTATCCTCCTGGGAGCGGTGGCCATGCTGTGTAAAGAGCAAGGGATCACTGTGCTGGTAAGACCTGAGATGCAGTCAGGGCCTGCCCCTCCCTCTGCCACAGTAGAGACGTCTCGGGCTAGCCCTGCCTCTGTGACTTCCTCCACTTCTCAACCCCATTACCAGCCAGTCAGGGACCCTTCTATCAGTTACTTGTGCTTTTAGTACATGTAGTGTTTCATGGAAATGGACTGTTTCAGTTGACTATCATTAGCAACCGGTGGGAAACGGAAAGTGGGAAGTTCTTACAGACAGTGATTAGCTCTCTCATGGAGGGGTGCCGTAGAAAAAGAGAAAAGAACAGTTTCAGTTTTCCAGGGTGCTGTCCTATTGCCGCACTTCGAGATACAGCAGTGGGCTGACGCCATCAAT
The DNA here is from genome assembly GCF_018350195.1 of Panthera tigris. NCBI lineage: Eukaryota > Metazoa > Chordata > Mammalia > Carnivora > Felidae > Panthera > Panthera tigris. The sequence continues at coordinate 71,060,868 of NC_056660.1, read as the reverse complement.
GCTTCTGGTCCTGATTGAAGAAGTATTGAGTGTATGTTGTGCTTGGCCTTGACTGGAAATATCAAAGAGGAAAAGAGGGGTCCTGAAGAGCAAAGGCCTCCACCTCCTATGTCTGATCAGAATCGAAGCCCCAGGAAGGGAGAGGCATTGAAATTCACTTTCCTTCTCTTCCATCGTAGCCAATTTTATGCTTGATGTTATTAGAGGAAAACTTAGAAATTAGGGCTATGATCAGGGGTAGAGAAACGGAAACAAAGTTATGGGATTTGCATGGCCCAGATAGGAATAACCTGGGAAGGAAAGAGCAGATAAATCTATATGGGGTTTGATGTAAGTCAAAGCAAAGATGAAAGAGTTTATGAGGCTCAGTCTAGAAGATGAAGGTTAGCTAGCTAAGAAATGGTGCAGAAAGAATTACTGCGCAAAGATACTTGAACTTCACGGGTTATTATTTTTTTTTAAGTTTGTTCCAAGCCGATGTTTTTCAATCTCAGCATTATTGATGTTTTGGGCTAGATCATTCTTTTTTATGGGAGGGTTGTCTTGTGCACCGTGGCAGGTGTAGCAACATCCCTGGTCTCTACCCCTAAATTCCAGTAGGACTGTCTTGACTGTCACAACTTAAAATGTCTCTAGACATTGTCAAGCATCCCCTGGGTGGCAGAATCATCCACTGCTCTAAACCTTTGCTTCGCAAAGACCAGTAGTATCAATACCATCTGGGAGCTTATTAGAAATTTAGGATCTCTGACCCCACCCCAGGCCTGCTGAACCAGAATCTCCATGTAACAAGGTCCAAGGTGGCTCCTGTTAATGTTTGAAAAGCACTAAAGGTTGAATTTATGTGACTAAAGATACTAAAGATATGGTAAAATTTAGCTGTTTTCAAACATTTGATTAGAATGTGGACATTTTGATGATGTATTTAAATGGGCAGTTGGAGAGTGCCAAAATTCTATTTGGCTCAGTCCTTGTAATGATGTGATCCCCTCACCCCTTGGTGACTCATAGGGAGAAAAACAAATGGTATAAGACAGTGGCAGCTCAACAGGAAGCTTCTGCCTTCTAGAAGATGGTTTACACCAGGGGAGAAATGGTCTTCTGTGACTCACTAAAATCCTGTATCTCATGAGTGAATAAAATCAGAATTCTTTGAAATGATTAACCCAGTGCTGGCCTGTGTATTAGATAATTAATGGCTTCCAGCATTTATGGGAGAGGGTTAAGTAGGGATCCTTGCTCTAAAAGCCACAAATTACCACTGGCTTCTGATGATTTATGATTTTCTTCACCGCAAAGCCCCACATCAAAAAGACCAAAGTCATTTAGGGGGAGCTTTAACCACAGATGCCATATGCACTGTGACCACTTTAGATTGGTCAGGGAGTTCCACAAGTTGACCTTGCCTACAGCGGTGACGTCTACAGAAAGTCCATTGCAGGGCAGAGAAGGGAATCCAAGGCCCATCTAGCCTGGCAAAAGCAGCCCTCGCCTTCTGGAAAGAAACTATTTTGGGTCTACTGGAAGTTACCAGCGGAAGTGGAGCTGCATCACATCCCAGACACTGGCTTCACGTAATGGAAGTTATTTGTCGTTCACCTCGCAGCCGTGGGTGGAGGTGGCTGTTGTCCACACAGTGGACGCTAGCTGGTGCAGGTTCTGCCCTCTGGAGTGTGTAGTTTCCACCATTGCCCTGATGGTGTCCATCACAGCCAGCCAGAAGGGGAAACCAAGTGACGGAGTGTGCCCAGGTTATAAGCAAACCTCCAAAATAATGCATAAGCGCTTTGAGCCACGTTCTGGAGGCTGAAACTCAAGTCACATGACCACAGGTAGCTGCAGGGCTGGCTGGGAAGTGCTGCTGGGCTGTGTGCCCAGCAAGACCTGAAAACCAGCGGACAGCCAGGAGTCTGCACCTGAGAGATCCAGAGCCCCATCAGAGATGATTTCTTATGTTGTGCCCCTGCTACTACTACACGTGCTGAAATCAGTCAGCGCTTGGCGTTCTTGAGGTGTGACTAATTACTTACATGGCTCGGTTTTCGAGGTTGACGGCTGCCTTTATCTTCTGAGGCATAATTACTGTGCAGGTAACCCCTCTGTTAAGCCACTAAGAGACTATTTTATAGTAAAAGAAAAAAAAATAGGCAAGAGGGACCTCTGGAGAACTTCTCCTGGGAACCCCAAATTTCCAGCTATCCTGAATCCTTAGACTACTCTTCTGTGCAGACTATGAAATTATGACCAACAGGGATCTACTAGGCAGGAAATCTGATACATCACCATGAGCCGATTTCATAAGAACAATAGTGGGGTGTCTGTTTTACAGCTGGAGACGTCTCCCGTGATTATCTTAGCCACTGCAATTCTTGTCGAGATTCAGTAATAAAATTGTGAAGTGTAATTGCCACCTAATCAGAGCCAGGCTCTCCCTCACTGATTGCCTTGCTTTGCTTCCTCAGGGTTTGAATGCAGTCTTTGACATCTTGGTGATAGGCAAATTAAATGTTCTGGAAATGGTCCAGAAGGTACTACATAAAGACAAATCATTAGAGGTGAGTATATACTTTTTGTCTCCAGCCCAGACATGGAAAATGTCAAGTACCAGCTGATTTAAAACGCCATTTTCAAAATATTTCTCGCCGTTTTGAATTTGAAAATAGCTAGCCCTTTTCAGCACGGCAGCAGAGCAGTTCGGGCAGAAGTGCTGCACACGTGCACTGAGCTCGGCTGCGCTTTTATTTGAAAACGCACGACATCAGGAGCTTTGCGTTGACCTTTCAGAACCTTGGCGTGCTCAGGAATGGGGGCCTCCTCTTCAGGATGACCCTTCTGGCCTCAGGGGGAGCAGGGGTGCTCTACATGCGCTGGAAAATCATGGGCACCGGCCCCCCGGCATTCACCGAGGTGGACAATCCCGCCTCCTTCGCCGACAGCATGCTGGTCAGGGTGAGTGCTGAGCCTGTCCTCCACTTCTGTCTTCTCTGCCCACTAGCTTTCAGAACCTTTGTCCCCCTCTCTGACTTCCCAACACGCCCACAAAATCCCTAATCAGTGGAACACCTCCACATTTTTTTGCTCTCACTAAGGATATTCTCGGATGAAACCAGATTTTGATTAAGGGATCGATTGAGAGGGCGTGAGTCCCTTGTATTTCCATTCTAATCAAAATTAAGAGAAATGGTTCTTTCAAATATCAGCTTTCCTGCCAGCCTCACTAAAGTGTCCCCTGACCCCATTACTGTTGTGGTAAAGGAAATTGATGTAGTGGGATTAACACAAAATCTAACCGCATCGGTAATATATCTTTAAATGTCTGGCAGTATCCAGACACTATTTCTTGTAAAGGTTTGCTTTTTCTGAAGGCAAGGTGTCAAGCCACAAATTCTTAGTGGTGCATTTCATAGAGGTAGAAATCAAAAGGAGGAAAAACGCTCTTCTTAAATTGTCAGACACATAGGTGAACCCTGGGCCTCAGATTTCCTGGGTCACAGACTTTGGGCATCACTAAGTAAATGGGACACATTTTGACCAGAAATATAACAGATGTATAGCAGAGTCTGGTGGCTTTGCTGTATTTTTCTCTATTACAGTCTGAACACATTTAATAGATTGCAAAGTATAGTCCCACGTCCAATGTAGAAATTGACATTTTATTTTATACAACTGCTCTCCTTGAACAGAAGCCTATGGATGCCTCAAAAGTGAAGTTACAAGGTATGTGTATATATACACACCATATACATATATATGGGTGTTATATATGCATATATGTATATATGTAGAAGTTCTGTATCAAATGAGTGTTTGTTTTCCTTTTGACTGACAGGCCATAAACTATAATTACTACTATTCATTGAATGCCTGGCTGCTGCTGTGCCCCTGGTGGCTGTGTTTTGATTGGTCAATGGGCTGCATCCCCCTCATTAAGTCAGCCGGTGACTGGAGAGTAATTGCACTGGCAGCACTGTGGTTCTGTCTAATTGGCCTAATATGCCAAGCCCTGTGCTCTGAAGACAGCCACAAAAGAAGGTAAGAGGCAGCACTGAATTTTAACTTCCACACTGGGCTGGATCAGAGCATTTTGCTAAATCCATTTTGCACTGATCATTTTAACAATTTTGTGGAAGTAACATCTAAGGACATTTATTTCCAAAACGTATTTATGCCTAGGATGAGTTCCATCCATTTGGAATCCATTGCTGGCTTCAACTAGTGGGGAGTGAACTTGGAGGAGGGGAACGGATGACTGCTCTGTCTCCCCCTCCCACCTTTCCCTTGAAGTAGCATCTTGAGATCCTTTTCTCTGTAGGTGGTAAAGAGTAATTTATGGTCAGAACAGAGAGTGTAATTGATGTGTGCTGTGCCCATCATTTCACAATTCTCCTTCAAAAAACTCTGGTGGATGTTCTAGTGATTCCTTCTGTTGTTGTTTAGTAGAAAATAAACCGCTGCTCCAAAGAGACTATTCTTTCTCACAAAGAGAGAGAGAGAGAGAGAGAGAGAGAGAGAGAGAGAATAAAAGGTTATTGAGAAAATAATGGAGGTGGGGGGAACAAATGTGTTTCCTGAGAAAGAAGACTATTTAAGGTAGTTGATTCCCTTTAAGCATATGTGTTTAGGGAATTAGTAATTTCTCAGAATAAGTTTTGTTTTTAAAGCTTATTTATTTTGAGAGAGAGAGAGCATGAGCAGGGGAGAGGGAGAGAGAGAGAGAGAGAGAGAATGAGAATTCCAAGCAGGCTCTGCACTGTCAGTGCAGAGCCTGATACGAGGCTCAATCTCACAAACCATGAGATCATGCGTGACCTAAGCCAAAATCAGGAGTTGGTCGCTCAACCTCCCGAGCCACCCAGGCACCCCCAAAATAAGTTTTAAGTTTACCTGTTAAATTGGTTCATAATTCTACTAACTTTAGCCCCAGTTCACCTATACACATGCAATAATGATTTTGCCTTGTTTTGTTTTGTTTTGTTTTGTTTTGTTTTTTTAAGTACTGAAGGCACAGGGTCCAGGAAGGAGCCACCAAATTTGACCTAGCTTCTTAATTTATCCTCTTGCATCATATGGGACATCAGAAATGTTGCCTAGTTCCGGAAGCTCTTTGTTGCTCAGCTTTCTTTTTGCTTGAGTGAAATATGTGGTGACATAGCTCCCAAAAATGATTGCAATTTTGTTTATTTCAGATTTTATAAAGCTTAAACTAGTAAAGTATTATTATTCCTGTTAAGGTTGGAGAGGGGATTTTTTTTTCCCATGAAAACTATAGTGGACTAATTGGGACCAAAATACCCACTGATCTATTCAATGCCTACATGGTTTGAGGGGTGTTAGGAGTAAGTGAATTAATAAGGGCTCACAAAGTGTGATCATTCTAACCTTACTTGTATGGATTGAGCACCTTACAAGTCTTGTCCATATGCTTGATGCTAAACTAAGTGCATTAGTGAGATTTTATGACTTATCCTAATACTGCCAGGCTAAATCCTCTTTACTGATGATGTTTCTCTGCTACTGCTGGTACCTTTTCCCAATTGATGACTTAAAAAAAAAAAAACACAGCCTTTATCACTAATTTAATGTTGAGTAGGATTTTTTTTTTTTTGAGAAGTCTGAAAATAGCTACTTTAATTACTTCTCACTTTCCAGGATCCTTACGCTGGGCCTAGGATTTCTCATTATCCCATTTCTCCCTGCAAGTAACTTGTTCTTCCGAGTGGGCTTTGTGGTTGCAGAAAGAGTCCTGTACCTCCCCAGTGCTGGGTACTGCATGCTGCTGACTTTTGGATTCGGAGTGCTCAGTAAACACACTAAGAAAAAGGTATTGGCCCAGGGTGGTGTGCCATTCATACCCAAGACGACTGGCTAGACCTTCCTAATGACATTTATGGTATCTCTCTGTTCCTAAGAAATTGATTGCTACTGTCGTACTGGGAATTCTATTCATAAACATGCTGAGGTGCATGATTCGCAGTGGTGAGTGGCGAAACGAAGAACAGCTTTTTAGAAGCGCCCTGTCTGTGTGTCCTCTCAACGCCAAGGTATGTTGACTGCCATGTTTCCTGAGAAAGACCTTCCTAGCATATACTTTAAGTTGAACAGCTGAATAAGAAGAAGGTCCCTTTACCTTCACGCAGAAGCTAGCATAAGACCATGACCAAATACTCGGGTTTTTCTTTGGTTTTGTTAATGATTTTGATAAATTCATTACACTTCCAGTTGGCCAAAATAATTCAAAAGAACTCATTAAAACCAGACAGCGTCAGTGAAACTGCAGGTTACTTAAATGACGTTTTGCCCATCTTCCAGTTGGTCCAGTCACCCACTGAAATGGTAGCAGTGAGGTGGCCGCACACATCCAGACTGTGGTTGGGGGAGGGGCAGAGTTTGAACCTCAGAACACGTGCCCGGGCCACCGCCTCAAGTCTTCCTCCGGTCTGTAACTTGAAGATGACTACACCAGTGAACAGGCAGCACTTTGGTTCAGGAAGTTTAAATTATACCATCTGATGTGCAGTATTACACATTTCTGTTGCCTGTGGCTTCTCTGCTTGTGATTCCTTTTGTCAGATTAGGTAAAAATAAATGTGTAGGCTTGAAAATTGGCAGTGTTTTTGTTGAAGCTGTTTGGTAGGAATGTGTTTCACTTGTATTCTTGATGAATCCAGTCTCTTCATTTAACCAGCTGTGCCTTTTGGGGCAAAACGAAACTGCTTTGAATTCTCACTGCCCTTTTCCATCAAGGGGAGATCATGTCTGTCTCCTGGATTTGTTGTGAGGCCTCAATGAAATATGGCGTCTGAAGAGCTCTAACATGGTAGTTAGAACATGGTGGGTGCTCAAGAAAGGTTAGCTTTTTGAGGCTCGTTTTAGTTTTGGTTGTCTCCTTAAATGAGAAAATGCTACTTGGTCAAAATGAGAGGCCAAGGGGTTAGGTTAGAAGAACCTTTTTTTGGTATAGAGTATTCATAAATAATGATACATTCTGCCTTGGGTCATCAGAACACGAGTTCCTAGCATGCTTAACTGTGATCCTGTAGGGGGAGAAAAAGAGCTCTCTGGGGTTCTGTCTCATTTCCGTAGTCTATATTTAAGAGAAAGCAGGGGCACCTGGGTGGCTCAGTCAGTTAAGTGTCTGACTTCAGCTCAGGTCATGATCTTGCCGTTCGTGAGTTCAAGCCCCACATCAGGCTCTGTTCTGACAGCTCGGAGCCTGGAGCCTGCTTCAGATTCTGTGTCTCCCTCTTTCTGTGCCCTTTCCCTGCTTGTGCCCTCTCTCTCTCTCCCTCCCTCTCTCTCTCTCAAAAATAAATGAGCATTAAAAAACTTAAAAAGGGAGAAATCAGTGATTTCAGGCAAAATTGTATGAATAAATCTCATGAACGGTTGCCATCCTATTGTGATCCTGAAGTGAGGAATAATGTAAAAGGTGCTAACTCTTTGTCTTTTTCTTGGATTAAAAAAAGAAATCTTGTTCATCTTTATAGTTAAGAGACTTAGATAAAAGAATGCATTCCTTCAAGCTTTTATCCTTAATTTGATTTGCTGACCTATCCATTTATTTTATGCTACTAAAAATAAATTGCCTGTGATTTAATTTCATAAATGTTAATAGATCTGCTTTATTTTTGCTTTTCTGTTTGAACAGCAGTAATTATAGCTTCTATTTATAAAGTTCTTCCCCACAAGGAGCTCAGATTTCTTTGTAGAGGCTCTATAATTAATCTCCATTATCCTCCCTCTAAGGTTTTTAGAGAGAAAGGTTTTATTTTCTTTATTTTTCCAAATGGAAGAAACTGAGGCATAGAAGGATGGAACTGATGTTATCTAGATTAGTAATTTAGGGGTAGATAGAGACCTGGTATGATGTGCCACCCAGGTTATGCCAGTAAGTCAGGGGGAGGGACGACCTAGGTGATGTTCAAGCCTATACGTCTGCCCTAGGATGTGATCTCATATGCTATAGGAAAGAAAGCACGAGGTGTGCACACACCACACATATGTAGTTTTCTTTTTTAAATTTAAGACACACATATAGGACCTCATCTTCAAAATGGACCCGATGGTGATCGTCCTTTCTAAGAACATTTTTCAGGATTACCATTCAGTCTGAGCAAGATGGAGGTTTGGGGTTTTAGTTTTGGTTTTTTGTTCGTTTGTTTGTTTTACTTTCCACTCTAAATTGCAGTGTAGAAAAATCGTCTTTACTTCCTTTTTTTTTTTTTTGAAAAAAGCTAGGCTGATTTCAGGGAAGAGACCTCATTTAAGAAGATACCAGTTTCCTTCAACTCTGTTGCAGGAAATACATCTTCTGTATTGGTTTCCACTTTATATTCACTGTATACGAAGTAAGTATTTGGCATCTGGCTCTGGATTAGGCCCAGAATTACAAACTGAGACTCAATCTTTTTCAAAAGATGGCACTATCCACATAGGCAGTGCCAATGCCCGGTCTGTAGTTGAATTATCCACATTGCCTTGCATATGGTAGGCACTCAAAATTAGTGATTGAATTGAGCCTTGTGGAAATCAGATTTCTTTACCCTACAATGGATGAGATACCAAGTATTTAATTATATTTACAGTCATTTTTACTTGTTAAGGCTTAAAAGGATGTGCCACTTTGTATCAACTCTGAGATACAATTCTAAACTTTTTTAACCATGAAAAGGATCATCTGCCACAATGCGGTATTTCCTTAAGGATGAGCCAGGATGGGCTATAGGATTTTTATGTGTTTAAAACATTTTGGCATCGAATGTTAGCAGAAAACTTGAAACAAACTGGTTTCAGCCCTGGAAAGTCCCTTCCATTGTTGATTTACAGGTCATGGGGCTACAGTGGACATCTTCGTCTGTGGTTTCTGTGCTGGCTTTTTTTTTTTTTTTTATGTTTTTATTTCATTTTTGAGAGAGAGAGGCAGAGTGCAAGTGGGGGAGAGGCAGAGAGAGAGGGAGACACAGAATCCGAAGCAGGCTTCAGGCTCTGAGCTGTCGGCACAGAGCCCGATGTGGGGCTCGAACTCACAAACTGTGAGATCATGATGTGAGTCAAAGTTGGACGCTTAACTGACTGAGCCACCCAGGTGCCCCTCTTTGCTGGCTTTTTGCCTCCATCTATGAATCATAAAAGCTAGAGGGAAAGTTCGAGAATAAACAGGCTTTTTCAGTCTCTTACATTGCGTGGAAACAAAAATAACTTATTCTTTAAACACTGTTTCAAGTGAACTGTTTAGGAGGGCTTCTTCGGGGTTTGTTTTTGTTTTCCAGTGGGTTATCTGGAGACCTGTTTTCTCTTCAGATACTTCCCTCCATGTAACCAACCCATAGGATGAGGCTGGGCCGATGAGACTGTTCATATCAGTTCTTAATTATGGAAAGCTTGCCTTCTTGGGCTGGATTAGACTTTTAACCAGTTCCATGGAAATAACTGCAGTCTGCATTTCTGGAGCACTCCTTTTCTCTCTCCCCTGATCTGGGTGGCTCTCCCTGGCATTCTGGGTGTCTAACAGAACCCCATGTATACTGCAGAGGGCAGTTGAACTCTTTGTCTGAGCTTCTTATTGAGAAAACAGAATTTGCCCAGAACAAAGGAAAGCAGCAGGAGCTTAGGGGCGGAAGAGGCAGGAGTTGTGCTGAAGTCTGAGTAGAAGCTGAATTTGTATTCTGGGGACCACAAGCACATTGCTCACTGGTGGGTTCATGATACGATTCTTTTGTGCGGGGATGGGAGGAGAGGTAAGCACGTCCAGGCTGGGGCTGGGAGAGGCACAAAATGAAACCATTTAGAGCACACTTTATAAAGCACATGCTACTCCCGTAGCATTAGCTATAATTTGAAGATGTTAATACCAATGAATGGACAATAGTATGGCTCAGGAAGTCTAAATTACACCGTGTGCTGCACAATAATACATATTTCTGTCACCTGTGATTTCTCTGCTTGCGATTCCTTTTGTCAGACAGAATAAAAATAAACGTATAGACTTAAAAATTGGCAGTTAAAAAACAAATCTCTGATACATACGTGCTCAAAGAATGTCACACTGTTCCATACCCTTCCAGAAATATTGGTATTTTTGAAGACATGCTGTAACTGTAGGTTAAGATTGATAAGACAGGATATGGTTATATTTTCCAAAGGGTTTTTGAAGTGTTCCAATGTAATGCTACTTGAAATGTGTTCAAACCATTATTGTGTTTCATGATACATTAACTAGGACCGCCATAACAAAGACCACAGACCAGGGGCTTAAACAAGAGACGTTTATTTTCTCACGGTTCTGGAGACCAGAAGTCCAAGATCACGGTGTCCTCACATGGTCTCTCCTCTGTGCACGTACAGTTGTTGTGAACCCACAACCTTAGTGTCTCTCTCTGTCTTCAAATTTCCTCCTCCTACAAGGACTCCAGTCAGATGGGATTAAGGCCCCACCCCAACAGCCTCATTTTCACTTAATTTCCTCTTTAAAGGTCCCGTCTCCAAATATAGTCATATTCTGAGGTCCTGGGGGTCAGGACTTCAACAGATGAATTGGGGGTGGGGGGTAGAATTCAGCTGTTAACATGCAACAAGAAACATTATTTACGTTATGAAAAAGAACAGATGGCATGAATGAGTGGGTCTAGAAATCACCTCAAGCAGTTGGCCCCGTCCTCACCCAGCACCCTCTTCGATGGGTGTGATATGGTGAGAAAAACACAGGTTTCGGAGCCTGGCTTCAAATCTAGCACCACATCCTCGGGTGAGATGCTTAATGATGCCGTAGCAACCCCTCAACCTGGCAGGGCTGCATGCAGAGAAGACACGCGTGCACAGTGCCAGCCCTGCACGGGCTCATGGCACCCTTCAGCACGTGCTGGCTGCCAGGACCCCTGTTACCATGAGCTGTTGAACGAACTTCTGTGGCATCATCTCCTCTGAGATTGCTATTGGCCTGTACATTGGAAGCCTCTAAAAGGAGCATCAGTAAATACTTCTGATAATAGTCCCGTGGGTCTGCCATTCTGCTGCCCTGCTGTCATTTTGGGTCCCGGCCCCTTTCCTTGTAACTTGTCCTGAGCCCACGTACAGTTGAGAAAATGCCCTGTGCCTTCAATTCAGCTGACTTGAGAATTTCTGGTAGCTTTGCAACTATGAGTCCAGTTTCTTCTGGTCTCCCTTACCACCCTCCTCAATCGTTACAAATGCTCTCCTGAGCCTCTCTACCTCTCTTGTTTTACCGTGAGACAAAATTCTCATAACAAAGTTAACCACTTTAGTTCTTACAAAAAAAATTAAAAATATAATTACCATATGATCCAGCAAATCCACTTCTGGGTAGATGCCCACAAGAATTGAAAGCGGGATCTCAAAGACATGTGTGAACATGCACGTTCATAGAAACACTGTTCACAGTAGCCAGAAGATGAAAGCAATCCAAGTGTCTGTCCATCGATAGACCAATAGATGAGCAAAATGTAGTGTATGCATGCAGTGGAATATTCCTCAGCCTTGAAAAGGAAGGAAATTCTGACACGTGCTACAATGTGGATGACCCTCGAGGGCATTATCTACGTGAAACGAGCCAGTCATGAAAAGACTGTACAATTATACTTCTGAAAGGGATCTAGAATGGTCAGACTCATAGAAACAGAAACTCAGAGAAACAGGATGGTGGCCGCCAGGGGCTGGGGGGAGGGAAAGATGGAGAATTACTGTGTAATGGGTATAGAGTTTCAGATATGCAAGATGAAGAGAGTTCTGGAGGTTGGTTGCACAACAGTGTGAATATACTCAACCTTACTGAACTATACACTTAAAAATGGTTAATCACTCAAAAGTAATTAAACATTGTCAACAATACTAAGATTAAAAACATTTTTAATGGTTAAGATGGTAATTTTTATGTTTAATTTACAATTAAAAACTAAAGAAAAGTCTCCCATGTGTTTTTCAGAATAAAATGATCAGTATTAAATCCCTTTTTAAATTACCCATTTTATTTATTTTTTTAATATATACATATTTTGAGAGAGAGAGAAAGAGAGAGTGCACGAGTTGGGGGAGGGGCAAAGGGAGAGAGAGAATCCTCATGGAACTTTGTCTCACAATCGTGAGATCATGACCTGAGTCAAAATCAAGAGTCTGACACTTAACCGACTGAGCCACCCAGGTGCTTCTAAATTAACCATTTTAAAGTGCACAATTCAGTGACATTTAGAGCATTCACAGAGTGGTGGGACCAGCACCTGTCTCTAGTTGTGGAATATTTCATCACCTCATTCTCTTTCTGTTGCTGTATTATTCCCTGGTGATTTCTCCAGCTTGTAGTTTGATTAGAGAAGTGGAAACAAGAAGGTCTTATGGGATCTTTTCCTCCCCTGGCTGGCTTGCTCCATGTGATCACATGACCTGTGGCTGTACTGCCTCTGTCTCCCTGCCACACTGGTGTCCCCAGCCTGCTCCTCTCCTGAGCTCAGGTGGCCATCTTGGTCTCTCTTCTTGGATTCTCCAAGGACTTCGAAATCAGCTTGATTCCTATCCCTCCCAAGCAAGCCTAGTCACCAGTCGTATCTCCCTGCAAACCATCACATCCACTCAGTTCTGGTAGTTAGAAACCTCGAGTTCATTCTTGACACGCTTCCTCACTCTTATCAATCCAGCAGCAATTTCTGTGCCTTTTGCTTCCATGGTATTCCTCAAATTCCTGTGCTTCTTCCACACCACCCTAGTACAATCTGCTGCCCTCCTTCCCCGGGACTGTCACCTCAGGCTCTCCCTGGACCCCTGACATCTGTCTCTTCCCCGCTCATGTGTTTCCCACAGTGTGACTAATTTGTTATAATATAGCCCTGATTGTGACCCTCTGCCACCCTCATATACCTGGCTGTTGTTACGGGTTGAATTGTGTCCCACAAAAGACATGTTCAAATTCTTACCCCTTGGTACCTGTGACTGGTGGCTCTGCAGATGTCACAAAGATGAAGTGGTAAAGGGTGGGCCCTTCATCCTGTGTGACTGGTATCCTTATAAAGACAGACACAGACACACAAGGAGAAGTCCTTGTGAAGACGGAGGCAGAGATTGGAACCGCTCAGCTGTAGGCCAAGGAAACGCCAAGGCCTTGCCAGCAACTGTCAGAAGACAGGAGAGAAGCATGGAAGACTTCCTCCCTCAGAACCTCCAGTGGAAACCAACCTTGCTGCCCCTTACTCTTTGCCTCTAGAACTAGGAGGGAATAAACTTCTGTGGTCTTGGGCCGCCCTAGTTTGTGGTGTTTTACTCTGTCAGCCCTAGGAAGCTCATGTACTTACATGAGCTTTGTACTGGCCTATTATTACTTCTGGGCAGAGACTAAACCAGACCTGTCACAGCTCGGGATTCCCTGTGCAGCCTGCTCTCCCATGCCCTCCCTGGTCTCCCTTGCCCTCTGCACTCCAGCGACACTGGGCTTCTTGTAGTTGCTCAACTAAACACACTGGGCTTCCTCACAGCACTGGAGCCTGCCATTGCCTGCCCTGCCTGGCACACGTACTGCAGGGGAGCCCCGTTACCTAGTGACCCCCTTCAGATCTCCCAGATCTGCAGGGCCTTTCCCCAGGACAGCCCTCCCCAGGCCCAGACCAGGCACCACTTGGGGACCCACCTTCCTCCACAGCCCCAGGTGCCTTCTAGTGACACACTTTCCAACAGGGTCATTTGACTCGCAGCCTGGGCTCCAGGACTTGGGTCTGACAGGTTTGCTCATGACTGTATCTAACTGCCAGCAGCACTCGGGCTGTCAGCATCAGTCATTACCTGAAGGAATGAGAGAGGGAGAATTTCATTAGTATGAACTAGAATGTTTGCAATACTACAGTAGAAGGTATCCTGCAAGAAAGGGCTGAATTTGTTTTAGATACAGGGCCCTGGGTAGCCAGTCAGTTGAGCGTCCGACTTTGGCTGAGGTCATGATCTTACATGTGGGTTCGAGCCCCACATTGGGCTCTCTGCTGACAGCTTGGAGCCTGGAGCCTGCTTCATATTCTCTGTCTCCGTCTCTCTCTCTCTCTCTCTCTCTCTCTCTCTCTCTCTGCCCCTCCCCTGCTCATGTTCTCTCTCTCTCAAAAATAAATAAACATAAAGCATTTTTTTAAAATACAGAATTCTTGTTTCTCCCTCTCACAGCCACATGTGGTTGGATTTTGCATCTCAGCCCCAACAGGGGATGTGTGGATGAGAAGAGGGGGACTGAGGGTTTAGCAATAAAACCAGTCCCACTTGGTAATTTTTGAGTTTTCCTTAGTTAAATATCCTTCTGTTGTACCTGAGTGATATCATCTGCTCATTGCCAGCCCGTCCTTTGAATCTTATCTTACAGGGTGGGGGATTAAAGCATGACCCTCGCCTGCCCTTTGTAAGATTTTAGCCAAAGTTCTGATGGGATGGGGTTTTTTTTGTACCTTTACCTTTTGTTTTTGGTTTGAATCTGTGATAGGTACCCGTGCTCTGAACAAAGAGGTCTATCAGCTGTTGGCCAAGTTTTTATCTGTATTTTCAGGTTCACTACAATGTTGGCAAAAACCTGGCCGATAAAGGCAATCAGACAGCTGCCATCAGATATTACCGGGAAGCTGTGAGGTACTGCAAGCTTGTCTCATTTATATACATGTCTAGGATTTACAAAGACCCCCGACTTTCAGATATCTTTGCCAATTCCTGACAGTTTAGTGAAGACTATCAAGCTTTAACAGACAGCTTGGTTTCTCTCTCTGCTTCCAGATTAAATCCCAAGTACGTTCATGCCATGAACAATCTTGGAAATATCTTAAAAGAAAGGAATGAGCTACAGGAAGCGGAAGAGCTGCTGTCTTTGGCTGTACAAATACAGTAAGCATTGTTTTCTACAATTATGCTGCATATAATTAAGTTGCATATAATTATGCAAAGTGATGAGCTCCTGCATTCTGGGGTCTTAGCTTTTCTTTTCCTTGTTCATCTTTAAAAAAAAAATTCTCTTCCAGGCCAGACTTTGCTGCCGCGTGGATGAATTTGGGCATAGTGCAGAACAGTCTGAAACGGTTCGAAGCCGCCGAGCAAAGCTACCGGACGGCGATCAAACACAGACGGAAGTACCCAGATTGCTACTACAACCTCGGACGTTTGGTAAGCGGGAGTTGGCTGTGGCTGCAGAAGAAAAGCTTGTGTTTTGGGTTTTTTTTTTCCTTTTTATAATAAAATGACAGAAATAACCCCCATGCTAGCACCCTACATCTTATAAAGTTTTCTCACAGACGCTTATCACTGGAAGGTAGCTGTTGGATTTCCTTGTCTGTAACTTTCTAAGCTCTAATTAGAGAACAATTCAACTTGAATTACCCAAGTTTAAGTTATCTCAAAGGCAACAGGTTAAACCAAGGAATAAATTAGAATTTCTTAAATCCCTTGTGCCCTATAAAACAGTACTCCAAAGGTCACTTCCTGATAAACATCAGTTTTCCCTGTTTTTAAAACACGAATAAAAACGGAGATTAAAAAAACAAACCCATAATGTGGTTTCTGAGCTTCCGACTTCTCCTTCCTCCAAGGACAGCTCCCTGGGTCCCCAGGCATTTGTACTAACTGTTCTCCCCATAAAAGAGAGCTCAGGAGGATTTATTTGAAAGGGCTTTGAGATTGTCCAATGGAAATAGGAAAGAATGTGTTCCATAGAGACTTTCTTCTTTTAGTTACTGACTAACGAGCTGATGACTCTTGATTTTCTTTTCTTATACTTTATTTCTTTATTCAAATAAATATTACAAGAGTAGCTAATACAAGAAGTTCAGTAATCTTAAAATCTGAAAACATGTATTGACAAATGATGGTGAAATAGATCAGTCATCACTTCTGAAAACCCTCCATGAGGATACACAGCTTCATCCTTAAAGCTCTGGATTTTCCTAATAAGGAAAAGAACTGTACACATAATGATATGATTTGATGGAGGTAGAACTAACTTCACTGTGGTGATCATTTCATGATATACACCTGTATCAAATCATCATCTTGTGCACCTTAAATTTACATAGGTTAAATGCCAATTACATCTCTATAAGGCTGGGAGGAAAAAGACTTACCTACAAAGAGAAAAATTCTTTAAACAAGAAAGATTATATATTCTCCCTTCAGTTAAGCTTTTAATTGGGTTTCAAGAAACTACATATGTTCATCATATATTCAGTTTGATTAAATGACACATTGAAGAGAAAATTTTTTGCTCATTTTAGCCAAACTGGAATGCATGTATAGTGATGTGACTTTTTTTTTTGAGAGAGGGAGAGGTGCAGAGAGGGGGTGGGGGGACAGAGGATCCAAAGCAGGTTCCACACTGACAGCAGAGAGCCCAACACAGGGCTTGAAGTCATGAACTGTGAGATTATGACCTGAGCCAAAGTCGGTTGCCCTGTATACTGGGGCACCTGTGTGACTCAGTCAGTTGAGCATCCAACTCTTGATTTCGGCTCAGGTCACGATCTCACAGTCATGGGATCAAGCCCCACGTCGGGCTCTGCACTGACAGTGTGGAGCCTGCTTAGGATTCTCTCTCTTTCTGCCCCTCCACCGCCCCCTGCCCCCCCGCTCTCTCAAAATAAATAAATTTAAAAAAAATTTTTTTAATAAAAGAAGTTTATATATAATTTTCCAGATTTTATCCAACCTTGTGCACAGATAGGATTACATCAAAGTTGTTTTAAAGAGATGCCTATTTATCTTCACTTTAAGGGTCCTGAAGACTTGCTTTTATGGAGTCCTTGTGTTATCAAAACAAGTCAGTCCCAAAACTGGTTGAACATCCAAGTCTTTCCACCCATCCTGGATTTAGGGAATCAGAGGCTCCATAAAAGATCTGTATTTACAAAACAAACCAACAAAATTCCCTGGACATTTCAATACCCTGTTGTTGGCCCTGCATTTGGGAAGCAGATCTATCTGAGCTTTGAGCAGACAGACTGATCAGCTCAGAGCAGAAGAGACTATTTGGGGAGGACAACCTAGAAAACATGAGTTGCTTTAAGATTATTGAAAATCCAGTCTTCAGTTATTACCTTGATGGGAATATGTTTGGTCTAATCTGCTTTGTGTCTGGACTGGGTAGTCATGATTGTGCACATTGCAGAGGCAGAATTTTATGAACAGGGGAAACAAGGTGGCAGGAATGTGTGGCTAATGATGGTGAAGTTCCACCTCTCCCACTGTGCACATGTCACTTCAAATTATGCATAGGTCACTTTAAATGGGCAGATACCGCTGGTGTTCTAAATTTTAAAGTGAAGTGGCTCCTGTGTTTATTTTTCAAAGAATAGAAGATGTGTTTCAGCTATGATGTATTCTAGGAAGCTTCCATTTCTATATACCCACTCTAGTGTGGAAAAGAGGAATTGTTTCTCCCTGGGCGTGGAGGAAAGTGACAGTAATGTGACTAAATCCGTGCAACAGCAAGATGTTTAAACAAGGAAAATTGACAGCAGGCAATTCCTGTTGTCCCACATAACTTTCTCCAGAGCCACTTGACCTCGGCCACATTTGTTTCCTTCTACATTTTAAAATTCTGATCTAGTTACATACATTGATGTTGAAGCAGCTTTCTCTGTGAAGCCTGAAGATTCAAGGAGAGCTATTATTCTAATGAGAAGCTGTCAAAAAGGGATAAAAAAGTTTACTCTATCCTCTTAGGTTCTTTCTTTGGGGCCCTGCAAACTAGACTGACTACAGATTAACAAGAGAAAAGAAACAGAGTATATTAACACATGCATCATGCATACACATAGGAAAAATTCAGTGATGAGTAACTCAAAGAGACAGAACTTGGGCTTATATAGCATCTTAACAAATACATTTGTAATTAAAATACATTTGTAGAGAAGTGACAAAAGAAAGGAAGATGTTTTAGACTTCCAAGGGTGGCAAACTATCAGAGGGTAAATGCATATAGAAACTAATGAAGGTTTGTGTGGGTCCTCCTTCGTGGCCATAGGGGGTTTATGGCAGTCCTCATGTCACTGTTTCTGCTTTGAGTCAGATAAGGGAAGCTTCTGGAAGGCTTCTTTCTGCATCTGTTGAATCTCAATTGTCGTTAGTGCAATAATCCTTATGTCAAAGTGGTATATTTGGGGAAGCACATTTTGATACCCTACATCGTTCTCTCTGAGGAGGATGGTGGGAAGACAGTAAAACTTCACCTATAATGATATAAGTAGAGACCAAAAAGTCAGGCACATACAAAGCAGGACGGATCCTTGCAAAGTTAATGAAGTGAGAATGGGGGATGGGAGCAAATTGGGTATTTTCTGAGTACTTGCACTGGGCAGTTATTACAGGGATTACTGTTTTTATTCACTGTGACTATTACACTAATACCTGCATGACATTGTGTTTGATATCCATATGAATTCTTCTTTCATTTTTTTCTTCAGCGTTGAAGGTAGCTTTTTAGATTATTGTTTGCAAACTGAGTGTATCTGCCTATAGTCTTCTAGGTTATACTTTCAAGCTCTAAAACTTAGCAGTCTTTTTCTTTCCCCTAGTAACTGCCTGTCACTGCAATTCCTTGGGGTTTGGAAAATAGAGAATTTATGCTAAATGAACCCTTTGTTGTTTTTTTTTTAATTTTTTTTTTAACGTTTATTTATTTTTGAGACAGAGAGAGACAGAGCATGAACGGGGGAGGGTCAGAGAGAGGGAGACACAGAATCCGAAACAGGCTCCAGGCTCTGAGCTGTCAGCACAGAGCCCGACGTGGGGCTCGAACTCACGGACCGCGAGATCATGACCTGAGCCGAAGTCGGCTGCCCAACCGACTGAGCCACCCAGGCGCCCCTAAATGAACCCTTTGTAAGAGTTATGTCCAAAGAAAGGAAAATAAAATATAAGGTTCGGGATTTTATCCATGTACACCAGTCCTTGGGATTCATTCCACTTTCACATAGAAGATCATCTGTTGTATTAAGTGTGTTGAGACCTTGTGCCACTCTCTGTGTGTATTGTTTACTAATTATGCTACCATAAAATGACCTTCCTATGTTCCCTTCTGCCAACTGCTCTTGCTTATTTAAAGATTTTTGTCTCCATTGTTGTTTAATTATCCAGCTTTTGCCTGCTTGACAGCTTAAAAGCATTAAGAGCTTAATCTTTAACAGCTCAACCAACACATTTATATATTGGTGAATAAGACGAACTTAATAACAAAATTTCTTTTTAAAAATCCTCTTTAGTCACTCTTTAGTAATGACAGAAATGTGTTTTGATTTCTGCACCCATATAAGAAGGGAATATAATGTAGTTTTCTTGTGAAATAGAAAATTAGGAAAAGCTGGATTATTTGGGATACGTTACTATTAGAGAATTGCAGTAATAGTGACTGGAGGCATTACTACAGACAGTTCATTCTGCAAGAACTGATTGTATGTATCACTCAGGAGCCATTTAGGAAAACAGAAGCTATGCGATTTTATTTTATTTTATTTTATTTTATTTTATTTTATTTTATTTTGTTTTATTTTATTTTATTTTATTTATTTTTATTTTTTAGTAATCTCTACACCCAACATGGGCTCGAACTTACAACCCCAAGATCAGGAGTCACATGCTCTTCCTAAGCCAGCCAGGCACCCCTATGCTAAGTATTTTAAATAGAGAAGATTCAGTGCAGAGAATGGGTTAGACAACTGTTGGAAGGCTGGAAGATAGAAGTGGTTAGATGACATGAACTGTGAGAGTGTAAGGAAACCCTGTAGCATTGGGGTAACAAACAAGAGGAAGTGGTGCCACCAGAATAGAAGGGCTCAGAGAGGGGGCTACCATCTCAGGAGCTACCATAATCTCAAGAACTAAGATCATGAAGAAGAACCACTGCTTCCAGCCTGGAATCATGGAGGTGGGGGGCAGGGGGTAGGGAGTGGGAGGAATTGCCCCATCAGATGCACTGCCAAGGAACAGGAGCAACAATGGGAGAGTGGGGGAAAGGGCCCCTCTTCAAGCCATCTGATGTCACCTGTGACTCCTGTTGGCAGAAGCCTAACAAGGGGCCAAGTGGCAAAGGACTCTGGGAAATGCATATTGCAGAGTATAGAAGGATGGGCATAGAGCATAGAGCTAAGAGGTAAATAATGTTCTCATTGCCTGTCTACTTTCTGGATGGTAGTTCTGGCTAAGTCACCATTTTCCTTGGCTTCCCTTAAAGTGTTGTTCACTTTGTATTGATAATCTAAGAAGGGTAAAGGTTGAGACAAAATAAAAGTAAATTTTGCCTGATTCAGTTGGTTGTTATTCTTCAGTAAATAGTAATAATAATAAGAAGAAGAAGTAATAACCTATGTGAAGAATTTTGGTGTTGTGTTAATGAAGTTATGTTGGTTTGCCTGTGTGTTAGAAAGAATGTCATCACAGATTTTGCCCAATTAACTCAAATGAATGTCACTTGCTAGAGAGAATTGACCGAGAAATCAGTGGAAACCCAGATACAGGCAATTAAATGTTGATATAATTAGCACCCTAAGTTATTTTACTTTTTGAACTTTTCACATCATTTCCTTGTTTAAGGGTGAAATATTGTGACCTGAGTTTCTGAGCCTCCTGAGAAATCTGACAACATCTTTAGCAAATGGATATTTGTAAGGTTTCCATAATTAAAACTTTCTTTTGCTTGCATCATATGTCACCTGTTTACCATGTGGGTCATGAGAAAATAAAAACGTTTCTGTCCTTTAATGAAAAGACAGACTTGCCAGTAAGGAAGGAAATTGCCTTGACCTTGGATAAATTGTTACCGTGTGTAGTTTTTGTAGAGTGAAAGGAAGTTCATTCAAATAAGACATGGGCATTTGAACGGAGTTAAGGCAAGAGGTTCACCTGCTAAAAAATCCATCATTTTCTGCCTCGGAATGCTTTTATTAACTATGCAGATTGAGACCCAGGCTTTCTGTGCTGTTGTCAGTGTTAAACAACAGGCCCTCTCAAAAGAAAGCAACAGATCATTCTCTCCTTCCAAAAGGAGGCAAACAGGCTTCAAATTGCCAAGATGGGGGTGCCTGGCTGGCTCCATCAGTTAAGAGCGTGTGACTCTTGATGTCTGGGTTGTTGGTTCAAGCCCCACGTTGGATATAGAGATTACATAAAAATAACATCTTAAAAAAATTGCCAAGGTGTTTCACATTGCCGCTTAAGATTTTTCCAAGGAGTTTACTGAGTATGTCTAACACACTCATCGTTTTCTGTGTAGCTTAGATGTAGGCAGAAACCGCCTACTAGAACATTCTTCACATGGCGAATTCGTCATATGTAGCTGTTAATCACATTAAATATTTATTTACCCCTTTAAATAATACCTTATCAAAGATAGACTATGTGAAGTCTTTCTGTAAAAAGAATAATGATTCGGTTTTTAATTTTTGTCTCTCTAGTAGTCTCAAATATGATTTGACACCTGGGATCATTAAATTATGAATTATAGTTAAGAGGTTGTAGGCTTGGGAACTAGACTACCTGGTTCTCATCCCCACTCTGCCATTTCTAGATGTGTAACTTTGGGCAAATTACTTAATTTTTCTGTACCTCTGTTGTTTCATCTGTAAAATGGGGATAGTTATGTACTTCAATGAGGTATTTTGAGATTCAGCGAGTTAATACGAAAAATTAGAAGTTCTGTAATTATAAGTTAGGCTTGGTAGGGGTTTGGTTTTGGGTTTGGTTATGTCCTAGAGGAAGCAAGAACATTGGAATACTGATTTTTGGGGGCCATGCTTTGTTTCCAGTACGCAGATCTGAATCGTCATGTCGATGCGTTGAATGCGTGGAGAAACGCCACTGTGCTGAAACCAGAGCACAGTTTGGCCTGGAACAACATGATCATACTCCTTGACAATACAGGTATGGAAAGGTGAATTAAATACATTGGAGGAAATGGAGCCATGATGCGGTGCCATTGAATACTTAGGAAACAGATTAGCGTGCTTTTTCTTTCTCTAGTGTGTATTAGTTTTAAAAAAATAATATGGGGTAGTACAAAAATGTCTGTTCTTCTAGAAGACAGAGTTTCCTTTGACCTATTGAAACAGGTATGTGTGGAAAAATGACACTTTACTTGGAATTAGTGCTGAGCCAGGGGTGAAGATGGGTGCTAAGATCTCGTTTCGTCTGAAGTGTGTTATCTAGCATTGCCCGTCCCCATGCTAGAGCCACCAAAAGAGCAAAAATGGCTTCTGGGTTTACGACCTGTGAAGACCATGCTCTAAAGTTCATGGACTGTTGTCAAAGGAGATGCCCTCAAACCTACAGTCAGAGTCATGGGTTCTTCTTTTAGATAGGATGCTAACAGACTTGATGATGTGGTTCCTCAGCCCAGATCTTAGCTCGGTCAACCAGGAGTTACCCTGCTCCCCTACTTTTGAAAATCCAAGCAGCCCATAAGAAATGATAGTTTTAATTTGGCAGAATTTCAAGCTGGTGAGCCATCTAAGCAGTGCTTCTAATGAAAATACAAAATGTATACTTCGATATGATAAATACTCAGTTATTAAAGTGTTACTGTGGATACTCTTATGGTGCAGACTTGTTTTCTCCGATGTGGGTATAACTGGTATCTGGGAAAAAATTAAAACTAGGTTTTATATGCTTTTAAAGAATTTAATCAAAAGCTGTTTGTATATTATTTTAGAATTGCACTAGACTGCAGTATCTTTGCAATTTATGGGGTTGTGTGTGTGTGTGTGTGTGGTGAGTATGTATACGTGTGTTGTGCTATGTGTATGTGTGTTATCTGTGTATATGTGTGTTATGTGTATATGTGTGTGATGTGTGTGTGTTATCTATAGACATGTGTGTTATGTGTTGTGTGTATATGTATATGTGTATGTTGTGCTGTGTATATGTATGTAATGTGTGTGTATTGTGTGTATGTATATGTGTGTTGTGCTGTGTGTATGTGTGTTATCTGTGCATATGTGTTACATGTTGTGTATGTGTGTGTTGTGCTGTATGTGTGTTATGTGTTATGTGTATGTGTATGTTGTGTGTATGTATATGTGTGTGCTGTGCTGTATGTATGTGTCATCTGTGTATATGTGTGTTATGTGCCATGTGTGTATGTGTCTGTGTTGTGTGTATGTGTGTGTGTGCTGTGTGTATGTATGTGTTATCTGTGTGTATATGTGTTCTGTGTTGTGTGTATGTGTGTGGTGTTTGTGTGTTGTGTGTATATTGCATGTGTATATGTGTGTTATGCATTCTTCATTGATTTTCTTAAGTCATGCAGTACAATGTTAACATGTTTTTTTTTTTTTTAATTTTCCTATGTTTTCCTTGCAGGTAATTTAGCCCAAGCTGAAGCAGTTGGAAGAGAGGCACTGGAATTAATACCTAATGATCACTCTCTGATGTTCTCGTTGGCAAATGTGCTGGGGAAGTCCCAGAAATACAAGGTGTGTAAACTGCAGGCCGTGATTTCTTGCAATTAATGCCAGCATCTGACAGAAGCCATAAATGTTACTTCTGCCCAGTTAAATTCAGAAGTAGGCAAAAACAGTGGGGGCAGTGTACCAGTGTGGCTTGGTCAAAAAGATGGATTTGCCCAAAAGATGGATTTGCACAGTCAGACTTTGTGTCCTTTCTCATCAGAATTCATCACCATTGCTCAAATGTGGGGTGGGGAGGAGAAGCCCAGAGAGGAGGCAGTGATGCCCCAGCCCCAACCCTGGCACGAAGTTGTTTGATTTTGTCCCTCGCAGGCAGGTGGGAGCTCTGATTTGTTGGCGCGGTCTTCTGCACAAAAAAATTCCAGCCCATGGGGAATGCAGGACTGGTTCTTGCCCATTTAGAGTTTTTCCTCATCTAGAGTTAAGCTGTAGGTCATCTGGAAGGCCCTGGACGTGTCTGACCAGTGGAACCAAAAGATACTAGATCCAGGCTCCCAGGACTGGCCAGGAGTGACAACTGTGAATCAGAAGGCGCACGGCGCCCTGTGGCCTGAAGGGGACTCTGTGTTCCTAACATCAGTGATCTCAGACTTCAAGCGTGCGGCTGAGAACCAGTGAGGGAGTGTATTAGATACAAATGCGCAGATTCCTCCCCACAGGATGCTGTCTCAGTCGACAGGGTGGAGTCAGGGACTGTGCACTTGCAGCTAGCATCCTGGGTTTCTAACACAGATGCTACAGAAAACACACTTTCAGATGCAGTGCCTTCATCCTCTGTGGCAGCAATTTTTTCTTTCAGAATCAGGAGCTGTATCGAATGTTGATCACACCGGGCCTAAAGGAAGTGATTCATTCATGTGTGTTCCATGTTACTTAACTTCTCCTCTGCTTATCACATACCATTATCGGCATAGTTTTCCAAAACAACAGTAAGATAGTCCATGCATGTCTCATTTTTAAATATCAGGGAGTTTGATAGCCCCGGTTAATATTTTGATGTTTCTAGATTTTGCTCCAGAGATGACTTTTTGAGGGGGTTAATTTTTATTTTTTATGGACTTACCTGTATAGAGCCAGGGAAAGAAGGCAAGTTTTGTGGTTTTCCCTTCTACCGACCTCTCCAGGCATCCCCGTCAGCCTGGGACGGGTCGGGAGTGTCCAGTGACCAGCTACAGCAAGTCATTTTCAAGATGCAGCCTATGTAACCATTGTATTGATTTTTCTATCACCCCACAGCCTATAAACTAGAACTCTATTAAGGTGACAGAACCCACGGTCCATTTGGCTTCCAGTTCATATCATTTTTTTTTCCAGATAAAGTAGAAAATACTCCATAGAGCAGAATGGAGAAATGGGTTTCCTATTTCTCTACACATTTTGCATCCTAATTGTGTAGGCCAGAGTGCTGAGCCTAAGATGAGGAAACAGAAGATGAAATCCGAAATAAGAATCTTGCAACAGTTCTGCCAAAAGGAGGGACGTGATGTTACTCCCTGAGCTGTGGTGTCAGCCACCGGGTGCTTGCTTCATATATTGTTTTAAGTTCAGGATTTGGAATTTGGATTTTCCTCTCACGATGCTGCAGAAGTGACCCCCATTGCTATTGGTCAGCTACTTCTAGCCCGTCCTTGAAGGGCACTGGGTGGGGACTCTCTGCAGAGGTGGCAAGGTGGTGGGGACTTAGGGATGGAGAGTCAGGACAGGTGTCTGCTGTCTATATAACTCACTTCACCTAAGCCTTTGCTGTTCTGTATTATCATTAACTTGACAAATCTCATTAGTGAGCCTGGAGACTTCGTGAGGGCAGAGCCCCAAGTCCCATTTTTACAACTCCTCTGCTATCCAGCGTGCTAATGGGCATTTATTAAGTGCCCGGTTACAGCTGTGAAATGGCTGAATGCTTCCCACCTTTGGCCGTGAAACATTCAGGCTTCCAGATTCCCTCTTAAGACATTGATGTGCACAGTGATCTGTATCTGTGCACAATGCCTTGTGCCCCTGTGATTATGGGGCAGATTGTCATCTGAGCAACCCTGTTACCTAACAGCAGCCCCTGAAGCATCCTTTCATGGCCACCCCACTGTTACATAACCGAGATGGAAGCATAGAACCTCTCTTTCCTCCTGATGACCCTTCTGTCAGTGAGCCATTTTTAAACTCGGGAACTTTGACTTATTTTTTCCTCCCCCATTACCTCACTCAGCCTCCTCACACCCCCACTTCAGGCTCTGCCTTGCCAAGAGCGGCAGCCCCCCAAGACGGTACAAGCCCTGCTCCCCTCTCTACACATGCCATCCTGAACACCACCGTGTCCTCCAAACCTGACTCTGACTCCACGTCCTCCTGAATGGTGTCCACACTCATGGGCATTTCAAAAATCCCTTAAACGAATCCAGAGTCCCCCGAGAACTCCTAACTTGCTTTTTCTCTCTCCATCAGTTGTCTCTAATTAACTCTGCTTCCTTTGCAAGTAGAGAAGCATTTTAAAGTAGATTTAGATTCCCTGGACTTCCTATTTCTCAGATTTTAGATTAAATGGTAATATTTGAAAGTCATCAGAAAGCATAGGTACTTAGAAACCACTCCAAATCTATGCAATCCATTTGGTTTCTTTTTTACCAGCATACCTAATATGTCAGGAAAACCTTACACTTCCTTGAACGAGTTTCAGCGACCATAGCTTGGAATGTAGACATTGACTCTGAGCTCCGGAAGTGCTGTTTGCTGACATCTTGTAACAATGTCTTCATTCAGTCCTTTTTGGACAACATCTCCAAAATATAAAATTTTCTCTGCCAGCTCTCTCTAAAAAGGTTGTGGCTTCAGAGCTGTTTGCCCAAATGCCCAGCCTGTTTCTCAGGAGTACCATGGGCCATCACAGGGCAAGGAAATTGGTCCTTCTACACTTTATAAAATGCACGATCCTAGATATTTTCCAGGAAGCCCACCTGGAAAATTCACAGAAGGTGCAGCTAGAAGGAGCAAACCTGTCCCCCATCCACCAACTTTAGTTGTTTAAGCTTACTGTTTGATACTCACTAAAGCATGTGTGGCCCTTCAGTAGCACAAATGCAGACGGGTATGAGTAGCTACCCCCAGCAGATGTCAGCAAAGAACAGTTCGGCATCTTTATCTCCCAGCATTATGGTAGAACGGGACCATCCAGGCAGCCATGGTCACATGATGATCAGGTAAAAAAACACTTGGCCATGCCTTTTTGCAGCCCGATTGGAAATGAGCACTATTTGGAGGAAATGCAAGTCTATACAAGAACCAGTTCACACACACCAGGGGCATTTGGTCATGGTCACATACAATCCTGCCACTGCTTACGTGACAGGTAGCTGTCTCTCCCTGCTTCTCCCTGCTTATTTTTTCCAGCTGAATGAGCCCCTTCTGGGTTGCTGAAGGGTTATGAGTCTTGGGGGGATTAAATCGGCCCCAGCTCCTACCTTGAGAATCCTAGAAATGAATTCATTGATGCTGAATGAAAATGACGCTTTTGTGGGTGTCCTCAACAGCCTAGCCCTTTCCTGGTCATTTGACTCTGGCTCATCCTCCATGCACCCTGAATCGAGCTACTTGCTTCAAGTTGCAAACTTCCAGCCACTTCTGGGAGGCAGGCGGCAAAGCTCATTAGCATATTCGTGCTCTCTGTGCAGCCACCATTGCTCTCCGTTGCCCATCTTCCCCTCACTATTGTTCTGTCCCCTTTGCCCTGTCACACACTTCCCTGATTGCCCTTCAGAACCTCTTAACAGGGTATGGCCCCGCTGGCCTTCCCAAATGTTTCTGGGAGAAGGATGCAGTGTCACAAAACAAGGACATTAAATGTTTAAAAACTGTACACAGCAAAACTATGTGTTGCTTTTGCATCATGCAATACCTTATTTTTTATATCATTCGTCAGGAATCCGAAGCTTTATTCCTCAAAGCAATTAAAGCTCATCCAAATTCTGCAAGTTACCATGGCAATTTGGGTAAGGAAAATTTTCAATTTGAATCATATCAAAAGTCCGCGTAAGTTTAAAGAAATGGGTGCATTTCTGTAATATCAATGTAGAGAAAGTAGTTTTTAACAAATCTAGCCTGCATTGGTCTTTATAATCTGGTTCTAAGATGTGGGGTTTTATTTATTTATTTATTTTGAGAGAGAGAGAGAGAGAGAGAGTGAGTGCAAGCAAAGAGGGAGGGACAGGATCCCAAGCATTCTTTGTGCTGTCAGCCCCATGTGGGGCTCAATCCCACAAACCATGAGATCATGATCTGAGTCGAGATCAAGAGTCAGATGCTTAACCGACTGAGCCACCCAGGTGCCCCTTTAAGATGTGTTTTTTTTTTAAAGAAATTATTACATTAAAAAGGTAGCGAAATAGTAGTCCTATGTATAAGTTATAACTGTATGACCAGACCAACACCCAAAATTCCCCACTCAGTTTATCCCCTTCTTATGATAAACTTCGAGTTTCTTTCTTTGTGTGAAAGATCCTAGAATGTTAAACACAAAATTACTTTGGAAGTTTCTGGTCTCACTTACATACTTTCCTTTATTCCATAGAGGACCTTCCATTATAGCCTGGTCTCCACTGTGTTCTTATGTTCTCTTAGGTCTCTGCTAAAAGTGTATTTACAGGGGTGCCTGGGTGGCTCAGTCCTTTAAGTGTCTGACTTTGGCTCAGGTCATGATCTCACAGTTCATGGGTTCGAGCCACACATCAGGCTCTGTGCTGACAGCTCAGAGCCTGGAGCCTGCTTCAGATTCTGTGTCTTCCTCTCTCTCTGCCCCTTCCCCACTCACATTCTGTCTCTCTCTCTCTCAAAATGAAGAAAGATTTTTTTTAAAAAGGCTATAAAAAAAACAAAATTAAAGTGCATTTACAAATTACAATTTACATAAAACTATCATTTTATGGTCAGATCTTGATGTGAGTGCCCTTATTCCTAGCTAGCAACAAACAAGCTAGTATTTTGACAAAAGATGTAGGGGAATCGTTATTCAGATGCTGGACTTGGCGCACGGTCGGGGCCCTGAGACATACCAGAGCCCAGCCATATCCAGCCTGACTTCCTGGAATTTTCATGGCAACTTTGAGAACCTTGATGTAATCTTACTTTCCTTCTTTATGTAATAATGTTGCTGTAAGAAGATGGGTCATATCTAGTGATCTGCAGAACCCCAGGAGTAACGGGAGGTGGTTAAACAGACAATCACCAGGGAATGTGGTTATTAAATAAAGTTGGCGGCACAAACAATATTATTTGAAACAATGATTTTTGAAAACTGTGTGTGTGTGTGTGCATATATATATATATATATATATATATTTTTTTTTTTTTTTTTTTTTTTTTTTTTTGGCACAAGTGGTTGGGAATACTGTAAGGTATTCAGAAGCATTTCCAATGAAATCCCTCTCTTGCTATTTCAGCTGTGCTTTATCATCGTTGGGGACATCTAGACTTGGCCAAAAAACACTATGAAATCTCTCTGCAGCTTGACCCCACTGCATCAGGAACTAAGGAGAATTATAGTCTATTAAGAAGAAAGCTAGAACAAAAGCAAAAGAAAGACGTCTGATCCTTTTTCCTTCATTTGTTGTTTGTGTGCATGAGGCATATCATTAATATGATATGATTGTGTTTAACCATTTAAAAGTCTTACATGTTGTTTATTTGACTGTTTTTTTTTCTATGAAAACAAAGACATGCAAAAAGATTACAGCACCAGCAGTATACTCTTCTTGAATGCTCGATGTGGTTTTTGCATTGAAATTGTATTTTTTCAGACGACTCAAATGTAAATCCTAAAATTCCAAAAATGAAATCTTTTTTTAATTAAAAAGAAAAAAAGAGAAAAAAAAAATTAGGTGGAGCAGAATGTAAAATTAAACCTGCATATGGGATGTGAGCCACGTTGTACAGAGACTAACACTATTAAATGTAAATTGTGAACAAGAAATCATAAATGGACTCCCACAGTTTATATAAATATCGAATATGTCTGTATATTAGAATTTTTATTTAATGACAAGAAAAAGTAAATTAAGATTTTTGTTTCTTTATCTTTTTTTAACGATAGACTGAATTTCCCTTGTAAGGAAATATATTTATTTGTATTTTTATGTTTTAAACAGGGCAAATAATTGAATGAAGAATGGAAATTTTAACGTCTAGTATATTTATATACTTTCCCGTCATTGGAAGACACTCACTCCTGCAATCATTTTTGGATTCTCCGATTTGTGCAGCTTCATGACAAAGGAAATTATGTAGTATTCACATTCTATATAAGCTGTTGGTATTAATAGTAAATTCAAGCCATGCTTTAGGCAAAAGCAGGCAGTCAGCCTGATGTTTTTGTTTTTGTTATATCCAGTATTAAGAGGGTTACATATCTCTGTAAGTTGCTTTTTTAAGTTTTTAGCTATAAGGCAGTGTTCTGTTCGGCTTAATGGAACCACAGTCATTACTATATCCAGGAAATGCAAGAGGTAGATTTTGTCTTAAAAAGAGCCACATTTGGGGAATTTGTGGTATTTTTAAGAATTGAATTTTTTTCTATTTTATTTGATCAAGATAATCCTTTTTGCTTTATTCTTCTGTATATGATGTTGACCTAATGCTTTATGCAACCTCTATAATATCTTATGCAGTAAAATTATTACACAGGCTGGTATAAAAATGTATTGCCTTCTTATTAGGTGATTTTCAAGTTTATGAACTTTGTGTCTTCCTTTCCCTTAAAATGAAATCCAAGTGACCAATTCATCCTTTTTCATATGTGGCTTCTCTTTGGTGTTAGAGACCATTTAATACAATTGTCCTCTATCCAAGTTTAGAGAATGGGATGAACAGATCCACAATGAGATGAATTTAATTCTCTACACTCACATTTTGGGGAGCAGATCTGCAATGAATTGTAATTTAGAAATTGTGACTTATGATGGTTGAGGTACATCAGGAAAGAAAGTACTGGTGTGTGACATACATCAGAAAAGGAAGTGCTGTGTTTCAAACATTTTTTAAATGGTCCCAAAATAACAGTAACAATTTATAGATCTCTTAGGGGCGGGAGCTGTCTTATTCTTATTTATGTTCCCACAGTGCTTAGCGCTCAACAGATAATAGATGCACTATATGCTTGTCGATCTTTGTTTTGAAAGCAAATTTCTTTCTTTATGACAGTACTTGCCTTTTGAGAGTAAAGAAAAATATTTCTTGTAAAAGCTCCTTCAGGAGTTTTTTTCCTACCAATACTAAAACTTTAGTGTCAAACCAAGACATGCACATCTGGGACCCCTGCCTGCAGAAGGAATCCCCTTAGCGTCCACTGCCCCATCTCTCAGGATTTCCATTATGGCTGTCTTCTCTGCAGAGAAAACAGTCATTAATTTGATTGATACTTCAGGCAGTCTTCTGTCTCCGCAGATCTTGGAAGTGCACCATGCTGGCACTGGCCCTTTTCTCTCCACCTTGAGGTGGCCACCCTCTGCTTCTTGGGTTTCCTTCCCAACAAGCGGGAAGTGGGAGTCTGTCTCTCATTTCCCCTCTTATTTTATTTTAATGTTTTCAGTGCTAATCACAGTAGGAGGTGGAGCGGGGGGGGGGGGGGGGTTGTCAAAACAGACATGGGAGAAGTGTCCAGGTTGAGAAATCTGAGAGCCTGACCATCATCCTATAGCTCCCTAATGGTGAGATCACACACACACACAAAAAGGCAGTTTGTGGTTGTCCTCTGTTTGCTACATTTCTTCCCTGTTTATATTCAGCCTTCCAGTAGTCCTTAAAAGTTTCATCCTTAGGGGCACTTGAGTAGCTCAGTCAGTTAAGCATCCAACTTTGGCTCAGGGTATGATCTCAAGGTTCGTGAGTTCAAGCTCCCCATTGGGCTCACTGCTGTCAACATGGAGCTCACTTCAAATCCTCTGTCTCCCTCTCTCTCTGCCCCTGCCCCACTATTTCTCTTTCAAAAGTAAACATTTAGGGCGCCTGGGTGGCGCAGTCGGTTAAGCGTCCGACTTCAGCCAGGTCACGATCTCGCGGTCCGTGAGTTCGAGCCCCGCGTCAGGCTCTGGGCTGATGGCTCGGAGCCTGGAGCCTGTTTCCGATTCTGCGTCTCCCTCTCTCTCTGCCCCTCCCCCGTTCATGCTCTGTCTCTCTCTGTCCCAAAAATAAATAAAAAACGTTGAAAAAAAAATTAAAAAAAAAAAAAGTAAACATTTAAAAAAAGTTTTGGGGTACAGGGCGCCTGGGTGGCTCAGTCGGTTGAGTGTCTGACTTTGGATCAAGTCATGATCTCACAGTTCATGGGTTCGAGCCCCGCATCGGGCTCTGTGCTGACAGCTTAGAGCCTGGAGCCTGCTTCGAATTCTGTGTCTCCCTCTCTCTCTGCTCCCCCCTGCTCATGCTCTGTCTCTCTCTCTCTCTCTCCTTCAAAAATAAATAAAAACATTTTAAAAAATTGTAAAAAATGTTTTGGGGTACCTAGGTGGCTCAGTCAGTTAAGAGCCCAACTCTTGGTTTCGGTATAGGTCATGATCTCACGGTTGGTGAGTTTGAGCCCCATGTCAGGCTCTGTGCTGATGGTGTGGAACCTTCTTGGGATTCTCTCAAAATAAATAAACTTCAAAAATAAATAAATTTTAAAAGTTTCATCCTTAGACTTAGCCTACTACCTTGATGGGGCTCTCTGGGGTTCTGATTCTATCCTATTTCTTAAGCATGGTCTTTACATTTATTCTATTTCAAATGACTGACTTAAAATATCATGCAGAATAAAAGGTTGAGCCCCATAGCACAGCAGTGGACATCTATGTCTGTATTCTCATCCTTCAGCTTAGACTTTGGAGTGAGAAAACCTAGACTTGGGTCTTGGTTCTCCCACTGTGATGTCATAGGCAAGCCATTTAGCATTGCTTAAGCCCCAGTTTCTCATCTGTAAAATGGAGATAATACAGCCTCCCTCACCCTAATGAAGTACTTGGCCCAGGAGACCCTCAAAAAATGACAGATTGGAATTTTAGAGAAGGGTGTAGATTTTTGCAGCACACAGATTTGACCTTAAATACATTCATTCCCTCAGTCAACAAATCTAAGTGCCTGTTGTGTGCCAGATACTCTCCTAGGCAGAGGGAATACAGTGATGAGCAGAAGTGGATATGACCCCTTGCCTTCATGTAGGGGATAGTACAGTGAGAAGCTATAATTATCACGTAGTCATATAATTAATGATAGAAGAGGGAGACCGGATCTTGCCTGAATAGTCGGAAAGGGGTTCCCTGAGGTGGCTTTTGAACTGAGATTTGAAAGGCAGAGGGGAATAAGATCACTCTAGGTCAGTAATTCTCACTCACAGGAGATTTTACTCACAGGGGACAGTTGGCAATGCCCAGAGATGTTTTTGGTTGTCAGAACTGATGGTGAGTGGGAGGATGTTACAATTACACATCCTACAATACACAGGACAGCCACCACCAAAGAAAATGATCTGGCCCAAAGTGTCAGTAGTGCCAAGGTTGAGAAAACCTGGACTGCATACATAAGAAAACCCACATGCAAAGGCCCTTCCATGAGAAAGCTAAAGTACTTGCTGAACAAAGTCCAAGGGGAAGGGGAAGGGGGAGGGGCACTTGCTGGAGCAGGTAAAAGTGACCAGGACCAGATGGTCCTTAACCATGGAACACTGCAAAGCAGGGTGAGGGGCGGGGGGCAACATGACCAGATGTCTATTTTGAAAAGATCACTTGGGCTGTCAGTGGAGACGAAATTGTAAGGAGGCAAACCAGTGAAGAGACCACTCCATGTGGCCAGGGGAGGGATGAGGGGGCTTGCTGTAGCCAAGTGGCAGTGAAGTTGGGAGACATGGGAACTGACCTAAGAAATGCTTAGGAATCAATTGGTGATGGGTAGAAGGAGAGTGGGTGAGGGAATGCCTGTGTTCCCATATGGTTACACATAGAAGCCAACAGTCAGGACCTCAGACTGGTTGGAGTTTAGCTCTAGACAAGAGGAAATCAAGTCCATGCATGTAACAAGTTCCACATAGTGACAGATGTAGACACATTTGTACATTTGTATGCTTGGCCAAACCCCAGTTTGGGAATGAAAATCATCAGTAAGGCAAGCCAGAATCTTGACAGAGGCCCTGCCAAATATGGTGTCCAGCAGATGTTCGGGTCACTGGAGCCCCTTTCACTCTACAACACATTGGTCCCAATTTTGTGATTTGTATTTTGGGGCCCATCATGCATTCCCCCCACCTGACCAAGTAGCACTAAACTTACAGCTCTCCATATTCTTTATCCCCATCTGGTGAGCTTCCACCCCTAGATTTCCACACACATGTCTGTCTTTTTTGACTAATGTGCCTCCTCTCTTAAAGGCCTCTCTCTTTCAAACAGGGTCTAGCTTTTCAAAGCCCATCTCTCTTGACTCCCATCCTACTACACTCTGAATTGCTGTCACCCATCTTAGATTGTTTTTACTCTCACATTACTACTTTTTATTTGGAGGCCATGGTCAATTCACATGCAGCTGTAAGAAATAATATAGAGATCCCAATACTCTCTACACCCAGTTTCCTCCAATGGTGACATCTTGCATGACTATAGTACAATATCACAGGCAGGAAATTGGCATTGATACATCTACCAACCTTATTCAGATTTCACCAGTTTTGTATGCACTCATTTGCATATTTAGCTCTATGACACTTTATCATGTGTAGATTTGTGTGGTCACCACAGTCAGGATATAGAACAATCCCTCTACAAGGATCTCTTGTGCTACTCTCATGTTATTATTTGTCTCAAATATTTTCTTGAGCACCAACTGTGCCTGCTGCTGGGGATACCATCGAAAGTGAAAACAAGGGGGATCCATGCCCCCGTGGAGCTTCAGTTTACGTTATGTCTGCCTTAAGCATGGTTCCCAGCCCCCTTTCCAGGGGACTTCTCTCAGCCCACAGGCCCCTTGGTCAGGCATTTGCATCTTCTACATTTGTAGCTGTCCAAGTTCAAAATTCTCCATCAGTTGGGGAATCTGTTTTTCCTGGAGGCAATGAAATATACAATCAAGATGAATTTTCTATTTCACAGGAACAGATATTGGTTCGGTTACCTCTGCCTTCTCCTTTGAGCCCCATATTTATAGTGAAAGCTTCACCAGGCATCCACAGGAAGGGAAGAGTATATTGAGGCAGAAACTCCATTGAGGGGTCAGCCATATTGTACATGGATAAGGGGAGGCACCTACCATATTGACCCAAATAGAGGGATCCCAGAGTTGAGTAACCCTGGTTTTTTTAAAAAAATATTTATTTTTGAGAGAGAGAGACAGAGCATGAGCAGGGGAGGGGCAGAGAGAGAGAGACACAATCTGAAGCAGGCTCCAGGCTCTGAGCTGTCAGCACAGAGTCTGAAGTGGGGCTCGAACTCACAAACTGCAAGATCATGACCTGAGCTGAAGTTAGACACTCAACAAACTGAGCCACCCAAGCATCCCTCAGATTTATATTTTTAGCACTACGTTCTGACTCATTTAGCAAGTACTTTAAGTCTGTTACACTGTTTATCAAAACTGCCTTGAGCATCCTGCATGTCTAATAATTTTATTTTTATTTTTTTATTTTTTTTATTTTGAGAGAGAAAGAGAGAGCAGGGGAAGGGCAGAGAGGGAGACAGAGAATCCCAGGCAGGCTCCTTGCATCAGTGTGGGGCCCAATACCAGACTCAAACTTATGAACCGTTGAGACCATGACCTGAGCTGAAATCAAGAATCGGATGCTTAACCGACCAAGCCACCCAGGTGCCACATAATTTTATTTTTAAATATGCGGCATTTTTCAAGGACCAACTTGGTGATCCTTTTCTGCTTCCAACTTGGTGATAAGTGTTTGAGAAAACATTTTTCCTTGTAGATTCAAATTGCACTTTCATCTATCTTTTAAAAACAGATTTGTCTCATCAGCTACATTCCTATAACATTAATTTTGATGGCTGGACTTGAGATTTATCTTGGAGAAAATCAAAACTACTCATTTCTAGAACTTTCTGATAAAGTAAATGGATGATAGCTTTTAGAGTTTTTGTCTAGGCATCTACAGACATCAGCAAACAAGGTGATAAAGTATAAAGAACAGAGCCCATGAGTGTGAGATTGTCCTTGGGCCAACTTCAAGGCATAAGTCATTTTTTTTTTTTTTTTAAGCTTCAAGGATTCAGTTAGTTACCAACATTTCCAACCTGCCATTAGTTAGCATGAACCTGGAGTGAACCACTTAACTACTGCATGTCTCCGGTGCTTCTAATAAAAATCATGGTGGTGGTGGTTGCTACTTTGTCATTAATTTCTCCTCTACAAGATAAGAGGGTTGGGCTACGCCAGTGGACTTCAAACATCCCTAGACGCTTAACCCTTTTTTCTAAAAAAACTTAAATCTTAGACAGAGGTCCATTATAAAAAGTTATAAAAGTGAGGGGTGCCTGGGTGACTCAGTCCCTTAAACGCCTGACTCTTGATCTCAGCTCAGGTCATAATCTCGCAGTTCAGGAGTTCGAGCCCCGTGTTGGGCTCTGTGCTGATGGTGCGAAGCCTGCTTGGGATTCTCTCTCTCCTTCTCTCTGCCTCTCCCCTGCTTGTTCTCTCTCACTCTCTCAACAATAAATAAATAAACG
Organism: Panthera tigris; assembly: GCF_018350195.1. NCBI lineage: Eukaryota > Metazoa > Chordata > Mammalia > Carnivora > Felidae > Panthera > Panthera tigris. Next base: position 71,024,786 of record NC_056660.1, on the reverse strand, counting down.
TAAATAATTTTTTTTAAAGTTATAAAAGTGAGATGCTGTGAGTGCTGATATAAATAGTCATTAAAAAAATTGCTATGAAATGTAAGAATGTTTGAAATGCCAACACCTTTGTGGAAATAAAATGTTTTCAAGGCTTCTAGTCCTTCAAAATATTTTGAAATTAAAAAGTATCTTGGACTGAAAAAGGAAACTTCTCCTCTGCTACTCATCATGCCAAGATAGCACAGATTAGGCTAGCTGCAAAGTGAGCAGGAAACCACATTCCTCCCATGGACACACTGAAGTCAATGTCAAATACTCCCCTTCGGTGGCTGACTGCTGTTTTCTTACTGAGAAATCTTGTTCTGAAGAGCACTATTAAAAAATGTTCCTATTTGGGGTGCCTGGGTGGTTCACTGTGTTAAGCGTCTGACTCATGATCTCAGCTCAGGTCTTGATCTCAGGGTTGTGACTTCAAGCCAGGTGTTGGTCTCCATGCTGGGCTTGAAGCCTACTTAAAAAAAAAAAAAAAAAAAAAAAGAGCTGCTATTTGAAATCATCAATAAGAATGGGCAAGCAATGCAACCTCTCTATTTCATCTGTAAAGTGGAAGAAATTCTCTACCAGGTCTTTACCATACAGCACAGGAATAAGCCTCAAATATAATGTATATGAAACCTCTTCATGGGTAGAACTACATGTATGGGGCTGGTCATCAGAATCAGTCATTTTAACCACAAGGTTCAAATATAAAAGAAACTATTAGTCCAGATGACATACATTCCAGTGTATACCACCCAGCTTCCCTGTTTTAGCCCTCATGTTAAAGAGCACGGGCTGGGGCTCACCTGGATATGGGTTCAAATCTTGTCACTCTGGTTTTCTGGCAGCATGCCTTTAAGTGGGCTGTTTAGCTTCTTGGAGCTGTTTCATATGTAGAATGGAAATGATAATATCTGCTTCATACTATTGCTCAAGGGCTAAGACGAGAGAAGAGTCATACTGTGTGAGGCACATAACAGCACTCAAAATGTGTTCATTTCCTACATTGACAGCTCAAGGGAATCAAGCTACATTTAATTTTGTAATGTCTACATTTCTAGGCACCAGGTAAGCATTATTTCCCTTAAATGCAATTATTTCCTTTCCATTAAATGCAATTACTGTTTGGAGAGCAGAACCAAATTACTTGATTCTGGCTTTAGGAAGAACAATGGTAGTGATATTACAGGTCAGATATTGGTTTGTGGCCTGACAATGGTTCTTTGCAATGTAATTAGCTTCCATCATGGTGGATGGCATATTTCATTGGCCATATTACTTTTTCTGGGAGTTCTTACAACTATTCTCCTATTCATGAATAGGGATTTATTCACCAAAACTAAATAATCTTATGTATATAATCTCTTTAGTCTTGGCTTTTTATTCTTAGAAGTCCAGAAAATGGGCAAGAATAGCATAAACCATTTCAACTGCAATTCCCTTGAGAAGTCCATAGACTTTTTAGAAAATATACTGCATTTCTTTTGTGGAGAAAATGTCAACACCTTAGTTTTAAATATCTGACAGCAATGCACATCATCTTTAAAACATTAATTCTAGAAATACCAGGATTGAATTTAATGTGAATTAACATAGCTTCATGAGATTGGTTTTCTCTGTTCGTTAATTTCTTTGCCATGGGACTTGTTTAGCAGTGAGATCTGTTGTACCAAGTAAAATAACTTGACAGAATGAAAAGAAGACAAAAAAATAACCCCGCTGCTTTCAAATTTAACAACAATTTTTTTAGAGTCAGGTTTAGAAATGGAAGAAAGGAATCCAATTATTTGCATAATGCATTTTTTCTATTTTTTTTTTGCACACAAATTTTCTAAATTAGCCTAATTAATGGATGCTGTGTTGAACCGCAAAGGCTTTTTGGTAAGTTTATATAGATTTACATAGGGAAAATGACCAAAATGTAAACTTCACTTAAATAAATATTACTGAATACCTAATTTTGTGTACCATGGTGGCAAGTGCTGGAAACTCAGACAAAGGATACAAATCTGCTCTCATGAAACTCAGTCCAGTAGGGAGTCAGTCATATAAATTAACTATTACAGGAAAGAGAGTTAGATATTGTAACAGAACAAAAAACTATAGGGCAAGGTAGACAAACTCTTTCTGTAAAAAGGCAGATGGTAGGTGTTAGGTTTTGTGGACCACACAGTCTCAGTGGCAACCAAAGACTACATGAACGAATGATCGTGACTATAAACATTGAACTGTATCGTTTAGTTTTCATATGTCATGAAGTATTCTTTTTTCTTTTTTTTTTCAAGCATTTAAAAATGTAAAACTCATTAGTCGTGGGCCATACAAAAACAAGTGTTGGATTTAGGTTGTAGGTTATTTGGGGCCAAAGAGGATTTTTTTTTAATTTACTAGAATAATTTGATAATATTTCAGTAGATTTTATAGTGTTATTTAGATTTCAAGCTCTTTACATAGTCTCCTCGTTCTGTTATTTATTTCATGTTATGCCTACAGTATATATATTTCACATTATACCTACAGTTTCAAGGGATGCAAATGTTTTCCTATCTGTAGTGTGGTATTTGCAATGCTGGAGGCCTGCGGGAAGGGTCACAAGGACACTGAGGCTGGACTCTTTCTCATAATACTAAGTAGCAGTGCATTTAGTCAAATATAAATATAAAGCAGGCATCTATCTTATCTCCCTTGTTAAAGTCTGGAAAACAGAGCTTGGAAATCACCTACTTGGATTTAGATAACAAAAATGGCCAAATTGCATAATTCCAATTAAAGATAATTTGTCGGTTTAAATCATTTGAGTTGATAAAGGAAACATCTGCTGAGCTTTAAACCTACGTAAATGATTTGCAGGCTTGACCCTGAGCCTGGATGATATGGGACATTATGGATGGCAAAGTAATGGACCAGAATGAGCACAAAAACAGCTGATGGTAAGCTAAGCCCTTTTCGGTGAGTGACTCACCCTACAATTTGGATGCAACGTGACAACCTCAATGAGTCCACTCTGTTCCTAAACCCACCAGAGCAGTTGGCTTGTAAAGGACTCCTGTGTAACTCACCAATACTAAACTGACAAGCCATGGACTTGTAACCAACCACTCAGTTTCCTTGAGAAACTGGGTGACTTTCACCTTTCTAAGGGCAGCCCACACCCTTCCCTTTGCTGGGCAGTTGTATTTACAGACACAATGTCCCTGTGTGTGTCCATACACAAGTAAATCCTGGGAATCTAGATTCTACTCCAGTCTACCCGAACCAGAATCTGCATTTTTAACCTAGATTTTCAGTTGATTCACATACACAATTCTGTTTGAGAAACACTGGAGCAACTCTTCACTAAATCATGATTTTCAAACTTGAAAGGCATCATAAACACTAGTTAAAATGCTAGGCCCCACGCCTAGAATTGGTGGTTCAGAAGATCTCAGGTGTGACCTAAGATTTTGCATTTCTAAATTCCTAGGTGCTCCTGATACTGCTGGGCTGAGGTCACATTTTGAAAACTACTACTTTGAACCATTTGTCTATAAGTCGTTTTTTGAGAGTTAGCTGAAGACTTCATCCCACAGAGCCTACTCTATGTTGAATCAAACTCTCCAGCCTTACCTGCCATTAAATGCAATTGAACACTCACCTTGTAACCATCTTTAATTTTCCTTCACCAGAGGAATTATGTATTCATGCATTTGGCTCATTTTCCTTTGCCAACATGATCATCCTCCCTCAAAAAGGAAAAGAATCATTCTTCATTTAAAAAAAAATTAAGATGATTACTGCTACTCTTTTAAAATGATGTTAAAAATACATGCTAGACAAGATTTTCAATATATTTTAATTCAATCATGAACTTCCCAAAACAAATCTTGGGAAGAAATCTCTTTGAAATAAATTATGGCTTATGAATCTGGTCCTAAAGAATTCTTTTGGAAATCTATATACATCCATTCAAAACACGACCACATCTATACTATTGGAATCGTTCAAATAAAAATCAAATTGTAGTAAGATTTCAACTAGTCCACATACATGAGAAAGTGGAAGGGGCAGAAAATGATTAAGGGGGTTACTGCTATTCCAATAACTACTTATGTATTTGTGTTTTTGGGGAGAGGTGACAGAAGTGGCCCTCTATCTCTGTGCTCTTGTCACCTGGGTCCCCAAAGTAGCATTGCTTCAACCCAGAATGAACAAAATCTCTAGAGAAAAATTCTCCTTCAGCTTTTGGTCTTCACTCTTCTAATTTCTGGGCCTCAAGTTTAGTTCTAGGAGCCAGAGGACAGAAGGGAAGTCATTTCTTTCACTATCTCCTACATCCACTGTTTTTATTTTAAAAGGGAGAATTGGTATCAAGACTATATGATTATCTGCATTCAGTATGGTACCAGCGCCGAGTGTGGATGCTCCAGTGTGAGGCTTTGGTGATGTGTCCATGCGTCCTCCAGGAGGCATTCCCCGGTGTGGGCTCATTTCTGTGTCTGTAGCTGTCGTGTGTCCCCAAGTGCGTCTGGGTCCCACACAGACTCAAGCCGGATACGAGGTCCCGGGCGGGACGGGTTAGGACATTAGCGTCCGCGGCGGGGCGCCCAAGGTGTGCACGGCGGCGTGGGTCCCGGCGCGTGCCCAGGTGTGGGCGGGGTCGGAGCGGGCGGGTACCGCGTCCCGCCTCCAGGGGGCGCCGCCGGGGGCGGCCTCCTGGGGCGGCGGCGCCAGTCTCGCCGGGGATTTCCGCTCGCTGCCTGGTCCGCTCTCCCCGACGGCGCCGCGCTCTGCGGCAGGTGAGGCGCTGGAAGCGGGGCGAGTCGGGGCTCCTGTCGCCGCTCCCTCCGCGCGGGGGCTCTGGGGACTCGGGCGTCGCTCCCTGCGGGGCGCGTTGCGTCCGGGCCGAGTGCGGTGCCCGCGGCAGCCGGGGACGGGGAGGGGAGGCCGGGGACCGAGGGTGGCCGTGAAGGGGCCACGGGCGGCCTGCGGGACCAGCCGGCGAGGAGGGGACATCGGGCCGCGAAACGCGCTCCCAGAGCCGCTGCGCGCGGCGTGACGCGGGTGCCCCCATCAGAGTGGGCGAGGGCGGGAAAAGTTAGGGACTGCCTGCAGGTGTGGACGCTGCCGGTTCCTAATAAGCAAAGAGCGATGATTATCCCGGAGGTCGTTTGAAAAGGATCGCTCAGGTGAACGAAGGTAGCTGTGTTCAAAAATGCTGCTTTTAATTTCACAGGTTCCTGTTTGTGAGGAAGCTGAAAGCTACCAGAGCAATCTGAAAACTTCTGGCATTTGTCAGTTGATGACCTTAGGTTTCTTTGGAGCTGTTAGTGACACATGTGAATCTCAGGGAGGAATTTCTCCTGCTCCCTTGATTCCGAAGTCTGGCTTATTGCTATTTCACTGTATTGGCCAGAAATAACTCCGTAACTGCCCTTGAAACCCTGTATAGGCGCGTGGTTAAAAAAAAACCCAAAAAACAAAAAACAACATACCTTCTTGACTCCAAGCTTGCTTTGTTAATATTGAACTGATCACAAAACTCCTGAGACTTGCAGCCACTTTTTAAAAAGCAGATACTTCGTTTTGCCACCTGTCCTAGGGAGAAATCACGTGTTAAAAACTAAAGGACATCTCTAAATCTGTTGGGTTGACCTATATGAGGTGTAGGTCGCACACCGTCAGTCCGTCTGTACTTTTTCCTATAACTGAAGACGGTTCTCCCCGGTCTCATTCACTTTATTGAAATGCTAATATGGGGAGCTCCTGCAGTTTGCCCTTATTTTCCCAAAATGCTTTGTTTTCCTGAACTGGCTCCCCAGAGAAGCTAGAAGTTCCTGAATAAGCAGACTACCCTGGTAGAGAGTATTTGTATTTCAAAAGCCGAGTTTGTGAGTTTAAATTAATTTCTAATTGGTGGATTTTTGTTCGGAGATGTTTTGGACTAATTGACCTTGCTCACGAGGGTCTTAACTGTTAGCACCAGACCTAGAGAGAGAGAGGGACTCCGTGTAAGAAGGGGTGAAAGCGGGGGGGGGGGGGGGGGGGGGGGAGGACGTGCCTGAAGAGAAGACTCTACTTTTTTTCTTTTTTATTAATGCAAAAGCAGAGGGATAGTACAGTGAACTTCCACATATCTATCAAATAGATTGGACAGTTTGTTAAAGCAGTTTCTTTGGCCACATCTGCTTCATCTTCTTTGTTGTCGGAAGCAGTTTCAATTCCAGACACCGTATCAGGTCACCCTTAAATAGTGCATTATGCGCCTCCAACAAAAGGGCTTTTTCCTGTATAACCTTAACACCGTTGTCACCTCCTGATCATATTGGCAATAATTCCACAATGGTTTCTAAGACCCAGTCCACAAAGTTCCTTGATTGCCTCAAAAATGCGCTTACTTTTACTGTTAGTTTGTGTGAATTGGAATCCATACAAGATCCATAAATATCTGTTGTGTCTTAATTTGGGACAGGGGTTCAGCAGACTTTGTAAAAAAAAAAAAAGGGGGGGGGGACCAGATACTAACTCCTTTAGGCTTTGAGGGCCATGTGGTCTCAGTTGCAACTACCCAACTGTGTGATCCGCAAAAGGTAGCTATAGATGATGTGTGTACATGAATGAGCATGGCTGCATTCCAATATACTTTTGTTTTCATGACTTTAAAAAAATTTTTTTTTAATGTTTATTTATTTCTGAGACAGAGACAGAGCACGAGTGGGGGAGGGGCAGAGAGAGAGGGAGACACAGAATCAGAAGCAGGCTCCAGGCCCTGAGCTGTCAGCACAGAGCCCAGTGCGGGGCTTGAACTCACGGAGTGTGAGATCATGACCTGAGCTGAAGTCAGATATCCAACCGACTGAGCCACCCAGGCGCCCCTCATGACTTTTTGTTTGAAACTTCACTGGCAGGCTGGTCTTAAACCAGGGTTGACCCTGGTCTATCACAGCCCCAGTGATTTACTGGTGGCCCTTGGTTGCCTGTAGATGCCTCACATTCTGGATTTATTTGGCTTTTGTATGGTGTGGTTTAGCTTGCTCCTCTATCCCCTGTATTTCCTATAAACTGGAAGTTAGTTCTAAAGGCTTAGGTTAATTAGGTTCCATTTCTCCATTTTTGGCAGGTAAACTTCAGAGGTGGTTTGATTTTTTTTTTTTTAAGTTTATTTATTTATTTAGAGAGAGAGTGCATGTGAGCAGGGAGGGACAGAGAGAGAGAGGGAGAGAGAGAATCCCAAGCAGGCTCTAAGCTGTCAGCACAGAGCCCGACATGGAGCTTGGCCTCATGAACCATGAGATCATGACCTGAGCCAAAATCAAGAGTTGGACACTTAACCAACTAAGCCACCCAGCTGCCCCTGAATTGTTTTTTTAATACAAATCTATGACTTCAAAAGACTCATAAACCCTCATCCAAGAGGCTCAATATTCCTAAATTGGCTTTGCCTGATGGCTGAGAATACACTTTTTTCTTTCTCATCTTATTTTCCTTACTTGAAGAGGATATGGGTGCTATTTCTCAAGGGTGTTGACTACTTTGAATCCTTCTGCCAGGTCAGTGGACACCCTCCTCTGTTCAAGCCCCTTGGGAAATGTGGACCACATTTTCCCACTGAATGGAAATACCTTCCTTCTTGGGCCCAGACCCAGGGTTTCAGATGCCATCTAGCAGGGGCTGGGTGGTTTGCTTTTGTTTTTAAGCTCTTTGTCTCTGAAACACTCAACTTTTCTTCACTCATCTTTCTCTTCATCCCCCAGCAGGACTGAGAGAAGGACACCTGGTTCATGAGCTACTGGTCACACTGTGAGGTGGGGGTACTTATCCCGGCGTCCCATTAGGAAGGATTCTGAAGTCAAAAGCTTTGTAGGCTCTCACACTTACTATGGTGCTGGACTCCAAGGTGACCGGGTTTTGAAGAAACAAGTTTACAGGTAAGAATTGTTTTTTCCTTTGTTCTGGAGTGCGTCTTACTCCTAAATCCTAGAGTACCAGAGGAAGTATCTTGACAGTGTCACTTGGAAGTCCTTGCTTTTCTCATGTTTAAGATTAGTAGGTGAAACTGTCTGTTCATCCCTGTACCCATTTTTCCAGATAACGTGGTATTGGCCTTTTTCTTATTGATTTGTAAGAATTCTTTATACATTGGAAATAAATACTAATCATTTGTCATATAGGTTACAGCTGTTTCCCCCATTAAAAAAATTTTTTTAATGTTTATTTACTTTGAGAGAGAGAGAGAAAGTGCACACATGGGAGGGGGACAGAGAGAGAGAGAGAAAGAGAGAGAATCCCAAGCAGGCTCCAAATTGTCAGTGTGGAGCCCGACACGGGGCTCAAACTCACAAACCGATTGAGATCATGACCTGAGCCGAAATCAAGAGTCGGATGCTTAACCGACTGATCCCCCTGGTGCTCCCTGTTTCCCTCATTTTTTGTGTTTTGTTTATAATATTTATGCTCTGCAGAAAATTTAAATATTATATAGGAAAAAAGTTATCAATTTCTCCTTTATAGTTCCCTTGCTTTTTGTTTTGCTTAGAAAGACTTGCCCATTTCAAGATTGTTTTTTTAAAAAGTCTTAACACAGGTAAATGAACATGTGATAACTAGGAACATGGAATCCTGTAAAAGAAGAGTAATAAAGGGGGCTCTTTCTACTAGATAATGTAACATTGAATTGATTAAATGTTGGTGTTAAGATTGGCCCTACATTGATAAGTGTTGAAATTGGGATTTGGGTATTTGGGGGATCATTATACCATTATTCTACCTCTGTATATATTTGACTTCTGATAATAAGAAATTTTCTTTAAAAAAAAAAAAAGAATAGGGGAAAATCATCTTTGTCCCCTTTTGTTCATATTCAGCAACTAGTAAGTTTCTCTGTGTTGAACACTGGGGTGTGTTGTGTTAATCAGTACACAGGATCTTGGAACTTAGATTTCTCACATAGGAGACAGATATTAATGCTACGGTCAAGGGCAACAACTCCTGTGTCAGACTACCTGGCTTCAGATCCCGGCTCTGCCCTTACTAGTTGGATGATTTTGACTTTTCTAATTTAAAAAAATGAGGGATAATAATTATGTCTACCTGATAGGGTAGTTGGAAGGATTGGATGAGAAAACCCATGAAAATTCCTTCGCATGGCATTAAGCGTTTAGTAGTTGCTCAGTAAATGTAAGCTCTGAAGGAGGAGAATAACTGTAGTCAGGCAGACACTGAGGTGGAGAGGTGTACGAGTGAATGAGTGTATGGAGTGGGGGTCCTGACCTGCCCTGGGCTGGTTAAGGACGTTTGGGAGCACTTTTCAGAGGAAAAGACCTTTGAGCAGAGATGTGGTATGTGGAATATCTTGTCTTTTTTTTTTTTTTTTTTTTTAAAGAGAGAGAGAGAGAATGCGAATGGGGGAGAGGGACAGAGAGAATCTTAAGCAGATTCTTGCTCAGCATGGAACCTGACAAGGTTCTCAATCCCATGACCCTGGGATCACGACCTGAGATGAAATCAAGTCTGACACTCAACTGAATGAGTCACCCAGGTGCCCCAGGAATATCTTGTCTTTCAAATCGAATGAAAGTGCCCTTCATTGGTGAAGTGAGAGGGTGGTGGGGTCACGACAGGCCAAGGCCTAGAGACTAGGAGAGGTGTTTCCTAATGCCACCAGAACAAGGTGTCACCAACTTCGTGGCTTAAAACAACGCAGATACTTGTCTCATGGTTCTTTAGGTTAGAAGTCAACACGGGTCTCACTGGGCTGAAATCAGGGCATCAGTGAGGCTGTGTCCCCTCTTGGAGATGCTGGGAAGTATCTGTTTTCTAGCCTTTTCCCACTTCCAGAGGCTGCCCACATTCCTTGGTTCACGGGCCCCCTCCCTCCACCTTGAGAGATAGCATTTCGTCCCTTTGTCCCTTCCACCACGGTCACAGTTCTCCCTCTGCTCCCAGCCAGGAAAGCTCCTCCACTTTTGAGGATTCATGTTCATTAGATTGGGCCCATTTGGATAATCCAAGATAATTTCTGCATCTTAAGGCCCTTAACATTAATCACATCAGTCAAGTCCCTTATGCCATGCAAGGTAACATGTTCACAGGCCCTGGGGACCTTTGGGAGGCCTTTATTGAGTCACCTCACCTTGTGCTGCAGTAGGCGCATCAGGGTCAGACATTTGGGACAGTCAGTTACTACCAGGCGCTAATAATTCCCAGGGTGTGGTGCCTCTGCTCTTCCATGCTGAGGCGGTGACTTGAGACTCTTGGGGCCTCTCCTTCAGCATTGGGGAGAGAGGCTTCTGGGTGACAGGAGACAGGCCTGCATGCGAGATGTCCCCCATCATTGGGAGCTCCACTGAACAGCTGTCAGAACCCTCATCCACTCCTATGCCCCACCCTTCCCACGGGTCACTCCTGCCTGTGCAGGAGCCTTTTCCCGCTGCAGCTCTTTAACCTTTATTTTCTCTGCTATTTTTGCCTGTGTAATTGTCTTTGCCCACTAGCCTTAAACACTGTCAGACTATTTTAAACAAAATTCATGCTAAAATATTTAGTATTTTCTCATATATTAACTCTGTTTAGATGAGAACCACACCTCCCCCTTTTAATTCCCCCATAGTATCTTCCACATAATAGGCCACCAGTAAGAAAGAAATTTCCAGTCGGTTGACAGTGTTTTTGGGACTCTGATATTTTGAGTTATGTCAGAATAAATTGGAGCGACAAAGAATAAATAAGAACTTCTCCTATTCTGATTCTCCTTGTGTTCGTATTTACTGCATCTGTTTTTAAACTTTTGAGTATTAATTACCTCCTCCTGCTGTTGTCACCTGCACTTAGGAGTATGCGGCAGAGAAGTTCGTGAAAATCATTAATATTTCTACATCTTAGGTTGGTTTTACTAATTTATGAGTATTAAATGAGATTTGAAAAACATTCTTTAAGCCATTACTCATGCCATTATTGAGCCCTTATTTGTGAGAAGAATCACAACTGCCTGTTTTAAATTACTCTTTCTGCCTCAATTTGGTTTTCTATAAAGTTAGATACAGATTATAAAAGCCTAATAAAAACTATAAGGAGAAATCACAGTTGACTTTTGAACAACATGGGTTTGAACTGTGTAAGTCCACTTATATGCAGCCTTATTAAAAAAATAAATACAGTGTTATAAATGTATTTTTTCTTCCTCAAGGTTTTTCTAAATAACATTTTCTTTTTTCTAGCTTACTTTATTGTAAGAATACAGTATATAATACATACAGCATACAAAATATGTGCTAATTGACACATGCTATCACTAAGGTTTCTGGACAACATGAAGCTATTAGTAGTTAAGTTTTGGGAGTCAGAAGGTATACTCTGATATTTCAAATACAGGGTGTTGGCACGTCCCCAACCCCGGCATTGTTCAAAGGTCAACTGTAGTGTATCTTATAAGTGAATAAAAAACAGTTACATGGCATTTTGGGGAGTATTTACGAAGACGAAGTCACTGGTTTTTTGTTTGTTTTTTTCCCTCTCTGTCAGTGTTTTATTATGAACGTTTCCAGCCATACTCAAAAGTAGAATACAGTAAACCTTCATGAACCAACACAGCATCAGAAATGCATGCACCATCGTGGCTTGGCCACACTTGTTCCATTAGCCCTTCTCCCTTCGTTTTTTTTGAGTTTTTGTTTATTTGCTTACTTCTGAAGAATTCTGAAGCCAATACCAGAAACTGTGCCATTTTATCACTATTTTCGTACGAATTTTTTTTAAGTTTAGTTTAAAAAACTACAGTCCTTCCTAACAATGAACAAAAAATCCTTAATATCTTCCAATAATGTATTTAGATGAGATTGGGCGCATTCAGGGTGGTATCGCCATAGATTCTAATACTGTATTCAAATATCCCTATTTGCCTAAAAAGGTATGTGCGGTTGATTTATTCAAACCAGGGTCAAAACAAACCACTCATTGTATTTGATTTATACATCTCCTAAGTCTCTTTTAATAAATAATTGATGTATTCCAGGCATTAGCTTAATTCAGAGTTCTCTTATTACTTTTCCCTCTTATTTTTAACTCTGTTTTAGAGTAGTCACATACTCTCATACTTTCATTCACTATTATTAGAATTTATATAAAGTAAAATTGGCCTTTTTTGTTGTATAATTCTGAGTTTTAAAGTTGATTAATTCATGTAACCATCATCACAGTCCTTTTACATTACAGAGCATTTCCATCACCAAAAAAAAAAAAAAAAAAAGCCAGAAAACAAAACCAAAAACTACCAGAGGACCAAAACGTCCCTCATTCTGGCCCATTGTAAGTCAAACCCTCACTCTTGCCCTAATTGCTGCAACCTTTGATCTGGTTTCCATCTTGATAAGTTTTACCTTTTCTAGAATGTCACATAAATGAAATTAAATAGTTTGCAACCTTTGAGACTACCTTCTTTCACTCAGACAACATCTTTGAGGTTCTTCCATGTGTGTATTCTTTTTATTGCCGGGTAGTGTACTCCATCTTCCGGACATACCCCAGTTTATGTATATTCACTGTTGAAGGATATTGAACTCTTTACAGTTTGAGGAGATTGTGAGTAAAGCTGCTATAAATATTTGTACATAGGTTTTTATGTGGTCGAAATTTTTCATCTTTTTAGAGCAAATCCCCAGGAGCAAAATGGCTGGGTGATATGGTAAGTGTGTATTTAACTTTTGAAGAAACTGCTAAACTTTTCTAGAGTGGCTGCATCCCGACCATTTTGCATCTCAGCCACCTATGTGTGAGAGTTCCAGTTGCTCCATATTTTTGTCAGCACTTGATACTATCAGTTTTTTTTTTTTATTTGAGCCCACCTAATAGGTGTGTTGTTTTTTTTTTAATTATCTGATTTCAGATTTTTGAGCACGATAGACCATTATTTTTAATAATTAAATTTATTTTATATACTTGTTATAAAAATAATTATTTCTGGTTTTCTGGTGATATTCCATATTTAAATATGGTAAATATTCTCTATGGAAAATAATTAAAACCAGAATGTTATTTAGGTAGGAGACTTTCTTAAGTCTCACTAGTTGAATCATCATATTTGGCAAAGATTAACAGAATAGTGTCTGAATGCAGGATGCGTTTTGCAGTGATCCCCTCATTATATGCATCTTGTGTGTGTCTCATTCCTATTTTACAAATAGTAACTGATAGTGCCATGACTGCTTTTGCCATCAATTTTATGCTAGATTAGATTGTTCAGTGAATAGTAAGTTACATGAGACAACTGGATGTAAGTAAAGAGTAATTTCTTTGAATGCCTTTTAAATACAGTGAACACTGTTGTAGTTTAAAAATGGACTGCTCCTGGGGTGCCTGGGTGGTGTAGTCGCTTAAGCATCTGACTCTTGATCTCAGCTCAGGTCATGATCTCACAGTTTGTGAGTCTGAGCCCCACATCGGGCTCTGCGCTGATAGTGCAGAGCCTGCTTGGGATTCCATCTCTCCTTCTCTCTGTCCCTTCCCAACTTGTGCTCTCTCTCTCTCTCTCTCAAAATAAATAAATAAACTTAAAAATTTTTTAAATAAAAATGGACTGCTCCCATGTGTCTGAAGCAGTAGTGAAAACTTGCCTTTAAATACTTTTTTTTTTTAATTTAAGCATATTAAGCTCAAGGAAGAAAACCATTTGAAATTTGTGAAATAAAGATCATATGCCTCTTTTTGGATGACTTAGGGACCATAGTCACTGGTCTCTATTGCTTGAAAGTGTGCAGTTGCTTCCTAGATTAAAGTACCTAAATGTCACTGCTAATGTTGTCCCTCACTCCTTGAATTAGATGAAACTGTGGGAAGTCTCAGGGTGCACAGGTCATTGCTATGAGATGGCCCTATCAAGTCTCACCCATTAGCTGCCGTAGTTTGAGCTTCAGGTTGGTAGTATCATTTGAACAGTGGAAATTACTGTCATCTAGAATCTCCCTGTTTCACTTCTGAAAAGTTGCTTAGACTTGTTGACAGACCTTCCTTTGTAATGCAGGGGCATTAGAAAGAAGAACTGAGCCTGATGTGAAGAAAAAAGATGGAGGACAAGTTGCCAGATGGGCTTCGGGGGTTGTTGTGGTATGAAACCTAAAAGGCCAAGTATTAGGGAAATGTAGTTCAAAATGTATAGAAATGGGATGAGTTTCTGTAGCTAAGTCATTTTTGGTTTAAAACTAACGTACTGGTTGGATTGGAATTTGGATTGGAATAAATAAAAAATAATGAAGGATTAGTAAGGTTGTTACCTCCATTGGACCCAAGTCTTTATTTTGTTTAAAAAAAAAAATTATTATAGATGTTCTTTAAACTTTATTCCTGTTGACATTAATAAGGTCCTATAAATGTGCATATATATGGGGAAGTGGAGGAAGGGATAATAGATGGGTATTGGGGTCTTAAATTGGGGTTTTAGAATACCAGACTAATACACCTGCTGCCCCCTGGTGGCAGCGTATTAAATAGTGAAGTTCAGAGGTGAGGAATTCTGGAGAGCTGAGTTGGTTGTATAAGAGGATTATAGGGGGAATCAGGAGATGTTTTCTCTTTCCAGCTCTGTTCATAATTACTATCCATATGACCTTAGATAAATCATTTAGTTTGATTACCTTTTATTTTATAAGTTTCTTCCAGCTTTCACATCTTACAATTCTCTGATGGTAATAGCACATATTATGTACTAAAAGATGTGAAGTTCCACTTTTTCCATTAGCAGCTGAATCCTAACGTATCCTATATATTTATTTAAGAAAGCATACTCTAGAGTAACTCCTGAGGCACGATACAGATTCAGCTCTGGGCAGCAGACTGCATAGGCTATCTGTAGCACAGTCCATAATTAATCAGTGTGACAATCTTGCATTATTATGAAAGCTCACAAGTTACATCATTTAAAAAATAATTTTTATTGTGGTTAAAAAAATAACATAAACTTTACCATCTTAACCATTTTTAAGTATACAGTTCAGTAGTGTTAAGTATATTCAGTGTTGTACAACATACCTCCAAACTGTTACTTCTTGTAAAACTGAAACTGTGTACCCATTAGACAGCAACCCCCTACACTCCCCCTGCCCCTAGCAACTGCCATGCTACTCTCTGTCTCTATGAATTTGACTATTCTAGGTACCTCATGTAAGTGGAATCATACAGTATTTGTCTTTTTGTGACTCGTTTCTTTCATTTAGCATGATGTTCCTAAGGCGAATCCAAATTGTAGCACGTGACAGGATTTCTTTTCTTTAAGGCTGAATATTTGTATGTAGATACATTTTACTTCTCCATTCATCTATTGACAGACTCTTGGATTACTTCCACTTCTTTGCTATTGTGAATAATGCTGCAATGAACCAAGGATATGCTGCATTTTTAGTATACAGTGTTTACTAATGCAGAGAGGGTTTATACAATTTTTACATGCATAAAAGGTTAAATTTCATTATAAAAACACCATTCAACCATGCTAAATAACTAGGATATAGCTTTTTGTGTGGATGAGTAAGTTAAAAAAGGAATTAACATTTATCGAACATACAAACTATATGTCAGGCACTTTTGTATCTGTGATCCATTCTATTGTTTAGTGTTTACAGTAATTCTGTGATTTACCCTTCTCTTGGGAGGGGACTAATACTTATTAAAATCACTGTGTACCAGAATTTTTATATACGTTATCTCATATAATCTTCATACATTAACCCTGAGGTGTGCTTTAGTATCCCTCATGTAACTGAGGTTCAGAGAGATGAAACACCTTGAACAAGGTCACATAGCTAAAAGGTAGCAGAGTTTTACCTGAGTACAAAATGAAACATGTCTGTTTCAGATGTGTTCGACATATACCATACTTTCTCCTGCTTTCAGAAATAACACTATACATCTATGATCTGAAAGATGTTGGAACAATATCAAGATTACACTGCTATAATAATTTATAAATAGAAACACTTCTGTAGTGCCTTTCCATTAAATAACAGTCCTTGGGTTTTCCTTGCAGAGAAACAGCATTGATTCAGATGAATTCATCTGAAATGTATCAAGGCTTACCTCCTGGGGCATTTTGCAAAATAAACCTTCCTAGGACTTCCAAAAGAGTGGTTCTCTTGTGCCGGTCCCCCCATTTCTGAGGTTATCTTCCATGTGTTATTTTCCCCTTTTTCTTTCTCCCTTTCCTTTGATGTGGCAGATAGCTAGGACCGTTTTCACCACTTTCTGCTCCCACCTCTCTTGAACACTATGCTGCTTGGGTTTGGAGTTTTGATCTGCTCCTTGCGTAGTGTTTTTTCACAGGTAAAGGGTTATAAAATGTCCTTATAGGTGGTGGTTTTCTTGGAGAGTCCGTAAGCTCTTGGAAAGGCCCATTGCAACATGGGATTTTTTGACTAACAGAGATGTAGTGGTATATAGCATCCGAGCAGCCACTTAAGCTTCTCTAAGAGTTCCTGTGCACTTAGGATGACTTACATTGGGAATTTACAAACCTAGTGATAGGTGAGGCTCAGGAATGCTTCCAAGATTCATTCAAAGCCTTCGATAATTCCTGAAAGCAGGATGTTATGCAGTAAATAAAGAAAATGAGAGTGGCAGAAATTGTGGTCACCACCAAATGTTCAATGTCTCCTTCCTTAGTTCCTGATCTGCAGTTTTATTCTGAGTGACCATGTCCCTCAAGTTATGGTAAAAAACAGGAAGGAGAAATGTGTGAGACTTCTGCCAAGTTTTGCAAAGGAACCTGAGTCAGTGAGGTTGCTCCTGTTCCTCACCCTGCCCTTCATAGTTCCTACTACTTCGCATGAAGATATTATGGCCAGTGTAATGCCAGCCATCTTTTCTCCTAAGAGGACCTTAAGAATGGAAGCCATCTGTTAGCAGTGACACCAAGGAGCCTGGTGTGCTGGCTTACACAAATGGCCACAAATTCTTTCTATTCTCTTGTGTGTGCACCTGTGCAGGGCACCTTTGCAGCCCCTCCCATAAAGGGGAGAAGTCACCATCTCCACCCCTAAACCTAGCACGGGGAGTCCCAGGCTGAGTGGGGTGAGTAGACTGCCCTTTTAGAGGGTTATCTCAATGTGGGCTGTCAGAGCCTGAGCGGCAAGAGGAGAGTTTTATGTGCAGGGAAGATGGTTGTGACTGAAATTGGAAATTAGTTACATATGGAAGGATTGATCATGTAATTAACTGTACCAAAGATCATATGAGCCAGCTATGCCACTGTTGAAGGGAGTTGTCAGTACAGAAATGTCAAGAACTAGGATGAACCGTGTGGTGGTATGGATTGGGTCAGGTGTGTGAGTGTGAACTCATGGTTTTCAATACGTATGGATATAAGTGTGTGTGTGTGTGTGTGTGTGTATAGATAGATATAGATATATAGATATAGATATATGTGTACATAGTCTACTGAGGGAGCCTCTTGGGCAGATAACACCGCAAGAACAATAAGCACACCTCACACCCAGATCTTGGCTTCTAAATACCAACTAACAGCTGGAAACTAGGGCTCCTTGGAGAAATGGCTGGTTCCAGGCCTGGGGCAGAGAAAGTCCAAGATGAATGTGGAACATCTTGTGCCAGAAAGCAAGGAAATGCATTCTTAGGACTCAGTGACAGAAACAGTTCTGCCCACAAGGGAGGATTACACAGGGGAGATGATGTTTGAAGTGACCTGGGAACCTTGAAGGATGAGTAGGATTTTGCCAGGCAGCATGTTGAGGAAGGAAGAAGTTCCTTAGGGGCAATGGCAGCCTTATGAGCAAAGAGGGGGTCAGATTATACCTGCCACAGAGCAGTGTAAGGCATGGCCTAGATATGGCTGAAGAGAAAGATGCAGCTGGACACATTGTCCTGCGTGAGCCACATGCAGAAACTTAGGCTTGACCCTTTAGAATTTGTTGTCTAGAGCTGCATAACAAATTATCCTTAACATCAGTGGCTGCAGACAACATGCATTATCCCCCATTTTCTGCAGGTGAGAATCCGGGAGCTGCTTGGCTCGTGGCTCTAGCTCAGGGTCTTCAGCAGGCTGCAGACAGGGTGTGGGCTGGGGCTGTGGTCACCTCCCAGCTGACTGGAGGAGCATCTGAGCTCACTCATGTGACAGCCAGCAGGCCTTGGGGCCTTTCTGGCTGTCGGCAGAGACCTCAGCTCCTCTCCACATGGGTGTCTCCTTAGGGAGTCTCACAGCATGGCAGCTGGCTTCCCTGACAGCGAGGGGTCTGAGGGAAAGAGTGTACCAGAGAGCCCTCCAGACGGAAGGCACAGTCTATTTAAAACCTAATCTCAGAAGTAACATCCCATCACATCCTCTGTATTGTGTTCATTTGAATCAAGTCACTAAAGCTAGCCTTTGCACAAGGGGCACGAATCACACAGGGACACTGTCAGTAGGGGAGAGGATCATTAGGGTCATCTGAGGGGGCCCCTCAGATGCCCAGGCTGGGAAATGGGGAGGGGCACGGTCTTGCATGCAGTTGCAGGTGGGGGGGGGTGGTGAGGGCAAGCCTGGGGCAGTGAGACCATTTAGGAGGTGGCCATCCACGTGGGCAAGGAGAGGCCTTGTCATCAGTAGCTGGGAGCAGTTGAAGTGAGAAGAAAGAGGGCTTAGGTCACCAGGCGGTGCCGATGCCTCCCAGATTATGCGTGTGCACCCAGCCGCAGCAGGCATCATCTTCAGAAACTTGTGATGAGATGCCTGCTGTTTGAAAAAACACCAATGCTTTCTTATTACTTGCTGTTAAGCAGATTGGTTCATGGACTTCAGTGGGTGGAAACCAGCTTCTGCAGACAGGGCTTTGCAGGATCCCTTTGCTGCCAGGAAACAAGTGGGAGCTGCTGGGCCATTACCTCATTTTAAAGCACATGCTCAGGCTGTGGGAGCTCGGCTGTAATCCCTTCAGTTTTATCTCACACATGTTCTCCACCCACACTGTTATTTGGTAGTGAAATGACACATGAAGGTTGCTTGGGTTTGAGGGCAGGCTGAGGGCAGGCTGAACTGTACCAGGCTCTACGGTTCTAGCGGATCCCTCTTGGAGGTCAACGCTGTGATCTTTACTGAGGACATCTGAAGGATGGCTTCTCCTTCCTGACATCTCCCCTTTGTTTGAAGTTTGACCTGAACACCAACCAGTTACTTTAAAGAGTGATGTTTCCACAGAGATTTTGGATTTTGTATTTCAGGTGTGTCGTCAGCAAGCCAACGTAAACAAGATTACCTGCACATTGGGGAAGTAGATGTGCATAAGTAGTGGGCACAGGGTCATAGGATTGGGGAGGGGGAGGTAGACAGGCCATCACTTGTGAAACCCTGTATGTGGAGAAAAAGTATTTCAGGTTTACTTCACTCTAGTCTTTTCCTAGCATCATTATGTTCAAAGTTAAAAACAAGCATAGAGACCATCCATTAACCCCGAGTGATTCCTGGGAATGCAGCCATCTGGGAGAATGGTAAAGTCATGCTTCTGGAAGGTGTGAACTGGGACCCTGCTTCCCTCCCCCATGAAGGGCTGGCTGCCACCACCCTGGGGCACACCCAGCACAGAGCCTGTATAGCCCTGTACTGTGTTATGCTGCTGACACCAGGTGTTGAAAGTTAAAAATGGAATTTATTCCACATGTTTTAAAATGGTTATTCCTGTTGCTTAATACTTGCACTTAAGGCTGACCTTGAATCATAAGTGAGTGAAAACATGATGCTCTTAGAAAATTTGTATTCAGTAATAGTGTTTGGGAAACAGTCTCATAGTTACATAAAATGATGGAGCAATTGAAAGGGCTAATGTGTATTAAACTTGGAAAAGACCACCTTTTAGTTATCTTGAGATCTTTTTATATCATCTTTACTTTTATGTATTTTGTTTTCCTTTTTGTGTAACTTGGACACTTGAAGCATTTTATTTTTTAAAAGATACAGGTTTCTATACATGTGAAATCTTTAATATTTGGAAAATTTGTTTTTCTGGTTAATTGGAACTTTCCATATAGCTGAAGGTTAAGCAAAAATCTTTTCTAGAAAATCTTGTGAATCAGTGTTTTTATAGTGTACAAAAAATAATGAAGCCTCTTTAACCCAAAGGTTAGTAATTCTACAGTAGCATCAGCATAAAATTGAAGGACCTTATAGTAGGCAAGATATGGAAACAACCTAAGTGTCAACAGATGATAAAGTGTGTATAATATTCCATTACAAATGGAATTATATAGGGGCACCTGGGTGGCTCAGTCTGTTGAGTGTCCAACTTTGGCTCAGGTCATGATCTCACAGTCTGTGAGTTCGAGCCCCGCATCGGGCTCTGTGCTGACAGCTCAGAGCCTGGAGCCTGTTTCAGATTCTGGGTCTCCCTCTCTCTCTGACCCTCCTCCGTTCATGCTCTGTCTCTCTCTGTCTCAAAAATAAACGTTAAAAAAAAAAAAACAAATGGAATTATATATATATATATATATATAGATATATATAGATATATATAGATATATCTATATATATATAACATAATGGAATTTTATGTATGTACTATCATTCATATTATGTATAATATATTCATATCATATGTATATTATTCAACCATAAAAAAAAAAAGAAAATCCTGATATTTGCAACAACATGGATGAACCTAGGGATGTTATGCTAAGTGAAATAAGCCAAGCACAGAATGATCAATACTGTATAGTATCACTTATATGTGGACTCTGAAAGTGTTGAACTCATAGAAGCAGAGAGTAGAATGATGGTTGCCAAGGTCTGGGGGGAGAGGGGAATGGAAGGTGGTGGTCAGAGGACACAGAATTCCAGCCGTGATATCAATACACTCTAGGGAGCTAACGTGCAGCATGGTGACTATCATTATACTGTATCGTATTCTTAAAATTTGCTAAGAGACTAGATCATATTTTCACCACACACACACACACGCACACACGCACACACACACACACACACACACACACACACACGATAACTGAGGTGACAGATGTGGTAATTAGCTTGATGGTGGTAGTCATTTCACAATGAGTACATGTATCAAATCATCACATTGTACACCTTAAATATACACAATTTTAATTCGCCAATTATACTTCAGTAAAGCTGGGGGCAAAAACCCTGAAAGACCTTTCCCTTAAATGGGAAAGACTCACTGGGAAATAAATGGTTTCCCTAAAGATTAATCACTAGAGAGCTTTCAGAAATGTTGTATTTTATTATAAATACAGGTTCCTGTTCCCGACTTCAGACATGCTACATTAAACTCTCCAGGGAAGGGGCCCAGGAACAGATACGTTGAAACTTCCCATGTTTTGGGAGCTCAGCCGAGTCCACTTTGCAGACCCCAGACTCCTCTTGTCCATCCTCTGAAAGCAGGCCCAGTC
The DNA here is from genome assembly GCF_018350195.1 of Panthera tigris. NCBI lineage: Eukaryota > Metazoa > Chordata > Mammalia > Carnivora > Felidae > Panthera > Panthera tigris. The sequence continues at coordinate 71,003,408 of NC_056660.1, read as the reverse complement.
CTGGGCTGCTGGCAGCCCCACCTTCCTACCTGGGGACCCAGGTCCCACCCATCTCCCCGCAGGGAAAGCCTCCCCTCCCACTCTCCTCCTGTCACTCTCAGGATGACCTTTGCCCTCCTCTCAGGGTCAGTTCACGTCCAAATCACAAGCAGAATTCCTCTGTCCCTTTCTGTTCTTCATTACCCTCTGTACCAGCACTTTCACTTGGTCACTCAACATATTGTATTCCAATAGTGTATTATTTGTGTATCTCTTTAAAGATTTTTTTTTAATTTAAGAGTTTTTTATTTAGGTGAAATTCACATAATATAAAATTCACTGTTTTTAAAGTGAAGAATTCAGGGACATTTCAGCACTATCATAACAATGTACGACCACCTCCGTGTAGTTCCAGAACATTTTCATCAACCTGAAAAGAAAACTCCTTATATGCTCGGCAGTCACTTCTCACTGCCCTCAGCCCCTGGCAACCACCAATCTGCTTTCCTGGTCTGTGGATTTGCCCATCCTGGTGTTCCATATCATGGAATCGAACAACGTGTGACCTCATGTCTGGCTTCCATCACTCAGGATGTTTTCCGGCTTCATCCACGTTGTTATCGTAGATCACATTATCATTTGAGTTGTTTGACAGGAGTTTGCTAGGGTGGCTGTAACAACATTTCACAGACTAGGGGCTTAAACAACAGAGAGCATGGAGGCTACAAGTTCAGATCAGGCTTGGTGTCTCCTGAGGGGTGTCTCCTGGGCTGGCAGACGGCCGCCTTCTCCTAGTGCACTCACATGGCCTTTCCTCTGTGCTCAAGTGTCCCTGGTGTCTGTGTGTCCAGTTTTCCCCTTTTTATAGGGACACCAGTCACACTGGATTAAGGCTCTGAAGACCTCATTTTAACTCAATGACCTGGTTAAAGCACTGTCTCCAAATAGGGTCACGTTCTGAGGTGCTGGGGGTTTAGGGTTTTAACATATGAATTTGGCTGCGGGTTGGGGCAGGTACAGATTCAGCCCATAACAGTCAGTAGATCTTGTTCACTACTTCGTTTTCATACCACTGTCCACTGTAGAGTTCTCTGAGCACATGCCCCACCTTTCTTCTGGACTTTGAGCTTGAGGGCATAGCTCACATTTGTGTCCTCACAGCCGGCCGGTGTCAGCCAGCCCTGGGTGGATGCCCAGTGCCACTGTCCAGACCCAGCGCAGCAAGTGGCCACTTCTCAGGCCCGTATCCTCTTTGCGTTCTCTATCCGCAGTAAGTACACAACACTGGTGTGTCTAGTGAACTAATGATCCTTGCAACTCCTGTTGTCAGAAGAGGCAGCTTTAAACGAAGTATCTGCTTGGAAACTGTTGTCATTTCTTTCTTTCTGATCAAAACAGGCAAAAGAAATTGGCTAATTGAGAATTCCCAGGACCAGGCAAAAATACTCATTAATTTTCTCCACACATTATGGGGAACAAGTTAAAATGTGTCACCTGTCCTTCAGAAATTTAGTAAGAGCGAAAATAACTGAAATGTAGGGCAGAATGTGACTGGGGCACTAAAATACAAGCAGAGAAGGCTTTGGGACAGATGCAGGGTCTGGGCTGAGATTTTAGGGCTGGGTTGGATTTGAGCAGGAAGGTGTAAGTGTGGTCCAGGTAGCAGTAAAAGGTTAGGATTCAGGGGACGCTAAGCTGGGGAGGGTTTTGGGGAGCAGCAGCAGGGCAGCAAGCTAGAGTTACAGGGTAGGGATGCAAACAGCTAGATGGGACACATGGTGTCTGGACCCCGAACCCTGTCAGGACACAGCCTGCAGCCCTTGAGCTTGGCCTCAGGAAGCTCGGTACGGCTCAGGGGTGAAGGCAGGGGCTAGAGCTCCTGAAAGGAGAGTAATGATCTGGATTGTAGCTGTTTGAAGGTGGGTAAGGGCAGAGGCTGTGGACAGGAGGGTGGCATGCGGCTGCTTTGAGGGGACAGACTTGGAATTGATGCCGGTCAAGGAGAGAGTTGGGAGAAGATCCACCTTGGAGAGGAAAACAGGGAGTCCAGTCTGAGTTAGACTGGATACTGGGGCTGGCACACAGGCAGTGTGCCTGTCCCAGTGGGCTCAGTGGGGGCTGAGGGAAGTGAGCTCATCAGGTGGAGGCCAGAGGGGAAGGTGGATCTCACATCCACACTGCCTGAGTCTGCGTGGGCTGCTGTGACAAAGCACCGCAGACTTAGACAGCAGAAGTCTCTTCCTCATGGTTCTGGAGGACGAAAGTCCAAGATCCAGGCGTGGTGGGGTTGGTTTCTCCTGAGGCCTCTGTCCTTGGTTTATGACTCATTTGTGATATGCAGGCAAGTTTGCGCTCATTTGCGGGCAGTGAGATGGTTATTTAAAGAGAATTTCCTGTTTATTTGACAAAGATCCAGATAATAATGTGAAGTAAATCCTGTTTACACCTTGATTTGTTTGCTGAAAATGTGTAGTAGTAAAAATGAAGTAACTGGAAAAAACAAAACACTTCTCCCTGTGTCCTCACTTGGTCTCTCCTCTGTGCCTGTACGTGTTGATGTCCAAATCTCTTCTTACAAGGACACCAGTCAGACTGGATTAGGGCCCCCCCTAACGACCTCATTTTAATTTAATCACCTCTTTAAAGGGCCTGTCTCCAAATACAGTCACATTCTGAGGTCCTAGAGACTAGGACTTCAACATATGAATTGGGGGGGGGGGGGCGCGCACAGTTCAGGCTGTAATAGCACATATGATTTATCCAAGTAAGGTTATGTAAACTACCCTTGCAATTCAAGATAACCATTTACTTCTGCTTTATTTTTCAGTGTGTCATGGGGCCAGGGCAGGGAATAGGAGCACTTTTTTCTAGGTAGTTAAGAGCCTGAACTCCAGAGTCAGACCAGCTGGATCCAGATCCCAGCTCTGCTACTTACTAGCTATTTGACTTTGGTCAAGTCAACACTTTTTACTTACACCCTCTGTCTCCACTTCTTCAGGGGTAAGATGGAAATAAAGTTGCCTACTTCATAGGTTTCTGTGATGATTAAATCAGTTCAGACATGTAAAGTGCTTAAAAGTATACCTGAATCTTTGTAAGTTCTGTGTTATGTGCCGGCCGTGATTATTATTCACACCAGATTTGGAGAGGATGGTGATTATGCAAGGAAGTGTTGCTTTTCTTCCAAAACTAAAGTGTATTTGTGAGAATAAAAATCAAGATGTCACCTCCCCTGAACTTAGTTGAATAGAACACCTAGAGTATTTGCTGTCAAGTGTGTGCAACTGGAGGACCACACGGGTGGTGGGCAGGGCTTGTCATTTTATGGAAAAGTTATTTTACAGTGCTTCTGTGTGCATCCAGTAACTCGAACATTATGGAAGAGCCAGTGAGGTGGGCAAGATGGAAGTTTCCTCCCTGTGAGGCTAAGTGAGGTCCCCCAGGGGCTGCCCCCAATCCAGTCCTTTTGAGTCCCACTATGTCACACAGCCCGGAAGAGGACCCCAGGCAGTAAGCCTGTTTCCAGTATTTTCTCAGAGCAGGGAGACTATGGAGAGTGATCTCTTGGGCAGAACTAATATTTTTCTATTTGTTTATTTTATTCAAAATAACACTGCTATGGTCTGAATGTTTGTGTGCCCCCCAAATTCATCTGTTGAAATCTAAACCTCCAATGTGATGCTATTTGGATGGATGTAGGGCTTTTTGGAGGTGATTCGGTTGTGAAAGTGGAGCCCCCTGATGGAATTAGTGTACTTACAAAGAGACCCCAGAGAACTCCCTTGGCCCTCCTGTCGTGTGAGACCTCAGTGAGAAGATGCCATCCTTGAGCCAGAACGCGGGCCCTCACCAGACACTGAATCTGCCAAGTGCCTTGATCTCGGACTTTTTAGCCTCCAGAACTGTGAGAAGCAAGTGTGTGTTGTTTATTAATCATTCAGTCCATGGTAGTTTTGTTACAGCAACCCAGAATGACTCCAATTGGTTGGGTACACACACACCTGAGGCTCTGTGCTGGGTGCTTTACCTGGGTTATCTTGGGGGATGCCTACCATACCTCTGTGAAGTGCTGCTGTGTGATTGGACAGAGAAGGAAAACTGAGGGCCACAGGTTTGGTCATTTGCCAGTGTCACTGCCCAGGCTTGTCTGGTCCCGAAGCCAGTCCCCCCACAGGGCAGCACTTCTGCCCTCTCAGGCCCGGGGTCAAGTATGAAAAGCACCTCTGGGCAGCAGCATAGCTAAGTTCTAAGGGAATATTTATTGCACAGATTTGCTTTTGTTTTGAAGGTAGCAAAAGGGAACCCACTTGGAGAATGCTTGGCCTTTAAAAATCACATTTTGAAATAGGTCCCATGTTTCAGGAGAGCCCTCATTGCTAACACAACCTCTAAAATGGGTCAGAAATGGAAGTAATGGAGCAAAAGGTGGGTCTTACGTCTCACTAACACTCAGGAATAAGCAACTCTCCTGGGCAGTTGGTAACTAATACGGAAATTTTGCTCATATGAGAAAATGAGAACCAAAAGGAAATATAAAACAAAGTTCAGGGAAGTTGAGATAATTAATGGTGAGCTCAAGGAAGTTTAGATCTAATGGTGAGTTAATAAGAAATGTAACTTGAAATACTGAAACAAAGTTTAAAATATTCCTCCAGGAATTTTAATGTTTACGAGACAGGTGAGTGCAGCCAAGAGCTTACCTATGGGTGCAGAGTCAAAAGTTAGGGAGAAAAGAGGTGTTTCTTGGGACTGGGTAGATGAGACAGTGTGTGAGTGGTGGGTGCTCTGGGGGCATGTGCATGTGATGAAATGATCCCCCACAATCACCAGCCCTGGAGGTGGGGGTGGGGGTACAGCATGTGCTGTCGGAGACATTCTGGACAGCAAAGATTTCTCCCACACGTACGTCAGTCTTTTTGGGTCACGTGCCCTAATGCTTTAGAGAAGAGCTGCACTGTATTTTTTAGGACACTGTGTCCCAGGAACACACACATACACACAGAACTCATACAAGAGTCTGGGAGAACAAAGATAGATTATGTGAAGAAATGGAACTATCTATAACAAAAAAACCCAGGCAAGTCACAGGCATCTAATGAGGGCAGGTGATGATGGCAGAGATATGGGTCCTTAACTGAGAGGATCACTAGGTGAAAATAGTAGAAACAGGCATTGTGCCTGAGGCCAAACCTGGTGCTCCACATCCTTATTAAATCTTCTTACGGGCCTGGCTGAGGAAGGGTTTTCACTCACCCAGGAAATGGGTAATCCTGGTGTCCTGGTGGGGCTAGAACTTGAACCCAGGGCAATTCCATCTTGTTTCCAGATGGAGACTTGAGTTAAGCTCCCCTGGGTAAAAGCTAAGAAACGAGAATGTAAAGAGACTTATCAGCGATCTTCATTGAAATTGAGGCAGAGGAATGGATAAATCAGTTTGGCAAAGATAAGGCCTAAAATTTATGGAATCCTAACATACTGCAAAAAAGCAAGTACAGGGGTGCCTGGCTGGCTCAATCAGTGGAGCATGCGACTCTTCATCTCGGGGTTCTGAGTTGTAGAGATTACTTAAAAATAAAAAAATCTTTAAAAAAAAAGCAAGTACAATCAGAGTGGATAAAGGGGACTTTGTACAAATACTGATGTTTGGCAGGCCTTTAAAAAATAAGTTGGCTTTATTGATTTATATGAGATGAAATTCACCTATTTAATATTTGAAGTTCAGTAATTTTTTTTCAGTTCAGTGAATTTTTACAAATGTATATACTCATGTGCTCCCCACTATAAGCAGATACAGAATATTTTCATGAACCCAGAAGGTTGCCTCATGCCCCTGTGCAGTCCATTTCCTCTATTCTCCCAGCCGGAGCAGCCACTGCTGTTTTCTGCCCCTCTGATTTGTGTTTTCCAAAATGTCAGTGGACACTCATCATATGGCATGTAGCCTTTTGCATCTGGCTTCTTTCACTTGGCATATACATTTGAGATTTATCTGTATTATTACATCTATACTCCTCAAATTGTCTATGCATTCTCAGGTTGATGGACATTTGGGTTATTTCCAGCTGTTGCCTACTATGAATAGAACTGCTGTAGACATTCATATATAGGTCTTCATGCAGGATATGAAATTATTCATCTTGAGTATATTCCCAAGAGTGAGATTGCTAGGTTGTATGATAAACATATCTTTAATTTTTTAAGATTGTTTTCCAAAGTTGCTGCACTCTTTTCCAAAAGCAACGTATAGTTTCAGTTGCCCTACATCTTTGTCAACACTTGGTATCAGTAGTCTTTTCAATTTTACCCATTCTATGATAGTATCTTACTATAGTTTTTATTTGCATTTCTCTAATGATTAATGACATTAAGCATCTTTTCATGTGCTTATGAGATTCATATGTCAGGAGAGCGTTTAAATCTTTTGCCCAGTTTTAATTGGGCTGTTTTTCTTCTTCCTGATTTTTAAGAGTTCTCTGTATATTCTGGATATAAGTAATTTATCAAATATATCCAGGCATACCTTGTTTTATTGCACATCACTTCATTGCACTTTGCAGATAATTAGGTGTTTTTTTGTTTTTTGTGTGGTTTTTTGTTTTTACAAATTGAATGTTCGTGGCAACCCTGTTCCAAGCAAGTCTACAGTTGCTATTTTTCCAATAGCAGTTGCTCACTTCATGTCTCTGTGTCACATTTTGGTAATTATTGCAATATTTTAATCTTTTCTATTAATATTAAACAGCTGAATCTTGAACAATGGAGGGGGCTAGGGACACCAGCCCCCCTACAAATAGCCCAAAGTATGCATGTAACTTGGACTCCCCAAAAACTTAACTACTAATAGCTTACTGTTGACCAGAAGACTTATTGATAACAAACAGGTGATTAACACATATTTTATATATTATATGTATTACATAACTGTATTCTTGCGACAAAGTAAGCTAAAGAAAAAATGTTATTAAGAAAATCATAAAGAAGAGAAAAAGCATTTACAGTACTGTATTTCTCAAAAAGAATTCAATTATAAATGGACCCACAGAGTTCAAACCTGTGTTCAAGGGAGAACTGTATTTGTTATCTGTGATCAGTGGTTACAACTTGCTGAAAGCTCAGGCGGTTAGCATTTTTTTAGTAATAAAGAATTTTTTAAATTAACGTGTACAGTTTTTTAGACATAATGCTGTTGCACACTTAATATAAAGCATAGTGTAAACATAACTTTTATATGCACTGGAAAACCAGAAAATTCATTTGACTTGCTTTATTGCAATGTTTGCTATATTGCAGTTATCTGGAACCATACCCGCAGTATCTCCAAGGTCTATCTGTGTGTGTTTTGGAGATGTTTTTCCCAGTCTGAGTTTGCCCTTCCATTTAATCATCAGAGCCTTTTGAGAGCAGGTTTTGATTCTGATGAAGTCCATCTTATCCATGTTCTCTGTTTATTTGTACTTTTTGTGTCCTATCAAAAGCTTTTCTTCTAGAATTGTTACTCTTACAGTTTGCACACATTTTAAGTATATGGAATGAGATGAGTTCTTTTTTTTTTTTTTTAATATGGATATCCTGTTTTCCAGTACCTTTTGTTTTAAAGACTGTCCGTTCTTGAATTACCTTGGTACCTTTATCTACTTCTAGACTCTCTATTCTGTTCAACTGATTTTTTTAACCAGTTATTTTTATTGAGATAGAATTCACATACCATAAAATTCACCATATCAAAGTGCATATAATTCAGTGGTTTTTAGTATATTAACAAGGTTGTACAACCATCACTACTGTCTAATTCTATAACATTCCCATTACTACAGAAAGAAATTCCATTGATATTTTTTCCAGCTTTGTTGATATAATTGGCATATAAGTTTAAGCATACAGTGTGTTGATCTGATACATTTATTTGTTTTAATGTTTATTATTGAGATAGAGAGCATGCATGCATACATGCGAGTAAGGGGAGGGGTAAAGAGAGGGGGAGACAGATCTGAAGCAGGCTCTGAGCTGACAGTAGAGAGCCCCATGTGGGGCTTGAACTTACGAACCATGAGATCATGACCTGAGCCGAAGCTGAACAACTGACTGAGCCACCCTGGTGCCCCAATCTGATACATTTATATATTGCAATATGATTACCACCATAGTACCAGCTTACATCTCTATCATGTCACATGTTGTTAATTTCTTTTTTTTTAAGTTTTACTTATTTTTACATGTTTATTTATTTTGAGAGGAAGCGCACACGAGGAGGGGGAGAAGCAGAGAGAGGAGAGAGAGAGAATCCCAAGCAGGCTCCACACTGTCAGCACAGAGCCCTATGTGGGGCTCGATCTCACAAACTGCAAGATCATGACCTGAGCCTAATTCAAGAGTCAGACACTTAACCGACTAAGCCACCCAGGCTAATTTTTATTTAAGTAATCTCTAACCCATGAGGGGCTCAAACCCATGACCCCGAGATCAAGAGTTGCATGCTCTACTGACTGAGCCAGCCAAGCATCCCTATTATTTCTTTTTTGTGGTGACATTTAAGATCTCTCCTGTCAAATATATAATATAGTACTGTTAACTGTATTCACAGTGCTGTGCATTAGATCCCAAGAATGTATTCATCTTCTAACTGGAAGTTTGTACCCTTTGATCAACATCTCCCCATTTCACCCAGCCCCAGCACCTGGTAATTGCCATTCTACTCTGTTTCTACAAGTTTGGCTTTCTGTCTTTCTCTGACGTTCATTTAATATGCCCTCAAGGTTGATCCATGTTGTTGCATACAGCAGGGTTTCCTTCTTTTTCATGGATGAGTAGTATTCCATATGTTACATGCACATACAATCTTTTTTATCCATTCATCTGTTGACAGACATTTAGGTTGTTTCTGTATCTTGGCTGTTGCAATTAGTGCGGTGACATGGGAGTGCAGATATCTCTTTGTATATATACCTGTGAGTGGGATTACTGGATCATATAGTAGTTCTGTTTTTAATTTTTCTGTGACCTCATATGATCTACCATACTGTTTTCCATAGCAGCTGTACCAATTTACATTCCCACCAACAGTGCAGAAGGGTTGCCTTTTTTCTAGCCCTTGCCAACCTTTGTTACCTCATCTTTTTGGTGATAGTCATTCTGACAGGTATGAGGGGATACCTCATTGTAGTTTTTTTCTAATGTTTATTTATTTAGAGAGAGCACATGAGCTGGGAAGGGGCAGAGAGAGAGAGAGAGAAAATCCCAAGCAGGCTCCATACTGTCAATGTAGAGCACAAGAGTCAGATGCTTAACCAACTGAGCCACCCAGGTGCCCCTCTCACTGTGGTTTTTATTTGCATTTTCCTGATGTTGAGCACCTTTTTATGTACCTATTGGCCCTTTGTATGTCTTTGGGAAAATGTCTATTCAGTTCCTCTGCCCCTTTTTTAATCAGATTGTTTGTTTTTGTTGTTGTTGTTGTTACTGAGTTGTAGGCGTTTTTTTTTTTTTTTTAATATATTTTGGATATTAACCCTTTATCAGATATATGGTTTGCAAGTATTGTGTCCCATTCCATAGGTTGCCTTTTCATTGCTAATTGTTTCTTTTGCTGTAGAGAACCTTTTTAGTTTGATGTAGTCTCACAGATTTTTGTTTTTGTTGCTTTTGCTTTTGGTGTCATATCTGAAAAATTGTTGACAAGACCAATGTCCAGGAGCTTTTCCCCTGTATTTTCTTGTGAGAATTTAAGTTTCGGGTCTTAATTTAATCTCTAATCCATTTCAAGTTAATTTTTGAAGTGGTGTAAGGTAAGTATTCAATTGTATTTTTCTGCATGTGGCTGTTCAGTTTTCCTGACTCTATTTATTGAAGAGACTGTCCTTTTCCCGTTTTGTATTCTTGGTTCCATGTATAATATTAGTTGACTGTATATGCTGGGGTTTATTTCTGGACTGTCAATTCTGTTCCATTGTCAATGTGTCTATGTTTATGCCAGTACCATACTGTTTTAATTACTGTAGCTTTGTAGTACAGTTTTAAATCATGAAGTGTGATGTCTCCAGCTTTGTTTTACTTTCTCAGGACTGCTTTGTCTATTTAGGGTCTTTTGTGGTCCTGTACAAGTTTTAGGATTGTCTTTTATATTTCTGTGAAAAATGACATTGAGATTTTGATAGAGATTGCATTGAACCTATATATAGCTTTGGGTAATATGGACATTTTAACAATATTAATTCTTCCAATCCATGAATATGGACTATCTTCCCATTTGTTCATGTCTTCAATTATTTTTAATCAAAGTCTTACAGTTTTCAGTGCACTGATCCCTCACCTCCTTGGTTGAATTTATTCCTAGGAATTTTATTCTTTTTGGTGCTTTTGTGACTGGGATTGTTTCCTTAGTTCTTTTTCAGATATTTTGTCATTATTGTATAGAATACAATTGATTTCTTGGTGTTGATTTTGTATTCTGCAGCTTAACTAAATTTGTTAATTAGCTCTAACAGTTTTTTGGAAGACTCTCTAGAATTTTCTATATACAAGAATGTATAGTTTTCATACAAAGATAGTTTTACTTCTTCCTTTCCAGCATAGATGCCTTTTATGTCTTCATCTAGCCTGACTGCTCTGGCCAGGACTTCTAGTAGTATGTTGAGTAAGACTGGTGAGAGTGGGCATCCTTGTCTTTTTCCTAATCTTAGAGGAAAAGCTTTAAGGTTTTCACTATTATGTTGTCAGCTGTGGGTTTGTCATATATAAACTTTATTATGATGAGGTATGTTCCTTCTGTACCTAGTTTGTTGAGAGTTTCTATCGTGAAAGGATGTTGTGCTTTTGTCAAATGCTTTTTCTGCATCTATCAAGATGATCGTATGATTTTATCTTTCATTCTATTAATGTCATATTTGTCATATTTGTTGACTTGTGTGTGTTGAACCATCTTTGCATCCAGGGATAAATCCCACTTGATTATGGTATATGATCCTTTTAATGTGCTGTTGAGTTTGGTTTGCTAATATTTTGTTAAGAATTTTTGCATCTGTACTCATCCGGATTATGAGTCTGTAGTCTTCTTGTGGTGTTGTTATTTGGCTTTGGTATCAGGTTAATGCTGGACTTGTAAAATAAGTTTGGGAGTATTCCCATCTCTTCAAGTTTCTGGCTGAGTTTGAGAAGGATTGGCATTAAGGTGGAATTCAGTGAAACCATGTGGTCCTGGGCTTTTCTTTGTTGGGAGGTTTTTTGATCACTGACTTGGTGTCCTTCCTTGTTAATAGTCCGTTCATATATTTTGTTTCTCCACCGATCTATCTTAATAAGTTGTATGTTTCTAGGAATCTATCAGTTTTTTGTAGTTGTCCAATTTGTTGGCAGATAATTATTCATAGGGGTCTCCTGTGGTCCTATGTATTCCTGTGGTGTCAACTGTAATGCCTCCTCTTTTTATTCTGATTTTATGTACTTGAGTCTTCTCTCTTTTTTTCTTAGTCTAGCTAAAGTTTTGTCAATTTTATCTTAAACAGCTCTTAGTTTGATGTTTTCTATTTTTCTGGCCTCTATTTATTTCTGCCCTGATCTTTGTTATTCCTTCCTTCTGCAAACTTTAGGCTTAATTTATTCTTCTTTTCCTCCTTCCTGGAAGTCTGTCCTCTACTCTGTTACTATATGTGTTTTAAAAATGTAAAATGCAATTTTATGAAAATATAACACATCAGAAAAGTGTGGAAATCATATAGCATGATAGGAATCATAATAGTAACACACCGTGTAAACAGCACCCAAATCAAGTGTGCTCATGTCTTTCCTTGGCAGTAACCACTGCCTGACATCTAGCAGCAGAGGTCAGTCTGGCTATTATTCATGTTCTTATAAATACAGTCATACGGTATGTGCTGTTTCTGCCTGACTTCTGTCACTCAGCATTGCTTGTGAGATTCATCCATGTTGTTACATGTAGTTGTCCATTCGTTCTCACTGCTGTGGAGTTTTCCACAGTATACCACACTTTATTAGCCTGTTTTAATTACTGTTGAGGGACATTTGGGTAGTATCTGCATTTGAGTTATTATAAATAGTGCTGATCAGAATATGTCAAGCAGTCTTCCACTGGGGTTGCACTAGATAATTTTTTAAAACACAAATCTTACCATGTCACCTCTCAGGCTTAATACCCTTAGTTACCCCATCACATAGGGCTGAGAGTTAGGTCTCTAGTGACCCGGACCCAGCCTCCCTTCTCTGTCTCTTCCCCTATAGTCCTGGCCTCACACTCATGCCCTGACCCCCAGGCATGCCCAGGCTGTCCTCCTGCTCAAACCACCCATTTGTCCCCTAGCCATCCCCTGACTTGTGTCCACCTCTTTCCTGTTTCTCTTCAAAGACTCTGCTGTTCAGATAGTCATTCTCCTTTGGGACCTGTGATGCCCTGCTTCCCCAGGCATGTCTCATTGGCCTCCCCACAGTGTGTCTTATAATCATCTTTTAATGTAAATCTCAGGTGTTTAGTACCTGGGAAAGAGGTAAGTCCACCTGGTCTGCATTGGTCTTGCTCTCACTATGAGACAGGGACCTGCTCTCTAAAGAACTGTCTTTATTCCAAGATTGGAACAGTAGGAGGGAGAGAGAAATTCCTTAACTTAAAAATAGTTGAAATCTTTGTTATAGTGATAGAATGCCAAATTTGCATGAATTTTGAAGGATCAGCTCCTTTGGGCAACTGTGGCCTGGTGGTGTCCTTCCCTCCTTGGGAAGCTGGGGGATGATGCAGAGAGAGGCGGCTCTTTCTGGAGCTCCCCTTCCTCGCCCTCCCCTGCTGCCTCTGCACCATGTCACACTGGACAGCAGAGCCCAGGGGTCCTGGCTGTGGGCACCCACTCAAAGGACTGGTAGAGAGTTGCACAGCTACTTTAAGTAGGGGGCTTCAAGTGGGACTGTCTTTAACCTTTAGTTTGTAGTTTGTGAAGCATCACCTCGGGGCGGGGGGGGGGGGACGGATTGCTTTGTCATTTGGGGGAAACTCCTGAGATACCAGATGACATCTGTTACTACCAGCTCTGGCTGGAGTGGGGAGACAACCGTCCTCCTGCTGACCACAGGCTGGTTGGTCCCAGGATAGAGGAGGGTGGAGAGGAGAGACACCTTATTTTCTTCTCTTTGTGTTTATACATACAACATGGCTTTTTGTTTGTTTTTCAGTAGGAAAGTCTTTTGGGCAAGGAAAATGACAAAGCTCCTATAAACAAAAAACTAAAATCCTTGGGCTATTTGATTAGGAAAATGTTTGAGCAAACCCATGGTAGCTTCCCTGAGTACTTTTGTTTATCATGATTGAAAGAACATTTATAAACCTAAAAAAATATATCCAGTAATGGAAAAACAAAGCTATTGTTCTGTTGTTTTGAAATAAGTTTGGAAAAGTGTTTAAACTAAATATAGCAGTATCTGTTCTTTGATAACCACAAAATAGTAACAACAGAGTTTTACATTCTAACTGGATTTTGCTCTTCCCAGGAACAGACTCTATGTTGGCTTTTAAGTGGTTTTTAAAAGCCAAGTTAGACCAGATTGGCTTTTTAGTAATATTTTGAGTCCTGGGATCCATCCGCGAACACTAGCGAGGCCAAAGTGTCATGGACCCTGAGGAAGAATGGTGTGTTCAGCCTCAACGCTACTGACTTCTGTCAGCTGGTCCTAGTGATAATGTAGCTTTTAACGTGGGATTGAAAAAAACATTGGTGGGGATTTCGTACATGAAAGGATTGGATTCAGTTCAGTGCATTCAGTTCCCTTGAAACCCAACACATTTTTCTAGTAGTTTTGGACCCAAAGAGTTCTGGCTGCCATCAGCAAACAGTGACCAGCTGCGTGTTTAGGCCCCACAGGAATGTGAGTAAATGGATCCACTTTACGTGAAGTATTTAAAAGTATGTTCAGTAACATAGCCTTCATTTCCTCCCCACTTCTTTCTTATAATTCAGTTTTTGCTGCCCTCTCAACTGTTTTAATTGAGTTGAACTGAGGGAATGAGAAAAGCACGGGAAGGATTTGAATGCTTTGGGGACAGGTAATTAATCAAAACCCGCATTAGACTTAATATTCTGTGCTTTTCTTTTTAAGAAAGCTTATTTCTTTTTAAGAACTGTTTAAAAACGGAGATCCGTGTGTCACATGTGCACCGGGGGCGGTCCTCCTGGTGCTCCAGCAGGCAGTTACCTTCCCTCTAGGTCTGCATTCCTCCCCCTCGCCTACCTGACTTCCTGTGGGTAGCCAGCACTTTTGCAGAGAATTTAGACAGGATTTAACAATATTCTCAGCAAAGGTAATTCTGAAGGTAGATCTGTTTGTTACCGGAAGAATTAGGTCCTGAATTCCAGAGCCCACTGGGAACGAAGTTCGGCTCATTGCTGATTCACTGTGGGCTGGCAGTGCCAACTGGCAGGGGAGCATGGGGCCGGGAGCACTGGACACACCAGTGGGTGGGAGCCACGTGTGCTGGTGGTTTCCAAGTGATGCTCAGGGCCACTTTGGTGGTCTAGGTCGTGCTCTGGAGCTTTGCAGTTGTATCTGCTGGTCATCTTCCAGAGTCCTTTCGCTAATTCAGTTCTGTCCCATGTCATTCAGAGAGGCCTGTGATCTGCCCCCTGTGGATCCCGGGTCCCAGGGCAGCCGAGCCCAGGGTGCCCACACCCCCCACTGCCACCCGCTGTGGCCTTGCCTCATGTGGCTGGGTGAAACAGGCCCCTCTGACAGTCAGCAGGGGCTTGGCTTTGACCTCTGATTTCCCAGCTCTCTGTCCAGTGCTCCTTCTGGGAGGCTTGTTTCTGTAAAGCCATGAAATACTATATTAAGTAGAGGGAGTGAGGGCTCAGACCTAGCCAGGAACCCTCACCTGCATTCGTAGCAAGTTTATTCACTTTTGGGTAGGCCTGACTTCTAAAGCGTTATCTTAGAGTTGTTTAAACAGGTGTATGTTCTCTTCTTTCTAGAATAGTTTGTTAGCACACTACCTAAAAAAGCATGGCTTTGTATGACATTTTGTAATAGTTCTGTGTTGCTTCTGACTCACATGTAAGTTGCACTTCCAAGCTTCCCATTCTCACCTAGGAAAGCAGATCAGTTGAATAAAAACCATTTTGTTACTACAGACTTAAAATGTTTCTGAAAAAAACTTTCAGTAGTACACTAAAGGATAGTCCTTCCCCTTCTCTCTGCTGCTTGTGGGCCTGAGTTGTCATGGAGGAAAAACAAAGACCTTTGGGGGGATACGAGATGCAAGTTACCTGCCTCTAACCAGACCCACTGGCCCCTTTGCCCTGCCCTGTAGACAGACACTGGGTTGGGACACGGTGCAGATTCTTGGCTCTTTCTCTTGACCCGAGGGCTTGTGCCAGGCGGCATGAACATACCTTGAGCAGCTGCCAGCATGTCGGGGAAGAGCTCCACTCTTCTCTAGCAGGCTTGCAGATATACTCTAACAGGCAGATCATTTGCTGTGTTTCTTAGTAGCCAAGTGTGGGAACCTCCGCTCAGTCAGCAACAGTGGACGGGCCCTGGGTGGGCAAGGATAGCTGGTGGGGCCTGAGTCTGAATCCCAGCAGCTGATTCACTGCTCCCTCAGCCCCAGCTCCTAGGGCTGCTTCACCTTCCGGGAAGAAGTCTTCCGGCCTTGTACTGCATGTTGGGTTCCAGAAAGTGACTAAGGGAGGCCACCACAAATCCTAAATAAAAGACAGGAAGTGTTTGCTGTTGACTGGGGATTGTGGAACATGTTGAACTCAGGTAAGAATATAAACTGATAATCATATAGACTGAGAGGCTGGCAAACTGTGTTCCTTCTGTGATCTCATTTCATCTTTTTCTTTACTTCAGTTTTCTTTGAGATATAATGTATACACAAGAAAATTTACACATTAAGTATGTAGGTGGATGATTCTGACAAACATATACCTGCCTTCCTACATTCAAAGCAAGTTCTGCTTGGAATGGAGTTTTGCTTCTCCCAGCTGACCTGGTCATAGACATACCATGTTACTTGTGCCCACTGAGTCTCACAGAGTCCCATGCTCCTGTCCCCGAGACTGTGCTCCTGGGGCACCAAGAATGCTGTGTGCCAGTGGGGCTGCGTGGATCTTCTCTGTTCGCTAGCGCTCCCTCAGACTTAAGTTCAAAGATAAAATTATTAGGAATTCCAGGATGGTGGCAGCCTCTGAGTGCTGATTCCATGGTGCCTGGCACCCCGCAGGTCTCCGTAGACACCTGTGGCTGCCTTCTGGGTGAGGATATCAAGGGAGTCCGGTATGGAGCGGTGGCCCAAGCCACCAGCTGCCTGGGCCCTCTGGAGGCCAGAGGCAGTGAGAGAAATGCCTCCTCCCAGAGTTGGGCGAGAGCCTTCGGAGGGCAGGACAGGTGAAGGCAGACACAGCTGCTGTGTCGGCTATAACTGGGCACCTTGTGTAAGTCACTCTGCCTCGGTTTCCCCATCTGTAAAATGGGGAGAAGCTAGAGAGTAAGGAGCTCTCCCATTGAATGTTAACTTGAGAATGTAAAATGAAGCATTTAGCACAGGGCCAGGCACGGAGTAAATGCTGTGAACTCTTGATGGCCAGCATTATTCATACTGTCCCCTCTGAGCCACAGGTGGGCTCTTTGTGAGGACTCTCAGCACCTTCTTCTGGGCATCTCACCGGCTGATGGTACCCAGTGCTCTTCCCACCACCTCCAGCTGGCGGGGCCAGGCCTTTCCAGACCTTTCTGTGCCTCCGGCCAGGAGGCAGCAGCACTGCCACCCTGGCCGTGCCTGGTGTTTGTGGCTGTGGCCCTGGCAGCCCTGGCCGGGCCACTGTCCAGCCTGTTTCCAGAGAGGCCTTTCCCTGACTTGGCATTTGGGGACTTTACAGCTGTTCTTCCCAGACTTTTGAGTGGGCCCAAGGATGTGAGGGCATGGTCACGTCCCCCTCGTTGGTCACTCTGTGTTTAAAGATGGTAAAATAATTGCCTTAAAAGTGGTATGGCATTCAAAATTTTATTTGTAAAAATGTCTGGTATGGCCAAAGAGTGAAAACGCATGGAATGGTTGCTGAGGCAGCATTCAGAGGAACCCGTGTGGCATCAGGGACCATAAAGCGCCTGTTTGTTTCATGGACCCATGAAGGGTCAGAGTTGGAGGGGACAGCTGTGAGTGGAGACCCTCGCTTCTTGATTTCAAAGGCACCGCTGTTTCACCGGCGCTGCTCGGTTAATGTAAGAAAGGTGTTTTGCCATCAACGTTTCCGGGGTATTCGGTGGGGTTGGCGCGGGGTCGGCCGGGCAGGAAGCCCTTGTCGTTGCTGGAAAGAAACTAGCAAGCAGGAGAGTGACAGCATCAAAGCACCCACAGGATGCGGCCGGAGCCCTCCCTGGCGCGTCGCCCACGAGCCACTCAGAGGGGAGAGTGACGTGACCTTCCAGCGCTTGGTGCTCCAGGCCGAGCCCCAGCTTAAAGTTCAAGGCATTTTGTTTTTTCACCTGTTTCCTACAGTTCTGAGAAACTTCTAAAGAATTAATGTGTAACTGTATCAGACACTCAGGGGTTTTCTCAAGGGAAAATAATGTTACAGTCGGGGGAGAAGCAGCCACTTGACTGAGATGCCAGAGTTTTCTATAAAATAAAAACCCTCCTTAGAGCAGGCGCGCACAGCACATGCGCTTCTTACCGAGATCCGGCCACACTTGGTGACACCTGCTAAGGGCAGCTGGTGGCCACGGAAGGACTAGGGTGGCAGCTGGCTTTGCTGAAGTGGGTCCTCATTTGTGACAGGGTGGCCGGGGTCTGCGGGAGCCAATGCTGAAGCGGCTTCATACGGCAGGAGAAGGGGGAGAAGATGGGAGAAGACAGGCCCGACAACCGCATACTTCTCTGGGGCAGGCATTTCTGGAAACAGTGCAGTGCCAAGAGGCAGGGCCGGCTCCTAGGCGCTGAGTTTTGTGCCACCCAAATCCCGCCACTTCACCCACCTTCTCGAACCCTCTTAATTTGACACCAGCCAGTGAACAGTGTTAGCGGCTTGATGAATTATCCAAGAAAACATACAGATTTACTAACGTTTCCCCATTTCATTACATTTTAATCCATGCGGGATGAATATTTTATGGAGGTGCCTTTACTTAAAGGTTGTTTTCATGTTAGAAGCTGGTGCCCATTGAAGTCCCTTTGCCGGTAAGTTTGAGAACAGTTCACCGTCAGCCCTTTGCTTCACCTGGTACGTGTGTTTCTAAATGTGGTCTCAGCCTTTGCGATAGCTGCCGTTTGTAAACTAGCACAATAAACTCTTACTGCAACCCTGCCTTTTACACTCTTACCACCAGGTGGCTAAGAAAAAAATTAAGCAGGAAAAATCCAACAATTATGGGAATGATTCATAATCACTTTCAATTTCTGCTTCAGCGATGAAATACGAAACTATAGATGGGCTGTGTTTGAAGACTGAAAACTGCTGAGCAAGGGGCAGGCGTTTCCAGCAGCGCCAGGCCAGATGGGCACTTCCACGGGTGGTTTCGTGTTCTGAAATATTGACAATGCTAAAGCAACCAAAATTTGCTGAAGTAGAAGTTTCTGTGCCTGTCCCACCTCCCTACTGACCCCTCACTGTCCACGTCATTCCCAACCAGTTGGTTTGGGACAGGGGTTCAGTTTTGGGCTCCTTGACTCCCAAGTGGAGAGTCCTGAGACCTTAGTGCAGCAGTGGCCTCCCACTCAGTCCTGTATACGCTGGTAATGTTGGCAGAGATGGTGCTTCAGGTCATTTAGAATCGGCTCCTGCCACACTGAATAATGTTAGCATCTCGTGTGTCTCTCTCGTTGATATTGTAGGATAATCCATGTGTGGTGGATGGTGACATAACAGGGTTGAAAAACACTTTTAGACATCCTCTCATAGACCCCATCTGTTAGCGGAAGGACAGCATAACAAACCGTGACCCCCCCCCCCCGCCCCAGTCCCTGCCATGGCTCTGTGGCATTTAAAGAGGATGGCTGATCTTATCCCACAAATATGAAACCCCACCAGTGTGCCTGCCTGTGGTGCTCAGCCTCCCCTGTGCATTCCAGTTGGCCCTTCAATTCTCTAATTTATTAACTTTGACAAGTAACCTCTTGGTTGTACATGATTTTATTCACAATTTGTTTTTCTGATTCAAAGTGAACATGAGTGCCTTAATCCTCTAATGGGAATTAATTGCTTGTTTCAGTGCTTAACTCTGATCCTTTCTCAATCCCCACAGGGATGAGTTTCTTCCTGAAGGATCTGTGTTTGTTCAAAACACAATCAGAAAGGTAATGATGTTTTTCTTATGAAAGGAGCCAGAAATGCAAAATGTTAATTTTTTTTTTTCCTCCCCTTACATAAGTAGTAAAGGATACAAGAGATGAAATGTAGACTACTATAATTTGGTCATTCTAGCTAGCTACATTTTTTCCTAGTAAAGAAGTTTAATTTTTATTGCTAGGTTTTCTTTTATGGGAAAAAGCTATCTTCTGTAGAAGAAAGCTACTGGACTGATTTTCCACAGAGTCGAAGTTAACAACCTGTGGCCTAACCATGATCATTTCTATGTAACAGCACCTTCCCAGGGATTCTTGGCTCTGAAAACTCATCAACACCCAACCAGTAATTGATATGGCGTGATTCCCTCTCCCATTTATTATGTAGAATATTAATTTTTATTTTTTTAAGAGGCTTCATTGAGAAGAATATAAGCTAGTAGATATTTTTATAAGATCTTAATGAAGGAGGTAGGGTGGAGAACTTCAGAACATTCATTGGGTTCTGAGGCCGGGCACACAATCAGCAGTCACTAGAGATGGGATGAACCCAGGTTTAAAATAACTTTTCCCAAAGACCCACAGCTGCTGAGTGGTAGAGGTGGGGATTTGATTCAGGCCTGTCATTGTGCCACAGTGCATCTCCTTACACTTACCATGCACTGTGTTCTTAAACGTCCATCTGTAGAACACTGAGGCCACCCTACAAGGGTTCAGCCCACACTGCTGTCTGAGCCCACAGGGCTGGCCAGGCCAGGCCATCAGTGTCCTAGAAGAGGCCTACCCTGGGGGGGATACACCACAGTAAAGCAGAGACAGAGCCACTTCTAAAGGTCACTCTTCAGTTTCCTCTGGAAAAGCCCAGATGGCTCACCTAGAGCTGTTCCTAAACTCTTGCATTTTATCCAAAACTCTAACCAGGCTGAAACATAGTAATGTATGAGCCTCAGGAGGTGGCATTCCCTTCTGCTGTGGCAGTGCTGCCTGGTCCCAGCCTGGATGAATCACACGCATATTCTCAGCTAGCCCTGGCTGGGGTTCGGAGAGGATCTGGTGCATGTACGTAGACTTTTTGCTTTTTGCATGTCCTATTGGCTGTGACCCTCATCGCAGCCCTTGGAGACAGGATGAACCTGTCAAAGAAAAGAAAGGAAAACTAAACCCAAAGCTAGCAAAAGGAAGGAAAAAATAAAATTGACAAACTTGTGTCTAGATTTACTAGGAAGAAAAAAAGATATAAATAAAGTCAGAAATGAAAGAGGGAAAAGTACAACCCATTTAGTAGAGATAAAAAGGATTATAAGAGAACTGTGTGCCAACAAATTGAAACCTGGATGAAATGGCTCATGCCTAGAAACATACCCTATCAGGATAAATTGTGATGAAATAGAAAATCAGAGTAACCAAAAAAGAGATTGAATTACTAATCAAAAACCCCTTAACAGAGACCAGAACCAGATGACTTCACTGATGAATTTTACCAAATCTTCCCAAAAATTGAAGAGGAGGGGACACTTTCAAACTCATTCAATGAAACTCATTCAATAAGGGCAGCATTCTAATCTGATACCAAAACCAGATTAATAGCCCTGCTGAAGATTGATGCAAAAATTCTAAACAAAATATTAGGAAACAGAATTAAATGGATTATATACCACCACCAAGTGGAGTTTGTCTCAGGAATGCAAGGGTGGTTCAACATAAGAAAATAACCAATGTAATACACGTTAACAGAATGAAGGGGAAAAAGTTGACAAGATTCAATGCCAGTTTGTGGTAAAAACACTTAAACTAGAAACAGAAGGCAACTACCTCAACATAATAAAGGCTGTATATAAAAATCCCCAAACTAACATCATACTCAATGGTGAAAGACTGAAAGGTTTTCCTCTAAGATCAGAAAGCAAGCATCCTTGTCTTGTTCACCACTTCTTTCAGTGTAGTATTATAAGTCCTACCTGAGGGGCGCTTGGGTGGCTCAGTCAGCTGAGCATCTGACTCTTGGTTTCAGCTCAGATTATGATCCCAGGATTGAGCCCTTTGTTGGGCTGAGCGTGGAGTCTGCTTTGGATTCTGTCTCTCTCTGCCCTTCTCCCCACTTTTACGCACTCTCTCATTCTCTCTTAAAAAGAAAAAAAAAATCCTACCTGAAACAATCAGGCAAGTAAAATGCTTAACAAGGAGGTAAAAGGCTTGTACACTGAAAACTACAATACGTTGCTGAAAGTAATTAAAGACAAATAAATGGAAAGACAGCTCGTGTTCATGGATTGGAAGATTAAATATTGTTAGGATGCTCAGACTACCCAGATCTACCAAATCTATAGATTTAATGCAACTGTCATGAAAACTCCCAAAGGTGACTTTTTGCAGAAATAGAAAAATCCATTCTGAAATTCATGAAGAATACCAGGCTACCCCAAATAAGCAGTGTAATCGTGAACAATAACAAAGTTGGAGGTCTCATACTTCCCGACTTCAAAAAACTTACTGCAGAGCTACAGTAATCAAAACAGTATGGTATGGAAGACGGCAGAGTCTACAAATCAATCCTTGCATGTATAGTTAAGTGATTTTTGATGAGGGTCCCAAGACCAATGGGGAAAGTTCAGTCTTTACAACAGTTGAGAAACTGGATATCCATATGTAAGAGAATAAAGCTGGACCCTTACTTTACATCACATACAAAAATTAACTCAAAATGATCAACAACCTAACAGAAGAGCTAAGGCTATAAAACCCTTAGGAGAAAACATTGGGCAAAAGTTTGACATTCCATTTGGTAGTGATTTCTTGGATAGGACACCAAAAATGGTAAAAAAAAAAAAAAAAAAAAAAAAGTAAAAATAGGGGCGCCTGGGTGGCTCAGTCGGCTAAGCGTCTGACTTCGCTCAGGTCATGATCTCGCGGTCCATGAGTTTGAGCCCCGCGTCGGGCTCTGTGCTGACTGCTCAGAGCCTGGAGCCTGCTTCGGATTTGGTGTTCCCTCTCTCTCTTGCCCCTCCCCCGCTCCTGCTCTCTCTCTCTCTCTCTGTGTCTCAAAAACAAAATAAAAAAAACAAACAAAAAAAAAAGTTCAAAAGTAAAAATACATTGGACAACACCAAAATTCAAAACTGTGCATCAAAGATGCAATCAACAGAATGAAAAGGCACCCCCTATGGAATGGGAGAACATATTTGTAAATCATGCATCTGAGGAAAGGTTAATACCCAGAAGATATACAGAACTAGAACTCAATAGTGAAAAACAACCTGATAAAAAAGTGGGCAAAGCACTTGAATAGACATTCCTCCAAAAAAGATACATGAATGACCAATAAGCACATGAAAAGATGCTAAAACATCACTAATTATGGAAATGCAAATCAAAACCACAGTGAGATACCACCTCACACCAGTTAGGATGACCACTATCAAAAAAAGCATCAGAAAACAATGTAACAAGTGCTGTGGAGAAATTGGAGGCCTTGTGCACTGTAGGTAGGAATGCAAAATGGTACAGCTGCTAATAGAATACTATATGGAGGTTCTTCAGAAAATTAAACATAGAATAACCATATGATCTAGCAATCCTATGTGAGTGGCTGCATTATTCACAATAGCCAAGAAGTGGAAGCAACCCAAATGTCTTTTGGTGGATGAATGAACAAATATGGTGTATGCATATGATGGAGTATTATTCGGCCTTAAATAGGAAAGAAATTCTGACATGCGCTGCAACACGGATGAACCTTGAGGACATTATGCTCAGTGAAATTATCCAGCCACAAAGAGATAAACACTATATAATTTCACTTATGTGAGGTACCTAGAGTAGGCCAAACTCATAGAAAGCAGCATGGGGTTGCCAGGGGTGGGAAGACAGGGAAGGGGGAGTTCTTATGTAATGGGTATAGAGTTTCAGTTTTGTAAGATGGAAAGAGTTTTGGAGATGGATGGTGGTGATGGGTGCACAACAGTGTGAATGCACCTAACACTAATGAACTGTACGCTTAAAAATGGTTAGGATGGTAAATTTTATGCTTTGTGTATTTTACCACAATTTTTAAAAATTTGAAAATAAGAGAAATACAGAGAAGTAATTGATTTATCAAATAAAATTCAGTCAAAACAAAGGGAGGGGAGAGAAAAAGAGTATAGTATGTCCTTGGCACTGTCACTGCAGAGCCTGAGTCCTGGGCTGTACGTGACAGGGTCACAGTTCCCCTTGGGATCTGGAAGTGCAGAGCCCTGGAGGCATTCAGAGTCCTATAGATGTAGCCCAGTTCCTGGTGCTGCCCCCACAGACTCTGTGCAGGGAGCCGCACCTTGACCACTTTAATTTGCTCATCCCTCAAATGAGGTACCACCACCCGTCTTTAACGGGGTGCTGGGGATCCGGTAAGCTGGGATGGCACGTGGCACTTGGCCCAGGGCCGGTCATCGCAGGGAAGTAATCAGCCCCTGCAGAAGTGCCATCCTCTGCAGCCCTCTGACCACAGTTTCTGTCCTTCCTCCCCTCTCCTCTCCTGGATGAGGCATTTCTTTACTTCCTTTGCAATTGAATCCCTTGAATAATGGAAGCATGACACTTTCTTTGCTCAGAACCTGCTCTGGCATCTTATGGGTCTTATTCCAAAGCCCAGGCTTTCTCCAGTAGGACTGTTCTAAACCTCTTTCCATTCTGCAAGTTCTCAGCCCTGGTGGCACCCGCCCCATCCTGGACAGACAACATCACCTATTTTAAGGAAAGGCCAGGCAACCCGGCACAAACGTCCCTGTGGCCACCCATCTGTCCTTTCTTTTTTTTTTTTTTAATTTTTTTTTGTTTGAGAGAGAGTGGGGGAGGGGCAGAGAGAGAGAGAGAGAGATACAGAATACGAAGCAGGCTCCTGGCTCCGAGCTGTCAGCCCAGAGCCCTACGCGGGGCTTGAACACACAGACTGTGAAATCATGACCTGAGCTGAAGTCGGATGCTCAACCGACTGAGCCACCCAGGCACCCCCCATCTGTCCTTTCTAAGGCAGGGTCCCCCTCACCACGCCCTGGGTGCACTCTTTCCTATTGTCCCTGCTACACTTTTTTTTTTTTTTTTTTTGGATGCTGCCCATTTACCAACCTGTCTTTCCCTTGACCTTCACAGCAAGCGGAGGAGAGGCGAATATATCTCCTCCTTTATGTGGGGAGGGAAAATAATATGCCCTCTACCCTCATAGGCTCTTGACTGAGACACTCTCTGTAATAAAAGATTAACAGGAGAGGAACACACAAGTTTTGTAACACATATACCTCCTGCATACATGGGGAGACCCAGGAGAACGGAGTACCTCCGCACATGACCCACACCCTCCCCTTAAATACCATTTCCAGCAAAAGGCAAAAGAAGATGTTGGGGCCAGGAAGCCAGCTGTGGGAGGTCTTCAGGCAAAGTACAGTGAACAAGGGCAAGGATGTGCATCTCTTGGTCTTTGCCTTTGGCATCGATAGTTTCTAGAGATGTAGGCATCTTCTGCTTGCTGGTAGAGCTGGGAAGATAATGTATGGAGACACCCCTTATAGATGTAAATGACTCTTATATAAAGGGTAACTTCTATCAGAGTTTCTCCTGTGTTTCTTAAAAACATTCATCCTAAAATAATCCTCATGCCAAAGAGGCATATTTTGGGGTGACCAGCTCTGCTCCCTACAGCGTGCACCCCTGCACTCAACACGAGGCCTCTGGGTACACAGCCTGCATCTCCCTGAGGGCTGTGGTGGCCTTTTCCTGTGGTTGCTTCCCATTCTCCCCCCTGCTCTTGCCTCAGCAGACAGGATTCCCCCTCTATAAGCAGACCTCTCTCTGTCCCCCCAGCCATCACCAGCCCTCTCTGTGCCCATGATTGCTACCTTACTGGCTTTCTCTTGGCGACCTTAAACACACCCAAGTCAGTGGTGCCATAAACTCTCCTCAGTGCCCCTCTAAGCAAGTGGTTTCCAAACCCCCACCTCCATCCCAGTTCACATTGAGCCTCTGGAAAGATGATGGGGCTGAGGGCCCTGTGAAGTGGCTGGATGGGTGGTGCAGTGAGGGAGACACAAGAGGAACAGGCTCTTCTGTGCCTGCTTTCTCCCTAAAAATCACTCTAGTGGCCCATAAAGACAAGATGGTAGACAGAAAATGACTTAGCAGCCTGGAGAAACCGGAAACCTAAGACCCTGCGTAGTAAGAAGCCAGCAAGCAGCTAGCCACCTGGTAGAGCAGAGCAGCAGAGGAACTCTGGACTCATGGGCATGCGAAGACAAGGATCAGAGTAGAAACAGGAGGAGAGGGTGAACGTCCTTATAGGGAGCAGAGACACCAGTCTCCCTGCTTCCTACAGAGAACAGGTGGGTTACTGTCCAGAGAGGCTTGGTATTGGGGACATCAGGTCCAGCTGAGGGTGGGGTGAGTGGCACCCTGAAAATGGGGATCGAGGGAAAATCTGCATACCTGTAGATCATTATCTGGCACCCCCCAAACCTGTACCCAGATCCCCCACATGAGGCCTGTCGACCATCAGGCTCCCTCCCTAGCACACAGAGCTTTAATTTCCTATACGGTGTCTTGATTCTCAATATGAAAGGCCAACAGCCAAGGATTACTGGCATTTGAAGAAAACATCTAAAGAAACACACCAAAATAGAGGCAAAGCAGGCAAAGATGAAAACAACAAACCAAACGCATGATAATACCTTCCCAAAGATGAGAGATAGTTTTGTGCTGGGAAAGAAATACAATGGCAAAAAATAGACACAAATTCATAAAAGACCTGGAAATTAGTGTATAAAGAAAAATACCTGGGGGGCACCTGGGTGACTCGGTTAAGCGGCAACTTCAGCTCAGGTCATGGTCTCGCAGTCCATGAGTTCCAGCCTCAAGTAGGGCTCTGTGCTGACAGCTCAGAGCCTGCTTTGGGTTCTGTGTCTCCCTCTCTCTCTGCCCCTCCCCTGCTCATGCTCTGTCTCTCTCAAAAATAAAAACCTTTTTAAAAATTTTTGAAAAAAGAAATACCTGGAAAAAAGAAAACTGGGAAATTAATCCAGGAAACACAATACCTGAGTATTAGAAGACAAGAAAGAGAACAATAAGGTAGGAATGAGAAGAAAATTCCCCACGATCCAAGATGGTCAGTTTTCAGATGGGAATTCCCGGCACAATAAATGAAAGAAACCCACAAGAAGATACACCATTACCTCAGAATCCAAGGGAAAAAGGAAAGCCTTGAGAGTTTCCAGAGAGGAAAGCTCAAGTCCTGAACAGAGGATGGGGGAGTCCAATAGCACTGGACTTCTCAACAAGAACTTGGGAAATCAGAAAACAAAGAAATGACTTTAAAGTTCTTTAGAAAATTATTTCTAGAATTCTCTAACAAGCCACATTGTTAATTGAGGGTGGGAGAAAATTAGCTTCGGCACAATGAGGGAGTCGATGAAGAAGGGGCCATGGGACCCAGGGGCCAGGATCCTGCACTGGCTCAGGGGAGCCCTTGGCAGCATGGCGGTACATCCCAGATGGCAGCAGTACCAGATTGCAACAGGATGGGCTCCAGGGGTGATGGCTCCAGGGGAAAATGAGGAGAACCCAGTGGGTGGTGTTAAAAAGAGAAGCAGAGGCCCAAAATGGCTGCACTTAGGCCAAGGCACTAAATCAAGACCTTACACCCAACCTAACTGTCCTTTCAGACTTCCCCAGAAATGTAGTCTGAAGTGGTCGATCAGGAGTTTCCTGATCAGTGCCAATGAAGTGATCTGTCACAGGCCCTGTCCGTAGCCCAGAGAACAGGAAGTAACCCACCTGGTGAGACTGCCTGGCTCCCCTCTAAGGGAAGGTGACCTTGCCCGGAGCAATCCTGTTCTTTTGCTAATAACTTTCTTGCCCCGCCGCCACCGCTGCAGTCCTGTGAAAAGCTTCCATCTGGTACAAGTCCTTGGAGCGCCCCTCCATGTGCCAGATGGGGGCCGCCCAACCTACACATCAAGGCAATGCCATCCTCACACTTCCTGAGTTCAGTGTTTGTTCTTTAACAGTGGTCAAGGCTGAAAGGATTCTTACAGCACTTTCTGAAAATGTGAGGCTGAATTAGTGTCAGAGAAACTTGAGCAAAGGGGGGGGGGGGGGGAGGAAGCTGCAAGCAATTTTTAATTCCAAGGAAAACAGAAAAGTTGTCCAAGAAAGGAAGTTAATGATAGTACACTGTGTGCCTTATCTGAGAACAGTGTTTACATAGTTCTGCTGCTGAACTGAGTGTGGGTCTGAGCAAACACTGTGATGGGAGTCCGCTGGAGGGTCGGGGACAAGGCGGGCATGCGTCCTCAGGGCACCGGTGGCAGTGATGACCACGGCCACCAGGGCACGCGGGACCACCGGCGGTACGACCTCACGGAGCAGCAGGCTGCTGTTTTACTTCTTTTTACAGTCGAGACCAAGAGGTTAGGTGGTTTGCCTGAAGTCACAACCCAGGCAATTGGGTTCTAAAGTCTGTGCTGTAAACCACTGAGCTCACCTGCTTCAGGAAGGTAAGACAAAATGGAAAAATCCAGAAGTAGGCGTGCATGTCATCAACAGTACGCAGATAAATACCGATGCCACAGCTTAAGGCTTAAAATTAAGTTCAGCCTCCAGGGAGTGGGAAAGGGTAGGCACTTTCATCTTTCCCGTAGAACTAGTTCACGGTTACATTACGCACACATATTACTTTTAAAAAAAAACATTTAATCAAAGAGGAGAAAGCTGGGGCGCCAGTGATGGCGAGAGCAAGTCTCCAGTTTTGAATGGCTTTGTCCACCTGCGCGTTCTTTGAGCCTTACCAGCCGATGTGGTTTCCACACTTGCTGCCAGCTCCGAACACTCCAGCGGGAAACAGGACAGGCGGCCCTTCAGGGAGCAGGCCCCTTGGAGAGAAGTTGGGGCGAGGCAGGGCTGGGTGGGTGCTGCTCTGGGCCGGCCCGAGGAAGCTGCTGTGAAGGGGCCTGGAGGTGGGCAGGTGACCCCTGGGGTGGGGGGCGAGGCGAGGCCTCTGTTTTGGAGGAAGACCCTCTGGGCGGAGGCTGCAGGAGGGCGGGAAATGGCTGGACCCGGGGTTGCACTGGGTGGAGCAGTGGACAGAGCCTGCTGGAGGGCAGGATACACACGTGGGGGAGTCGGGGCTGCTCCCAAGTGTCTGGTCTCCGCAGAGACCCGTCCAGTGCGCTCCCGCTGTCCCCACAGTTCGTGCTGACGCTCTCTGTGCCCAGCTGTGCCATCCCCCAGCCCCGGCCACCCTCGGCTCCAGCGTCTACTCCTTCCTCTTCCCTCTGCACCTGTGCTCCAGCTCCCGCCTGATTCACCTCCGTGCTGTCCTCCCTGGCATGACTCCCTCCACACCCCATAGCTCTGCTCTGTCCTTCCCTGTCACCAGGGTCACCAGAACAAGAGCTCTGGGTGCGTCCCCGTCCTGTGCAAGGTGACCCAATGTTGCCAAGTGTTCAGGGTGCACATGCACGGCCAACCTGGTGCTTCTCCCACAGCCGAGCCTTCCTGAGGTTCATCCAAAATCTGTGCATGTCCTGACGTTCCACTGACGACCGAGAGGGACGCAGTGGACAGGAGGGGAGGTCAGCAGGCGTGCTGGTTTGTGGGGGCTGTGCATCCTCCCCAGATACCCTGAAGAGGTCGGGTGAGGCCGAGACCCCCATACCAGGAAGTGGAAGTTCTGTGAGCCAAGTGGGACTTTTCCAAGGACCACCTGATGGGTGTCCAGGGACATCACCCTCCAGCTGTTCGTGGCTGGTGGTGGGCTGCTGCCGGCAGACGGGCACGTCCTCTGTTGTCCTGTGCACGGTGTCTTCCTTCCAGAGCCTGCCGTTATCACACAGCGTTGGGCCAGGAGGGCAGTGAAATGCAGGCTTTGGGGAGGGGCCCAACTTGCCTAACTTCCATTTCTAGTTTTGTTTGAGTCACTTTTACACAAATGACTTCTAGCAATTTATATAACAATCTGTAGCCCAGACCCAGGTGAGCAGTAAATATTTACCTTCACACAAGAGCCAAGGTTGCTGCGCTGAGTCACAGTGAGTCACAGGGAAGCATCATTACCCTCTAGGACCTTGAAAAGGGACACGGAAGGTGTGATTGTTGAAGTTTTGCTGGGTCACGCTGCCAGGACTGGTGTGTAAATTTAGTACTAGAACCTGAATGACCTCTTGTAGCGGATTCCATGGGCCTATCTTATATGTATGCAGGTACCGTGTATGTATACATATTTATATTCACTTACCAGTATTTGTTCTATAAAAAATATTTATTGTATAATTTGTACAGTCATTTTAAAAAGATTAAAAACTAACTGGTCTAAGAAACAGCAGTTCTGAGGGCTTGATCCCGAGACAGGCTGTCTTCCTCTGACAAGTATGTTCTTAAATGAGTACCTTTTCCCAGAAGGGTGACTATAGAAGGTGGTTGGGTGTTCCTGGCACCTCGGAGCCCAGCACAGGATGGTCGAGAGTAGTGGGCTGTGGGGCTAAGTGGGATTGTGAGCACCCGCTCGCCCAGCAGACCCTGGAACCTTCCCAAAGTCTCCAACCCCAGGCAGGACTGAAAGCCCTTCCCCGGCTCTCTGACACATTCAGTAGGTACCGGTCTGCTTCCCTTCTGTTTTGCAGCTCCTGCAGCCCGCATGGCTCGTGTGTTCATATACGGGACCCTGAAGAGAGGCCAGCCCAACCACAAGGTCCTGCTGGACGGTGCCAATGGCCGAGCGGCCTTCCAAGGCCGGGGCCGCACGGTGGAGCCGTACCCCTTGGTGATCGCCGGCGAACATAACATTCCGTGGCTGCTTAACCTCCCAGGGCAGGGGCGCCGCGTGGCAGGGGAGATCTATGTCGTGGACGAGCAGATGCTCAGCTTCCTGGATGAGTTTGAGGGTTGCCCCGACATGTACCAGCGCACCCCTGTGAGGGTCACGGTCCTCGAGTGGGAGGGCAGGCAGGGCACCCCGGAGGAGATGCCGGCCACCGACGGGACCCTGCAGTGCTTTGTGTACAGCACGGCCTCCTACGCACCTGAGTGGGTCCGCCTCCCGCACCACGACAGTTACGACTCCCGGGGGGAGCATGGCCTTCCCTACAACCCGCGGGAAAACAGGTGAGAAGGGCCAAGGTGGACAGAGCCCTGGTGATCAGTCGGGGACACCAGCCTGGCCTACACTCGCTGAAGGTGGAAGCATGATAATGCCCTTTGAAGCAAGTGTTTGTACACTCAGTGTATGGGAAAGGGGACGATCTCTTCTTCAGTCACAGCTGCTTTCCGCAGTCTCCTGCACCTGAAGTCTGTCTCTCCAGTAGTGCTTTGTTGCTTTTGTTGCTTAAAGGCGGCCATGGGCTCGAATACATCGGATAAGGAAATTCAGGATTTTAATTCCCCTAAATGACATTTCCAGAATTCATATGTCATACTTTTTCTTTGCTTTGATCTGAAGATAACATTTAAAATGTAGACTTTGTGTTGCAGCTAGATTTTAGCAACCCTGCTGTATTGATTCTAACTTGTAGCAGCAAGAAAAGTAAGTTTTTAAACCGATTTTGATTATCTCGGTATAATAAAAGAAACTCAAGAAAAACACACTGTGTTTTGGGGTAGTTTTAGACTCTATAAAACATCATTGAGTTTTCAGATCAAGCTTATTAAAGAAGGATTTACTAAAGATGTTCCTGTAAAATTAAACCGGGTATTTTAGGAAACCAAATTTAAAAGTGCTGGTACTGTTGTTGGCCTTTTTTTTTTTTTCTTTGCGTCTCCTTATTTGGCAGAAGGTTCTCTTCACTGGAACCCAGCAAAGTCCTGAGCACCTACTTGATGGCAGGTGCTGAGCACCGTGACTGCAGACGGAGCTCATGTGAGCCAGGGCCTGGGGCCCCGAGGAGCAGCATTGCGGGGCGGGCCTTTCAAGGAAGAACCGACACATTAGTAATTTGTTCTTCAGGCCTGACGGAAGCTTAGCTTCCAAATACAAACAGCACTTAAAATAATTCTAGCGAGGCACGAAGTACCAATTACTACCCACCTCCATCTGATAATCTGTCAGCGGCGCTTCGAATCCGCGCACGACTCTGCCTCTGCCTCCTTACCAGCGAAGTAGGAAATGGATTCCAAGAATTGCAGAAGCAACTGCATTCGCAGCTGCTGATCCTCAGTGACCTCGTCCTCTGCTGGGAGAGCTCACTCACTCTTCAATTTAATGGTACACTGTGATCGCTAACTGCATCTGGCACAAAAACATCATCATTATTTTTAGCCCTTTTTTCTTAACGGGAAACTTGCTTCACAAAAAGGCAAGGATGGGTATCAGCTGATGGGCTTGTGGCAGCCACACCCACCACTCCCAGGGGAGGGAGCCCCAGCAAAGCCCTGGGGATGTGGGCTGGGCAAGAGCAACCCGGCGAGCGGCTGTCACTAAGGTGCCCCCCACCCCCACCCTGCCAGCTCATTCGCCTGCCCAATGAGAGCCAAGAGCAGCACAGGAGGGAGCTCCAGACCTCTAGCCCCCTGTGGGTACTGCGCGGGCTCCCGGAATCATGAACGGCCACAAATGGGAGTTAGGTCCTCAACCAGGAAGAAGTAGGTAATCAGAGTATACAGTGGCAAATGATAATTTCATGAAACCGAGGTAAAGAACTGGGGTTTATATAAAATGTTTTAAAGGATCACAATGAAATGCTAGTATTTAAAGTCTACTGGCACAGCCAGTAGCCTCTTATGTACATTGTCTTCATTCAAAAAAAGGGCAAGCTAATATTTAGACAAATGCTCAGTTTTATTGATTTAATTTTGACACTAGGAAATCTCACAGCAGAAGTACAAATCATATGTACAAGTATTTATATCAATAAAAATTTCCATTGGTGATATTTTGGCAGAAATGTTGGTTTTGACTATATGTGGAATAAATATGACCATGTAAAATCTGCTGCACAGGGGTGTTCCTGCAAAATGCTTGACTAAATTGAGTGTGAAAGAATAATAATACAAATGGCTAATTAAATTGGGTGATGACGGAAAGGCTATAAATACTCATTCCAGTTCCACGAGCAGATCTCCTTCTCCAACTGTGTCTCCAGCTTTACAACGCACTGATTTCACCTTGAATTAAAAAAAAAAAAAGGAGGCGGGGTAAAAATTATTAAGTAGACCACGAGGGAGAGCTCCTCTTCCTTTTCTGGAAACGAGGAGGCAGCCTGGCAGGCTCCGGAGCACAGGTACAACAGTCCTCTCCTGCCGGCAGAGGAAACTGTGAGCATAGGGACATCGTTGCTGGGGGCTGTGACTCGCCACCTTCCCCCGCCCCGGCCTGTCCCCTGCTGTCCTAAAAGCTGCTGGCGCAGGGGGTCTCTGCTGCTGTCTGCCTGGGCCCAGCGCTGGGTGCACCCGGGGGTCTGTGCAGTGTCCTAAAAGCTCAGTGTATTTATGCCGGATGAGCTCTCAACAGCCAGCCCTCCCAGTCTCTTCTACAGCATCAGGTGCTAGAAATGGTCTCTGAGAGCTAACGGTATATACTTGGTTTAGTGTGAAACCCAAAACCAAAAATAACCACACAATTATACACGAGCCAAAACAAACTCCTTAGCCTGAGATCATAAACTTCCTTCTGACGGGAAATGAAATCCTCCAAAGACATGTGGCTGCAGGGATAGTACTGTATGGCCTAATGTGGAACAGGCACTGAGCTCCCACAGCTGTGCCACTGTGCCCTTACATTCTACTGATTCCTCTCAATTTTAATCAAGTTTTGCTTTCCCGAATTTGTGTTCCGATTTAAGATGAGCAGGGAGATACTGGAGTGGAGATGAAGCAGTCTTTTGATTTCTTGGAGGCTCTGCTCAGGCATGGAAACAAACGATGGGCTAGAGCTTCCTGGCCATCTGAGCACCTGGCAAACAGGAAGAACGTCCCGGACGGCGGGTTCGGGGCCCTGGCCTGCGTCCCCACTGCTCCACTGGGAAGCGGAGGGCTAGAGGGGCCTTTTCTCCCTGGAATTCAAGCTCTGGGGCCTTCATGATGTGAACATGTGCAGTGGCCACTTCAAAGGCCTGGTAGGTGCTATTGGCACTGAAGCGGCCGCCCTTTCTGATCTGAAGCCTCCGATGTTTGTATAGCGCGTATCTTTCATGCTGCGATTACTACATGAGGACCGGTTTCCATTGTGAACGTTTTCTCCGGGAGGAAAAATGGCCCTCCAGATAAGAGCTGCCAGTCCCCAGGCTCGCCGGGGCCTGCTCCTCTGTGCAGGGGCCTCTGGCCACTCCTGGGAGCCCTGCTGGGGAGGGGCAGAAGGAAATGGGATGGGCAGGAAAGACTCCAGCTGAAAGGGGTCAGGCCAGAGTACAAATTCAACCAGAGCCCATCGACACCCTGAAAGCAACTCTGGGCCGCCGATGGCCAGGGATCAGCGAAGTTCCACATGAAACCCAGAAGCCACCGTGAGGCCACGGGGCTCAGAACACACTGACAGACCAGGGCTCCACGCTCCCTCAGGGAGCTAAGACAGCGTTCATTTTTGTGTTAGTACTTCGGTCCAGCAACACGGGCCCTTGGCACGTAACGACATAGACATATTCTGGATCCCCCCAGATAAGGCCAAGTCTTCATCATGCCTGGAAAATTTTTGACACTAATGCAGCATAAATGTTAAATTAACCCTAGGGAGCAAATGCAACGATTTCTACAGGAACAGAAACGATTGTTGGTCCACTTTTAGAAAAGAAATCAGATGTCGAGAGCAGAATTCCCAAATCATGCGATTCTCCTCTCCCAAACACCACGGAGCCTGGACACAGCCCACGACAGTCTCTTCCAGCCTGACCAGCCAGCTCCAGGCCCAATGACCATAAACTGGGCCTCTGTCCCCCCAGCCAGGCCTACTGTCTGCATATCAGCCTCATTTCTTTTTGGGGTGACAGAGGCTGTATCTCTCTGCAAGTGACACTGTGAGTTGACAGCACCTCTCTGCCAGGGCACCCATGTCCCCAAGGCTTGGTCTCACTTCCCAGGTGTGGCCGCAGGGCAGGATGCCTATAGTCCTCTCCCCTCCCCGCCCCACCCCGCCTCCTCCAGGACACCCGACACTTCCAAACCAAACCCTCCTCAGAAAAGGCTCATTCTGCTACGAGTGGCATCTTTTTAGAAGCAGGGGGAATAATGAAGTTATTTTTAAAAGGACTTTTCTTTATTCTTCAAGGAGAAACCACATTTAAGAAGTTTTACTCTTAACAAGTTTCAGGACAAATATAGCACCTTTTCTCCTCCCTAAATCATGCCATCCCACATGTGTGCATGGGGCTTTCAGCTCCTCTTGATCTAACATTGAATTGTTCTCTTTGCGGAGAAATTATCTTGAAGAGTTACATTAATTTTTGCAATCTCTAAAACCATTTCCTGCTGTGTCACCTGAGTCTCAGATAACTAACTGCCTCCAAGACAGATGTAAACATTAAAAATTAAAGAGTCCTTAATTTGAAAGACATGAAGGTGAAGAACAATTGTTCTTGGACTACCTGCACATCGCAAAGACTCTCCACGAGGCAGGGACACACGGATGCAAAGTGAAAAGAGTTCCCAATCTTAATGTCCTGGTGTGCTGGCAGGGGTCACCTCCACGGTCCCTTCCAGGCCTACCCATCCAAGATCCAAGGGTGGAAATTCTGCTTCCTGTCACAGAGCTGGCATGGGCTACTGGGAACTTGGGGACGTACCTTGCCAGTTTTCCCAGCTGTCATACTGTTCTGCATTTTCATGGCTTCAATCACACAAATTTCCTGGCCTTCTGCTACCTGGAAGAGCGAACAGAAAAAGGACACACATTTTAAAATCGTTGTAATTTTGCAACAATGCTCAAGAGTGAAGCCATCAAGAGATTCTTTGTCAAATGCTCTGAAATGTTATCCAAACAGCAGCAACGACCTCTAATACTTCATGTTCCAAGTGCTTCTTGGGGGACAACAGAGAAGGACCATTTTCTCTATCATCATCAAATACTCACTGGAAAAAAATCCCTGATGTTGGAGGATTAGGGGGGCTGGTTGTGGGGTCTCCCCTGGGAATCAGTCTCTGAATCTGCCTTTGCTATAGAGATGTGGCAAAATGGGATGTTTTCCACTTAATGTGACATGTCCAGATTTGGCAAATCTCTACATACAGAGAAATCTGGGGTTTCTGGGGGCTGGGAGGCAGAGGGGAGTGACCGCTGGTGGACACAGCATTTCTTTTAGGGGTGAGGAAAATGCTGTGATGGTTGCACCCCTAACTGTGAAGCCATGACAACCACCAAGTGCATGCTGTAAGGGGCCAAACTGCACTGGATGTGAATTTTATCTCAGGAAAGCTGTGACCAAAAAATAGTGTTCCTGTCTATCGCCTTGGGGGGGGGGGGGGTGCCGGGAACAGCAGCCAGCCATGGGGACCACGGTCTCAACTTCTGCAGGACATGCCAAGTAACAACCAGGTGGCTCCTGGGAAGTGCCTTCCAGAACAGGGAGGGATTTCTCAAGCTCTGCCCGGTCCTTGCAAGGAGACCGGTAGCTCCCACAGGCACTGGCTGAAGCTTCACCTGCCTTTCGTGGCGGGGCCAGTCCAGGTGGAGCTGGCATGAGCTCCCGGGGCTAAGCCTGGGGCTTCCAGCAGCAGGCAGCTGTGACCAAAGGCCGCTCTATTTATTCTCTTCGCTGCCCTTGATGGGGAAGCATCAAGGAGCGGGCTGGATTTTTCTCCTCTGAAAAAGGGCCTCCTCCCAGTCTTTGAAATGGTAAAGTTGTTTCCCAGGGCAACTGGCTGGCTCTTCTGGGGTGCTGGTGGGCATCCTGGGGTGGGGCTCCAGGGCACTCACACCACCAAGGTGGCGCTGGCCCAGTGTGGCAGGAGTGCCTGGAGAATGTTCTTTCCTGAAATCCCCAGATGATCTCCGAGCTCCCCCCCACCCCTGCCCCCGGCCCCCTGTGTGGCACAAGCTGTCTCGCTGGCAGTCAGGGCTGCCTGCGCCCCGTGCATTCCTTTCCTCCTCTGATCAGGTGGTGGGCTGCCTTCTCCTGGCACAGAAACCTAGAACAGGGGCTGCCAAAGCTGCGGGGCTGGCACGGAGGAGAGACGCTGAGCTGGGGAGCTGGGCTTTGAAGCTCTGTGCTCACTGCCCGTTTTGCTTCATTTTCTCCTGGCATCTGCATCCCGCGGAGAGCGGAGGATACGCACGTGAGGGCCGCTCATCGCAGGGCAGGGGGCAGCAGGTGGGCGTTGGCACACGTGCCCCCTCCAGTCGTCGTTCCGGGGCCGTTTTTCTTTTCAGAGGCAGGCGGGGCCCAGCGAGATGGGAGAAGGGCGACTCCCTTGGAGGGGCCCCGCTCACAAGCCCCTGGTGGGCCTGCACCGCGGTCTCCTGGGGGCTGAGGGGCCAGAGCTGGCCTCTCTGCTCGGCGTCCCCGCCTGACAACTGGGCATCCTGGCAAAAGATGCCAGGGGGGATTTCTGGAAATGGATCTGACACCCAACACAACAGAATGTAAATTCTATCCAAACTAACCAGCTCTCCCCTGTCCAGCCCCCTCCCCCCCCCCCCCCCCCCCAGATGCTGGTAGCTCTCTCCTTCACAGCTGGCCTAGTGCCCATGGTGGGGACCTGTGTGAGCTTGCCCCCCTCCCCGGCCTCCCACTGAGAGCCCAGGGCTGCCTGGCCCTGGGCCCTGTGGGCTTCGTGGGGGAGGGCACACCCCGCCCCCCACCCCCCCCCGTAGCAGGTCTGTTCCCTGTTTGCTGCTCGGCCTGGCTCAGGGTCTGCAGGCCAGACCGAGCGCCCCTCGCTGTTCTTTCCGGGATCTTCAAGTGAAGTCACAATTAATGCAAATATGAAAAAGAAATAAACTCCAGAAGTTTCCAGCGGTCACACCAAGGGGGCAAGACCAACCTGACAAGGATACCATAGAACCTGTGCTAAAGGGCAGCGGAGCCCGGGCCACGACCCGACATGAGCCGGTCACACTGGTGCTTAGACCAGGGCCCGCTGGAGCACGGGGCAAGTTCACAGGATTCTGCTCTCGCCACCCCTGGCCATCCTTCCTGGCTGGCCCCGGGCGCCCAGAGCCTGCGTGATGTGAAAAGAGGTGCCATACAGGTGACTCAAGCAGAGGTCCCCAATCACACTACTCAGAAAAACAAAACCTTGGAGAGGGGGGCAAGTCCCAAAGTAAAAATACTCTTATTAAGTCCCTCTGGCAGTCTGATTAAAAGGACTTCAAAGAAAGCGCCTCGGATTCCAAGGGGCCACTGGCAGCACTGCCTCGAACCCACATCCGGTTCCTCTCCCTCCTGCTTCCCCCCTGGTCCCTTCCCTCCACCTGCCAGTCTGCATCTCTACTTCGGTCCGGGTGGAATGTGAAGTACTCACTTCTCCCTCTCTGTTCACTTAGCAATGGGTTTTCTAGTCTGTTTTCACTCATTCATCCCTGAAAGAGAAAGAAGTCTTGGAAGTTGTCCCTTGAGACCCCACAAAACAGAGAGGTCCGTCTTGGTCAGCAGAATCGAGTCACACGCGGACGTGTTCTAAATTCACATTATGTCATCCCTCAACGACCGCAGCCGGAGGAGCTACGTGGGGTGGATGCCGAGGTCGGGGACCGCGGGCCACGCTGTCAGGGCGCCCCACCCGGGCTTGGCCCGCCGCACCCAAGGGCATCCCAGGGCCCCCCACCCCCACCCCGCGATCTGGGAGCCTCCAGTCCACCGGTGGTGGCTGGCCTGCCCACGGGGCTGACGGCTGACGAGGTCGCGGTGGCGCCGCCCGCATTTCCCCAGGTGCCTGCGAAGCCCAGGCAGGCGCGGCATGGGCCCGGAGCGCTGACGTGGGGAACTTGGCCCCGACGGCTCCACGTGAGCGCGCGGCTCCCGAAGGCTCCGTGCACACACTTCTCTAACACTTTTGTGCATCATCTGATAAAGGCTCACTGATTGTGACAGGAGGTCTCCGACGTTGGGCTTACAAAATGGTCACAAGCCTCGCAAGTCTTTTCGATAAACCTAGTCAGCCTGATGTCCTTCTCCGCTCCCTGTCTAATTGGTGTAAAGTTTGGAGGCCTGAGTCCTGTATCTTTCATCCGGCTTATTGCGTCCTCTCCTTTGACATGGGGTCAAGGTTCACATTCGCATCCGATTATCAGAGCGCAGCGCTCATTAAGCGGGGGCCTGCCTCACTCCAAAATGAGTAAGCTGGAGAGAAAACTCGGCCCATTTACTCAGCAGATTTTAGCATGTTTAGGAGGCCTGAATGTCACCCGGCAGTGCTCTGCGCTGAAGAGTTTCAGACATCTCCAGCTGATGATTAATTGTGAGTGATGGGAAATAAAATCCAGTAAAGCCAGCTGCTTGCCATGGTCGGCAAAATGACTCTAATGGATATAGGCTGCCAATTTTCCAGTTTTACTGGCAAGTCTTCCAAGTGTAATTAAGGGAAGTTATAAATGATATGGAAATCTATCAAGTTCCATTTATTTTCAGAGGACTCTTTCCCCAGAGACTTTTATCTTCAAGCTTATAGTATGCTTTGTTGTGCTAATGATTTAAACCCCTTCTTATTTCTGATTAAAGCCCCCAATATCCTTCTCCCAAGTTCGCTTCCCTCCTTCCCCAAAGATGAAAAGACACAGACCCTTCTCCAGCACACGTCCCTCTTGGAAAGCACGCGAAGACGGGGACACGTCTGGCAACTTGTATCGTGCTGACTGTGAATGCACGAAGAAGGCTCAAAGAAAAGTGCAGGAAGAGCGCGGGCAGAGAGAGGGGGAAGAAAGACCTCCACCAAACATAAAAGGGAGCCCCCAAAAGTCCAGACTTGAAAGCTGTGCTCGAGGGCAGACATTCATCAGAAGGTGGTGTAGCTCACTAATGTTATTTGATTTGGAATAAAAGCATGAAAATGATGGCAAAGGCCTAAAATTGGAGATGTAAAGGCTGACTGCACAGTATCCCATTTCTCAATTTCATCCTTCAGAGCCACAAAATGGGGGTGATACAGTGCCGGGATGAGGTTTACAGTAACAGCTGTGCTCTTCCCACACAGGGGAGGCCCTTCTAATGGGCGAAGGTCTGTTTGGAACAGACGGGGAGAAACAAAACAAGGTTCCCTATTAAGAGTGTGCAGTCCTATTTCTGATAAAGAAAATGATTACGGGAGTCGGCTTTCCTCTGAGGTGGGTCCTACCCTCTTTTGTCGTCCAGAACCAGGGCTGTTTTAAAGGTGTTATCCTTTAAGTGGAGGAGAGAGGACATAATGTCACGGAGGGTTTTCCCCCTGTAAGCCTCCTCTCCGGCAACTGTAAAGAAGGCCCCGGAAACGGTGCCAGTGGCATATGGCTTTCTACTGTGCTAAACATTCACACAAAAGACAGGTTCATCAGTCATTGTGGTATCTGGATAAAAAATTAGCTCCTGATGGATGGTATTTTGAGCTTACCTGCTGCTAGTACATTACCAGAGAAACACAGGTTTTGAAGCCCACATGACATTAGAAACTGCAGACCATGAAATACGACACGTGCAGGAGCACATAATGTACGCCAGATTATACACAATAATAAATAAGCTATTTAAACCCTCTGCCTAAAATTGGGCCCGCTGCAAGGAACCCTGGGTCACTTCTACGCAGGCCAATTAATGCACAGCATCTGCTGTATAGAAGCAGGGCACGCAGCACTTCCGAATGATTTCAGCAATTAAAAGAAAACTGTTTCCTGCCTGTTCAGACAGCAACTGTTTCAATGCAAGAGTGAGCACCAAATCACTGTGTGCAGCTGAAAAATTAAGTCCCCTTTTTGGGGAAGAGGGGTGGGTGGGAGGACGAATTTTTATGGAAAAGGGAGCCTTCTTTTGTTGTCCTACATTCTGTGTTTTTCTGCCAAATTAGACAGAAGGCTCGGAGGGCTTACCGGCCTGCTGCAGGCTCCCCTTCTGGGCCACCCGAAAGCGCGGATCAATATCAACCCTGCTGACGACTCCACAAAAGTGAAAATCCTTCAATTACATTTTTAAAGGCTGTTCTACTTAGAACACAGGTGCCTGAATGCAATGCATTTTACGGCCCTTAGATCTGAAGAAAGACGCAGTTAACAGCCACAAGAAAAAGGCCTCTCAGATTTGGTTAAAAGGCACTGCTAGAATCTGATTATAATAACTTCCTCTTTCTGAGCTGGTAAGATAGGCTGGTAAATATCCCCTGATATTTCCTGAAGAAGAAATGTGCATTCACATCCCAACATCTTCATGTAAAGAGGGAGGGAGGGAGACCCGGGGAGATGGTCTAGTATTTAAGCAGTGATGGAAGGAACCGTCATCAAATTTACAAAGAAAGAGGAGGCGGGCGAAAGAAATGCCACCAAACCCCTTATCTCCAGTCTAAGGCCTCCAGCAATGGGTTTGTGCTCTAGCCGCCTGCTCACGCAGGAGCAAGGAGAGGTGACACCTCAGCCAAGGCTGCCGGCTGGGGGGACTCCAGGCCCCTGCCTGCGCAGCGCTGGCCCCGCTTCCCCCCACCCCCACCCCCGCCCAGAGCTGCCTCCCTGGGTCTGTACAGTGGGCATGGAAGCAGGGAGCAGAGAGGCTCCGGGAGAGAATACAGAGTCATGGCCAAGATAAAAGTCTAGTTTTCCTTAAAATGAAAAGCATTTCTCCTTACTGCCTTCTAAGTAGCCAGGAACTGGAGCCAAAGCCCCCAGAGTTAGAGAAGAACTTAACAGTATCTTTAAGGTATCAGTCTGGATCCTCTACCTCTGTGAAATATGCTGTTTTAAAGCCCTCGGTGATTCAGTGTTTTTGGCTTTTCTCTCTTTTTTTTTTTTAAGCAAAAGGGTGAGAAAAGATCTCGAGAACTGCCATCTTCAAAAATGGTTAAAATGAAGATAACATAACCTCTAATCCCAAGTGGATCATTTCTTGAAAAATAAAATCAAATGCCCAACTTGCAGAAGACTCACCTACAATATTTGATTGATCTGTAAAATATTTCTCTTATAATTATCATTAAGTTACACTGTGAAAATTCTCAAGTGGTTACCTCCAATAAAAATTTGCCTAAACACTGAAAAGCGAATGTTACCTGGAAAAGATAAGAAGGCCAAATTCAGGGTAGCCATCACTTGAAGAAGACAGGACAGGAATCTGATGAGGGTAGGGAGGGGCCACGGGCAAGTCCACAGTGTGAGCAATGTTTTATGGTTAAGTACAAGTGGAAATACAGGAAAGGTACGCAGAGAGCATGAGTACTTGTATTATTCTCTGTAACTTTATGTTTGTAATATTTTGTAATTTAAAGTTTAGAAATGTTAAGTAATGAATGCATAAATTTATTTATACCTGCTTTAAAATACGATCTGAGGTCTAGGTGAAAAACTGGCATCTTGTCAAGTAAACTGCGATAAAACATGAAAATGTAATTATTGTCGTGATTTCACGAGTGTCCATCAAGATATCCAGAAATTGGAAAATCCATCAGTCGAGCCAGGGCCTCTGCCAGGGAAAGACACCATTATCATTATTATACTGGGCTGTACGGGGCATACAAGTCACTGCCAGATAAACATGTCAGGAGGGCCCATTCCAATGCCATCTAGAATGCCTAAGAGCAAAAGAGGCTCCAAGTCTGTTTCTTCAAGAAATGAAAACTAAAGGTCTCTTGCCAAATTTGACATGCGCTTTCCCCAGGATCAGCTGTGGGCTCAGTTCCAGATGGTCTGGGGGCAGAGGGGGGTATGAATGCCACACTCTGAAACGGCGCACCTGTGTCTCATGATCAGTGGCCATCCAACTGCTTGGGAACCTTCCCCCAGAGCCCCTGCAGGAGCACGTGCAAGGAGGAAAAAAATCAGGGCTAACTCTGGGGCCAGCGGCGGGGTGGGGGGGGGGGACTCCCACTAATGATCACAAATTTTGTCTTCATTGGTGCACGTTAGAGTATATAGTTTTGTGCCCAAGACCCCATGCATGACAACAACAGTCCCAAACACCTACTTCCCCTGCTGCTAAAGGTCAGTGCCCTCACCGAGTACATCTCCCTTGTCTTGGCCCCACAAAAATACCGCCAAGCCTGTCTCACTAATACTGAACAGGGTAAGTGGCAAGAAAAGCAGCAACAGGTACTTGCTGCCAATCTATTACTGGACCTGTTCTCACAAACTAGTAAGTCACAAAGTGGTAATTACCTAAGTGGGGACACAGCCTACCTCTGGTTCAGGTCTCCACTGTTACTGTAATCAAGAAGACGAATATTTCTGATGCAAATCTGAGATGTCTGCTTAACTAGAACCCACCTCAGAAGAAATCTTGATTGATTGCGACAGGAAAATCTCCCCTTGGGTTGCCTCATTTTCTGCTTTGTTTCTCGTATCGAAGGACTAACAAAACAACTCTGCTCCTTACTGACTTTATGCCATTTCAGCAGCTCTCAGTCTAAAGCTGGCAGGTGCACTCTGCCATTATTATGAGAGAATATGTGTACTTAATACTGTTGTTCGACAACATCCTAAAGACAGACATTTTAAAATTAAAACAAGTTATAAAAACTCCTGGCTTTGATTAAAATGCCGCCAGTGTATGATGGTGCTAAATATACAGGAAAATAGGGATTTCTTCCAACTGAAATGAAAGTCTGTTGCAAAATTATTTTCAGACGGCTGATTACCAAAAAAAACAAAAAACAAAAAACAAAAAAAACAAAAAACAAGAAAACAAAACAAAAACAGACAAAAGCATATGAAAGTCATTCTGCCAACTGTCTTCTGAATTAAATGTGTGTCTCCTGACTTTCCACAATCCGCTTTCTTTCTTTCTTAGTGGTTTGCTGGTATGTGTTTGACTGTTGACTACAACCCCCTCCCACTTGTTCAAAAAGGCTACTCTACCATCATTTGAAAAATGATTTTACTGCCACATTTAATGTTAAATACTATGTAACAGACACTGAAAGGATATTAGAAACTTCTGCCGCATGAACCCAAAAGAACACAGCTTCTGTGCTTTAGGAGGGGAAAGACCTTTCCACAGGAAGCTCTCAGAGTGCATTTCTTACTTTTGAGCAGCCACCCCACATCATTTCGCCCTGAGGTTTTGTTTTTTTTTTTTAACTCTGTTAAGATTGTTTGCCTCACAAAACAGATTTATTATTTATTATTTATGTGATGCTTTTGTGGAACACATTATTGCCAGGAGCTCCATTCTAAGATTTCTCAAGTTTTACTTAACCTGAATATAAAAATATCAGATTACTGGAATTCAAACTATAAAAAAATAACATTTCAAAGAAAACGAGAAGAGCTGTAGGCCCCTATTTGTTTCTTACGTCCTTGTTTTCCTTGAAAACACACAGGGATGACTGATTCCATTATCTTTCTACTGATACAAGTGGAACTTTGGCTCAGCTATTGTTATTGCTAAGAACAATACAACATGCCCGTGGCACTAAAACAATTTAAAACCACAAAACTTAAAAGTTACAAGTATTATTTTCTCATAATGGCCTCAAGTAAGCATGTGCCTTTGGTCAAAGGAAAGTTTCTTGTGTTTTAATTACACAAGGCAGATTTAATGATAGAAGCTGCTGTTAAGAGCCCAAGATGAAGCTTCTCACCCTGCATTTGGGGAAGGGAACGGTTTGGGACACTTCTCACAACTAGTAACTCAAGAGAAAATACTGTTTTACCAAAACATGACGGCACAGAGTAAGAAAGGAAGTTCAGCAAGGACCAAAAGTGGCACCGGAAGCTGGGGTGAAGAATTTAAGAAGGTGTGCACTCTCCCTGACCAGCCTAGGCACACGCGTGCAGAGAGCATTTCTAAGTAAGGGGAACCACACAGAGACTAGAAGCCAATTCACTAGGGGTGCACACCCAGACTTGGACTTTAAAGGACTACATAAAGTAGAGGTCCCATGACCCCACAGTAACATTTTTAACAGTCGGTTCTCAAATTAAACCATTCTTGAATACCCACATTTAATGACTGGTGGTGGTTTTCAATATCTGAGCTATCCCAATGAACCAAGGACTAACCCCACGTTGTTCCAATTTACTAAATGCTTTGCTTTCCCCCATTAGATTATTAGCCAGGACACGGAAAGTATGAAGCCTAAACCCTTCTGGTGTCTGGAGAAGCCAGACCTGGAGAAAGCAGTTGCTGGAAACAAGGAGGCTACATGCTTCCCGGTTCTCTGCCCCAGGAGTGGTGCGGGGGAGGCCAGTGCCAAGGGAGGAGCAAGACCGACCACAGTGTGAGCCCCTCTTGCCCCCCACCCTGCCTCTGGTTTTGATTCAGGTGTTGGAAAAGTAAGGATTTCAGTTACACTTATTTTCTTAAGTGCAAATGTGATTTTATAATTAAAGCCACACAATTAGGACAAGCTCAGGATGGCAGCCTATGTAGCTTCTAGAAAAGGCTTAAGATGAAAAATGGGAAA
Organism: Panthera tigris; assembly: GCF_018350195.1. NCBI lineage: Eukaryota > Metazoa > Chordata > Mammalia > Carnivora > Felidae > Panthera > Panthera tigris. The sequence continues at coordinate 70,958,704 of NC_056660.1, read as the reverse complement.
AAAAGAAAGAACACACCACACTGTTTACTAACCTGCACGTCTAGTTGCTGGAAGATTCCACTGACTGCTCTCATAATGCAGTGAGTGAGTGGAGGCATTTTTACAAAATCCAAATAGTATATTTGACACACAAGATTACATTAGTTTCAGGTGTACAACTTAGCGATTCGACGTCTTGGTGTAAGCATTCTTCATGTCAAGGCCAACGAGCTATCATCTTAGGACCCTAACCCTTTAGAATGAAGACCAACGAGGCAAACCCCTCCCCATATTCAACATATAAATGTAATTTTATGTATCACTTCTCCTAAATCCTTAATAAGACAGTCTTAATGAGGGCTTTCTTCCAGGAATGTCAAAGCCTTTAAAGTAAATATAACAATTCATAGCTACTGAGCCTCTCCTATGCCTTTCTAGAAGAGTGCGTAGAGTTCTGTTTCTATATCATCAGGTAAGAGCAACTGCTAAGTCAGTTTTCTGACTTCATTTATCAATTTCAGGGCTCATCATTTAAAGAACAAACTGATCGTTTTCTTTTTTCCTGATCATTTTTTCTTAATATTCATTTATTATAAATATTTCTCTAGAGGCCAATGCAAGCTACATGAGTTTTTCTCCATGTGATTTTACTAAGTATATTAATAAAGAAATACAGAGGAAGTTCTAATGCACTCTTTACAGGAAAGTATGTAAACTCCTGTGATTTCACTGAGACACACAATGGAATCACCGCCATACCATCCATTAAAGACTATCATGTTGGGCCATGATTTTCCAGCACATAAATAAAAATGCTAGTATTTAACTGTCCCCTAGAAATCTGGTTACATCTTTGTTTTCTTTTTACAAATTTCTGCTGCAAATCAATAGAGCTCTCTCTCCATGCTCTATGAAAATGCATCCTACCAATCTGTCCATAACATGTTATGGTGACTCTGAACATGTGAGGAAATACTAAGATAGCTTTGATTTGTGCCTTAATGTCACAAGGTCGAGATGAAAAGCTTCAAACTGTGATCCTGAATTATATGTATCAAGTTACGGAAGTGCTCTGTACCGCACAGTTTATGGAATTAGCTTTCCTTAGCCCCAGAAATCATAGAGAGTTCCCCATCAAAGGACTATTGCTTGGTGTCGGTTCTTCAAGGATACTTAAAGCACAGAGAACTAGAAAGCAAATTGAAATTTTAAATAAACTACTTCCAAAATACTGCATTTGCCAATTAACAGAATGACTCTGGCCTTATTTCTATTCCAGTCCCAGGTCTTTGGTAGGGGAGACACTCAGGGATACTGTTACTAACCCAATTCAAATGTGAAGCAGTTGGACAGAGAATGTGCAAAAGCTATTTAGCGGTTTTGTGGGGGTGGTAGGAGTCAAGAAAGAGCTGCACGGAATGTGATCGCGCTTCAGTCCGCCTCATCCCACAGACAGGCTCGGTCCTTACCATGTCTCCAGGCTTGACAGAGACGGTCACCACCACGCCAGGCATCGGGGAGCGCAGAATACTGCTTGTGTCCTCAGCCGCTTTTTCCAGCATAAATTTGTTCAATTCTGCAGCCAGTTTGGTTAATATATGCACCTTGTACTTAAGGGGGTAAAAAAAACGTAAGTGAGTTTAAATGAACTTTTCCTCAAAGGTAGCATTCTTTCAGAATCAGATTTTTAGCTCTGAAATTTAAATGATCACATCTTTGAATTCAATGGTTTTTAATTATTGTACAGATAAACAAAATATAGTCATTTTGTTTCTGGCACATGTTGTGAGCTGGTTATTTAAGAAATTTCTTGAAACGAGAACAACTCCAGTAATTAATTAGTGAGAAATAGCAGTCACCCTGGAAGAGAAACATCTCAAAACTTTTGTAAAGAAAACAGTGAGGATTTTTCCTTATATTCCCTTCACTGCTCACAAACTTATCCCAATTAACACGGATTCTATGAGCTGGCTGGGTCAGCAGGAGGGAGAGGGGTGACTCTGCGGGCACCCGCCAGCAGATGGCAGCAGATTGCTGTCTCAGGCTCCTGTTCCCCGCGAGAGCGGCCGCGCCACCAAGTTAAGACAAAGGGTTTCAGTGTTCGTTTGGGGCAAAATAATATTTAAAATTCAATCTCTTTCTAGAGGCACAGTATGTTATATTCACTACAGAAAAAGTTAGCTCTTCTTTTTGGGCACAACATGGCGTAGTCTTTCCAAGGTACCAAGATGCTTAGGGTAGATAAAAATGAAATAGAAGGACTATCTTCTACACAGAGAGACAATAATATCAGACTTTAAGCCATTGAGAGAAACATTATGCACAAGCAAGTATTTTTAATGGAACCTTTTGTAGATGGTTCTCAAACAATCGGGCCGGTTCAAGGGAGTTCAGTCAAACAGAACATTTCTAATAAAGAGAGTTTCTGCCTGGCAGGGGAAAATATCCTGGATCTCTATGAACAAATAGAAGAGCCACAGTTTGGTCTACCCAAAAAGAAACAAACTCAGCTGGTTTGAGGAGGGGTTACTCAGTGAGGCTGAAACCAGCACCTGAAGATTTCTGAATTCCTTCCAAATTGCATCTCCCTTGGGTAAGAGAGATACAACACGGAGGCAGCTCCATTTTGTTCGAGAAAAGATGCTGTAACTCAAAGCCGCCTGTGGGCATCATGATGGCAGGGATGCAAAGGCAAAATAGAACTCCCCCTCTAGTTCTGTACAGGCATGGCGGAATTCCTTCTGGATGCTCTTTGTGGGACTTGTTCTAAAAGGGCAAGGGAGACCCCCAGGAGGAGCACCGATGGCCTAAGTTCCGCTCAGATTTGCCACTGTGACAGGTTGAATAATAACATCTTTTGCATGTTTCTTTACTCCTGAGTGTGTGTTTTGCAATCAAGACATACAAGTGTCTGCCAGTTTCTGAAGGATATGATCCTTAAGTGAAATTACAGTGCAAATAAAAGCTTTTTGCTCCTATTAAAATTCATCTGAGTCCTAAGTGGCAAGGAGAGTGCATTGTGCTGTCAGTCTAATAAACATTCCAGGCAGAGGGACTACTTATCAGAGATGAATTGTACCTCAAAGTCTTTCATTAGACCATGGCGGGGGGGTAGGGGGGTGGACGGAGAAAGAAGGGATAACATAATTGTACCAAATTGCATGGTTTTCGTAGCTGTGCTCTGTCTGCCTTAGAAAAGAAAACCCAACACCCCTAGGAGCAGGAGAGTCCACAGCAAAGTCACTTTTCTAGCTGGCAGCGCCCTCCCCGGCTCCCAACACGTGACTGGTCAGCACTGGGCCCAGCTGTCCAGGTTCAGTGTAGCACACAGATCTAGTTTTTTCCCCTTGTTTTTTGTACCATTTGACTACAAAATGTGAAGTCTAAATTCAGGGAAAGGCTCTTTCTGCACTGTGAACAATATGATTAATCACATTTCACCACAGTGGACAGGCTTAAAACTTAATTTTAGCTATATCACAAACAAGCCTTAATGTAAATAAAGAGCTGAGATCGTACCGAGCTCCATTTCTCCCCAGAAATTACAAGATCCTGACTAAAACTGGATCCTTTTACTATTTTTATAATTTTCCTATCTTTTGAATTCCTTTCTCTGTAGGACTCCTGCTTTGCTTGGAAAGAGATGTAAAACAGTCACAAAACTCAGCGCCTTTAGATGCAGTCTTTGTTATTGATGAGATGTTCCTTTTCCTCTTGTATTTGTTTATTGTTCTTAAATCTGTTTGGGGGATAAGCGACTTATTGTAATCACAAGTAAAAAATAACAACGGGGTAAATGCCTCAGGAGAGGCCTCCTTGCAAATAGTTGGCTAAGAAACGACCTTTCTGAATATAAAGAGAGGAGGCAGCAAGAGGTTCTCTTTTTAAGATTACCTTTGATGTGTCCTGACCCCTTCAGCGTGCCCACACAAACACGCCTCTTAAAACAACGTCTTGGCTCGGCAGCCGTGCAGCGGACGCGGGGCGCGCTGGCGGGATGGGATCTAAGCGGGTGCAGCATATGGGCCCATCAGAATGAAGTGCCTGGTGAGAGCCATAAAAGCTTTTTGCTGCCCCCAGAAAAGAAGTCGTTTAAGAGTGTACACTACGGCTTTCAAAGCTTCTGATCAAAACTGCTATTTATTGGTTTCTCTGATTCTTACGGGGCTCAGGCAGAGCCAGCCAACGAGCTAAAAGAATTCAGGAAAATGCCCTATGACGCGCAAAGAGTTTGGTTTTTTACGCTAGGCATTTAAATATTCCTAAAGTGTTCCGTGAAACCTCCCTGGAGAGTTGTGCTTTTAAGTTGTTGTTGTTGTGGTTGTTACTGTTTTCAAGCAGATAAACCACAAACTTGAGGTTCTGGGGGTGGGAGTCCAAGATTTTAAAGGTTACTTGATAGGACGGAGAAGTACAATCCTAGAAGAACCCAGAAGGTTCTCACCCTGCAAGGTCACAAGAAACATCTGTGGGGCCTGAACTGGATTCGTTCTGGGTTCTTCGGTAGATGGAACCTCACTGTGGTTTTAGGGAGGTGCTCATAAACCACAAATTATCAAGGTCCGCATGGAGGAACTTAACGCTGAGAACAGGTGCTCTCCGGGGGGTGGCCTGGTCAGCTCAACCCATGTAGGAAGGACAGTGATGGGAGGGAACATTCATGGGAGGTGTTCTCTAATGACCCCAGCCAGAGGCTCTAAGCGAATGAATTTTATGGTGTCTGTAATGTAAAACCATGTCTAACAAAATTTCTCCCAAAAAGTTCAACAAGAAAGAAAGAGAAGGGAATCACACCAGACATAAAGGGTCAGGAAGAAAACTACAAGAGATGGACGCTTAAAAGGAACACAATGGAATTGTTTTTACAATGAACATACGGCTCTCGGGGCTCTCAGCATGGAACCTAATGAAGGGGGAAAAGGTGGGGGCAGAGAGCCATGGTAGTTGGGGGAGAAGCCATACGTGGTCACGGTTTGGGGTGGGGGGCGTATATGCTTTTTGGTCAGGTTGGTTAACAGAAACATCCTGCAAATGGGCAAGCCCACCCGTGCCAGGCACACACACAGCACACGCACACGCACACCACCGCGTAAAGCAGCCCTTGCTACGGCTACACTGCACTAGATGGTCACACAAAGTGCCTTGCCGCTGGTGTCTGCGCCTCCTTAGGGAGTTTAAATCCGTGTGCCTCTCTGTACGGCCCTGAGATTTACCAGCGACTTCACCAAGTCACACACCCCGAGTGCTCGCACCTGCAGGCCTTGGAGGCCTATGGGCTCCCAGCAGGATGAATGCTTCCAAGCTGCTTTGCATACTGTCTCAGTTGTGATTTCACCTTAAAGTAGCCCACCTCTGGTTTCCACTCCTATGCCATTCTTCCAAAACGATCAGGACATGTGCAGTTGATGAACTGCTCGTGTTTTCACAGGGCAACCGTGGGCCATCTCAGTCAAGGGTAAATGGTGCACTTTGCTGGGAATTATATTACATCAGTTCCCAAAACATCCTGAAGCACCGGCCATATACTGTATATCAACCCTCACTAAGTAAGGGAGCAGATGCATTTCTTCAGATATAAGGTTCTCCTCTTCAAAGTTTTCACCTTCTGGTCCCAAGGGTCTCCAACATTAAACTGCCTTTTCATTTCCACGGTGTGGCAGTGAGAGCTAACACTCCAACATGCCCCTAAAAATCTACTTTCCTAACTCTGAGCTGGAGAGCAAGTGTCAGTGTTCTTAAAGTGTCAGAAATGACTAGCTGCAAAAAAAAAAAAAAAAAAAAAAAAAAAAAAAAAAAAAAAAAAAAAAAAAGACACATCTTTAAAAACACTGGAGTTTCAGAAAACTAGAAAAAAAAAGCCTCACTAAATATACATTAGAACACTGAGGTACATTTGGAGTCTTAATTCAACGGTTTTTGTTTTGTTTTTTGTTTCCCCCATTCCTGAGTTCTTTGTGGGATCACTATGAACACTGGAGGAAAACCACAGCAAGGGGTCAATGCCGTGCAAAATACAGCAGCATCGGGCCCAGCCAAACCAAACCGACCCTGCAAGAATCTGCAAGAAAAAATCTGCAAGAAACAATACCCCAAACAGAGAGAATCAGAGCCTGTGGCTGCCCTTCTCTGGGAGAGCACCCCCCCCACCAGCCCTGCCACCGCCGCCCCCCCCCCCCAACACACACCCCGGGCCAAGAAGGTGAACCGAACAGGCGGCTGTCCCCGAGTCAGTACAGCTGCAACCACCGGAGCAGCCCCTCAGCATAATGCTGTGACAACTCCATCCGCACAGTCTCGAGGTAGCTGTCAATCAGGACGCATCATTTAATCCAACAGCACTCGGAGGACTTTCTCCGACAACCCACATGACAGCATATCTACAGCTCTATTTATATCAGCGCCCGGTTGTGTTTACAATGCTGTGGCAATTAGAAAAGATGCAACAGGCAGCAATATTATGGAGATTTCCAGTTCGCAGTATTGCCCCGTAAAGTGTGATCTTGCTTCGCAGAGTCAGGCTAAATGACAAAAGGCTATTTTCTTCACTCTCCGTGCTCAGACAGCACTTCATTTGCAGCTAGCTATAATTAGATTAATGGTGTAGTGCAGTACAAAGCCGGCCCACTTCACATCAGATAGCATATGAATTAGGACAAACACTTATTTCAATTCCAGGCAGAGAAAGCAATGACTGGGGTATTTAGCATACCCTTTATGGTGGAATGAGATGTTAATTGTGTACCATTACCTCTAAACTGCTTGCTTGTTGTATAAATCACTGTGCTAATTGATGCCGAGATAGAAATGTAGCCACAGGCAAGAAAGCAAAGGAATGAGAGCTGAAGATGTTGGATAAAGGATTATCGAGTAAAACCATATGGAGATGAGGTTCCTTTGAAACCTTTCCTTTCTGCCCAAGAGCACCAGTTCTTAAAAGTACAGAAAAACTCTTGTACTAAGAAAGCAAATTTCATTTTTCACATTCCTCTTTAAAAGCACCCGTTTCTTTTCGAAGTTCCTGTCTGTCCGCAATCTAAATAAGAGGTATGTGGAATTAATCTGAATATACACTTACAAACACAAGGAATGTGCAGTTTTCAAATAGTGAGAACTCCCTATCTGGGTCTTTGGCTCATGGGTTAATAAGGAACACCTGTCAACTACCTGAAGCAGATGTTTCCGACGCATCCACAGGGCAAAAATAAATTCTTTCCCAAGACCTGACCTGGAGTTGTTCTTAATAGACCAAAACCAAACACAAAAATCCGCTGGTTTCGGTGTGGTGTGTTATCTACTCCATTTGCGTAGAAAGAATTATTCAGGATGTGAGTCCAATGGGACAGGCCCATTCTGATCTGCCACTGAAACAATGATTTTACTGACATCTGACTAGGCCAGTTCATGATTTTGTATGAGAGTAAGGAATTAGAAAGGAAATCTTGTTTCTTGTCTGGCCCCCTAAAACTAGCAAAACATAATAAGCAGAAGCACATAGTCATTTAAAAGCTTCAGTCTTGTTGTAAAATGCTACCCTTCTCTTTGTAAAATGTCCTATCAGTGCTCAACAGCTCCTATTAGGGTAAAAACGAGTGTCTCAGAAGTACACACATAGAAACCAAATGCTATACTCAAAAAGTCAAACTGCTGAAGGTCCACAGATAAACATGCTCTTTGGAAGTTTATAGATCAAGCGCATGCACTCCATGTACGTGATCACAATTCTTTTCCTAGCAAAGCAACAGTCAGGTGCAAATTACTGCTGTGCACTTTTTCACAAATCCAGCTGCTTAGTAATTAGCACTGTTATAACAAACTTTTACACAGAGAGCAAATATAGTGGGTCGACTAATAGTTCAAATTCTCAACTTCAGAGTAACAGTTAACATATCTGATTCTCGCAAACACACTTTTGAGAAACGCACGTTTGAGAAACACCGTGTATGGTTTAGCCTTGCGAAATCCAAATATCACATCGACTTGTAAGACAATAAAAGAACGTCCCAAGAAACTGCATCATCTGGATTGAATTATCACCACTGAAACCTGGAGAAAAAAATCCAGAGCTGCTTTGGTGGGGGCAAGCCCACCTTTCACTGGACCATATAGTCTTTATATATCAGGAACACCTGCGTTGCAACCGCCATGTCAAAGAGTTTAAGGTTTAGGTCATTGTGCTAATAAATAAATAACACGTGAGTATATATGCATTACAGTGCGCTTAATATAATACTTCAGTAAATACACACATACACAGAGAACAGGTACATGTATATAGAGTAACATCAAGGGTCCCCAAAATGGAAACCAATGCCGACAAAATAGTGTGATCTGTGCTGAAGTAACACCTCCCAAGCGTGTGGCTAGGTGACATAAATGGAAGTGCGCTGAAGAAAAGATCTGGAAAGCAGTGTAAGGGCCTGCCCCCAATCATTAATCACTTGTTTGGACCATTTAAACTAGAGCAGTACAGCCTGAAGCAAAACACCAACACACCCCTCGCTTGCAAGGCTGCGAGGCTGGTGTTAACAGGAGAAAATATATGGTTTCTGATACTGTGACCCCGTTCCCCAGCATTTGCTACCTTTAATTGAAAAAGGCAGTTACACACAAAGTAAATCATTCAGTGAGGTGAGCTGTTTAATGACACATAATTGATAATGTCAATATGTGGCAGTGACATAATACGCCACTTTCAACACTGGCCCACTTACGGTTATGAATCAATCTATGCTCCAGGTTTTATTCTCTCACTGCTAAGTTGGTTCTCAAACTCCAGGCTTTTGCTGGGCCGATCAATGTGCCACAAGGAGCCACAGTGGCGCAACGATCTCATGAAGGACAGTTTTTGAGGCAAGAATCACAAAAGGAGAGGTGGGAGGTGAATTCCAACAAAGCAAAACAAGAAAAATACGTGAGGCCCACTTCTGCACCGCATCTTTCAAATTCTTGCTAAAAAAGACCAAGTATCCTTAGAGAAAAGAACTAATCTTAAGGCTGATATCAAAGCCTTTGAAGGAATGAGTAAGTTCGTGTGTTTCTCCGGCTCATTCCCAAAAGACAATTTCCTCGGAAGAGAAAAACATGGGGACATCTGTCAATCATGTAAAAATCTAACCTAATTTGTTTTTCCAATTTTGTTTTTCCTCAGAAACACGAGTCCTTCCAATTCTAATATCCTAAGATCAGCAACGCATCTTTTGTCACCATAGCACTGAAAATTAAATTGCAACTTAAACATTAAACCCGGCACTTAACCAATCCTATTTCCTCAGCCGTGTTCCACGGAGTTACCTTCGTTGCAATTTGAATCACTGGTGTCTCAAGATAGAGCCAAAACTGAAGGAAAAGCCACAGAGCTACCGTACAGGAAGCCAGCCCGCTCCCAGTTTGCAGGACAGCGCTGGCTGCGGGTCCTCAACGGGTTTCTGGAAGAGCGAGTCAGTGAATGGGGGAACTTCCCTGGTGCCCGGCGCTGTGGGGACGCAGTGTGCAGGTGTGCCTGGATAAAGGGGCCCAGCCTCTGCCTCACCCAGGTGCCCGCAAGCTGTCTAACAAGCAAGTACATATGCCACAAAGGTAATTTGCTGGAATAAGTGGCACTTTCCCATCCACAAAGGCAAGTCCATTGACAATGTTCTGTACAGAACTCACAAAACAGAACACACGCATTCTGTTTGATCAGGAGTCTCTGTGACACATTATGACTATAATGAGTCATTTCTTTCTTTTTCATACAAGAAAAATATTATAGATCTTTGAAAGCCTTGTGCTCAATTATGTAACAATACCAACATCTGTGAACAGTACAGGCTGTTTCTATTCTGTATCCTGAACAGTTTTACGTAATTACGCATTTATGAGGTATTTGGTAAACCAGTAAGAAGGTACCTTTTTAAAGCACTATATAATTTGGGGTACAATGAAGTGTTCTCTTGAAAATCTATAATTAGGGCAGCATCAGCTTACAGAAAAGTACAGGAAGTGTTATAAAAACACAATTATGTAAATAAGCACATAGGTAGGGAAGTGTACCATTTCGCTATGGTCCCTACGCCTCCATTTCCTCCTCTTCTATTTGAATTGTTCTGTGCTCATCTCAAGTTAAAGTAATGTTGTCTACAGGGCACAGAATAAGTGAACTCTGGGGAAAAAAGATAGGGATCTTGGCCTTCCCTGGAAAGTTCTTTAGTCCAGAGATGGAACATCAGAGATCTGGGGAGTGTGCCGATGCCATGGGGCTGTTCAACAGTGCTCTGGGCTTTATATGGATTTTTTTTTTAATGATACAATGTTCTTACTAGTATGAATTCACTAAAGAAACTCAGAATCTAATAAGGCAAAATGTTAGCTTATATTGGTCAGAAATTTGAAACTAAAATATTTCAAGGCAAAAGCAAACAAAAGTACAGAGGATAATATTGTGGAGTAAACTGTTGGCCAAGAAGATGAAAGCAGAAAACTAAAGAAGGGCACAGTATGCCAGCCACCCCAAAACAATGCCCTTTCGCTGAAAGGATTGCTTTGAGCTGAAAGCAATGAGCTCTCTTCCCTCCCCTTCTGGTCTAGAAGCAGGTGTCTTTCTCTCATACACAAGGAAGAGAACTGCTCCAGAGCTACTCTTACGGCCTGAGAAGGCTCTTATCGGCATGAGAAACCACACTAAAAATACCATATTTATCCTATATTTCCTAGTTACCTTCCCACAACTTACTCCCACCCCCAGAAGTCCCAAACCTCCTTTCCTTTGTCCCCACACTATAGTGTCCTTTGTTAAGATAGTATAAACCCCCCACATTCTAAATGTCTTATTTTACATTTCTTTGGGAACTCCCATGTATAAGTGTAACATAATCTATTTTTTTCTTTTGTTAAGCTGCCTTTTGTCAGTTTGATTTGCAAGGCTCCAGGCACTGAAATCTAAGAGGTGAGAAGAAAAAGTTTTCATCTCCTACACAACCCAACAACCCCTGGTCCAAAGTACTGGGAATGATCTTGTCAGGGAGGAAGAAATTTCCTCTGCCATTCAAGGTCCTTCTAGCTGGATTAAGGATCAGGTGGACATAAGATGAACAGAAGATCAAATTTAAAACTGTAGTTACAGGAAATCCACACAGACATGAAATCGCAAACACAGGCAAAATAAGGCATCTCTGTCATGTTGAACACTGAGGAGAAGGGGGTATGGGTCTGGGACCTCAAAGGGAAGGAATGTAACCTTTAGGAAGAATGAGAAAGAATAAATGTTTGGTAAACAAGTGTTTGCTGGGCCACTCAGAAACAACAGAACATGGAGGACTTGGATCAAACAGGCCTTGCTAGCTTCCTCCCTATCTACTGTACCTGGCTCAAGGTGTAACGTAGTCATCTGTGGTGACAGCTCTCTTCCTGGAACAGGCCCCCTAACTAAATTCTTTTTAGGCAGTTGTGCGGGAGATAAAGAGCTTTTCCTGAATCTGCTGGGTTTTGACTGCTTTTAACTCAAAATTATCTTCATACCAAAGGGCCCATTTTGCTGTGGCCTGCCCTTGGCCTGTGCAATCTATCAGGGGACTGCTTAGCAATTTTATAGTTTAGAATTCTTACATATCTCAGAAGTTTAACCCATGCTACTAAGTGGACTTCTGGCATGTCACATGTTGCACATTATACAGAAGATACAGTATTGAAGACAGACAAGCCCTATAAAGCCATGTGGACAACAGAGGTAAAAGGAGATGTGGCCACCATACTGGAAGCAGAAGAGAGTTCAAAGAAAAAAAAGCACAAGTCTTTGAAGCCAAATGACCTGAATTTTGATATCCCAATAGATTCACCTTTTGGCCAAGTGATCTAACTTCTCAGAACAAATCTCTTCATTTCTAAAATCAAGATAAAACATGGATTAAATGACTGAGAGATTAAACTGAAAAAGTTTTGCAGACTAAGTAGCAAGTGCCTGACAGTAACCACTCACCAAATATGATTTCCTCTTTCCTTCCCAAGTACCTCTGATTGTCAAAGAAAAGACAGTGGTAGTTGTGATTTTTTTAATTGTGTATTGTAAAGCATCATGGAATAGCAAATTCTATTTGTTACAATTCTAGTTCTATGGTTCCACATTAAGGAAATAGACTAAATTTTTCAAAATGACACCTGGCTCTAAGATCAAAGAAAAGAAGTTGGTTCTGATATTAAGAAGGCATCCAGATCGGGCAGTGCAGGATTCTATGGTCATCCTTTCCTTAGATAATGTCATACTCAATTAGTGAAAGAGTATGGTTCATTCATTCAAAAACTATTTATCACGCACATATGGGCAATATGAGAATACAATATAAATAAGAAAAATTGGCTCCTGACCTCAAACACCAGAATCTGGCCAGAGAGAAAAGACATTCATAAATAACACAAATATAAATATAGATGAGGACTATAAATCATGTAATCAATGTGAGGGGAGCTTTTTTATGTTAGCCCCTCTCTTGAAATGAAGTGAAAGGAAAAACAAAACACTTTTTCATACTCAGAATACTCTGGCCACTAACTGTGTGGGCATTTTCCCCACACCAATTCAATTCAGTTCTGACACTGTCTACCTGCAGTTAGTGTCAGACCTCCCAGGTTAAGGGCTCAGTCCCACAAGACTGGCTCCACCTCAGATGCCAATCACAAGTCCAGGCTGTCACCTGTGCTTCTGATGGACCTGCTATAAATAAAATGGAGGCTCCCACAACTCCCTCCTCGGATTTGAAACTTTGTTAGAATGGCTCACAGAACTCAGGAAAATAGTTTGCTTACTAGATTACTCACTTATTACAAAAGAAAACCCCTCAGGAACAGCCAGACTGAAACAATGCAAAGATAAAATATGAGGGAGGGTGCAGAGCATCCATGACCATACCAGGTGTGCCACCCTCCTGGCACGTCAACCCACAACCTCTCCAAACCTCTTCAGTTAAGAGTTTACAGAGGCTTCCTTATGGAATCATGATCCATTAAATCATTGGCTGTTAGTGGTTAGTTTAACTTCCAGCCTCTATTCTCTCCCCAGAGTTTTTTTTTTTTCTTTTTTTCTTTTTTTGGTGGTGGTGGTGGGGGGGGGGGGTAGGGCTGAAAGTGCCAGAACTCTAATCACCTTCTTGGTTTCCCTGGAAACTAGCAACCCCCCCATCCTTAGAGGCTTTCCAAAAGTCACTCATTAACCTAAGCTCAGGTGTAGCTGGAAGGGGCTTGTTATAAATAATGAAAGATGCTCTCTTTACCTTTATCACTCATTTCACTTAGGAAATTCCAAGGGCTTTAGGAGCTTTATGCCAGGAATAGGACAAAGAACAAACATTAATTTTTTTTTAATTTTTTAAATGTTTATTTAGTTTTGAAAGACAGACAGAGCATGAGCAGGGGAGGGGCAGAGACAGAGAGAAACACAGAATCTGAAGCAGGCTCTAGGCTCCAAGCTGTCAGCACAGAGCCCAATGTGGGGCTCAAACCCATGAACCATGAGATCATCACCTGAGCCAAGGCTGGACACTTAACCAACTGAGCCACCCAGGCACCCCCAAACATGTATTTCTTATTACAAATCACAGTATCTCATGAAGTCAAAATTCAGACACCAAAATGCTTGGGCATATTCTCCGAGAAGACACTGGAGGCTGTACTGGGTATTCCAGAATTCATCAAAACACATAGATCTAAGTCTCTCTCTCAAGCACATGTAAACACACAACTTATTTTTCACACCTCAGTCTCCTACATTTGGAATTTCCTCTGATAATATTCTTAGCCTAATAATGTGGCCTTCTATTCAATTCTCATGAGCATACTACCTGGAAACTTTGCTGTATCTATGCTAATCTATCATAATCTTGCCCCAGACTTAGGGTCTATGTTCTAAATTCTCAGGGCAGGAGAATTCATATTTGAGGAAATTGAGAGATTTATAAGTGAGAGAGAGAACTGGGGACTGAGTTTGTGAGTGAACTTTGAAAACTCTTATAAAATTTAAGATTTCTTTTATGAAGTGAGCAAGAGTTAAAGACTTGTAAGAGTCCTATAATAAAGAAGTATATAAAACAAGCTAATAATCCCCCCTCCAATCCCACTCCCCTGAAGTCATGAAATAATTTGGATTGTAAATCTACTCATGTAAATCTATAAAAACATAAACATACATATCTATTTTTATAAATGCATCCACTCTGGGTACAATACAACAAGGAAGCTGCCTTATCTAAAAAGGGGGGAATTCGGGCACCTGGGTGGCTCAGTAGGTTAAGCATCTGACTCTTGATTTTGGCTCTGGTCATGATCTCATGGTTCATGGGATCAAATCCCCCATTAGGCTCTGTGCAGATGGCCAGATGGTGTGGAGCCTGCTTGGGTTTCCCTCTCCCTGCCCCACCCCCCACCCCCACCTCTCTAAATAAATAAATAAATAAATAAATAAATAAATAAATAAAACATTTTAATAAAAATAAATAAATACAAAGGGGGAAATCCATGGTATTTTGCCAGTCAGCATCCTTGACTATCAGTTTTTAAACACAGGAAGGAAGTTAGGTTACTTCTTTTTGCATGCTTAGCTCATCTGAAGCAGAGGGAAAATTCCCATATACCCCTGTGTTGTTCCCAACCCCCTTCCATAGTACACAGACTCTGCTATGACAACTCCAGAATGCAGAAAAATAGCCCCAACTGGCCCGGCTGGTCCCTCTTCCCCAGGACTCAGCTCTCTTATTCCTGAGGACTATGAGGCACAGTTGTAAATGTAAGAAGGCGTTGGGTATGCTGCCCCTCAGCTTCTCAGGCCCTTCCTCCCAAGGCTGCACTGACAAACCATGTCTGCCGTCTGCTCTATCCCCCTGTCCTTCACTCAACTTCATTCTCGTTTTCTCTAATTGTCCCCGAGAGCATGACCTGTTATCTGTATGGAGCAGATAACCAAGCCTGGTTGCAATGACTCCACAATAATGTCCCGGAAGCTGTCCTTCGCTCAAATACTAATATTCATATCAATCAACATAAAGCTCTCTTAACTTTACAAACTGTTAACCACTCAGTGATTTTTCTGAGTCTAGAAGGTCAGAAATGCCAAAAGAAATCACCCGAAGCTTTAGTCATAGAATCTAGGATCATTTCCCTGTGGACTTACTCCTAAGCAAAAGCTGTCTAATCAAATTGAAAAACACCTAACACTTTTACAATTACAGTTAAATAATGTTACACAGCAGTCCACGAAAATAAGTCTAGGAAACACTTCACTTGTGTCCAGAACCCAGAGACCAGGAGGGCTGACTATCAGTTAGTTCTTCCACTGGAATATAAGGTCAGGAAAGAGAGAGCCCCAGGAGGGCTGGGATGGGACCGTGGCTGCTGGGCTGACTCACCCCATGGCATCTACGTTAGTGAATCCACCCTAGATCACAGGCCGGGCCACTGTTTCACAGCCTTAGACTTCCTCAGACTTAGACTGTGCTACAGACTTCCTCTATAGCACAGAATGGGTCATTCTCAGCTAGATGGGTTTGCTTGTCAAGCTCACAAGAAACTGATGTGTGAAAACCATCCTGTAAATTTACAATCAGAAATACATTTGTAAAGGGAAGTAGCACATCCCGCAAGTGTAGTGTGTGTGTGTAGACAAATTATATCCATGGTTGTTTGATACACATGGAATCAGCAGAAGTGGCATCAAGGGGCCTTCAGCAGTGCTCTCCATTAAGACAGCACAAGTAGTGGTTCTCCACCCAGAAGACTCAAAACTCACCCAGAGGGCTGGTTAGAGCAGATTGCTGGGCCCCACCTCCAGGGTTGCTGACTCAGGACTGGGTCGGGGATTGTATTTCTAATAAGTTCCCAAGAGACGCTGAGGTGGCTGATCTGGGACCACCCTTGGAGAAGTGTGGATGTAAGGCACCCTACTCCACTATTGGAGCAGCCTTTTCAGGGGGCCTATCTTAGACCTTCAGGGCTGCTGTAACAGAAAGCATGCATGTGTGGCTTATAAATAACAGACATTTATTTCCACAGTTATAAAGTTTGGGAAGTCTAAGATTAAGGCACTGGCAAATTTTGTGTCTGGTAAGAGCCTGCTCTCTGGTTCACAGACAGCCATCTTTCTGTTGTGTCCTACATGGTAGAAGGGCAAGGGATATCTCTGGGGCCCCTTTTATTTTTTTAAAAATATTTTATATTTAATCACATATTTTCCTTTTGAGCTTTTTAGTTTTTTTCTTTAGAGACAGAGAGAGAACAAGCAGGGGCAGGGCAGAGAGAGGGGGAGACACAGAATCCGAAACAGGCTCCAGGCTCTGAGCTGTCAGCACAAAGCCTGATACGGGGCTTGAACTCACAAACTATGAGATCATGACCTGAGCCAAAGTCGGACGCTTAACCGACTGAGCCATCCAGGAGCCCCTAAAGAATGCGTCTTTGACTCTTGCTCTGGGTAGAAAAATCTTCTGAGTGACATAGTCTTTCTTCATATATGATAATCACTGATAAACCTAAGAAATTATCAGTATGGGGTGCCTGGGTGGCTCAGTCAGTTAAGTGCCTGACTCTTGATTTTGGCTCAGGTCATGATCTCACAGTTTGTGGGATCGAGCCCCATGTCAGGCTCTGTGCTAGTGGCACAGAGCCTGCTCAGGATTCTATCTCTCTCTCTCTTTCTGCCCCTCCCTGCTCATGTGCCTACCCCCTCTCTCTTAAAAATAAACAAACTTAAAAAAAAGAGAGAGAGGAGGTCACAGAAACCTCTGATTTATAGCCAGTCAGTCAGAGTACAAGTAACAATTTGGATTTGCGACTGGTGTCAGCATTCTCTTTCTCCAACCGTGCAAGCTCACAGAGGAGTTCGTCATAAGGGGTCCTGGATAAGAGGGGACCTTTGTCATCTCAGCCTTTGTTGTCTTGTTAGAGCTGGTAGAGTCCCAATCCAGTAGTACCTGCTCAGTGTGACAGCTTAGCAGATCTGTGACTGAGGTGTCTCACATTCTCATGGGAAACCAGGGACACTGTTTAGGCTATACTATTCCTACTGCCTGTGACAATGAAGTCTGCTTTCCAAGGCTAACCCTGGGAGTGAACTTCTGGACTTGTGAGGGCTCCATTTCTTATACTCTCCTGAGGGGACAGCTCTGAGGGGTGTCCATGATTAAGTTATAAAAAGGCTTATTGGTTTGAGTTGTTATTGAGATTAAAATAAGATTCTACTCAACGGCCAGATGATGGATCCTTTGAATTGGACAAACTTCTATATTGTAATGTTTTTTTAATTTTAACTTAATTTTTTTATTTTAGAGAGCGTGTGTGCATGTGGGGGAGAGGAGCGGGGTGGGGAGGGAGAGAGAGAGGGAGAATCTTAAGTAGGCTCCGTGCTCAGAGTGGAGCCCAATACAGGGCTTGATCCCACAGCCCTGGGATCATGACCTGACCCGAAATCAAGAGTTGGAGGCTCAACCGACTGAGTCACCCAGGCACCCCAGAGCACCGGGGGTATTATACAGGCTCCTCAAGTAAACACTAAAAGTCAGGTAGTGAATTCAGCAGAAGCACCTGAATGGCCAGCAGACTAGCTCATCTTTCTCTTACAATTCCTTCTACTTTCCAGAGCCCTGAGATCAGGCCCTGCCAGCCGCAGGCCTTCATACACGATGTTCTCTGCAGATATATCCTGGACCCCCAGTGCAAAGAATTCATGTCCCCTGGACAGCAACAGATTTTTTAAGTTATAAAGCTCTTTTGACCTCCATTTTCAGAAGATCTTGCCAAACTTAGGAAGAAATTAGAAAGATTCGTGGCCATTTACAACCCCCTTCACAGAGGAAACAGATGACGAAATTTCTTCTAGGCCTTACTACAAATGATCAGCTGGAAGCCGATGTTTGGGGGCTGATAAAAGCCAAGACTGAATTATGCTTTCAGGAAAGAGAGCACCCAAAGTCCTTTTTAAAACACTTTATATAGACTTTTAAAAGATGTAATGCATTAAACCCTGAAGTTCTAGAACACAGAAATCTTTTAATTCTAATTTTAGTTGGAATGCAAGTCTTCTCCCTGATATAAAGAAGCAAATTGAAGAAAATTTAATTAGATGAGCAGGTCAGTCCCTTGATATTCAAGCTGCAATCTAGTTCTTTGGGGAATTACAAACAACTGTACTGTCTTGGTGATCTCTACAATACCAGAAATGTGGTTTGAGAAGCAATTCAAACCTCCCCTATTCATCTCAAAATACTTCTAGGTGCATACAATTCAGGACATTAGAAACAGGATTGTCTTGCACTTAAAGAAAGGGAAAAAAATGAAAAGTAATCACTCTAGACCTCTGATAGGAGGCAGATATACCCCCAAAACTCCTTGAAGAAAAGTTGGATACTTACTCTGTACCTTGGTGATGTGGATTTTCTACCTCCATCTTCTCTAGGATGTCATATTTTTCTACCTCTGGATGGGTCATCAGGGAAATCATTCAGTATTAAAACTAGTTTAAGTTTGTTGGTTTAATTAACATAGACATGTCTTTAGAGTTATCAACATTCAATAGAATACTTTTATTCTACCCAGGCTTACTAAATATGTTTAATACCTCTTGCAAATTTCAACAGCAAGAAAAACAGCCTGGGATGATGGCTGACTTTGTCTACTGTCTCAAGAAGTTTTTGTGAGTAAACATATGTTGGAATTTACATAGATGTACGTGGGTAAGAGTCTTTAGGTGAACTTCTTCACAATATATTTTATGCTATGTGTACTTAAAAATAGCTTTCAAAACCTTCTAGCTACCTCGAAACTTTCCAGCTTTGCTAAGTTTGGGGAGTTTTCTGGTGTCAACAGTTACTCTCTTGTTAGTTCTTCTTTGACCCCAATGTTGCTGCCCCTGAATGAGATCATACACATCATTTGAAGGGTGAGATTAGAGAAAGAAACATGTTAATACAGACTGAAGGTTTCTCTGGTTCTGTAAGTGACCTTCTGAGGTTGGAGAATACCTCTGGGCTCAAAGTATCTTCTGGAAAGGGGTTCTCTTTAAATGTTTACAGATTATAGATAGGCTGAAACCAGCTATAACCACCCAATATCTGGGCAACTGGGGGAGTATTCATTTGATCTCTTGGTTTATTAAAAACTATGGGGAGGCTAAAAAAAAGTCCTAGAAAAGTTGGCAAGGTAACTTCAAATGGAATGCATATGTTATTACACAAAACTTATTAAGTACAAATCCCTTGAAAAGAAACTTTAATATTAAAGAAATTATAATATATCCCAAGGAGAATTCTAGTCTCAATAAATGACAGCAAATATAAGTACTAGATCACTACTGCCTTTGGTCTGGCATCTGCAAGAGGAAATTATACACTCAACCAGTTTGACTTCTATGTGACTTTCAACCTTTCTACAATCTTGTTAGAATGTGGAGAATCTGGAAACTCCATTCATTTTAAAACTAATTGCCTCAATCTGAAGATGGTCCCAGGAGAAAAGGAGTTGAACTAGAATTGTTTTAGCTCTTTTCCTGGACAGTGGGACTCCATTCTTGCCAAATTTCTTACTTCAATTAAGTTCAGAGCCAGAGGGATTTGAGGATGGGATTCAAATATTGTCCATCTTAAAAAAAAAAAAATCTGTTATTCATTCTCCCCCAATGGCAGAAGCATGATTTAATTGAATATTCCTTCAAACTCTATAGACTCTTAAGTTAGGGACAATTAAATACTAGCACCTCCAGAAAAGTCTCACATAGCCTATGAACCAGAAACATAAAATATTGTTTTCCTTGGCTTCTTCTGTGTCATTTTGAAAACTGTCCTCTGTGAGAGAAAAAGTTTTATTTTTAATATCAAATATATTTAAGATTTATTTCTATAAGGAAGTCTGTCAAAGTTCACATGAGCCCTGGTCTTATTTTTGCCACTCAAGATGATGGGACAGATATGCTCCTTTGTGGCCAAGTGCTCTGTGGAGAAGTGCTTGTCGCAATGAGCATCAGTCCATCTTGGAAACAGCAGCAACCCATGCTCTTTATCATGAGAAGGCATGACATGAAAGGCTGAAACTAACTTTACCAAAGTATTATTCATCCCAACATAAACGTCTGTCTCAAGACACCCTACAGGCTTGCCTGTTACCCTGCCAAATAAAAGAGGTCAAACGGTACCAGAAGGGGAGGAGGAAGCCACGTGGCCTAGAAACAGTGACTCCTGGCCCAGAGGAAAAAAGTAGAAAGAGTTTCTCAAACATTTCTCATTTGTGATCGGAATCACAAATATTTCACTAATATCTCCTGGGGAACAGACTGATATGCCATTCTCTCTGCCCAATACTCCAGTGGAATGAAACTATCTCCCAGGTCAATAAGCTCCAGTATGGGAACACTGTTGCTGACAAAGGAAAAAATCTTAGTTTCTAGGCCTATTTTTAGGAACAGCAAAGGCTGTTGGTATTTTAGAAAAGGTAAAGCAGTTCCATGCTAAGCAATGTTAGGAAACAGTGTCCTAGGCATGGATTGCACACCTGTGATTTCTACCTATAACAGGTGGAAAGGCCTCCACCTGTCAACCCAACTCATAGTTTTCCACCACAGTATGAACTGACAGCAGTGATTTTGCCCGCCAGGCTAATACAAATCTTGTCTGCTGTCATTGCCAAGCTCTCAGAACCAGAGAACTGAGTCAGTACCTTGTTCAAAAACAAAATGGACAAAGGGGGCGCCAAGGTGGCTCCATCAGTTAAGCATCCAACTCTTGATTTTGGCTCAGGTCATGATCTCACAGTTCGTGGGATGGAGTCCCGTGTTGGACTTTGTGCTGATAGTACGGAGCCTGCTTAGGATTCTCTCTCTCCCTCTATCTTTGCCCCTCTCCCACTCACATTCTTTCTCTGTCAAAATAAATAAAGAAATATTTTTTTAAATTGGACAAGGTTTGAGGGCAGAATACAAAATCTTTCTCTACTATAAAAAAATCTGCTAACATAATACTGCTGAGTCCTTAAACTGCTTGTATTCTAGAAATATCACTTCAAAACAGTTCAATGGGAGGAGTTGATTTTTAAACATACTTAAAGAATATACTTGGTAGAGGGGCCTGGGTGGCTCAGTTGGTTAAGTGTCCAACTATTGATTTCAGCTCAGGTCATGATCTCATGATTTATGGGATTGAGCCCTGCACTGGGCTCTGTGTTGACAGCACAGAGTCTGCTTGGGATTCTCTCTCTCCCTCACACCTCCCTCTCTCCCCTCTTGTGTTCTCTCTCTGCCTCAAAAATAAACATTTTTTAAAAAGAATACACTTGGTAGTAGAATACTATTCAACCATAAAAAGGAACAAAAAACAGGAAACTGACACTTGCTACAACAGGTGAACCACAAAAAAAATATTATGCTAAGTGAAGGAGGCCAATCACAAAAAGTTATATAATCTATGATTCCAATTATACAAAACATAAGAACAGGAAAATCCAGGCGCAGAGAGCTGACTAGTGGCTGCTGCAGGCTGGGGAGAGAGGGGTATGAGTGATGGCTAAGAGGTACAGAGTTGCTTTTTGCGTTGGAACTAGAGAGAGGCCACAGCCCTGCAAATGTACTAAATGCCACAGAATAGTATATTTAAAAATAATTAATGGCAAATTTTATGTTACATAAATTTTGACTCAATTAAAAGAATACAGTTGGCCACATGAATGTAGTAAAGCATTCACATTAAGGCTCTTTAGTTAGAAATACTGGATTATGCTACCTGATTTGGGGCTGGCACTGATACACACATTGATGTGATGACCTCCATTAGTTAGGGATCATAGTGTCTGGTACACAGAAGATAGTCAAAATTGTGGATGAAAAGTAAAAAGAATCTATGATCATTTTGGCCAAGCTCTGCATACCTCTACCCGAGCAAGAGGAGGCAAAAAGCAGATAGTTATGAAAAGTTCCAATGCTGAAGAATGAAATTCTCTGAGCCTCAGAACTAGTAATTTCTTAGAAATTTATAGGGTCTTGAAAACCTCAAGGAATTCTTCTGAACATGTATTTTTGCCCAGACATCATTAAAGCTCAGACAGAGGTTCATAATCCTTTTCTCACTCACAGCATCGCTAATGTCCACTTTCCAAAGATGACCTCACTTCTAGAACAAAGGAGATGTCTTGACACGAATTTAATTTGGAGACTCTTGGAGAATTATAGCAGTTTCTTGACAGGAGACTGGAAAAGTCCTGGGCAGTCCAAATGTATTTGCTACCTCATACTTGGGTAAGTTAGCAACATTTGCCACAAAAATAAAAATTTCAAATTGGCTGAGTGTCAAAGAGCATAGAGAGCCTACACCCATTCACCACTCCACAATTTTAACTTTTTACTCAAGCCAAAGAGTAGCAGGCTTCTCGGCTATATATTGCAAAGCCAGATTCAGGTTGATTTTTGTTTTATTTGCATCATTTTTCCTATTTTTATTTTCAATAATTTTTATGCTGGAAAAGATGAGACAAAAAAGTGACATGAGCTTTTTGCAAAGATAATTACCTTCTCTGAGAAAGAAATCAATTTCCAGTGGAATAAATTGCATCCCACTGATGATGTAACTTGTACAACTATCAAATACTGTGATTTTCCCTCTAATGCCCACATTTCTGCTACTTTTGGCTCTGTGAATTAGGGAAGAGAGGACTGTAGAATTCAGAGACAAAAAAGACCCCACAATTCCTGAGAGAGAGCAGGACCTTCACTTCTAGCTTCCCATGAGACCTCACACACTCAGATTTCCATCTGAGGATTCCATGATTGGAGAACTCAATCTCAGAACTCAAGATGCCAACCACTGCAGTTTCCTAAACATATCATGCTATTTCATGGCTCTATGGCTGTGTTCATGGTATTGTAGCCTTCTAGAATATCCTCCCCAGATTCCTTTGGCTGGCTGATTCAACAATCATTCCCTAAGTCACTGCTGAGGTGTCATCACGTCGGGGGATTCCATGGCTCCCATGGCACCCTGGCTGTCTGTCATACCTACCATGCTGTGTGAAAATGACCAGTTTAAGTGTCAATTTCCTTTACCAGACAACTAGAAAAAGGAAAAGTAGTAAGTTTAATGCAGAGAAACTGGACAAATCCCACCTTAACCAAGTAATCAAAGTAATATCACCAGTGATGGGACATGGGCCTCTCTCCCTAGGATGTACTGAGGGCACAACACACTTCGGTGGTATTCCACACTTTGGTATACATTCCAAAAATGTATAAATTCATCTGACTATAAGAAAACACCAGACAAACCTAAATTGAGACCCATCTGACAAAATAAAAGACATATCTTAAAAAAATGTAAAGGTCACATAAGACAAAGACCAAGGAACTCTTTTCGAATGAAGCAAAGTAAAAGAACATGAAAAGTAAATGCAATGTGTGTTTCTGAATTAGAGCCCCAACCAGAAAAAAAATTATTTTCTTTTACTATAAAAGACATAAGTAGGAAAACCAGCAAAACTTTAAAGGCTTTTAGACTAGATAATATTACTGTGCCAATGTTAACTTCCTGCACTGTGGTTATATAAGGGAATGCTGTCCTGACTTTAAAATAAGTTGCTAGCAACTTAACTAAAATCGTTCAGAAAAACAATCATGGGGGTGTGGGATGACACACAATAAAGCCACCGCAACAAATGTTATACATAGTAACATGTTATACAAAACGTTAACATTTGGGGAATCAGTGAAATTATACGGACATTCATAATTGTACTATTTTTGCATTCTTTCTAGAAGTCTTAAATTATATCAAGATAGGTTTAAAACTTTTTTAATTATAAAAACCTAAAGAAAATTTTCCTTTTTGATGAGAATAATAATGTACAGGATTAGAAACGCATATGCTATGTTCAGGGTGGATGAGAAAATCTGCAGTAATTACCTTTTTTTCCCCCCGTGCAGTAATTACTTTTAAAGTGACATCAGTGGCTACACAGAGTGCTAATTGGAAGTTGGCACGATTCCAGGTCACTGATACACTCTCCCAGATTAACCCAACAAACTGGACAGCGTTGCAATACAAGGAATTTTCTTTACTTGTATAGTCGTAAGTGGGAAGCAAATACACTGTCCATAATGGTGAGCTCTCTACCTGCTTTAGAAATAAATATTTTTCTCACAGCCTTTACAAACTAAAAAACAAAAACAAACAAACAACAAACTCCACCTTAAAGGTAATGATCCTACAAATACCCTACACAAAAGATAAGGAACAATAATGTTGTGCCAGGATTAGGGTTTGCAGCCGACTGATCCTCACTGCCAGCAGGGGAATCATCTCTATGGGGTTGGTCGTTTCCGAGGCAGCATTTTCTAGGACAAGATTAAATTAACTGTTCTAGTGGCAGGGCTACAAAACAAAGAGAGTAAGACACTGCGTCTGCCGTCAGGAAGTTTACCATGACACGTGAGGAACACACGTATAGAGGTGAGTCGTGGGCCCAAGCATAATGTGGAAACCAGCGAGGGGTGGGAGAGCTGCAAGGACTCACAAGGGAGCTCTCTATAAACACCTCCATGTAGGGAAAGGAATCGATTTATTGCCCAGCCACAGAAGACCTGCACAGGGAGGCAGAGTTCAATCCAACATAAGGAAACAATTTCCAACAGAGCTCTCCAACAATACAATAGGTGGCCTTGTGAAGTAGTAAGCCTCGCCACCAAATACATTTAGGTATATCCAGGATGTACTCTTCAAGTCCTACAAGAACCAAGGATTCTTATTACATCATCTAGGCTGAATCACTGAAGGTCACGTTTCTCAATGCAGCATCCCTGGCCTCTAGCCACTAGATGTTGTAGTCCCCCTTTCCAGTTGTCACAGCTGAAAATATCTCCATTCATTGCCAAATGTCCCCTGGTGGTGGGCGGAGGTAGACTGTCCCTAGCTGAGGGACTCCAAACAAGCAAATTTCTCTGAGTGTCCGTGTTGAGAAAATGAAATACCATAGAATTTCAGAGGGAGGGCCTAAGGTAGTCAGAGGACTTGTGGAGAAGGTAAGACTGGAGAGAAGTCTTGGAGTAAAAGAATTCTGAAGAAGGGCAGAGGAAGCAGTGAGCTTCCTTGGAAAAGTATGCTAGGAATCAAGATGTAGAAGAGGTAGGAAAGAACAAGACTGCAACAGGACTATTAGGAAGTCAGCTGGCCAAGCAAAAGCGTTCAACAGTAGATAAAACTAGGAGTATTTGTAATGTTGTAATGTGTTGAAGGAATTTCCAATCCAAAGTCAAGGCTGCTTAGGTTAGTATCCATGACCTACCCATATCATGGGAAAGTCAAAGGTGAACGCAGTCCTATCCAGAGACAATGTTCTGGAAGAATGATGGCATCCTGGACAGTTAGGCAACACACCATATTATCCACTCCTCCATTTTCAAAAAATATAAATGTTTGCTCTCTTATCTACCACTGCTCTCTACATGTGAATGACAGAGATTTGACTGTCATTTTAAAGTCCACATGGAAGAGAAGCAGATGGCAAGTGAGTGGTGGGTAGGGAGAGGAAGAGAATAACAGTCATCAGATGCTGGACTGAAATGCATCAGATTTCCTGAAAGATGGCAGAATGTTAACATTTTCCAATATTCAAGCAATGCTCACATGCCAAGAAGGTTGGAATCTGCAGGTGTATGGATGACCAATACTTCAGTCTTTATTTCGTTTGGTTCTATAGATCCAAAACTGACCCCAAGTGAGTTTTCTCAAATTACGCTGTGGTTGTGAGAAAACTGGGCATGTGGCAGAGTCTGATCAAGGCTAGCGCCAGCCTTAAGAATCAAGCTTCCTGGGGTGCCTGGGTGGCTGAGTTAGTTAAGCGTCCAACTCTTGGTTTCGGCTCAGGTCATCATCTCAGGAGTCATGAAATCAGGCCCCGCATCAGGCTCTGCGCTGACAGCATGGAGCCTGCTTGGGATTCTCTCTCTTCCTCCCTCCCTCTCTCTCTGCCTCTCCCACCCACTCACATGCTCCCTCTCTCAAAGTAAATAAATAAGCATTAAAAAAAAAAAAAAAAAAGAACTGAGCTTCCTTAGACTAGGCTGGTTCTCCTCTCAGCATGGCGCTCAGATACACCCAGGAAGGCTCTGGAAGGGCTCACGTTCAGAGAATCTATTGCAATCTTGGAGACTAAAGGGAACACTTCTAGTGTTCCTCCTCTGGACAGGCACTGGTTGGCAGTGCAGCAGGGTGGACAGCTCACATCCATGACACCTCTGGAGGTCTGAGAATGCCAGGAGGCCCACTGGCAGTTGAGGTAGGCTGGTCCTGGGGCCCCTACATCTGTGCACTCAACTGAGGGAGACAGCAAACACCCTTCTGCTGACTCCTCTGTCTTCTGCCGTTCAGAAAAAGGATGGTCTATCTGAGCAGTCACGGAGGGGCAGGAAGCTGCTGGCTTCTGCAAGAAACCTATCAAACCTATTGGACCACCTCCAAAAGTTGCAAATGAACCTTTCCTAAGTAACTCTTCCCCTGTATTCCAATATACTTCTGAAATGGGCCCTCCAATTGACGTTCACCAGGTTCTTTATGGAGTAGAATTCAGCATCACTTTTGAGAGTTATCTACCATTTCCACTTGTTCTTTCGGGGCGTATGAAAAGCTACTTGATTCACCCTAATTTAGGTTCATCTTACCTAAACTCTATTTTAAAAAATAGAGAAAAGGAGACCAAAATATTTACATGTAGGGAAGATTTAAAATAAAAGCATTACAAATGCAAATGAGTTTGTACAAACGGAGAGCTTTCAATCCGGGCCTCCTGCTGAGCCAGCCACTCAACTGCAGACCTTCTGCCAAGTGTTCTCACATTAAATGGAGGAGCTTTCTCGAGGGCTAAGAAAAAGTTATTAGGAGTGTGAGCTTTGGCCATTATTTCACAACTGAGTTAACCTCTATCCCAAGGGCAACATTCTGCAGCTGTCTGCAGTGAGTCAGTACTTTCTCTTCGTCTTGATTTTTTCTCCTATTTGGGTAAATTACCCTTGACGTTTTTGCCTGTGACTAGGGGCATCAGAACCAAGCTTGGGTCTGTGTCTTGCTGCCGTCAATAGCTGTCTGCTTTTTCAAAAGCAGAAATGGATATAGAGTCATGTGACCTTAATTCATTCTAATGAAAGTCACAAACTGATGGAGAAGGCGTGCGTGTGCATGCACACACACAGCAGCAGCAGCAATGGCACTTCAAGATGATTGGAAAACATGACCTCTCAGATGGCATCTATTGGCATGTTTACCATGTAGTCTCATACATTTCTTTCCTCTAGACTTCACCATATCTGATTGTCGAGAAATGCTTGGCACGATCGTAACAAGCACACACAGAAGACCCATCACAAAAGGGAGTATTTCTCACAATGCTGGAGACTGTATTCACCAGGAAAACAGAGATGATGAGAGTAACCTGTCTTGAAGGATGCTGTGAGGAGCAAAGTAGTAACACACATAAAGTGTTTCTAGTGGTTGCCTGGGGCTGGTGGAGGAGACAGGGATTGGCTGCATGCAGGCAGAAAGGAACTTCTGGGGTGCTGGAATGTTCTAACAGCGAACTGTAGTGGTGGCTGCACGAGTCCATTTGCTACCAATCACTGGATCGCAACCTACATGGCCGACTGTGGTCTGTAAAGAATACCTCAATTTAAATAAAACTTAAAACTTAAAAATGTTTAGAAGAGTGCCCAGTTCATAGTATCAGATGTTGGCTCTTATCATTTCATTCAAAAGGATTTATCAAATTGGACATGTCATAAAAGGAACTAATCTCCCTTCAAAGTGTGAGGGTCACATTCTGCCTTGATGTCTTGAATGGGATCTGTGTTGTAACCTGTAATTGATTTGAAAAGTAAATTAGGCCTATGGCAATCATTTCTATTATGAAGATTTTACAGACGGAAAAAACGATATCCCACAGAGTAATGTATCAATAGCAAACTGGCATGTAACCAATCCAGTTACACTGCTCCATAATCACTCACTTTCCTTTTAAAATATGGTGAACGTGGGGTGTTCAGTTGGGAGTCTGACTTCGGCTCAGGTCATGATGTCATGATTCATGAGTTCGAGCCCCACGTTGAGCTCTGTGCTGACAGCTCAGATCCTGGAGCCTGCTTTGGATTCTGTGGCTCCCTCTCTCTGTGCCCCTCCCCCTGCTCATTCTCTCCCTCTCCCTTTCTCTCTCTCAAAAATAAACATTAAAATAAAATAAAATAAAATAAAATAAAATAAAATAAAATAAAATAAAATACAGTGACCGTGTAGATTTACTTTAATTCAGAGTAGCAGTCTTCATTACTGCCATCTCTTTCAATAACAATGACTCATCATAAACTATATTAGGATTAGGATATGGGCAAGAGAAGTAATGCAAGGCAACATACGGGAAGTGCTCGAAGGTGGCCCTGGGTAGAACCTGAGAAAACAATCACACGTTAGTGCCAGAACTATGTATGAGTAGGTATTTAACAATACTGACTTACTGACAACTGACAATGTTGAATCTTCCGAGTGCTGTGCAGAAACGGTCACAGAACCTCCACTCTCTTCCATCTGGTAAGTGGCTAAAGGCAGAGAGCCACTCTCCCCCCATGACTTAGACAAGACTTACTGTCCACTCCTCCTCCATAAGCCCCATTAGACTGACGATGACTCCCTTGTGTACCTGCTTCGATGGACCCGAACCCTTCCTTTTAAGACATTCCTCTTTAATGAGGATTCTCCCTCTTGCAATAGCCTGAATAAAAGTATCTTTCTTCTCAATTCTCCAGTGCATTTTGTTCTTGACACAGTAAATATAACGAACAAGTTTGGGTGGCATTTCTATCCACTCTTGGTTAACAATGTTACTTGAATCCCTTGACATTTTATGATATTTTAGGGTACACACCTATATGCACAACATACATATACCTGTATGCATGTGCTAGAGAACAAAAAAGCAGAAGATAAAATTAGTGTGCACACACAACTACCTACAACTGATTGTCCAGGCAGAGGTGGACACACTTTTCCTACAAAGAGCAGATAGTAAATCTTTTGGGCTTTGCAGGTCATATGTCTGTCACAACTACTCAGCTCTGCCTCGGCACCATGAAAGCAGCCACAGAAAATACAGAATCGAACGGGTGTGGCGGTGTTCGGATAAAACTTTATTTACAAAAGGGAATGGTGGGCTGCAGTTTACCGCTCCGGGGCAGTGTCTCCCAAAGGTATTCGAAGGAACACTACTTTTAGGGCTTGTTAATAAGGAATATGGAAAAAAAAAAAGATGGGGAACAGATTTGGGGAAATTGGGAAGCAGGTTTCTTCACTACGGCACTGCTCAACAGCTTTAAAATGCCAGTATGCACTGTGAATCTCCCAGGGAGAGCCCTTACAGAATATTTTTCAAAACCTCAAGTCAGAGGGTTATTGCTTTGTAAAAATATTTTTTAAATCTATAAAATTAAGTAAATCAATATGTTTTTTTAAAAAAAATAGTAACTATTTCGAAAGTACCTATGTATTTGAAACACCTTTGTAAAATGTACTATATAATTCCTACTTATAGAGATAAAATAGAGAACATAATTTAGCCTATTCTAATTGAGACAGGTCCCTATAAATCACATGCTACTATCCTTCCTGTAAGATTATAGTTTTGTAGGGGATTTTTTTTTTGGAGGGGGTTCTTTTTCCAAGTCATTGGCAACTCAGGTATTATTTCTGTTTCTCAGTCCTCTGCACATCTTGCTATCTTCTAATTCCTAGTTTAAAAGGTCCCAAGGCATCAGGCACCTGGCTGGCTCAGTTGGAAGGGCATGAAACTCTTAATCTCAGGGCTGCGAGTTTGAGCCCCATGTTGTAGGGTAGAGATTACTTAAAAATAAATAAATAAAAATAAACAAAAAATAAAAAATAAAAGATCTCAAGGCAGCATCTCCTATGTTAGTCTACAAAACAAGTTCTGGGAAAGGTTAACACATACTCAATGAAAAAAAGGATTCAGTGATAAAAATAAGTTTGAGAAATACTACTGCATTCCACATTCCCTCTCAGAGATTCAAAATGAATATAAATCTAATAAAGACTAAGAAGTCCTGAAGTAAAAAACATTATTAAAAAATAAAAATAAAAACCACATTGTTTAGGGGCACCTGGCTGGCTCTGTTGGTACACCTTGTGTACTCTGGATCTTGGGGTCAGTGAGTTCAAGCCCCACACTGGGAGTCGAGGTTCCCTTACAAAATTGTTTAATTTAACCTACCATTTCCCAAATTATATGAAATAGATTTTTTTTTTTTTTTTTTTTTTTTTTTTTTTTTTTTAAGGACTACCATTCACACTGCTTGGCAAAACTGGCCTATACACACACACACAGACCCAGGCACATAGAGATCAACTAATTCTTAGAATCAGCTGTAAATGATTAGAATGAGCTAATTCTTAGAATTCTATGTAAATTAAGAGTCAATAAACTTAAAGTCATGAACTTAATGACACCCTTTCATTGATTCTCAAGCCTCTTTCCAGTTATTCTAGGTTAAAAAAAAAAAACAAACAAAAAAAAAAACACACAAAACATCTCCATGGTAAGACAGTTCCAGAAATCTGGAGTGTTACTCTATTAAAGAAATGCACTTTTCTCATTTTAGCTCCTTGGTAATAATGACGCTCTATTATTACGTTCCCCCTTATGCCCTTAATTTGTTGTGTGATACCGGTAGAGGTAACTATAGTTCGTAGCCCCTAGGTCTTACTTTGTTTTCTTTCTCAATAATAAATACTATTCATTTCAGCTTTTAATTAGTACAACTTCTATACCTTGATATGTTTTGCAAATATGCTGCTGAATATATACGCGATAGATGTTCATTATCACACAAACAGATGTTAGCAGAAAGGCATGAAGAAGATTCTGTTCAAGTTACACAACTATTAATATTCCTGAATTCCACCGTCCAAGTTTGTGCTTTTAAAACAAAACAGGATCTGGGGCGCCTGGGTGGCGCAGTCGGTTAAGCGTCCGACTTCAGCCAGGTCACGATCTCGCGGTCCGTGAGTTCGAGCCCCACGTCAGGCTCTGGGCTAATGGCTCGGAGCCTGGAGCCTGTTTCCGATTCTGTGTCTCCCTCTCTCTCTGCCCCTCCCCCGTTCATGCTCTGTCTCTCTCTGTCCCAAAAATAAATAAAAAAACGTTGAAAAAAAAAATTTAAAACAAAACAGGATCCTATATACATCACTTTAACCTTATTTTTTCACATCAGCGTAGTTCACATTGCATCTTTCCATGTGAATAAACACTGACCTAATCCTACTTTTTATGGCTGAATATTAATATTCTACCATATGGAATGCCATGATTTCTTTAATCAAACCCCTGTTGATGGACAGGCTGGTAGTTTCCAATTATTTTGCTAACATAAACAACACTGTGATGAATATCACAGACATAGACTTTTGGGAACTCATCCAATTAGTCCCCCTGGTGGACCTCAGGCTGGGTTCTCTTCCCATCCAAGTCCTGCTAGGTGGCGGTATATATAGCATAGTGCATGCCCCACCTTCTGTCCATGGTGTTGGCTGATGGGATGAGAGGACAGAAAACCTCAATAATCCAGTGATCCACTACACATATAAGTGAGAGAGGATGACATGAGCTAGTCTCTCAGGATGAGAGGCAGCTTCCAGGGAGGGCATAATTTGGAGAACGGCTGACAAGGCCATGATATGCGTCAATCTGCCATATGTAGTCCTCAGTTACCAGGCAAAAATTGTACCCTGCAGAAGAAGTAAAAGCCACAGATGGATGCAAGCAGACTCCTGTAGAGGCACTCAGTCATGTTAATGGGGGTGCACTGTAAGGAGGGTCCAGGAGCCACTCTTGATGGGCTTTGCCATCAGACAGTCCCGAGGTTAACCCCTGTTTCTGATTCTGGCTACACAACCCTGGGAAGATTACTTGATGTCTGTACATCTGAAGTCCTTCAACTCAAAAACATGAATAGTAACAGTATTTACCTCATGAAAGATTAAATGAGAAGATAAGCTGAAATGCCTCCTACATACCGAGCACTCAATATAGGTTAGCTCTCATAATTACAGTCTTATCATTATGATCTGAGCCACCCTGGGTCCAGACAATTGGATGGATGCCCTGGGGCCTAGACAACTGGCCTTTTCCAAAGGCCTCTCTACACACATCCTGGTGATAAGTTTAGGAAACTTGAGTGAATCTCCTGCAAGCAAAAGAACCTAACCAAAACAATTCCTTATGATAAATTTCTAGAGTTGGGATGGCCACTTCAAAGAGGAGTATATATAATTCTCTTGGAGAAACTTCTGTTAGAAGTTATTCATACTGGACACTGGTGTGAACTGATTCCTCTAAAGAAATTCAACCACATGATACCTAAACTGTAGAAATGCTTGGTTCACATGAATTGAGGATTTGTCATTGGCTGTTACAATGGTTAACTGCGTTCAAGTTCAACATGGGTCTCAGAAACGACAACCAGAACTGATAGTGCACCTCCCCTCCCCACCAGAGCTGCCACAGTGGGTTGGTTCTGGGTAAATACTCAAGAATATGAAGGGTGGGAGAAAAAGATGGCTCTACTACCACTGCTTTAGAGAACAGTGTGGCTAATGTAGAAACGCAGGCCCAATCCACAAACCCTTTCCACACCCATGAAAGCAATGGGGTGGGACAGTTGCCCCCTTCTCTACACCCACTTGCTCTGTTTCCTCCTCTTCACCCCTCAGGCCTTCTGACTGCTGGGTCTTAGTGCAATGCTTTCCCTTTGCTTCTACACAAAGGGAGAATGAGAGGAACAGGAACGGAAGGAGGTGTAAGCCGGTGGGAAATTATCTCAAGTCCATGTTTCTTAGAACGGCCCTGCACCAAACAGTTAGCAACAAAAAACACACAGATGAAACCATACCTAACAAGAGTTTACAACGGTGGTTTTACAGAGGTATTCACCACAATCATGGGGAAGCCATTTCACAATGGAGATGGCCAGGCCCTACCCAGACCCAATACACTGCTGGGTTAAAATTCATAGTGAAAAAAGCATATATAATGGTTGCTTTATGAGTTCCATCAGTTTCTTCTGAGTTCCATCTGGCTACCTGATATCTGGTCATATCTGGAAGCAACTGATATTAACAGTGGGCTCTCAAAGTCTCCATATGCCAAATATATCTACAGGAAGAAAAAGAAAAATTCAAACATCTCCAGTGATCTTTGTAACCTCAGGCTTTTATCTCAAGGATACTGAACATACATACTGTTTAGAAGTTTAGAATGGGAGCACAGGAGTAGTCACAATACATCAAAAACTTTAGGTGCATGTCAATGAGTTTTTCTATTCCTCAGTAGTTTTCTATTTTGGGAGGACATAATCCCACGCGTACGGTTTACAGCATCTGGGCACTTTCCTTAAGACGGGTCAAAGGTCAAGGGTTTCAGGAGGGCCCCTCGCTCAGTTCCTGAAGAACACTGTGGATTTGCTACTGACTTAAAATAGGGCCACAGTTCTTACCGTTTCAGTGTTAGGGTCATAAACACAAACGACCACCAGAGACCACAGAGGACCGGATATGAGCTACTTATAGTAAAACTGAACCAGGGAACAAGAATGGCAGGAAAGCTGCCTATTTTCTTGTTGTGAGGCCCTTTGAAGTAAACTATTTATTAAACATTATATTACAGTGCCCAACACAAAAATCTTTGAAGGCAGGTTATCCTCCCCTGCACAGGGGCCCACTGCTAACGAATTGTTTCCTTTTCCTCTTAGGTTTTGTTTTTCCTTTTGTGAAACTGAAACCCAGATTGCTTTCCTCCATCTATGAAACTAGCTGGCACAAGGCACCCCTCCTGGCAAAAATGTCCATGAATAGGAAGAGCATTAAAAACACGCACTAACCCATCACTTTCCACCACACAACGTAAGGAGACATGAGTATCAAGAAGCTGCCATATACGGCTCGGCAACCTCTCTAAAGTTGAAAGCTAGGTTATAAGAAATGAAATCCAAGAGTAAAAATGGCAAGAATTCAAACAATAGGATTTCAATTTTTAATTTAATTTCAAATTTATCTATTGCAGTCCCTACTTCATCGCTATAGACAGATAGACCTCATTTCAGTTAGCATTCTTCCACTTCTCACTCAATAAAGTCCCCGAAATCCACCAGTGACAGTCACATGTTAAAGAAACGTTCCAAAGAAGAGCAAAGGGTGATCTAGTTTATTTTTCTAAACCGATCATTAGCTTAAGAGTCTTCCCCCGGAAGTACAAGGAGAAGAAACAGTATGTCACTAATGGCAGGAGCCTAGCTCACTCCCAAAAGGCCCGCTCTCTAGCTCAGTGTGTGCTGAGAAGAGAAAGGACAAGGCCATTGCTGGACATACGGCTGGGTCTGTCTCAGTGTGGCTGGGGACGGCAGGAAGCTCTTTAAAATCTAGAAATACATCAAAGGGCTAATGCAGATTAAGCTCTCCTCCCTTTTTCCTGAAAGGCTCACTTTTGTTCCTAATATAAAGACTTAGATATTTCTTTAGATCATAAAGCAAGTTGTACTTTTAATGATGGATTAAAAATTATAAAAGTAAAAGATAGCTTGTTCTCGCTGTTCTTTCTTTCTTTCTTTCGTTTTTTTTTTTTTTTAAGTGATGAATGCAGGAAAAGACCAGTCTAGGGCAGATTCATCTCTTGCTGACCTTCAGGGACGTTGAGTAAGCCAAGAATGATGTTAGTACAAGGTCAAATGTGGATACTTTAGTCACTTTTTTGTTATTTCCATTATTAGAAACATTAGATGATAAATATATAATAGCACCTATGGTAGATAGCTTTAAAATAATACGAATTTTCACCCTAAAGAGTATAAGATAAAATAAATTTCTGCTCACTCTGGTCTTTTGAAATAGAAAAGCTTGTCATGTCAACACAATAATTATTACTGAATGGATGAACGCTCTCACAAAGAAAAAAAGTTCCCTGGGCTCCTTAGACAGCCTACTGCCCAACTAACTCTCCATGATTTGTCGATCTGTAGCTCTGTCCCCCTAGCTTAGGGAGGGAGGGAGAGAGGGAGTGCTCTTCCTATTTGCCATCAGACATTGCACTTGAATCCTTGGCCTGTTCTTTACTCCTTCCTTCATCAACTATGACCCTGCTTCACCAACTACACGTTTTCCTCTCCATTGGCTCCTTTTGCTCAGCCTGAAAAACAAGCTTGAGTCATTCCCAGTAAGAAAACAAACTCTCCTTTGACTCTGCATCCCATCTGGTTTCTGCTTTCCCCTTCATGCCCCGCACCCCACCCTTCGCCTTACCTCCCCCTGTCCTCCCCCTGTCTCCACCACGGCCACCTCTATTCTCCACCATGCCTGTGGCAGGAAGGCCTCTCTACCCCATGGACAGCTTATCTGAGGCATCCACATGTTAGATATTTCAGGGGAAAAGACAGAGTGGTACAGAGATGTTCATAATAGAATGAAGAAACACAGCAAGTCACACCAAGTTAGAGGCTCTGCATCTAAATTAGTTGTCCTTAGGATAAAGCCGCCATGGCAACTAGAAAGTTCCCAGGATGGTGTCTCATAAAGGTGAACACAAGTTTAGTCCTTGGTATAAAATATATTTCCACAGTGCTGGTTAAACTTATTGAGTGAATTATACTGAGAATTATAATAACTGGCACATATGCATTCTCTCACTTAGTTCTCACAATAGATGGGATTATTACTCTCATTTTACAAACCAGGAAACTGGGCTTAGAGAGAGCAAATAAGGCTAAGATCAAATAGCTAATAAGTGTCTGCCAGACTTTAAACCAGGTACCTTTAATCATTACTCTGTAAATTACATTAAAAAAATTTTTTTTAATATTTATTATTTTCAGAGAGAGAACTGGGGAGGGGCAGAGAGAGAGGGAAAGAGAATCCCAAGCAGGCTCTGTGATGCCAGTGCAAAGCCTGATGCAGGGCATGATCCCATGAACTGTGAGATCATAACCTGAGCTGAGATCATAATCTGAGCTGAGATCAAGAGTTGGATGCTTAACTGGCTGAGCCACTCAGGTGCCACTCTGTAATTACATTTTTAAAAAAACAGACTTTATGTTTTAGAAGTTCCTTAGGTTTCAGCAAAATAAAGTGGAAAATAGAGAGGTTTCCCATATACTCCCTGCCCCCCCACATGCAGGAACTCCATCAACAAGTAAATTGCTTTCTGTATACAAACAGGTGGAAAATATATAATTGAAGTAATAATTATAAAATGCAAGGGAAATTCAAGAAAGGAAGCAAGATCTTTACATTTGTGGAAGGAGACTTAAGACCACAAAACTAAAAACTGGCTTTTACTTCAAAAAGGGAGAATAAAGTGACAGTCTTCAGAATCCAAAGTCTTCATCATCCCCCTTACTCAATTTCCCTGCCCCCAAACTCAAAGGGGAACTCTGAGAACTGACCTCAAAGGCCTTTCGTTTTGCTATGAGAAGCTAAGGAAAGGTAATTTGGGTTGCATATGATGATCCCTGACCTATGATGGCCCTATAGGATTTTTTCTAATTTATGATGCCTTGAAAGTGGATATGCATTCAGGAGAAACCACACTTTGAATCTGAACTTGGACCTTTCCCAGGCTAGTAATCAGTGGCATGATTGTCTCTGGTGATGTGGGGCAGTGACGTCTCCCAGTCAGCCATGCTGGGTAATGATCAAAAGGGTAAGCAGCCATACAATGACAACCCTTCTGCACCCATACGGCCACTCTGTCTTTCCTTTCGGTACAGCATTCAATAAATTAACACTTGATTATAGAACAGGCTTCGTGTCCGATGGTTTTGCCCAAATGTAGTAAGTGTTCTGGGCTCATTTAAGGTATGCCAGGCTAAGCCACAGTGCTCAGTAGGGCAGTTGTATTAAATGCATTTTCCATGCATGATATTTTCAACGGAGGATGGGTTTATCAGTATGTAACCCCATCCCCAATGGAGGAAGATCCATACTTACTACATCTGCTCATTGTATACATTAGCTGGTTGCCTCTGGATACTTATTTGTGATTTATATTCTGTCTTACATCAATTGGTCCATTTCCCCAGGACCTAGAACATTGTATGGCAAGTAATATGCACCCAACAAATATTTGTTGAATGAATGAATGAATGAATGAATGAATCACAAACTTCCACAGCTATGCAAAATAACAGTGGTACATAGACAAGGACTTTTTCTTCCTGGCATCTGCTAACTTTGAACTAGTGACTCGTAAAGATACTTAGTATGTTTTTCCTTCTGCACAGTATTAGCACTAATTAAATACAGTGTCAGTTATTATATCCCTTACAAACACATGTAGGTGGTCTACAGAAGAGAATTACTACCTAAATGACTAAGGAATCAAGTATTTGAAGCTTGATATTTTCCCACTATCTTAGTTTCCAAAGCAAAATATCAATTCACAGGAAACAAGAAGAAACTGCCCAGTAATGTGCAAAAAATATCAGTTGGCTTATATCTCAAAATGTTACAAGATACCTATTAAAAAATTATACAAGCAGCATTAACTTTCTCTTCAGTGCTGATTACTCTTTCTTCCTCTCTATATAATGACCTTCCTGCACAGTATGTGCTACCATTAAAAAAAAAAAAAAAAACCCAAGGGAAATGAAAGGATTTGCTTGCTTTAATATCAAAAACATTTTACATGCAGAAGGAAAAGACAACAGTGCAATAGAAAATATACAATAATTAAAATCAATGTGCTTTGTTGTTTTATTAGGGTTAAGTTTGTTTTTAAACAAAACAAAACAAGACACAACTAATACACTGTTTGGGTTTTTTCTGAATCAGGAGTTCTAGTGAAAAGAAGGAATCCTACACAGAGTATTTGAAAACGAGTCCTATCTTTATACCCGCTAGGTGTCTAGAAATAAAGACAGACATCGGATATGAACTAGACCTATTGTGGTGATCATGTCACAGTGCATACAAATACTGAGTACCTGAAACTAACAATGCTGTATGTCAATTACACTTCAATAACAAAAAGATAATGACATGCTGGCAAGGATGTGGGGAAAATAAATGACTCACATATTGCTGGTGGGAATGTAAGATGGTGCAGGTGCTTTGGAAAACATCCTGGCAATTCCTCAAAAAGTTAAACATAGAGTTGCCATATGACTCAGAAACCTCTCTTGTAGATACACACTCAAGAAAAATGAAGACATATGTCCACACAAAAACTCGTACAGGAATGTTCACAGCAGCATTATTTATAGTAGCTAAAAAGAAACAACACAACATCCATCCTGAGGAACGGAAAAACTGTAGTGTATCCGTCCACTGGAAAATTATTCGGCAAAAAGCGAATGAACTACTGATGGTACAACAGAGATGAACCCTCTGAAAACTTGATGCCAAGTGAAAGAAGCCACTCACAAAAGATCACATACTATATGTTTTGTTTATATGCAACGTCCAGAATAAGCAAACATGCACAAATAGGAAGATTAGTGGCTGCCAGGGGCTGGCAGGGCTGAAGGAGAATGGGGGTTAACTGCTAATGGGGAAAGAGCTTCTTTTTGGGGTGATGAAAATGCTCTCAAATGGACTAAGGGATGCACAGCCCTGTGAACAGACGAAAAACCACTGAACTGTACGCTTTAAATGGGTGACTTGTGTGGAATGTGAATTACATTTCAATAAAACTTTTTTTATTAAGTAAACTCTACCCCCACCGTTGGGCTCAAACTCACAACCCCGAGATCAAGAGTTGCACGCTCACCGACTGAGCCAGCCAGGCACCCTTCAATAAAACTTTGTTTAAAAAGGCCTTATAGTCAGCCATTTGAAAATGCTCTATAAATCAAGAACTTGGTATCTCCTGGCCACAGGCAAAAGTTAAAAACAGGAATATAAGAGAGACAAGTAGTGAACACGCAAAATACTACAAGAAAAACAAAAATAGCAACATTGCAATAAACCTATTAAACAGATTGCTTCCAAGGGCTGATACTTGGAATTATGTTGTAAGCAGGACACTGACTATACCAGTCAAAAATAACTACTTTTTACATCATAAAAGGAAGATGTGAGTTTTTAATTTGAAGATTCCACTTAAAAGTCAAATTAGCTTATTTGCATTTGAAATTGAAGAACAAAAGAGGTTTCGTTTCTAACAGTTTCAACCTATTTTAGACAGATATTTATTAAATATTTATTAAAATGCTTTAGTTTGAAATAATGCTATAGGCACCAGAAAGAAAACAAATATGAGCAATTCAATTCTATACCTTCTGTTCAATAAAACTCGCTTCTCCGTGGCAGGTGGTACAGAGAAGTCTACCCAGGGGGTTAATCAAAATTCCCTTAGAATAATTGAAAAGCATCTGCATTTTTCCCCAGAAACCACAAAAAAGTCACAGTAAGCAGAACATATAATCTTGATTATTAGCACTGAGCCTGTGCCAGCACAATGTGCTGTCCCCCCAAATTAAGTGACAGGACACAGTATCATTGTGTGATAAGCCAGCGATGTCTCCCCCAGAAGAGACTGAGAAACCCAAGAAAATCAAAAGACGATGATAATAAGTTGCATGTGTGATGTTTTGCTACCATAGCAAAGCAAACCCCATATTGTGACAAATATAATCATTCTCAGGGCAGGCTGGTGCTGGGGAAGACCTCCGGGGTCACGAACTCCAACCTTTCATTTTACAACAAAGAAAACAGAGGTTTGGGAAGGTCACACAATCAGTTTAAAGCATTTATGGGCTAAAATGAGATCTTTCAGGGCTCTTTCCATGAACTATTTTTTCTGAGTGTATGTACTATGGGGGCCGGGTGGGGGGGGTACCTAAGAAATGGAAAATTCTTAGGAACTTCCGAGACCTGCATGTGTGAAACTCCACACATAAGTGTTAAAACTAACTGTTGGTGAAAGTGCATCACCAAAGAGTTTGGGGGCACTCAAAATTCCAACCAAAGTTCTCTGTGTGTCACCCTAAGGGAAGCAGGACTATCATTCCACAGCCTGGCTCCATGACAATAGTTTCAGTAGCTGCAGGTTGGTCACCTGCAAGAGCCATGTGGGAACATGAAGAGCATGTTCTCTGAGGCCCAGAGAAGATGAGGTGGGCATTAAAGGGTGTTCCTGCTGCAAGTCAGAAGCGATTCTGTCAGAGGTGCCTCTGGGGCTCAGTTGGTTAAGTGTCCGACTCTTGGTTTCGGTTCAGGTCATGATCTCAGTGTTTGTGGGTTCAAGTGCCTCATCGGTCTCTGTTCTGACAGTGTGGGGCCTGCTTTGGGATTATTTCTCCCTCTCCCTCTGCCCCTCCCCTGTTTGTGCTCCCTCGCGCTTGCTCAAAATAAATAAATAAATAAATAAAAAGAAAAAAAGAAGTGATTCTGTGAGATTTCAGCATAGCATAAGTACACTAGGTCTCTCTCTGCTCTGACAACCCACATTAGTTTTGAAATAATCTGCCTAACCAGCCTTCCTAATTATTCTGATACCATCATTCACCTGGTATTCTGAAGAACAGATTTAAAGATTTGGTCACAGGAAGAAATACTCCTCATCTCAAATTAATAACTACATACTGTGGTTTAGTTGCTGTGAGTTCCATTGGATGTGATTATTTCCGGGTTCTATGTGTATTAATCGTGAGGGTTTTCCCTCCTACTTCTTATACTGTTTTGACATCTTCGAGACTCTACAGACCTGGGGAGAGACTGCCCTTCCCAGGGCTGGCTAACTCCTGAAGATAGTGAGGAACTTACCTGGGAACATGCCTTACCTATGCAAGCTAACTACACTCACCCAAGCCATTATTTCCCATTCCCTAAATCATGCCAGGGCCAGGTATCAGACAACCAGAGACCACTTGTTAAAGTCCAAAGCCCAATGAAATGCCAACTAGCAGTCCTAAGTCACTTAGACTGCCCTACCTTGCCTTTCCTGTGCAAACCCCAATAAAGGCTCCTCCTGTCCATGTTTCCCCCTTGGCTCCTTTTTGCCTCCTGACAAACCCTGGTGCTTCTGCAGTGGCCCCGCGTGGTGTGGGGCACTCCCTTCTCATGGAAAATGTTAAGTCATTCTTTCAATGGCATTAACCTCTGCGTCAACACTCAATTACCTCCATAAATTAAAAACCTGTAGGTACATTTCAGAACACCCCGCAAAGTAAATACCAAATCTGCAGAACCACCGAAGGCTAGAATGCAGGCCACAGGGTGTAGGGGCGCCGAAGTGTGAGGTCAGGAAGCTCCTACCTGGGCCCCACTCTCACCCGCTCACAACCCTGCCTTCAAACCACAAGAGCCGCCGTTGGGAAGATACAGGCTTTGTGGAAAGCTCAGACACGCTGTGTGCACACATGGAGCACACAGCATGTATTTATATAGGTTTATTTTCAACAAATTGATAAACTGATACCACAACATCTAATTGATCTTTTACTCTGAGCAGCTGTGGCATTAACAGAGCTGATTCAACAAGAAAACTCTACTGATGGGCAAGCCTGAGATGTAAAATGTTTGGGTTTTTTTGAAATGAAATTTAGGTACAATCAATATAAAAAACAATATCAAAGCCCTTTGGATCATAACTGCAGACACTGGTTAAGAGAAAACTTCATTTAGAGGAATGACATGTTGGTCAAAAGTCTGTGAAGACACAAAATGCAGAGAGGATCATCAAATTAGGACATAATAGCAAAACAATACGTGTGACATATATGTGTCTGGGGCCCAGTTCTTTGCTAATATGATCAAGATGTCAGCAAGTCCATCGATTCACAAATAAGACTGAAAAGGGTGGGGCAGCTGCGGGCTATCTGTCCAGGGGACACCTAAGTCTGCAGAACAGTAGAGAGCTTTGAGGACAGTTGGAGAGACGGTCACGGGTAATTACATGCTGTTCCATAGTTATTGTCTAGACTCCAGCCCAACCTCGACACTGCTGATATTTCGGGTTGGATAATTCCTTTA
Source organism: Panthera tigris (assembly GCF_018350195.1). Lineage (NCBI taxonomy): Eukaryota > Metazoa > Chordata > Mammalia > Carnivora > Felidae > Panthera > Panthera tigris. The sequence goes on along the minus strand of NC_056660.1, from coordinate 70,916,732 downwards.
CAGGAGCTGTCTTGTTTACTGTAGGATATTTAGAAATATCCCTGGTGATGCCTCCAATAACTTTTAGGAAATCTACCCACTAGATTCCAGTAGCAGCCCACCACTTGCAATAACCAAAATGTCTCCAGACATTGCCAAGTGTCCTGTCAGAAGCAAAATGGCCCAGGGCTCAGAACTGCCAGTCTAGACTTGCAATACTGCGAAATACTGCCAGGCACCTGTATTTCAAAAACTAACCATGTTATTCCTAAAATCCTTTAGGGGGCTCATAGTTTGGTTGAACAAAGCAGTGGGAGGTAGAAAAAGAAGGGTTAAATACTCAAATAAGGACAATTAATTTTTTACCACACACTTTAACATGTATTCCACAATCTAATTACCTTCAATATCATCTAAGGTTTTTCTCACCTTCAAATTGAAAGATTTTTTTTTTAAGTCTATTGATGTATTTTGAGAGAGACTGAGTGAGCAAGCACAAGCAGGGTAGGGGCATTAGGGAGGTAGAGAATCTCAAGCAGTTTCTGCACTCCCAGAGCAGAACCTGATTCAAGGCCCAAACCTACAACTATGAGATCATGACCTGAGCCGAAATCAAGATATGGATGCTTAACCAATAGGCATCCCAAGAAAAAAGACTTTAAATCAAACTGAAATTTTAATCTATTTTTAAAATCTGGAATGATTACTTGGATAAATACTACCTTTTGTAAAAAGAACATTCCCTCCCTGAATACAAAGTAACTTGTGAGGAAGCAGAGGAGCCTGAAGCTTTTATACTCTATCCCATTAAGTGGCTGGTCCCTAAGTTCAAACACTTAAAAGGAAGGTTGGGGCACCTGGGTGGCTCAGTGGATATGACCTCACCTGTAAAAAGGGGTTTCTGCTGATGATTTCAAACAGTTGTGGGAACTGAGGTGACAAATATAAAGCATTGGGCACACTGTAGGCATTCAAGGAGCATTGTCTCCTTGGTCTAGTTTCGTGAGCAACTGAGACAGGAAAGGGTTGGGTGAGGTCTGGGACACGGTGTACATTCAGGGTGACTGTTAAAACCTAGGCAACTAACCATTTCCCTGTGCTTCAATAAGGCAGGGGTTCTATTTCAAACAAGGGCACCTCACAGTTTCCTGTGTCCCCTGACACTTGATAATTACCTAGGGTAATTAACACTGATACCTTAGCAATTACCTTAGCTGTCCCCCACAAGCTTGAGAATTTACATCCATACACACACCCGTGCCAGCTTGGGAAAGCCCCCTCTCAGAAACACATACCTGAGATACTGACTATACTATTTGCCTCTCACATGTCCTGCTGGGCACCATGCCCATATACCGCCCACACGTGGGGGCAAGTACAACAAAACATTAAAGAGCTATGCAATTATATGCTAGCCAAAAAGAACAACAACAAAAAATTTTTGCAGAGCCCACTGTGAGGTGATGCTGTAACACACTCTATATGACACATCTTACCAGGAAGGTTTTACAGGACTTTTACAAAATGGAAGGCCAAACAAAGAGCAGTAGCTTCTGAGATAAAATATTACCTGTACCCTCTCCCTGTCGACTCTGCATGTGAGGATCTTTGGTAAACTCTTCTTGGTAAACGGTAGAAAGGATCCAAACAAATAGAATGCAGTTATGCAGACGAGAGCTTTCATGAACAGTTGTCCTCATTAGATCTAGATTATGATCCAATACAAGGAAGACTATGAAGGAGCAGTCCTCATACCCACCTCCAACAGCTAACAGTTAAAAATGCCACTAAAGCAAAAATCAAACAAGAGGCTAGCTAAAGTTTGTTGTCATTTTCTGTGCCTAAGGCATTTGAGTAGGTCAAGATGTATGTAAGATTGTAAACTTCAGGCCACTGAGGAGTATTACATCTGCTTTAGAGACTTCGTGTCTCCAACATGAAACTTATTAGTGAAAGGGGAAAGAAAACTCTGAAACTCCAACTGTTGCTTGTAGTTTAAGCTAGTGGTTCTCAGCTGGGGGGTGGGGGTGGGGCAGATTTTGCCCCCTTCTCACCCCCAGGACCACATGGCAATGTCTGGACACAATTCTGGTTGTGATACTGGGGGAGGTGCTGTGGCATCTAGTGGATAGAGACCTGGGATGCTGCTAAAGGTCCCATATAGCACAGCACAATCTCCTACAACAAAGAATTCTCTTGTCCAAAATGTCATTACTGCCAAGGTTGAAAAACCCCACTCTAGGCCCAAAATAAAAATGATTACTGTCTAATGGCTACAAAACTTAAGAGATACATTTGATACTATAGATTTAATTATACTGTGGTTCCTATTGTCCCTTCCTGGTTAAAAAAAATATATATGTGTTATAAGTACATACACTAATCAATTCAAGTTATCAAATGTGCATCCTACCCTCTCATTATAATAGGAAACATCCAGAATACTGCTGTTATGCTTGACTCATAACACCAGTAATTTAATGTGTATTGGGTATCCATTTCCTCAACTAGAGACTAATTCTACCATTAAGTGTCAAAACAGATTCTAAATCCTAATCCTGGTGTATTTTACACTGATTTCTATCAATACAGATCTCTAAGTCTTACTTGAGACCTACAGAATGAGCTTTGCTGAGAAGGCGGCCTGGGAATTTGCATTTTTTAGCAAGGTTTCCCAGTGATTCTCATACATGCTCAAGTTTGACAACCACTGACTTTGCGTCTACGAGAAAAGAGATGTCATTTCCAAATCATTCTTACATAAGTTAAATAGCAACAATCAAATAATTTATAAATACGGAATCAGCAACATATTGCACTATGCCACAGTGGCTTTAAAGGGGCTACCTGAAATAATATCTCTTCAAAGTGGGTCTGGTATAAGAAAGAAGTCCCTGGTTGAATATCTGACTCTTGACTTCTCGCTCAGGTCATGATCTCATGGTTTGTAAGACTGAGCCCCAAGTCGGGCTCTATGCTAACAGTGTGGAACCTACTTGGGATCCTCTCTCTCTGTGCCCCTCCCCCATGCTCTATCTCAAAATAAATAAACAAACATAAGAAAGAAAGAAAGAAAGAAAGAAAGAAAGAAAGAAAGAAAGAAAGAAAGAAAGAAAGAAAGAAAGCAAGCTCATAAGCACCATCATAAAATTCCCTGTATCAGAAGTATTTTGTCTTGCAAACTCAAGATTTACCCAGTCAAGACTGTTCTTGGTAAAACATACTTACTCTTCAGGTTGATGTTCTTAAATGTCTGGCTGCCACAAGGTACAGGTTCACATACATGCTTTATACTTGTCATTAAATGACAACACATTAACTGTGAGAGGAGGTCATAACCATAAGATGAACAAAAACCAGACTTTCCAAATTAAAGAGAAATATTTTTCTTCTGAATTTTTCTGGGACTGAGCACCAAATATAATCTCATCTGGAGATTACACATTCAGATGAGAACATGTCCCCAAGCAAGCAAGAAAAAGGAAAAAAAAAATGCAAAGCAAAATGAAGCAAAGGGAAAGTGTATTAAATGTTGGGGGTGAGGGCTAGAGTAATAGCTGAGCCACTGTATGTCAAGCACCTATTATTTTCAGGCATTTGACAAACACTTCCTTATTCAACCCTCACCAGTTCCACAAAGGAGATATTCTGCTGATGAAAAATACCGAGGACCAGAGAGGTTAAGTATCTTGATCAAATTCACAAAACTAGTCAGTGGGAGATCTGGGATTCAGACTCAGGGAATCAAGGTTTATGCAGCATTCCTCCACTCATGAGCCCGGCCCATCCCAATATCCACTAACATCCTGGTAGTGGTTTGTGGAAATTGCTTGTGAACATATAACTCAATAATAGCAAATATTTTTAATTGACATTTCAGAGTGCTGTGTGTCTTATTTTTACAACGACGTCTAAACTGCTGTATGGCTTATTTGTCTTAGAAATGGAATGGAATCAAATAAGCATTCTAAAACCCTAAAGCATCATACAAATGTAAGGCATTATGTTATTCATTAAAATTAATTTTATTTTGAGGATCTCTGACAGATGGCAGCAGGATTTTGAGATACTCTGAAATAATTAGTGACATGCTAGGATACTGTGAAATCATGACTGAGGTTACACTAAATTGGCTTCTAATAGCCACATATAATATAAATGATTTGGACAAGAGATAACGTCATTTTAACAATGATATTAGAGAGGCTCCGAGGCTCCGAGCCTCCTCCCTAGATGTGGGCATTTCCCAGGGGTCTGTTCTGGGCCTTTCCTCTACTTCTCTATCGTCCCATTGGACAATCTCAGCTACTGGAGGCTTCAGATCTCACCTCTGCATGTTGACCAAGCACCAATTTACATGCTCACCCTTAACCTTTTTCCTGATCTCCAGACCAGAAATGTCCCTGATATCAGAGATGTTTCCCTGGCATTTCAAACTTAAAACAGTCAAAACTCCAATTCATTATCTCTTCCACCTTTTCTCTAATATAATTCCTCTCCTCTTCCTGTTTTTCTCCCTCAGGTAATTGTATCATTGTTCACATCCAGAAACCTCAGAATCATCTTCAACTCTAATACACATAACTGGACACTGGGTCCTCCAGAGGAAGCTCTCAAACCCACCCTCTTCTTCATGTGCTCCCCCAAGTTCTCTCTAAAACCAGAGCACCTGGCTGGCTCAGTTAGTTAAGCATCTGACTCCGGCTCAGGACATGATCTCGTGGTCCGCAGGTTTGAGCACTGCATCAGGCTCTATACTGACAGCTCAGAGCCTGGAGCCTGCTTCGGATTCTGTGTCTCCCTCCCTCTCTGCCTCTCCCCCACTGCCCCCACCTCTCAAAAATAAACATTAACAAAAAATTTTAAATCAGAACAAAACAAACCACACCTCTTCTTTCAAATCTTTGGAAGTCCAAAGAATAAATTCCAACCGCCTTAGCAGGCCTCTGCATCATCAAGCTCCTGCCTAGTTTCACCTCCCATACAGACCTCTGCCCCCTGCCTGGCACCCTCACCAGCCAACCTGCTCTTCCTTAAACATCTGGACACCCTCAGCCTCTGTACCTTCATTTATTTTATACCATTTGTTTTCTCTACTATCATCACAGAGCACAGCTTCTGAACATGCCATCTCGCTTTCTGTATAGAAAAGAAAAAAGAAAAGAAAAGGAAAGGAAAGGAAAGGAAAGGAAAGGAAAGGAAAGGAAAGGAAAGGAAAAGAAAAGAGAAAAGAGAAAAGAAAAGAAAAGAAAAGAAAAGAAAAGAAAAGAAAAGAAAAGAAAAGAAAAAAGAGAAAAGCTAACAGATATATAATTTCTGCTACCACATCAGCCTGTACATAACCCATCTCAGCACTTATCACATACTCATGATACCAGTGTGTCTGTTTTTATCTGGAGCCAATAGGGCAGAAACCAGATCACATCATCCAGCAAACTTCCTAGCACATGGTGCAGCAGGCAGTCCATGATTTCTCTAAAAGTTTTGTTCAAAAGGCATCACATCATGGGATATTAATAATTGCACTTTCATATGATATACAGCATGCCAATCTCAAAAGGCCAGAAAAGTAAACTTAGCTACATCCCAAAGGTTTGTTTTTATTTTTTAATGGTTATTATTTATTTTTGAGAGACAGACAGAGTGTGTGCAGGACAGGGGCAGAGAGACAGGGAGACACAGAATCCGAAGCAGGCTCCAGGCTCTGAGCTGTCAGCACAGAGCCCAACACGGGGCTCGAACCCACAAACCGTGAGATCATGACCTGAGCCAAAGTTGGATGCTTAACCAACTGGGCCACCCAGGTGCCCCTCAAAGGTTTATTTATGGTTGGTTACATAGTACACAGAAAGCATGTTACCACAAAAATAATGTTCAAGAATGAGATTGCATTGAAAGCCCATCTCAAAAAATCTTGTTTTAGTGACATTTTGGCTGAGATTTTGCGTATGGGGGGAATGGCAAGACAGAATGCTATGGAATTACTTTTTCACAGTATGGTAAAATGCATCTAGAGAACAGAACGACTTCATCAACCCTCCATAAAATGCTCTGCGGCCTCTGTCTGATCTCTGTGGCTGGATAGGCTAAGGATAAGGAAAAAGGAGAACGTGACCCAGTGGGGAAGGAGCCCTGTCTGGTTGGGGCAGGAGTGGCCCTGTGAAGGCTCTGTGGCTAGACACTTCCCATCTCCCCCCCAGTTTCCCCGATCCAAGGAAATCGGAACGGGCGCAGCTGGGTGAGGTGAGCAAACTTCAGGGGGTGCAATTCAGGTAAGAGGAGGTGGGCACAAGTGGAAAGCCTAAGCCAGCAGCATTTGGTGTGACGGCAGAGGCAGGCATGGACGAGCACACACAAAACCCCCCAATAAGCCATCGTTCACTCCCGAAACCCCACTAGTAGAGAGAAGGGGATGGGCTACAGAAGGGAGAAAAGGCAGATGGAGTTAGAGAGGAGTCAGCCATGATGTAAATAGAGGGACTGCCTACGAATTTGTAAGGTATACAATACTGAAAGAGTTCCCTGGAAGTTTATTTTTGGAAGACAATAATAACCCAAACCGTATGACATCACTCACTTCTCCAGAGTACTAAGAAAAACAATAACATAGCTTTTTTCATTTTCCGATTATTTGGAGTTCAAACAAATGGGAGTTTACTGTATCAAAATTCAATATCCATATGTGAGTTTTCAGAAGAACTTTTTGATGATGTTCATACATCTATAAATATGAATAATGCAGACTGTGGATCCTATGATATCAGATGACAAGACACAGCCTAAGCCTCAGCTCTTGCTAATTAAACGAATCAATTAAGAGACTACAGTTGCAACCGCATAGCTGCTGTTCTATAGTAGCAATAACAACCCCACGGGGAGGTCTTTTACTACATTAAAATGCTGTCCTCCACAACTCCATCTGATATTATTAGAAACAGTTATTTGTGTCTTGCTGTCATATTAGTAGCAAAGGCAAATTATAGAAATATGCAGACCAGAATGGTCCCAGTATGAGATCAGGTTGGGTTTTCAGCCTCCAAGGGAACATCGCTGAAATTCCAAAGTTCCCCAAAGTTCTTTAATGGAACTGATAAATCTACCAGCACAGCATCCATTTAGAAAGTAGGTAAGGGTCACATATTTACATACTTTCCTGCTAAGCTGATACAATTCAACTAGATGAATTATCATATTAAGTTTACCCTCCTGAGCTAAACTGATGGAGTTCAAAATTGTTTTCGATGGTTGTCATTAATCGCTGTTACTTCGTAAACGCTTACTTTGAAATCTAATTGTGCTAGCGTATCAAGGGTCATATTAATGGCCTTCTTAATGGTAAATCTTTGTAAAACATGTTTATTCTACTGATGTTATCACTCAAGCTTTCAAGGCTAATAAGAAATAAAGTATATTTATTATCAATAAAAACTTAATTTAAATGCACAATTTGAGATTTAAATTAGCTTTAAGAACTTCACCATGATTTGGTTTCATTAAGATCTCTGGCTAAGCTTCAAAGACATACAATCTGATAGTTCCTGAAGAGTCCTTGGGTAAGTGCCAGTAGCACACTGTACCCTGAAGAAGCTGCTCATTGTACCCTGAGCTTGTTTTCGCTTTTGGACAATGTGCATTATTTTCACAAGAAAAAAAAAACGAGTCTTGGTGAGATACGTTTGACATCCTATTATAGTACTTAAAAAATAATAGCACTTTAAAAATTAAACGTAGGGGCGCCTGGGTGGCTCAGTCGGTTAAGCGGCCGACTTCGGCTCAGGTCACGATCTCGCGGTCCGTGAGTTCGAGCCCCGCGTCGGGCTCTGTGCTGACAGCTCAGAGCCTGGAGCCTGTTTCGGATTCTGTGTCTCCCTCTCTCTGACCCTCCCCCGTTCATGCTCTGTCTCTCTCTGTCTCAAAAATAAATAAACGTTAAAAAAAAAAAAATTTTTTTTAATAAAATAAAAATAAAAAAATAAAAATTAAACGTAAACAATGATTACAATACAAAACTGTGGAATAAAATGGTAATTTGTGCATTCCTAAGAACAGTATCAAAATATTCATCCTTATTATAAAGCACAGTCAAGTAAGGAATTCTGGTTAAGTGAAACATTGGACGTCTTCTGTTTCTTCGTGTACTGATACTATCTGGTATGTACAAACTCACAGCTTCACCAAAGACATGCAAACAAAACAAACAAAACTCAGACAGATTACAATTTGAAATAGGCATATATATCTTGGAAAAATTCCAGGATATGTAGCTTACCAAGTAAGTGTATGTTATGGATTATATATTTGTGTCCCACCCCAAATCCATATGTTGAAGCCCTAACAACCCCCAATATAATGTTACTTGGATGTGGGGGCATCTGGGAGGCAGTCAGGATTGGATGATATCAGGAGAGTGAGGCCCTAATGATGGGATTAGTCCCTTATAAAAGGAAAAAAAGATGAGTCATTGTATTGTACACCCGAAATGAATATAACAGTGTATATTAATTAACTGGAATGAAAATAAAAACTTTAAAAAAATAAAAGTGAAATAAATAAAAGAGAAGAAAGCCCAGAACACTCTCTCTGCCATGTGAGAATACAGCTAATAAGGCAGACACCTGTAAGTCAGGAAGAGGGCCCTCACCAGGAAATGAATCTGCTAGCATCTTGATGTTGAACTTCCCGGCCTCCAGAACTGTGAAAAATAAATGTGTGTTGTTTAAACCACCCAGTCTAAGGTATTTTGTCACAGTTGTACTTAGCAGTTATGGCCATAACTGGATTATACAGTTGAGTAATTTGCTTTTTTTTTTTTTTTTTTTTTAAAGTTTATTGAGAGAGAGCAAGTGCAGGGGGGAGGGGCAGAGAGAGAGAGGGAAGGAAAGAGAGGGAGGGAGAGGGAGGGAGAGAGAAAAAGAGAGAGAGAGGGAGAGAGAGGGAGAGGGAGACAGGGAGAGAGGGAGAGAGAATCTCAAGCAGGATCACACTCAGTGTGAAGCCTGATGCGAGGCTCAACCCCATGAACTGTGAGATCATGACCTGAGTCTAAATCAAAGGTCGGACGCTTAACTGACTGAGCCACCCAGATGTACCGTGAAACAATTTGTTTCTAAGGAACTCTGACAGTGAACAGCTTAACTTAAAAGTTAGAGACACCTGGTTTTGTGTCCTGTTTCTACCAGTTATTAGCACTGAATAGTCATTTAACCTGCCTGTGCTAATTCTGTCTTCTGAAAATCAGGCATACTCTTCATCAGCATCCCACATGTTTAAATGTGAGATATAGGTGATGATAATAGGTAAGAAAATACTCAGGAAAATAAATGGCAGTACTCAAGTCAGTTACTAGTAAGATCTAGACCTAAGGAACAATGCTCTGTTTATAAAATATATTTTTACGTACATTGCCTGAATTAGTTTTCAACTTTTCATACACATCAAATATGCTTTCGTGCCTGTCTATATGGAGTGTATACTGGGTTGAACACTGCTATCCAAAACGGCACGTCCAACTGATATTTCAGAATGTGACCTCAGTGGTAAGGGGGGGGGGGGGGTCTTTGCAAATGTAATTAGTTCAGAAGAGGTCTTAACTAAGGATGGGTCCTAAATCCAATGACTGGTGCCGTCAGATGTCTGTGACCGAATATACACAGACCCGAGGTAGAGAGCCATGTGAGGACAGAAGCAGGGACCGGAACAATGCAGGTCTAAGCCACCAAACAGCAAGTGCTTCCCAACTACCAGAAGCTTCACAAGAGCCATGAACCTGATTCCCTGGGAGAGCCTCCGGAAGGAGCCAGCCCTGCCTACACCTTGATTTCACATTTCTCATCTCCCAAACTCTTAGAGAACACATTTCTGTAGTTTTAAGCCACCCCTTTTGTGGCAACCTGTTGCGGGCAAACTTATGAAACTAACAACTGTCCTATATCCTACTTTTTGGGGACGGTTAATGAAACTAATAGATACCAAAGGCTAAAATGTGGATGGTCTGAATTTGTATGTACATTCAAGTCAAAGAGGCTGCTTCTCTGAATCACAGAGGCACAAATTTCATCTCTCAACGCCCTTCACTAATTCAGAAGAGTTTGCCTTTCATTACATAAAAATACTACTACTTAACAATTTTTAAATCAAGTTCAAACAGTAACAGAAAGGAGAGACCTTACTCTTAGCTTTAAAGTTGAAGAGCCAAAGGCTTTAAAGTGGACTAAATCCACCGTATCTCCAATCTCTACCTTTTATATGAATCTGAATCTATGTAAGTGGGTGTGGGGCTCTATGAACAAGAAGAGAGCCCTTTAAGTTCCAAGGCTGTGTGTCAGGATAAGCTAGGTTAGGCTTTAGAAATAACACAGAAATCTTAGTCCGTGGAAGGCTGAGGGGACAGTGCCCAGCTCCCATCTTCCTCAGGGACACGTGCTGCTAGGACTCAACAACCAAGCATACAGCTTGGTGGACATGGTAGAACCCAGAAAGCTCACACTTGCTCTTGTCACTCCCTGACCACAAGTGAGGACCTCTCTGTGAGGAGACTATTCTCCATGGGTCTCTCGTGCTTCTCCACTTCTTGTGAGCACGGCACTGTCTTTTGTTCTGGACTATTTTTCAAGGCTGTTTGAATAGCAATGTCTCCCTCAGAACAAAGGAAGGCATGCTCCCTGCCCATACAGACACACTCAGGGTTCTCTGAACTAAACTCAGGCTCCTCTGCTATAACACACAACCCACTGTGCAAGCAGGTGTCCCCCTGCCCTCATCACACTGCCCTGTGGGAACTGGAGTTCAAGGAAATGGTGCAAAAATAATGATATTCTGGCTATTGTTATTGCTGTAATAAACCATCCATCTCAGACCCTGGAGTCTCGCCTCTTCCACCAGCATACATGACTATAATGGGTTAATCTTCAAATAGGGTAAAACCTCAGACCCTCCATTGTTCTTGACAGTCACTTCCATTCATAGCTCATAGTCAGAACTAGTCATGTGGTCCAACCCAATCCTTCTGCCTTATTACTGAAAATGCAAATGACATAAATAGACTAAATTCATGCACGTATACAGTCTCACTCCACAGAAAGATGGGCAGAAGGTTTAAGCGGTACTTTACAGAGGAATAGACTTAATGGTCAATAAACATAAAGGAGCAATACATCCAGAAAAATAAGTCCTACTTCATTAATAATCAGGATGTTAATTAAAACCACAATGAAGACACTACAGACACTGGCAGAAATTAAGAAGTCTGATAATATCAAGTACTAGTGAAAATGTGGAACAGAGTGAATTCATTCACTGCATACTCCATGCACATCAACCCTAACAAAGCTTTTGCATACGTACAAAGTAGGCTACGTGCACTTATGGACATAAATGCTTACAGCAGCACTGAGTTACAGCAAAAACACTGGAGACCACCCGGGGGTCCATCAACAGTCGAGGTGGGCCTCACAAACAACACAGAACCAAATAACCATGCCATAGATGATTATAGAATATAATCCCATGCATTTTGAGCTTAAAAGCATGCAAAACTAAGCTGTATGATATTTAGGGGTGCATATATGTGGAAAACTTTAAAAAAAAGAGTGATAAAAATCAAAAAGTTCTCTGTAAAGGGGGAGAAAGGGTATCTAGTAGGATTGAGAAGGAGCCCACAGTGAACTTCCAAGATAATGAAAATTTTTTTGTTGTTTTCAGAAAAACTATGGTGGGTGTACATTTGTTTTACCTTTATGCTTTGTAGCTTATAAATATTTTTTATAATATTTATTTTTGAGAGAGAGAGAGAGAGAGAGAGAGCAAGCGAGCAGGGGAGGGGCAGAGAGAGAAGGGGACAGAGGACTGAAAGCGGGCTCTGTACTGACAGCAGAAAGCCTGATGCGGGGCTTGAACTCACTAACCATGAGATCATGACCTGAGCAGAAGTCACACGCTTAACTGACTGAGCCACCCAGATACCCCAACAAATATTTTACAAATGTCCTTTTACACATACTTACAAATATTTGAAATATATAATAGTTTATATAATATTTAATATTTATATATCTAACAAAATCTAATTTTAATGAGATTTATTTTGCTGGACATGAAAATAACAAAATGGTATTTTTTAAAATTCAAAGTGTGTATAAAAAAAGGAATGAAATTAATTATTTTGAAGTCTGTACCTTCCCTGAGTTGAAACAGTAACATTTTTGAAGTTTATCATTGCAACAAAGTACTTCTTGGTCTAAAATTAAACTCTTACTTGGTCCGCTCCTGGCTCAGTCAGTGAAGCATCTGACTTCCGCTCAGGTCGCTCAGGTCGTGATCTCACCGTTAGTGAGTTCAAGCCCCACATCAGGCTCTCTGCTCTAGGTGGAGAGCCCACTTTGGACCTTCAGACTCCCTCTCTCTCTGCCCTTACCCCCTGCTCATAATTTCTGTCTCTCACTCTCTCCCCCTCTCTTCTCTTCTCTCTCTCTCCTTCCTCCTCCTTTCTCTGTCAAAAATAAACATTAAAAAACAAATAAAATTAAGCTCTTTCTAAAAAACTCATAAAATTAAACTCTGAAGGCCATGTTTATCAATATTCAAAGGCCAACTTCTATGGAAAATTCCACAGGTATTCTCACAAAGGCAAAACAAAGACAAATGTGTATTGGGAAAGTCCTCCATTTACCATGTGACCTGCTAATGCTCCTGCTCCTGGAGTGCAAGCTTTGGAACCTGCTTCTGCTTTAGAAAATTAGGACTGAAGCAGCACAACCTAGCTAGAAATCACCTGGAAAGTACTCTGTATCTGTCCTATTAGTCCCACTATCTCCAAACCCTTTCTTTCCCTCTTCCATCCTGGTCTATTATTGCTAATAGAAAAATGCATTGTAAACAAACTACACTGGCCATCCCAACCCAGGCGATGCAGAATTTTAGAGTGCTTAGAAACTGCACTAGAAATTGACGTTCCTTCTGCATACAAGCTGTATAAACAACGCAGACAGATGTTTGGGGAGGTTGTGGCTGTTTAGGGGCACGTGCGTATGTTTTAGGTGCCTGGAGTGGATGAAAGTAAATGAGGTAAAGGGCATTTGCTGATGGGAAGAGCACTGGGCACAGCGGAAAACCCGAGCATGCTTGCCTGCTCTACACACCAACTGGCTGTGACACCTTGGGCAAAACAAGCTGTCTTTTCTGATGCAAGTTCCTGATCTAAGGAAGGGGGATTCACTCTAAGGTCCCAAAGTCCCCTACACTTTTCCATTTCTCCATTTGTTTCTGTATTTGCTTTCTTCCCATTTCTTTCTTAAGCCTAATCCTTAGGTCTCATGCCTGTCAATCTCATGAATTCGCTCAACAAGTATTTACTGGGTGCCCACTGTTCACTAGGGTGCTGTTCTGAGTGCTGGGTGGAGAGTGGGGAGCAGAACAGACCAGAGCCCTCTGCTCATGGGGCTTATCATAACCAGTTTTTAAAAGTAAAATATTAAAGTACGTCAAATAGTGATAACTGCTAGAGAAAAAGAACAAAGTGGAGGAAAGGTGGTCAAAATTTTATACAGTGTGACCCGGAAGCCATCCCTGAGGTGGTGGCTGCTGTGTAAAAAGACATGAAGAAAGTGAAGGAATCTCCTGTGCAGGTATGTGGGGGCAGACAGTCCTGGCAGAGGAAAGGCAGCTGAGACCCTGAGGTGTGTGCCCAACATGTTTGAAGAAGAGTGACAAGACCAACTAACTGGATTTATATTTCAAAAGATCACATTAATGGGGCACCTGGGTGGCTCTGTTGGATAAGTGTCCCACTCTTGGTTTCAGCTCAGGTCATGACCTCACGGTCCGTGGGATCCAGTCCTGCATCAGGCTCTGGGCTGACAGCGTGGAGCCTGCTTGGGATTCTCTCTTTCTCCCTCTGCCTCTCTCTCCCCAGCTCATGTGCTCACTCCCTCTCTCTCAAAATAAACTAAAACACACACGCATGCGCGCGCGCGCGCACACACACACACACACACACACACGTGTCTCACATTAATGGTTAAATTAAAAACAGGCTAAGGACCAGAGGCAGAGGTGGGAAGACCGGTGACTGCAGTAATTCAGACAGGAGATGATGAAAGCTTTGGTCAGGATTGGGGCAGCTCATGTAGCCATTTTCGAGATAGGAAAAAATTGCAAGAGAAATGTTTTGGTTTTGTTTGTGGGTCTTGCCTGTTGACAGCTCAGTGTTCCATGTGTGAATGCTGAGAAATCAATTAGAATCCAAGGAGAGTTATCAAGTAGCAGCGACAGAAAAAGTGCCCTTTCCAGCATGAACACTGAGGTACAGAAAGACCGCCACAGAATACATTCTAGGAAAGATGCCCATGAGTTAATGCTGCATAAGAAGATGTGTAATTCTATTTCTGGAAGAATATAGGCGTATTTCATTCTATTGTGCTTTGGTTTACTGCATGCTGCAGATACTGTTTCTTTTTTTACAAACTGAAGGTTTGTAGCAACCCCGCATCAAGTGAGTCTGTCAGTGCCATTCTTCCAACAGCACTTGCTCACTTCCTGTCTCCATGTCACATTTTGATAAGTTTTACAATATTTCAACTTTTTCATTATGACTGTATTTCATTACTACTGTATTGTTGTAACCTGTGATCGGTGAGTGATTACAACTCACTGAAAGCTCAGATGATGATTAGCATTTTATAGCAATACAGTATTTTTATTTATTTTTAAATAGTTTATTTATTTATTTATTTTTAGTAATCTCTACACCCAGCATGGGGCTCAAACTTACAACCCTGACATCAAGAGTCACATGTCTGAGCTCTTCTGTCTGAGCCAGCCAGGAACCCCTAGGAATACAGTGTTTGAAAATTAAGTTACGTACATTGTTTTTTAATTATTATTAAAAAAAATTTTTTTAATGTTTATTTCTTTTTAAGAGAGAGACAGAGCACGAGTAGGGAAGATGCAGAGAGAGAGGGAAACACAGAATCCAAAGCAGGCTCCAGGCTCTGAGCTGTCAGCACAGAGCCTGACGTGGAGCTTGAACCCACAAACCATGAGATTATGACCTGAGCCAAAGTTGGAAGCTTAACCAACTGAGCCACCCAGGCGCCCCTGTGCATTTTTTTTTTAATATAATGCTTTGCACACTTAAGAGACTATTCTATAGTGTAAACATAACTTTTATATGTACTGGGAAACCAAAAAATTCATTTGACTCGCTGTATTGTGACATAAGCGTTCTTGCTGTAGTATGGAACCAAACCCACAACAGCTCCAAGGTATGCCTGCATATCTACTGTTAATAATGAAAATACTCTAGGAGATGGGATGTATACTTCTGTGATAGTGAATTTTATGTGTCAGCTTGGCTAGGCCACAGTATCCAGATTTTTGGCCAAACATTATTCTAGATGTTTCTATGAAGTTATTTTTAGATTAACATTTAAATCAGTAGATCTTGAGTAAAGCAGATTACACCTCATAATCTGGTTGGGTAACATTCAATCAACTGAAGAAAAAGGACTAACCTCCCAAGCAAGAAGGAATCCTGCAAGCACATGGTCTTTGTACTTGAACTCCAACCATTTCCTGGCCTACTGTGCAGGTTTTGGACTTGACCCCTCTTCCTCTCTCTCTACACACGCACACACACACATATACACACACACACACACACACAAACACACTCCTGGTTCTGTTTCTTTGGAGAACCCTAATACAATTTCTTAGGACATGCATTGAAATAATATTTAAATTTTTAAATTAAAAAAAAGCATGAAATAACTTATCAGAAAAAATAACTATAAATCGCAGGTGCTACACTTAAAATTTATGCATATACTACTACATATGCTTTGATACGTAAACTTTACTGTGTCTCTATATATAAACTATAAATGCACATTATTAGTAATGTCCTTCCTATCTCCATGACTACAAAAACACTTATCCTTTGATCCACGCCACAGGCCTCTCCTCTGATATTCTCAATAAACTCACAGAGCAAACAGAACTATCCAATGTGAATTTACAACCTGAACAAGGTACCCAAAACTATGAACAGACATTTTACAGATTATAAATGATACCTAGCAAATGAACACATGGAGAAACATTCGAATACATAAGGAGTAAACAGAAATGCTAATTAAAATAAATAAGTTACCTTTTTTAACAGTTAAATTATTTTGAAAATTATAACTAATACTACTAATGATATGATTATTATGCTCGTTACTTTTACATTAAAAGTAAAAATAGTAACTGTAAATTGCTTTCCATAGATAAAGCTCAATGCTTTTAAAAATCATAACTCCTACTAGTGAGAGTGCAAAGTGGCATGCTGACACATGACGAAGGGCATTCTAAAGAGATATGAGGTAACTGATAATGTGTACTAAGCCATAAAATTATTCATGGTTTTGATTCTATTCACTTAAAATTTTTTTAATGCTTATTTATTTTTGAGAGAGAGGGAGAGTATGAGTGGGAGAGGGGCAGAGAGAGACAGAGAGGAAGAGAGAATCCAAAGCAAGCTCTGCACGGACAACACAGAGCCCAATGTGGAGCTCAAACTCACAAACCGTGAGATCATGACCTGAGCCAAAGTCAGATGCTTTTCCAACTGAGCCACATGGGTGCGCCATGATTTTATTTAGAATGAGATATATTTCATACATTTCTGAGCATGCTTGAAAATAATTCAAAATGTCAAAAAAGCAAAACCCATTAAGTTGTTCATTAGAACACCATTCATAATTGCAAAAACGAGGAGTAACTTAAATACCTAACAATTGGGATTCATGGATAAGAAAATATGTCACAACTACTCATCAGAATGTTAAACACAGCTCCAGTAAAATGATGCTGATATTTTCTAGCAATATGGAAAATGATTAATAGGATCTTAAGTGAAAAAAATCAAGATCCAAAATTATGTCTCAGTTCCCTTAGAAATGTGTACTTGAAAGGACCTGATAGAGAAAGCTAGAAGGAAAACTAAAGAGAAAAAAGCCATGGTCACTATTTTCAAAAGCATCTTAAATAATATGTTCTTATTTTTATAATAAAAACAGAGAGAAAATCTTCAGTAGAAAAAAAGCACTTGAAATACTCAACAAAGTTCAAATAATAATAAAAAAAAAACATTTTCTCTCTAAAAAGAAATAGCTAAAACTATTCTATCACGGAAACGTGACGAACACATTAAAGAATGTATTTTCTTATACAAAGATACCTCATTTAATAGTAAAATAAAACCATGATGAAGGCAAGTTCAAATACATGGGCTAAAGCTATTTGAACGCTTTTGTTTCTCTGTAAATTAAATGATTATACAAAGTAATAATTCTTTCATACTTACCACTGTGCCAAGAAACTGAATGCTCATGTTTCCACCTGCTTCTCGAGAAAGACACTGGAAAAAAAGAAGTATAAAATGAATTCGCATCCACACAAAAATGTGTACATGAATGTTTGTAGCAGCATTGTTCTGAATAGCCAAATAACCCAATGTCCATCAACCAGTACACAGATAAACAAAACATGGTATTTTCATACAATGGAATATTATTCGGCAATAGAAAGGAATGCAGTACTGATACATGCTACAACAGAAATCAGTCACAAAGGACCACATGTTCTACGATTCCATTTAACATGGAATGTCCAGAACGACCAAATCCACAGAGACAGGAAGCAGCTGAGCAGTTTGCCTGTTCTTTGCAGAAGATCCGCAGCTACCCCAGAGACTTTCCGGTCATCACAACTTCCTCGGTTACGACAGGGTGCCTAAGAATACACCAAATATCACATCTTTTCTTTGGGGTAAATTACACCACTGGTCAAGGAAACGACTCAAAAAATTTTTTGATGACCCAAGAAATTAGGGGGAAAAAAGTGAAACTTGGGGCTTCACGGACCTGTCAACAATTAGGAATGAAAGTAATGAAGACATGCATAAACTCTGGTTGTCCTACTGAAAAAAGAGACATGCTTATAACTTTAGAGCAGAATGCCAAATGGCAGAGATTGCCAAGGCCAAGTCTGGAAGAGTTAGAAAGGGTGGCAGATTCCACGGATGCATTAAAGTTGTCCAGGAAAGAGAAGATGCCCCTAAGGCTTCTTCAGACTGCTCCAGAAAAAACTAGACCTCATGCTTGGACAAGAGACATCTTCGATGGGCACCTGGGTGACTCAGTTGTTTAAACGTCCAGTTTCAGCTCAGGTCATGATCTCACAGTTCATGGGTTTGAGCCCATGTTGGGCTTTCTGCTGTTAGCACAGAACCCGCTTCATATCCTCTGTCCCCCTCTCTCTGCCCTTCCCCCACCTGCACTCTCTCTCCCTCTCTCAAAAATAAACAAACATTAAAAAGAGAGAGAGACAGGGGCGCCTGGGTGGCTCGGTCGGTTAAGCGTCCGACTTCGGCTCAGGTCATGATCTCACGGTCAGTGAGTTCGAGCCCTGCGTCGGGCTCTGTGCTGACCGCTCAGAGCCTGGAGCCTGTTTCAGATTCTGTGTCTCCCTCTCTCTCTCTGCCCCACCCCTGTTCATGCTGTCTCTCTCTGTCTCAAAAATAAATAAACGTTTAAAAAAAACTTTAAAAAAAAAAAAGGAGAGAGAGACAGACAGACAGACATCTTTGGAAGAATCATCTGGCACAAGTTCAAGAAGTGAAATTTGTACCTAAGTAATAGATACAATAAAAAATTATTCTTTGCAATGCTTTACGTGGGACATTTTGACAGACTGAGACTCAAGAAGTAAGCCTACGTTAAAGCCAGGAAGAAAAGTTTAGGGAAAAAAAGTAAGAAAAAAATTCTTCAGTAAGAGTTTCCACATCTTTCCAAAGCCCACAAGTCAAGTCTTATCTAATAAATCTGAACTCTTAACTTACCATTTTTTCTTGGATAACAGTCTATATACAAAAGTAAATATATGTTAAGGGGTTTCATAAAGAACTTATGTTTCCAGTCAAATGACAATTTACTTATCGACTGGTCTAAGTATTTTTATGCCACGCTAATTCTGGAAGTGGTCATGCTTTTACCAAACTTTAAAAAAAAAAAAAATTAGGAATAAGGCACAGATCAAATTCCAGAAAAGAAAGAAAGAAAGAAAGAAAGAAAGAAAGAAAGAAAGAAAGAAAGAAAGAAAGAAAGAAAGAAAGAGGGAGGGTGGGAGGGAGAGAGGGAAGGAAGGAAGGAGAGAAGGAAAGAGGGAGGGAGGAGGACTAGGAGGAAATAAGAAATGACCGCTAATTAGCATGGGGTTTCTTTCCACATTGGTGGAAATGTCCTACGATTGCCTGTGGTGACTACTGCACAACTCTGTGATGAAAATAAAAAACACTGACTTGTGCACTCTAGGTGAACCATGTGGTATGTGAATTCTATCTCAATAAACTTGTTATAAAAAGTAAGTTAGCATTTGTTTAAAATGACAAGAGAGACAACACAATTCTTCTATGGCCAGAGAGTAGTCAAAAAGCACCTCTATGCTATGCATTTATTTGTAAATAAAATAAGTTCAAAATGAATACAGTATGATTTATGCATATCTCGTTTGAATTTTAGTTTGCTAGAAATGATGACTAAATAGTTCACAAAAAGTAAATTATACCTTTTTTTTTTTTTCAGGTAATTCTTACCCATAAAACTGCTGTGTTATTCCTAACATGTTCTTAAAAATTCTTTCTTCCCTGTGCTACTCAGAGAGGGCCCAGTGGCTTCAAAGACCACACAAAAAAATAAAGCAATTCTAACTACGTAGCTATACATTTTTTTTTAAGTTCCCAGATGTGGCCCTCGAGGGAGTAGTGGCCATCAATCAACTCCATGCCGTGAACTATTACAGACATATCCTAATAGTATTCCTTTCTAACAAGTGCAGGTTTACCAATTCCAATCTTTTTTTAAGAAATATTTTTAATGTTTATTTATTTTTGAGACAGAGAGAGACAGAGCATGAGCAGGGGAGGGGCAGAGAAGGAGACACAGAATCCGAAGCAGGTTCCAGGCTCTGAGCTGTCAGCACACAGTCCAACATGGGGCCCAAAGTTACAGATCAGAAGATCATGACCCTAGCTGGAGTCGGATGCTTACCCGACCAAGCCACCCAGGCACCCCCTACGAGTTCCAATCTTTAAGATCACCCAAGTCATAAAACACAGAGCACATCTCCAGAATTCAAGCTGAGCCCTTGGGTCCTTGATTGAGGGAAGTTAGATCAATAAGAAAGAAAGTAGTTCAGTGTACAATGACAACTGGTTACACCACCTGTAAATATTGCCTCCAGTGACTCAACACAATATCTGACGGTGCCTGGGTGGCTCAGTCAGTTAAGCGTCCGACTTCGGCTCAGGTCATGAACCCAAGTCTGAGCCCCATGTCAGGGTCTGTGCTGACAGCTCAGAGCCTGGAGCCTGCCTTAGATTCTGTGTTTCCCTATCATTCTGCCCCTTCCCCACTCGTGCTGTCTCTTTCGCTGTCTCTCTCTCTCTCTCTCTCAGAAATAAATATTAAAAAAAAAAAAAAGCTATCTGACCAGCACACTCAAGGTGGAGAAAACTCAAAATCCGTATTTTTATCCATTAATTTCACTTCTAAGAATTTATCCTAAGGGAAAAAGTCATGAATAGGAAACACACACACACACACACACACACACACACACCCCACACAAAAAAATCCACAGCTACAAAAATGACACTGTAGTGCAGTTTCCAGAATCTAAAAATTTCAAGCAATCTAAATGATAAATAAAACAAACTGGTTAAATAAATTATGATATAATCCATGCAGCCATTAAAAAATTTGAGACATGAAAAATGTTTATAGTATATTTCTAAGTGCAAAAAAATCAAAATGGTATGTTCAGAATACATCATGTTAAAAGCTTCTATATGTTCAAGATAAAATTCTAGCACAAATAATGCACATAAAACAGTCAACTATTATTTCTGGGTGGAAGATATTAGTTGGCCTTTCTTTTTGGCTTACCTATTATTCCTATTCTTCCAAATGGACATACATAACTTAATAAAGGCAAAAAGAGAAATAATACAGAATGAAATAAAGTAATTTATTTCCCTCAATGTCCTAAGGGATTAAAAACTGAGTCTTGAATCATGGGTTCTGACACTGGCACTTGTACTTTGGTCATCCATCCACCCATCCATCCATCCATCCACTATATTGAGTTGAGCACTGCTAGTTGAATTAAGAATCATCCTCTGGGAGACCAAATGAAAGAAGAAAATTTGAAAAGAAATCATAGGGGCGTCTGGTTGGCTCTGTTGGTAGAGCACGTGAGTCGATCTCTGGGTCATGAGTTTGAGACCCACAATGGGGATAGAGATTACATTAAAAAATAATAAATAAAATAAATTATAATTCAATATGATAAATCCATAGTACAAAATGTACAAAGTATTATAGGATAAGAGGCCAGACTAGCTAAATGCCCAGAAAGGTTAAGGAAGACTTGCAGATACACATTAGAGTTGGGTACTCAAAAATGAGCAAGCATTCTCCAAAAGGGTAATAAATGAAACACTTTTGGTCAGATGGGACTGTTTATGCAAATTTCAGATTAAGAAGAAGCACGGTGATTTTAAGGCATGGTGAACAGTCCAGTATGACCAGAGATAGGTTTGGTTGATGGAGGGAAGGGGCAAGAAAGGAAACCAAGAAGAAATTAGGGAGCCAAGTCCCATCCTGCACAGAGTCATACTTTACGAAGTTCTTATACTTAAAAACTGAGGAGTAACATGTTTGTTTTAGAAAGACTGATGGTCTAATGTGAGGTTGAGGGTACACCAGAATGGAGGAGGAGGTGGGCTGGGAGCACAAGGAAAAGGCAGCAGGTAGCAATCACCAGGTTAGTAGGGCTCCAATGCTAGAGGTAAACCCAACAGTAGAACTAAGCCTGTTTTATTCACAGAAACTTAGAATTTGGAAAGCAAACAGATCTCAAAATCTTCATCTTGTTTTACTTATGAGGAAATCAAAGGTACAGGGATGCCTATATTGCACTAGGAAAATAAGAATTCCAACCCAAGCAGTTGTGCAAGGTTTGGGTATCCCCACTATGTGGGATGGAATATCTCTACAACATCAGGCTAAATCATCACTTAGATGGTGGGTCCTTTAAGGACAAGGACCATTTCTAGCATTTCCTCCTTAATCCCAACAGCATGCAAGTCAGTGCCGCAGAAACGGAAAAGATTTAAATCAATCTTCATCAAGAATTCTGAATTTTTTTCATACTATGAAAGAGAACAGTGACCTACAGCTCTCTCAATCTTCAACTGTCTAGTGGAAATTTTAGCTAGGGAGAGTTAGAAGTGTAGCTGCCAAGAAATTAGGGAAAGGCGTGTGATAGAGTGAGGATAGGCAATCCAATAATACGCTGACTTCCGCACTGCTGAGATTTTAAGAGTAGGGAGGAAAACACTCAGTGCAAGCGTCGCCATTACTATCAGCCCAGGACTCATCCCCGCAGTAGCTGAATCTTCCTTCCTCAGAAGCTCAAGGCAGAGATCCAGAATCCAGTCCATATTTACCAGGACAGAAGCAGCACAATTAATTACTGTAAGGCAGCAACAGTATCAATCATAACGGCTGTTCAGAATGAGAAATTTTCTGATTGAAAAGTATGGCCCTTATACTCTGGGAAGATGGCAGTGGTGGCATGGTTTCTGAGTCCTCTCCAGAAACACTGAAGAGGCCCAGTGGCAACAAATGTCCCTAGCACCCCAAATGCTGCCTACAAATACCGTTTCCCAGTCCAAGAAATCAAGGCTTCTTGGCAGAACAGCTTAGCCCTGGTTTGAGGCAGAAATGAGGCTGCTACATCTTGTCATTTCAGAAAGCAAGGGGGCTATCAAAGACGGGGGGAGTCACACGAAAGGGACTTAGAAGCCAACCTGAAGAAAAGTCCCTGGCCAAAGATGGCAAAATCTGACCATCACTAAGGTTATAACTGCAATGGATTAAAGCCAAGTATGTTTAAACCCATGACTTCAAAACAGATACCGGAAACAAAAACAAAATAACACCCTAAGTGAGTCACTTTTGGAGAATGATAGGGAACCAAGTCTTTGGGAACTGAGAAGTAAAAGGAAAGGATCCAGCATTTGTCTTGCCTTTTCTATGAAAACTGATCTGCTGGATAACCCAAGAAGTAGGTGAGGTAGAGCTTCTCTTTAAAGAATTAATCCTGGTAATAAATTTAAAGAAATGACAACATTGGAATATCATCGTTTTGTAAACCTTAACGAATTTATTGATTGAAGCTTGAGCATCAACAGAGAAGTAAGCAGACATTATGTGCCTCTTCCAGAGGCACACCACAGCATTTATGACTCAGTCTTGCCAAAGATAATGGCACCTGAATCTGATTGCTCCTCTAGATCCAAATATCAATTTCTAGAAAACAAAGGAGAGAGGACATGTTAACCCATACCACTGGAATGCAATCAGCTAAATTCTGACCATGGAAAATTGTATAGGACAAACCATCCTGTTCCTTCAAGAAATAAAATGCAAAGAATAAAAAAAAAATTCTACGGACATTTCCCTCAAGCTACTATCCCATTTCTCCTTTAAAGCCAGACTCCTTAAAATGTTGTCTCTCTTCCTGGTCTCTGCTTTGTCACTTTCCATTCTCCTTTGAACTCATTTCCATTTGTTTCCCCCCCACTATTCATCTGTAATCATTCTCATCAAGATCACCTATGATTTCCATGTTGCTTTACCTATCAGTCGGTTTTGTCCTCATCTTACCCAGCAACACTACAAACAGTCAATGATTCTCTTTCCCAAACACAATTCTTTCACTGGCTTCAAGGATATCCATGCCCCTAGTTTATCTCCTACCTCCTTGGCAGCTGTTTCTTAGCCTTCTTTGCTAGCTTCACCTCTTCATTCAATTTCTACCTGCAGGAGTGCCCCCAGGGCCTAGTCCTCAACTCTTCTCTTTTCCATCATGCTCTTCCCCTGTGTAATCTCATCTCTTCCTCCCAATCCTGATGCCCATCTTAAAACAAATCAATTTCACTGAAGCATAATTTAGGTACAAAAGATTGCATTCTATTTAAAGAACAGAATTCAGTGACTTTTGACAATTTTGAGAAATCACCACCACAATCAACACAGAGAACATTTCCAACACCTCCAAAATGTTCTTCCTGCCCATTTACACTCCAATCCTGGTCCTTGCCCCCCAGGCCACCATTGATCTGATGTCTAATACACAAGGTCATTTTATTCACCAAAATGGACATACAGCTGTTTGAGTACCGTTTAAGAGAATTTCACATTAAAAGTCCTTAGCACTTTTGCCAAAAATTAATTGATCTATATGTGGATCTACTATACTTTCTTCTGTTCTACATATCTAACTACCAATGCCACACGGTCTCGACGCTGCTGTTTCATAGTCTTGAAATCAGGTTGCATAATTCTCCCAACTTCATATTTCTTTTTAAAAATTGCTTTGGCTCCTATGATTTTTCAGTGAACAGGGTCTTTTTTTTTACAGTAAAAAAACATGACAAAATTTACCCTTTTAGCCAATTTGAAAGTATACAGTTCAGTAGTGTTAAGTATATTTACGCTGTTGTGAAACAGATCTTCAGAACTTTCTCATCTTGCAAATCTGAAATTCTATTCCCACTAAACAACAACGCTCCCTTTCCCTTCCCTGAGGTCCCTGGTAACCACCATTCTACTTTCTGTTTCGATGAATTCAACTGCTTTAGGTGCCCCATCTAAGCGGAATCATACAGTATTTGTCTTTTCTTGTCTGGTTTATTTCATTCAGCATAATGTTCTCAAGGTTTAATCATGCTGCAGCATGTGACAGGATTTCTTTCCTTCTTACGGCTGTAAATTATTTCACTGTATGTATATACCACATTTTATTTGTCCATACATCTGCCGATGAACATTTTGGTGGCTTCTACCTCCTGGCTATCCTAAATAATGCTGCAATGAACTGGGGTATGCAAATACCCCTTTAAGACCCTGTTTTCAATTCTTTCAGATATATATCTAGAAGTGAGATTGCTGGACCATATGGTAGTATTATTCTTAATATTCTGAGGAACCCTCATACTGTTTTCAAGTTGTGCCATTTTACACTTCTACCAACAATGCACAAGTATTTTAATTTCTCCATGTTCTCACCAACACCTATTCTTTTCTGGGTGTGTTGTTGTTGTTGTTGTTGTTTTTGGTAGTAGCCATCCTAATGGATATGAAATGATATCTCATTATCATTTTGATTTACACTTCTAGGATGGTTAGTGATATTGAGCACATTTCCATATGCTTATTGCCTGTTTGTATATCATCATGGAGAAATGTCTATTTAAGCCCTTTGTCCACTTTTAAATCAGGTGTTTTTTTTTTTTTTTTAGGTTGTGGGAGTTCTTTATATATTCTAGATATTAACCCCTTATCAGATTTATGATTTGCAAATATTTTCTCCTATTCTGTAGGATGCCTTTTCACTCTGCTGTGTCCTTTGATGCACAAACGTTTTTTTAGTTTGATGTAGTCCCATCTGTCTTTGTCTTTGTTGCCTATGACTTTGGTGTTATATCCAAGAAATCATTCTCAAGTCCAGTGTCATGAAGATTTTGGCCTCCATTTTCTTCCAGGAGTTTCATGGTTTTAAGTCTTACATTTAGGTCTTTAATCCATTTAAGCTAATTTTTGTTTATGGTGTAAGATACAGATCCAATTTCATCCTTTCCTTTGTGGCAGATCCATGCTTTGAGAGAAAATCTACAGGCTTATGACTACAGAATTTGTGTTTTCAACTCCCATTTGTCATCTGAGTTCAAGGCTCATACAGTCAATAGTTAACTGGACATCAACACTTGGATATGTAATGTACATGTTAAACCTACCAAGTCTGAAAAGAATTACTGATTTGCCTCTCCAAACCTGTTCCTCTCCTAACCGCCCCCACCCCCACTGCCCGACCTAAGTAAGACCATTGTTCACTCGGTTGCTTACCCCTTCATTCTTTAACTTCCTTCACACTCAAGTATCTGAACCTGTGGATCCTTGCTGCCTTCCTACCCAATTAGATGTCAAATCAGTTCACTTCTCACCATCTCTACTGCTGCCATCTTAGTCTAATCCAAGGACTGGCAAACTCTTTCCGTAAAGAGTCATACAGTAAACCTTTTAGGCTTTGTGAGGCAAAATTGAAGGTATTATGTAGCTAGTTAGAGAACAAGAGAGAAAACAGATTTTCACAACTTTTGGGGGGACAACATTCCAAATATAATAAGTACCAGTTTTTGCTAATACTAATACGGAAAATGGAATTCTCTTATTTAGAGATAAAATTCTGTTTAATTGGGGCTCAAAGTTAGTGTTCCCTATCACCAAAGTCAATGGCAATTATACAACTGTTTAATGCTGACCTACAGTGAGATTTTACTGATTTCATCTTTGACGATACCTTTTCCCAGAGACAGGTACTGCCAAATACTAACAATAATCCATGGGTAAGGGATATTACTTGAGCATAGTGGTTGCTTGGAAGGGATTTATAGAATTTTGTTAAATTCCTCTCTTGATATTCGCCATTAGCCTAGCATTACATTGCAGTTTGATCACTTCCAATTTTAGGCTGAGTGGAAGATCCTCAATTGTACAGTGAAATGGATTTTCACATATGGAAATTTCCTTTGCTCTTGCACTGACGTTTGAAAACTGCTGCTGAAGCTAGTTCACTTCTTATTTTAATCTTCTGACAGCCTGGGAAGTGTAAAAAGCAGCTAGACAAGGGAGCCTGGGTGGCTCAGTCAGTTAAACATCTGACTTTGACTCAGGTCATGATCTCAAGGTTCACAAGTTCAAGGCCCACATCGGGCTCTATGCTGACAGCTCAGAGCCTGGAGCCTGCTTCGGATTCTGTGTCTCCCTCTCTCTCTGTCCCGCCCCTGCTCATGCTCTGTCTCTCTCTCTCAAAAAATAAATAAATAAATAAATAAATAAATAAACAAACAAACAAACAAACAAACAAACAAAAAAAGCAGCTGGACATTAATTGTGATTCAAATGTTAGTTGTTGTCAAAATAATGTTACCACAGTATAAATTTTGTATGTAAGTGCTGTTTTGTCTTACAATTTTAGGTTGAATTCATTAATAAACATCAAATCTACAGCATGAACTAATTTTCAAAGCTATCCGATGTTTGATAACAGTGGCTGAGAGTGGTTCTTCTTGTTTAGGAACATGTAAGTCTTGGTTCTGTGCTAAAAAAATAATCACAATAAATTTTACCACTGCTAAGCCAATTGAACTGCTGTGAGATAGCTGGAAAACTGGGACATTAAGGTTCTACTTAACAAAAATTCTACAAGCAGTCATAGCAAATAAAAACAAATGATTGTGGCTATATTCTGGCAAAACTGTATTTGTGGATGCTGAAATTTGAATCTCATATACTTTCCATGTGTCATGAAGCATTATTCTTCTTTTAATTTTTTCCAAACATTTAAAAATGAAATAACCACACAACTTGTGAGCCATACAAAAACAGGCAGTGGGCTGGATTTGGCCGACTCCTGGTCTAAGCCATCAGCACCTCTCACCTCCATGACTACAATGTCATAAAAATGGTTGTCCTACCTCTGCCACTGGTCCCCTGTGGTCCATCGTCCCCAGAGCAGTGATTTTAAATCACATCACATCATTCCTCTACTCAAAACCCTTCAAAAGCTTCACAGTTGGAACTGAATAAAACCCAAACTCTTTGGCCTACGAAGGCTCTATATGGTCTAGTTCCTGCTTCCTTCTTGCACTCTCCTAAGCTACACTCAAGATGCTGGTCTTCCCTCAGGCCTCTGCAAAGACCAAGTTTGTTCCTGTCTCAGGGCCTTTGCATTTACCATTTCTGCTACTTGGGACTTTCACACTTTTCATTTTTGCATGGTTGCCCCCCTTGTCCTCAAAGGTCTTCACTCAATGTTAGCTATTCAGAAACTTTCTTACTTTTTTTCCTTTCTAAAAAAATTTTTAATGTTTATTTATTTTTGAGAGAAGAATAGTGTGCAGGGGAGGGGCAGAGAGAGAGGGAGACACAGAATCTGAATCAGGCTCTAGGCTCTGAGCTGTCAGCACAGAGCCTGACATGGTGCTTGAACTCACAAACTGCCGAGATCATGACCTGAGGCAAAGTCAGACTTAACTGACTGAGCCACCCAGGTGCTCCAGGAAATGACTTTCTAACCACCCTACCTCCTCTACATACTTTCTGTGAATGATCCTGTTTCAGAGCCTTTATCGACCTTCTTAGTACACTAATTACGTTATTTATGTGTTTACATGTTTGGTATCTACATCCCCCTGTAGCAAATGTTGTACATGTTGTGAGGGGGACAATGACAGGAGGAAGAGAGAGAAAAAAGAAGTACCCAAATCTGATACAGCTCAGCAACAAGCACTGATAAAATGAAACACAGGGAAAAAAAATTTCATCCACACCGAGACTGATCTCTGTACACAAAACAGGAATATAGAATTTTCCCACAGTTTACAATTAAGACAATTAGGTTTTAGAGTTCACCAAGAACAAAGTATCAGACCTTACAAAACAGTCTGAGGCATGCCAAAACAAATAGGAACGGACCATTTGATTAGCTAATAACAAAAAGTAGAATAAAATAAAAATTAAGACTTTTATTTTCATGAAATATATTCCATCCCTATTAAAATACTTTCTCCAAGTTTTTATTTTATCCCTTCTCCTATTTTAAGTGGTACTTCATAGCTAGATAAAAATTTCCTTCTGTTCTTATATTGATACTCTGCTCCAACATTTACAAAATACACACCTTTTTGTTTCTTTAAAGAAAAGAATATTTAAGAAGACTGATTATCAAAATGACTTCAACATTTGTGAGAACCAAATTCATACAAATTAGCAAGGCTGTTTGTTCACTCAAAAAAGGCAAAACATTCACAAAATAATAAATGTTCCAAAAATATCTCCCTGGTATAATAAAATCAGAAGCAATTTCACCTTTAAAAGTAATCTCACTGAACGGTAAGAGGAAGAAATAGTAATAGTTTTCTTTTCCCCTCAGTGATTTCCAACATGATAATATGTTGTAAAGGCCATTACTGGGGGATTTGTCTTATCGGTCTCCAGTGTGGCTGCCTGTATTATTTTCCACATTTACTACAATCAGTGTTTATACTATTGAAAATTCTCTTCTTCTGGCAGCTACTAAAATATAATTTTCTAGTAAACAGACAGTAGAGGAGAAAAAGAATACGTGAGGGGAGTGGGGGAAGATTCAGAACATTTTCCCATTATAGTAAATATTTAAAAGCAACTCCAAATCATAATGCCACTAGAGACAAAAAACACACACACACACACACACACACAAAACAAACAAACAAAAAACCCAAACCAAACCAAAACAAAACAAAAAAACACTAAGCTTCTAAGACTACATTTCAAAAGCAGGTAAATGTGTCAAAATTAATATTTTAAATTATAGTTGTAAATACATCCCAGCTGTTAAATTGTGATTAAATTTTTTGAAGCATAGTGAAAGGAGTTATTTCTGTTCTCCTGGCAGGCTTGTTTCTAAGATGTGTAACTGTAATTGATGTTTTCAGGAGTGTGAAAAGGAGATGGTTAATAATTACTCTCTTATTTCCTACTTCTTTGGAAAAAAAATACCAACCTCCACTTATTCTAGGTTATATATTTATATATCCTATACATCCTAAATAGATGGTTCCATATTACATTTGGTAACTCTAGAGTAATCACATGTGTATAGTACAAAATAACAGCTAATTACTTCTAAGGGGATGGGGAGAAACATCTAAAACCCATGGAAAACATTTATTTTGGGACTAAAAACATAAGGTGATCACTTCCAAATCCACTTTTTTTGGTACTGGCAAAGTATAAGCAAACAAGGAAGCCCCTTCATTTAATTTTCTAATTAAAATATCATTAAAATATTTACTTTAGCATCTATATTCATTTATATAGCATCTGTATACATTTACACATTTATTGTAACCAAAGTTTGTTCCCAGAGGTTGTTACTTTCATCTAAAAAAAACAAAAAAAGAAAACAGCTTATTTTTAACTTTCCTTACTCAAAGAGGTACGAGGATCAATTCATTTTCTTTGAAAAAAGAAAGTTAAGCTTAAAATTTTAAATTCTATTCAAACTCTGCACAAGCATTTGCAAGCACACGTACCACAGATAGTTATTCAATCTGCGAACACAATTAGAGCCGTTCCTTCAGGTTCATGTGCTTATATCATATTCTGTATTACACAGGCCCACTGAGCATTTTAAGTTATCATGTCATGTAATCTATTTAACACTGCAATCAATTCACAAATAATCCATTTAATCTGGCATTCTGTAGTAAATAACATGACATTCGTGTGACACTATTCCAAATGTGTCTGCTTTAACATAGAAAATTAGTTCCACTTAGTTGAGTATCAATGACCTATTCAATGCAGAATGTGCTAGTGCTGCAGTCAGCTTTCTCCTGTTCTTTATCATAAATTTATCTTCTCTTGAAAATATTTAAGCAAGAATATGAGAAATTAAAAAAAAAAGCCTTCAAAGGTACATCATGAATAGCTTCACATCACACAAACGCAGAGATTGTTAGACCTTAGCGGGATCTCAAGACATTTTCAAAAGTATTTAGCTCCTCTTCAGGCCTGTAGACAACCTGCTGTGAGCAGGTGGAGAGAAGAAATCATGCCACACAAAGAAACAGGCCAATAGCAGTTAGTCGGCAGCTCTGCTCGCAAATGTTCAAACAACGCGACTACGCAAAACGAAAATCTTGTATGTAAAATGCTAACGAGAAACAACACATTAAATCCCAGACAAATTACACTGTAAGAAACGGAAGACTATGTGAGTTGTTCAAAGTAAAACTGAAGAGCTTCTTTGGAGGTTAAAAAGAATGCTTTATAGGAAGAGAGTATATTCACAGAAATTAAAAAAAAAAAAAAGTTCTATTTGATCAGCATGTTCCACACTACGAGATGCTACGGCGTATGGAGAAAATACAGTGAGTTCAACATGTGCAGAACACCACGTATCTTTTGTTTCAACACTTAATTGTATGCTGCAGGCAGGATATCATTCCGCTTATTAAAAACAGTCCTAAATTTTGCTAAACTTCTAAGGTGAAAAGGTTGTCAACTAGAGAAGAAATTTGTCTTCTGTTTAAAAAATGAAGTTAGTTCATCTCCTCTTAATTTTAAATGATAAAAACCAAAACTGCGGTGGACACACAGGGGAGTGCATAAAAACCAGTACATTTTGTCTTCTATGAGCACTCTCATTTAGGAAAAGTTTTGTGACCCATCTAACCCGTAACTGCTAGCCACACTTGGCTACTGGGGACCTGGAATGTGACCAGTGCAAGTGAGAAACTACATTTTCCATTTTAATTAATATTAAGTAATTTAAATACAGAAGCTGTGGAACCTATTTTTCTTTACACACAACATTCTGGTAGGGCCACATTTCACATTCATCATTCTGTTGCTTAAGATATTATTGGTATATTAGCATACGTATTTCAGGCATAGGTGCTGTTTCTGATATCACATTAATAATTTTCTTTAGATTATTTCATGTTGAAACGCTAACATTTTGGATATATGGAGTTAAACAAAATGGATTAGTGAAATGAATCTCACTTGTTTTTACTTTCTTGATGTGGCTACTAAGAAATTTAAAATTGCATATATGGCTTAACAAATTTTATTAGACAATGCTGCTTCACTCTATAATTTTTTAAATCAGTAATTTGGAATTACTAGAGATTTGGAATTACTCTCATACTAATGAGACTTTATCTTCCCATAGTCAAAATGAGAAATGATTGTAGGTCCTCAGATTATACCATTAAGATCTACTTTATAAACATTATTACTGACGGACTCTACATCTACAATGGGGAACTAGTAGGAAAACACTGGTACATACCCAATATAAGAAAAAAGAGAATTATGAAATGCTATCATTTTATTTCCCTTGAATGATGTTCTTTGAGGAAAACTTGGCTTACTTATTAGATGAAGAAATAGATTAAAAACCTATAAAAATTCTAGAGGACCTATAAGTATCTCCAAGAGTTTTTTAATGCTTATATCCTTGATTCTTCAGCATAAATTACTTCATTTCAAAATACAGGACCTCCTCTCCCTCCTTTTGGATACGTGCATCACTAGCTATATACTTAAAGCTATTAATAATGATTAGAACTTCTGTCCAAAAATAGGATTTTCTAAACATCAGAAGAGAAAAAGCAGCCGCGTGGGTAACTGAAGTAAGAGCTTGTGCAGCAGACTTAACTGAACAATGGGTTATTAGTGATGCTGGGTAAGATACAGCTCAAGCAATGTGCCAATGTTCGCATTCCCCTCATAGAGACAGGGGAAATCAGGAACAGTCTGAGGTGAACCTTTACTATACCTATAGATACCTATCAACAGGTGGTACTGTTGGCCTTAAACAGCTTAGGAAAATAGGAAAGATGTTTGCTTGATTGGAAAGAAACTCACTTGGTAAGCATGATACTTTTGTGGGCAGACCCTTGGGAGCCCTCGTTTGTCTTTGAACTCACAAATACTATGTCATTCCATATCCATGGGGATCAAGCTGCCATGTTATCTAAGAGTACAGATTCTGCAAATGTTGGAAAGTAAAGAACTAAAGAGAATTGATAAAACAGCTAAGAAGGCTATCCTATGAACAAAGCTTAGTTTGATAAAGTCTTAGAAGAAATAAAATCTAAATCTTAAAAGTATAGATAAGACAGATTTATTTCTGAAATTATAAAATGCAAGATAACTATCCATGTATTCATCCACTCATCCTTTCCTCCAGCTAATGAGCCGTTCTTCACATGTGCCAGGAACTCAGTATGGCGGTGGGAATTGAAGGTCAAATCAAAACTGAAAATTCTGATTAAAGGAAGTTAGTAACCTATCAAATTCATTTTCCAAATGAGAGTACATGCCAAAATACAATTTTTTTAAAGGAATTAATAGATAATATCAAGTTCCTGAGGCTTACCAAGGAAAGCCAGGAAAGTCAAAAGATAATGTGATATGATTAGATTTGACTGGATGAATAGGGAGCTAACTCTTAAAGCAAAGGTATGCTTCCTCCCCAACTACTTTATCATTTAATCAGATGAAGTCGTTAACTGCTACTTTTCACGTAGTCACAGGGATTCAATAATAAAACTAAACAGAGGGGCACCTGGGTGGCTCAGTCAGTTAAGCATCTGACTTCAGCTTAGGTCATGATCTCATGGTTTGTGGGTTCAAGCCCCACATTGGGCTCTGTGCTAACAGCACGGAGCCTGCCTTGGATTCTCTTCCCCACACTCTCTCTCTCAAAAATAAATAAAATAAAATTAAAATAAAATAGGTGCTAAGTACTCACATATTCTTGAATAAGACTGGCTACACAAAAGTAGACTGGTGTACTAGACTGGCTACACCAAGTAGAACATGCTAGGAAACCACAAAACCAACAATTGCCCAACTCCCACCTCAAGAGAATATGAAAGAAATTTAAAAATTGTTTGAAGTTAAATTCTTAAGCTAAGAACTCAAGGTTGAACATTTTAAGCTATGTGAAAGGGATTTTATGAGAATCCCTTGGTTTTCCATGTATCTCCTAGATTTTGAGGGGTATCTAGGTAAGATCAGCAATTGTTTTAGTGACAAAACAGGAAGAGAAGAGTATGGTGAGGCATCGATTTGTAACTATTTCTTGTGGTCTAGACGTGGATTGTACAGAAAAGACTAAGGCTGAGTCGTTATGAGAGAACCTGCTCAACAGAAATATCTAGAGGGATGGGAATCAGGAGGCTAAAGACAGCTGGGAAAGACAGAGCAGACTTTAAGGGTTCTACAGGTGAGAAATTCCCCCAAATCCACAAAAGTGTCCTTGAGGACACCAGCCAAGTGTCCAACTTTGGATGTTTGACATGCCTCCAAAGTAACGAGTGCCAGGTTACATTAGCCTAGGTCAACCTAGTTCTTCCTGCCATGTTCCTCTCTTCTTTACCCCAGACTGAAACTTTGGACAGACCTCAGATGGCAAACAAGAAGTGAGAGAGGATATAAAGCAAGAGGGAAGAAAGCAACACTCTCATTTTCCCTATAAAATTTCTGTCTGAGGTGGAAATGAGTTCAGGAGGAGAGGTTTTAACAGTTTTGACATTACAATGAACTAGATTTTTATTTATTTTTTTAAATGTTTATTTTTTTGAGAGAGAGAATGAGCAGGGGAGGGACAAAGAAAGAGGGGGCAGAGGATCTGAAGCAGGCTCTGTACTGACATTAGAGAGCCCGACACAGGGCTCAAACTCACAAACCACAAGATCACGACCTGAGCTGAAGTCAGATACTAAACCAAATGAGCCACCCAGGTGCCCCTGAACTAGACTTTTAAACACTTCCTCTCCCAAATAGAATACTGCTTGCCTATTCCCTGGTAGCAACTATACAACTGAGAACTGTATGTGATTTTATGCAGGGGAGGAAAGAATAAGATGAGAAAGTGCGTTTAAAAGAAGAGTTGTAAAAAAGTTCCTTTTATTGGGGGTGCCTGAGTGGCTCAGTAGGTTAAGCCTCAAACTCTTGATTTCAGCTCAGGTCATGATCTCACGGTTTGTGAATTCGAGCCCCACACTGGGTTTTGTGCTGACAGTACAGAGCCTACTTGGGATTCTCACTCTCCCTCTTTCTCTGCCCCTCCCCTGCTTGTTCTCTCTCCCTCTCAAAAAATAAACCAAAACAAACAAACAAACAAAAGTTCCTTCTATTTGCCCTGACAAAGTTTCATTTGTGCAGCAAAGCAGTTATGTGGTAAAACAGATAAAAAGAAAGACAAATATTAGGAAGTACTCAGAATGTTTTCTCAATAACTATCTAAATAAATTTTGTTCTACAATGAGGTACTACCACTTCACACCCATTAGGGTAACTTTATAAAAGAACAATAAAACCACCAGAAAAGAACAAGTGCTGGTGAAAAGGTGCAGAAATTGGAATCCTTCTGCATTACTGTAGAAATGTAAAATGGTGCAGCTGCTGTAGAAAACAGCACAGTGGTTCTTTAAAAAGGTTAAACACAGAATTACTACATGAGCCACTAACAGAGGATCGGGATTCACAAAATATGAACTTTTATGAATCATTAAGTAAAAGATGAATGCTCCAATAAAAAGAAAACATGGGCAAAAGCCATGAACAGGCAGTTTGCAGAAAGGAAAACAGGACTGACAATAAATATATTTTTAAAATGCTCATTGTCATTACCAACCTATTATACATTAAAACCACAAAAAGATAAGTAGTCTGGATATCAAGGGTTACCTAG
This sequence comes from Panthera tigris, assembly GCF_018350195.1. Taxonomy (NCBI): domain Eukaryota; kingdom Metazoa; phylum Chordata; class Mammalia; order Carnivora; family Felidae; genus Panthera; species Panthera tigris. The sequence goes on along the minus strand of NC_056660.1, from coordinate 70,881,329 downwards.
GATGTGAAGCAAAATTGTTAAAGGAACAGATTCCTGGGTTCAAATCTTGGCTCCTCCATTTATTAGCAGAATGCCTTGGGTGAGCAATTTAGTTTCTATAGGCCTCAAGTTTCCCTAACCTCAAAATGCACGGTAATACTAGTACACTAGATTGGTGTGAGGATTAAATACTTTGATACAGATGAGGTATTATAGGAGAGTCAGTGCCTAACATAGTAAATATACAATAAGGTTTTATTATTATTCATGTTATTGATAGCAGCAGCACTGTTGGTCTGCGTGAGGGGTCATTTATTTCACATTAATTTTTTTTAATTTATATTTATTTTTGAGAGAGAGACAGAGCATGAGCAGGGGAGGGGCAGAGAGAGAGGGAGACACAGAATCAGAAGCAGGCTCCAGGCTTTATATGTTGGTAGACATATACATTAGTACAGCCATACAGGAAAAACCATTTGGCATTACTGTGTAGGATTAAGAATGCATGGTCCTTACAAGCCAACTGTTCTATTGGCTGGCATACTCCTTGGAAAAACGATTTCAAGAGGAAACAGAAATGTTCAGAGAAGCAGTGTTTGTTCTAAAAACAAAATAAGTAACACAAATATCTACTTAGGGGAGAAAGAATAAATTGTGGTATATTAATAGGACTTACATAGCATGGAAATAAATAAAACTACATACATCCAGATGATCAATCTCACAAACCTAATGCTGAAGGAGAAAGCAACTCACAGAAGCACACAGAAATATGGTGCTATACAATATACTGTTTACAGTTGTACGTATATATAACATCCTTAAAGAAAAGGAAGGGAGAGATACATTTAAAAACTGGGATTGTGGTTATCTCTTGGGGCAGGAGGAAGGATTTTAAGTAAGGGGGAATGCAGAGGAAAGTCAGTAATATTGGTAATTTTTTTTCCTTTTTTAATCCAGATGGTAAGTAATGTTTTTGTTGTGTTTTTCTTTAGATTTTATATAGATCAATACATATTTGTGTATATAAAATACTTAATAAAAAAAAGTTTAAATGCAGGCACAAAAATCTAGGGGAAAAAAACCTCCAGCCATTATTACTGTAAAATCACTTGAAAATCATCTGTGATAATATCCATCCTAGTTCTTCTTTGAAACTCATAGCCACATTTTCAAAGCTATCTATTTGAAGGTATTGAGCTGAAGTCTTGAGGAACTCAGCCCCAGAAGTCAGCACAGAGAAAAGGGAGTTGGGCACAAATCCTGAAGGTCTGCCCAGGCTTAAGGCAGGTGGAGGGGAAATCCACCAAGAACACTGTGAAGCCATCATTCATTCTCCTGTCATTTCAAATCCCTTCCCCACACAATGTTATGAACAGCTAACATTCTGAGACAACATGATTTCCCTCCTCTGTTTCTGAAATGCATCCTAATTTCTCTCTTCGTGTCCAGTCTCATTCTCCTCCCTTCCTGTCTCCACAATGCAACTTGAACCAAGCTCTTCCTAAACTCCCAATCCTCTCCACAGCATCACTTCGTTTGTGAACACTCGTCCACGAGTCCCACCGGCCAAGGGTGAAGCAGTGGCCTCATTATGTAATTATCAAGGCTTCCAATGACCTGGCTCCTACTCACTTCACTTTTGCTCCTCACACCCAGCTTATTCTCTGATTGCAAGGGTTTAAAGCAATGGTTCTCAGACTGCTTTCCCCAGAGTAGCAGTATCAGCATTACCTGGGAACTTACTAGAAATGCACACTTAGCCCAGGCCTACTAAGTGGGAGTAAACTCTGGGGTGGGTCCAACCATCTGAGTTTTAACAAGCCTTCCAGGTGATTCTGAAGCACACCTAAGTTTGAACATATTGGCTTAAAGCATGAAGGAAAGGTACATTATTATCTGAAGAACTCTGATGGAGACAATCAAAAAGTACTATATAGCACAGTGGTTAGAAGGTTAGAAGCTCACACTCTGGGGTCCCAGTGCCAGGGTTCAAATTTCTGCTTAGCTTCTTCCTAGCTTTGTAACCACAGAGAAGTTGCTTAGCTTGCCTCAGTGAAGTGTAATGCTTAACAGCACAGGTCCTACAGCAAGCCTGCCTGGCTCTACCTCCTATCAGCCTCCTGTCCTTGAGGTCACTTACTTTTCTCTGAGCCTCAGTTGCCTCATATACAAAAGTATAAATAATAGTACCCACTTCATACAGTTGCTGTGAAGATGATATGAATACATGAAATGCATTCAGAACTGTGCCTGATACACAGTAAGTACTGTGTATTACTTACCCTCATTATGTTATTAATTTCATGGGAACCACGTTATAGAGACAAAGAGAGTCAACAGTGAATGTTAATGTCCATAAAGAGTGAATAAAATCCATCTATTCTGGAAAGGAAAACTTTCCTCAGCATTTTTTAGGTCAATGAGTTTGTTTGGTTTTTATCCAGTCTACCATTTACCTCTCTGAATGAATTTATTTCCTTCTGATGAAATGGTACTTAACTAGATGCAACACCCTTCTCCAGAGTCAGGGGGGTCTGCGTGAGGGGTCATTTATTTCACATTAATTTTTTTTAATTTATATTTATTTTTGAGAGAGAGAAAGAGACAGAGCATGAGTAGGGGAGGGGCAGAGAGAGAGGGAGACACAGAATCGGAAGCAGGCTCCAGGCTCTCAGCTGTCAGCACAGAGCCCAACACAGGGCTCGAACTCACTAACAGTGAGATCATGACCTGAGCTGAAGTCAGACGTTTAACCAACTGAGCCACCCAGAAGCCCCTAATTTTTTTTTTTTTTTAAGCAAAGAACTTACAAGAATGACAAGGATTTACTGAACAGTATCCCTATGATAGGGAAAATATTTCTGGGAATTATTCTAAATACATATCCAGTATTAATTTAGCTAGAAACTCTACATATAAAAGTGCCATCAGGCTACCTATCTACACAGTCATTGAGAAGGAAGCTGAAAATATGATACACTAATTTGGGTAGTAGGAATTTGTATCTCTCTACTGGCAGGTCATATTATGTCCCCTGACCAGAAAATGCTGCCTGGCCACAGCACATTCAGGGCAGAGCATATTCTATTATACATAAACAAATATCACAAAACCATGTTTTTGGAAGTGTGAAATTATGCAGTGATATTTTTTCCAAGGGTCTCAAAGTATTTCACCTCATAATGAGAATATGAAAGAAAATATGAGAGAATAAATATACTGGGGCAAGCCAGAAAACCAAAGCCAAAATATACGACTCGGTCCTGAACATTCAATGTTTGTTAGAACCATAAAGATAATCTACCAATTAAGCCTGGCTTATAAATTAGTTTAGTCATTAAATATTTACCAGGAAGTTTCTAGACTACCTCTGTCTCTAATAGAGATATATGTGAATCTGGTATAGAGAAGTCTTGATCTGTGATTCTGTTGACTTCTCTAGGTTTTAAAAATCAGTTTCCTGTGTAAAATCAAGTTAAGGAAACACAAAAATATTTTTGTAAAAAACAACAACAAAAAGAATGAGCGTTTAATACTGTGGGGTGGGGGTGGGGGTCTGGATTTTTATCTGCATGTGATCGTCACATGTTACGTGGAGTTCTTTGTTTTGTTTTCCCTGGAACCCTTCCCCTCAACTAGGAGGTGAGCTGCAGGAACTCTGGCAGCACCTCCCTTTGTAGCTTCTACTTCAATATGGAAGCCACCGATAGCAAAGAGTATTCAGTCAACTCTGGATTTCAAGTCATTTCCTCAATGTAAGAGATTGTATTTTGCAGGGAAAAGAAAGGTTAACATGTTAAGATCACTGAATTTTTAAAAGGCATCAAGGTGTTCTGGCAAGTCCATCTGAACAGCTCACATTTCTGCTGATCGAACAGTACACAATCTCAGTCACACAGAAAAGGAAGGTAACAAAGTCATATTTTATAACTAAAAACCCACAATGGCAACAAAAATGCTATCTTCCCATGTTTTTAGAAAAACACGCAGGATGCTCTGTGTACAACAGTAAATACACTGACACTCCTGGATTGCCTGAAAAAAAGAAAACATCCATTCCTCAGAATAAGACTTGCTTCAAGATCCCCTCAAGAACGAAACAATGTTTTCAACTATGGAATGTATGAGACAGGATAAAATGCAGCCTCTCCCAGCCACTTCTGTCAGTGTTAACCACCCAGGTGCTGGTAAGGATTTTGGACTTGACGGACCCCTCAAAGTAAATCATCAGAACATTTACCTGCACCGTCCTCGGAGTGCCATCAACGCTGACAGACAATAAGGGTGAAGCCAGGTTCCACGTGCTGGTCACATTTAGTTTCGACCCATCAACTTCCACCTGTTGTGACACCAAATAAGACTGTTACCATGAAGAAAGACAGAAAACTGATCTCAAGTTCACTGCCACATACAAAGCAGCAGCCACTTTAAACAGATGGCTCCCAACAGCCTGTCATGTTTACTGCTCCCGCCATGAGAGACAGGGTCCAACAGGAGTCTTCTTAGCTGTCTCTGGGGAGAGGTGAAGGACCTGGGCACAGCTGCCTCTGGGTACTGAGGTTTCCAGTGATTTCCAGTAAGTAACAAACAGCCTTCTCACTCTAAACCTATCTGGACATGCTACATTTACTGCAATTAGACAAGTAATGCATATAAATTCCAGTGACATTTTGCAACCCACACATCAGGGCTTGCATATAATATCCTCTCCAAGGACCAAGAAAGAACTTTTCCTGTGTTAATTTTAATGAAGGACTGTGCATTGTGATTTTAATTAAACAGAAGCTTTAATTAGGCAAAATTCTTTGGTGTTGAATATTAAAAGTCCATTTGAACTTTGCAAAAGTTGTCATATTTTTGTCAATCTTAAATGACTAATTTCACCAAGTCATCACTTATGAAGATGCAAAAAAACCCAAAAAAACAAAAAAACAAAAAAAAAAACCAAAAAAACCAAAAACCCATATCTTTTAAAACAGATACTTTTAAGAGAAAAATTCTAATTTCCAAATAAATAATATAAAAGAGAAAACAAGCAAAGCTAAAATAAAAAGTACTGTTAGTTTCTTTCTTTCCTTCACTCACTGATTCCCTAAGTCTTGTATGGGAGAGCTAAGAGAAAATAACAGTATTACATCCACAGTAAACCACATAAGGAAGGGATATTTAAGTTTCAAAATAAAACTGTAGCAAAGTCAAGACACAAGATCCCTAACAATTCCCTCTCTCTCTCAATTCTCTTAAAAGATACTTATTATAATAAAAGACACACAGATATTATTTAGAAGAATAACTGTATCCATATACATCTATACAGACTTTCTGTTTATTTCCACAATAGTGTGGTCATACAGTCTAGAAGCAAAGACATGCTATTGGCTACATAATGAAATGTCAGCTGGACATACATTATGCACTTGCTTGTTTCTGGGTTCAGGAGCCTTCAGGTCCATACAGCACATTTCAGTAACTGGGAAGAAGGAACGACAGCTTGGGTCTCACCTGACATTACTATTTGACTAAGAGCTGCTTACCACGCTGGAGTATTTAACCTGTCTGAACTTTAGCTGCCAAACTATAATACGGTAAAACTCTATCTGAAAGGGTGCTGTAATATTTTTTTTAATTTTTTAATGTTTATTTAGTTTTGAGAGAGAGAGAGAGACAGAGTGCAAGCAGGAGAGGGACAGAGAGAGAGAGAGAGAGAAAGAGAGAGAGAGAGAATCTGAAGCAGGCTCCAGGATCTGAGCTGTCAGGTTGTTGTAATATTTAAAAAATTAACATAAAACAGTCTCTACCGATATTCCTACTATAGTAGGTCCTAAACATTTTTTCCCTTTTCCTGTTTCTAATGGTTCCACTTTCCTTAAATGGGTTTTAAAAATAAGGTCAGATATCATGCTATCTCATAAATTATGTACTATTAAAAAGTAGGTGATAAAGATCTGTGAAGCAGAAAGACTATAGTTTTGAGAAGAGCAACATTTTAAAATTATCTATTTAGATAATTAGCCATTAACTGCCCTGGGTGGCTCAGTCGGTTAAGCGTCTGACTTTGACCTAGGTCATGATCTTGTCATTCCCAAGTTCGAGTCCTACATCCAGCTCTGCGCTGACAGCTCAGAGACTGGAGCCTGTTTCAGATTCTGGGTCTCCCTCTCTCTCTGTGCCCCTCCCCCACTCTCACTCTCTTTCTCAAAAATAAATAAAACATTAAAAAAATAAAATAATCTATTTAGCACTTCTTCCTGAATTAAATATCTCCTTATGTAATGGAAGAGTTCCAAAAGAAGCTCCCAAAAGATAGTTTTACAAATATTAAGTGCTAAAAATACCTTTTAAAACTGAGAAAAATATTTGCTTTGACATGATTCCTAAATTTAAAAGGTTAAAAAAGGTCAGTGTTCAATTATAAAAGTTTTATTTGTTAAAATGGAAAGTTAGAGGCTGTAAGGAAAGATTTTTTTAATGACAGGCATTTACAATTTGTATTTGATACTAATTTTAAGTCAATAGGGGTGACAGAATGAAACTGTAATTGTCATCTTTAGGGGTTCTCAGAGAAAATAACCTAACATACTCAAATCATGCAGAAGAGGAACCACTTTACCACAGCCTAAAGTAAACTATTTTATGACTGGTTAAACAAAATGCGGCATATCCATATAACAGAATATCATTTGATAATAAAAAGGAATGAAATGCTGATACATGCTACTACATGGATGAATCTTGAAAACATGCTAACTGAAAAGCCAGTCACAGAGGATCACAAATTATATAGTTCCATTTATAATGAAATGTCCAGAAAAGTCCATACCAACAGAAAATAAATTGGTGGTTGCCTTGAGCTAGGGGTGTGGGGATGGATGGAAGGATTGAGGGGTAACAGCAGTGGGGCATTGGCTTTCTTATTTGATATGATGAACATGTTCTAAAATTGACTGTAGTGATGGTTACACAGCTCTGGGAATATACTACAAGCCACTTAATTGTACAATTTAAATGACTAAAGTGAAGTATATCTCAAAAAAGCTGTGGAAAAATAAATAACAAATGAAAACAGAAGGGAGAGGTTTTACTTTTTCAAAAGTCAGAAGCAATATTCTGTGAGAAATTAAAGAATTAGGGGCGCCTGGGTGGCGCAGTCGGTTGAGCGACCGACTTCAGCCAGGTCACGATCTCGCGGTCCGTGAGTTCGAGCCCCGCGTCAGGCTCTGGGCCGATGGCTCGGAGCCTGGAGCCTGTTTCCGATTCTGTGTCTCCCTCTATCTCTGACCCTCCCCCGTTCATGCTCTGTCTCTCTCTGTCCCAAAAATAAATAAAAAAAAACGTTGAAAAAAAAAAAGAAAAAAAAAATAAATAAAGAATTAGACCTAAAAAATGGAGATTATATATATATATATATATATATATATATATATATATACATACCATGTTCATGAATTAGAAAAGTTTCAGTATTATCAAGATAGAAGTTCTCTTCCAAACTCATATATATATTCAATGTAATTCCAATCAATATCCCAGCAGGCTTTTTTTTGTTTTGGTAGCTGATTCCAAAATATACAGAGAGAAAAGCAAAGGATATAAAATAGTAAAGATAATTTTGAAAAGTAACAAATTTGGAGAACTCATGCCATTTGACTTCAAGACTTCCCATTAACCTAGAGTAAACAAGATCTGGTGTAAGAATAGAATGAAATGAGAGTTCAGAGACCCATACATAAATGATTAATTGATTTTAAAAAAAAGTGCCAAAATATTAAATGGGGAAAGCATAATTTGTGAATAAATAGTCCTAAAACAATAAACATCCACATTCAAAAAAATAAATCCCAACCTCGATAACACAACATTAAAAAAAAAATCAACTCAAAACAATGAAAACTAAAGGTAAAACCTAAAACTACAAAACTTCTAGATAACAAAGAGATAAAATCTTTATAACCTTGGTCCAGGCAAAGATTTCTTAGGACACAAAAAATACTAATCTTGCAAGAAAAAATAGGTGAATTAGACTTCATCCAAAATTATAAATTTCTGTTTGAAAGACACTGTTAAGAAAAGAAAACCTGAGCCACAAGTTGGGAGAAAATATTTGCAAAAAATATATCTGATAAAGCACTTGAATTCAAAATCTACAAAGAATTCTTTTTTTTTTTCATGTTTATTCAGTTTTGAGAGAGAGAGAGAGAGAGCAGAGACAGAGGGAGACAGAGGATCCCAAGTGGGTTCTGCACTGACAGCAGAGTGCCTGATGTGAGGCTCAAATTCATGAACCGTGAGATCATGACCTAAGCCAAAGTCGTAGGCTTAACCAACCAAGCCACCCAGGCACCCCAAGAATTCTCTTTTTCAACTCAATAAGAAAACCAACTGAATTTCTTTAAAAATGGGCAAGAGATTTGACCAGAGACTTCATCAGGGAAGACAGATGGGTGACACAAGCACATCACGGGTTGGTCATTAGGAAAAAACCAAAACTATATGAAATAGGGCTACACACCCACTAGAATGGATAAAATGAAAAGTACTGATAATACCAAGTGCTGGCAAACCTGTGAAGCAGGTTTCATACATTGCTGGTGGGAATGCTAAATGGGAGGCCTGCTTTAGAAAGCCCCAGAAAAGTAATGATACATACATACAAAGACCTGTTTGTGAATGTTCACAGAAGCTTGTTTATGATAGAATACATACAGCAAAATGTTTACATCAGCCTCAAACTGGAAAACCCCCAAAAGTCCAATGAACTAATTCATGGACAAATATGGCATATCCACACAACAGAAAATTAGCACTAAGCATCTCAAAAGCACTATGCTAAGTGAAAGGAGGCCGGTAAAAAAGGATATAATAGAACATGAGAATGGGGGCACCCAGGTGGCTCAGTCAGTTAACTGTCAAACTCTTGATTTAGGCTCAGATCACGATCTCATAGTTTGTGAGATCGAGCCCTGCATCAGGCTCCAAATTGAGCTTGGAGCCTGCTTGGGATTCTTTCTCGCCCTCTTTCTCTGCCCCTCCCCCACTTGCGCACGCACGCGCGTGCTCTCTCTCCCTCAAAAAATAAATACACAAATAAATAAATAAATAAATAAAGGGGAGGAGTGAGATTCCCCCTTAAAAAAAAAAAGAAAAAAGTACATGAGTATGATTCCATCTATAGAACATTCTGGAAAAGGCAGAAATCAGGTCAGCAGTTGCTAGGTGATATGGGTATGAAGATGAGTTTGACTGGCAAAGGGCATGAGGGAACTTTCTGGGGTGACAGAAATGTTTTAAATCTTGATTTTGGTGGTAATAATATAACTACATAGATTTGTCAAAACTCAATAAAACCATACAATTAAAGACTAAATTTTATATTAATTATACCTCAATAAATCTGACTTTCTAAAAACAAAAGCAGAGGGAGAAAAATGAAAGTGGTATTTCTGAACTACCTTTATCTTCCCTTACTGATAAATTAATTTCTTTCCCTGCATCCTCTGCTATTGGATGAGTGGATGTGAATGTTAACTTGGAAAGAAGAATAGAAGGAAAGTTCCTTCCAGATAGAAACATGGGGGGCTGGGGGGGAGGCCTTTTCAAGTCCCTGTGGATTACATGAAGGAAAGATACAGAGGGAAGATGCAGATATCAGAAATCCGAGACCTCCCCATTTCCTTTTGCATGGATCCTTGGGAATAGGTGACAGGGAATGGAGACAGATGGATGAAAATATTCTGACAGGTATCAGGTACCCTAAAAATATCTGGGCTGGAGATCTACTTCTGGGATATAGTCTAGGGAAAGCTGCAGGCTTCTACTAAAGCCCAGTACTTAGTGTCACAGCAATCCTAATGTGACTTATGAAGCAACAGCACAGCACTGATTGAGGAAGAACCTGGAAAGATGACCCAAGCACATCATGATAGGAATCCAGAAGTTTCTACCTATCTTAGTGAGATAACAAAGTCTGGGTCAAGATAAAGACAACATAGTACAAGGAACTCCATGACTGCAGGCAAACAGTACCCAGGACTATGGGTACAGAGGCCTCTTCAATGCCAAAGAGGATGAATCATCGCCTGCCAGTACCCAGTCCAGATCCTTACAGCAAAGCCTAGTAAAGACAGTCTGGGTCTGAGCTCTCCTCCTTACCTCAATAGTTATGAGTGAGTCCAACCACATACCCAAAGGCCCCTTTTACCTGCACCTAACTCCATGCCTCAGTGGAACCTGGAAGGAAAAGAAACCTGAAATACCACAGTTTCTGAAAGATACTGCTTAAACCAAAGGAGCCCAAGATCTTATTTATTACCAAGTGTTTCCTCCCTCTCCCCCCTTAGTAAAGGTAGAGGGCTTATGAGAAAGAGTACATGCGACAGACATACAGAAACGACATTTCCTTGTACATCTGGGAAGTAATGAGCATAATTTTGAAATGTTACTATACAACTGAAACAAGGAAGCTGTCAAAGCTCCAAATCATAAACTATGAAACACATCTATAAACTTTAAATGAGGGAAAAGAACATGCTGAAAACCACCACCAGCCTTCTCAGGCCTCCAGCCACAAACAGATTTCACCAAGAAGCATAATTCGGAACAGCAGATGCAAGGATTCTATTGATGCTATCATCAGATGAGTGAAATCTCAATGGCTTATACTTATAAGCTACTAGGAGAAGCAGGAAATTTGTACATTTTAATACCATAGAAATACAGGAACAGACTGAAGAATTCTTGTTACTGTGCTATGTACACAGTTTATGCGTAATTCTTTAGCCAAGGGGGACTAAAGCTGCAGATATGGGGTGGAAGTGGCATTTCACTGTTACAACACCGAGAAGCTGACATAAAGAACCCACCCTATGCCAAAAACTAATGGGAAGTGAAATCTAGGACAATGGAAATAACAGACTTGATGAGAGGGTATTATAAGCCTAATTAAAGGAAGAGCTGTGGGCTGTCCATGCTTAGACCCAACCACCTACCCCACTGCACATAAATGATGATCAGAAAATAACCAATACTGCATCTTTGCATACAGTTTGCAGAACATACTTTTATCAAGAGGAAAAGGTAAATTAAGAGCATTATAACACAAGAAGAACCACTTGAAGAAACACAGGAAGAGTTCAGATAAATAATTCTGCAAAGTCTCAAAGACGACTGTAGGAAACCTGACTCCTCTTTTAAAAAATGAGCTCAAAGAAGAAAAACAAAGGTTCAAAGAAGAGATCATACAACAACAGAAGGAAATGAAAATCAAGCTGGAAGAACTCAGCAAAAAAATGAAGAGAAAAATAACATTATAGAGATAAAAGCTACTTTAAGAAGCAACCAAAAATAGAATCAATGTGACTAAAAAGAAAGATAAGGGCATGGAGAAATCATATAAAACAGAAAAGACTAGCAATATAAAAACAATTTATAGAGAAGACAACAGATACGAAGGAGGGAGAAATGGGATCCAAAGAATATACAAAATACTTTTTCAGAAAAGCTTAAGAAGAAAAACGAATAAATGTAAATTCAAAGATACGATAGGGTAAAACTTTTCAAACTAAATAAAACCTTAAATTTGTAGAATTCTGCTGTTTATGGAACTTTAAAGATAAAGAATGTTTTATGTGTTACTTAGGCAAAAATAAGAAATCACGCACAAGTAAGGAAAAACATCAGGTCAGCCTAATTGTTCGAGGGCAAAATTGAGATATAAGACCACAGAGCAGTGTGGTATAAGTACTAAAAAAGAAAATGTTGCCCCCAATTTTATACCCAGCCAAGATGTCCTTATATCATAGAAACACATCTTGTAGCCTATAAGAGAACTTAGAACCCCTTCTTTAAAAAAGGGCATATCTATATATTGATATGAAATTTTCCCAAGAAAATACAGAATAGCATATACAGTGTGCTATCATTTGTTAAGAAAAAAAACCCTTCGAAGTGTGTGGTTTTATTATTTTTTTTAATGTAAAGAATATCTCTAGACAAATATATAAGAGGAGTGGGAGGGGTTGAAGGACAGAGATAGAAGGGAGGCTTGCTTTTTACTGCAAATCTATTCATATTTTTAAGTTTTCCTCTTTATGTATATTATATACTAAAAACTTTAAAAGTGAGGAGAAGGATAAGGGCCTATTTTTCCTCTCTCATAGCACCATAAAGTCAATATTTACTTTATACCTTTCACTAACAGGCACGTAACACATAGTAGCTGCTTTTTTAAAACTTCATTTTAGTTAACATAGCAATACTCATTTCAATTTCTCTGGTCATAAATTTATGGATTTCATCTACCAAACCCAATTGTACAGTGTATTTTGGACATTGTCTCTGTATCAACTCTTCATTATCTGAAAATGAGGGACCTGAAGGAGCAATGCTGAAGATCTCTTTGAGGCTAAAATTCTATGGTTTTATGGTTGCAAAGTTCTTTTTTTAAGATACATTTACACAGTTAATTTCAGACATGGCAAATTCTAATAATTAGAAAGGGATTTTGTTTTGCTTGAGTACCTACGTTTGGGGTTGGAAGGTTTTAAGATCTTTCCTTTGACAAACAAAAGCTAACAAATTAAGTCAAATTCGGTGTGGGTATTAAAAAAACAAATAGACCAAGTGTAAAATGACAAATGACATAATACTCTGAGGCTCAAATAAAGTTTCACAACTTTCAAGGCAGATAATATTGTGGAAATGTTCTAGCACTATGAAAACACTAGAATATTCTAAATTATTTTAAAACTCTATTTAAAAAACAACCCAAGGGGTGCCTGGGTGGCTCAGTCGGTTGGGCGTCTGACTTCAGCTCAGGTCATGATCTCACAGTCTGTGAGTTCGAGCCCCACGTCGGGCTCTGTGCTGACAGCTCAGAGCCTGGAGCCTGCTTCGGGTTCTGTGTCTCCCTCTCTCTCTGCTCCTGGCCTGCTCATGCTCTGTCTCTCTCTCTCTCAAAAATAAATAAAAACATTAAAAATAAATAAAAATAAAAATAAAAAACAACCCAAAGACGCCAAATCTCAGTTTAGAAACACTAATTCAGACATAAAGATTTCATGTTTTTAGAGTAAACAGACCTAGGACTCAAGTGCACCAAATTTACATTAATTATCATATTAATTCTGACCCACACTTTTGGCAGATGACCTCCTCTTTGCTTTACCAAAATTGAAGCCACAAGACATAAGTCCTCTTATTTTTTAGCATCATCAACTATTTTCTTTCCTTTACTGAGATCTCACATACCAGCTGCTTTCTCTCCACCTTCAAGCACATACAGGACTTCCACATTTTCACAGATGTGTACTTGACCCACTTGAACCACCAAACTTCTCTCCTTTTCTCTGACAAGTTCTAGAGCAAGTACTCTGCTCCCAATTTCCTACCATGTAACTTTTTCCATTAACCTTCTACAATCTGGCTGCTAAAACTATATTCTGAAAGGCCACAAATCTTCAGCAATTGTATACTCTCTTCTTAATTCTTATTACTCTTCAGGAAGGAAGAGCACTCAAAGGAGGTGATCTTTAAGCTAAGAGCTGAAAAGTGAGTAGAAATCAGTTGGTAGCAGTGAGTGAGTGGGTGTGTAGGTGGGTAGGACTATCCAGAGGAAATATCCCAGAGGGAATCTCACGTAAAAAGAAAATCCCAGAGGCAAGAAAGAGCTTGGTTCATATGAAATCAGTGTGTGGGGCACAGAAAACAAAGGTGAGCATAGTACCCAGATAGAGGAGGAGCAGTGGGAAGCACTAAAGGATTCCAACGGGAGAGTAACACCATCAATTTTTATTTTTAAAGATCAGTCTGGCTACAGCTTGAAGAATGAGTCAGATGAAGCAAAAAAGAAAATGGTGACCAGGACTAGATTCTTGGCAGTGGGGATAAGTGGGATACTCAGGAATAGTATTAACTGGAGAAGGAAAGTGAAAAGTATGAATACAGAGGTCATGAAACACAGAGGTCACTAAAGAAAAAGGAGAGGGATGAGTTTATCAGAAAAACAGCACAACTGCCACCTGGTGTCGGCTGCTCAGCCACAGTGGGCAATATGCACATGGAATGATATGAATCTGCCCTTGGCATGTGGTTTTGCCCAGCAACGCTCATGTACTTTGCCTGATGCAGGCATTAAGAAGGTGGGTGGATGGGTTCATCCAAGTTTAGGAATGATGGAAGAATTAAAGGGGTTGAGGAAATTAAGGGTATTTGCAAGCGAATTACTACGGCCAGGGTATCTAAGCTGGATGAAGGATGGAAAAACAGAGGTAGGATCAATGGATGGAGAGAAACTAAAAGGACTAATGGTTGTATTGAGGCAGAGAGACCATAAACTGGTTGCTAGCCTTCAAATGCAGGGAAAGGAACTTAGAGGTTGCCAAGACAGCGGGGAGGTAGTGATGAAGCCAGGTGATGTGAACTTCAAAGAACAAGGATTTTCTAAGAAGGAGGGGACTGTGGTCTAGAATGGTACTAGGGGAAAAAAAACAGTCTCGCTTCCCACCTCAGAGGTGCATGTGGTATGGAAGAAAAACCACCAGGTTTCTGTGAAGGCAAGTAAGTGGCAGAATGTTCCAAGAATGTCTGGAGATACAGGGCAGTTTGTTGGTAACAAAGCAAGAGATACAGAGGCTACCATGGAAAGGGTTGAGAGGAAGAGGAGAGATCATATCGAAGAGCATGGATGACTGGAGAGGCTTTCAAACAGCCCCACTTCCCTCCATCCTCACACAACCACCTTACCTGCACCTGCCACTGCCTCTCACCTGGGCTCCTGCAACAGACTAGTCAGTCTTCCACAAGCCCCCCCCCCCCACCCCGATTGGTTCCCTCACTATAGTGCAGAATAGTTTCTTGTAAACATAAAGCTGATCATGTACAAAATCAGAGAGAAAGGGGAAATAAAAAGAGAGTGAGAATGACCAAATAAAGGTCCTGCCAGCTTTTGAAAAGTGCAAACTTCAAAAAAGATGTGTAATACTGCAATCTTGAGTATGAGAACATCATATGTCTCAGTGTTCTGGAATCATTTAAA
This sequence comes from Panthera tigris, assembly GCF_018350195.1. Lineage (NCBI taxonomy): Eukaryota > Metazoa > Chordata > Mammalia > Carnivora > Felidae > Panthera > Panthera tigris. The sequence continues at coordinate 70,866,316 of NC_056660.1, read as the reverse complement.
GATTACATTCTATTTAAAGTATCTATAGTTTGGGGCACCTGGATGGCTCAGTCAGTTAAGCATACGACTCTTGGTTTCGGCTCAGGTTATGATCTCACAGTTTCATGAGTTCAAGCCCTGCGTCTGGCTCTGCACTGGCAGCAAGAAGCCTGCTTGGGATCCTCTGTCCCTACCCCATCCCCACCTCTGCTCTCTCTGCCCCTCCCCTGCTCACGCTCTCTCTCAAAATAAATAAATAAGGGGCGCCTGGGTGGCGCAGTCGGTTAAGCGTCCGACTTCAGCCAGGTCACGATCTCGCGGTCTGTGAGTTCGAGCCCTGCGTCAGGCTCTGGGCTGATGGCTCGGAGCCTGGAGCCTGTTTCTGATTCTGTGTCTCCCTCTCTCTCTGCCCCTCCCCCGTTCATGCTCTGTCTCTCTCTGTCCCAAAAATAAATAAAAAACGTTGAAAAAAAAAAATTAAAAAATAAATAAATAAATAAATAAATAAATAAATAAATAAGCTTTAAAAATATATTGATATTTTAAGATCAAATTAAACAAAGCAAGGCTATGGTAGATAGAATTCATGAAATGCATTTTAACACACACTGTTTTCTGCAAAGTTTCCCCCACCTACAGAGGATTAGTTAAATTGTTCATAAGAATATTTATGATGTTTAAAACATCACTCCAAAACATGATTTCCTTCCTATTTCAACAAAGTATCTTCTCATATTTAACAATCTGCTGGTAACTTTGTATTCCATTAAAAGCATTTAACTGCATTTATGGTACAAATAATGTTGATGTGGAATATTTTCCATGAGTTGTTTGGAACATTTCAGTTTTCCTATCTACGTAATCATAGGGGAAAAAAGAAAGTACACACCCAAAATTAATTTGACATTTGAGAGAGATTACTTACATCCTTTGCCATTAAAAAACAAAACAAAAAAAAAAAGCACTTCCTCAGAGGTGCCTCATGACACAAATATTATAGCTTCTATTGCAGTAGGCACCTGTTAAACACATTTTTTCAGTAGTAGGAATGTAAAACTTACAAAACAAAATATTTGCCAAAATTTTTTTCCAAAAATAATAAAAATTGGGAAAGATACAGGCTATAAAAAGTGTGTCTGATTCACCATACAATTCTTCTATTCTGTTATACACAAATTTTAAATGCTTTTTTGTCATCAAATGTTAAGATTAGCATTGTGCAGAATTAGATGTCAGATAAAAATCAAGGTATTCATTCCACTCTTTAAAAAAGACTTCAATTATATATTTTGTTTCTGTTTCTGAAGGCAGTATGAAGGATAAAAAAGATTTGTTGATCACACTATAACTAATTATCAGAAAGGAATGACTAGTGTCTGCCTAGTTAATAGGCTTTCATAGCATATCTTAAAAATTACGAGTCTGCACGAAATGTGGAAAAAGATCTGTGGTTTTCTGATTTGACTATCAGGCTGGAAAAGATCCTAGAAAAATATATTCCAATTCAACCCTCTCCTCCTGTTCCTGCACATATAAGGAAATTAAAGAACCATATAAATTATGTAGGCAAGAGAAGCCATTATCTTGCAATTCTCAGAGTATCTCACTGAAATCCACACGTCAAAAGCAAAAGTAACACATGTAATCTAAATATTAAGGTACAATCCTTGTATGTAGCAAACACTCACTGCTTATTTGTACCTTCAAAGACTATTCTAAAGATGTTTACTGATTCTTTTTAGTTCTTATCTCATAATTACTGCTAACAAAAATACGGTTATTCACTGTATATTAAATCAATGAAGTATATCCAACACTCCCCAATAACAAAGGAATCTGTAGGCCATGCAGTTAATTACACTTGGGATATTACCATCATCTACCATCATTATAGTTCACTGACTCCTACATACAGTGCTGCTGAACATATGAAACACAAATAAGGTTTCTAAAAAAATTCTGAATATGTTGCCAATAAGAAGCATATTAATTCTCCTAAAATTTAGATCTCATAACTTTGCTAAGTTACTTGCTTCAATGTTAACTTCTCAGGTAAAACATGAAAAATAACTCAAACATTTTTATTCAATTATAATAACGATTCCTAACATTTTAGTAGGAAGTATAGCAAATCTTAATACAGATCTTAAAATGACAGAAAAAATGTAGGTATTCATGGGGTGCCTGGGCGGCTCAGTCAGTTAAGCATCTGACTCTTGATTTCAACTCAGGTCATGATCTCATGGTTGGTGAGACTGGGCCCTACATAGCACTCTGCACTGACAGTCTGCTGACATCTCTGTTTGGGATTCTCTCTCTCCCTCTCTCTCTGCCCCTCCCCTGTTTGTGCTCTCCTCTCAAAATAAATAAAACGTTATTTTTTTAAGTTAGCATTAAAAAAGGGGTAGATATTCTTTATCCTGCTCACCTATTTCCTAAAATATTATTCCAAAATATAGTTGTGATACCTCTACTGCCCTTCCATGGAGGAGATGAGATGCTTGCTTTCTGAAAACAAAAGGAGACAACCATTTTTCATAAGTTTCTTCTTTATCACTATCACCTTGGAAACAGTCTTTTATTTCTGTCCCAAAGAGATATGTAATAATGACAAAAACATCAAAAAGGATTAAACATAATGATGGTGAAGATCTGTTAATCTGTCACAAAGGATTATATTAAATATGCATGTGTTATAAATGTAATTAAATATATCTCAAAGGATGTGAATTGCAAAACAAATTTTAGGTACTGGTCTACAATCAGCCAGGTTGACTAGTTTCTCTTTAATTATCGCCTCATTAATTGATCAGTAACAACTGTAATTTCAGTTGTATGGTTTAAAAAAATCCTACATTATTTTGCCCACACTTTAATTATAGTAGTAGTTTCTTTTCGATTGGTGTGATAAGGTCATTCTCTGAAGGCAATACTGTAAATTATGTCACAGCTTAATGAATAACTCAAGGTAGATGAATTTAACATAAGGAGCAAGTGAAACTGCCTTTACTTCTCCTACCAAACATACCAAATCATGGTGGAATCCTATGTTTTCTATGTGGTATTGTCATCAATAGTCAATATGCCTGTAAATGAACCTCAGGTTCAGAAGCTGCCTAATTATTCATGTCTCCATGCCCTCAAATGTTAACTCTATGCTGGAGGAATAAGGCAAGCACTTAGAACAGTACCAGGCATGTAATAAGCCCTCAGCAAATGCTGGCTGTTGGCAGAAGTTCAATGCAGTGATACTATGTCCTCCTCCCACAGTAATAATTATTCTGGATCCATTTTTCAACATACCTACTTTTGTTTGTTCTTCCATTAATACCTCCTCCTCCTCCAAGTCCTCCTTTTTTTGTTTGTTTGTTTTTGTTTTTGTTTTTTTAAGAGAGAGCATGCAGTCAGGGAAAAGGGTCAGAGGGAGAGAGAACTCAAGCAGGCTCCATGCTCAGTGCAGAGCCTGACTTGGGGATAGACCACACGACCTTGGAATCATGACCTGAGCCAAAAATCAAGAGTCAGACGCTCAACCACCCCTCATTTTTATCTTTTTAAATTTTATCTGATTCCTATTAGCATCTCTTTTGCTTTTCCTGTGTATTTCACTCCCACGTCCCCCTGTCCCCTGCAACAAAAACCTTAGCTGCTGGCTTGCCCACACAGGACCTATGTGGGCTACAGGACTTGCATAGTAGTGTCTAAGTCCTCCTTCCCCCTAAATTCCCATGCACTGCATCTGCAACATGCTATTTCCTGACCATCTTATCTACCTGTGACTGTTTAGCATTCTAGTTCTACCCTTAGACACATGAGTTTGCCCTAATGGCTCATTTCTCTGGGCCAGCAACAAATATATTTGACATTCTATTTTCTATGTTCCTACCTACCGAGGATTACCCCCCAGTTCTGCACTCTCTTCTCAGCTTCTGTGGCCATCGGTGATATGATTTCTAATACATATACGAAGATATTTATTATCTCTCTCTTATACTGCAATATCAACAACATAAACTTGGTAGTTTTATGTTTGAATATTAAAACTGTAGTAGCAAATATACTGCCAAAAGAATTACTATATAGTTTATGTCCTTAGAACTTCTCATGAATTGCAAATCTAATAACAATGTTTTCTAAGCATGAACAAAAAAACCTTTTTTTTTTTTTTTTTTGGTCATGGTGAGAAGTGAGATACAGGAATTGATGCCCAAAAACTACTCACCAAATCCATCCAGTGAATAAAGTAAAGTAACAACCAGCCTTTTATTCTGTAAGTCCCAATTATATCTCAGGAAAAACCCTAGTAAAAATCTATCAACTTGATCACAATTTTTAAGAAAAAACACTCGGAAAGAGTCAGTAGGATAGCTTCTCAGCTCTATAAACCACTAATATAACCCAACTAGTAAGAATTAGGGTTTATGGAGTTACCAGTATTTTTTCATTGCTTCTAACACGAAATAGAATAATACATAGTACAATCAATTTCCATCATTCTAATGAATGATCTGTTCCTTTTTTGTGAAGTAATTTCAAATGTACATAAAAATTACAGCAATTGTACATCAAGTTCAGATTCCCTACTTGTTAATAACTTTTGACAGTTAATATTTTTTGCCAGTTATGACGTCCTATAGCCCCCTTAATAGTGCAACTGCAATGGGGCACCTGGGTGGCTCAGTCTGACTACAGCTCAGGTCATGATCTCATGGTTCATGAGTTCAAGCCCCACATCAGGCTCAAGGCCGTGGAGCCTGCTTTGGATTCTGTGTCTCCCTCTCTCTCTCTGCCCCTCCCCTGTTCTCTCTCTCGCTCTCTCAGAAAATGAATAAAACATTAAAAAAATTAAAAACAAAATAGTGCAGTGCGTTCCCAAGTACAAGGATGCCCTCTGTACAACCCAGCAAAATCAGGGAGTTTAATATGGACCCAATATTAACATTGAAACCACAAACCCTACTCAAATATCCAGAAATTGACCCAATAATGCCCTTTAACCTTTAAGGTATGTCCAAGATTTAATTTATGCTCCTGCATGTAGCTGTCATGTCTGTTTGGTCTCTGTCCATCTGGACCAGTTTCTTAATTCTGCCTTATCTTTCATGACTTTGACCCTTTTGTAGAAATAGACCAGTTACTTGGTAGAGTATCCCTGAATTTGGAAGGTTTCCTCATGATTATGTATTTTTACCAGGAACAATAGAGCAGTGATACTGTGCTTTCTTCAGCATCATACCATGGTGTCAAGGGCCCACAACAACAAGGTGTTGCCCACTGTAACATTAAATACTAAGTAACTCCATCTAAGTCTGTTTCTGTATCTATGTATAAAAAACCATGAGATCACACTGATCCCTCCAATTCCTATCCAATACCACCAGGTACATTCTAGCCTTCCTCTGTCCTATATTTGTCACTCTCTGACAGTGAGAAACCTGCCTTCCATTATCCACCTAAAGAGCAAGTCTGCTACTTGTTTTCTCTGCCCAACATTCATATATATGTATCATCTTCCTTACATATATTTTACAATATATATTAGAAAAAGAATGTGATAGTGCTTTAATTAAAAAAGGTCAAGTGATTTGACACTAATGTGAATTTCAAAAGAAATAGGTTTCTTTTTGGAGAAAAAAATGAACTGTGAATTAGATGATCAGTGTACAAGGGTTTGGGAATTGGGACACTGGAAGATGTGCAACTCAACAAACTAAAAAATTTTTTTAAATAAAGATGAATTGATAGCATGTGTCGTACGTGCTTTAAAATACTCCAGAAATTTTTGAAAAGTGAGCAGAGATAAAACAAGGATAGCACATGATATTCATTATACTTTTCTTTCAGTTTCATGTATACTTTAGGTTTTTCCACAATCAAAAGTCTAAAAACACAGACTATCAGGTCAGGCCAACTATTTGGACAGTCATACTTGGTACCAAAGAATTCCAGTCCCTACTCTTGATTAAGTATCAAGCCAAGGTGGTCACAAGCAGAGATGGTTTACAGACTGAGTCACAGCACAAGTGGCCTTGACAGAAGCAGACTCGTTCTAAAAGATATTCCATTTACTAAGTTTTGCTTTTTTAACCCTTTCTCCTCCCACTATTGCTGATTTCTCTCCAGTCTATCTGCCCAAATTCTCTTATCAGCCACTAAGTCAAATACAAACTCTTTTCCTCTTAGCAACCCATTCAAATAGAAAACCTTCCCAAGGCCCTATCAGCATTTAACAATTCTAGGGGCGCCTGGGTGGCTCAGTCGGTTAAGCGGCCGACTTCGGCTCAGGTCATGATCTCGCGGTCCGTGAGTTCAAGCCCCGCTTCGGGCTCTGGGCTGACAGCTCAGAGCCTGGAGCCCGTTTCAGATTCTGTGTCTCCCTCTCTCTGACCCTGCCCCGTTCATGCTCTGTCTCTCTCTGTCTCAAAAATAAATAAACATTAAAAAAAAACAAACAAAAAAAAAAAAACAATTCTATTTACTTTCACTGACCAGTTAAAGATGTGGCTTTTATCTTACAAGTTTTCTCAGCTCAAAATCTTTCTTGGCCTCTGGTTGCTTACTAAATAAAATGTTAACTTCTCAAAGTGGCCCTCAAGGTCCTCTATACTAATGGTCTTGATCCAGCAACCTGTCATTCTGACTTTTCTTCCCTCTTTCTCTTCCATTTAACAAACGTGCACAGGCCCTATTCCAGGAACTCAGCCTAATAGACTTCTACCATCCATTCTTCATTACCTGCTCCATATGCTATTTACTGCATCAAGTTTGCTCTTGACTTTCTGCCTAATCCCGCTCAAGCCAACTGTACCACCTCTAGTCCTCTGCTCTATTGGATGGAATCTTCCCTTTCTTTGAATTTCTATAACATTCTGTACCTCTATGCACTTATCAAATTATGCCTTATATTACAGATCAGTAGAGTATTGATCTCAAAACCTCCCAACTAAACCGGAAGCTCATGAGTGCAGATTAGTGCCTTATTCTTTCATGTGCCTTATTCTTTCATGTGCCTCATGAAGAGCTTAATACAGTGCTTTGATGTTGAAGACTGAGGATCTTTGATAAATATCTATTGTATTAAAAATAAAAATTATCAAATTCAGTGAGAGAAAACCTAACTTTATTTATTTATAACTTTTATTATAACTTCTGTTCATTTTTTCATAGCTAAAAAGCTAACAAAGCTATGTTTACAATTGACACAACATAAAGCAGACAAAAGCATAATGACATGCTCTCATAGTCTTAATGCATGTTATTCAAATAAGTAGCTTTTATCTTAGATTGTTGACCAATGAAAATATAGTTCTAATTTAAAACTCCCTACAGCAGCTTTTGGTAAGACTAATAAAGTAACTTTATGTAAGAGTATTTTTAGTCATAATGTCCTGAACTGTTGGTAATACGTGTACTTAAAAATCCACATGTGCTTAGAGTAGCAGATTAAAGTTATTCCAACTATATAAAAAAACTCCATTAAGCCCTTTTAGGATACAAAATCTACACAGGATCTAATATATCAAAGATGAACACCCCCCCACACACACACATGCACGCATATTTAACATAGCTCATTTATAGAAAGAGAGAAAGAAAGAATTTCAAAACAAATTTAAAATGCCACTTAAAATTCTATCCCATTTCTAGGGTTTCACTTTCATGTTCACACAAATAAAATTATCTATTCAAATTGTTAGATAAACCCTTTTCATTCTGATTGCTGCGAACAAAGGAAGACCATTCTATTATTTCTAAAACTATGCTTCCAAACCAAAAGGAGATGAAAACTGGCACTTTTCCAGAAGCCTTGGAAAGGGTCATGGCTAATGTAATATATCAGTTTGGGTAGCAGTTACCAGAGATAATACACCGATCATGGCCAAAGAGAAAGCTAACAAGGAAAGGGAAGAGTGGACACCAACAAAGAATAGCATAAGGAATTAATGAGCAAACTGCATTCATGCCTCAAGACCTATTTCAGATACAAACTGAAACAGAAATAGTAAAAATTTCACATTTTAATTTCTTAGGAAGCTATAAAAAATTCTGAACTATTTCAGGCAATGCTACTTTGAAATAAGGGTCAACTCCTATCAATTTCCAGACAAGAAGCATGGAAAAAGTCACAATAGTGTAAAAGATCTTGGTTTCTCCATGTTTCACTAGCCAAGGATTGACATTACAAACACCTAAAAACTTTACTATTACCTGATCATAATAAATCCCAAATAGACTTGGATCAACAGCAGAGTACACAATTTACATCAACTACTCATCTATGTAATAACCAGCAGATAGAAGGAAGGGATACAGTAACTGTTTGCAGCACTGAACTTTCCAGCAAGAGCCTTGAGTAACCATCCGTCCTCCCTAGATACCTCTTTGCAAAAGGGCCTTTTGAACTAAAGAAGACTTGATTTTATTTTTAACACAGGTAATTCTAAATTATTTGGGGATGGGGAGTGGACTAAAAACACTCAGAAATACCCACATGAACAAACATAAGCTAAACAATACAGTCATACCCTCTCCTAACTCAGCTAAAAAAAAATGTTACATTAATGGAAAATATTTCTACTGAAAAAAAACATTATTATCTCTAGAGCAAAAAAGCTAATATCAATCATTACACAATACCTAAAATCGTTAATCCTTCTATGAGGGGTGATACTCAGAACAGGCATAAAGATCCAGCTCAGTGACTAAAAATTCTACCCAGTCATTCCTTTCAGTTAAGAAAGAGTCTTCAGGGACACCAGGGTGGTTCAGTCGGTTAAGCATCTGACTTCGGCTCAGGTCATGATCTCACAGTTCATGGGTTCACGAACTCTGTGCTGACAGCTCAGAGCCTGGAGCCTGCTTCGGATTCTGTGTCTACATCTCTCTGCCCCTCGCCCATTCATGCGCGCGCGCGCGCTCTCTCTCTCTCTCTCTCTCTCAAAAATAAACACTAAGAAAGTGTCTTTAAAAAGCTCCTATTAAAATTTACACTGCCTAGAAATTAACTCATTTGTACACGATCACATAGATGAGCTCACTAGGTTATATAGCTCTCACTTTAAAGGAGTCATTTTTGATAAAAGGAACTAGGAAAATTTTTTAAAAGCAGGTACTTGTGGGGACGTGGGTGGCTCAATCTGCTAAGCATCAGACTCTTGGTTTTGGCTCAGGTCATAATCTCACAGTTTCATGGGTTCAGATTCTGCATCTGGCTCTGCACTGGCATCATGGGGCCTGCTAGGGATTCTCTCTCTCTCTCTGCCCCTCCCCTGCTGGTGCTCTCTCTCTCTCTCTCTCTCTCAAACTGGATAAACTTTAAAAAAAGGGGGGGGGGGAGGGGCAGTGCAGGCACTAGGAAGGAACTGGTAAGTATAAAAGACCTTATAAAAGTAGGGGGAGAGAAGGTGCCTGCCCTGGGTGGCTCCATTGGTTGGGTGTCCGACTTTGGCTCAGGTCATGATCTCATGCTCTGGTCTGTGAGTTTGAGCCCCACCGTCGGGCTCTGTGCTGACAGCTCAGAGCCTGGAGCCTGCTTCGGATTCTGTGTCTCCTTGTCTCTCTGCACCTTCCCCACTCGCACTTTGTCTCTCTCTCATAAAAATAAATAAACATTAAAAAAAAAGTAGGGGGTAAGGTCATGGAGCATATTACACAAACAAAACAACAACACTTCTGTTGGGGAAAGTTCGACATAAACAGCAAGAATAGTTTAACAACCTCTATATTTCCATCACCCCAGTTCAAAACTTATCCACTTAAAGCCAATCTTGTCTCACCTATATCCCCGTTGATTCCCCCAACCTGCTCTGTGACTATTCAGAAGCAAATCTTAGACTTCTTGTTCTTTCATCCATAAATTCAATTAATATTTTTTCTTAAGTTTAAGCCTAAAGTGCTATGACATGCACCAAGCTTTTGGCAACAAATCAATCAAAAAATTAATATTCAGTAACAATAGTTATCTCCTTTTTCTACAGCACATATACTTTGGTTTCTCTGAGCCTGAGAGGGGTGGGAGGAGGTGGAAAGAGGCAGTGGAGCAGGCAGCTGTAAAAGGTTACCTGAAAAATAATCAGTAATCACACACACTGCATATTGTGCCTTCTATAATTTCTATTCATTGAAGGATGAGGTCAGAATGAAGTGTTCCTGTTAGTCTGGGTCACAAAAGTAATTCAAGATGCATATAAAAATGCTTATTATCATTCAAGTTCTCTAAACCCATTCAACCATTCAGCCCTTTGCTTTCTGATAAGACTGCCAACAACTATGCCAATTAGTGTCAATTGCAATGTTAGATTTTATAGCATCCGCACCTGCCTGCCAGTTAGCTTAGTGGGCAGAAAGAAGGAACCGATGGTTACAAGTTTCAGCAACTTGAAACTCTGTTTCTTCATTAACATTAGGCAAGTCTACAAATTCACCAGTTGGTGCTTTTTTTTTTTTAATTTATTTTGCAGATCAGTTTCTATAGAGGCTTTCTTAATTTTTGGAAGGAAGGCAGGTTTAGCCATTATATTTTAAACTACAACAAAAATAATAATTTTTTAAAAACCTGAAGTTTCATAACTAGAGAAAAATCTAATCTAAAATAAATTTGGTGGATTATATATTTACTTCAAAGTTTCACAAATGCTAAATTTATGCATTTCACTTAAACACATTATTAAAAAAAACCCACCTATTCATATTTTGAATGAGATGTTTCTCACTTTAGACCAAGATTTTTGATTAAAATTCGTCTTTTAGAATTTGCCAAATATTAAAGCATATATATACAAAAGAGCAAAGTGTAATTAACATGGAAGGAATCAGGGGTGCCTGGGTGGCTGAGTCAGTTAAGCATCCGATTTCCACTCAGGTCATGATCTCACAGCTTGTGGGTTCGAGCCCTGCATCGGGCTCGGTGCTGATAGCTCAGAGCCTGGAGCCTGCTTCAGATTCTGTCTCCCTCGCTCTCTGCCCCTCCCCCACTCACACTCTGCCTCTCAAAAATAAATAAACATTAAAAAAAATTAAACATGGAAGGAATCATGAACATGTGAAATTTGGTATTATATATCATCATATTAAGGTGTATATTTCATCTTTCCTTTTTAAATTTTAATTATTCATAATTAAAATTCATGCAGTACTTCTACTGATGCATAGGGGCACCTGTACCCCAATGTTTATAGCGGCACTCTCAACAATAGCCAAATTATGGAAAGAGCCTAAATGTCCATCAACTGATGAATGGATAAAGAAATTGTGGTTTATATACACAATGGAATACTATGCGGCAATGAGAAAAAATGAAATATGGCCTTTTGTAGCAACATGGATGGAACTGGAGAGTGTGATGCTAAGTGAAATAAGCCATACAGAGAAAGACAGATACCATATGGTTTCACTCTTATGTGGATCCTGAGAAACATAACAGAAACCCATGGGGGAGGGAAAAAAAAAAAAAAAAAAAAAAAAAAAAAAAAAGGTTAGAGTGGGAGAGAGCCAAAGCATAAGAGACTGTTAAAAACTGAGAACAAACTGAGGGTTGATGGGGGGTGGGAGGGAGGGGAGGGTGGGTGATGGGTATTGAGGAGGGCACCTTTTGGGATGAGCACTGGGTGTTGTATGGAAACCAATTTGACAGTAAATTTCATATATTAAAAAAAAAAAAGAAAAAAAAAAAGAAAATTCATGCAGTACTTCTGAAATATCCAGAACAAAATACAATCGTTCTTTTATCCTGAAATCAAAATGCTTCACTTTGGTTTGTTATAATTAATAACATAGTATTTTTTTTTTAATTTCACAACTGAAGCAAATTGCATGTAGCTGATGAGAGCTACTGGAAGTAATATAGTGGTTAAAGACAAAGTGCATTACTAAAGAGAAATAAAAATTGCATGTCAATATCTAAAAGTATGGGAGATGTATATAGTGTAGCACATTCTATCTAGTGTCATTACTTAAATTGCTACTTTTCCTCAACAATCTATTCTCCAGCTCTAGCAAGTAGAATAAATGGTAATTTTACCTGCCAAATTTGGCACAAAAAGGGACAAGCAACTTCATTAACAGAACAATGCTTTCAATATGATTTTTTTCCTTTTTCCACCCAGTGCCAAACAGTAGAACAATTCAAATCAAGAAATCTAAGCAAAATTACCTCTTCTTGTTGAAGTTCACATGCTTGAATAAGCAAATGATACACACAGAATGCTAACAGGACTATCCTCCCCATAAGTCAGTGTATTTCTTGTACTGCGGCTTAATTCCAAGCTGGTATGCTGTACTCAACAAAAAGAAAATACCTCCCCACAGGGGTAAAATTCTCAAGGTGTGGTGCGATATGGATATGTGATAAATTCAACGGAATAGATGAAACCTAGAAGACATGGCTTAAACTTCTGGGTTAAGAGCTCCATTAACACACGTAAACCAGCAGGATGGACTTAAACAGAACAGATTTACCAATCTTTGATAAACTGACGGAATACCACATCCACCACCAGCAATCTTGCCGAGCACCAACGGCTCTCACACTTCCTTTGTGTTTTTAGCAGCTGGCTATAAACCAAATCATATATTCTTCTAAACTCTGTTTCAAATCTGATCATAAAAACAATAAACAACAACTCTTCTATTAATAACGCTGGAGATACAGTCAAGCTAGCTCTTAAGTGACCATTACTAGATTTTAAAAGCTAAACATAAGCACTTTTTGTCCAAGTGGATAAATTTGGTAGCTGTACACAAATTTGTCTGTGGTTATTTACAACAGGGCATGTGCTATGTTTAATCGCCAGCTGATTTCCTTACTCTTGTTCCATATGACAACCATGCATCGCACATGTAAACACAGTCAGTGGTTTTTGTAAAAAGCCAAGTAACAAAATGGGGCAACAGCAGTATATACCCACCATCACACCAGCATAATAGATATGGCTAAGCGCAAATATATCCATGCAGAGCCTTACCCAAAGTCACTGCACTAAATTTTAAAATTTCAAGCAAGATCTGTATTTTTTTTTAAGATTCAAACACTGAGAACAAAAGACATGGCTTATTTTATAATTTCCTTCTTAGAAATAAGATGAAGTTAAAAAAAGAAAACAATGAATCAGAACAGACATTCCAATGGTGAGAATACCCCGATTATGAATGCCCCCTGGTTTTCTTCGTAGCTAACTAACTTTTGTCACTTGTTCACAAAAATTAGTCTAAACAAAAGGGAACATGCACTGAGTGCCTAACATCAATCAGATATTTTAATAAACACTAAACTCACTGAATTCTCAGAGCATTCCTACAACAGAGATGTTTTTAATCACATTTTAGAAATGACAAATCTGAGGCTCAGAGAAATTAAAATAACTGCTCAAGGCTCCACAACTAGCAAAGTAGCATATCCAAACTCAGGCTGATCTGATTACACATCAACTGAGCCAACTTAGATATTTGTAGATAAATTCATTTGTAGGGAAAATCCAACAGCAAGGGTTGATTTTTTTTTTTTTTTTTTTTTTTGGCAAAAATGGTCAGTATACGGTATGGTAATTCCATGATGCCTGGAGTTGTTGTGGTTTTTTTTTGTTTTTTTTTTTTAATGTTTGTTTATTTTTGAGACAGAGAGAGCAGGAGTGGGGCAGAGAGAGAGAAAGAGAAGCAAATGATCTGAAGCAGGCTCCACACTGCATGGAGAACCCTGCATGGAGAACCCTGCATGGAGCTCAAACACACAAACTGTGAAACCATGACCTGAGCCAAAATTAGTCGCTTAACTGATTGAGCCACCCAGGTGACTCGATGCCTGGAATTTTAAACAGACATCAGTACAGTGTCCATGGAGAAGAAAAGGCTCTACATAGAGAAGGGACAGATTCCCCCAAAGAGATTGATCCCCTCAGCCCTGCACCTAGTAACAGTATAGGCGGGCCTTGTAGTGGGGAAGGGGGAAGTGCAGGCTTCATGGGCTTTCAAACCACAACAGGGTCCTGAGGGGTCATGGAGGCAGCAGCCACTGGCTCACCAGGCTCACTTGACAAAATTTCCCAAGGTGAAACACCAAGAGGTGAAGTTTACTTCTGTAACTACTCCCCAGGTATTCTGTGGCAGCCTCAAAGAGAGTTTCATAAATCAAATGAATTCTGGGGCACCTGGGGGACTCAGTCAGTTAAGCGGCCAACTCTTGATTTCAGCTCAGGTCACGATTTCATGGTTCATGAGTTCAAGCCCCTCACTGGGCTCTGAACTGACAGCTTGGAGCCTGCTTGGGATATTCATTCATTCATTCATTCATTCACTCACTCACTCACTCATTCATTCATTCATTCTCTCTCTCTCTCTCCCCCCAGCCCCCTCCCCGCTCAAGTGGGCTCACGCTTGCGTGCTCTCTCTCTCTCTCAAAATAAATAAACTTTTTTTTAAAAAAAGCTATTTTAGGTTCTTTTAAAAATCACTTTGTCTGTATTTAGGGGTGAGATCATTAAGGGGGCTCACTCTCGAGTGCCAACTACGTGCCAGGCACTATACTAGCAACTTTACGTACACTTATTTGATTTTTACAAAACCCTGGAGAACATTAACCCTATGTTATACATGAGGAAAATGAAGGCGTAGAAAAGAGAATAACTTCTGATTTTACAGCCAGCAGTTCCAGGACTGATACATAAACCTGAGTCCATCTGACTTCTGGCCTTTCTGTTTTCCTGAGTACTAGCGCCTACCTCAGCAGAAGCTCAGAGATACTCCATTAATTCTTTCAAGGTTACATAACTGCTAAGTGACTGGTAAAGAGGTATATCAGTTTTCAAAAAGTGTTGTTTTAAATACAATGTTACACTATTAATTCTCCACCACCTGTTTACCTAGCCCCAAACTAAACCTGTTAGTAAATGCTGGCAGGTTTTATAAAGATAATGGAGGAAGAGTATGATTGTCTATGTCCCTATATCCAATGTGACTGATTTCTTTTTTATAAGATGGCCCAGTTTGCAGAATAGAAAACATGATAACTGTAATGTGTTACTTATTAACTCCAAATGTTAGAAATAGGATTCCCTAAAAACTTGTCTTGCAAATTGATATAAAAGAAAATTCATAATGTTCTGTCCTTTGTATTTGACATTTTATATTTCTACCAGGATTTTGTTTTGGGTGAGAGAGATCTCAAGTGGGGGAGGGGCAGGGGGGGTGGTAACAGAGGATCTGAAGTGGGCTCTGTGCTGACATCAGAGAGCCTGATGTGGGGCTTGAACTGACAAACCACGAGATCATAACCTGAGCTGAAGTTGAACGCTCAACTGACTGAGCCATCCAGGCATCCCTCTACCAGGATTGTCAGAACATTTGCAGGACATAAAGACTGTGAAACCATATAACACTGTACTAAGGGCAGAACCATTCAAAGAACACCTTAAATAAATCATATGGATAAAAATTTTAAACATTAAATTTACAAAATTAAATCAAATATTCCTGAGCCATATGTCCATCTATAATTCTCCTAACACCAGGATTTCCCCCAAATAGTCACAAGTCACAAAACGTGTAATAAAGAACACAGAGATCAATTCCCAACAATATTTTGGCCCTTTCAGTGAAATCCCTTTCTGGCTTACGCCAGCATTGCTCAAAACATTTAAAAAAAAAAAACAAAAACAAAACTGTTTATAAGCCTTCATCAATCTTTTTTTTTTCATTATCTTCAGTAGTGGATACATCTCTGACCTTTAGTGTTAGAAACTGGCAGTTATGTACAACTACGTCTGATGAATAACATGGAAAAGATCAGTTATGGCTAAGAAACTAGGCAGAAATACAAGCCTGAGATCTACAGATTCTTGGATGGAATCCTGAAACAAGACACCAAAAGAATTTGTGGGATATATTACTATGTATTTTTCAGTGTGATCTGTGGCTATGGGACAATTTTAAGCTTGAATAGTCTAAATTAATTTTCCATAAAAGTAAAAAAGAATAAGTTAAAGAGTACTTTTTTTAGGATTTTTTTAAACAAATCAGGATGTTCTAGCAAGAAAAACTTTTAGAGATGCAAACCTGTGCCTATGAGTGAACAGCCCAAAAAACCCCTGAAGCATTTCATCCTAAATACAATGAATGACCAGGATTCTGGGAGGGATCACAAACCCCTGAAATGTAATTAGAACTGTGGGCACAGAAGATAAAAGCTGCCTTGATGATGAAGCATGCCAGACCCTAGGCACACTAGCTGAAAAAAAGAGAAGAAAGAGCATTATTTTCAGGGCAAATCCAAGTAGCTATTCTAATGAAATGTGAAGATTGAGGGATAATTGTTCAAAGACTCCAAATATTACTAGCAGTATATGTTTTTAAAAGTCTATAACCTTACTATGGAGAATATGTTCTGATATTGAAGCATACTAATTTCAATTAATTTTTTAAAGTATTTATTGAAAGCATATCATGAGCCATGCACGGTAGGGAGAGTAAATCAAAATGCAATTACTATTTGAATTATGGCAAGCCTTGTTGGTTGATCTGCTCTATTTTTGCGGTTCATATTATAAGCTTCTGAACCAACTGCCCTATTAACATATTCAGTTACTGGTTTTCACCTTATATACTGGCATTCAAATTTCGGGTTTACAGAATTATTCCACAAGTTTATGCCATAATTTTGGTTCACGTCTCCCGTAAGCAAAATATGCAAACACACAGCTGCCCTAATAGTCTGACAGAGCAAGATCTATTCCACAGATCTCGGACTTCCCCCAATAACCAGCTCTGATACAAAAGGAACCTCGGTGAAGAAAGCTATGTTTTCTTAATAATAACAGTTGTATAAACAGAAGGTCTTCTCAGTTAAAGGGAAACCAACATCAAACAGCAGTAAAACATAGAACCCTAAAGCTCTCTTTCTTTGAAGAAGCCCGTTTGAAGCGAGGTGTTTCTAGTTATGGGTGAATGAAATGAGAATTCAGTTGTAACCAGCGGACACCCAGTCCCAGGAAGGGCTAATTAAATCCATCTGAGAAGCGCGTCTAAAACTGCCTCACACATTTCAAAGGCAGGCACTAGGCTGCCTTCTGCAAAGACATCAAAACCCTCAGTCATGAATGACGCACATCGAGACGCTACGACAATGTTATTTTTATGGACTACAAAGCTCCATAAAAGTAATGTTACAAGTTTACATGATTTCCTTACACAAAAATCAAAGTTAAGGCAGAACATTTTTACTTCTATCTGAAATTTCTTTCTGGCCTCCAACTCTATTTTTGCACATCTTCTACAGGACCTCAAAAAACAGAGGAGATACATCAATAATATTCAAGTGTTTCAAATATTTGTTGACTGGAAGTAGTTAAAAAGTTAATAAAAAAAATTAGCCATGGTTTGCACAGTTAATTTCTTCCCTAACAACAACAAAAAACCCCAGGACTCTGATGTTACAACTCTTTAGTTAATAAAAGCCAGCAGAAAGAGCTCAAAAATTTAAAAACTTGTTGATTTGGCAAAATATTCCATTGAACAGCCATGATTTGGACTATGAAGTGGTAGAAGAAAGTTACATTCAGAATCAGGAATATTATCCCAGTAGAATAAAGTAGTCTTGGTGTCTACTCTACCAACCCTTTTTAACTATCTGTACTTGGTTATGGTGGGCTCATATACTCATATTGAGCAATCACATCCTTCTCTTAAAGAACACTATTAGATACGATGGTATGCAACAAACTCTAAATAGGAGAAATTCAATACTTCAAAAGCAATATATATATGTACATATATACAAGTATATATATGTATATACATGTGTATATGTATATTTGTGTGTGTATACATACATATATATATACACACACACACACACACACACACACATATATATATGACACCACCCTCATACTTACTAAACTGGAATCTCTTCTCCCTGTAGAGAACTCAACAAAAAGAGGACTGGTCATGAGAAGACCTGAGACTTCTGGCTTTGCTCACCTAATAACCTTGGATGAGGCACTCAATCGTCCAGGCTTAATGTGTTCTCCACTGTTAAACAAGGAGATGACCTAGGGGAGTCAAATACTTTTTAACTTCTGGAAAACAGTATAGAGGTTCTTCAAAAAATCAAAAACAGAACTACCATATGATCCAGCAACTCCACTTCTGGGTGTTTATCTGAAGAAAATGAAAACACTAACTCTGTGTTCATTATAGCATTGTTTACAATAACCAAGATATGTAAGCAACTTAACTGTCCACCAATGGATGAATGGATAAAGAAAATGTGTGCACGCATGCACGCATTCACGTGCAGACACACACAGCAATATTATTCAGCCATAAAAAAGAAGTAAATCTTGCTATTTGTGATGACATGGATAGATCTTGAGGGCATTATCCTAAGTGAAATAAATCAGAGAAAGGCAAACACCATACGATCTCACTTATGTGTAGCATCTTACAAAACAAAGCAAAACAAGACAAAAAAACATATACACAAATTCACAGATACAAAGAAGAGATTGGTGGATGCCAGAGGAAGGGGGTAAAGGGTGGATGAAATGGGAGAAGGGGGGTCAAAAGGTAAAAACTTCCAGTTATAAAATAAGTAAGCCATGGGGATGTAATGTACAGCATAGTGACTATAGTTAATACTATATCACAGATTTCAAGGTTCTAAGAGTAAATCTTAAGCGTTCTTATCACAAGAAAAAAGACTACATATGGTGATGGATGCTAACTACACTTACTGTGGTGATCATTCCACAATACTACATACAAATACTGAATCATAATGTTACATCCTGGAAACTAATTTGTCAATTATATCTCAATTAAAAAGAGTAATGAAAACAAAAGAAATTACATCCTCAATCCAGCATAAAGTTAGGGAGTAAAGGTCAGCAGAGGGAAAAGAATAGTTTTGTCCGTAAGAATGGGGGAAAGGCAATCATCGCAGTGAACCCAGCAGAGCAGAACTAGCCTGCGGAGCAGTGTGGCCCTCTGCGGCCAGCCTGGGAGAAATCAGCCAATACCATGCCCTGATTTACTGTATTGCAGTCTGTACACACTAAGAATAAGCATGGTGGTTTATTACAAGTCTCCGAACTTTAAGAATGATCACAATAAATACCATGTAAGATGGTTTCTTAAAAAACAGTAAGAAATTTTATGAAATATTACACAGTTACTTTAGATTATGTTTTACCTCTGAAATCTCAGTTGGAGACAGGATCTTTAAGACTCTAGCAGGATGATAACATTTCAGAAAAACCGAAAAATTCTTATAACTTCTAAAATTCTGATTTTTTTCCTTCAAACCCGAACTCATAAACACTACATAGATGGTTTAGAATCCTACTTACAGCTGTTCATGTAATAGCAACATGTGAATGTCCCACTTCTGCCCTATCTTTTTTGTCCCAAGAAAATTCAGGGCATACTATGACAGTTTAGCAAGTTAACTCCAACCGAAAGATTTCAATTCAGAGAAAATTTCATAGCAGAGAATAAGTTTCTAGAAATAAATAACAGACTGCTTTATTACTGAAAGAGAAAAAACTTAAAGGAAAAATAGATTTTTAAATTTATTATCTAATTTGAAATACTGCCAGGGCACTGGTGTGGCTCAATCAGTTAAGCATCCAACTTTGGTTGAGGTCATGATCTCATGGTTCACAAGTCTGAGCCTCACATCGGGCTCTCGGCTGTCAGCACAGAGCTTGCTTTAGATCCTCTGTCCCCCTTTCTCTCTGTCCCTCCCCTGCTTGCATATGCATAATCTCTCACTCAAAAATAAACATTAAAAAATAAAATAAAATAAAATAAAATAAATAAAATAAAATAAAATAAAATAAAATAAAATAAAATAAAATAAAATAAAATAAAATAAAATAAAATAAAATAATTGCCTGGAACTGTACACTCAAGAATTCACTAGTAGGTATTACTTACAAATGCAGCTGATCCTAGCATTAAAAAATGTCAGTTACACAAACTCTTAACTATAGAGAACACACTAATGGTTACCAGAAAGGGATGGGAATGAATGAAATAGGTGATGGGGATTACAGAGACCACTGCGTGTTGTATGTAAATGTTGAATGACTAAATTCTACACCTGACACTAATATTACACCTTACATTAATTGGAACTTAAATAAAAACTTGAAAAAAAATGTCAGTTATAGGGGAAAGTATACATTTAATTCATATGGTACCAATTATAGTGCTGGAAATATTAAGTACTAAAATTAGGCCAGCTGAATGAAAACCAAATTTAAAATGCCTTATTAAATTCAAAACAATAAAGCATGATACAACATACTAACATGTGCACTACACAGCTTTAAATGTGTTCAGTATCAATGTTATTCATCATTTATAATTAAATTAATGAGATATGTAAAATGTGTAAACAAGTGCAGTTATAAGAGTTGTTGGAAGTTGGAAATGCCACTCAACAGGCTACAGAGTTTAGGTAGACAAGTGACATTTCTGAGTGGGCCAGCTGCCTTCCCACTGCAATAACACGCCATTTGACACAATTCCATCTTTCTCACGTGCAGCCATTGTACCTGTGCTCCTGATTACTCTCTTGGTATCATTCAAGGTGCTGGTTTTTATCTATGTCCAAATAGAATATTAATTTGAATTTGCTTTAATGGTTATCTTTTTCTTTTTCATTTTTTAATTAATTTTAGAGAGAGGGAGTGTGTACAACTGGGGGAGAAGACAGAGAGAGAGAGAATCTTAAGAGCATAGAGTCCAACACCAGTCTTGATCCCACAACCCTGGGATCATGACCTGAACCAAAAGCAAGAGTTAGACGCTCAACTAACTGAGACACCCAGGCGCCCTGATGGTTACCTTTTTCTAATCACATAATTGAAACTAATTAGCTTGAATGTTCCCTAAATTTGCCTTTTGAGAGACTGGAATAATGTTCCTCTTAGTTAACGGCAAATATTTCTTAAATTGCTTTTGTTGCTTTAAAAAAAATAATCTTCGTATTACTCTGCTTTTCCTAAGAACCTGAAGAAATGTGAAGTATTATCAGAATATATTAATCAAACTCATTTTGTGTCCTAAAAATATTTTAGCAATTTTCTAAACCTATATATATATATATCATTTTTTTATTTGTCCAAAAAAATTAGATAACATTCTGTAAAAATGTACTTCACGTTGGTAAAGTTAGATTTTAACACTTATCAGAACAGTTAACGTCTTAAGTTGCAATGACCTTTGCTAATAACATCACTGAAAATTTAATAAAATATAAAATTCAAAGACAGATACTTTTATAACGCAAGATTTTTAAAACATTTAACCAAAATATGCAATGGATATTTATCCTGCATCTAACCTACTCATAGAAGTGTTTCATTTCTTCAAAAGAACACTACTGGTATAGTAAGCAACTTTCTTTGTTAACAAAAATAAATGTTTTTCCTCCCAACTGGTATCTTCTGAGGTAGTGGTTTGGCCCGTTCTCCTCCATGTGGACACATAGTGTGACTACATCTCCCATCCCCTAAAGGCGGAGGAATAGTCACATCATGTGCTTTTTCCAACGGAATGAACAGATGGACACAGGCAGAAGCTCTGAGAACTGGTGCATGATTTCCATTCTCTTTCCTTTCCTTTGTCAGGTCCTGAGCTTCCTAGTAAGGATGCACCCCAACAGATACACAATGCACATCTAATGCATGTAAGAAACAAACCTAAATTCCTGCAATTTTAGGGTGACTGCTACTGTAGGATGGTCCAGCTGATCCTAATGAATAAAGTTATGATGTTACATCACTAATGTGCAGTGTTCTTTTTTGCTTTCCATCAATGTCCTATGTGAGCAAAAACAAACAAAAATCACCTAATGGTATGTTAAGACTCATTTGAATCTGTCATATCAGTAACATTAAAATGATTTTTTAGAAAACATTCAATCATTCCTAGCCTAAAAGGCAGACTGAAGCTTGGCAGTTAAAACTTAGCTTGTGAAACAAAAATTCAATTTTATTTCTAATAACATTTGAAGAAGTGAAAAGATTATTCAGCCTATTTATTGTTACAGGTAAGTTCAATAAATTACAAAAAAAATGGATTTTTTTAAAAAGTTCAAATCTAGATTTCTTCACTGTGTTCTTCAAGTTCCAGGGGGCAGGGACAACCCATTCTTTACAAACCAGCTCTTGAAGGTAGGCTGGTTTATCACTAGCCCATTCTCCTATCTGTCCCACTGCGGCAGGCGTATACTTCTCCACACCGATGTTGGGCTTAGGTCACTTGTTTTGCTTTGTGCAGACACACTGACTGCATGTCTGAGATCAGGCTATAAATGTGTTTGCATGGTATGACTCGCCCTCCAGTTCTCCTGCCTTGTTTGATGAAAACAAACATGCTCCACAGGGTGGTAAGCAATATTCCTCCAGCCTGGGTCCCCACAGGGACCTACGACAGGGACCTACGACAGGGACCTACGACAGGGACCTACGACAGGGACCTACGACAGGGACCTACGACAGGGACCTACGACAGGGACCTACGTGGGGAAAAACCTGAGCTTGGCCTGCAGCTGAGAGCCATGCCCAGGTGGGCCTGGTTAAGCCCAGCCCAATCTTGGGGAGAACCAAGACAAGAGTCTCACCAAAAGACGTCACAGCCAAACTGTATGCAGCCACAGTGATTTTCTGGGGTGTTTTTCTTTTCTTTTACCCTACGAAGAGCTGATACTCTTCATTAGACTTCCTTGTAAAAGCAATCACTTATTCTAGGCCCATCCCGTTTGAGGTGCCTTTTTGCTGACAAACACAGGACTACATGCTTGCCACGTTACTACAAGAAAAGCCAGAAAACATTTCATTCGACCTATTAACTAAAACAATATATCTGATGACAAATAAAAATCTCTTAAGTTTTAATGAATAAAAGGAACTATCTCCCCTTTAATGATACAATGACTGCATAGTTTTAATTACACTCCTACATACATACATAAATCCAGTATGAGTAACTCAACCTTGAAATGAATGAAGAAAGCTTAAATTTGATATTTGGGATTACATTTCCCAGGTGCTGGATTTGTAATAAATAAAATCATTGTTTTCTTTAATCGTAACAAATTAAACTGGCAAACATACTGGGCTGAATTTTCATACCCCATCATGTAACTAATTTGTTGAGAGAGTACAACAGGCAACTGCCAATGCAGATGACCCTGCATGTAACAGATGTAATGTTCTAATTTATTGGCTGAAGCCTCGTCATACCGTGTCATTAGGAAGTGATTTTTCAACTTTCTACCCACTTTCCTTCCTTCCTTCCCTGCTCCCATACCCTCGTTCAACATTTCCTGAGAAGTACAACTGGAAAACAAGGCAAGGTTCTCCTCTTATATAAAGCTTATATTTTAGTGTAAAGAGACTGAACTTACATAAGTGGACAAAGAAATAAAAAAAGAGAATTAAGGGGCGCCTGGGTGGCTCAGTCGGTTGAGCGGCCGACTTCGGCTCAGGTCATGATCTCTCGGTCCGTGAGTTCGAGCCCCGCGTCGGGCTCTGTGCTGATAGCTCAGAGCCTGGAGCCTGTTTCAGATTCTGTGTCTCCCTCTCTCTGACCCTCCCCTGTTCATGCTCTGTCTCTCCCTATCTCAAAAATAAATAAAACGTTAAAAAAAAGAGAGAATTAAAATTTATAATAGGTGCGATGAAGAAAATAAATACTGTGATATGACAGCAAGTAACCATGTGATTCACTTAGGAGGCCTCCAATTTATTCCTGCTCCCCCATGTAAAAACAACAATGAAGACAAAACAAAATGAAGAACAAAAAGCCTCTTCACATACCAGAATTAGTGAGTAAAATAAATTGGTATAAAATATGAGTTTACTAAAAATATGACAAGTTTGTTCATTCCTAATCATGACTAAAGTGTAGAGTCTATTAATTCATAAGATACCAAATTGAGCACAAGTTAGACTTTCAAAAAATCTCGATTGATCAAGAGTCTTCTCTAGAACACACTTTATAAAATGTTCCAAGAAGAGATGGTGAGATAATGAACAACCTCAGAGTAAATTCAAAACTCATGGTCTAAAAGGCCCTCCAGGAACTGTGTATGTCCATTTTGCTCACCGTTAACTTTCTGTCCCTCTCCTCCCCAAGCCCTGCTTCAGGCACTGTTCTCTCTATGACCAATTATTTCTGCTAAATCCAATAGGCACACCTCAGTTTTCTTCTTCTTTTGTGACCTCTTAATATTCACTGGCATCATTGACCTTTTCACCTTCTCAAAACTTTCTTAAAACACAGAATCTTAATACCAAGTCTTAGTAAACATCTCCACTTGTCTATTTCAGACACTGTAAACATGTCCAAAATTCAAAGTATTGTCCTATCTCAATTGTTCTACTTGACTGACACAGACTTTGTCCTTGCCACCCTCAACAGATGACAAATTCTGAGGAGTAAGACATCATCTCTCTTGATGACTGTTGGTTCTCCGGAATATATGTTGTAGGAGGTACTCGATAAACAGCTATTAAACTATATTACAACTGAAATGATAAATGTATAATGGCTATAAATAGATCAAAATTCATTAAATGGTTGAATTGCTCAGCAAAGGCACATTTAACAGTTTGCTTCACTGTTCACAAGGAGCCAATAATATAATAAAATGAGTAAATAACTTATAGTAAGTTGTTGTGGTAGAAGTTTTAGCAGTGGCCATTATGAGCTACTAGACTACAACGAATTATTTATAAGAGCTTATAAAGCTGAACTGACTCAACCTGAATGTCTGGTGTCTGAAATAAAACTGAAAGTTTTCTTCTAAATGAAATGCTTCAGAAAGTGGCTGAAACCAGGGGATAATACTAAAAATCACTTAAAGTCTTAATTATAGCATTTGCCAACTTTAATTTGGTAACAACCAATACCATTCAGTGTTTTCCATTTCCAAAGTAACTGGATTTTATAATGCACTTTTCCTTCATTTAGTCACATAACAAGTTCCTGGACTCTTGAGCACAACATGACTGAATCATTCAAGAGGGTACAGGTGCAACTGTGCCCCCAATTAGACAAGCAATTTTCCAGATTACATGGGCAGGAGCCTCACCTTTTTATGAAAATTCACTCCTATGGTTCAGAAGCACAGTACATACCCACTGCACAAGGGTGCGTTGGAAAAGTAAACAGGTCAAGCTGTGCAAGGTTACTCTTCAGACTTAATTTCTCTACAACCTCATTTATCCGACCCCCTCCTATCAGACATCAAGCTGATTTGGAGGAGTTCTCTTTGAAAGGATATTCTTTAGTTTGGAGTAAAGGAGTCACATTGGTAAGGAAGTTACTTTGGGGCCTTCCTCTGTAAGCCAAGAGTAGCAGAGAATAAATCCATTCCACCACTGATATTTTAGAACCAATGAAATTACTGTGAATTCTGGGACCCTGAGCAAAGCTTCTGGAGTGAGCTCTCGCTACCTTTTGTAACACAGGCATCTCTCTGGCTTTTCCAAATAGTAATCTCTCTGTACAGTTTACATACCTAAAGAAGGAAAAAATAGGAAGCTGTTGGAGGGGCTGTCCAGATCTATCGACTCAATTTCCTTTCTCTCACTCATGTTACTTACCATCTTTCCTTTGCTTCTTTCCAGTTTCTTATTTCACGTTAGATCAAGCTCTTAGTATAGCCTATTCAGTGATCTCCACCAACTGCCTTCAAGTTCAGAGTGCCAGCTGGAGTTTCAGTAATTGCACTTTGTGTAGTTATGGGTATAAGACCAGAGCTCTTTATTCAATAAGCCAACTGCTCATGTGACTACTTCCCTGGATGGGATAGGCAATGTAAGATCCTTGACAGGTTATTAAAATTCCATTATTTCAATAGTCCCATACCTTGCAGACCTGTCCACTGCATAATTTTGAAACATTACTTTGGGGGAGTGGGGACGTAGGTAATACAAAATAGGTTCAAAATTCAAAAAGTACTAAAGGGACATCTAGTATAAGGTATGTATCCTTCTCACCCTGTCAAGGGGTCAGCCATCCAGCTCCCTAATTCAAAGGCAACCATGGTTATCGATTTCTTGTGCCTCCTTCCAAAGATAACCTATACACGTAGCAAACAAATGTTTTTTTATGCAAATGAAAATACAATGCTTTTGTCATTATTAGCATATACACAGAATGTCACTTAATACACTCAGCATATACAAAGAAAGTTCGGATCCCTATAGTTCAATGACAGGGCTTTATTTAATGACCCCATTTTGATAGGCATAGTCCAGTTGTCTGTAGTCCTCTGCTCTTGCAAACGATACTGCCACGAACATGCTTGTACGTCTCCTGCATGTGAACACATCCTAGAGTATAAATTCACTTTCGACAAAAAATGGAGGCTGTATCAATTTGCGCACCCACCAGTTACACATACATGGGCCTGTTTCTCTATAACCTTATAAAATTAGAGAATTATCCAACTTTTTATCTTTGCTGAAATGTAGGTGGGAAATGGTATGTCATAATTTTCACCTTATTCTCTCTGTGTGGTTTAGCACATTTTGTCATGGATGGAGGCACCATTTATATTTCCTCTGCCATAAACCACCTGAGAATTTTTCACCTGGAAGGCTGGTGTTTTTCACTGATCAATAGTTCTTTATATATTAAGAACATTTATTCCCCTTTTGTCACTGAAATGAGCGGCATATTTCTCCTCTGGTCTGTTGGCTTCTCTATTGGCTTTACTTATGATTATGGTTTTATAATTTTTGCCAAAATATTTAAAATTTTAAGCACAAACCTATTTTCCTAGCAATTTTTCTCAAATGGAAAAATAACTTTATCAAGAAAACAAATGTTGTTGCCACAGTGAAAGAATTTCATGTTTGCACAATATTATGTTTTCTGGAAAAAAAATTCATTTCCTCAAATAGGGTAACATTTTTGCTACTTTATCTAGCATTCTTTTTAAAAGCGGGGGGGGTGGGGTTTGGGGAAGCCTAAGTGAAAAAAATCACCTAACAAAAACGTAGCTTATATGATCATAACATTGAATTAATTGCTGCCAAAAGAAAAAGATTTTTAAGTTTTAAATATAAAATAGTGCATAATTTCTTGGGGTGCCTGGGTGGCTCACTCAGTTAAGCATCTGACTTCATTTCAGTTCATGATCTCACTGTGAGTTCGAGCCCCATGTCAGGCTCTATGCTGACAGCCTGGAACCTGCTTTGGAATCTGGATCCCCCCCCCTCTGCCTCTGCCCCCCCCATACTCTGTATCTCTCTCAAAAATAAATAAACGTTAAAAAAATACTGCATAAATTCAAAAACCTCAATTTTTTTTGTCATTTATCACATACCATATGTCAATTTTCTTTTTTTTTAATTAAAAAAATTTTTTTGATGTTTATTCTTTGAAAGACAAGAGACCCAGTGCAAGCAAGGGAGGGACAGACAGAGAGGGAGACACAGAATCCAAGCAGGCTCCAGGCTCTCAGGTGTCAGCACGGAGCCCAACAGGAGCCTCGAACCCACAAACCGTGAGATCATGACTGAGCCACCCAGGCGCCCCAGTCAGTTCAATGTCCAACTTCGGCTCAGGTCATGATATCACCTTTCCAGAGTTTGATATCACCGGGTTCCAGAGTTGGGCTCTGTGCTGACAGTTCAGAGCCTGTTTCAGATTCTGTGTCTCCCTCTCTCTGTTCTTTCCCTAGTCGTGTTCTGTCTCTCTCAAAAATAAATGAACATTAAAATTTTAAAAATAATAATAAAGTCCTTCATTACAAGCACTTAAGAGTACTATGGTATTCATTTTAAAATGTTACTATAAAAATCTAAATAAAATAAAGTAAAATAAAAAATAAAATAAAATAAGTTACTACAAAAATGTTTTTTCAGTTTTCTGTCTGCCTACCATGCCCTTAAGCTATATAGCTAACTCTTTAATAAAAAGCCTACAGTAGGCATAAATGTAAAAGTAAATTCACCTTGTTTGTTGATGTCTTTTTCATGTTCAAAAATAAGAGTCTACTCTAAAACTTGACCATAGTGACAAAAGGACAGATAGAATAATATTGCATTTTATTCTACAAAGGGCACTGGAAAATTATTTCCTTAAAAGAACCATGATTCTTACCATGTCCCTATAAAAATTCCAGTAACTACATGATTTAGCATTACTCCCTACAAATGGGATAAAAGGAACAGAGACTGTGATGTAAAATGCAAGAATAAATTCTTACTGAAAACATAAAGAAAATATGATTTTGTGCACAGAATTATTTATTGGCAAATGCTAACTTCATTTAATTCTTAATCTTTATGAAAATATTACTTAAAAATACTTAACTAGTTCTACTTAAAACCATATTTTCAGGGGTGCCTGGGTGGCTCAGTCAGTTAAGTATCTGACTCCTGATCTTGGCTCAGGTCACGACCTCATGATTCACAGGTTCGAGCCCTGTACCGGGTTCTGCGCTGATGGCACAAAGCCTGCTTGGGACTGTCTCTCCTTCTCTCTGTCCCTCCCCTCCTTGTGCTCTCTCTCTCAAAATAAATAAATAAACTAAAACACACACACACACATTTTCAAAGTAACTCTGGTGGAATGTTTTCCTACAAATGAAGTCTAGAACAAAATCTATAATGGTAGAACAAATGGGAAAGGGTTAGCTATGTTAGAGAAGGAAACCTTCAGATGATGCATATGTAATTATTTATTATGCATCCATATGTAATTATTATTTTTTATTCTTATGTTCTTTATCATTTTCTCTGTTCGAGAAGAAAAATATAGGGTGGTAATTTCAATGATATGAATACTACAAAACATTTCCCTCCCACAGGCATCTAAAGATGAGACAATTTTATATCAACCAAAACAAACATTACTAAGAAAATGAAATGAAAGCTCTTTTAGATGCAAAAATCTTATTTATCTCAAATCATGTATTGCTCTCAAAGATTATTACTTACTTGGATAAAACTGTAAGATCACTGCTAAAACTCAATATATTGAATTTTAATACCCATTTGAAAAATACGGTAACCTCTACAAGAGGTAATAAGATACTAAAAATGCTTTCTAACAGCTACTCTTTTTTTTTTAAGCTTATTTATTTGAGAGAGAGAGTGCAAGGGAGGGGCAGAGAGAGAGAGAGAGAGAAAGGGAAACCCAAGCAGGCTCTGCACCGTCAGCGTGGAGCCCAAGTTGGGGCTTGAACTCACGAACTGAACTATGAGACCATGACCTGAGTCGAAATTCGGAGTTGGATGCCCAACTGAGCCACCCGGACACCCCTCTAACAGCTACTCTTAACCAGTATTCCTGATTGTGTACTTTTCAACACTGGGTACATTGTGTATATAATATTGTGTACATTTTTGTGATACCTTGCATGATCCTTTAAATAGTATGACTGCAGACTTAACTTTCTGCCTATCACAAAGAAAAATCCCTTTATCATGTGTCAAAAATATTCTGTTTGGAAATAAATGCATTATTCTTTGTAATTTTCCTTGACAGTGCTACTATATCTCAGAATTTTGTCTAGCAAAACTACCCTATAAAAGGAGATATAGAGAGGTACTAGTGCATGGGCTAGTAACAACTGCGTTCCGGTTTCCTACTATCTCATTTAGAGATAAATTATGTGTAGTGCCTACCACAGTGCCTGGGACAGGGTACATCTTCGATAATCGCAAACCAAAGTAATCAACTGCTTCATGGAAATACCTTTAAATAGGCTAAAATAGGTACCAGAAAACAACAATGCAACTAGAACAAGACAGGGACACCCCTTCCTCACTCTACTGTTTGTGGAAAACAAATAATAGAAAAATTAAGGAAGCATACACTTCCATAATAAGAAATCAAAGTTATCTATAGAAAATGTCTCTGATGTTTCAAAAAACTTACCTTGCTACCACGTGCCAGTGCTTTTCCTCACCTATTTTACCACAATTTGGAGGTAAGTCATGACATATGTCATCACATTCTAATCTGTTACTCATTAGTCATCTTGGCCAAAAAGAACTTCACTTTCACCTAGACACTTCCTTTCCCCCAGCCAGTTGAGTGCTCTTTCTTCTATCTTTCTCAGGATTTAAGTGGTTGAAGACACTTCTGTTAAGACATTTATGTATTTTAATTCCAAGCCTGCTGACCCTTTATTACCATATGTAGAGATTGTTTACATGGATATCTCCAAGGCAAGCCACCATTAATTCATCTTTTTTTCACGTTCACATTCACAATTTTTCATTGGGTAGGGTTGGTTTTTTTTTTAATGTTTACTTACTTTTGAGAGAGAGACAGAGTATGAGCCAGGGAGAGTCAGAGAGAGAGAGGGAGACACAGAATCCAAAGCAGGCTCCAAGCTCTGAGCTGTCAGCACAGAGCGCGACACAGGGCCCAAACTCCGGAACTGCAAGATCATGACCTAAGCCGAAGTCAGACGCCCAACCGACTGAGCCACCCAGGCACCCCTCATTGGGTGGGGTTTGAGAAGAGGTATCAGTGAACCAAAGAATATGAACATTTTTTAAAGGTCTTTGATGAATGTTATCAAATTATTTTATAGAAAGGGTAAATGGATATTATATATTCCTATTTAATTTACTTTTGAGTTGTATGTATTTATGTATTTTAAATACAAGTGTTTTACTGAATATATTATTTGCAAATATGTTTCCCCCTTCTGTGTTCTGTCTTTTCAGTTTCTTGTTCTGTATCTTTTGAACACAGTTTTTAATTTTGACAAAGACCAATTTATTTTTTCTTTTGTTGCTTGTGCTTTTGTCCTATCTAAGCAACTGCTGCCACAAGCAAGGTCATGTAGATGTACCCTTATGTTTTCTTCTAAGAGTTTTATTGTTTCATCTTTTACATTTAGATCTTTTATCCACTTTAGGTTAATTTTGGTATAATTAACTCAATATGAGATAGGGATTCAACTTTATTCTTTTACACGTAGATACCGACTTGGTCCAGTACCATTTGTTGACAAGATTATTCTTTCCTTCACTGAATTACTTTGGCACCTTTGTCGAAAATCAGGGATTTAGTTCTGGATTCTTAATTCTGTTCTATTGATCTATATGTTTATCTTTATGCAAGTACTATATTTTATGAGACAATTCTGTTGTTAAGTCTTGAAAAGGGAAACTGAGTTCTCCAATTTTGTTCTTTTTTTCAAGATTGCTTTTGCTATTCTGGGTCCCTTAAGTTTCCATATAAATTTTAGTATCAGCTTGTCAATTTCTGGAGAAAATTTTTTTTTGGATTCTGGAAAGAACTGCATTGAATGTGTAAACCAATTTAGGAAATATTACCATCTGAACAACATTAAGTCTTTCAATTCAGGAATATGAGATGCTATTTATTTGGATTTCTATTAATATCTTTTTTAATAGTTTTTAGTTTTTAGTTTTCACAGTATAAATTTATACCTCTTTTGTTCTTTTATTCTTTTGATGCTCTTAATGGTAACTTTTTCATAATTTTGTTTTTGGATTGTTCATTGCAAATAAGTAAAAATGCAATTGACTTTTATATATTTATTTTGTACCCTGTACCCTTGCTAAACTTATTTTGTAATAATTCCTTAATGGATTTTTCAGAATTTTCTACATACAACAATATGTCATCTACAATAGAGATTTTTATAACTTTCACCAGTAGTAGTTGCTTTGTTGCACAAAACTGCTGTTTCAGAAGTGGATCTCTGCCATTTAACTTTTAATATAAATTGTATCAATATACAACTTACTTGAAATTGGCAGAATGAAAGGAATCTGATTGTAATTTAAAACTGCAGCACAATCAGGAACACGACGGGGATGTCCATTCTCACTGCTGTTGTTTAACATAGTGCTGGAAGTTCTAGCATCAGCAATCAGCAACAAAAGGAAATCAAAGGCATCAAAATTGGCAAAGATGAAGTCAAGCTTTCACTTTTTGCAGATGACATGATATTATACATGGAAAACCCTACAGACTCCACCAAAAGTCTGCTAGAACTGATACGTGAATTCAGTAAAGTCTCAGGATACAAAATTAATGTACAGAAATCAGTTGCATTCTTATACACTAATAATGAAGCAACAGAAAGACAAAGAAACTGATCCCTTTCACAATTGCACCAAGAAGCATAAAATACCTAGGAATCAACCTAACCAAAGATGTAAAAGATCTGTATGCTGAAAACTATAGAAAGCTTATGAAGGAAATTGAAGAAGATACAAAGAAATGGGAAAACATTCCATGCTCATGGATTGGAAGAATAAATATTGTTAAAATGTCAGTACTACCCAAAGCAATCTACACATTCAATGCAATCCCAATCAAAATTGCACCAGCATTCCTCTAAAGCTAGAATAAGCAATCCTAAAATTTGTATGGAACCACAAAAGACCCCGAATAGCCAAAGTAATATTGAAGACGAAAACCAAAACAGGAGGCATCACAATTCCAGACTTTAGCCTCCACTACAAAGCTGTAATCATCAAGACAGCATGGTATTGGCACAAAAACAGACACATAGACCAATGGAATAGAATAGAGATTCCAGAATTGGACCCACAAATGTATGGCCAACTAATCTTTGACAAAGCAAGAAAGAATATCCAATGGAAAAAAGTCTCTCTAACAAATGGTGCTGGGAGAACTGGACAGCAACATGCAGAAGAATGAAACTAGACCACTTTCTTACACCACTCACAAAAATAAACTCAAAATGGATAAAGGACCTGAATGTGAGACAGGAAGCCATCAAAACCCTAGAGGAGAAAGCAAAAAAAAAAAAAAAAAAAAAAAAAAAAAAAACCAAACCTCTCTGACCTCAGCCTCAGCAATTTCTTACTCAACACATCTCCAAGGCAAGGGAATTAAAAGCAAAAATGAACTATTCAGACTTCATCAAGATAAAAAGCTTCTGCATTGCAAAGGAAACAATCAACAAAACTAAAAGGCAACCGATGGAATGGGAAAGGATATTGGCAAATGACATATCGGACAAAGGGCTAGTATCCAAAATCTATAAAGAATTCACCAAACTCCACACCCGAAAAACAAATAATCCAGTGAAGAAATGGGCAGAACACATGAATAGACACTTCTCTAAAGAAGACCCCAGATGGCCAATAGGCAGGCACATGAAAAGATGCTCAATGTCGCTCCTCATCAGGGAAATACAAATCAAAACCACACTGAGATATCACCTCACGCCAGTCAGAGTGGCTAAAATGAACAAATCAGGAGACTATAGATGCTGGAGAGGATGTGGAGAAACGGGAACCCTCTTGCACTGTTGGTGGGAATGCAAACTGTGCAGCTGCTCTGGAAAACTGTGGAGGTTCCTCAAAAAACTAAAAATAGATCTACCCTATGACCCAGCAATAGCACTGCTAGGAATCTACCCAAGGGATACAGGAATGCTGATGTATAGGGGAACTTGTACCCCAATGTTTATATAGCAGTACTTTCAACAATAGCCAAATTATGGAAAGAGCCTAATTGTCCATCAACTAATGAATGGATAAAGAAGTTGTGGTTTATATATACAATGGAATACTACTTAGCAATGAGAAAGAGTGAAATACGGCCTTTTGTAGCAACGTGGATGGAACTGGAGAGTGTTATGCTAAGTGAAATAAGCCATACGGAGAAAGACAGATACCACATGTGTTCACTCTTAGGTGGATCCTGAGAAACTAAACAGGAACCCATGGGGGAGGGGAAGGAAGGAAAAAAAAAAAAAAAGTTAGAGAGGAAGGGAGCCAAACCATAAGAGACTCTTAAAAACTGAGAATAAACTGAGGGTTGATGGGGGTTGGGGGAGAGGGGAAAGTGGGTGATGGGCATTGAGGAGGGCACCTGTTGGGATGAGCACTGGGTGTTGTATGGAAACCAATTTGACAATAAATTTTATATTAAAAAAATAATAAAAAAAGATAAAACTGCAGCACAATTTTATGGCCATCAAAAAGGAAAGTTTTGACCTTTCCATAAGAAGCAAAAAAAAAAAAAATCTCATTTAGGAGAAAATGAGCTGAAAAGAGTTTTAAAAAAGATAAAAACAATTTTCATTTTTCTTAACTATACTAAATGTTTCTTTTCATCATTGAGATTTTTCTCTTCAACTATTAGCACAAAAATTACATTGCTGTGCCAAAATTCATGAGTTTGAGGATTCTGGATATTCTTAAGTAGTTTACGGGATCTTTATAAAAATTTCTATTGATGGCTCACTGTAACACAAAGGATATCTAAATCAGTATCTAGGATCATATGCTGTTTTCTGTTTATTATTTCTACTTACTAGTAGTTAACAGAAATATTAGGCAAAAAAATTTTAAGTGCATGTACAGTGCACACTTTTTCATCTTTAGGAAGGCTGAATTCTTGAGCTAATTTTCTTCACATCAAGAGTACTCTGACATTCTTCTTCCAAGTGAACTGTTTTCAGTATGAAGTTAGGCCATCATCTTTAAGATAACAAACGCACTATCATGAACTATTTTGACCAGTATCACATTACACAGAATAAAAGAGAACGGAAAACATCTTGGGAATCCAGAATATAATCATGAATTAAATGTAAGTAAACATTAGTTTGTTTTTGATATTTTTAAGTTTCTCATCTTAATATGCTAAACAATATTTCAATTTGGTGTTAGCAGATTTTATACTCAGTTTTGCTATTCATTCTGACCCTTATAGTCAAAATCAAAAATCTAAAGCATAAAATATTTCACCCTATCTACTACTTCTTTTTTTTAAGTTTATTTATTTATTTTGAGAGAGAGAGCACACAAACAGGCGAGGGGCGTCGAGAGAGGGAGAGAAAGAGAGAGACAGAGAAAGAGAGAGAGAAAATCCCAAGCAGGCTCCATGCTGCTGCCCGCAGAGAGCCTGACAGGGGGCTCGAAATCACAAACCAGGAGATGATGACCTGAACCAAAATTTAAGAGTCGTATGCTCAATGGAGTGAGCCACCCATGCGCCCCCACCTACTACTTCTTCACTTAACTTTTCCCCCTACCATGCTTCCTTTGTTTCCCAAAAATTTCATCCTCACTACTTTTAAATTTTTTATCAAAAAATACTGATCTGTATTGATTTTTGCACTTAAAAAATTTTTACAAATCATATAATTTACTATCTTACCCATTTTGAAGTGTACAGTTCAGTGGTATTAAAGACATGCAGAGTTTTGTATATGCATCACCAATGGCCATCTTCAGAATTATTTTCATCTTGTGAAACTAAAACTCTATTCCCTTTAAATAATAACCCTCTGTTTCCCACTCTCCCAGCCTCTGGCACCACCATTCTATTTTCTATGTATTTAACTACTCTACATACTGTATGATTTGGAATCATACAGTATTTGTCCTTTTGTGTCTGGCTTATTTCACTGAGCTCAATTCCCTCAGGTTCCTCCATGCTGTGGCACGTATCAGAATTTCTTCTTTTGGTCGATGTGTCTGTCTTATGCGAGTACCACACCATTTTGACCACAGCAGTTTTGTAATAAGTATTAAAATCAGGAAGTGTGAGCTTTCCAACTTTGTCCTTCTTTTTGAAAATTGTTTTGGCTATTTGGGGTCCCTCCCTTAAGAGTCCATATGAATTTTAGGACTGACTTTTCTATCTCTGCAAAAAATCGGTTGGGATTTTGATAGGGATTGTTTTGAATCTGCTGAACATGGGTAATACTGAAGCCAAATCATGGGTAATATTGACATTATAACAACATTAAGTCTTCCAATCTATGAACCCAAGATGGCTTTGCATATATTTGTGTTTTCTTTAATTTCTTCCAGCAACATTTTGTAGTATCTAGTGTACAAGTCCTTCTCCTCCATGGTTAAGTTTATTCCTAAGCATCTTATTCTTTTTGATAGTGTTGCAAATGGAGTTGTTTTTGCTTTGTATATTTCAAACTGTTACATAAATGGCATCATTAAGTACTTATATTTTCACAGTCTTCTTTTTTACTATTAAGTCCATGCATACATACTAAATGTAGAACAATATGCACAAGGAGGACACATAGCATCTTCAGGATAGCTGTCACCTCTGGAGAGGGAAAGGGCGGAATGAGATATCATAAAGAAGGGATTTAGCTGTAACTATGAATTGTTTCTTTTTCAGTAAGAGATCTGTATAGAACATTTGTGCATTTGCAATACTTTCCTTATTTGAAACATCTTTTAATTTAAATTTTTTAGATTAAAATAATTTTGAAAATGTGGGGTATCTGAAGCATTACTTCAGGCATATGACTTTGCTTGTACCACTCTTGGGATCATGACCCTAGAGTGTCACCTTGAGGCCAGTTACTTTTTCTTGATGTGGCAGTGGATGACCTAGGAAACCAACAGTCACAGCTCTCCCCCCGAGACCCTAAAATCTGAGACTTCGTATCAATGGGTCTTTACTTAGTCTGTGCTATTCATCTTGACTCTCTTCAATAACACTGATGTCAAATGAAACTCAATCCAAATATACTTAGGAAAAAAAAGACACTATCAGGATTACCTGTTTTTCATTAGGTTTGATACTGTAAAGCCAATAAATAGGGGTAAGTAGCTATTGATACTATGTATCAAGGTGGATATTTTCCAGGGAAATTTTTAATGCAATAATTTTGATGTGTTTTTTTTTTTAAACAGCCCTGCTTTTCTTATGAGCTAAAAAGTAAAACAAGAGGTAATTCTACTGGAAAAATTCAAAGACACCATTTGAGCTGATGGTCTCTAGTTTTTCAACATGGAATCTGAAACAAGCACCAAGAAATAACAGCTCTAAGACGTAATCTGAGCCGTTTTCTTATTAAGGCAAGGCACTGCTTAGAAAAACAGTGTATTGGAGTATCAGATGAACAGTAACACTTCAGTGGTGACTCAGTACAGAACTAGATATTATGCTAAGTCTACATTTTTGTAAAGTTAACCTTCCCTGAGGAAAATGTTATAATATTAATACTCTTTACTATTCAATACACATAGTTTGCTACTCAACCTGATATACACTTAAGTCTCCACTTATAGAGCTACGTTTTTAAATGATCATATAGAAAGGAGGAACATAAGGAATCACGTAAGTACATCACAAAAAAAATACATCATAAGACAACTGTTTAACTCCACCGCAGTTTTCACGTTAACAGAGTGGAGTGAAATACCTTTCAGGAACAAATGCCTCAGCAATTTTGGCACACAGAATGAATCCCAACACTTAAAGACAACCAAGGAGATGACCCTTCACTCATGAATGAATCTCATTTACGTGTGACTCTGACTACCACATAAGAATGTAAGCTTCTCCAGTCTTAACAGCCTAGCACTTACCTAGCACAAGGTAGGAATGTAGTACGGATATGTTGAATAAGTGACTTCTCCTAACTCTGATGGTACTTTCTAGCTGGGATCAGGAAACTGCCACCAGGAGGTGCCTGGCTGGCTCAGTTGGTAGAGCATGTGACTCTTGATCTCAGGGTCACGAATTCGAGCCCCACGTTGGGGGCAGAGTTTACTTAAAAAAAAAAAATACACATAAAAGCGAAAAAACTACCACCCTATACCTCAGCTTCACCAGTTCTTCTTTTCGTGAAATCATATTATTTTTATTTTCATATCCTGTTTAAATCTTTTGATGAAAAAGTCATGTTTTCCAAACAACAAAATGACATTTCATTGCAACTTAGCCATGAGAAGAGAAATGTAGATTAATAAAATATTCATTGCACTAACTACCTAGAAGCTTCTGTGTGTTCAGGCTGAAAGTAAAACAGGAAAAACATTTCACAATATCATGATATTTTTCTGGCACTCACTCTCAAATCATATAATTTAAACATATCATTCATAACACAGTGTAAACACTAAATGTTAACGTAACACTGCTTAGTACAGACCCGAATTAAACTAAAGCAGTTCTATCATGGATATTATCCAAGGGGTTTAAGTTCAAGTTTTAAATTCCTTCAAAACAAAAGGAATGTCACCACAAGGTAAATTTAGCCTCAAGAATGTCTCACACAACATGAAGTCTCAAGAAAATGTTATATAGGCTTCAGATGACTTGTTTTAAAAGAGTGATTACCTACCACAGCTATCATATGTTTGGAATTATACTTAAAGATGCTCTTCTCTGGGACAAAAACAAAAGTATTACTTCTCAATAACAAAAGGAAAATGAATCAGGTGTCAGGAAGTGGGTGTAGAATGTGGCTAAATCTAGGAATGTATTTCCTAATTAACATGAGAGAACAAAACCTCCCATTTACATTCAGCTTCCTAAAGAAGGTGAAACAAGCACATTGCTGTGTTACAGACTCAAAAGATTGAGAGTCGCTGAATACATTAAAAATTGTTTGAAACAGGCACAGATCAATTTTCAAGACTGCCAAAAAAAATAAAAATAAAGAAATAAAACTCACAGAGAATGTTGGCCCACTGTTTGATGCTACGACAGTATGAACTTCGTCATGCAATTTTACTGAGAACTGCCAGTTAGCCACTTGTGGTTGAATAATAGGCACTCTGAAGCAGAAAAAAAGAAAAGGAGTTAGTAATTTTACATTATTCTCTTAGTAAACTGATTTTCCTTTGGCGTTAAGTGTGCAGGGTAAAATTGCCACAGATTATATTTCAGAACATTATTTTAAAAGGCTCTGTCCCTGGAAAAAAGCTTTCAGATTTAAACTAGAGCAGTTAAAAACAAACATACAAAAAACACATAGACATTCCAAGGACAACAGTAATCACTCTGGGATAAATGTCCTAGTGCCATCCATTCAAATACCATTATCCATTCTATGAATTTGAGTTGCTTAACTATGACTTTCAAAAATTAACTGTATGCAATATTAATATCTTTTCAGTATTTTGCTACTGTTCCAGACTGTTTTCAAAAATTTACAACGTGAATCTTTTATTTTTCTGGGTTTATTGAGTTATGAGTGGTATGCATAAGAACTGCATATAATTAACACACAATTTAGTGAATTTGAACATAGTTATTCATTTGTGTTTCCATCACCATAATTAAGGTAATAAATATATCCATCACCTCCAAAAGTTCCCTTGTATATCCCTTCATTCCTTTTTGGTATTTTGTTTGTTTGGGTAAGAATACAATCTTAATAACAGGTCTTTTCTTGCCTATGATCCATATTACATGGTCCAGAAAAACTGGGTAAAGCAACCAGAGACAAAAACATTTTTAGAATACAAATATTTCCCACAATTTTTTAAAGTAACAAGATTTTAATCATTTGTGAATTAGCCTAATTTAAATATTGCATGTTTTCATTATTTATGGTCATAAAGGAATATTTTACAAAGCAACTACACAGATACTATCCAGACTCTTGTCTTAAGTTATAGTTCCGAAAAAATGTTGCAGGTTATGTTTCAAGGTCACACCCCCTCCCATGAATTTCAAAAGGATTCTTTGTGTATTCAATGAAAACAAATTCAGGCACAAAAACTATGATTATAATCAAATCATCTCTAGACACAAGGTCTAATGGAGGATGATGGATAACTTAGGAGAACATTTGTATTTGGCCCACTATTTATTTTCTGAAAAAGAAGAAATGTCTTAAATACTCTAGAAGTGAAAATTAACGTTTTAAAATGTATCAACATATCAATACTAATGAACATGGCAGACATGGACGATTCTCTCAGCAACTTAAATAGGGCTGTTTCAGAGGATAGAGCTTCACACGAGAGCTTGAAAGAACAACAGGGGAGCATACAGGACGCAGAGGAGGAGAAGGAGGAGGGGGGAAGAGGAGGAGGAGGAGGAGGAGGAAGAGGAGGAGGAGGAGGAGGAGGAGGAGGAGGAGGAGGGGGGGAAGGGGAGGAGGAGGAGGAAGGGGAGGAGGAGGAGGAAGGGGAGGAGGAGGAGGAAGGGGAGGAGGAGGAGGAAGGGGAGGAGGAGGAGGAGGGGAAGGGGGAGGAGGAGGAGGAAGGGGAGGAGGAGGAGGAGGGGGAGGGGGAGGAGGAGGGGGAGGGGGAGGAGGAGGGGGAGGGGGGGAGGAGGGGGAGGGGGAGGGGAGGGGGAGGAGGAGGAGGGGGGGAGGAGGAGGAGGAGGAGGGGGGGGGAGGAGGAGGAGGAGGAGGAGGAGGAGGGGGAGGAGGAGGAGGGGGAGAAGGAGGAGAGGGAGGGGGAGGAGGAGGGGGAGGAGACAAGTGTCACAGGGCAGAGTGCTCCAGTATGCCAACACCCCACCCCCCTCTATTTTGTCACTCTATTCCACAGGGCATCTAAGTTTGTCTCCTTAATTGGCCTGTGAGCTCCTAAAAGATCAAGATCATTCCTGGGGCACCTGGGTGGCTCAGTCAGTTAAGCATCCAACTTCAGCTCAGGTCATGATCTCGCAGTTCATGAGTTCGAGCCCTGAGTCAGGCTTTGTGCTAACAACTCAAGAGCCTGGAGCCTGCTTCAGATTCTGGGTCTCCCACTCCCTGCCCCTCCCTCACTCATGCTCTTGCGTGCTCTTTCTCTCTCTCAAACATTTAAAAAATTATAAAAATAAAGATCAAGGTCATTCCTTATTTTTGTTTCCCAGGTCCCAGCACAGTTTGGGGAGAAAGGGATGATGGGGGCAGTAGGAAGGAATCTGAGGAGCACCTACTATGTGCCGAGCACCGCATAGGAGAGGCCGCGTCACCCAAGGGACAGAGTATGCTCCAGAAAGAGCATGGCCCCTGAGCTCTTGGCTTACTACCTGGCTCTTTTTGCATTATATAAAGGACCTCACCAGACTTCACTCTGTTTACCTTCAAAGGGGCTAACACCCCAACCTCTCAGGGGTTTTGTGATGACAGAAATAACCTCCCAGCTATATTACTGGCAACCTAACTTTCTTAAGTCTTTACTATCCTTGACAATTATGTACCTCTGCTGCTCAAGATTGTTCCATGGTTTTCTACTTCATATCAGGTGAAATCTTAACTGAGTTACCTACCATTCAAGTTTCTTATAAATAAGGTCCCTCTCTTTGTATCCAGTTTTATTTCTGATTATTCATGACTTGTGTATCTGGTTGCGCCAAAACCTTAAATTACTTCCCAAACCAAACCAAACCAAACCAAACCAAACCAAAACAAGCAGGAGAAATAAGCACAGTGGTCACAAACCCAGGCTCTGGTAACTCGCACAAGTGGGTTAAAAACCCAGCCCTTTCTGGGGCGCCTAGGTGGCTCAGTCGGTTGAGCGTCCAACTTCGGCTCAGGTCATGATCTCACGGTTTGTGGGTTCAAACCCTGCCTTGGGCTCTGTGCTGACAGCTCAGAGCCTGGACCTGCTTTGGATTCTGTGTCTCCTCCTCTCTCTGCCCCTCCCCTGCTCATGCTCGGTCTCTCTCTCTCCTTCAAAAATAAATTTTAAAAAACATTAAAAAAAAAAAAAACCCAGCCCTTTCATTAATTCATTCTTGAGCAAACTATTAAGTCTCAATCTCCTTATGAATCAATCTAGATATATAATAGTATCTGCATCACAGTGATGATGTACTGTAAATCAAACAGTGCATGTTAACTTTTATTAATTTGATTAGTCCCAACCATAGGGCTACATATTCATCTCCACCCACCCCCATAACTGAAATCCCTTTAAGGGAAACCCTGGATTCCTTCTGCTCCACAAACCAACAGATTTTTCAAGAAGAATATCATCTCTCTCATAAACTGTTCCCTAACCATATAGGTACTGACCATAGTACAAACAACTTCAGTGAGCTCCCTGCCACTTAACCTACATTATAGGCTTAATATTTTTCACAATTTAGTAGCCTGAAGGAGGTAATTCTTTCAAGTAAATGTGGAGACTCTTTTCAGTTATGCAACAAGCCTCTGTTTCCAGAGGAGCTGGGAAGTTAATGCTGACATCCGGTTGGAACCCAGACTGAATTTTCCCACAGAAAGCAAACCTACAGATGGTGGCGAGATACAGTTGCCACCCTTCAGAACCTAACTACTATTTATTTTTCCATTGTTTTATTTTGACCCACATCTGTTTCATATATGTTAGAACCTGCCCCAAGAGGGACCTTGTAGAAAGAGCACAGGCTCCTTTGAGTTAAAATGCTGGGGTTTAATCTCAGTCCATTCCCTTACTAACAAGGTCCCAGGGACTCCAGTACTTTGGCCCCAAAATTTCCACACCTGTGAAATACAGCTGGTGCAGCGCTGGGCAGGTGATGGGGGAGCTGTCGCTTCTTCTGAGCACACAACTCCTGAAGTGCCCTTTCCTAACAATTTCTCTTAAGGTGATGTGTTACTAGGAGGTAGGAAAGAGGCTTCACTGTGACAGCAAGCCCTTGAGATACAAGATGGTCACACCGTGGAATCTCTTCATGAGTTCACTCTTCTGCAAACAAAATCTGCTAAGATTCCTTCCGGCTTTATGTAAGTTTGAAAGTAGTTTTGTTTTGTTTTTAAATAAAATGGATGGGGTTGGGCATACATGCCCAGTGTAAAGATCCATAAACTGGGCAGCAGAAATAAACTGTAATAAACTACAAATAAAGAAAGTAACATGCACCAGCCTGGAAGTATAAAAGTATATGTGTTCTATTTCTGCAAAATCATTGGGGCTATGTTAATAATTACTTTGAAACACTGATATCAATTCCACCAGCACAAACGTGTTTATAATGGTGGCAGTTACATTTTACAGTTATATTTTAAATTTTAGAAAGGAGTTCCTTTTATCCATCAAATCCAAAATAGTCTCAGATATTTTTATGAATAGCTCTCTGGAAAGGGAGAGAAAAAGTCCTAGAGTTTCACTCGACTCAGCTTAGTAATGTTACACAGAAAACAGCTTCTTTACTGAACTATGTGCCTAGTAAAAGAGGCTGACATCTGATCAAAAATTTCATCTGTGCAGCTTGTTAGTTACTTGAAAAGCTG
Source organism: Panthera tigris (assembly GCF_018350195.1). Lineage (NCBI taxonomy): Eukaryota > Metazoa > Chordata > Mammalia > Carnivora > Felidae > Panthera > Panthera tigris. Next base: position 70,823,417 of record NC_056660.1, on the reverse strand, counting down.
TTATCATTTAAACTACTACTTCAAAAAACAAACAAAACCCCCAAAACACAGGAAAAGGGAATTCACATAAACAGAGACTCACAAAGCAAATCAAATAATAGGTCTTACCCAGACCTGTCCACTTTGATTATCATCAGCCAACCAGAATGAATATGCTCAATAAAACTGAATGTTTCTGTATTTTATAGTAAAAACGGTCAGCTGATTATCACAAATGTTAATGCTAATGCATTTAACTTATTGGAATATTTTACTCAAAAATGTGTAAATAATACTAACCCAAATACCCAAATCTGGGTAACCAAATACCCATTACATTTCATGTTTTAAGGCAGATTTTATGTAAACATAACTCACAGCATCTTTAGTTATCAAGGATTATAAACATCTCAAAACCATATTATGAGACACTCAGAAAAGCTGGTTTTCAATTGTGCCATTACATATTTAGGAGTGAAACACTGAGTTAAAACAATGTTAGTGGTCAAAGAATCATTAAGCAATCCTTGATCATAACTTTCACAGTGGGTGGTCTGTAAAATGATCAAGAATAATACGCTGCATTCCATAGCCACAGAGGTCAGCTTCTGCATACAAATCTTTGCAGGAAGAAAAAGGCCTTCAGAAAAGTGGGCCATTCATCTGAACCAAGTTCAGAGAATTTCCAGCACGGTGAAAAGATATGTTATGCGAGCACATAGATGTATTCAGTGGGGGTAGACGGAACCAGCTACATGTGGTGACTACAAAGGAGCCCTCCCATGGTTCATGAATAAGTCGAGGAAATGATCAGAAAAAAAAAAGAGAGAGATGTTTAGACAGATGGCCCACTTAAAATGCCTGAGACAGGGCATAAGCAATTTTAATGAAACTTTAGATCTAGCATATGAATTGTTTCTTATTTCCTCCAGGGAAAAAAAATCTAAAGAAGACAAAAATTCAGCAATTTGCTGAAAAACTCACTCTTAGCAAGTTGGGATGGAAAAAGAATTACAAATACAAGTTTTATTAGTGCAATAAATTCATATAAAATTCTTCACAGAGCCATCAGCTATCAAAATGAATATAAGCATGGAATGAACAGATTAAAGGAATTTTAAACAGAAGTCTACTGCCAAAGCAAACAAAAATCTAAGCCTTATTATGTGAGAACTTACAACACTCCAACATTAAAGTTCATCACTGCAGAAGAAAGATAAAAGCAGCATTTTCAGAGAAGCTCTTCAAAGCTAGAAATTGTCACAGTAGAGGAATAGAATCCTGCTTATATGCAATTTAAAATGTGTACATTCAAATAGATGAGGCTGTGTATCACAAAACAGTGCCCAGAAAGGGTTACAGAACACCCTCAAGTTTTGAGTCATTAGCATTACAAATAACACAAATGACACCTGAATCAGGAAACCGAATACTAATGTTACTTATAATCTTACAGATTTTAATATTATGCAAACCCTATTTCTTGTGCTATCAAAGGGTTCAGGTTCTCAATTTAAATGCTGAGCATGAACAGTCAGGAAAGGCAATGGAATTTAGCCTCTGCAAGCCCTGGTCATGGACTGACCACCAACCCCAAAAGCCCTGTGACCTTCCAAGTTACTTTTCCTCCTTGCATCTCAATTTCCTGGTCAGCGAGCCCAAGACAGTAAGAACACTTTCCCCACAAGTTGATTAAAGAAGGTAAAAGGTGTAACACACTCAGATTCGTGCTTGGCACATGAATGCTAAAATAAGAGTTATTCTCATCATTTTCAGAATATGGTGAAATATCTGAAACTCTCCTCTATTATTTCAACCCCATTTTATTTATTTGAGAGAGAGAGAGAGAGAGAGAGAGAGAGAGAGAGAGAGAGAGAGAGAATCTCAAGCAGGCTCCATGCTCACCACGGAGCCCAACACGGGGCTCGATCCCACGACCCTGGCATTGTGACCTGAGCCAAAATCAAGAGTAGGAAGCTCAACCAACTGGGCCACCCCGGTGTCCCAACCCTATTTTTAAAAAATACATTAATTTATTATTTATATACAGTGAAATTCAAAACTGTAAGTTCCATCATTTATCATTCCAATAAATCTGTCCCTTTCCCCAGTAGTTCAACTATAGATTAAAGCTTCACATAAACAGACTCCAAAAACATGCACTCTTGCATGTAGCTTTCTTTTCTTCCTTGCCCAATGCAATGTTTTGAGGCTCATTCACGTTAATAGTTCATTATTTATTGTAGAGCAGTACTCTATGGTACCAGCATACCAAAATTAGTTCATCCTTCTGCTGATGGGCATTTGGGCTATTTCCAGTTTGGGGCTCTTATGAACAAACCTGCTATAAACACTCTTTGTATGAGCCTTTTTTGAAGACAGAAGTTTTGATTTCTTGTGGGTAAAAACTCTGAGAGTGGAAATGTGAGGGCAACCATGTTTAATTTTATAAAAACTGTCAAAACTGTCTTACAAGGTATTAAAACATATCTATACTCCCCCCAGCAATGGCACTTGCTCCATAGCCTTGTCACCATTTGGTGATGTGTTTCTACTTCTAGTCAGGCCAGTGGCTTAGAAACTTCTCATTACAAGTTAACATGCATTCCCCTTATGACAAATAATGTTGGGCACCTCAATATTAGTGCTTATTGGCCACTTGTTTCAAAATTTTGTCCATCTTTTTAATTAAGATGTTGGTCTTACTGATTTGCGGGAGTTATTTTTTAGAAAGCCTCTATCAGATTTAGGTCTTGTGAATATTCTGCACCACCCCTGAGGCTTATAAATTCTCTTAAAAATGTCTTACCTTCAGCAGTTTTTAAAAAATTAACAGACTTAATTTTTCAGAGCAGCTTTAGGTTTCCAGAAAAATTGAGCAGGAAGTAGAGTTCCTACAAATACCCTCACTCACCCTACCCTGGCTACAGTTATTACCATTCTGCATTGCTGTGGTACATTTGTTAAAATTGATGAGCCAAGGTTGACAAATTGGTTGACAATAGGTATGGACTTTAGTCCATAGTTTACACTAGGATTCACTCTTTGGGCTATACATTCTACAGGTCTGAACAAATGTATAATGACAGATCTCCACTATTAAGGTTTCATATAGAATAATTTCACCTTAAAATTGCTCTGTGCTCTACGTATTTAACTTTCCCTCCATCCCCCTGAATCACTGGCAACCACTGATCTTTATTATCTCTACCATTTTGCCTTTTCCAGAATGCTGTATAGCTATAATCATACAGAATGTAACCTTTTCAGATCGGCTTCTTTCACTCAGCATTATGCATTTAAAGTTTCTCCATGTCTTTGTGTGGCTTGATGACAGCTAATACCTTTTTATTGCTGAATAACAGTCCATTGTCTGGATGTACCACAGTTTACTTATCCATTCACCTACTGAAGGACATCTTGGTTACTTCTAAGTTTTGGCAATACGAGTGAAGTGAAGCTGCTATGAACATTGACATTCAGTTTGTAGGGTAGAAACATTTTCAATTCATTTGAATAAATACCAAGGAGTACAAATACTGGATCACATGGTAAAAGGATGTTTCATTTTGGAAAAATACCTGCTAAACTGTCTTTCAAAGTGGCTGCACCATTTTGCATTCCCATTAGCAATGAATGAAAGTTCCTGTTGTTCACAATTTGGTATTGTCAGTGTTTGGGATTTTAGTTATTCTAACAAACATATCTCTTTGTTGTTTAATGAAAATTTTTAATATGAATAAAAACATATGCATTTTCCCTTTTATGCTCAGTGCTTTTATGTCCTTGCTAAGAAGTGTTCTGACTACAGCAAGGCTCAGAAGAAATATTCATGTTTTGCTTTAGAGGTTTTACAGGTGGACCTATGATTCATCCTTAATTTTCTTGTGTGATGGGAGAGAGGAGTTTCATCTAGTTGTTTCAAGACTTGCATACCAAGTTCTGCAGCTTTGTCCATCGGTTAAGATGATATTAGCTGTTCTATATCCCTTTGCATTTTCACAAAAATTTCAAAACAGGTCAATTTCTTCTCCTTCCTCCCTAAAGCAACCCCCCTAATGGGGTTACGTTTGGGCTTGCACTGAATCTCTTCATTAATGGAGGGAGAGCAGACACCTTAACATTTTATCCTCCTATCTACAATAGCTCTTATTTTATATTGTGAATTTCTCTCAGCAAAGTGTGGCAGTCTTGAACCTCCTTTGTGAAAATTATACCTATTTCTTAGTTTTATTAGTTGTATCACAGATTCCTTAGAGTTTTCTTAAGTAACCTATTAAGGTGTCCTGGAAAGCTTTCTTTCCAATCTTTAGGCTTTATTAGTTTTTCATGCCTTAACTACTCTGACAACTGACAGTCTTGAATTTATTTTGTTAAAGTATTTGCCTACATTTTTATGCTGTTAAACAAAACTGTTAATTTTTATTTTCTTGTTGTTAGTTCACTGAAACAATTTATATGATTGACTTTTTATCCTGCAACTCTGCTAAATTTATTTCAGTAATTGTGTTATAGATTCCTTAACGTTTTCCATGCAAACTATTGTATCCTTGGTGAATAGAAATGATTTACTTCTCCCTTTCTGATCTCCATGACTTCTTATCTTACTGGGTAGGATCACTACTATAAAGTTGAATAAAAGACACACACAGAATTCTTTCCTCTTCCCAATCTAAAGAAGACAAACTCCGTATTTTCAGATATATTTTACCCCATTTTCTGTCTTCTATTTCCTTTTGTAGCTCCAAATATACGTAAGTTAGACTTCCCGATCTTATGAACCTAGGTCAATGAGAGTCTCTTCAATGTTGTGAAATACCTTTTCTCTTCAGAGTGTATAGTCTCTATTCTTCTAAGTTTACCCATTCTGCCTTCTGCCAGCACTAACCAATATGCTTTTCAGCCTACCCAGTAAGTTTTCCATTGCAGGGACAATACATTTTAAGATCTAGAATTTCTACTTGGTACTTTCCTAGTTTCCAGATCTATGTTTATATTCCCTATTAACTACTTCATTTTGATCTTTAATATTTGAAAATAATTTTAATAACTGTGCTAAAGTCTTATACATAACCCAATATCTTATAGTATTATAGTTGGCTTCTACTAACTGCTTTTTCTCTTGACCATGGGTCAACTTAATTCTTGAATTGTGTGCCAAGTGAATTGTTTTTTGTACATCAGATTGTGGCTATGTCGCAGAGACTGTAGTTTTCCTGTTATCTTCCCCTGAAAAATTCTGATTTTTATTTCAGCAGGCAGTTAAATTACTGACTGATCACTGTGAAGTCATCAAGACTCACCTTTGTGTTGTGCTAGGATGCTTTCTGGTTTTGCTTTTACTGAATTAAAAGTCCAAATCACTTATTCCAGAAACAGTGTTTCTCCTAAGACATGATCCTTCTGGGGTTTTAATGGAAAATTCGAGGTGTTTACAAGCCCCTCAAATTTGATGAGGCTCAAATTCCAATCATTATCATCTGTTTGAAAGGCAGCAACACAACTTCAACTCAGTTCACTCAGCATTCCAGAGGGATTCATACACTGGGATTCGCAAAGTCTTCATGCATGCACATATCAGGAATCAATCATCTATTTGAGCGAAGCTAAATTCAGAGATAGAAATCTTCACTGTTGCTCTCTTTTTGCCATGAGATCCCTGCCCAATCTTCAGCAGTTCTTACAATTCTAAGCATCATTCTCCAAGACCTCAAGTCAATAAGATTGGGGCTAACTCCTGAGTTCTACCATGTCCTGATGCGCGCATGCAACGGTGACCACCTTCAGGGGAAATGCCATACAAAGGTGGATCTCATCCAGTGTGTTTTCCTTCGACAAACACTCAAAATCCATTCAAATTCTGACTGGTTTTAGTTGTCATCCAGAGCCTTCTAATAATAGTTGTATATCTTCTCCAGAGCTTGCCATTGTTATTTGGAGGAAGGTTAATTGGAAATAAGCTACATAACTATTACAGAAAGTAGAAATTCTCTATGTTGATTTAACCTTCTTTCACTTGCATTCAAAGGCAGAGGAGGAAATAAAAATAGGAGAACACTGGATCACATATATATACCACTTCCACCTGCCAAGTAGCAGCCCAGGAACACTTGACATCTGTACACGTTTATTCATGGAACTAAATTGAGAGCAGTCACATAAACATTTTATAATCATGAGAATAATCTTAAAGAAGATTCCATCATGTGAGAAGATACATCATCTCAGCTAATTCCTAAATTTTAAACTTCTATTATGCCAACAGGAAAATAAATTCTTAAATATAAAATACGTAAGTTTCAAAAATCGTAAGCAGTTTTATTGACATGAAGTTCACACACCATAAATTTAACCCACCTGAACTGCACAATTCAATGATACTTAGTATATTCAGGGTTGTGTACCCATCACCACAGGCAATTTTCAAACATTTTTATAACCCCAAAAAGGAAAATTTGGACCCATTAGCAGTCACTCCATACTCACCTCCCCCTACACCACTACTAAAGTCCCTTCTATTTCAATAGCTTTGCTCATTCTAGACATTTCATAAAAATGGAAACAAAGAATTCGTGGCCTATTATGACTGCCTTGTTTCATTTAGCATAGTGTTTTCAAATTTCATCCATGAAGTGCCAATACTTCATTTATTTTTTTATCACTGAATAATATTCCATTCTATAAATACATTCCATTTAATATTATTTATCCATTCATCATTTTGTAAACATTAGGGTTGTTTCTACTGCTCATTTACTATGGAAAATGTATGAACATTTATATACAACACTTCTGTGAACATATGATTTCATTTCCCTTGGGTATAACCCTGGAAGTAGAATGGCTAGGTCATGTGGTAATGTCATACATTGTGAGAAACAGCCAAATTATTTCCAGGTTTGCACCATTTTACTCAAATTCCTACCAAGAATGTATGAGACTTTCAACTTCTCCACATCCTCACCAACACTTTGATATTGTCTGTCGTTTTTATTACAGCCACTCTAGTGGATATAAAATGGTATCCCATTTTGGTTTTGATTTGCATTTCTCTAATGACTAGTGGTGCTGGGCCTCTTTTCATGGGCTTGTTGGTAATTTGTATATCTTCTTTGGAAAAATTTATATTCATGTCCTTTGCCCATTTTTAAATTGGGCTATCTTTCTATTATTGAGTTATATAAGCATTATTTACATATTCTGAGAAAAGTCTCCTAGCAGGGCACCTGGGTGGCTCAGTTGGTTAAGTGTCCGACTCTTGATTTCGGCTCAGGTAATGATCTCAGGGTTCATGAGTTCAAGACCACATCGGGCTCTGCACTTTCAGTGTAGAGTCTCTTGGGATTTTATCTCTCTCTCAGTTTCCCTCTGCCCCTTCCCTACTCACATTTTCTCTCTCTCTCTCTCTCTCTCTCTCTCTCTCTCTCTAAAATAAACATTTAAAAAAAGTTTCCTAGCAACATACCTATGTTTTGCAAGTGTTTTCTCATATTCCATAGGTTGTGTTTTCATTTTCTTGATGTTGCCTTTTAAAGCACTTAAGTTTTTTTCTTTTGTCTCTTGTGCCTTTGGCATCTTACCTAAGAAATCATCCCCTAACCAAAAGTGAACCAAAGTTCTTACTTTTAAGACTGTGATTTTTTTTTAAGTTCATTTTTGTGTATGGTGTAATGGGGGGAACTAGCTTCCATCTTTTGCATGAAGACAGCCACTAGAGTTGCTCCAGCAGCATTTATTGAAAAAAGTATACTTAAATACTCTAAATTGTCTTCATATACTTTTGAAATCAACTGATCATAGTGTAACGATTTATTTTTGGACCCTCAATTCTATTCCATTGATCAACATATCTATCCTTATGCCAGTACAACCCTGTCTTGATTACTGTAGCTTTGTAACAAGTTTTGTAATTAGGAAGTGTAAGTCCCCAGTTTGTTCTTTTTCAAGACTGTTTTGGCTATGCTGTGTCCCTTGCACTTTCATACAAATTTTGTAATTTTTTTTTTTTTTTGCAAAAAAATACAGCTGGGATTGAGAGAAGGATGGCACAAAATCTGTATGCCGTGTTGGTGAGTACTGCTATCTCAGTATTAGGTTTTCTGATCCATGAATAGGGGAAGTTTATCCAATTAAGTTGTCTTTAATTTATCAACAATTGTTTTGCCACACAAGTCTTGCACTTCTATGTAGAAAAATTTAAGCTTAAGTATTGCATTCTTTTTGGTGCTTTCATAAATAAAATTGTTTTGTTAATTGCTTTTTCAGTTTGTATGCTGGTACTGTATCAAAATAAATTTGGTATTTGTATATCATTCTTATACCTTGCAACCTTGCAAAAGTCATTAGTTCTAATCGATTTTACGAATTCCTGAAGTTCTCTTACATCAACCACTTAACAATCATGCTGTAAAAGTAACCTCTCCTCTTCCTCACCGCCATCTGTTCAGCAGCCACAAAGCAGCAACCATGTGTGAATGCATCTCCATCCATGTTGGCCAAGCTGGTGTCCAGATCAGCAATGCCTGCTGGGACTCCTACTGCCTGGAACACAGCATTCAGCCCGATGGCTAGATGCCAACTGACAAAACCACTGGGGAAAGAGATGACTCCTTCAACAAGTTCTTGAATGAGATGGTGAGATGGGTGCTGGCAAGCATGTGCCCAGGGCAGTGTTTGCAGACCTGGAACCCAGAGTCATTGATGAAGTTCACACTGGCACCTACCACCAGCTGTTCCACCCTGAGCAGCTCATCAAAGGCAAGGAAGATGCTACGCCTGAAGCCACCAGGCCATTGGCAAACAGATCACTGACATTGTCTTGGACCGAATTCAGAAACTGGCTGACCAGTGCCCAGGTCTTCAGGGTTTCTTGGTTGTCCATAGCTTTGGAGAAGAAACTGGTTCCAGGTTCATTAGAAAGTCTGTCAGTTAAGGCAAAAAGTCTAAGTTGGAGTTCTTCATTTACCCAGCACTTCAGGTTTCCACAATTGTAGTTGAGCCCTACAACTCCATCCTCACTACCCACACCACTCTGGAACACTCTAATTGTGCCTTCATGGTAGACAACGAGGGCATCTATGAAGGTCACAGAAACCTTGATATTGAGTGCACAACCTACACTAACCTAAATAGGGTGATAGGTGAAATTGTGCCCTCCATCACTGCTTCCCTCAGATTTGATGGAGCCCTGAATGTTGATCTGGCAGAATTCCAAACCAATCTGGTGCCCTATCCCTGTATCCAATTCCCTCTGGCCACATACACCCATCATCTCTGCTGAGAAAGCCTACCGTGAACAGCTTTCTGTAGCAGAGATCACCAACGTATGCTTTGAGCCAGCCAACCAAAGGATGAAATGTGACCCTCACCATGGTAAATACAAGGCTTGCTGCCTATCGTACCGTGGTGATGTGGTTCCCAAAGATGTCAATACTGCTACTGCCACCATCAAGACCAAGCATACCATCTCTTTTGTTGACTTGTGCCCCAGTGGCCTTAAAGCTGGCATTAATTACCATCCTCCCACTGCAGTACATGGTGAAGACCCACCAAAGAACAGTGAGCCGTGTGCATGCTGAGTAACACCACAGCCACTGGTGAGGCCTTAGCTCACCTGAACCATAAATTTGACCTAATGTATGGCAAGCATGCCTTTGTTCACTGATATGTGAGTGAGAGTATGGAGGACAGTTTTCTGAGGCCTGTGAGGACATGGCTGCCTTTGAGAAGGATTATGAGGAGGTTGGAATGGATTCTGTTGAAGGAGAGGGTGAAGAATACTAATGCTAAAAATCTCACAAAGGTGCTGCTCTTACAGGAAAGCTTATTCTATTTTGCACACTTAAAAGCTGTGCTCTGATCAGTTAGTATGTATGTACCAGTGTATGGTCTCATATACAATTACGGACCTATGCTTTAAAACACAATGCTTTGGGGCCACCTGGGTGGCTCAGTTGGTTGGGCAACTGACTTCAGCTCAGGTCATGATCTCATAGATCCTGAGTTCAAGCCGTGCGTCGGGCTCTGTGCTGACAGCTCAGAGCCTGAAGCCCGCTTCAGATTCTGTGTCTCCCCCTCTCTCTACCCCTCCCCTGCTCACACTCTAGGTCTCTCTGTCTCTCAATAATAAATAAATGTTAAAATTTTTTTTAAAAATAAAAAAAATAAAAAATAAAACACAATGCTTTGTTACAGACCCAAGCTGTCCATTCCTGATGGGTTTGAATAAAGTATTCCCTGTCTTAAATGAAAAAAAAACAAAACACAATTTTATTTTGTAAATTCCTTAAGACTTCCTACATATAAGATCATATCATTTGGAAATATAGTTTTAATTCTTCCCCAACTTGACACTTTTTATTTTTCTTGGCAAAGTGGCGTACTAGGAACTCCAGTACAATGCTCAACAAAATTAACAAATATCCTTGTCTTATTCCTGATCTTAGGAGAAAAACATTCAGTCATACACTATTAAATACAATGTTAGCTGTAGGTTTTTCAGCTGTAGGTATTTCCTCATCAGGCTGAGGAAATTCCCTTCTATTCTATTGTGGTTTTTACCACAAAAGGCTGCTGGATTTTATCAAATGTTTTTTTTTTCCTGCATTTATTGAGATAATACTGTGATTTCTGTCCTTTATTAATAGGGTTAATCACATTGACCAATTTTTGGATATTAAGCCAACTATGTATTCCTAAAACAAATCTCACTTGGTTACAGAGTATAATTATGTTATATATTTCTGGGTTCCATTTGGTAGTATTTTGTGGAGGATTATTGCATTAACATTTATGAGGGATTTTCATCTCCGGTTTCCTTTACTCATAACATCTTTATCTGATTTTAGTATGATGGTAATATTGCTCTCATAGAATGAGTTGCAAATGTTTCTCTTCTCTATTTGTGGAAAAGTCTGTAAGGAATTGGTGTTAATTCCCTTCTGAACACTTGATTGAATTAATCAGTGAAGACTTCTGGTCCTGGGCTCTTCCTTTTAGGAAGTTTTGTGATGACCAATTCAGTCTCTTTCAGGTCTATACAGACTTTCTGTTTCTTCTTGAGTCCCTGTCAGTAGCTTGCATCTTTCCAGGAATGTCTCCATTTTATGTTACCTAATTTGTTGGTAAACATCTGGTCAAGTTATTCCCTTATAATCCTTTTTAATTCTCTAAGGTCTGTATGCATACCTCCTCTTTCATTACCATTTTTAACTGTTGGAAGTCTTTTTCTCTTGGCAGTCTACTGTAAGATTTGCATTTCTGTTGATCTTCCCAAATACTGCTTTTATTAATTTCCTTTATTGTTTTTCTATTCTCTATTTCATTTATTTTCATTTTAATCTTTAGTATGTTCTTCCCTCTGCTAACTTTGGGTTTAGTTTGCTCTTCTTTTTCTATTTTCCTAAAGTGGAAGATGACATGATTGGTATCTTTCTTCTTTTTGTAACATCTGTGTTTCTGGCTCTAAATTTCCCTCTAATAACCACTGCTTTAATGCATCCCATAAGTTTTTGAACCATGTTTTTGTTTACATCCATTTCAAAATATTTTCTAATTTCTCTTGTGATTTCTCCTTTAACCCACTGGTTTTCTAGGGTTGCTTAATTTCCACATATTTGTGAATTTCTCATTTCCTTTATTGTATATTTCTAATTTCATTCAGTTGTGGTTGGAGAAGATACTTTGTATAATTCTAATCCTATTGAATTTACTGAGTCTTGTTCTATGGCTTAGCATATGATATGGTCTTTTCTGGAAAATGTCACACATGCACTTGAGAAATTGCATACTCTGGTGTTGTTGGGTGGATTGTTCTACAGATCTGTATTACATCTATTTGGTTTATAGTATTTTTCAAGTCTTCTACTTCCTTGTTTATCTTGTCTAATTGTTCTATCCATTACTAAAAGTGGGGTATTATAGTTTCTAACAATTGTGTTATGTAGTCCTATAAAATATCTCCTTTTGTCTCCAGTAACAATTTTTGTCTTAAAATTTTGTCTGATATTAGTATTAGTAATAACAGTATTAGTATTGTAAATATAATATTTGTCTAATAACTCTCTCCTTTTATTTTCAACCTATTGTGTCTCTGAGTCTAAAGTATTTCTATTAAGGGGAACCCTCTTGCACTGTTGGTGGGAATGCAAACTGGTGCAGCTACTCTGAAAACAGTGTGGAAATTCCTCAAAAAATTAAAAATAGAATTACCCAGGATGCCTAGGTGGCTAGGTCAGTTAGTGTCCAACTCTTGATTTCGGCTCAGGTCATGATCTCATGGTTCATAAGTTCAAGCCCCACATCAGGCTCTGTGCTGACAGTGCAGAGGCTGCTTGGAATTCTCTCTCTCCCCGTGTCTCTGGCCCTACCCTGTTTGTGCTCTCTGAAAATAAAGAAACTTGAAAAAAATAGAATTACCCTATAACCCAGCAATAGCACTACTAGGAATTTATCCAAAGGATACAGGAGTGCTGATTCATAGGTGCACATGTACCCCAATGTTTATACCAGCCCAATAATAGCCAAAATATGGAAACAGCCCAAATGCCCATTGACTGATGAATGGATAAAAGACATGGTGTGCACACACACACACAAGAATACTACTCGGCAATTAAAAAAGAATGAAATCTTGCCATTTGCAACAACATGAATGGAACTGGAGGATATTATGCTAAGTGAAATAAGTCAGAGACAGACAAATTTCATGTTTTCACTCATGTGGAATTTGAGAAACTTAACAGAAGACCATGGGGGAAGGGAAGGGAAAAAAAATAGTTACAAACAAAGAGGAAGGCAAACCATAAGAGACTCTTAAATACAGAGAACAAACTGTGGGTTGATGGGGGTGGGGGGGGTCGGGCAAAATAGGTGATGGGCATTGAGAAGGACACTTGTTGGGATGAACACTGGGTGTTATATGTAAATGATGAATCATGGGAATCTACTCCTGAAGCCAAGAGTACACTGTATAGACTATGTATTAGCTAACTTGACAATAAATTACATTAAAAAACAATAATAATAGAAATACCCTATTGTAAAAAGCATCCAGTTCAATCTTTGTTTTGTTTTTGTTTCTGTTTTTTGAGAGAGAAAGAGAACAAGTGAGCATGGGGGAGGGGCAGAGAGAGAGGGAGAGATATTCCCAAGCAGGCCCTGAGCTGTCAGCACAGAGATTGACATGGGGCTCAAACCCATGAACAATGAGATCATGACCTGAACTGAAATCAAGAGTTGATGTTTAACTGAATGCACCAGCAGGTACCCCCGATCTTCTGTTTTATCTTGTCATTTGCAACCACATGGAGAGTGCTAAAGAGTATAATGCTAAGTGAAATAAGTCAGTCAGAGAAAGACAAATTAGCATATGATTTCACTCATGGGTAATTTAAGAAACAAAACAAATGAGCAAAGGGGGAAAAAAAGGGACAAACCAAGAAACAGACTTTTAACTACAGAGAAATGATGGTTACCAGAAGGCAGGGGAATGAAGGGAGATGGGAATTAAAGAGTATACTTATCAGGATTTAACAAAATAAACAACGGAAAAATTTAAAAATAACAATAAAGCAGGTCTATTGTAGAAAGCATACAGTTTGATCTTGCTTTTTACCCATTCTGCCAATATCTACCCTTAATTGGCATGTTTAATCTATTTACATTTAATATATGCATCAAGTAGGATTTACATCTCTCATTTTAATTTTTGCTTGTTATAGGTTATGTCTTTTTTTGTTCTTCTATTCCTCCATTACTTCCTTTTTTAAAAAAAAATTTTTTTAATGTTTATTTTTTGGAGACAGAGAGCATAAGCCAAGCCAGGGAGGGGAAGTGGGAGAGGGAGACACAGAACCCAAAGCAAGCTCCAGGCTCTGAGCTGTCAGCACAGAGCCTGATGCAGGGCTCGGACCTACAAATGGTGAGATCATGACCTGAGCCAAAGTTGGATGCTTAACTGACTAAGCCATCCAGGTGCCCCGCCTTCTTTCGTTTCAACTGTTGTACCATTTTAATTCCCTTAATGTTTCATTTACTATTTTTAAAAATTTTTAATGTTTTTACTTATTTTTGAGACAGAGAGAGACAGAGCATGAGCAGGGGAGGGGCAGAGAGAGAGGGAGACACAGAATCTGAAGCAGGCTCCAGGTTCTGAGCTGTCAGCATAGAGCCCAATGCGGGGCTCGAACTCATGAACTGTGAGATCATAACCTGAGCCAAAGTCGGACACAACCGACTGAGCCACCCAGGCGCCCCTCATTTACTATTTTTAAAAGCAGTTTTCTTAGCGGTTACCTTGGGGATTACAAATTAGCACTTTACATTTAAACCCTATAGCTTGGATTAATGCTAACTCAATTGCAATAGCATACAGAAAATCTGCTCCAATATATCTTAATTCCTCCACCCTTACATATCTTATTGTCATAGAAATTACATCTGTATATATTGTGCACCTACCAACTTACAATTATAACTACTGCATTAAGTTGACTTCTTAAATTTTTTAAAAAAATATTTATTTGAGAGAGAGGGCATACCAGGGGCAGAGGGGCAGAGAAAGAGGGAGAGAGAGAATTCCAAGCTTACATGGGGCTCGATCCCATGAACCATGTGATCATGACCTGAGCCAAAGTCAAAAGGCAGATGCTTAACCAACTGAGCCACCCAGGCATCCCCCTACCCCACTTTTTAGAGACATGCTTGAGCAGGGGAGAGTATAGGCAAAGAATCTTAAGCAGGCTTCACACCCAGCATGGAGCCTGACCACAGAACTAGATTTATGACCCTGAGATCATGACCTGGACCTGGACCAAAACCAAAAGTTGTATGCTTAACTGACTGAGCCACCCAGGCACCCCTATCTTTAAGGGCATTTGTCTTTTAAATAAGAAAAAAGATGCACTAATCTTTAACCATTGCTCTTTATTCATGTGTATTTGAGTTTTGGTTGGATAGGTCTACTAGCAATGGATTCTCTTGGTTTTTGTTTACCTGGGAATGTCTTCATGTCTCCTTCATTTTTTAAAGTTTTAAAGGATAGTTTTGCTGGATATAGAATTCTTTGATGACATTCTTTGTGTTTTTATTTTCCTTCAGCACTTCATTTATATCATCAAGGCTCCATTGTTTCTGATGAGATGTTAACTGCACAGGAGGAGTCATTTTTCTCTTGCCGCTTTTAAGATTCTGTTTGATTTTGACAGTTTGACAATAATGTGTGTAGATACAGAACTTTTTGAGCTTCTTCTAATTTATCTACTTCTTGAATGTACAGATTAATGTTTTTCATGAAATTTGTGATGTTTTTTGCAATGACTTTTTTTTCGTTTTCTTTTTTTCCAGTAAGCTCTATACCCAAAGTGGAGCTTGAACTCATGACCCCAAGAGTCAGATGCTCTACTGACTGAGCCAGCCAGGCATCCCAGCTATGGTTTATTCTTTCCATTCCTTTATCTTTTTTCTCCTCTCCTTCTGGGATTCAGCATGTGTGCTGGTACATGTGATGGTGTCCCATGGGTCTCTGAAGCTCTGTTCATTTTTCTTTTTATTCCTCACACTAGATAATTTCAATGTATTTTCAAAATTGCTGATGGTTTCTTTTGCTAGGTCAAACCTATTGTAGAGTTCTCTCTAGTATACTTTTTCATTGTAGGCATTGTATTTTCATCTCTGGAATTTTTATCAATATTTACTATTTAGTGAGACATGGTTGCCATACTGTTACTTCTTTGTATCTGATTTCCTTTAGTCCTTTGAACATATTTTTAACAGGTTATTTAAGGTTATGGCATAATAAAACACAACATTTCAGCCACCCTTCTGAACAGTTTCTATTGATTTTTTTAACCTGTAAAAGGGACATACTTCCATATTTCTTCATGTCTTGTAACTTTTTATTGAAAACTGGATATTCACATAGTGCAGCTAACCTGCAAATGAGATTCCCTTCCTTCACACTTCACTCACGCTGCACTCTTTCTCTAGCAGTTTTCAGGGCTGATAATCATCTGTTTAATGTCTACCTGTTCCATTCTATTTTAAGCTTCTTAAATGGAAGGAATTGTTTTGTTATTACTCTAAGCCCAAGAAACTTACCACAAGGCATGCTATTTGTTATTTTTGGAATAATCTAATAACTCTAATTCTGAAGGTAAAAAGTTATTACCATTAACATATATATTCAGGAATTTATTCTACCAAAACAAAGTGACCTTTGTGAGGTAGATGGTCAAGATACTGGTCATCTAGACCAACATTACCTAGATTCAGGGCCACTTATGACACAGGGGCATTGAAGGTATGAAATTAGAAATTAGTCTGACACACTGTGTGAGGCCACAAATTCTAAAGAGTACTAAATCATAAGTTTTTTTTTTAAGTAAAATAAAAAGATAGTATAAAAGAATAAATAGGTTAATTCGAAGTTTATCCTATAGATTAATGCAAAAACATTAGTGATTGTATAGGGGAGTATTAGGATACTTAAAGAGGTACTATGCCAATATATATTTTTTTAATTAACAGTGCTTTCAAACAACATGGGTTATTAACTAATCTACGTTCTTGCTTTCCATACACATTTCTTTATATTTCTTGGACTATTCCAAAGTTCATAAAATTTATTCACGGAACAAATTTCATTGAAACTATTATTTAGAATAAAAATGGAAAGTAGCTCTATAAAGACAGCTCAAGTCTATTCAATTCAAAGAATCAAGATCTAAACATACTAATTTTCATCTTTACTAATCTATCATTATTATTGGATTATTTAAAGACAAAGTAGCACAGGGACAACTCATTTTACTGCACTATGCTTTATTGGGCTTTGCAGATATTGCTTTAAAAAAAAAAAAAACTGAAGGTTTGTAGCAACCCTGCCTCAAGCAAGTCTATCAACACCACTCTTCCATTTGCTCACTTTGTGTCTGCTGCATTTTGGTAACTGTCATAATATTTCAAAGTTTTCAGATTTGTTACAGTGATTTCTGGTGGTTACAGCTCATTGAAAGTTCAGATGATGGTGAGCATTTATTTGGCAATAAAGTATTAAAATTAAAGTGTGCACATTGCTTTTTTAGACACAATGCATACTTAACAGATTAAAGTATAGTGTAAACATAACTTTTATTCACATTGGGAAACCAAAAAATTCATCTGACTGGCTTTATTGCAGTATTTACTTTACTGTGGTAGGCTAAAACCAAACTCGCAACATCTGTGAGGTAACGTCTGTACTGAAGTAAATGGATAAATAGCTATTAATGAACACAATGCCCAAATCAATCACCTACAAGAGACTTTTAATTTCATTCTGGTAGATTACCTCATCCATCACCAAATACATAAATTATTACAGTATATATATTTAAGTACATACACAGAGAAAAGAACATAATACTGAAAAATGAATTATTATCTTCAAAAGATATATTTTTCCATTTGTACTAATTCCATTGCTCTTTTGAAATGTTCCTTGTTTAAATCTCTCTAAATCCCCTTTAAATCTTTTTTTGGGGACCAGGAAAAACATAAATATATACAAATATTCCTCCATTACCTACAGAAAATTGCTTTACACAGATCGGCTAACTTGAGAGTTTTAATAATAATCTTTGAATTATGTAAATTAATCGTTTGACATTTTACTATGAATGTAGTGATGGTGTTGACTTAGTTTCAATTCAAAAATCAAGGATTTCATTATCCTATAAAACATATTCAGAGTTCAAAGTATTTAAGGGGGGTTAAACAAAATGCAAACATTTAATGCAACATTAAGCATGTGAAATAAAAACTTGATTGCCTAAAGAAAGCATGCTATGCTGTTACCCTGGTGACAGGTTAAAAAAGGGATTGTGAGCTGAATAGCTGTATGATATGAAATTAAAATGTTTCACATTGAACAATCCAAAATGAATTGGGAAAGGTTAGAGTAGAGGAGAGAGAAATCAATTCTCCAATGGCAGTAGTGAATGGGAAAGAAGTATGAATAGGATTTGCCAGTGGGGTGCAACAGCTGCCAAATATCCTGCAGCCAAAGAATTACAATAATACTGATGAAGTGTGCAAGAGCTTCTGGAATCATTGCAGGGAATGGAGAAATTCTCCTACAATAATGAGGCCATTCTGTCTTCTGTTCAGCTGGTATGGTGGAATCAAAGAAAAAAATATTTTAAAGTGTAATACTTAGCAAAAAAAAAATGTATAAATAGGCCATCTTAGCCATTAATAGTGTGTGCTTGAACTCACGTAGATTTCTAAATCACCCAGGATGTGGTCATATTAAGTAACAAAAAATACTGTAACAGAGATAGTAAAAAGTAAGGCAGGCTTAAAGGTTAATGACTGAATTAACATTTTCTCCCCTTTGTTGCTTTTAGGAGACTTATTTGCTCAAATCAAAGTAGGCATTTCCAAAGGCAAAGCATGGCTATGTATGTTTCTGAATATATACCCAAAGTATGATTTTTTTAATTATATAGTCAGTTATCAGAACACCCACTTCATTCTCATAATGAAGTAGTTTACCTCAGAACATATATGAGACAAGTATGATAAAAAGTTGTATTTTATTGTCACAGATGGTATAAATCCATTAATAATGTGTCCTTTTAAACTCAGAGACATTTCAGTAAAAGAACCAATTGCATCTGTACCACAATACTAGCTTTTCCTTGGGAACTATTTTCATGTGGCTGCTTTTTTCTGTTTCTTTCCCTACTTATCTTTCAATGATTGTGATATTTTAAAACCTCAAACTTTATCATCTAATTGAAAACTTAGTAACAGGTAAGAGAATTATAAATCCACAACCAGGAAAGGAAAGAAGCAAGGAAAAAAACCCGAGATAATTGCATCTGTCAGGTAAAAATCACTAAAGAATTGATTCTCTGTTTTATCAGGAAGCCAGAAGAGGAAAGAAACTACAATATGAGTGTGAGTCACGTGAATGTAACTTTCCATTATGCCACTCTGGCTGACACTGAAACCCACACCAGGCTCTGTAGCCCATCTACATACCTGATACATATACCCGACACATTCCACGGAGGATCAACTCCCAGAGGCGGTGATACACTGACTCCACATACCCAAAGCAATCTCTCCAAAAGTGAACCCTACGTATTTTAAAACCTTCCAGGCTAAAGTCTTTTCAACAGTGTTATCGTTGGCCACAGTGAAGGAGTTCCCTTTCCTGAGTCTTTCACCTCTGCTCAAATCTCAAGAGAGACATTAGAAGCTTTAAGTAGAAACCAGAGAGTCAAACGGTCTTGTTCAGCCCCATGCAAATCACTCAGGATAAGCGCTTAAAAAAAAAGTCAGAAATCATCCAATCTAACACTGCTGTTCTCAGAGGAGGAAACCAGAGTCAAAAGTTGAAGCATTTGTACAGAGACTTGGGCCACCTGTATACTTGGAAGTGGTGCTGGCACCAAAATTCTGAGTCCTGCCACCTCATTCCGGGCTGATGCCAACTGGACCACACCGAGCACGGACATTTCAGTGCCAGCTGAAGGAGCCAAAAGAACCACAGATGACATAATTTTCCTAACCCCAATTACTGAATAGGGGAACTGCCATAAACAAAATAAGCTAGACAGAGGTGCCTGAGTGGCTCAGTCGGTTAAGCAACCTGAGTCAAGGCTCAGGTCATGATCTCGCGGTTCATGGGTTTGAGCCCTGTGTCCGACTCTGGGCTGAAAGCTCATAGCGTGGAGCCTGCTTCAGATTCTGTGTCTCCTTCTCTCTCAGCCACATCCCTCCTCACGCTCGCTCTCAAAGATAAACATTAAAAAAAAATTCTCAGGATTTATCAATTTTGTAAGAACAAGGTTTTCTACAGATCTTAATTTTTTCAAGTTGCTAATATTGTACAGTCTTTGAAAACCATTTTTTCAAAAACTATTAATACAGAGAAATGTTGACAACACAACATGCTTTAAAAAAAAAAAAAAGACATCCTTTCAAGTAGAATGGCCCATTTTCTGTAAAATCAAAATAACACACTTCATGTACATACATAGAAAAAAGGCAAATCCTCCTAAGAGTTTCTAGAACTTACAAGCTGCCATTTCTCTCTCCCCACCTGTTCTCAAACACCCCTCAATCCACCTTCAACCACCACTTCCCACACAACATTCCCGAACACTGCCCTCATCAAGGTCCCCATGACCTCCACATCGCTAACTTCAACAGTCAACAGTCACTCTTCAAATCATGTATGTCAGTTGAACACGTCTTCCTCCTTGAACCCTTTCTGCACTTGGCTCTCTCAACTCCACCCCAGACTAATTTCCTGCTGGATCTGCCTCTCTTCCCAACCTGTTACTGCGGAGTGTTCCAGGGCTCAGGCCTAGGACCTCTATGCCTGACCAGCTTCCTGGCTTCTACTCTTTCCTCCTTACGGTTGTTTACAATATTGCAACCACAATGCTCATTACTACACATGGTACAAGTTCTTTGCCCGAGACTCTGCAATGCCTCCCCACTTCAATCAGTGAAAACCTAAGTCCTTACAACAGCCTACCCAAACCAACTCTAGCCCTACTAGGGGAGCTTGCTTACTCTTCTCATTACATTGGCCTCCTTGCTATTTTTCAAACAGGTGGGGCATACTTTGACCTCAGGGGCTTTGCATTTGCTGTCTCCACTGACAGGAAGGTTCTTCCTGGAGATATTCATGTGACTTGCTCCCTTCCACCATTAGGTGTCTGCTCTAAAGTTCATCTTCTCATCCTGCTAATCTTTCTTGCCATCCACTTCCCTGTGATCCAAATTAAAACTCCAACTACCCTATAATCCACCTCCAGGATAATCAATAATCCATCCCTGTTTATCACCAAAATATTTATCATCATTATCATTCTCATATCACACAGTTTACTGACCTGTTTTGTCTATCAACCATCTGCTAATTAAATGTAAGCTCAATGGGGGTAGGATTTTTCGAAATCATTTGTTCCCTGCTAATTTATCTAAATTTTCTTTTCGTAATGTTTTATTTATTTATTTTGAGGGGTGGGAGGGGCAGAGAGAGGGAACAGAGAGAAGACCAAGCAGGCTCCATCCACACTGTCAGCACAGAGCCCAACACAGGGCTCAATTTCACAAACTGTGAGATAATGACCTGAGCTAAAATCAAGAGTTGGACTCTTAACTGACTGAGCCATACAGGTGCCCCTAAAATATCTAAATTTTCTAACTCAACTCTTATAATGATCAACAGATGATATTAAAAGACATGTGATTATACTCAATATCTGTATACTATTCTTTTATTCAAAGTGGAATGGAAGAACACACCCTTAACACAAGAAAAAAATATTTCCTACCAACTGCTAAACTATCTGTTAATATTGAAATGCTCAAGGTATTTGTTAGCTAAAAATAAAACAAGCATGCATCATGACCATTACCCTTGAAATGGAATCTTTGTCATTAGAAATTCTAAAAAAGAAAATTGGGCAAGGATAGCTAAAATTAAATGGGTATGTTAAGTATTTTATATCTCATTTGACATTGACAAAAACTCATTAAGAACTACTAATTATCTTCATATTGCAGATGAGGAAATAGAGTCCAAAAGAGATTAAATAATTTATCCTAAGATAATAGCTAGGGACTGGCAGAACCAGGGGAAATCCAAGTCTCTGGCACAAAAGCTTTGCTCTTAAACATGAAACTGTACTAGAAGCTCTAGCAGAAAGGAAGGCATGGGGTAATTAGAAAATGCAGAGGCCACTTTGGTTACTCAACATCTATCTCATACCAAAAAATCATTCCAAGACAATCATGATAATCCAATTCCCTTTGCAGTTATTGGCTTATGAATGGGCAGGAGACTCACTTTTGGTCAATAGGAACTGAGAAGTAGCTGCTTGAGGATCATCTGGGAAAAGTTTGCTCAGACATAATCCTTTGAATCTTATCTAGATTTGACTTCCCAAACTCCCTACAGCCATCCTGCTATCACAGAGTTATGAAAAAGCCACACGGAGAAGAAAGTGAGGCTAAGAGAACTACAGAAAAGTAGCATCAGCAGATAACCATACTGAACTTTATCTTTTCTCTTCTCCGAGCTTCTTGTTCACTGTGAAGCAAGAACGACTATCAGTCTGAATCAATGGCTCTGTTACCTGTATCCAAAAGGATCCCAAGTGATTTAGAAGGTTATATGATTGCCCCTCTTGAAATCAATTAAAAAGGTATTACAATGGATTTTTTACAACTAGGAAGAATTATTACAAAAGAAATACAAATACTAAAGTGGTCAAACTCCTGGTGATAGAAAGAATGGTGGGTGCCAAGGGCTTGGGGCAGGAGGTGGGTGGGCAGGTGAAGAAACGGGATGTTATTCAAGAGGGTGGAATTTCAGTTCTACAAGATGAACACCTTCTAAAGATCGGGTGCACAACACTGTACATATAGCTAACACTAATGTACTATATGCTTAAAAATGGTTAAGATGGTAAATTCTGATATGTGTTTTTTTACAATTAAAAAAATAAATACAAATATCATTAGCTTCTCTTTATGAAATGAATAATCATTTTAAAAATGAGAAAAAGATCCCATCCATAATACAATATATAAACCAAATAATAATACAAAAACATAAACTATCTAAGAATAACAAGAAATCTACTCTTACAATAAAAAAATTATAAAGCTTTAATGAGAGAATCAAAGAGACTTTGATAAATACAGTCACATTTTCTGAAAAACCTCAACATCTGATGTCTATTCTACCCAAATTTATGTAGCTTTAAGGCAATTCTAATATCAAAGTGCTTTCAAAGCTCAGCTAGAAGAATGAACAATAAATTTTGGGAAGAAAATAATAATTATTAATTTAAGGATAGAATGACAAATGCAAATGAAGAGAAAAATTTGGAAGTAGACCCTAACGTATTTAAGAATTTGGCATAGGATGGGGCACCTGGGTGGCTCAGTTGGTTAAGAGTCCAGCTCCTGATTTTGGCTCAGGCCATGATCTCATGGTTCTCATGGCTGAGATCAAGCCCTGCATTGGGCTCTGTGCTGACAGTATGCAGCCTGCTTGGGCTGCATTCCCTCTCCCTCTTTGTCTCTCCTTCAACTTCAAAATAAATAAACTTTAAAAATAAAAGAATTTGGGGTGCCTCGGTGGCTCAGTTGGTTGAGCATCCAAACTTTGACTTGGGTCACAGTCTCATGGCTGATTAGTTCAAGCCTTGCATCCAGCTCTGTGCTGACAGCTCAGAGCCTGGAGTCTACTTCAGATTCTGTGTCTCCCTCTCTCTGTGCCCCTCTCCTGCTTGTGCTCTGTCTCTCTCTCTCTCTCTCAAAATAAATAAACATTTGTGCTCTGTCTCTCTCAAAATAAAATAAATAAAATAAATAAACAAAATAAATAAATAAAAATTTTTTTTCAAGTAAATTAAAGAATTTGGCATAGGATGAATGTGACATTTAATAATCAATGAGGAAAGAATAAATTAATAAATGGGACCAATTCTAAGAAAACAAAGAAAAAAGGAGACAAACCAAAGGACAGACTCCTAACTATAGAGGACAAATGGGGGGTGGGGGGGGTGAGAGATGGGTGAAATAGGAGATGGGGATTAAGAGTGCACTTGTCGTGAGAAGCACTGAGTAATGTATAGAAGTCTGAATCACTGTATTATACAACTGAAACTAATATAACAATGTATGTTAACTATACTGGAATTACATTTTTTAAAAAATGGAACTGATTCTACTGGTTAACTATATGAACAAGCAAAATTAGATCTCAACCTCCTATCACTTTGCAAAATAAGCCTGAAATATGAAACACCAGTGTAATAAAGAAAAACTATAAAAGAATGGAAATAGAATATAAGTAAATACTTGATATAAGGGTTTTTTAAGAACAAAAAAAAAAAAAAAAGCAAAGAAGGGGCACCTGTCTGGCTCAGTCAGTGGAATGTATCACTCTTGATCTAAGGGTTGTGTTTTTGAGTCCCACATTGGGTGTGGAGGTTACTTAAAAATAAAACCTTAAAAAAAAAAAAAAGATTGATTTGACTAAATTAACATGGAAAACACACCCTACTGGTGTCTCATTTGCTGGACTGTAAGATAAGACATCTCATTTTTTTCACTAAAGATAATTAGACCCCAATTTCTACTTTCTTGTCATATTCATAGCTACCCGATATAAATAAACAAAAAAAGGCCATTTCTTATTCTTAATGATTTTTGCTTATCTATAAAACATTTATGTAGTTTTGTACAATATAAAATTCATTTCTTTATTTTTTTTTAGTTTATTTATTTATTTTGAGAGAGAGAGAGAGAGAGAGAGAGAGAGAGAGAGAGAGAGAGAGAGAGAGAATGAATCCTAAGCAGGCTCCATGCTGTCAGCAAGGAGCCCAATGTGGGCTTGATCCCATAAAATCATGACCTAAGCCAAAACCAAGAGTCCAACAACTTAACCGACTGAGCCACCTAGACGCCCCTTATTTCTTCATAACAAATCAGGTAAAAGAATTTGGGTATTGAAATATAATTACACAACATCAATTATTCTCACAAAAACTTACGAAAAACATTATTCCCATTTTAGTGGTAAACTTAAGTTTAAAGTAATATATCTAATTAAGTAATATATCTAAAGTAATATATCTAAGGTCACATTACAATAAGTGGTACAGTTATGACTGGAAACCAGACTTCTAATTTTAAATTCTAGTTTTTTCCACTAAACCACAGAATGTATTTATGTAACATATGCATATCTACTTAGACGTGTGTGGTGTGGTGGTGGGGGGGTGCTCTGCACACATGCACGCAAGTCACACAAATGAAAGAGAAGGAAGGAAAGAGGAGGGGAAGGGATGTGAGGGCAGCAGGAAAAGAGAAGGGAGAGCGGAAGTAGGGAAGGGAGAGATGGGCAGAGAGAAGGAGTGCATGAGTAAGCACACACTCACTGTTAGTGACTAAAATGCTTGTGTCCCCACTCCAAAAACTCCAATGTTGAAATCTAATGCCTCATATGATGGTATTTGGAGGCGGTGGCTTTGGAAGGTAATCCGGTCGTGAAGGTAGAGCACTCATGAAAGGGATTATGCCCTTATAGGAGGAGGCCAGAGAGCTAACTTGCCCCCTTCCCACCATATGAGGATATAAGAAACAAGCCTTCAGCAACATAAAAGAGAACCCTCACCGGAACCCAGCCAGGGCGGCCCCCTGATCTCAGACTTCCAGCTCCAGAGCTGTGAGCAATGTTTGTTATTTAAGCCACCCTGTCTATGGTAATTTGTGAGAGTGGCCCAAACTGAGACACTCATATGTATTTCTGTCTTGCTATCTTTGGACATACAAAGAGATACTACTTTATTTGAGAAGTAGGTTGGAATATTTTATAAATAAAAGGCTACCAGATCACAATGAAGAAACTCTTTCATAACATACACATAAGTGAATCCCAAATGAATTCAAGAGTTAGATGTTGCTGATTTTCCCAAAAGTTCACATTTAGGAATCTGAACACATTCTCTGGGAAATGGAAAAGTACAAAGAAAGAAAGAAAAGGAAGCAAACAAGCAAAAACAAGCCACAAAAATATATATGATGAAATTACTATAAATCTGCAGTAAAATAAATATTTTTATAAAACCCGTGAAATCAACATTTACTTTGAAACACCTTAAAATAGTTTCAATATACCTCAGTGTAGCTACACTATGAGGACTGACATGCCAAAAGGAGTCAAAGACTTATCCTGAGCCATACCCCCTGCCAAATTCTTACAACACACAAGGTTAAGTGAATGCAAAACAGCACTTTGCTAGGGAAGAGAGACCTGGTCACCAGCCTTCCACCACCAGGGAAGTTGGTACAGCTCTCCCAAGAACTAATAATCATTACATGATAAATTAGCATAACAGAAAGATAATAATCATGAAATTAGGAAATGTAAGTGATAAAGCTCAAGAAAGCCTAGTTGACTATTTACTTAGCTACCAGACCTAACCAAAAAAGGCAACAGGTGTAGAAATAACAGTGGGAAGGAAAGAAGTACAGAAGTTTAGAGAGAGCGCAGTGGCGTTCTCACTAGCGCCTGAGAAGCTTGGGATGGCAGAGGTGGACTTGAACAAGAATAAAGAAAGGAAAGGGCCTCGCTCAGAAAGGTGATTCCTGACCTGTGAACAAGCATTTAGATCCAAGGAAAACAGGCATATCTTGAACAAAACTAAATGAAAGATTACTATAAGGGACTAAATTGTTTCCTTTACTCTTTTTTCCTCCAATCATTATCTGTTAGTGCAACAAATTATTAAACCAAACCACACTGCAACAAAATCACTCTCACTTCAAATAACATGAAGTGATTGTTTAACACAACTTTCAAACATTCATTTCTGTCAAAAGAATAAGTGACATGACAATTAAAAATAATTATCATGTACTTCTGTAAAAATTTAATTGTGTTTGCCAAATTTATTTGCGGTCATCCTGAGAAAAATTGCTATTGTTCTGACATTAATGTTTTGCTGGTTTTTTTTCTTCTAAAAGGCACTGCTATCTTCTTACTATCCAAATACTATGGGTACATATCATCAGTGTCTTTTTCCAAGTCATAAATGATGAAAGAATAAAATCCATAGAGATATTGGGAAAATAATATCAGCAGCCAAAACAAGCCACACAAAGGAAGGGCTGAGGGCTACTGGATCTGGAAGCATAAACATTACATGAGCACACCCATGATGGAGAAATGTGCAGCCACACCTGGAGGCTGACTCTTAGACACCATTCCCAAGCCAATAATGAAATCATGCTTCGTGAACCAAAATGTAAAGACTCAATCACCTAACATCAACTTTGATGTCAGGGACCTTTGCAGCAAACAAGCAAAAATAACTTAGATTTACTTCGTTTAAGTAAGATTATACTCTGCCAAAAAAATCAATATATTTTGCTAGATATTACAGGTCTCCGTTGTCATGGGTAATACTGTTTCACAATAAACTGGCTTACTAAATGAGTAAGTTCCATAGAAAATAAACTCACCCGAAATAAATCATTGTTATATACGTAACATGTGCACAGTTATTTACATAATTTTTGCCACATATTTTATTAATATAATTTTTCCAACTTTTAAAGAGTAATAAGTTCAATAGTAATATATAGAGGAGAAGGATTCTGGGATGATGGCGGACTAGGAAACATCAGGAATGTGTCTACCCTCCTAAATGACGATTATACTGGCAGAATCTCTCTGATATTTTTAGTTTAGAACTCCAGCCCAGTCAAAGGCTTGCCAACTTCCAGGTTAAAGTGGGATGGTAAATTGCAATTAATTTTGGTCAATTTCAGGTCTTACCAGAGTAACAGCTACTCATCCCCCAGCCCATCCCCAGCAACTGGCAGGAAGCTTGGCATGTGTTCCTGGAGCAGCATCCACACGGCTTGTGGAAGCCAGGGTGGGCAAAAAAAGGATCCTGTCCTCCAAATACTAGGCATCTGTGTTATGATGACTGACTACTGCTTGTGATCACAGAAGTGCAGACAAAAAGGTAGACAGCCATTGTTACTGCACTTCCTCCCAGTGTTGCAAGCCCCTCCCTCTGGCTGAAGGGACTTCCAGGGGATTTAAAGGGTCAGTACCCCCATTTGCCTCCTTCATTTTCTGCTTTTCCCCCTGTCAGGAGCCAGACAATAAAGACTAAGACATTCAAAAACAACTGCATTTATAAGGGAAACTGGAAAGTGACTGTAACACCCAGGGAAATGCTCAGAAAAGACCTGAGAAGACCTTACATTTACACCTCAAGCTGATCAGCTGATTGCTGGCATAGAGACAGCCTACAACAAATAAATGCAGACAACAACAACAACAACCAGTAAACCCTGAGGAAAGAGGAGAATCTGATTTCCAGAGTTACCACATTAACAGATTCAAATGTCCTATGCTCAACGACAACAAAAAAATCACAAGTCATATACAGAAACAGAGAAGTATGGTCTTCTCAAAGAACAAAACTAGCAGAACATGACCATGAAAAAAGAGCTAATGGCAGATATGGTAAACCAAGACTTTAAAACAACTCTCTCTTAAAGATGCTCAAAAAACTAAAGGAAGATGTGAACAAAGAAAACAATGTGAAAACAAAATGAAAATATTAATAAAAAGATTAAAAACCTATAAGGAAATTTAAAAATTCTAGAGCTAAAAAGTACAATAACTGAAATGAAAAACTCACTAGAATTAAAAGGCAGATTTGAGCAGGCAGAAGAATCAGCCAACTTGAGAATAAGGCAAGAGAAATTCTCGAATTTGAAGAACAGAAAGACTGGGTCCTGTGGGACACCATCAAACAGACGAATGTATTCATCATGGGAGCCCCAAAAGGAGAGAGAGAGAACGGAGTAGAGAAAATATGTGAATAATGGCTGAAAATTTCCCAAATTTGATGACAGGCATGAATATAAATATTCAAAAAACTCAATGGACTCCAAGTAAGATGAACTCATAGACCCCCAGGAAGACACATTACAGTCAAACTTTTCAAAAGCCAAAGAGAAAATCTTGAAAGTAGCAAGAGACAGGCAAATCATCACCTCCAAAGGATATTCAATAAGACTGTCCGATTTTCAACAGAAATTGAAGAGGCCAGAGGCAGTAAGCTGATATATTCAATGTGCTAAAAGAAAAAAAACCAAAAAACAAAACAACCTGTCAACTAAGAATCTGAAATCCAGCAAAACTGGATTAAGAAATAAAATTGGAAATTAAGACATTCCCAGATAAAGAGAAGCTGAGGCAGTTTGTGGGTTTGTGACCACTAGACCTGCCCTGCAATAAATGCAGAAGGCAGTCTTGCAAGTTGAAATGGAAGGACTCCAGACAGTGCCAGGAAGCCACATGAATAAATAAATGTCTCAGTAAAGTCCATATTATTATGGACAATAATAATAGCTGTTATTATTATAACTTTTTTTGAAAGTCCATATTTTGTTTTCTACATAATTTAAGAAATTAATACATTTAAAAGAATTATTAATTTATGGTTTGGGGCACAGAATGTATGAAGACGTAATTCTGTGACATCAACACCTGCATCCAGGGAACCACTAATCTTCCCATCATTATATTTTTGCCTTTACTAGAAATTTAAAATAAAACTACAGACTATATAGTCTTCTTTAATCTGGTTTCTCTTAGCAGGACTTTTTTTTTTTTTTTTTTGCATGGTGATACATATACCAGTACTTTTTTTCTATTTTACTGCTAAATAGTATTTCATTGTATGAATATACCACAACTATTTATCCACTTACCACTTAATGTACATTATTCTAGTTGGTGTGTATTAGTGTGGCAATGTGATTTTGTCTTTCTCTAGTGATTAATGATGCTGAACACCTTTTCATGAACTTATTGCCATTCACATAACGCCTTTAATAAAGATTTCTATTTTTTTAATTGGGGTGTCTGGCTTATTTTTGAGTTTTAAGAAGTATTTATACATTATAAACTCAAGTTCCTTATCTATATACCTATATATCTATATATCTCTGGATACATTCTGCCATTTGCTACATATATTATTTTATAGTTTTCTCAATGGTATCTTTTGAAGAGCAAAAGTTTCCATATGTTTTAAATTCTGTAATAAAAATTTTTAAATATGCTTCTAAAGACTAGGGAATAAAAATAATATTCACAACATAATATTACAATAAAAAAATAGAAGTCAAACTATATTCCCAGTATGACTCTATGTGAGGTATATGCACGCTACATGTATGTATGTCTATAAATATACACACATATATACACTTAGAAAGGAATACATCAAAATGTGAAAAAGTACTTCCTGAAAAGTTTGTGGGATACAAGTAATTTTTATTCTTTTCCTTTTTAAAGCTTTTTCAGATTTTTGCCAGTGGTAAGTCAGTACTCTCTGAAAATAATTTGAATACATATCTTAAATATCAAACCACTTCATTATTAGTGACCCTCAGGACTTCAGAAATGATCAAGGTCCAAATAACATCTGAAGGGCATCAGGATATGAACACTATATTTATCAAAAGAATAATTAAAAAAATTATACAAGGTATGATTCTGGATTTAAAACAAAAGCTAGATACACACATCCCTCCAAAACATCCCTGTTGCAACAGAGCTTGATGGAAACAAACTGCAATGATAGAAGGTTCTTTCTATCATTCAGTTCAGTAGCCACTAACCACAGTACAGCAGTGGCTACAGAGCACATGAAATGAGGTTGGTGACTACACAGATAGTGGCACTGAAACCTGAGAAACTGAACTTTTAATTTAATTTCAGTTCAAGTAAGCACACATGGCCAATGGCTACTACATTGGCTAGTGCAACTTTAGGGAAAAAAAACAACCAGATTCATGGCTTTATTGCCCACTTTCCTCCTCCTTCCATCATTCAGTAATTTACTGATATTCTGTAACCTCTCAACTCTCCCTAGACATCTATCAAATCATGACTTAAAAAAAGATTATACATTAATCTACTAATGAGTATCTACCCAAGGGAAACGAAAACACGAATTCAAAAAATATATGAATACTATGTTTAGTGCAGCATTATTTACCATAGCCATTTCCTACACACACACACACATTCACAGAGAGAGAAAGAGAAAAAGAGAGAGAGAATACTACTCAGCCATAAAAAAGAATAAGATCTTGCTATGGGAAACAACATGGATGGACCTAGAGGGTATAAGGTTAAGTGAAATAAGTCAGACAGAGAAAGACAAATACCATATGATTTCACTTATACATGGAATCTAAAAAACAAAACAATGCAGAAACAGACCCATGAATACAGAGAACTGATGGTTGCCACAGGGGTGGGGGGGGGGGCATGGGCAAAACGGGTGAAGGGGAGGAGAAGGTACACGCTTCCATTTATGGAATGCTAAGTCCATATGAAAGCTACAGCATATGGAATACAGTTAATGGTATTGTAATAGTGTTGTAGGATGACAAACGGTTACTGTGTTTACAGTGTGCACAGCATGTAGTATAGAGCTGTTCAATCACTATGCTGTACACCTGAAACTAATGTAACACTGTGTGTCGACTATACTTCAATAAAAAAAAGTGGGAAAAAAATCATCAACTAAGCTTCCTATACTCTCTGTTGAGAATAAAAACAAATGAAGAGTACTATTTACTCCAAGATTTTCTGAGTAAGACCAGTCAGCCATTAAGATACAGCCGAAACCCAATCTACTTCTCCTCTACCTAATTCTCAGAGGGTAATCTGAGTTTCTGATCTGTGTTCTTCAGAGCTGCTCAGTCACCTGCCATCTTTTCTCTTTTTCTCTTTGTTCTTCTTCTTGTGGAAAAGCAAAAAACATGGAAAAGAAGTTGAAGTGACACAGTTTTATCAACAACATCACCCTAGCAAGTCATAGACTGTACTTGCTAAAGTAGGATTATGTTAGCAAGGACACAGAAATTCATGTTAAGTAATTCTGTCATTTAGAGCCATTAATGTCATGATGACTTTGTTTTTATTTGCCCTGATACAAAGGATATTTTTTCTTTCACTTACATTTCTAGGAAGCTAAAAGGTATACTTAGGGATCACAAATAACTAACTCAACCTGTTAACTCTTTCTTGTATCTTATAAATGAATTTCTTATATATATATTTTAGCTGCTCAGACTCAATCCTAGTTTTTAGTACTATAACACTTTTCAAAACTTTGTCAACAAAGTTAACAAAGATTAACAAACGAAGTTATAAAACAGAAATAATAAAATACAAATTACTTAAACAGATATTCCTCAGGGCTTCAGAGTATCTTCTTACCTCTAATAATGTCCAAATTAGCAGGGTCAAGATCCTTTTTTCTGAGTTAAAAAAAATCATTTGAACAAAATAGAAGCAATACCATTTTTAAACAGTGTGATTTTATTATATGTCTGCAAACACTCACAAGATTCAGAACTATGATCAGTTATATTTTTTATTAGCTATTTTCTACGATTAGATTGTCGGTATTTGTTCATTTATGCTGTCTTAAATAATCTAACATACCTTGAATTTTCATGTTCTTGAAAATGTTGTGCTCTTAATTGGAATGCCACGAACAATGATGATGCTATTGCCAATAATTGGTTTCTCTCATTCTCTGTTAACTTGTGTCCTGAGGGAAATCAATCAATCACATACATCTTGTTAACATCTAGTGCTTCTAACTTATAGAATTATTAGTCATTCAAATAAGTATTTTATCAAACATCTATTATACAACTAGTATTATACCAGGCACTGAGGCATGCACTGGAGAGGGAAGAGAGCAAGATTATTCAAATAAGACCAAAAACCCCAAGTGAGTCTATCAATTAGTTCTAGGAATTTGTTAATAGACCCCTCAATGGCCTGGATAAACTGCACTCTTCCAGGCTTTGAAAAGTTCCTGATGAAAACAACTCACATGACCCCATACTTACCCTATATGAGGATTACAAAAATTTGGTCTTAGTCTTCCCAAAAACAGTCTACAAGAGCACTTCTCAAAGTGTGTCCTATGGGCTATCAGGAGTCCCCAGGAACCTTTGGGGACTGCAAGGTCAAAACTACTTTCACAATAATGCTAAGATTTATTTGCTTTTCCTCCATCATTTTTTTCAGGTGTATACTGTGGAGGTTTCCTGATCCAAGAGATATATGTGTGGTGACTTCATTCCTCTGATGTCAACATATAATGGATTTATTACTAGTACTATAAAAATAAATTTTAAAAAAAGAAAAAAGAAAATAAATAAATATTTTTAAAGCTCCTAAGTTTTTTCTTCTTTTTTACAAATTGTTTTAAAATATTTTTTAAATGTCTGTTTATTTTCGAGAGAAACAGAGAGAGAGAGAGCAAGCTAGGGAGAGGCAGAAAGAGGGAGCAACAGAGAGCAAAGCAGGCTCCACGCTGTCAGCACTGAGCTGGATGTAGAACTTGAACCCACTAAATGTGAGATCACGACCTGAGCCCAAATCAGATGCTCTACCGACTGAACCACCCAGGCACCCTTCTTCTTCTTTTGTTAATGTTTATTTATTTATTTTGAGGGAAAGAAGGAACATGCGTGCAAGCAGGGGAACAGAGAGGGAGAGAAAGAATCTCAAGCAGGCTCTGCACTGTTGGTGCAGAGCCCAATGGAGGTGCTCAATCCCACAAACTGGGGGATCATGACCTGAGCTAAAATCAAGAGTTGAACACTTAACCAACTGAGCCACCCAGGCGCCCCTGAAGCTCCTAAGTTTTAATTTATAATATGGCAACTATCAACGGATATAACCACAAAAGCTCTTTGGAGTATAAAGAGGACCAGTAAAATGATCTCCAACTTCACTGTGCATCAGAATCACCTGCATTAAAGCAGATATTCCTGTGCTCTATCTGCAGAGACTGACTGGTAGTAAGTCTAGGATGCGGCCCAAGAACTTGCTTTTCAAACAAGCTTCAGGGTGGTGCTGATGCTGCACGTCTACAGATCTCAGCTTGAATAGAACTATTTTAGACACATGTTTACCAAATTGCATAATGCAAACCACTCAAGTAGTTCATGAAACCAGTTTAGTGGGTCATGACCATAAAGACAAATTATGTGAACATTTTGCACCCCGAATCTTTTGTGGATGTGTGTACACTAATCAAGATGCAGAAGAGATTTCTTACAGTGGTTGAAACAGTCACTCCTCTAGATACATTTGCACATTGTATGTCATCAGCAGGGAAAAAGGCAATACATTATGAGAATCCTTTCCTCTGTTGGACACTGGTTCAGTGTTTCATTTGGTCTAATCGCTAGCTGCACTAAGATAATATTGAGAAAGGAGATTCCCAAATAAAACTCACTATTATTCATCACATCTCACAGAGAAATTGATACAATGTATATCAATTTTAATCCTTTTATTGATACTGGAACAGATTTGCAAATTCTACCAAGGACTAATTCCCAATAAATTTCTATCTGATATAAGCCTGCTGAAAACTTATCTACTTCTACAATCTAAATTTGTTTCCACAACTTAAGAATCTCTCAGGTAATTTTAACAGAGTAGTGCTGCAGAGATGATCTATTTCATCCTCCATGCAGTGCGAATGCCTCTTCTACAGCACTATTGCATAGATGGTTATCTAGGATTGACAGAACCCCAATAGTTGGAAAGTGACAAACTCAAAGATTTCTAAATAGATGGTTACTTCTCATACTGAATCAGACTGCTTCTACAAACTTTTTTTAAATGTTTATTTTTAACAGAGAGAAGAGACAGAATGCAAGTGGTGGGGGGCGGGGGGGAGAAAAAGGGAGACACAGAATCCGAAGCAGTCTCCAGGCTCTGAGCTGTCAGCCCAGCCCAGAGCGCAATGCGGGGCTCGAACCCACAAACCACAAGATCATGACCTGAGCTGAAGTCATACTCTTAGCTGACTGAGCCACCCAGGGGCCCCAAACTTTTTAAAAAATTTTATTTGAGAGAAAAAGAGAGAGGGCACAAGCATAGGAGAGGGGCAGAAGGAGAGACAGAATCTCAACGTTTTTTATTTTTGGGACAGAGAGAGACAGAGCATGAACGGGGAGGAGCAGAGAGAGAGGGAGACACAGAATCGGAAACAGGCTCCAGGCTCCGAGCCATCAGCCCAGAGCCCGACGCGGGGCTCGAACTCACGGACCGCGAGATTGTGACCTGGCCGAAGTCGGACGCCCAACC
The DNA here is from genome assembly GCF_018350195.1 of Panthera tigris. Lineage (NCBI taxonomy): Eukaryota > Metazoa > Chordata > Mammalia > Carnivora > Felidae > Panthera > Panthera tigris. Next base: position 70,788,688 of record NC_056660.1, on the reverse strand, counting down.
GACTGCGCCACCCAGGCGCCCAAGGAGAGACAGAATCTCAAGCAGGCTCCACACTCAGCACGGAGTCCCAAGCAGGGCTCATTCCTACGACCCTGGAATCATGATCTGAGCTGAAATCAAGAGTTGGATACTCAACTAACTGAAGCACCCAGGCGCCCTGAGTCAAACTGTTTCTTTGTGACTTCCACCCAACTTTTCCAATCTGAAGTAATTTTGAATAAGTCTATTCTAATTCTATTCTTTCCTATGCTTGTACATTACCCATCTTGAAGGATATAGACTGCAGTTACACACTCTGCCACTCATTAAAATGGGTTTTATATCTTGACCATCCTTGGAGTATCTAGCCACATTGAAAAGATACTTTTCAGGTCCAAAGTGGCAGTGTAGAAGATATTCTATCATAACTATTCTTATGATAATGGTTCTAGCATAAGGCTACTCTTGATCACAGATCAGAGGGGCCTTGACTCCTGTTGTTCTCTTATGGCCTCATACCCGCAACATGTCTGCCCTGGCTCTGACCCTGGACTTCTTCTGAATGTTCTACATTACTATGCCCTCAGGTTTTTCCTTGCTGAAATCTCTGGCGCAGCTGGTCCTGGTGTCTTGCAATCCATGATCCAAATGTTGTTCCTAACTAAGTTAGACTAAAATCCAGCCTAACCACCTGGACCAAAGCTGATCCAAGGCAGAAAGTGGCCCTGACTGAATCTTAGCTTTGAGATGAAGATTAGTTCATCACCTGACTCCTTCACCAGAATGATCAATATAGTATGCCCTACCAACTACAAAAGTGACCCATTGTGTATTAGACACAGTCAACAAATAAACACACATCAGTGGCCAGGGCTCAACTGCTGGGTCAAGCTGATTACAGCTGCATTATTCCATATTAATGAGTCCTCTCTTCTCCAGGCTAACCACCTATAGTTCCTTCAAAGTTCTTGATGTGAGATGGATCTCATACCATCTTTTTTTTTTTTAACATTTTTTAAGTGTTTGTTTATTTCTTTAAATGTTTATTTATTTTAGACAGCGAGAGAGAGACAGAGTGCGAGCGGGGGAGGGACAGAGAGAGAGGGAGACACAGAATCCGAAGCAGGCTCCAGGGTCTGAGCTGTCAGCACAAAGCCCGATGCAGTGCTCGAACTCATGAACCATGAGATCATGACCTGAGTCAAAGTCGGACACTCAACCAACTGAGCCACCCAGGCACCCCTAAATGTTTATTTTTGAGAGAGAGAGAGAGAGAGAGAGAGAGAGAGAGAGAGAGAGAATGAATATGAGCAGGGGAGGGGCAAAGAGAGAAGACAAAATCCAAAGCAGGCTCCAGGCTCTGAGCTGTCAGCACAGAGCCTGACACAGGGCTCAAACTCACAAACCACAAGTCATCATACCATCTCTAATAAGAGGTTATGATTTTCATTATCATAATCACTTTTTTTTGCACACACCCCAAAAAACTGAAGGACAGTTTTTTTAGTTCTTTTCTTAAAATGATATCTTTTATAAATTGTGAGATAAAAGACATAAAAATCTCTAATATCAGAGCCATGTTGAGATAGTCTTTGACTAGAGGTTATATAATCATACTATGGCTCTCCCTATCAAAATAACACCAGCATTCTTCACAGAGCTAGAACAAGTAATCCTAAAATTTGTATGGAACCAGAAAAGACCCCAAATGACCAAAGCAATCTTGAAAAAGAAAAGAAAGTAGGAGGCATCACAAACCCAGACTGCAAGCTATACTACAAGGCTGTAATCATCAAGACAGTATGGTACTGGCACAAGAACAGACACTCAGATCAATGGAACAGAACAGAGAACCCAGAAATGGACCCACAAATGTATGGCCAACTGATCTTTGACAAAGCAGGAAAGAATATCCAATGGAATAAAGACAGTCTCTTCAGCAAGTGGTGCTGGGAAAACTGGACAGCGACATGCAGAATGAACCTGGACCACTTTCTTACACCATACACAAAAATAAACTCAAAAATAGGGGCGCCTGGGTGGCTCAGTCGGTTAGGCATCCAACTTCGGCTCAGATCATGATCTCGCGGTTCACGGGTTCGAGTCCCACATCAGGCTTTGTGCTGACAGCTCAGACCCTGGAGCGGGCTTCAGATTCTGTGTCTTCCTCTTTCTCTGCTCCTCCCCTGTTCACGCACTGTCTCTCTCTCCCTCTCAAAAATAAACATTAAAAAAACAAATTAAAAAAAAGAAAACTCAAAATGGATGAAAGACCTAAATGTAAGACAGGAAGCCATCAAAATCCTCGAGAAGAAAGCAGGCAAAAACCTCTTTGATCTTGGCCACAGCAACTTCTTTTAACTCAACACGTCTCCGGAGGCAAGGGAAACAAAAGCAAAAATTAACTACTGGGACCTCATCAAAATAAAAAGCTTCTGCATAGCAAAGGAAACAATCAGCAAAACTAAAAGGCAACTGACAGAATGGGAGAAGATATTTGCAAATGACATATCAGATAAAGGGTTAGTACCCAAAATCTATAAAGAACTTATCAAACTCAACACCCAAAAAACAAATAATCCAGTGAAGAAATGAGCAAAAGACATGAACAGACACTTCAAAAGACATGAATAGACATCCAGATGGCCAACTGACACATGAAAAAATTCTAAACATCACTCATCATCAGGGAAATACAAATCAAAACCACCATGAGATACCACCTTACACCTGTCAGAATGGCTAACATTAACAACTCAGGCAACAACGGATGTTGGCGAGGATGCAGAGAAAGAGGATCTCTTTTGCACTGCTGGTGGGAATGTAAGCTGGTGCAGCCACTCTGGAAAACAGCATGGAGGTTCCTCAAAAAGCTAAAAATAGAACTACGCTATGACCCAGCAATTGCACTACTAGGTATTTACCTAAGGGATACAAGTGAGGTGTTTCAAAGGGACACACATGCACCCCAATGTTTATAGCACCACTATCAACAAGAGCCAAAGTATGGAAAGAGCCCAAATGTCCATCAATGGATGAATGGATAAAGAAGATGTGGTATATATATATATATATATATACAATGGAGTATTACTCAGCAATCAAAAAAAAATGAAATCTGGCCATTTGCAACTACGTGGATGGAACTAGGGGGTATTATGCTAAGTGAAATTAGTCAGAGAAAGACAAATATCACATGACTTCACTCATATGAGGACTTTAAGAGACGAAACAGATAAGGGAAGGGAAATAAAAATGATATAAAAACAGGGAGGGGGACAAAACATAAGAGACTCTTATAGAGGACAAACAGAGGGTTACTGGAGGGGTTGTGGGAGCGGGATGGGCTAAATGGGTAAGGGGCATTAAGGAATCTACTCCTTAAATCATTGTTGCACTATATGCTAACTAATTTGGATGTAAATTTTTAAAAAATTAAAAAATAAAAAAAAACATGCTATGGCTCAAAACAAGACATTAATATTAGAGTATGCTTATAGTCTAATATAGATCCATATAGTATACAATATATAATATATAAAAATACTCATTTTAGCTTTTAAAAAGTAGTTGTATTTATTATCCTCATAACTTCCAAGGTATAATATAGACATAGTAATTTTTTTAATTACAAAATGTCTGAAATTTCATCAAGTAATTTTTGACTGACATATGAAATCTAAAAATAATCTATGTTTTAGCCATTTAATTGACACTGACCATACAATAATAATTTAAAAAGAAAACTTTTTTACAACAGCTTTCAATTTCAAGTTTATGGGCCAATTAGAATTCTTTACATATGCTCAATTAGCACTTAGTATTTTGCCAAACAGAAATAAATTTTACAGAACATTGTACAGAAAAATTTTACAGAACACAGTCATATCATTAGTTTTCATTAGAAATGTTTGCACTATTCTTTTAAAAGATTACTCCAATGTCGAGACAGTAACTAGACTCCTCAGTTTTATTCTAATTGTTTTTATGTTTTACATTTAATCTTTGCCTGGGACTCATTTTTTTTAATTTGGCATAAATTAAAGTTCTAACATTTCATATAGAGTAAAAGAAAAAACTCCCACATATACTAATTTCTGTTTATGAGCTCCCTATTCCATTACACTGACATACTTATCCATTTTTTTTGTTTTCTTTCAAGTATTTCCTTTCTTAAACTATTTTTTAAAATATATGTTTATTTACAGAGAGAGAAAGCATGAGCCGGGGGAGGAGAAGTAGAGAGAGAGGGGAAAGAGAGAATCCCAAGTGGGCTCTGCTGTCAGTGCAGAGCCCAGCATGGGGCTCCGTCCCACGAACCATGAGATCATGACCTGAGCAGAATTTAAGAGTCAGACACTTAACTGTCTGAGCCACCCAGGCATCCTACCCCCATTCCTCCACTTTATATCATGCTGTTTAGATGCAGAGGCTTGGCAGTACATTTTAAAACATGGAAGGCCAATTTTCCTCTATCATTCTTCATAATTTGCTATTTTCAGAAATTTATGAATACATATAATCTTTTAAATCATTTAATGTAGTGGACCTTGTGAATCTAACTGGAATGACATAAAATCTGCATCAATCTGAGATAGATTGGCACTCCTATACTATTGAGTCCCCAAACAATAATTGATATGTTTAAAATTTAACAACTCAGGAAACAACAGATGTTGATAAAGATATGGAGAAAGAGGAACCCTCTTACACTGTTGGTGGGAATGCAAACTGGGGTAGCCACTCTAGAAAATAGTTTGGAGGTTCCTCAAAAAGTAAAAAAATATAACTACACAAGACCCAGCAATTGCACTACTAGGTATTTATCCAAAGGATACAAAAACAGTGATTCAAAGGGTTACATGCAGCCCAATGTTTATAATGGCACTATCAGCAATAGCCAAATTATGAAAAGAGCCCAAATGTCCATGGACTGATGAATGGATAAAGAAGATGTAGTGTGTGTGTGTGTGTGTGTGTGTGTGTGTGTGTGTGTGTGTACGTACACACACACACATTGGAATACTGATCAGCCATCAAAAAGAATGAAATCTTGTCATGTGCAACAACACGGGTAGAGCTAGAGTGTTTTATGCTGAGCAAAATCAGAGAAAAATACCATATGATTTCACTCATATATGGAATTTAAGAAACAAAACTGATGAACACAGGAGAAGAGAATGAAAAATAAAATATAAAACCAGAAAGAGAAGCAAACCATAAGAGATTCTTAACTACAGAGAACAAACTGAGGGTTGCTGGAGGGGGGTTGGGTGGGCAGATGGCCTAAATGGGTGATGGGCATTAAGGAGGGCACTTAAGTGACAAGCACTGGGTATTCAATGAACCACTAAATTCTACTCCTGAAACCAATACTATACTATGTGTTAGCTAACTTGAATTTAAATAAAAATTTGAAAGAAAAAAAATAACTGATGTTTTCCCATCTGTTCACATCTTGTTTCTCCTCAACAATATTTTTACAGCTTACAGAGTCCTATAGGTTCTATGTCTTCCCTATTAAATTTCTCTTGACTATTTTACAAGACGCTACAATTAATATGAACAGGGTTCATTTCAAACTGGCTCTTTCTAACACAGAGAAGAGACACTAACTTTGCATGTTTATCTTGCTGCATTCAGTCACCTTGACAGACATGTTTTAAGTCTAGAAATTTTTAGTAGTATCTTCTGGGTTTTCTAGGGACACAATTATATATGGAAAAAGAAAATTTTCTTATTTTCAAAATATTTAAACCAACTTTTTTTTGGTCTTTTTGATATTCCAAAGCAATAAAAATGATTGATAATAACCGTCACTTTACAGAATTCATTTGTTCCTGATTTTAAGGGAAATTTTTTTAGCATTTCATCATTTAAAACTAGGGTTTTTTTAGTTTTCATAAAGTACATTTTTAATCAAATTTAATTTAATTTTTTTATTTCAAAGAATTTTTAATTAGAAAAGGCTATTGAAAAGCATAAGAGACTTAAAAACTGAGAACAAACTGAGAGTTGATGGGGGGTGGGAGGGAAGGGAGGGTGGGTGATGGGTATTGAGGAGGGCACCTTTTGGGATGAGTACTGGGTGTTGTATGGAAACCAATTTGACAATAAACTTCATATATTGAAATAAATACATACATACATACATACATACATTGTCAAAAAAAGAAAGGCTATTGAATTTCCACCCAACACCTTTTTAGCACCTACTTTTTTTTTGTAAGCCATCACTTTTTATTTTATTCTAATTGTAATGGATATCATTAACAAAGGTACTTTTTTTTTTTTTTAACTCTGAGGTACAATTTTCATACAATATATGGGTCCATTTTAAATAAGCAATTGAGTTTTGACAAATGTGTATGCCCATATAAACACCACAACAATCCATATCAAATTTTCCATTACTCCAAAATGCTCCTTTGCATCTCTTTCCAATCAACACCTCTGGACCTCCTTTCCCTCCCTGACCTCAGGCAATTAAACTCTTTTGTAGTTTCATTTAAATGGAACCAGAGAGTAAGTACTCTTTCGTGTCTGGCTTCTTTTGCACCTAATATATTTGAGATTCACCCATGCTTTTGAGTGAATCACAGTTTCTTTCATTCTCACACTCAGTAGTATTCTATAGCATGGATATACTGCTATTTGTTTAGCCATTCATTCACTGAGGGCTTTCAAAGTAAGGGAGGGGGAAGATATGATTTGGTTCTAAAAGTGAACTCTGGCAGTTGGGCGAAGATGAATTACAAAGTGCAATGGCGGCAGGAGGGAGGGCTATGAGAAGGCTGTTCTAAATCCAGACAAGAGTATAGCAGCTTGGATAAGGGGTGTTGGTGTGCTGGTTTGGTGTTGAAATGAGACACGCCTGCATTCAATTCCCAGCTGTAGGTGAACAAGCTAAGGCAAGTGCACTGTACTGACGACCGTGAGTGGGTTCACATCTGAAAACACCTACAGGGAGAGTTGTGGTGAGGGGGATGAGGACCCATGCTGCCTGCTAACTCCTGGCATTGTAAACCCCATGCGGGCAGCAAGTGTTTCTGCTTACCGATGAATCCTAAGCACCCAGAACTTTGGGACACAAAGTGTATTTAAATTCTTTCAGATTCTTCCTATCCCTTTCTCAAGTGTGAAGGTAAACTAAGAGAGCATTGCAACTTGACCCTTGTTTTTCACCTCTGCCAACCCTGATTGAGAAGATTCACAAGCATGACCCTGGCAGTCCATGGGGTCCAAACACTGAGGCAGAAAGACCAAGAACTTCCAGCCTGGCATGCAAGGACAGATGCAGCCTCACAAGCTCTAGCAAGAGCCATCTTCAACAGCAGCAACTCACCTCCACGTAAAAGTTAGAACCCTAGCCTGGAAGGAGTTCTAAGGGTTTCTCAAACCCATCTTTTGAAACCTTCAAGAGCATTAAGGCTTGAAATCTCTACCATACTCTCTGCAGAAGACATGGTTGGAAAAAGGTGCAGGTCTTGATTTAAAAACCCTTACGCTTTTTAAAATACCTTCCAGGGGCGCCTGGGTGGCTCAGTTGGTTAAGCATCAGACTTTGGTTCAGATCATGATCTCACAGTTTGTGAGTTCAAGCCCTGCATCAGGCTCTCTGCTGTCAGTACAGAGCCTGCTTCGAATCCTTTGTTTTTCCCCCATGCTTTTTCTCTCTCTCAAAAATAACCGTTAAAAAAATAATAATAATAAATACTCTTCAGTATTTATTAGTGTCAGAGCCTAGACACTACCTTTTACCTAATGGGCTCAGCAAATATTTGTGAAAGAAAGGAGAAAAACTTCCTCTTCACAATTAGCCCTCACCTTCTTAGCCTTTGAGGGAGTTGGGGAGTGTGGGGGGAGAATTTCCAACAAAAACCCCAAACTTCAAACAACATTTAAGCTCTCCCGTCCTTATTCATTAAGTTGGTAGTTACTACATGCAGATCAAATCACATAGTAGCACCCACAAGGTCTGTGATATACCTCTGTAAACCTCATGCAATTATCACTCCATGTGCATGACCCAGTTTTTCAGAAGCCTGATCAGTGTTCTCCTAAGTGGCTTTAGTTCTATCATCTATTTTTAACAGTCATCTGGGGATTCCCTTTCAAACTAGTGTTGTCTTAAATGATGCTGACAGATGTCCTGATCCTGAGCTATGCATGTTCTCTCTTTCTGGGATGTGGCTTTGCTGACCATTTGCTTTGTGTGTAGGCTTCATGGACGGGTTGGGAGACGGGGCGTCACCACATTCAGTATGTCCACATTCACTCAATCCTCTGTCCAACTGTGCCTGGTGTCCCTGGAGCAGAGGGCATCTTATTCTCCAAAGAGAAGAATTTCGAAGTCTTTGCCAAAGTGGAGGAGAGAGCCACCCTCCTTTAAAGAGTGAAGGAGGGGATATGGAAAATTTTTCCAGAGATTTTTAGACCAATAGTCCTACCTTTAGAAATTTCCCAAGCTTCCTGAAACTTAAATAGGAGCTAAGACTACTAAAGGGTTCCATGGTGGTAATGAGCAACTTCTCAGTTTTTCACACTGTCAGATTAGGATTCAACTTTCTTAGGTTGCCAAGTCAGTTAAGAATCATTTTTTGGCTCTTCATTTTCCAGAATACTATCTCTTCTCTTTTTCCTTACGGGCTTGTGTCTTTAAAAAAAAAACAAAAAAACAACAACAAAAAAAACACCTCAATTCAGGACACCTGGCTGGCTCAGTCAGTGGAGCATGCAACTCTTGATCTCAGGGTCATGAGCTCAAGCCCCACATTGGGTGTGGAGCCTACTTAAAAATAAATAAATAGTAAAAATAAAAGTAATAAAAACTTCAATTCATTGGTTGGGAAAAATGGGTATAATTTAGGTGTCATCTTTACCTCATATTGGTTAAAGCACTTTCTTCAGTAATTTCCTCAAAATATATATAATGACATATTTCTGAATCTTTATTTTAAAATCTCTTTTCATGGCGCCTGGGTGGCTCAGTCAGTTAAGTATCCAACTCTTGGTGTTGGCTCAGGTCATGATCGCATGGTTTCATGGGTTCAAGCCCTGAGCTACCAGTGCAGAGCCTGCTTGGTGTTCTCTGTCTCCCTCTCCCTGCTCTCCCCTCTCTCCCTCTCTCCCTCTCTCCCTCTCTCCCTCTCTCCCTCCCTCCCTCTCTCCCTCTCTCCCTCCCTCCCTCCCTCTCTCTCTCTCTCTCAAATAAACAAAAAATTTTTAAATAAATAAAATCTCTTTTCATAATTGAGAAATGAAAGATATGTTAGTTGGGTATAGTACCTCCTGGGTCAAGTACGTTCTAATGAATCAGATATTTTAAGATTTTCTAATTTCCAGTTTATGGAATCTGAAGATGATCTCATTCTACATTCTCTGCATATAACTTGGTGCTTTTTTTTTCTTTCTAGAAGCTTTAAAGACTTTTTATTCTTGATATTCTAGAAGAGTTACTTTTTTCATTAATTTTGTCTGAAACTCAGTGAATCTTTGCAACAACACATCAAGGCTTTCTCAAGAACAGTGAAACAAAAATCTCCCTTATTATTTCTTTTAAAATTAACCTTCCTTTACTTGTCCATCTTTTCTTCATGAAACTGTTATATACATACAAAATCTCTTGGATCATCCCTCCACATCTCTTATTTCACAAATTATTTCATCCTTTCTACCTTTTTACCTGTAGTAAAAGTGTAAGGAATAAGGGAATAGGACCCTTATTCCTTAGGGTCACTAATTTAGTTCTTAAAAGTGACCATCCTACCTTTCGCTTTGCTGAAACACTTCTAAAAATCAGAGTTTTTATACTTTATTAAAGTCTCTCTCCTCTGATTTCATGTCCTTAAATGTTCTTACCATTTTTCAGCAAACTCCGTCATTTGACTCACAGGAGTTCTAACACAGCACCGCCTGTCCTCAGCGATTCTTCTAGGTCTTCCTCCCTACATGGTAAGCCTTTTCCTTTGTACAGTCAGGTCAAAGGACCAGATGCTGGTATGCTGGTAAATGATAATAATCAACTCGGGTGTGAAAGAAGAAGAAATGCACCAGTGCAGGTTTTGACAGTTTCCTCACTGTAAATACTCTCTTCAAGGCTGATTTCAAACTACCGGCATCACATCAGAGAGGACGGATTGGGCACAGATGAGCAGTGTCCCAGAATAGTTCTTGGGGAAGTGCTGCAATGGTCTAAATGGTACCTCATCCTGGAAGCCATCCTTGATTCCCTGAATCGGAAGTGGTTTTTCTCTGTGCTCAAGACACTTTGCTTACATCTTCATTTAGCCCTTCTTTTGTCCTATAGCGGTTAGTTCGTTACATATTTATTACCTTGTGATGTAAGCTCCTTAAGTGCAGGGAAAATATATTATTTGCTTTCCATTTTCTTCTAGAGCCTGCATCAATTATTTGTTGGATGATTTTAATGACTGAATTCTCAAAGGCAATGCTACAGCCCAAATTTCATTTTACCACTATCACCAGCTAGACCCCAAGACATGACCTTTACTCCCCACTTGCCTGTGCTCACCAACCTTTGTCCCCGTTTTTCCTTACACTCTTCTTTCCAGCGTATCTCTTAACTCAGACAAAAGACCCTATAGGGATAATATTCAGTGATGGAAACCAAAACAACTGCCCAGAGTACCAGCCAGCCAGACCAACCAGACCAGTTTAAAACTAACCATGCCACCATCCCCTGCCCCCAACCTGCACCTGCACAGATGGGCAGTGGAATGACTGACAGTTACCTTTACCTCATTATACTAAAATCTCCACCAAAGGAGGAACAAGCCTCATTTACAAACAATGTATACATAGGTATATTTCCTTATGGCACATATGAGACCTTATGCCTGCCTTTACATACAGTGACAAAGCTCCCTATCTAAATATTCATCCTAACCCTAAATAGAAGGAACCCATTCACCCTTGCCCAGAGAGTCACAGCTTTGGAAGTTATTCCCCACGATCTCCTCATTTGCTGCAAATTAAGTTCCCTTTATTTTATTATCCTGTTGCACAGATCTGTGCAACAGAAACCATGGTGTGGTGTCTGCCTGTGACTCACCAAGGAGCAACTCATACTGATTTGGTTACACCGCTTTTAAAGGAATAGAAATACTTGACTAAATTAAATGGAAAAGAAAAAGGTGTAATTAGTGGTATATTACTTGTGTTGAATCCAATTTTTGTTAAAAATCTGCAGCTTTCCAGAAGAGAAAAATAATTCTGATCTCTTCTTCTGACAGGGCTAAAGGTTAAACTGTAGCAAGGCAAAAGAGAAAAAAGTCCAAAATGTTCATTACAGGCCAACTGAAATTATAGTTCCTAAAATATCTTCTTCCTCATTTTCCCTTTACTCCAGAGTCAAAATAACATCTTCCCCAGTTTTCATTTATTTTTCAAATAAATGCACAGCAGCTTTTCAACCTGAGACTCTAATAAGCAGATATGAAGAATACATTCCTGTGCATCCTATTTTTTGGTTTTAGTCACAGTAATTCATTCCAAAGGTCAACCTCAGAACCTTTAGTAACACTGTTCCAGTCCACAAATATATTTGGGATAATAAACATATATAATAGAAAATGTTAATGCAGTCATAAAAACACGTCCTCGCCTGTGAACAGTGCCTAGGATAGCTGGACAGATGGGAAGCAGACGGGTAATCCCAAAGGGACAAAATGACCCAGCCTCAAACATATGGAGAAGATCCTGGATTAACTTCAGTGGCCACTTCCTGCTGTCTCTTTCAGGCACATATATCAAACAATCAAAGATGATACAGTTTAAAATATCAGATACCTGCTGTAGGGAAAAATAGGAAGGAGGAAATAGAGTAATCTGAAGAACAAGCGATAGTAGCCATTCAGAGAAGGACTGACCTGAGAATAATGTGAAGGAAGACAATGAGAGGTCCACATTAAGAAGGGCAAAGCTAGGTGTGTACTTTTAAAGTGCTTACAAGCATTCTACAACAACAACATACAGCATACTCTGAAAACCTGTATGATTTGTGATTTTGAAGCCTAGCACAATTGAATGAGTACTGAAACAGGAGGTGGAAACTAAGTTCAGCTTCTGGCTTTATTATACTACTGGTCATTTAGCCTTATCAAGCTCTCTGGGCTTTCATTTCCTCACATGGAAAAATAAAGGATGAGATGAAATAATTGCTAATGGTCCTTTCTAACAACTTCTAACAATTTTTAAAACTGTGTTCCTATCTTGTATAAGCATGAATAGAATTACATTGTCCATGCTGATAATTCCCTATCAAAACAGCAATGTAATATAGTAAGTTTATCATGGAAAATGGCAATGTTAAGTTTTAAGTAAATTTCTGAGTTCCCTTGAGAATGTGTAACATTTTCTGATGCTAAGTGTATAGCACATAGTAATCAACTTCAATTACAAATTTTAAATGCCATTTTCTTCCCCATAATGGGATCCAACACCATCTATGTACACATATAGACATTTACACAAATGTATGTATGCAAGCATGTTTGCTCTAAAAGTTCCCTCAAGTTTTCACCTGTTGTCTGCTTCTGCCTACTGTTTCATGACACATCACCATCACAGACACATTAGCCAAGCAGACATAAAAGCATATGGAAATCCTGAAAACATAATTCTGATCTTTTCCCTCGATGAGGCTTCCGGTTTAACTATATATAGCAAGGCAGCAGAGAAAAGAGGCCAAAATGTTCGTTACAGTTGAATTTCTCACTCAACAAAATTATGGATTACTGCACATTCATGAGTCATTCATGAATACTCAAAATCATGAATGTCAACAGTCTAGGATACTCTGTTAATAAATCAAGTACAGTATAGACCAGAGGCCTTAATTTCAAAACAGAAAAATTATACATTATAAAAAAGTATAAAAATAATAACTTTAATACAGTAAAATACTTCAATGCACACAAACCTTTAAAGCCATCAGGATACACATCAGAAAGAAATTTAGTGTTGATGTCTCCTTCTATAAAACGTGAGTTGATTATCACCTCTCGGAGCAATGCAATATTATGTGTAACACCTAAAAATAAAAACATATCAGATGGAATTAGAGAACAAAGAGTCAGTTAAAAATCTAAGTCTTACTATCTAGAGAAATTTATCATCTGTGTCTTATTATCTAGCAAGAACCAGGCAAGATTATCCATCTCCTTAACTTCAAGTAACAACAAAAAAGGCCTGAATCTGTGGTAGCAATAAAATACTAAATGTAAGCCTGAGAAGCTTGTGACTGCCAAGTCAATTTAATAGGGTAACAAATGTCTTTTCAGTAAATGGTACTAACATGTCCATTTGGGAAAAAGGACATTGAACTTCAGCCCTATAACTCACACCATACACAAAAATTAACCTAAATTGGATCACAAACCTAACAGTAAACCCTAAAATTTCAAGACTTATGGGAAATGTAGTAGAAAAATCTGTTATCTTGAGGTAGGCAATAGATTCTTTGGTAGTACACAAAAACCATGAGCCATAAAAAAAGAAATTGTACTTCATCAAAATTTAAAAGTCTGCTTCAAAGGATACAGTTAAGTAAACAAAATGGTAAGCCACAGACAGAGAAAACGTGCACAACACACATATCAGACAAAGAACTTGTATCTAGAACATATAAAGAATGCTTACAGCATAGTAAGATGACAATGTAAAAAATGGCAAAGGATCTGAACACATTTCACAAAAGAAAATATGCAAATGAAAAGTTGTTTGGAGAGCCTGGCTGGCTCAGTCGGTTGGACGTCTGACTTCAGCTGAGGTCGTGATGATCTCAGGGTTTGCGAGTTCGAACCCCACATCGGGCTCACTGCTGTCAGCGTAGAACCCGCTTTGGATCCTCTGCCCCCTCTCTGTGCCCCTCCCCGACCTGTGCACTCTCAAAAATAAATAAAACTTTTTTTAAGAAGTTGTTCAACATTGCTATCATCAAAGGAACACAATGAGATGCCCCCCAAAACCAATTTAAGTGGCTAAAGGTTAGAAGACAGAAATATCACATATCAGTGTGGATGTGAAACAGTAGAATTGTCACACCCTGTGGTGAGGATATAAATGGCACAAATACTTTGGAACTGCGTGGCAGTTTCTTAAAGATTTATACATACATATGATTCAGACAAGTCACTCCTAGGTAACCTATCCAAACACTTACACACATAGATTATTAATTTATTTACAATAGTCAAAACTGGAAACAATCTAAATGTCCATCAACAGGTGAATGAATTAGCAAAGTGTGGTTTGTCCATACAATGAAATTCTATTTAGCAATAAAAAGACAGGGGTTACTAAAAACACAAGAATGAATCTCAAAATAATTATGCTGAATTTAAAAAGACTACTGTAGGAGTCCATTAATATAAAATTTCAGAAAAGGCTAAAAAACCTACAGTGACAGAAAGCAGATCACCCGGTTGCACTGCGACAGGGGTAGAGACAACGAGGATTCCAAAGGCAATGAGGAAACTTTTGGAGGTGATAGAAATGTTCAGCATCTTGATTGTGGTGATGGTTTCACAGGTGAATACATATGTCCAAACTCATCAAACTGAATAAATACGAGAAGTTCATTTCATGTCAAGTATACTTCAATGAGTAGTAAGAAAGGAGGAGGGGGGAAAAAAAGAAAAAGAAGAAAAAAAAGAACAGAACAGCTTGTGATCCAGCAGGAAACACTGAGTCTGGAACACAAGGACCACTACAAAGTTATGTTACAATAGCTAACTGCCACAACAGGGACTCGAAAGGTATCGGGAGAGTTCTGTGAGATAGAAGGGCTTTATGAACGGAGTATTTGATCTTGGTCATGCAGATTACAAAGACGTAAAGAGGAATAAAAGGGAGGATGAGAGGCATGTCAAATCCAGGGAGAGCAGGAATTCGATCAGGCTTCCACAAGAGGAGCAGGGGACTGGAGTATGATAGAGCTGAAGTAATGAGAGGTTTGCTAATTCCTTCCAGTTTCTTCACCCACTTCCATACTCATCTATACCATTTCAGACAGCACAGTCCTCATCATACCATTCTGCTGCATAACAAACTTAGAAAGCCTGATTCTGATCTTGCTATTCAAGTCTTGTAGAGTGCTCATTTTTATAAAAATAATTCCAAAGTAGGGTACCTGGGTGCCTCAGTCGGTTGGGCGCCTGACTTCAGCTTGGGTCATGATCTCACGGTACGTGGGTTCGAGTCCCGCATCAGGCTCTGTGCTGACAGCTCAAAGACTAGAGCCTGCTTCAGATTCTGTGTCTCTTTCTCTCTCTGCCCCTCCCCAACTTGCACTCTGTCCGTCTCTCTCTCTCTCAAAAATAAACATTACCAAAAAAATAAATAATTTTAAAAAATAATAATTCCAAAGTAAGCAAAGAATCAGAACCTCAGGCTCAAGTACCAGATCTGCCTCTTACCTTGGGTAAGCTACTTCACCTCTCAAATGTTTAGTTTCCTCATTTGTTAAGTGGTGATCACAGCAGGACCTATTTTGCATTACTGTCATGAAGTACAAATGAGGTAATGCTTAAGGCAATGCCAGGCACTCAGGAACATGCATCAGTGTTGTGCTCATTATTATCCTTTCACATGAGAACCGATACACAGCAGAAGACAATGTGTAGTTAATCAACATCAGACATGGGAGCCCGAGCAGCTCAGTCCGTTAGGCATCTGACTCTTGATTTCAGCTCAGGTCACAATGTCACAGTTCGGGAGCTCGAGCCCCACATTCGGCTTGTGCTGCAGGTGTGGAGCCTGCTTGGGATTCTCTCTCTCCCGTCTCTTGCTGCCCCTCCCTCTCCCCCTCCCCAAAATAAACAAACTTTAAAAAAAAACACATCAGAGGGCAGATGCACTGAATTTCAAGCCTCAGCACTGACCTCCCTCCCCAACTTCCAGTTTCATATCCTATAGGAATCCAGTTCCTCAAAAGTTTACACCTCTCTATCCAGAGAACATAGCCATCCTACTAGGCGGCGTTTAGCAAACTCAGGACACAAATCAGACCACCCCCTATTTTTGTATATCGAGTTTTTTTGGAATACAGAAGTGTTTACATACAGTGTGTGTGCTCCAAGAGTCAATCAGTTGTAATAGAGACCATATGACCCACAAAAGTCTAAGCTATTTACACTCTAGCCCTTCCCTGAGAAAGGTTGTGGACATTGGCTATAAGGTTTTTAACAATGTTGATATTCTGAGCAAATTAGTCTACACCTATCAACATTTATTCTAAACCTACTGGTCATGTGGCAGCTAGATATCACACACAGGAAAAAATATGAGAGCAAACACTGTAACACTATAGTACCTGCTTTGGGGGAACTTTCAGTAACCAGTCACAGAATAAGAAAATTACAAAGAAAAGAGACTTAAAACTAAGAAATTGTGATCTAGAGAGAATGAATCATATATCTAAAGTTTAGTAAAATAGAAATTGTAATAGTAATATATGTTTAAAAATATGACAGCCTGCGGGTTTCACCGAAAATGTGATTTCCATTTTTTACACAGTAACAAGAGTCTTAGCAGAACAAAAGACTCCACAGACACAGACTCTATTTTCCTGTCTGTCCTACAGCTGGACCTGACAAACTGATTTCCAGACAAGGGGCTAGAAGTTAGAGTGATGCGCCCAATTCCAGCCTCGCTTACTTGAAAAGAATAATTACTTGGGCTTCCTTTCCTCCCTCTTCCTATGGGCTTCCTGATATGGCAGGAACTCAGCTCTGGAAATGAAGGTGAAACAGAGCAACATGTTGGCAGGGGGGGAGGGAGGATCTCCTCGAATGACCACAGAACCACAGGACACAAACTTGCCCCATCAGCACAGACCAGCCAGCCAGTTAAATGAGAAGTAAATAAGATTCTATCTTATTTATACTACTGTATTTAAGAATCTTTGTTAAGGCAGGTTACCCTGTACTCTCATGTATACATATGGGGGAGAAGGGCATACTTTCCAATATGATTTCCTATTTCTGAGCCAACCAACTAGGCATTTCTCTATGCATCTCTTTATACTAGACAATGTTAGCAAACATGTGCAAAAATCTGAGCATTATCTGTTCCTCACTCAAAAAATACCAAGTGCCTAAAAACTTTATAAAAGCCAATTTTCAATCTATTCAAACTGCTTCAAAACATTTAGAGAAAGTTCCCAATTAAAATATTAATGGTATTCCTTTAGCTACATAAATTTCCAAGGAAGAAGTTATCACATACAGACAATGACCTAATAAGTATCTTTCATAGCACATGCCCCAAACAAATTATCTCAACCTTGCTCTGTGGGTAATGCAGTTATCCCAACCTTGCTCTGTAGGTAATGACTTAGCCAATATTCAACCACTCATGTGTTGAAGGGCTGTTGTGATTATGTGTATTTCTACGAGGAAAGTATTGGAAGGTGTAAGAAACTTCATCTGATGACACAAGTATACCTCACAAATTATTGCAAAAATGTGACATCTTCGTCTACTACAGGTGATATTTGGGTAGATGAAAATGAAGAGCAACTGAAAGCAACATGCTACGAGTGCTTAGAAAGCCAAACACAGTAGGCAAGAATTTAAAATAAAAGACTCCTTGAAAGAGGTCAGGCTGTGAAAGGGAACTGAATCCCTTTGTTGCATGTTTTACAAACAGACAAAACTAAAGCGCTTTTGAAGAAGGAAAGGGAATGGCTTGCCAGAAGAGATTTCTATGCATAGGCAACAACAGATGTGGCATTCCAGGAAGAGAGAAGTATCTGTGACTTACGCAAATCCTCCTAGCTGGGAAAAGAAATAGAGAAAGACACAGAAGGACACAAAGATGGGTAATATAAGGGAGGAACAAAGAATTCTCATGTTGTTTTGGACACCACCAGGTATTTGTGTGGAGAGAACTGGAAGATGGGCACCGTGGCCAAAGAGCATGAGCAAAGGAGAGAGCTGTGTGCCTAAGAAGTCCAAGGGGGGTGGGGTGGGGGTGGGGGGGCGAACCAGGTCTGACAGTCATGCAAACGTTTTACCTTTCTTTGAGAGCAACCAGAAGAGTTGAAGCAGGGCAGGAACGACTACGTTTGAGCTCCAGGAACCATGCAGGCTGTTAGTGGACTGGGGTCTGAGGAAGGGTGAGGGTGTAAGTGGGAAAAACCATTAGCTGACAATTGCAGGAGACATGTTGAAAAATTGCAAGGCATCAGACCACAGCAAGAGTGTGGCCACTACAGACGGAGAAAAGCAGATGGACTGGAGAGACATTTAGCAGGCAGAGAGGGCATGGTGATTTAGTGGACATCATTGGGGGAGACAGAGGGACCTGGCTGGCTCAGTCAGTTAAGTGTTCAGTTGTAAGTTCAGGTCCCATGGTAAAGATTACTTAAAAATAAAATCTTTAGGGGCACCTGGGTGGCTCAGTGGGTTAAGTGTCCAGCTCTGGATTTGGGCTCATCATGATCTCACGGTTCATGGGTTTGAGCCCCACATTGGGCTCTGTGCTAA
This sequence comes from Panthera tigris, assembly GCF_018350195.1. Lineage (NCBI taxonomy): Eukaryota > Metazoa > Chordata > Mammalia > Carnivora > Felidae > Panthera > Panthera tigris. The sequence goes on along the minus strand of NC_056660.1, from coordinate 70,770,197 downwards.
TGGCGTGACGCTTGCTTGGGATATTCTCTCTCTCTCTCTCTCTCTCTCTCTCTCTCTCTCTCTCTCTCTCTCTCTTTCTCTGTCCCTCCCCTGCTTGAGCTCTCTAAATAAATAAACACTTTAATGAAAAAAATAAAAAACTTAAAAAAAAAGAATAGGGGAGAGGAGTCAATCACAACATGCACCCTTCTGGCTCTGCCATGCTACATGACTGAAGACCCCACTTACAGACAAGAAACAGGTTAAGAGGAAAACATGTGATTTACTTTGGGCAAGTTCAACTGGAGAGGCCTGGGAGAGTAGACTGATGGTATCCCTGTGGTTAGAGTTCAGAAGAACAGGTCCGTTAGAACAGAGATCCACCCACAACACAGAACACATGGGGGCAGATGCCCACATGAAGAAATCCAGAAACAGAAATGCAAGACAAAGCCAGCAGTATGCAGCTTATCCCTATACAATAACTCAAGTTTGGAAGAAGAAAACATCCTAAAGGAGGGACTGGAAAGGATGAAAATACGAAGATCAGGGTGCAGCTGGAATTTCATTTCCAAAAAAAAAAGTGTTCTTAGGTGCAATTTAGTATTTCAAAATGTCTCCATTTGTAAGCTTTTAGATAAATTATAAATAATGTAGAATCTCGGAGCACCTGGATAGCTCAGTTGATTGAGCGTCTGACTCTTGATTTCGGCTAAGGTCATGACCTCTCGGTTCATGTGATCAAGCCCCATGTCAGGCTCTGCACTGATAATGGGAAGCCTGCCCATGCTCTCGGTCTCTCTCAAAATAAATATACATTTAAAAAAAAGTAATAAAGAAAGGCAATCTAACTTTCAGAATTTCTGTCCATCCCTCCTCCCTCCAGTTAAATAAAAATAATAGTGTTTACTTACAAACTTCCTATTTCGTATTTAACTTTACTAGCTCTCCTGTTACAACCTAGTGATAGTATAAATTTTCTTGTTCCTCTGTGAGGCTGAAGTCAAAACAGCATCAGACTGTCTTCAGGAAACTCGAACATAAAGTTTCAGAAATAATGATCATCTGAACAAAAATAAGATTGTTTTCTGATAGTGATCAATTTGTGATTGAGGACATCAAAAAATTACAATGTATGCAGTTTCAGGGCGCCTGGGTGGCTGTTTGTTGAACACCTGACTCTCAATCTCAGTTCAAATCATGATCTCAAGATTCATAGGTTCGAGCTCCAAGTCAGGCTCTGCGCTGGCAGCACAGAGCCTGCTTCGGATTCTGTCTCTGCCCCTATCTGCCTCAAAATAAACAAACTTAAAACTTTTTTTAGTAAAATGGATGCAGTTTCAGGCACCTGAGTGTCTCAGTCAGTTACGTTTGCCTCTTGATTTTGGCATAGGTCATGATCTCAGTTTGTGGAATCGAGTTCTACATTGGTCCCTGCACGCTGACAGTAGGGCCTGCCTGAGATTATCTCTCCCTGGGCCCCTCTACCCTACTCATGTGTGCTCTCTAAAAATAAAATAAATCTTTTAAAAAAATAAAAATAAAAATAAAGGGGTGCCTAGGTGGCTCAGTTGGTTAAGCATCCAACTTCGTTTGGCTCAGGTCATGGTCTCGTAGTTCATGAGTTCAAGCCCCACGTCGAGCTCTGTTCTCTCAACTCACAGCCTGCTTCTGACCCCTCTGTCTTCCTCTCTCCCTCTCTCTGCCCCTCCCTCACTTGCACTCTCTCAAAAATAAACATTTAAAAAGTAAATAAATAAAAATAAAATGTATGCAATTTTACAGGATAAATGATATGTTGTTTTTTTTTTTAATTTTTTTTTTTTAACGTTTATTTATTTTTGAGACAGAGAGAGAGACAGAGCATGAACAGGGGAGGAGCAGAGAGAGAGGGAGACACAGAATCCGAAACAGGCTCCAGGCTCTGAGCTGTCAGCACAGAGCCCGACGCGGGGCTCGAACTCACGGACCGTGAGATCATGACCTGAGCCGAAGTCGGACGCTTAACCGACCAAGCCACCCAGGCGCCCCAATATGTTGTATTTTTATTACAAATTCAAAGTTGTAAAAAGTGATTTTAGAGAAGTCAAAGGAATTATAAGCAAACATTAATTTACTTTGTGGATATCAAAGAGCAGAGCCACTCAAGCACACAAATGAAGCACGGACTTTCAAAACTATTTCTACTTGAATAGTAAATAGAGCATGAAAACAGACTTTTATCTTGCTAAATGATGTTTCAGGAATAAAATTACTACACAAAAGCATTTTCTCCTTAAATGTTCTCTGAATGAAAGATTACATATTACTATGCAAAATCAAATCATTATGTTTTTCTTTCTGAAGGACTAGAAGATGAAACAATGGCTAATGGCAGACAACCAAAATCTAGGTGCCTCAACTGACTCCAAAGACTACTGTACATTCACTGATTCTAAAGCCAAATGGGGGAATAATCAAAGAACTATTTTCTTCCCTAAAAGCACAAAAGAACAGATAAATGGGACAAATCACTGGACTGTTCAAGAGATATCCTACACATCTGAAAGTTACCATTTTGTACATACTTTTTTTCCATGTCCCAGGAAAGACAATGCTGTTTAAAGCAATCGTTGTTCAAACAAGAAGTCGGTGGCAGAGGTACTCTGAGACATAGTTTATAACTTCAACGATATTATTAATCACATACTCATAAAAATTATGGCTCTCAGTTTTAGACAGGGAATTGAAAATGACCTCTACCAAAGTTCACAAGGTCCCATCTGTATGGGAAATCACCACCAGGCCACAGAAGAGACGACCCCTAGGAGCGGCTTTCTCCTGACTACCTGCTGTTTCCAAAACACTGGCCAGACGTTAGCTGCACACACTGCCAGGATCAAACAGAGGCCAAAAGTCACCGCTTATTTCATGGGGACTCAGAAATTAACTTTAACCAAATTACATCTTTGCTCTCAAGATTTTTTTTTAACAAAAGCTCACAATCCGCTTAGGAAAAAAATTATTTGAACAACTAAGCAGTTATCCAACAAGACAGTAAATTGTCCTTCACAAAACAATTTCTTTAAGCCCTCTATCCTTTAGATTTTATCAGATAAATAATATATCATCACAAATGCATCTGTTTTTATTCCTTAAATAAAACTCCTCAGGTTTGGGAGGAGGGGACACATGCTCCTCTTCACCTATTTTTTAAACTTTTTATTTTGGAACAATTTCAGAATTATAAAAAAAACTCATAAAATAGTAGGAAGAATTATTGCATATCCTTTACCCCAAATATTTATTCACTTATCATTTATTTATCATATTTTTTTCTCTTTACACACACACACAATTCTTCTTAAACATCTGGGGGTAAGCCAAAGACAGGATGTCTTTACCTCTCCACACTTCAGTGTATTTCCTAAAACCAAGGTAACTCTCTCATGTAATCACAGTACAATGACCAGATCTGGAAATTAACATTGATAACAGTATCATCATCTAATCTACAAACCTTGTTCAAATTTCATCAACTGTCTCATTTATGACCTTTACGACAAAAGAAAAACATTTTTTTTTTTTTTCTGGTCCAGGAACTTATCCTGCATTAGTTGCCACGTATCCTTGGTTTCCTTTGATCTAGATAAGTTGATCCACTTTTGTGTTTCTTGACCTTGACACTTTTGAAGAGTACAAGCCATTTATTTTGTACACTATCTTTCAATTTGGTTTGTCTGCTGTTTCCTCACGATTATATCCATGTTATACATTTTGGAGAAGGACATCACAGAAATGATGTGCTATTTTCAGTGCATCATACCTCAAGAGGCATGAGATGTTGATATGTCCCATTACCAGTGATGCTAACTGTGATCATTTGGGTAAATTGCTAGGTTTGTCTATTTTAAAGGTGTTATAGTTCCCACTGTAATTAATTAGCATCACCTGGGGATATACTATGAAACTATGCAAATACCTGTTTCTCATCATATTTTCACCCGCTTATCTTAGCATCTGTCATTGATGATTCTGACCCTAGACAATTTGGTGTTTACCCCATGGGGATTCTTCTATATTTATAAGTTAAAAATCTGCTGTAGAGAAGAGCTGTGCCTCTTGCCTCTTTTATCTTTCTTATCTATTTATATCAGTATGGACCCACAGGCTCTTGTCTTATTCCATGGGCTTTAATCCATCGCTAACATTATTTATTTTGTTGCTGAAGTTTTCCCAGATTGGCCAGTGGGAAACCCCATAGAGCTGGCTCCTGTGTCTTTTTGACATATCATCTTTGAGCACTTGATTACTTTCTTATACAAGATGTTTCAGGCTCATCTTACACTCTTCCGGAAATCAGCCGTTTTATCATGGAGTAGTGGTTCCATTTATGAGACAATGGTATTTAAAAAATAAGATCTGGGTTCCTGGTATGCTCATTGCTATGGGTGCCAATGTTTCCATGACCTCTCAGCAAGCCAGTGGTTCTCAGTTGAGGGTGATTTGCCCCCCTCCCTCATGACATATGGCAGTGTCTGGAAATACTGGGTTGTCACAACTGAGGAAATGTTACTGTCTTTTAGTGGGTAGAGGCCAAGAGTGGTGATAAACATCCTACAATGCAAAGGATACCCTCCTGCACACACAATAAAAAAATGTTTACCCAAAAATGTCAATATTGCTAAAGAAACCCTGAGCTACAGAATTTGTGTATATACACACACATGTGCAGTAACACATTTATACAGTTATTTTTCAATATATGTTAAAAACCATGAGTTTCCACTGATACCTCCAATTTCAACTCAATACATAGGACTCATTTAGAATGGAAATCCTCATCCATTTCCCCATCTGTAACTTCTTTCTCTGACAAGAAGAAATGTCACTCATCTTATCCACAATCCATGTATTTATTTCCTTAATCCCAGAATATACATAAACTGGTTTCAGAACTGCTAACCCATGAACTAGGAAAAACAAACCTACTAACTACAGTTCAATGTTTGCTTCTACTGTTTTTAAGCCTGAGGATATGCAGTTAAAATATGCTTAAAAGTTATTTAAAGCTAGTTTTTTTTTTTTTTTATCTCTCTCTCTCTCCCTCCATCAGTACATTATTCATAAAATTCTGTCCACTGTTGGTATTCCATTTAGAGCTTTTCCCCCAGAATGTCAATAATTTTATTTGGAAATGTTAATGTCAGAATTCTAAAAGTATAATTGGAGAAGCCTCTCTCCTTTATCTCAGGTACTTCATTTCCCATCACCCAATCATTTCTACCAGATGAGGATCTGGGAGGTACACCCTATAGGTCCACCATCTTATTAGCTCTGCTCTTGTGTATGTGTGTGTGTTTCCACAAATAAGCAGATACATGTATATATTCTTATTCCCCCTAATCATCCACCAATATCTAGTCTATTTTTCCTTTAATAAGAGAAATGCTACTTTTTAGCTTAGTATATGGCCACCTTGGTATCAACCACATTGTCCATCTTCCTGGCAGATAGGTATGGCCATGTGATTAAATGCCAATAGGATGGGAGCAGAAATAAAGGGTGCTTTCTAGGTTATGCCCTGAAAAAAAATGGGTGTGAACTCCCCTTGCCCCTGCCACCTTCCTGCTGAGGCTGGATGATGGGCATAAAAGCAGCCACTCTGGAGCCCCCAAATGAAAACCATCTGCTGTGAATCCAAGTCTCCCTACCAGCCCTTGACAATATTTCCTTTTGGGACTATGACATGGTAAATATATTAAATTTTATCTTTCACAGGTCACTGTATTTTTCGTTCTCTTTGTTATAACTGGTTAGACTACAGCCTAACTATGAAGGTCCTTGGGTGGGAAGAGGACTGAGCATTCCAGCAAATGAAAACAACAGTGAAGCAGGAAGGAAGGAAAAAAAAAAAAAAAAGAACATGAGACAAAGTTGTGTAAATGACCAAAGAGTCACATGAGGGCAATGGGGAAATATTAAAGGGTTTTAAGCAGGGTTGGGATTATACTTTAAATTTTATGCTGTTCAAACCAAAGAATGGATTGGTGCAGACAAAGAGTATTTACAGAGAACCTGTTCAGAAAGCTCTTACCTGAGCCATGACACACATAGCTGGAGTATGGGATAGCACAGCCAAAGAAAGGAAATAGAGGTTGTTTAGATGAAGTTACAGATCAAGCCCCCTCAAAATGCCTCAGAAACCACTTTTCTGAGCCAAAGGGTTCACCTTCCTACCAGGTACTTCAAGGATTTTGCACCCATCACCAGAAGGGCTAGGTTCTCTGGCCATCCCTCATCCTTGGAACATCAGCTGACCTAACCACTCTCACTTCCCCAAAACACCTCTTCCAACTCTTTTCTAGGCCACTCCACAATGTTTTCTGAGACTGCTGCTTCATGATTACCACTCAGGTCTACTGAGGGTTCAGTATTTTCATGGAACATTCCATCTATCTCCTTGCCTCACTGAAAACCTCAGTGACCTCAAGGACCTCACTTCTCCAGCAACCTTCACATACCTCCTTGAGATCCACTGTCACTTCTAGAACATTACCTCTTCTAATCCTTGGAGAAAATTCTATTTCCTTGAGGCTTATTTTAGCTGGCCAAAAAAGTCTTCCCCAATTACCTGTCATCTATCGACATCTCTTTTAACAACCCAATATTCGCTGCAGAATTTATGTCACCTGGAAGACGCAGAATTTATGTCACCTGGAAGGAAGAACCTTCCTTCCTTCCCCTAACTCATGTCACCATGAGTATGACCCAGGTAACATCCTCACCACTCAGCTCTTTGGATCTCATTTCAAATTACCTATTCTTTCACTTTAGCCACCTAGTCCCAGAGTCAAACCCTAAAGTCATCTAGTGTTCACTAAGTGCACCATATTCGAAATCACCAACTCAAAATAAATTGCTTTCCAACTGCAACCCCTATCTTTCCACCTCCTTTCCCAAGAGACTTGACTGGACCAATACTGAAACTTCCAATCTAGACTATGAGACATTCTGGAAGTCAGCTGCCCTTCACTCTTACGAAGAGTTAATGATACAAAATATAAAAAGAGCAAGATAATAAAGAGAAATAAATAAAAGCAACGTGTAAACTCTAAGTGGACCATAGGTGGTGTTAAAAAAACAAACAAACAGATAAACAGATATAAAAAGACACTTAGCGAAACTAAGGAAACTTGAAATACGGACAGTATGTTGGACGATATTATGAGATTCCTGTCAATTTTCCTTGGTGTAATACTGGTTTTGTGATTTTGTTGGAAAACGATCTTACTTTTTAGATCCATGCTGAAATATTTAGGAGTCATGTGTCATGACATCTGCAACTTTCTTTCAAATAGTTGAGGAAAAGAACAAGGAGAGAAGGGAGAGAGGAGAAGGAAGAAGAGCAAGGAGGGGGAGGAAGGAGAAAGCAAAGAAAGGTATAAATGGAGAGAGAGAGGGAAAGATGTAGAAAAGCTTAACAATCTAAGTGAAGAGCATACAGGTGTGCAACGTAGTATTTGTTCTTTTTCTCTAGGTTTGAAAATACCTAAAATAAAAGGCCTGGGGGCAATGTATCAATATCAATATATATTATATATAACATATATAGGTATGTATTATGAGAGAGAGAGAGAGAGAGATCTCAATCTGACGTGTATACATCCACATCTTTCTCTGTGCTCATCCAAACACAGTAAAGATACTTCAGGATGGGAAGGTGGCTTAACTGATGTGAGGCTGCACCACACACACTACTCTGCGAACAGCCTTTCTATTAACAATACATACAGACAGGCCTTCAAGTACCGGCTGTGCCGCAACTTATAGTGAAGACGCTATAATTTATCCGGTCGTTCATCCATTTGGTGGACATGATGGTTGATTACAATTTTGGCTACTTTAAATGCTGCTGTCACAAATGTCCTTGTAAATATCACTTCACAATTCGGTCTTTTAACTCTGAAGGATAGATTCCTGAAAATTGCACAGCTCAAAGAGTATGCACTTTTAACATCCAACACCAGATTATCTTCCCAAAAGACAACAGTCAGTCATATTCCAAACAGGCCTGAGTGCGCTCTCTCCTATATTTCACCTCCACAGTAAGTTATCAGTCTTTTAAAAAAAAAAATGCTGCCACTCTGGGGAGCTGTTTGAAGGAAACACAAAGTGAGGTACTCTCAACAGAGTCACTTGTGAGAGTCACCTAAGGCAATGCTCACATTACTTCCAAAGAACCAAAAGCAAAGGTGGGAAAAGAAAAATGCCTCCCCCATCTGAATTCCCACCATAGTTTTTCACTCCAGTATTATGGCGTCTATAAATTTATGTCCTTTCTATATGTTTCATGCCAAGTTTACCAGAAACTCCTTGAAATAGGGCTACTGTCACTCATTCATTAATTCATTCAACAAATACTTATTACTCACTGACCATATCAAGCCCTAGTAATACACACGTGAACAAGATAAACACCATCACTGCGCACATGCACCTAATATTCTTATGGGATAATCCAACATTTAGCAATTAGTCAGGCAACTAATATTTTAATTATAGTTACGGTAAATGCTTTGAAGAAGCAGAACAGTGTGCAATGAAAACAAGTAACCCAGCACACAGTACCAGGAATGACCCCAAATGGGTTTTCAATGTTATCTATCTATGGCTTCATCAATTTCCCATGTCACTGACTGAATGATAATGACTCATGACATATGATCTTTAAATATGCGGTTTTACAACTGTAATGAGAGAAGGACAAAAGAAGATAGGAACTCAAGTTATTGAGCTGGTACTGTGCCAAGCCCTTTTGTGTACCTAACTTCAGTTCATCTTCGCTACTAATTTATAGAGCAGAGGCTAACGCTCCACTTTTAAACGTAGAGTATGAGATGGAGGGAGACAAAGTAACTTGACAAAACTCACATAGTTACTAAAAGGTGTTATGACAGGATAGGAACCTAGGCCCCTCTGATTTCTATTTTATCAGAGTGAACCAAAGGCCTTTTCAAACTAGGCCTGGAAAAGGGCCTGGAAAATACATACAAAGTTAGGAGAATAACAGCAAGCCTACTACTCTGTATTTAAGTCACTTTAATTTAAAAATGTGGTAACTGGTGAACATTTATTACACACACACACACACACACACACACACACTAAGTAAGTAAATTCAGTGGCAAACATTTATTTAAATATAAAAGATGAAAAGTGTACTCTATAAATATGTTAGAGTATTCCTTTCAGAATACAGACAGAGGAGAATACAACGCTAATATTTTGACCAACTACCAATATGCCATGGCACTACATTACATCAAAGCTTAATAGAGATGTGATTTGACAAAATATTCTTACACAAATGGACTATCTCAAATTCATGAATTTACCACTCAAGCTCATTAGAACAAAACCGAAATTAACCAAAATCCAACAATTCAACAACCATAATAAAAATTACAAAGATACTGATGGGGGGAGGAATCTAGAAAGCTCTTACAAATACTTTAAACGCCTCTGGGGATAATATTCCCAAGTACCTTGTTTATGTCTGTATGTGTGTGTAGTTAAACACACAGAGACCAACATACACCCAAATTAGATGTGTGTTCCAAACATGCACTGAAGTATTTCTGGGGGAATACTATTTCTAAGGAAAATAAACCCCTCCAAGCCTACTTAACCAATGTACAGAGAAAACATGTAGCTGCTGCTCATGATGGCTCATGATGGAACATGGCAGAGTTTAAAAACCAGTAAATACTCCACAATTAAGGCTGAAAAGAACTAGAGAATGAGCTAGAAAGAACGTGAAGGGGATTTTTCAAATTTGTATACGCTTTGGATACTGAGGTTATGGATTTTATTTTTAGGTTCACTTGAGAACTGTTTTCCTTTCATTGACAGAGGTGAATCACTAGCACATGAGATTAGATACAATCACTGATTACCTGTTAGTTAACAAATGGGAAGAAAAGAGAGTGACAGTAAAAGGGAAGGGAGGGAAGAAGTTTCTCCAGGTATAACAAAAGAAAAGCTAGAAGAGAAAAGTGATTAAAAGTAATGATTATATGACTTAATTGCCATATATTAAAACAAGAGGAGGGGTGCCTAGGTGGCTCAGTTGGTTAAGCGTCCGACTTCGGCTCAGTCTCACGGCTAGTGAGTTCGAGCCCCGCATCAGGCTCCATGCTGACAGCTCAGTGTCTGGAGCCTGCTTCGGATCCTGTGCTTCCCTCTCCCTTGACCCCTCCCCCGCTCACAATCTCTCTCCCTCCCTCCCTCTCTCTCTCTCAAAAATAAACATTTAAGAAAATTTTTTAATGATCAGGGAAAGGAAAATATGTAAAAATGGAGTCACTAAATTGTCCTGAGTCACTACTGTACAGTTGTACAAACTGTTCACTGCATATAGGCACTGGGTCAAGGGTGCAGAGTAAGGGTTTAATATGCTCCATTGCTAAGCTGGGCTCTCTGTCTCAGGGCTGGATGCGCCCAGAAAATGGAGCACTTTTCCTAATTCACACAAAGTTGTAGTCCACTTGCCAAGCCTTCTGACCTACAGGTCGTGTCCACTCAAAGGGAACCCTTTTGAAATTACATAAAAGCTCTGCATGGACTTGAGAGGCGCTAAGTAATCATACTCCACCAACATTCTATCCCCTCAGCCTCCAATTCTAGCCTCCCAGCTCCACTGTTTTAGTAAGCCATGAAAAAAGAACAAAACTATACAGCCAGTCCTTCCTATGGGAATGTTCGTAGACCCACACTATTCACTCATAATTCAAAGTGAACTGTACTTTAAATTTGATGTTAAACTCCATTATTCTTAAGTTGATGATAATTTATGTTGGACTAAAATGAAATGATCTTTTCAATGCTAATAAAAAGTTGCTAATACAACTTACAACATAATTTACTCCTTAAGGGGAATTAGTATAACTTTGCTTTAATAATTTAAATAAAATGGCTGTGGGGCACCTGGTGGGCTCAGTCAGTGAAGCATGCAACTCTTGATCTCAGGGTTGTAAGTTTAAGCCCACACTCGGTGTAAAAATTAGTTAAAAATCTTTAAAATAAACAAATCAATAAAATGGCTACTCCTGATTCAGTTATCACTCCACATTCTATAGGCCATAGGACTGGACTTTGTTAGACATTAGAACTGACGTCTATGTACATGAGGCGACACTGTTACATATGCTAGAAGACATTCCATAATTTGCTCTAATTTATAGACACAAAAGGCTATTCCCTCACTCTCAAATTAGTCAACCATAGGTCACTATATTTTATAGCTCCATACATTCTTAAGCTTCATACTTCAAAACACCATCAATAACAATAAAAGACAATAAGTAGTTAATTTGCTGCACTGGCCTATAAAAGACTTTAGAAAAAAGAACCATTTCCCATACAATACATACCTATAAAATACTAAATATTTGTGTAGGAAAGGTTATGCACCGTAAGGTTAATTAAAGGATTTAAGGTATATATGTAAAGTATAGGGCTGCTAAGGAAAATAAAATACCTATTCTTAATTAGTATGTCTAATTCAAGCTTTTCTTATTTCTATTTAAATACATAGTAAGCACATTTTCTACTGAATTCTCTAGTTAGCACATCTTCAAGCTGTTTTCTAGAACTGGACACCATGTGTAATACCAAGACCTCAAATATTTGTTTTTACCTCGAATAACATAATTATCCAGTGCATCTTCCATTCTCTTCAGTGCTTCAGTTCTATCAGAACCATATGTGATCAGCTAAAAGCAAATAAAAAACAATTTACATAGATAGATACCAATCTATCTAAAAGTCAAACAATTCATCCTAATAAAAATCAAAATACTTTGTAACAGGTTTCCCAAAACATCCTCTGAAATTTCACAGTAGCTCAATTTCTAATATAAAGTATGTCAATTAAGATTTTTTTTAAAACTCAATAAATATTAGAATCAAGATATTTCAGACTTTTCTCCTACATTCACTATCACAGAAAAGAGCTATTTGAGATAAACAACAACGTAATAAAAATAACCATAAAAAGTTTAAAAGGAAAGATATCAAAATGTGAACATTTGGGATAGAATATAAACATCTGGAATAGTGAAGGATCAGGCAAGATTTTTCTCTCCCTACGAAAATGTCGTTTCCAAGTCTGATACCCTGCATAGCTAACTTTTACACATAACATAGCATAGAAGCAAACTGTTCTTGTATTACAAAAACAGAAGGGTCTTACTGTTCTATATGATTTTGTGCCTATTTATAAGAATCTTAAACAAATTAGCAATTAAATACAAGCAATAAATAATATTTTATTGCTAATTTGCTTGTTAAAATAAGACTTTACCTACTCATAAAATATTTTTCTATTACATTAGTCAGTCTATAGTTTACAATTACTTTGGTACATTTCATCAGCTCCTCAGTATCAACCCAGGTTGGAAATTTATTTGCAGGCCACTTTTCTGAACAGAAATGTATTCATCAAAAAATGGAACCACATATATCAAAATCAATCTATAATTTTTTTGTTTTTTTATTTTTAAATTAAATAGCACTTCTCTAACAAATGAAATACCTAAAGGTCACTTTAATAATGTTACTATAAAAACTTAAGTGGAAAAAAAAATAAAAAAATAGTTTGCTACAAATACATAAAAAGTACTTGGGGGAGAAAACCATCTGACAAAGGGTTTTTAGTAAAAAAAAAAAAAAAAGTAATAATAAAATCGTTCTTCGGGATAGGACAAACAGGATTTTCTAAATGAAATCCCCAGGTTTTGTTGGTTTTTTTGTTTTTTGGGTTTTTTTTTTTAGCGTTTATTTTTTGAGAGATAACAAACACAAGCAGGGGTGAGGCAGAGAGAAAAGGGGACAGAGGATCCAAAATGGGCTCTGTGCTGACAGCAGAGAGCCCAATGCAGGGCTTGAACTAACGAACCAAGAGATCATGACCTGAGCCGAAGTTGGATGCTTGTCCAACTGAGCCACCCAGGCGCCCCATGAAATCCCCAGTTTCAACTACTGCAGTCAGAATCCTACATTTTATGAGATCTTAAGATTCTAATGATTTTGAAAGACCTAAAAATTTGAGCAGCACTGTTAATTTATTCTGGGAAGTCAAATTTCAAAAGACAGGTGGGCAAAAAGACATCTTGTACTCTAACATAAAACTTAATTATGTGCAATCACCACAAGTAATTAGTGATTCATAAAAATGGAAAAGAAATGGTAAAAAGTATGCCAAAAAACATGACCTATCAGCTCAACTCCTTGACATGGCAAGCCATCCATACTTCCACCTCAGGTAATTTCTAGGGATGACCAAATAACGTAATTCATGCTCACTGTATCGGCTGCATTGGAGCCACTGATTAGATAACTTTATTATTGTTGGGGGAGGGGATCATCATTTGATTTGATTGGGGACGAGCAAATGACTGACTTGATTGGGGAGTATTACAAAGTAACATGCTGTTGAAATTTCTCAAGAGAAAGAAAATCTGCTCTGCTTTCACTTTTCCATCAATGCATAATTACTTGTTTAATTACACAGCACATGATTCAGAGAAAGGATCAATTTAAGATTTTTTAACTTTAATACTTCCACTGTCTTTCAGGAGAAAAATGTACAAAGCCATTAAGAAATCGAACTAACTTTTGAAATCATTGGATCATAATAAATGCTAATGTCACTTCCTGGTTGGATGCCGCTGTCAACCCGGACCTGGGAGAAAGAAAGAAATGAAAGTAACTTCATATTGTGCAGATATTTTTCTAACAACAAATTTAATTTCCAAGGAGCAGAAGGATAATTTAATCTCAAGTAACATTTCAACTTCTGGAAAACAGAAAAACAATCTAAACCATATAGAGACCAAATTATCTTGATCTGTTATATATACCATGTAGTATAACGCATTTTTTTGTTCTCACTCTAAACAAAGGAACGAAGAAACTGCAAAAAATAACAACAATAAAACTTTATACATCACTATCCTGGGATGCATTTGTAGCTATTTGATGGTGTCTTCCAACTGAAGCATGGCATGAATGATGCCCCTTCTAGGCATACTCCCCACTGTACCCTTCTGAAAGCTTCAGGGAGGACCCCAGTCAAGCCATGCAGCAGGACTCGGGAGTTCTGCTCATCAGCTCTACAAGAACGCTGGTCCTGCGACTTTCATGTCTGTAACACTTTCCTTTTTTGCCTTACCCTCTCAACTGTACATTTTTTCTCTGTTACTGTCAGTCCCCTGAGACTTTAATGTTTACACAGCTTTTCTCATAGCTTTGCTTTGTAAGGACACAGCCCCAATTAGAGTTCTGATTTTGCAATTTTCATGGGGGAAAAAAAATAGCCCAAGTTCAAAATATTCTTTTGAAGAGCCTGATTGCTGTTAACCAGCCAACAAGTTAGTTAGTACATCGCTGATTCTTGTTTTCATCTCCCAGTTTGATACCAGCAGTAAGGCACAGAGGTTAGCCATGTAAAACTTTTAAAATGAGCAGTTGCTGAGTATGAAATATTTATTAAATTATTGTGCCTAAGTTTTGGAATCTGAGGTATTTAAAAGCTAATCAAAATACTTAAGACTGTCAAGCATGTCCTAGGGGTCTTGAAGATAGAGGAATTTAATCGAAGCTGCCAGAACAGCAGGACTTTGATGCCCAACATCGTAAAGGGGTGGGAAGAGAAGAGCGGAAGCTCACATAGCTCTTCACCTGTGGGAAGAAGCCTTCCTAATAAACAGCAGCTCATCTGTCTGCAGCAAGGCAGAAAAAGGTCAACACAGCGGCTGTTAGGCCTTTAATATTTTAATTTAGGCAATTATCAAGGGACCACATGTAGAACCTCTTGTCTAGGATATCCACATGAGGGTATGATGATGGCTTTATTATACAGTGACATCAAAAGATAAAGCATAGTTTCAATCTTTAAAAAAATCACACTACTATTATTCTCTTCGTAAGGTTTTAGAAGGTAACACTATAACAAACTCAGAGTGCTTTTATCTCTGCATTTGCAAACACAAAAGTATGGTTATTTGTATTTACATTCACATTCATATATGAAAATCTCAATTTTAAATGACAGTCACTCAGCACACTTAAAAATATCCTGGCTTTCTATTTTCTGAAAACATACTTCAGTGCTATGAAATACACAGTGTTGATAAAAACTAGAAAAGAATTAATGGGGCAGCTGTGAAAGCAATAAAATCATAATCTACCCTCTCCCCACATTTACAGAGCCCCCAAATGGCAGCTGGCATCCAACTTAAATAGCAGAAAAGAGCCTTCTGAACTTGCATTTTCTTAATTTTAGTAGCAAGAAGTTAAAAAGCTTATTTTATCACCATGTATTATTTAAAACCAGAGCATGCTTGCTAAAGCTGTGTTTCCAATTGAGATTGGTAAAAATTCTAAGATCTTTGGCTTTAAATATATCCTCCTATTTGCTATGTAAACTGCTACAAACCTAGTGCAGAACTTTAATGTTCAACCCACTGGTAAAATAACATAGACAGTAAAGATTATTTGTTACACTCTTCTCTGGTTCATAATTTAAAATTTTAGTCACTTTGAACAACACCATCCTGAAAGTTAAGTTACCTAGGGCTCTTAGATATAACTATTTCATTTACTAAAATTATGATCACAGAAGGTATGTCATTTTAATTTAAAAATACATAGGGTAAAATCAAGAGGTATTATACATAATCAACACACATCTCTAATCAAACACATGTCTCATTAGCAAATCAACATTTGTAATTTAAAACTGTAACAAAGCATGAAGACTCTGACTTATAATTTCCTGCTTATGTAGTTTTCAAATAATCATCAGCTTTTTTTTTATTTCTAACAATGAATTCAAAGTCAAACTAAGTTGCTATTCCCCGATGGAAACAAAGGCTACACACAAAAACATATATGTATCTTAGCTTTTGCACACAAAGCTTTAAGAATAAGTCAAATGGAATTGTAATCAAATTTCTGAGAACAAAATTACAGAAACTACCAAATTTATAAAATATGGTGATCAAAGACACACACAAAAAATCTTCCACAAAGCCAGAATGAGTAAATTGTAGGCTTAAAAAAGCAAGTGAAAACTACAAACTGTAAGTTAACGTTCAAGTATGTATTCCTGTGACCAAAAAAAAAAAAGGGTAATAACCAAAAAGTTTCCTAAATTAAAACCAACTGATCTAGTTAAAGAGGCAAGGAGGAAACACCAACACCCAGGCACCTGTGTATTGAGGGTCTCAAGCCATTGCTCAGAAAACATCTAGCGTAATTTAAATGTCTTTCTTCTGTATCAACGGTGGACCGTGTGAAACTACCAGCCGTCTCCCACCCTTCATGCTCCATTCACCTCTCCCCCTCAGTCCAACTCCCAGCCCGCCATGTCTACCTGACAAGTGACAGCCCAATCTGATTAAATGCTTCCAAGGGAGGGGACTCGTGGGCCTCCATGACAGGCCAAAAGTGATCACCATGGAGATACATAATTACAGCTGTCAACGCATCTACTGTCCTGCTGACATCAATTTGATTGCTCCCAGCAATAATGATAGACAAAGCTTGGTGTGCACTCTCCCGCACCCAATCACTTTATCTATTCCTTGGTCCATTTAGCTGACATGCAACATTCACACAAGCAAATAACAGCAGTAAGCAGAACATTTAAGGCATTTTAATTGTTTTTTCTTTCTATGGATGGCTCACAACCGCAAATGTTATTACATAAAACTCCTGCTGCAGCATTAATTGAAGAAAGATTTGGTGGGACAAAGACTGTAGGGGGTATAGTTTGTCCATTATCACTTGTACTTTCAACAGGTCTCACGTTTGAAAATTGCAAATTGCAAAAACTTGCGAGGGCAAAATGTTTGACATCCTGTTAGCTATTACAACATGGTGAAAACTTCTAACAACTAGAGTAATCATTATGAATTCTTATTTAATACTTTTTTGTTTGATTAAAAAAATGTTTAGATATGTCCCTATGATACTGGTTTTCTCATCTGCTATTTAACGTCACATAATGCCTGTTAAATCTTTACAATTTTTTTTCTGCCTTCAGGCTTTGAACACAGCATGGAGTCTCCCAGCCTAGAAAGGGTCAAGTCTCTTCAGAACGCATATGGGCAAAAACAATTTAAAAAGTGAAATAAATCATATATCCAATAACATCTTCAAATTTAGGATCCTTCCTGTAATCTTTCACCATCTTCATGCCAGTAATCAGACTGAATAATCATATTCACAGATGGTACCGCCTTGTCATCCACTAGTTAACATAATGGGGTGTGTGTGTGTGTGTGTGTGTGTATATATGTGTATATATATATACACACATACACACACACACACACACACACACACACACATACATACACACACACACACACACACTACCTTAAGAAAAAGGGTATGCCCTTGTTCTTTATATGCAACAAAAACTATTTAAAGAACACTTATTAAATATAGAAGAACTATGAATTAAGTGGACAGTGATCACTTTTCTTTAACTGGTAGAAATATGTACTTCTTAAAGTACGTGACACTTAATAGAATGAGGCACACTTTGTTTTCCTTAATCCATTTCAATTAAGAGGCTGAATTTCGTGACATCTGACTATACAGGGAAGCTAGGTTAGATTTATTGAAAATATTAAAGTAATACAGAAAAGTCACTTCCCATTCTTAGGATCCTGTGATCTTTTTCATTACCATTTTCAAAAGAATTGGGAACATTGTAAACTATCATTTATTCAGAAGTCAGATGTCTCTAGACTTCCCTGTGAAGGGAATTCTGACTTCCCTACACATCACCAAGTACAAAATATTTTTTTAAAAAAATAACAAAAAACTGTGATTTATCCACAAATTTCACTTGTCCTTCTATTTACACCCTTTGGTGTTGACATGCTTTAACATAAAAGTATGACATAAATCAAGATTTTAACCCCTCACTTGGCATTGCAGCTTAATGACTTACACCAGGTAGATGTATTGGTTCTTGGTACTGAGACAATCTCCCAACGGACGGTAAACCAAAAGACTTGTAGGGGTCCTGAAAGTTCAAAGGAAAGGAAGCACAGTCTTTGAAATATAAATCAGCAAAGTAAGGTTAAATATTTATACAATGAAAAAGCATTTATAGATCTATTTTCAACACACAGTATTTACCAAATCACGATTTCCTAAGATCACTGTCTTATACTCACTCTAGATTACTTAGAGAAGTATTTAAAAATTAAAGTGAAATGTAAGCAGAATTGAGCCTGACCTTAGTCATACTTTATTGAAATTGGTAAAATTCCAACATTTTATAAATTGTCTTCAAATGCCTTGGGCAAAAATAAAATAACCTAGGCATTACATCAAAACATCCCCAAGTTCAGAACAGCAACTGTAGTGCACTAAAGATAACTGTTTTTCTTGCTCTCAAAACAGTTCACATATGGCAAAATTGGAGAATTTTGGTTCTTCAAGTAAAGACCTGAAAAAAAACTTTGCACGTGCTATTATTAGATATATGCCCCACTTGTAACTATCTTAGATCATCAGAATAAAAATTAAATGAGTTCAGTGTCATAACAATACCATTTAAAATATGATAAAAAGCAAGAACAATAACCCGGGCAAGTATATTCTCAAGATCCTTGAAAAACATTTCAAAACAACTTCAAGTATTCTTAAACACAGGTACCATTAATTTATTTTTTTTTAAAGGACTTTGAATTCTAAAAGCAAAAGATAGTATTAAATGCTTCCTTGAATTGTTTCACTCATTGAAAAAAGCATTTTCAGATGTTGATTGCTTTATTATCTGATTAATATAGTTATAAGATAATACAAAAGTTTTGGACTGAAAGCTTAGGAGTAAATTCCATAATTAAAATTATGAATGAAAGCTTTGCAATTTAAATTTCAATCACTACTTTCATGTAATCATAAGGTTTATCAGAAAATAAACTTGCGAAAAAATTTAAGTTAATATTAACAACTAATGTGTATGCAGGGTAGGCTCTTAAAAACAAAAAGCAAAAGACAAACAACAACAGAGAAATAAATGATTCTGTTCGTTTCAAATGTGATCTGAAAACAAACAAAATAAAAACCCTGGTCCATGCAAACATACTGAATATTTAACAAAAGCAAGAACATTTAACGAATGCTTTGTTGCCCCTTAAACTGATTGGTGGCTATCTTGCCCGTGCACAGAAATACACAGAACTTAAACAAACTCGGTCTTTTAAAACTATTTTGCATTGCGTCAAAACTGCCCCCTCTTTTGCCTGGTTTGATTCTCTATTACATAAGCAAACACATCACATGGGTTACGAAGCCCTAACTTGCTCTTGCTGTTTAGTTTTCCCTGGTCCCATGTCTCGGGACACAACCACCATGCTTCCTGTGAACATCATTCATTTTACCTCAGCATACACCCGACATTCAACTGCCCAGCCGTTGATGGGAATATCAGCTTGTTTGTGCCTGAGAGGGTAACCCTTGGCAACACGGATCATTTCTTGGACTAGGTCCAGGCCAGTAATGCATTCTGTGACAGGATGCTCCACCTGCAAGGCCAATATCTGCCAGTCAATAGGTGTAGGAAAAGGGAATAAACAGAATAGGCAAGAACAATTTCAGCAGTTCCTGGACAAAATGGGGTTAATTATACATAACATTTAATCATTTTTAACTAAAAAACCGAGAGAATAAAACTAAACAAGCACAATCTAATACAAAGCATGATTTAAAAAAAGAAAAAAACCCCAATGCCTAAAAAGTATTTGTAAACTATCTGTATCACTTGTCTCAGTTTTTAATTAGATGTCGTCCAGCAATGCTTCCCACTTTCAATTCTGAAACTAATTCTTATCTGAAAATTACATATTTAGCTGCAATCCTCGGTATGGCTGGTAATCAACTATTCTGCTACACTTAGCATGGCATCCACAGAGGCAGCTTATGATTTTCCAAAGCACTAAGCTAGCCTGGTCTCACTCACTCTCATGCTTTCACTAACCTGTCCTGACAAGCAACCAGATTAGCGTACTCTTACATCAATGCAGTGTAGCAGAAAGGAGCAGATGGATCCTGCAGGTTGTTTTCCCTTCAGACTTACATGGGGAGTGCTTAGCATGCACAATAGCAAAACTGAGCCAGTGAAATCACTCTGCTTTCTCAGCAAATTGCCGATAACTACTTTGGATGATGCTGTCATGGGGATCCCTGGCCTTCCACACTCACACATGGGATACACATGTACAAAAACATGCACTGACATAGAGGGATGCTAACAGGGATACACATCATTATGAATTTGCTTGATTGCTCGCAAGTTCCTAAATTTAACGAAGCTACAAAAAAGCCACTTATGGCACTGATAAGGAGCAAATGATATGTCTCTCATCAAAAACCTTGAAGAAGTTTTAAAAATTTAAAACTTTAGCCACATCTGTTACTTTAAATACCAATTTCTTTTCTCATAAAAACTAAAGCATGTTCCAAATGCACCTCTTAATAGTTTCTTTATCATGACATGTCCGATTTCATAAACTCTGACACGGGAAAAGGTCAATGAACAAACGAATTGTCTTCCCATCTTCAACTACACTAATTGAAGGACAGGACTTAGTCATTATAATAATCTCGAAGCTTATCATAAGCAGACAATGCCATGGTCTTAAAAAAAAAAAAAAAAGAAAAAAGCTTTGTAAAAATAAACAGATGGCATCCATAATTAGCTCTGTGTGTGTTATGAGTTTGTTTACAGTTTCAACAACATTTTAAGACATTTTGACATAATTTTAATGACAAATCATCACTAAAATAAGCATCTACCCTTTGCAAAATGAACGTGACACTAAATAAAGATCTTATTAGATAGTTCAAAAATTAAATTTTTCAAAGCAAATTATGGTTTTTTGAGAAACAAGATTCTATATGATAAATATAACAAGAAGGGAACAATGTAAAGCCCCTCTATCACTGCTAGAAACAAATCTGAATGGGAAGGCATCTTATCACTCTATTCAAAGTGAGCCTACTATGTGCCAAGGGCTTTGTATCAATACTATTCATACACCTCCATAGGTGAGAAAACAATTTTAAAAGTGAATGACTTAATTTCCTCCTCTGGCTAGTGCCCAGAAAATATACTAGGCAAATCAATATATATTGAATGAATAAGTGAGCAGCAAATCCAGAGACACATCTACAGCAAATGGTAGAGGCAGCGCTGGCATTCAGGTCACTCCAGAGATGGTATGACGTTCCTATTCTCCTCATGTAAAAATGCATATAAAAACATGTAGTAAACTGGGGCGCTTGGCTGGCTCAGTCAGGGGAGCATGTGACTCTTAATCTCGGGGTCATGAGTTCAAGCCCACATTGGGTGTAGAGATTACTTAAAAAAAAAAAACTTAAAAAAATGTAGTAAACATAAACAGCTGCATAATTAGGTGCTGTTGTCTTCTATAAAACACAGTATTATTAAAGTTTAAAGACCCAAATTCATTATAAGGCTCTGTTTACCTTAGAAGACTTTTCTGTAACTGTCTAAGAGAAAAGTATGTAAGACCCATATTAAACGAAATCCAAAAATGGACCCACTTGACACCAACTTAGAATTATAGAACAGAAACAACACATTTTCCAATCTCAATTAGTGAGCTACAATCGTATCAAAATAAAATAATTAAGTAGGTAACTAGAATAACAACTAGCTGCTAAAGGCAAAACTCATTACTTGCAGAACTTAAAAAACATACCCACTTAGGTTCAAGTATTGTTAAAGAAATATTTCTAAATACATTTGAATATAATTCTGAAGTTATTCAACTGGATGTGTGAAACATTTCCTTTAGACCCTGCCTTAGTATTACCAGGAATCTTGTAGGCATAACATTGTTTAAATAACCATGTATAGCCCCATTTCTGAGAACTTGGAAACAGGTTCCCCTCTGCAAGTCAAATTCCATACTTAAGAGATCAGAACAGAGATATACAAAGAGACAAAACAGTTCCCAGGCCAAAATATAATTCAATAGAAGTTTTAAAAATATGTTTTAAAAGGGGGAAAAAAAGGGCAGGGAGTGAGGATCAATGGAAAGTGAAGGCAGCTAACTGGAACGAAAGGTTATTCAAAGAGAGACTCAAAGACTGGTGTCTGGTAGGCCAACAATTTTGTCTTGTCCCACCAGAAGAAAAATCTACATAAGTTTAATGCCGATAAACATATATTCAGAGGACTATTATGTGGAAGGGGGGAAAAAAACCCACAAGGTTTCTATGTCACTTCTATTCAGAAAACACTGATTTCACCTAAGTTAAATATGTTCTTCTTCTTTTTTTTTTTTTTAAGACTCCTCAGACTCATTAATCTGTCAATATGCTTTGGGATTCTCAAGAGGAGGGTATTATACAGCACTTATTCACCCACACACCTGCCTTTGGACGATATCCTATGGGTTGAGAAGTCCATGGAACACACTTTTAGAAACCATGCCCTAAATATTCAAAATACAAAAATGAATTCCCTTATTGTGACAAAAAAATTTTTGAGAACCTGGCTTCACACATAATTTTTCTACCCAGTAGAAAGGGTGCTAGTTCCAAGAAATATATGAATAAGGATACACTAAATAGTATGATTCTGCATTTGAAGATTAATACACTGACATTCTAGTATATAAATCTCATGGTTTAGTCAACAAAAGACCTAAACTACCCCCACCACAAAAATTACACATTAGTAAAAAAAAAAAAAAAAAAAAAAAAAAAAAAGCCCAAAACAAGTCAGAATTTCTGAATCCTTGAAGACAAATTTGTGATTGGGATTAGTGAGAGAATGTGCACTCTGCAGGGTCTGTTAGTAGCTGATAAATCAGTTTGTACTGGCAATGCCCCTATCTCTCCATGATGTTTTGTTCAAATAGGTGCAAACAGCTACAATCATGAAATGTCATACTATGGAACACACAATCGTGCTAGAGTGAGTCTATATAGTTCTATATGCCTACATCAGATGATTGCAAACATCCAGCTTTTTATAAATCCATTTGCTATTTTCATTTAGTTTTGTCTTCTTGATCACCAGCAAGCTGTCACTAATATCTGTGTTTGTGTATAGACCTCTTGCCACTCTGTTTTCAAATGTATTTGTTCCTTTAAATGTATTTCCCCCCCAAAAATAAATAACTGAGCTTATCAAATCCAACAGTGAGATAAATCTGATTTTGCTTCACCTCTGAGTTCTTAATGTATCAAACTTCAACACTAACAAACTTAGAAAAACAAGTCTTTCCAGCATTGGGTCTGCCATTCGCAATCTTTAACCTCATTTTTCATTAAATACAAACAGTGAAGTATCTAAAACTAGTGAGTGAAAGTATCATGAAACATTTCCAGTACTGAAGTAACTCCCAATAAAATACCTTACTGATGACGAAGGGAAAAGTAGTAACTCTACAGTAAAGAAATGCAAGAGACATCAGTTAACCAAGTCAACCTGAGCAGTAACGGGATAAACAGACCTTGCAGGTCTCCTACGTGGTGGTCAGAGGAGGACAGTACATTTTCTGTATACTTCACAAGATACAGAGCCTCAATATAATCATCAGAAAGCAGACAGATGCAACATGAGGGATGTTCTATAAAATAAAGAGCCTGTGCTCATGAAAAAATGTAAAGATCATAGTTGAAAAAAAAAAAAAGACTAACAAACTGTTCTAGATGGAGAAAAAGAGGTATGACAAGTAAATGTAATGTAGGGTCCAGAAAATGGGTTTCTTTTACCCTGAAAGACTTTAGTGGAACAACCAGTAAAATCTGAATATGATCCGTAGATTAGATGATACATAATATGTAAATGTTAATATCCCGATTTTTATAATGGCACTGTAGTAACGTAAAATAATTTTCTTGGGGTGCCTGGATGGTATCTGACTCTTGACTTTGGCTCAGGTCATGATCCCAGGGTCATGGGATCAAGTGCAGCATTGAGCTCTGAGCTGAGCATGGAGCCTGTTTAAGATTCTCTTTCTCCTCTTTCTCTCTCTCTCCTTCCCTCCCTCCGCCCCTTCCCCCACCCCATCACTCAAAAAGGAGGAGGAGGAGGGAAAGAAAGAAAGAAAGAAAGAAAGAAAGAAAGAAAGAAAGAAAGAAAGAAAGAAAGAAAGAAATAAAGAAAGAAAGAGAGAGAGAGAAAGAAAGAAAGAAAGAAAGAAAGAAAGAAAGAAAGAAAGAAAGAAAGAATCTTCTTGTTTTTAGGAAATACAGACTTATTTAGAAGTAAAGGGATACCAGGCCTGCAATTTACCCTTAAATGTTCCAGGCAAAGAAGATATAGAGAGAGAGACATAGATAAAAGGATAAAGCAAATGTAAATGTTAGTGAAAGGTGTTCAGAACATCTTTGTAACACTTTGCAATTTTTTTGTACATCTGAAAGAATTTCACATAAAATTAATACAAATTAAAGCAACATCACTAAAGTTTGTTTTATATAATAAAATATTATTAAAATAAAGATATCTGACTTGATCAACATTTTATCTTCAATCAAACATAAAGATATCTTGGGTGGCTCAGTTTGTTAAGCATCCAACTCTTGATCTCAGCTCAGGTCATGATCTCACAGTTTGTGGGTTCAAGCTCCGCATCGGGCTCTGTGCTGGCAGTGCAGAGCCTGCTTGGGATTCATTCATTCATTCTCTCTCTCTCTCTCTGCCCCTCCCCTGCTTGTATTCTCTCTCAAATAAACATTAAAATAATAATAAAGATATCTGCCTTAGTCAACATTTTCTCTTTAATCAAAATCCACTGTGTTAAATAATCAATAGTAGATAATATGTTCAAGAGGTTTTCTCTGACTTAAACTTTTAAATATTTTGTGTTATTTGCCTAACAATTCCTAAGATTTAAAGAATAGGTAATGAAGTAACAGGCAAGTTTTCCTCAAGAAGAGCAAAATTCAGGCAATTCTAATTATACACTTAAGTTAACCTCAAATGAAAATTAACACTGAGGGAAGTTCAAAAGAGAAAAAAGTCACAGAAAGTATAGAGAAGTCAGAACAAAGAAGTATGTGTTGGCCATGAGAGAGAAGGAGGGTTATGAAAAGTATTCAAAATTCCTTAAATGAAGAAGTATTTGGTTGTAATTGTCAACTGGTAAATGGTGGCCCAATTGCCTAGTCAAGGCAGAAGGTGTCCCCAAAGATGACCCAACCAACATACCTAACATGTAACAGCACTGAAATTTACAAAATCCCACCATATGCATGATCCTGTTCCTTAATACTCCACTCTCATTTTATAGAGAAGGCATATGAGTTACAAAGAAGAGGTATTTGGTGAGTGAACATTAAGAGTATCTAATAATCAGGGGTGCCTGGGTGGCTCAGTCAGTTAAGTGTCTGACTTCGGCTCAGGCCATGATCTCACAATCTTGTGAGCTCGAGTCTGGTGTCGGGCTCTGTGCTGACAGCTCAGAGCCTGGAGCCTGCTTCAGATTCAGCCTGTCTCTCTCTCTCTCTCTCTCTCTCTCTCTCTCTCCCCCCCCTCCCTCCCTCCCTCCCTCTCTCTCCCTCTCTCTCTCTGCCCTTCCCCTGATGGTGCACTCTCTCTAAAGAAAAAAAAAAAAAAAGAAAGAAAAAGAAAATTTTAATTAAAAAAAGAATAATATTCAAATAATGTTTTTTGTAATTTTGCAAAATTAGCGTGATTTTACGAAACATCTTTATTAAATGCATCAAGTCTTGGGGCACCTGGGTGGCTCAGTCAGTTAAGCACCTGACAGGCTCAGGTCATGATCTTGCAGCTCATGGGTTCTGGCCTTGCATCAGGCTCTGTGCAGGCTCTGTCTCCAGCTCTCTCTGTCCCTCCCCTGCTCACAGACTGTCTCTCTCTCTCTCTCTCTCTAATATAAACATTAAAAAAAGAAAAAAGAAAAAAATAAATAAATACATCAAATCTAACCCAACAAATGTTACAAGACTTGGTTTGGGAACGCTCTCTTTGGTAAGCAGAACCTATTTGATTCAACTCAACAGAGTAGTTTAGGTGTAACTACCTGTTGAATTATGAGGAAATTGCCCTGTTATATAAAACTGAGTTTCATAATGGTATTTGGCATAACAGATCCCTGTTCGGTTTGTTGTTATTCCAGCCTGAAAGTATAACAGATGCCATTATTTTTGGTTGTGCTCTTTCGGTTCAGAGAGCTTCCTTGTCCAGAACAGAATCTAGCATACATCTATTAAAATTCTGATGCTCTACCTTCTGAGAATACAGGATTTCAAAATAAAGATCTAAAGTTATTAGATTTTGATCCACAGCACTCAAAGATAAAAAGCACATTGGGAAATGGGCCCCAACATAGGATTCCTGTAAACTCACCTTGAAAATAATGGCTATATTCAAGTGTGGCAGTAAAAACTGAAGAGATTCTATTATAGAGCTTCCCCGAGCTTCCCAACACAAATAACTAGATGAAGAAAGGATAATGGTTTTATGTTATGGGCTGAACTGTGTCCCCCCTCTTCCCCCATTTCATATGTTTAAGCCCTAACCCCTAGTACCTCAGAATATGACTGTATTTGGAGACAGGGTCTTCAAAGAGGCAATTAACTTCAAATGAGGTCATTAGGGTGGGCCCTAATCCCACATGACTAATGTCCTTAAAAGAAGAGATTAGGGGGGCGCCTGGGTGAGTCAGTCGGTTAAGTGTCCGACTTCAGCTCAGGTCATGATCTCGCTGTCTGTGGGTTCAAGCCCCACTTCGGGCTCTGTGCTGACAGCTCAGAGCCTGGAGCCTGCTTCAGATTCTGTGTCTCCCTTGCTCTCTGCCCCTCCCATGCTTGCGCTCTGTCTCTGTCTCTCAGCAATAAACATTAAAAAAAATTTTTTTTTAATGTTCTTTTTTTGAAAAAAAGAAGAAGAAATTAGGACACGAACACACAGCACAGAAGACAGACCATGGGAAGACACAGAGACAAGATGGCCATCTGCAGGCCACAGAGAGAGGCCACCAGAAGAAACCAACACTGTGAACATCTTCATTTTAGACTTCTAGCCAGAACTATGAGAAAATAAATTTCTGCTGGTTATGCTAAGTGAAATAAGTCAGGCAGAGAAAGACAGATACCATATGTTTTCACTCATATGTGGATCCTGAGAAACTTAACAGAAGACCAGGGAGTAGGGGAAGGGGGAAAAAAAGTTACAGAGAGGGAAGGAGGCAAACCATAAGAGACTCTTAAATACTGAGAACAAACTGAGGGTTGATGGGGGTGGGGGAGAGGGGGAAGCGGGTGACAGGCATTGAGGAGGGCACCTGTTGGGATGAGCACTGGGTGTTGTATGGTGTTGTCAAAACCAATTTGACAATAAATTATACATTAAAAAAATTTTTTTCTTCTGGTTAGGCCACCCTGTCTGTGGCACGTTGTTACAGTAGCTCTAGGAAACTAACACAGGAACAAATTTGAAAAATTAAAATCTAGGTAAGAGTCCAGAACTCAAAGACACCAAAATAGTCTTTCAATAGTAGACACCACAATATGCTTTCAAACAAAAACCTAAGTGAAGGTATCTGACCAGTTTACCTATTCACATCTGAGTAATAGAAACTTCTTTCCTTCAACTTTCTAATAAGACTCAATAAATATAAAGGGAAAATATAGCATAGCCTACACTGTATTCTCAGTTTCATATGAGACTGGCTTCAAATATTCCAGAACACTCCAGTTCTGGCTTACTCTAAGCCAGTCTGTGAACCTTGGCCTGACTTTAAAAATAATCAAAAAGGTCAACTTCTGCCCATATCTAAAATGTCCCTTCTGGCAAAAATGTAATTTTACAAATTAGTTACAAATCCATTTTCCCTATTAATTTATCCTAATTGCATCAATTATTCTTTCAATCAACACTCTAACTTCAAAGAAGACCGAACTCTTTTAGTATGGACAATCCTGAATATCTTTAAAATCCAAAACTGCTCTGAAATTAGAATATGGTATTTGTCAGTTACAGTCAATTCTTAGAAATCAGAATTTGGATTGCAATAATTCTTAATTTTTAAATAAGTGAAATAACAAAGAGGAAAAATCAATTTAGAGTTTCTAAAATCCTTCTGCAATATAAAGATACCACATGGTGCAGAATTATCTGATGGGAGGTGGGGGTGTCTCGTCTCCATAGAATCTCATCAATTCCACTTCACTTTCTCTTCCATCCCATTGTGAAAGTAGATTCTGATTTCACTGTGGCAATCACATATGAGCAACTAACTAAAATCTAACAAAAGTGGGAGAATTCAGCTGTCTTTTCTTAAGGATATGGAATAGGCAGCCAGCTGACCACACCTGGGCGTTCACTACTGTAAGATATTATTCCTTTCTACTTGACAGTGTTCCAGTTCTTATCATCTTTGTAGACTACATAAAGGCTGTCTTCCCAAAGAACTAAAATCTATAAACAACCTACGCTTGGAAATTAGCAATTATACACACACACGAATTTGCAAAGGTATATTCAGGGTCCTAACATTAATCTTCTAGAAAAAGGTCTAAGCAAAAATAACGTATGAATGTAACAAACACTTTTACCCATCAGCTTCATTTTTACATTTCCAAGTCTTCTTCTATTCTCCTAGTCTCTTGCACAAATATCCTTATGATAAAAAGATACCTTTCAAAGTGGTTTATTGCAAGTATATTTGTTCATTTGCAACAATGTTTCTGCAGTTAACAGACAAAAGAATAATTTAAAAAGTTATTAATTTGTGGCTCAGTTTGCCATTTGAAAAAAATGACTACTGACAAGCTTTCCTAATAATGACAATAGTAATAGTAAACACGTTAACCACATTTAACAAACATAGCATGCAGAATATCATGGTGAAATTCTCAGGAAGAAGGAGTGTTTAGTCTAAATCAGGCACTTTTCTGAGCATTTTAAATGCATTAACTCATTTAATGCCCATAATCCTATAGAGCACATGCTACAGTTACTGTCCCTTTATAGATGCAGGTAATGAAGCATAGCAAAGTTAAGGAATTTCCTCATAGTCCTACAACCAGGAAGGAGTAGAGCTAGGATTTACTTGCGCTAATCAGAATAGAGGATGTTTGCAATTAATGAAAACAATGAATAAAGGACTTGCCCATTAGTCAGCTATAGCTGTTATGAACCATTTTAGGGTCTAGAACCTCACTAAATTTCTCTCTAGAAAAGCATGCATCCAATTTCAGAGGGTCCACAGATTCCTCCAAAGCTGCTTAACGATATCCAGGTAACCCTGGTTAA
Organism: Panthera tigris; assembly: GCF_018350195.1. Lineage (NCBI taxonomy): Eukaryota > Metazoa > Chordata > Mammalia > Carnivora > Felidae > Panthera > Panthera tigris. The sequence continues at coordinate 70,740,886 of NC_056660.1, read as the reverse complement.
ATATTTCTGCTTTGGAAGATGGCCAAACCAGCACCGCTCCACTCCAAATCCCATGGTCTCTATTTCCCCCAGAGTCAGTGAGCAGTTCAGGATACTGCAAACAGTGATGAAGAGCAGGTGGCTGTGGTCTCCCGTGGGCTGGGGGACACCTGGAGGCCAGCTTCAGAGATCCCCAGGAAAAGATATGAAAGAAGAGGTCAGGGAGACAGCTTGGCCTGCAGAGATCTATGCTGCCAGAAAACAAAGTCGCTAAAGGCTCCAGGAGAGTCCCTGATCACTCGGCTAACAAGTCTGAGTAGTGAATGAATATTAGCTGGATTCTCCTGGAGACGAAGAGAACACGAAGAGATATATGCTCTTCCTGACCTCAGGAGTAGATAAGGCTGTGTCTTCAACCACTCGAAGGACTGCTGCCACTTTGAATATTACAACAAACAGAACTCAGTAGTGAACCCAAAATCAACTACAGTAAAGCCACGGGAGGCAGCTTACCCATCAGGGACAGGCCAATCATTCAGAATAATGACTATAGATACCTAGTGAAACAGAGCAGCTGAGGAACAGGAGGAAAAAAAAAAGCAATGGGGCATTTAGAAACTTCAAGGGTAGTAACACATGCACACATACCCCCATGCTCAAGGGGAATTTCTGGGATAAAATAACACGATTTCCCAACTATGCAACTTAGTTGAATACTTTAAGGAAAAGATGTAGCCATTAGAACTCGAATTAGAAGCCTGGAAGAGCAACATAAATATCAAATAACAGAACACAAGAGCACCTGTTTGGCTCAGTCAGTTAAGTGTCCAACTTTGGCTCAGGTCATAATCGCTCGTGAGTTCGAGCCCCACGTTGGGCTCTGTGCTGACAGCTCAGAGCCTGGAGCCTGCTTCAGATTCTTTGTCTCCCTCTGTCTCTCTGCCCCTTCCCTTCTCACACTGTCTCCCTCAAAAATAAATGTTAAAAAATTTTTTTAAAATTAAACCCTTTAAACAAGACAAAGATATGATATAATGATACAAGGTACACAATGCAAGTAAAATGTCATAAACATATACCTACCATATACAGATATAGATATATAGATAAATATGCAAAGTAAACATTGCTTAAAATGCAAGGACAACTTGCTGCAGAATGAATATAGATGTACACTGAAGTAGTAACAGATGAAATTACATAATGTCTGAGATTTTTGTTAAAATACTCCATCTAAAAGGGACAAAAGCAAGGCTTATATAAAACAATATGAGCAAAGTAAACACAAAGCTAGGTTACAGATTCACGGGACTTTACCATACCACTCTTGCTCTTCTTAGGACTTTTGTATGTTTGACAATTTCCATGCATAAAAGAGACAGAAAAACTGACACATGGAGGAAGAAAAAGAAGGAAGGGATGGGGGCGGGTGGGGAAGGAAAGAAATAAGAAAGACGGAAAGAGCCAAGGAAAGAAATGCAAGAAGGTCCTGAATGCAAGAATTTTTAGAGCAGTGAAACTACTCTGCATGACACTGTAATGGTGGATACATGTCATCAAATATTTGTCAAAACCCACTGAATGTACAACACCAAGAATGAACCCTAATGTAAATTACTGGTTAATAACAATGTGTCAACACTGGTTCATCGATTGTAACAAATATACCACACTAATACAAAACATTAATAATAGGGGGAACTAAGGCTGGATGGGTAAAAGGGTATATAGGAACTCTTTGTACTTCCTACTCATCTTTCTGTAAACCTAAAACTTCTCTAAAAGATAAAATATATTTTTATTTACTTACTTATTTTTGAGAGAGAAGGTGAGGGAGGGGCAGAAAGAGAGGGAGAGCAAGAATCCCAAGCAGGCTCAAGGCTGTCAGCATGGAAACCAATACAGGGCTCAATCCCATAAACCGTGAAGGTCATGACCTGAGCCAAACACTTAACCAACTGAGCCACCCAGGCATCCCTGTTTTTTTAAATTATGATGAGAAATTCTACGTATCTCTTTCTAAATCAAATAGATCCAATAAAAAAAAAAAAAAAGAACTCGGGCACCTGAGTGGCTCAGTTGGTTAAGCATCCAACTTCAGCTCAGGTCATGATCTCATGGTTCATGAGTTTGAGCTCCACATCAGGCTCTGCGCTGAGAGATTGTCTCCCTTTCTCTCTGCCTCTCCCCTGCTCATGCTCTCTTACACACACACAAAATAAATAAATACACTTAAAAAGTATTTTAAAAAATCTAGAAGAACATGAATAAATCATTAACCTTCAATAATCTTGATTATGAATAGATCATATTACCTCATAAAGTATTGACAGTCTACCACAAAAGGAATTAGAAAGTTGTTTAAAGACCTACCACTGAGAAAGATACCAATACAAATGGATTCACATCTGAGTTTTAATATTTAAGGAACACATATTGCCTATTACCTATACAATATTCTCACAGTTTCAAAAAATACATATAATATTAAGTCTGGTAAAGACAGTATTTAAAAAAATAAAAATTCAAAATCATTATAATTAGCTCACAAAATCCAGTAAAACACCAAAAGGAAAAACATTATGTCTAATTAAAATTTATTATAGGAATATAAAGCAAAAGTATCAAAAGAATTCACAATGTTAATAAAAGATAAAAGCTATTTTTCCTTATTAGTAGTAATTGGTAGACAACTAACAGTTTTGGCCACAACTAGAGACAAAGGTAAGATCTTGCAAATTTCTAGAGGGAGAATTTTTTTTTTAATTTTTTAAATATTTATTTTTGAAGGAGAGCGAGACAGAGTCTGAGCAGGGGAGGGGCAAAGAGAGTGGGAAACACAGAATCCGAAGTAGGCTCCAGCCTCTGAGTTGTCAGCACAGAGCCTGATGCGGGGCTCGAACCCACGAGCTGTGAGATCATGGCCTGAGCTAAAGTCAGACACTTAACTGACTAATCCACCCAGGCGCCCCAAGAGGGAGAAAAATTTTTCAAACAAATGGTCAAGAATCAGAATACATCTCAATATCAAAAGTCGAAACTAAAAGAAAGCCGAAAAAGGTCTTCAAGACACTAACAGAAAGTTAATTCTAATCCAGAATTCTATACTCAAAATTCTAGAAAAAAACACAGGAGAAAGTCTTTGTGACCTCAGGTTAGACAAAGAATGCTCAGGTACGACACCAAAAGCACAATCCATAAATGAGGAAAAAATAGTAAACTGGGCTTTAATGAGTAAAAAACTTATGTTTCAAAAGACACCATTAAGAAAATAGAAAGACAAGCCACAAACTGGGAGAAAATACCTAGAAATTGCATATCTGTATCAAGAATGTATAAAGAATTCTTACAGGGGCAGCTGGCTGGCTCAGTTAGTGGAGTGTGCAACTCTTGATCTCAAGGTTGTGAGTTTGAGCCCCACAATGGGTGTAGAGATAACTTAAATAAAATCTTTAAAAAAAATAATAATTCCACAGCTCAGTAATAATAAGGTAAACCAATTTAAAATTAGGCAAAGGATATGATTAGACGCTTTAACTAAAGGAGATAACATGACTGACCAATAAGCACCCAGAGATTTGATATCACTAAGCATTAGGGAATAGCAAATTAAACCCCAAAGAGATAGCATTTTGTATCCACTAGAATGGCTATCACGAAAAAGACAATTAAAAAGTACCTATTCGGAAGGATATGGAAATGTAGAGAAACTGAAACTCTTACACATTATTCATGGAAATGTAAAATGGTGCAGCCACTTTACAGCTGTCCAGACAGCTGGACAGTTTGATAATTTACCACACAACAAACAATTCCATTCTATGTATCTACCCAAGAGTAATTAAATAATTTGTCCAAACTCTTATACCTCAATCATCATAGCAGCATTATTCACAATAGCCAAAAAGTGGACGCAATTAAAATATCCACAAACTTATAAGTAGGGAAGTAAAATATAGGATATCCACACAATGGAATACTATTCAGCAATTAGAACAGACTACTGAAACACACTACACCATAAATAAACCTCAAAAACATGCTAAGAAGTCAGAAACAAAAGACCATATATTGTTTGATCTCACGTATACAAAGTGTCCAGAAATATAAAATATGGAAACTACAGAAACAAAGTAAATTAACAGTTGTCTGGGAGTGGGGATGTAAAAAGGAATGACTACAGGGGCACCTGGCTAGCTCAGTCATTAGAGTATCCAACTCTTGATCTCGGGGTCGTGAATTTGAGCCCCACATCGGGTGTGGAGATTACTTTAAAAAAATAAAATCTTTTAAAAAAAGAAAAGAAATGGCTTCAAATGTGCACAGGTAACTTTATGGGGTGATAGAAATGTTCTATAGAATGATTCTGATGTTAGTAGCACAACTCTGTATATTTATTTAAATTTTACTGACTTGTCTTAGTCCGTTTGGGACACTGTAACAGAATAACATGGACTGAGTGGCTTATAAAAAACAGAAACTTATTTTTCACAGTTCTGAGGTTGAGAAGTCCAAGATCAAGGTGCCAGCCAATTCAATGTCTGATGAGAGTCACTTTCCAATTCATACATGGGAGTCTTCTTTCTCACTGTCCTCACATGACAGAAGGGAGAAGGTTGCTCTCTAGGGTCTCTTTTACGAGGTCACAAATTCCATTAGTGAGGCCTCCACCCTTGTAACCTAATCATCTCCCAAAAGCCTCACCTCCAAATACCATCACCTTGGGAGTTATGTTTTAACATACGAATTTTGGAGGGATACAAACATTCACTCTACTGAGTTTGTATACTTAAAATGGATGAATGTTACGATATGCACATTACACCACAATAAAAACTATTGGGTTTTTTCCCCACAATAAGTTAATACAGAGTCATCTGCACTCATGCAAATTCTCATATAATTTAGGTCCTGTGCACTAGTTCTTAGGAAGCTACCTTTTAAAGATGTGTTCCAGGAAAAAAGGGAATAAACGAATGTTTACGACAAAAATGCAGGAGAAAAGAGATCCAAAAAAGGGAAGTGTAAGGAATCTTCAAGACAAAGTAGGGAAATCTCAGCTAAAAAGTCAAAATGCAAATGTAGAAGGCAACCAGTCCAGACTACAGTAAGTCAAAAGGAACCAACTATTTCTACCAAAAAGTAAAACTGACAGAAAACTCAATGTGCTTGCAAATACTCAAACATGGGACAAGTTTTTGGATAAATAAGTGATAGGCACACAGAAAACTAAGCAAACAAAGACAATTTTTAACAGTAAAGAAAAACTGGTGCAAGAAAGTGAAAGTAATCTTAGGTGACAACAGGACTGCTGTGAATAGTGTTCACACTGTGGTCATAATAAAATCCCAAACACTGAGCTAACCCAAATCATGACATAGTAGACTAGAAAGATGGGAAATGTGCATTTGTGCAGAGGGTGTGGACAAAGTGAGATGCTGACAGAAGAAAATGGGAAATCAAGAAAGACCTGTGTACATGTAGTGATTAAGAAGATATAAAAAATATTAAAAGAATCAGCTAAATTAATTCGAATTGGTCAGAGCCATCAATACGAGGCTCCCCTGTGAGGGAGGGGCAATAACTGTCCCTAAACAAAAGCAAAGAACAAGCAAGAGCTTTCCTCCTGCTCTTCTTTCCCTAGCAGCACTGGCTGTTCCCTCCCTACAGCTATAGTTCCCCACACAGATCAGTTTAAAGAGCCTTCTCTCTTCCAAGTGATTTCTCATCTCTCCTTTCTCTATTTCCTTTTCCTCTTTCTTTCTTTCTGTTTTCTTAGTGAATTTTGGTAGTTACTCAAGGGTTGGTATTGGATCAAAAGTCCAGTAACATGCTAATTCAGCTATCTCAAACCCCAGAATTTTATACCCAGGTGAAAGGAAATTTTTCAGTTATAAACACAACCTTACCACCCATCTAAGAACTCAGAAAATACACCATGGATACCTCTCAAAAATAAGTCCTTGGTTTTAAAAGAAAGAAAAAGAAGAACATATAACCATAAGATGAATCAAAATGAAGAACTGATTAATCATGAGGCTATGGAAAGATGCTGCTGGTGACCATAAAAACAAGTTAAAATACAAAAAGGGAAGACACTAGGAGAGTTCTGCTACAGAAATGTTACAGTAATATAAAATAATAAAAATAGCAAAAATGAAGAGTTAGGGGGAAAAGACAGCAGAATTAAATATAAATATGCCAATTTCCATTCATTTTTGTAAAAGGGAAACAATATATTCTTTCAAATTAAAGTATGAAGAAATATGATGACAAAAACATAAATGGTTTTAATAACCATTTTTCTTATTAAGAACATCTTTTAAGGACTTAATATCTCTGGAAAATTAGAAACATTTATCTAATAGTTCAGCAATTTCATCATTTTAATCTTTTTCTTTGGTTAAATATAAACGAAATAAGTGAATTCTAAAACATCATATAAAAAAATAAGAGTAATGAGAAAGGAACAGTCCTGCTGGATATTGTGTTATAACACAGAGATAGAACATCCCAAACCGTGTGGTACTAGCACATGATTAAACAGAAAGGTTAAAAAAGAAAACAGATCTACATACATATGAGAATTCATGATATAATTAAGGTGACTTCCAATTACTACATAAAAGAAAAATTATTCAAAGATGGTTGTGACAATCAGGTAGCCATTTTTTAAATAGATAAAATCAGGGGCGCCTGAGTGGCTCAGTCGGTTAAGCGGCCGACTTCGGCTCAGGTCATAATCTCGCAGTCCGTGAGATCGAGCCCCGCGTCGGGCTCTGTGCTGACAGCTCAGGGCCTGAAGCCTGTTTCGGATTCTGTGTCTCCCTCTCTCTGACCCTCCCCCGTTCATGCTCTGTCTCTCTCTGTCTCAAAAATAAATAAACGTTAAAAAAATAATAAAAAAATTAAAAAAAAAGATAAATAGATAAAATCAAATTTCAGATGAAGTGAAAACTTCACCAGGAAAGATGAAATAAGTACTAAAAGAAAACATGTAAGAAAAATATTTAATTTATGAATGAGTAGGAAAAGCCTAAGTATGTTATAACACCAAAAATAAGATATTTAAAATGCAACTGTAAGACTTAAAACAAAAAATATCTACATAGGAAGAAAAAACAATATACCAAGTCAAAGAGGCAAGAGGTGAAGAAGGAAAAATAACAAATCACACCTGGTTTTGTTTTGTTTTAATCCACATTTATTTGGTAATCTTGCCAAGAAACAAATGGTTTGTAGATGGGAGAAGAAACCAATTATTTAGTCATAGAACATGTTAGCACTATTCCCCACATCTCAATTCCATATAAGGCAATGTGATAAAGGCCTTATTTCCCTGCGCATGCAGAAGAGTAAGAAGCACAGGAGAGGAACCCCAAAACTATTAAATTCAGGGCTTATGTAAGAGTTGATGCCATATCTGCCCTTCCTTGACCCTGAGGAGAGTGAGCCAACCTGGCTCTAATGTACACCTATCTTTCTGAGGGAAGGGGAAATTCAAATGGCTCTGAGGAAAAATAAGACTCTCTCCAGTTCTGTCTTAAAGTTGCTATCCTTCGGGGCGCCTGGGTGGCTCAGTCGGTTAAGCGTCCGACTTCAGCTCAGGTCACGATCTCGCGGTCCGTGAGTTCGAGCCCCGCGTCGGGCTCTGGGCTGACGGCTCAGAGCCTGGAGCCTGCTTCCGATTCTGTGTCTCCCTCTCTCTCTGCCCCTCCCCCGTTCATGCTCTGTCTCTGTCTCAAAAATAAATAAAACGTTAAAAAAAAATTTTTTTTTTAAAAAAGTTGCTATCCTTCAATCTAGGCACGAACGGTCTTTCTTTGACTAGAAAGCCCTCACTCTAGGGGAGCTCCTGGGTGGCTCAGTCGGTTGAGCGGCTGACTCGGTTTTGGCTCAGGTCACGATCTCACAGTTTGTGGGTTTGAGCCCCGCATTTGGCTCTGTGCTGACAGTGAGGAGCCTACTTGGGATTCTGTCTCTCCCCCTCTCTCTGCCTCTCTAACAAAATAAATAAGTAAACTTAAAAAAAAAAAAAAAAAAGGCAAGCCCTCACTCTATAGAAAGGTGAAAAATATTCACAGAGCATTGCTTCCTCTTAATATCACAAATGCCTAATTGCCTAAAAAAAATAAAGGACACCTACAATAACAAAAGGCTAAGGATCTAATAGTCAATTCAAAGAAAAGGGAATGTGAATCAGTATGTGAAGAAAAATTCAACCTCACTCATAAGAAGGAAAATGAAAATGAGATGCTATTTTTCACTATTAGACAAAGGCAGAAAGTCAAAGATCCTTTTGGTCAGGGAATAAAGAAATAAGCTCTCCTATAAAAGATACCAATAATACTTAACTAAATTACTAAAGCTCACATTTCCCCAGCAATTCTACTTCCACATGTGCAAAATGATGATGTACAGGATCATTCATAATCGCAATATTTGTGATAGCAAAATCCTGGAAAAACTGCCAACAGGAAACTGGTGAAATTCTAGGACTGTACAGCTACAACTAAATGTTAAAAATCATAAAAAAAGAAGATAATGCTTTAAGTTAGATATGGAACACTACCAAAGATGCGTTGTTAAGTAAAACAAAGGATGCTTCCAGAGGAAAATTAAATGGTTGAAATAAAAACGTGGTATGGAGAGTTATTTTTCCAATGTATACTCTTTTGAACCATTTGGAATTTTGTTAAACCAAATATTGCCAATTCTTAGTTTTATCATTAAGATACGAAACTAAAACTATTCAAGCAGAATTACATACAACTTCGTTAATTAAAATGGCATTTTAACAAAATCACGTTTTTTGGTCTTCCGTAAGGAGAGAAGGAAACATCTATACAGGTATGTGTGTGTGAGTAGATGTATATGTGAGCTTCTACTACAGGAAATGAGACATTTCAAGCAAAAGGAATGACATGATAAAGGTACACAGAGGTAACACAGAATAGCACACTTGGGAAAGAAAGGACTCTCTCCTAACTAGTATATCAAGAATAACAGTGGCAGGAAAGAGGACTCTGAGGGAAGGTGGAGAATACAGAAAAAAGGAACCGTAACGGGGAAGCATTTGAATTTTTTCATTAAGCAACAGAAAACTAATGACTGTGAAAACAATCAAACATATACAAGGACAGCATAGATAATTCTGACATATAAATTCTGACCAGACTGAGAACAAAGCCAGTCAACTGAACCAAGCATTCATGCACCAAAAGTGGTGACTTTCTCAGTGTCGCACCTCTTTAAGGAGAAACTATATTTGTATTTCAAATTTCGCTCCAAAAAAAAAAAAAATCAAGCAATGTGATGCTACTCACATTTCTGTTAACCAGAAAAAAGCGTGTTAAGTTCTGAAGCTGGAAAAAGTGATAGCCCAATCAAGATATTTCAAGGAAGAAAACAAAACAAAAAAAAAAGAACACAGAAAATTATAGCCCTCCAGGCTCAAAATGAAACACTAATTAGAGATAACATGTATCTTAGAAGATAAAGAATTTGGTGAATGTGCCTTAAGTATTATAATTTAAGGTTAGTAAAGAAATTTGAAAGAGAAAATCTATTACAAGAACATTTGAATTGTTTAAATATCAGAAAGAAGTCTCTGAAATATGTAAGAATGGCTTTCTGAATACGATGAAATTCAAGGTTCTTTTTTCATGTTCCCATTCAGTTACAGCTTCCACCAAGAAATATCCCAACACACATGCTTCTAGAAAATCAAAATTAATTTGTCTAATAACTGACAGGATTACAGTCACTGGAAGTCAACACACATAAAAAAATAATAATAAAACATTAAATGGGAAAGACAAATGGATGAAAGTGTGATATTAAATAGCATAAAATTAGGTACTATCAGATATAATAGGATAAAACTTGTCACAAAATTAATTTTTTAAATTCATTTATAATTTTTTTCTGGGAGTACCAGAACAGAACTTGCTGACAAGCTATCTAAGACATAAACTGTAAACATAAGTAGTTAATGACTTTGATCAACTGCATAGCATCATTTGACATAATACCAACTTTCAGAGGTCTTATACCAAAACAACCATGGGGGGGCCAACTTGGAAAAACTTTCGGATTGAGATAGATGAGCCAGGAACAAATAAAACACACGCGCGTGCGCACGCGCGCGCGCACACACACGAATAAAGTGTCCTGAAGACAACACTTGTTTTTAATTTTGTAAATTCTGATAATTACCCTAAACAATCTAGTAGCTCTTGCGTCTGTAATAAAATACAAATGTCTTCTGGTCACTTTAAATTCCCTTCAGAAATCATATTACAAACTAGTATTCCCATCATGATATGATAAAGTCTCCATTTTAATAAAAAACGTGATTTCCCAGCTAATTATCTAATTAGACATACTTCGTTACAAAGACATTATTTTTAATCAAAATCAAATTAATCTCCAAAACACAAAATTCTGTCACTCTTAAAGGTATTCACACCAATAAACTACAGGCTAAAAAAGTGATTTCAAACACAAGTATCTTAAGTTTTTAGCAACAACTGCTAAGGTAAATACATACACAAACTCAACAAATATTTACAACATTGGTCTGAAACGCATCTAGATACCATAAATTCTGCCATAATAAATGAAATCCAATCCCACAGTGTAATCTTATCATGTTGAAAAAAGAAGCAAGGTATAAAAAGTTACATATCATATGATCCTGGCTGATTCAGTCGGGATTCAGTCAGAATAGGAAATAGCTCTAGAAGGATGGAGAAGGGATCCTTAGAAGGGGAAGAAGTTGGGCAGGGGGTGTAAGAAGCTGGCATTTTGGTTCTTCAAGATCCATTTGATGCTTCCATGGGTTTTTGCTATAGTAATTTTTCAACTTTAAATTTGTGTTTTATGTACTTTTCTGAATGTGTATTTTAGTTTACAGCTTAAATAAAAGAAAAAGGGGAAGAAGGAATAAAAGCCACCAGTCCTCCTAGACCTTGACTGGAACAGAGGAAGTATGTCTCTAATGTCAAGAATTCCACCAGGAATGCAAGCTGGTGCAGCCACTCTAGAAAACAGTATGGAGGTTCCTTAAAAAACTAAAAATAGAACTACCCTACGACCCAGCAATTGCACTACTAGGCATTTATCTAAGGGATACAGGTGTGCTATTTTGAAGGGACACATGCACCCCCATGTTTACAGCAGCACTATCGACAACAGCCAAAGTATGGAAAGAGCCCAAATGTCCATCGATGGATGAATGGATAAAGAAGATGCGGTATATATATACAATGGAGTACTACTCGGCAATCAAAAAGAATGAAATCTTGCCATTTGCAGCTATGTGGATGGAACTGGGAGGGTATTATACTAAGTGAAAATAGTCAATCAGAGAAAGACAAAAATCATATGACTTCACTCATATGAGGACTTTAAGAGACAAAACAGATGAACATAGGGAAGGGAAACAAAAATAATATAAAAACAGGGAGGGGGACAAAACAGAAGAGACTCATGGAGAACAAACTGAGGGTTACAGGAGGGGTTGTAGGAGGGAGGCTGGGCTAAATGGGTAAGGGGCACTAAGGAATCTGCTCCTGAAACCATTGTTGCACTATATGCTAACTAATTTGGATGTAAATTTTAAAAAATAAAACAAGTTAAAAGAAAAAAAAGAAAAGGAAAAAAAAAGAGTTCCAGGGTGGCAGCCTGACTTCTCAACCTCATCATGGTGGCAGTTCCTTTAGAAGCCAGGCTGGTTGGTCTAGTTCTAAGAGCCATTCCTGAAAGTTACTCTAGGGACCCTTCCTCCCTCCATCTCTTCCAAAGATTTGTAAGCACTTAATCCCTTTCTGTTTATCACACCCACAGCAGTTCTCTCAACAGGACATGAACCCTGACTAATACAGGTCATCAAGAGAGGTTAGGGGAAAAAACCCAAGTGAAATTCCCAATATGGCATATTAACGGTAACAAAGCAGAAGGCCTAGACACTGACCATTAAATTACCCTGTTACTTATCTATCATTCCCAACACATGTCTTAGCACAAGCATAAACATGAAATCTTTAGGACTTTATGAAGTTGACTTGTAAGTTTCATGAAAACAAAAATGGGTGGGAGAAGAGGGTCAAGTATAGAGGCGTGGTGAGGAATGAAAAACAGTTACCTGGAGTCTCGTATTCATTTCCAAAAAATAAAAATTCTTCTTTGAGTCCACAAGGAATTCTACGGTTCCAGCAGAGGAATATTTTACTGCTTTGGCGAGAGCTACGGCTTGTTCTCCCATCGCTCTTCGAGTCTCAGAATCCAGAAAAATGCTGCCAATACAGAAAGATTAATCAACATTTTGAACAAAAGTAATCTTTTGTGTGCACCGTATAAAAATTTTCTTAGAGTTTACTCAGGTTATGATCTCTATCAATTTAAGATTTTATATTATATGCTTTACAAGTGTTTATAACATGTGCTTTTTGTGTTATTAAGCCTAACATGTTTAAATAAGTCAGCTTCAGATTTTTCATAAAACTAATATTTGAACTTTCCACATTATGCTGCAACTTCCATCAGTTTTCGCACAAGTAGTTGTTTCCAACTAGTAAAACTTAAACACATATATTCAAATCTACGCAAGCTAAAATTGGGAGATGTGCCTTCAGTGAAAGGCGAAAGATTTATGCGATTTGAAGAGAAACCAGAGCATGAGATGTGCCTTCAGAAGAACACGTGTGGTGGATGAACTACCTTCCGGCATGTGTTACAGCACTGCCGACTGGGGCTATGAGATCAGTATTAATGAACCAACAACATGCATTTAGCAAGGTGTCTTTCAACAGGAACACACATAAAACAAGGTTATGTCAGGACATTTTCATCAAGGTTATGTAGGGATTAAAATGACCCAACTAGAGGCTCACAGAACGTAACTCTGGGTCTCCCCTAGGAACAATGCTTCAGTATTCACTAATTCAGTGTTCACAGGGACTCTATAAAACATAACTACCACATATAACAAGAACTCATTGTACATGTAATAAATCCTCAAAACTTTTGTTTCACAATACCAAAATAACCCTCCAGCAGGCAAATAAACCTGAAATGTCTTCAATAAACCGTAAAGAAGTAAAAAATACTCAGAGCGATAAGCAACCTCATCACTGCACTCAAAACACAGCAGTAAAGTCAAAATCTAGAAACTGAAACCTACATATTACACTTACTTTACTTTTTCACAAATAATAATACACAAATACCTATCAAGTATAATGATCAGTTCCCATTTTTTTTGTTTGTATTTGTTTTCTTTTTGCTTCCTATGGCTTTAAATTTTCCTTTTTTTCTCTCAAGGAATAGGTGAGTTCAAACAAAAACTTACATTTCCAGAGAAAGAGAGAGAAATGCAACAAAAATAATGATTCAAGTTTCCTAGTCTGTGAAAGGTTTTTTCCCCCACTCAACCTGAGTGAATTTTAAATAAAAAATTAGTCATATTAGAAGCAATAAGAAGATAGCACCAAATTATAAAAGCAGTGTGTCAGAGACTACTATTATTCTACCAGGAATCCTTGTCCCCTTCTACACAACTAGAAGAATTTTAGCAGGACACACAGTTACTTAATTTAAAAAAGACTTTTCCCGGGGTGCCTGGGTGGCTCAGTCGGTTAAGCATCCGACTTCGGCTCAGGTCATGATCTCACGGCTTGTGGGTTTGAGCCCTACATCAGGCTCCTGGAACCTGCTTCCGATTCTCTCTCTCTGCCCTTTCCCTGCACATGTGCGCACGCGCGCGCTCTCTCTCTCTGTGTCTCTCTCTCAAAAATAAACATTAAAAATTAAAAAAAAAAAGACTTTTCCCAACTTCCCAGCAAAGTGCCTAACTCCAGATCACCACCAAGTTAGCACGGGTAAATTTAGGGATCCTTCCTAAAGATACAGATAAACATTGCTTTTGCCTTTTCTTCTTCCTTCCTTCTTACATCCTGATCCTGGGCCATGAGACAGGGGTAGGCCATGTGCAGGCTGCAGTGGGCTGTTCTTCAAGCTAAGCGTCCCAAGAAAACAGAAGTGGAAGCTGGCAGTTTCTTAAGGCCCCTTCAGGCAGCATCACTTCTACACAGTCTATTGCTCAAACAGTCACAGAACACAAAACCAGGGGGAAGGTACACAGATCCCTACCCCTACTCCTCAACAGGAGAAGTGGCAAAAAACTTGGGAACCATGTTTTAAAACCACTATACTATACCATATATTTAAAAACCAGGGGCACCTGGGTGGCTCAGTCAGTTAAACGCCCAACTTTAGCTCATGGCTCTTGAATTTGAGCCCCGCGACGGGCTCTATGATGACAGCTCAGAGCCTGGAGCCTGCTTCGGATTCTGTGTCTCCTCCTTTCTCTGCCCCTCCCCTTCTCATGCTCTGTCTCTCTCCTTAAAAGATAAATACACGTTAAAAGTAAATAAATAAAAACCATTATAATTGAAGTAGGATTTGCTTTTTGCCATTACCCTGTGATTAAAAATCTGCTCATAGCCACATCTACTTTTTACAGAAACTATACACATATATCAAGGCACACTGGCTATGACAAAGTTATAATTGGCTATACTCCTTATCGCCTGGTTATTAAAAATAACAATGTACACTCAAGTGGGATTTTTAAGGACTAAGAGACAACTTGGATATATACAAATACCAACCTAGCATCAAATTAGACATGAAGTTCCATGAAATTGCTATATTCAACACATCTAAAGGTGGCTTGGAGAAGTGCCTGAAAGAGTGCTGATAAATCAAGAAATCTCTAAAAATTATGCTCCAGAAGCCTCTTCATGGTAAGATAAATTTAAAAACTTCAGGATCACCTTTATGAAACTTTCACCAACAGAAGATCCTGGACATTCCACATGACTGGAAACACTAGCAGGGTCTATTCCCTAGAAGCCTGTGGAAGTCATAGCTGGCTATCCACCCAACTCTCTCCTCTAACAAAACCCCACCTTGTTTCCCAAGAACTCTCTCACGTGTCATGCACTAAGTACTGAGGAAGATGAAGTGGCAAATTCTTAATTATAAAAATATACATCAATAGAATCATACCATGTCTACCAAACTGCAATTAAAGCAATTTTAGCCAGTAAAATGGGAAAGGAATGTAAGAAACAAAATCAGTCTGTTATAAATGCTCACTGAGAGAAACTCTTACCTGGGTGCTTCCTCCACCACTTTCTGATTTCTTCGCTGAATTGAGCATTCTCTTTCATTGAGCCACAAAGCATTCCCATGTTTATCACCTAAAACCTGACAGAGTACACTGCTTGAAAAATTATACTGCCAAACCTATAGAGTATGTGCCCAATTAATGTTTTCACCATGCAACAACCATTGGTTTTTACCAAGCACACCTCACAGAACACATGTGCCTCTCAAATATGTTTCTCTTTTGGTTGATGTTAATAGAGGAAAACTATTTACAACCCCCAAAACTCACTAAAATGTTTTAAAAGACTTGAGGAAAAAATTCTCATGTTACATTTCCAATGTACTAGGGGAAATACCACATCAATTGTACAAATTTTGTGAAGGAAACTGAGTGTCAACAAAGGGGAATATATGTTCCAGGTATCAGTGATGCTTTAGGAAAACCATGACTGTTATCACAAACATCGGTTTGTTTTTAACATCATTAAATACCTGTTAGTCAAGAAATGCTATCTTATTTACATCCAATATGTAGTCTGTTATTTATATACGGATGTTTTTATGTGCTTTTTTTTGTTACAGAAAGTGATAAAAAGTCTGGGGTTACCATGTAACACATTATGATTTTTCCCATTTGTAATACTGAAAAATGAGCTGGAACTGCCAGATAAAATAACAGGATACCCAGTTGAATTTGAATTTTAAATAAACAACCAAAAATCTTAAAGAAAATAGGTCCCA
Source organism: Panthera tigris (assembly GCF_018350195.1). Lineage (NCBI taxonomy): Eukaryota > Metazoa > Chordata > Mammalia > Carnivora > Felidae > Panthera > Panthera tigris. Next base: position 70,724,989 of record NC_056660.1, on the reverse strand, counting down.
AATACTTACTAGGACGTACCTTCACTTCAAAACAAAAACCAGTTTATCTGAAATTCAAATTTAATATGTATCTTATCAGCTAAATCTGGTAACCCTAAAACATGCTCTTGGTTAATATTTTTGGACAGAATGCTTGCTTTTAGGAACAGATTAATATATTTTCATGATTAAGAAGTAGATAACTATTATTGAATGCATATGTTAAGGTCACAGAAGTAAAAGCTACTCTAGAAGGCTTAGGCTAGGCAACAATTTTAACTCACTTCTCTGGGCAAGTCACTCTGTTTCCTTACGCATTATAAATAGCAGATAACATCATCTTAATATTTTATATGACTGCTGAAAATATAAAATCAAAAAAGATCATGGTTACAGCAAGTATAACAAACTATGAAATGAGTAGTTAACATATGAATGCAAACTTAAGTTTTAGGAATAAAACCTATCTAAATCTTAAGAATGATCCAAGCAAAGGAAAACACTGCAGTAATTAAATGTCAAAAAATTTGGAATTTGATTTTTAAGACTCAAAGGTGGCTGCATGAAGCATACCTGAAAAATAGTTTAACACTAAATTTATTCTACTTCTTTTCATTCTAGTTGACAAGGGAGTGAAAGCAAACCTTGCGTCCAAGAAATTAAGCCATAACCAAGAATTCTCAGAAATATTTCTAACTATAACAGATTAGATTCATATATAGAATCACATCTATTTTTCCCTGAAGTCTGTGTAGTCTCCTGGTTCTTTTTATAAAGTCTTGCCATTTCCTAAGCATTCAACAAAAATAATTTGACAAGGATTTATTCCACTAAATAAATGAAGAAACTAAGTGACCCGACAATCTAAATAAAAAGTGCTTGTAAGGGAAGTTAATCCTTAAATCCATCATGAATTTTTTTTTTAAATGTAATCTCTACACCTAATGTGGGGCTCGAACTCAGGGCCCTGAGATCAAGAGTTGCATGCTCCACTGACTGAGCCAGCCAGTTGCCCCCCATCATGATTTAAAAAAAAAACAAAAAACTTTTAATATAGCCCTTTACCAATGCGCAGGTACTCAATGTGGAAAAATCTCCCAGAAATACTGCCTACTGAAAAGTGCTTCATACATATCTATATGCATGTAAGCGGCATACATATCTATACTTCACAGTCCATGGCAGATATTCAAAAAACAGTAACAGTGCCTGCTTCTAGGGACAGAAACCAGGGGACTTGGAGACAAGGGTGAAAGGAATGCTCACTTTTCATTGAATGTCCCTTATAGCGTGCACAAATCACCTCATATAAACGCAAATTGAGGAAAATAAAAAACTTCCAAGCACAGATCAGATAGAGCAACATCTCTGTTACCTATTTAAGTAATTACTGTTACCTATTTAAAACACTTTCACCTGTGTTTAAAATTATCACCTAGATTATATGCCATGGCTAATGAAAATAAAGGCTGATGTAGATATATAATTACTTAACACAACTTGACAAAGCTTTATAGAGTATTGGTAATGTGAAAGACATCGGCCTGGTTGTTGGAACCAAACGTGAATAAGACCTACTAACTGCCTTCAAGGACTTCTTGGTCTATTGGAAAAGTCAGACAAAGATAAAATAAATGGTATTCTAATAGCACAAATAAGTGACAGATGGGGAATACAAAGAAGGGGGAATTAATTTTGCCTGTAAGATCTTACAGGAAGGACAGCCTAAGTATCTCCCCTAAATTACAGACTTAAATATCCAACAGTCTACTTAGTACCTACACTTTGATATCTCAACTGTGATTTATCCAACATCACACCCTGATTTCCTCCCCAAAACATGCATCTCTCATAGTTTTTCCTTCCTCAGTAAAAGATAGTCCCAGTCTTCTAATTCCTCAGGCCCAAACCCTAAAGCCATCTTTGATGTCTTACACTTTTTCTTATACATCACATCTGATCTTTTAGAAAATCTAGTCTACCTTCACAGAGTATCCAGAATTCAATCACATTTCCTCACCTCCAATACCAACACCCTGGCCCAAGTTGCCATCATCTCTCACTAAGAATTACAACAACAAAAAATCTCCTATGAGAGCTCTCTACTTCAACTGCTGGTTTTCAAATACTAAATAAGAGCTGGGGCACCTGAGTGGCTCAATTAGTTAAGAATCAGACTCGGTTTCAGCTCAGGTCATGATCTCATGGTTGGTAAGTTTGAGTCCAGTATGGGGTTCTGTGCTGACAGCATGGAGCCTGCTTGAGATTCTGTCTCCTTCTCGCTCTACCCCTCCCCCACTTGGTCTCTCTCTGTATCTTTCTCAAAAAAAAAAAAAAAAAAAGTAACAGCCAATAAATACTGTGTGCCTAGCTTTTTTTTTTTTTTAACCTTGTTGAATGGGGCTACTTATTGCAGTGTCATAGCCTTTCCTCCCACCACTGCAAGCTTGACAAGGAGGCATCAAACTGTCTTTAAATACAGAGGTCTCTGCATCAGGAGAACTGCTTTTAATGAACTGTACACAAGAAGTCTCATCCATAGCAGGGCCAAGTTTGAAAAAGAGATTCTGGTCTTGAAAGGAAGATGTTTATATTCTACTTATGGAAGGACATGATCATTAGGGCCTGAAGAATGGGTTGTGGTAGCTCATATCCAAAGATAGCCTTCACATTCAACAATATATTAAAAGAACCATTCACCATGAGCAAGTGGAATTTATTCCAGGGATGCAAGGATGGTTCAATATTCACAAATTAATCAATGTGATAACCACATTAACAAAATGAAAAAAAATCATATGATCATCTCAGCAGATACAGAAAAAGCATGACAAAATTCAACATCCATTCATGATAAAAACTCTTCAGGTGGGTTTAGAGGGAACGTACATCAGCATAATAAAGGCCAGATGCAAAAAATCCACAGCTAACACCATACTCAATGGTGAAAAATTAAGAACTTTTCTCAAAATCAAAAACAAGACAAGGATGCCCATTCTTGCCTCGTTTAGTCAACAAAATACTGTAAGTCCTAGCCACAGCAGTCAGGCAATGAAAGGCATCCAAACTGGTAAGGAAGAAGTTAAAATGTCACTATTTGCAGACACATGATACTATACATAGAAAACTCTAAAGACTCCACCAAAAACACTACTAGGAGTAATAAATGTATTCAGTAAAGGTGCAGGATACAAAATCAATATAGAGAAATCAGCCACATTTCCATATGATAATAATGAAGTAGCAGAAAGAGAAATTAAGAAAACAATTCCATTTATAATTGCACTAAAAAGAATACAATACTTAGGAATAAAATAACCAAGAAGATGAAAGATCTTTACTCTGGAAACTATGAAATGCTGATGAAAGAAACTGAAGATGTCGCAAACAAATGTGAAGCTATTCCATGCTCATGGACTGGAAGAATACTGTTAAGATATCCATAGTACCCAAAGCCATCTACAAATTTAATGTAATCCCTACCAAAATACCAACAACATTCTTCACAGACTAAAAGCAAATAATCCTAAAATTTGTAGTCAAAGCAATTTTAAGAACAACAAAGCTTAAAGGTATCACCATCCCAGATTTCAAGATATACTACAAACAGTAATCAAAATAGTGTGGTACCGGCACAAAAACAAACACATAGATCAACAGAACTGACCAGAGTGTCCAGAAATAAACCCATGATTTTATGTCAGTTAATCTATGACAAAGGAGGCAAGAATATATGATGGGGAAAAGACAGTGTCTTCAGTTAATGGTGTTGTGAAAACTGGACAGCTATATGTAAAAGAATGAAACTAGATCACTTTTTTTTTTTAAGTTTATTTTGAGAGAGAGTGAGAGAGAGCAAGGGCACGTGAGCTAGGGAGGGGCAGCGAGAGAATCCCAAGCAGGCTCCACACCGTAAGCACAGAGCCTGATGTGGGGCTCAATCTCACAAATCATGAGATCATGACCTGAGGTGAAAACTGAGCCACCCAGGCTCCCTGCAAATGGACCACTTTTTAACACCATACACAAAAATAAACTCCAAATGAATTAAAGACCGAAATGTGAGACATGAAACCATAAAAATTCTAGTAATTTCTCTGACATCGGCCACAGCAACATTTTTCTAGATATGTTCTCTAAGGCAAGGGAAACAAAAGGAAAAATAAACTATTGGGGCTACCACAAAATAAAAAGCTTTCACACAGCAAAGGAAACCATCAACAAGACAAAAAGACAACCTACTGATGAGAGAAAATATTTGCAAATGATATATCTAATAAGGGGTTAATATCCAAAATATATAAAGGACAGGGGCACCTGGCTGACTCAACTGGTGAAGCACGCAACTCTTGATGTAAGGGTTGTGAGTTCCAACCCCCCACTGGGAGTAAAGCTTATTAAAAATATATATGGGGCGCCTGGAAGACTCAGTCAGTTGAGCGTCTAACTTCGGCTCGGGTTATGACTTCATGGTTCATAAGTTCACGCCCCAAGTCAGACTTGCTGCTGTCAGCACAGAGCCCACTTCAGATCCTCTGTCCTCCTCTCTCTGCCCCTGCCCCACTTGTTGTGTCTGTCTGACTCTCTCTCTCTCACTTAAAAAAAACTTGTATAAAAATAAAAAATATATACAAATATATGACAACTACAGTATTTACCAGAACTAAACATAACATTACCATGTAATCCAGTAATATTTCTCCTCAGTATATCTGAAAGAATATATATGTCCATGAAAAGACATAGCAATTTATTCAGCATTAAAAAGCTGACAACAACCAGAAGACCCACCAACAAGAAAATGGATAAATTACAGGTTATTCAAACAATGAAATATCACAGAGCAATTTATTTTTTTTATTCTGATTTATTTATTTTTTATTTTAGAAAGAGAGAGAGTACAAGTGAGAGAGAGGGGCAGAGAGAGAATCTTAAGCTCCACACTCAGCATGGAGCCTGATGCAGGGCTTGATCCCACGACCCTGGGATCATGACCTGAACCGAAATCAAGAGTCAGACACTTGGCCAACTGGGCCACTCAGGTGCCCCTGCAGAACAATTTCTTAGAATGAATAAATAACATACAGCCTCATGGAAGAATCTCAAAGATATGATATTGTGTGAAAGAAGCCAAGTACGTATAACCAAATATATATTGTATAATTTCATTTATATGAAGTTTAAGGACAAAAATAATCTGTGGTGTTAGAGGTCAGAACAGCAGGCACTTTGGTAGTGAAATGCAGGGATTGGCTGGGAAGTGGTATGAAGAAATCTTCTAATGTCACAGAAATGTGCTATACATCTTATATCTATCTATCTATCTATCCATCCATCCATCTCTCTATCTGGATGGTTGCTATACAGGTTTCCATGTATGCACAAGAATTTTATTGAAGCGTACACAAGATTTGTGGACTTTACTGAAGAGCTATGTTATCTCAATTTATAATATCTAAAAACAAAAAACCAACAACAAAAAATCCTGCTAACTTCAGAAATAAATACACTATATTCGACGTTTTAAAACTAACTGATGGGGTGCATGGGTGGCTCAGTCGGTTAAGCGTCCGACTTTGGCTCAGGTCATGATCTCGTGGGTCGTGGGCTCAAGCCCAGCATTGAGCTCTGTGCCAACAGCTCAGGGCCTGGAGCCTGCTTCAGATTCTGTGTCTTCCTCTCTCTCTGCCCCTCCCCTGTCCATGCTCTGTCCCTCTCTCTCTCTCTCTCAAAAATAAACATTAAAAAAAAATTGTTTAACTACTAACTGATTATGTATGTTTGCACATTTTTCCCATTCTGGAAAATTTGAGGATCTAAATGAAGATTTTCTACTCATAAATAATATCTATGTAAAACGGAAATTAAACTTAACAAAACCACAATGACAAAATCTAGGACTTTTACTATGCCCCATCAGAAGGGGCAAGGGCAGCAAATAACCTATTAGTTTTCTGGTTCTCTATTCACACTGAAATGAGGAAAATAATAACCTAAATTTCAGTATGATTTCAAATTTGATATTTATGTTTTATCAATTTTAATTCAATTCATAGCCCTAATGTGTAAAATAGAATGAAGACAATTCTGACAAAAATGACAATTCAGGACACATTATCATCCTCTGTGTGCCATTTCAGGAAACCCAGTTTGTCCTGCTGAAATCCATACTCCCCACAACCACTTTAGCAGTTGGATTAAAATCTTAACCTGAGTAGAAGAAATCATTTACTCATCTCTCTACCACCAGCTCCTAGAAGAATGCCTGTCTCAGTGGGCCAGCCACGCAGACATTTGGTGAACTGAAATAATAGGAATCCAGATGAAGCACTTAAAAAACAAAACAAAATAAAACAAAAACAGCTCTGAAATGGCCAGTCTCAGAAGAGGGCTAATGAGCCTCTGGGCACAATGTATTCAGCCTGGTCCATCTTGGGACTGCTTGTTCCTATGGGATTTTTATATCATTCCCTCTGTTGACCAACATTCTGGCACTCTGACAAAAAGTATACCCAATTCCAAAGGGAAGTGATCAATTTATGTACATTCTCTATTTTGAAGTTATGGAAACATACCAGAACGATTCACAATCATTCTAAATGGAAGAAAGGATGTGTTTCCAATAGGAATAAATGATGTTATTTTGAAGTCATAATAATTAGAAAACATTTTAAAATGTACCAACCTGGATTTCTATATGACGAGGGTTATCAATAAATTTTTCTATTAGTAGTCTATCATCACCAAAACTAGAAGCAGCTTCTTGAGATGAAAATCGAAAACCATCCCTGGAAAAAATTTTTAAAAAGGAAGAACAGTCAAACTAACAAAACAAACACAGCCCTCAATCTAAAAGAAAACAAAGCAATTAAATATTTATCGTGGCTTACTTATGAACAAAGCAAAGAAAAATTCACTTAATGCACAAGTATCTAAATTGACTTGCGGTGAGCTGCAAGTCTTACACTCACCAGCTCTGTGACGTGCGGTCAGTGATTTAATTTCCCTGATCCTAGATTTTATAATGACATAGGAATACCAATACCTAGTTCACTGTGAAAAATCAGGTATTTTTAATAAACCACACAAATCACATAAAATTCCATTTCCTCAACCCAATGTACCTTAATTCTATTATTAAAAAATACAAAAATGCATGTCCATTTGATTCAAGAGTCAGAATATACACACAAAAATGCAAAGGGTCAAACTGACCAACGGCACAACTGGGGCAAAACTACAGCAAAATACTCTGTGAAAATGAACACAGAACAGGAGGATCCTCAAGAACATTTCACGATAGTTTAAATGCACACCTTTATTTAAATATAATTGCCCTCTACACACCCATACAGGTCATGACAGCTTAGTCATTTCTGAACTTGTTCAAAATTAATACTTAGGAAAGTACAATTTTTGAAAATACAAAGTATGGATAGGATTATCGCTTTACATGTTTTATTCCCAAGCTGTAATCATTTAAATCATTAGAATTAAAATATGCTCACTAAATTCATACACTTCGGCTCATTCAGTCTATTAAAAACTCACACTTGCTTACCTAAAACTAAATGAGTATATTATTTTCCATTCACTGATATATTCAGAATATAAAGTTTAATTCTTTTTATACATTATTAATAGTTTATTAATCTTCAAATTAAGTATCTGTACTTAAATACAGTATTAAAATTATTCCAATCTTTTAATTTGCAAACACTCCATCTGGCAATATTAGAAATAAATACCACTTTTGTTTTTGTGCTTAAAAAAATACAACATTGAAAGTAAACAATGACTAGAAGATAAATTCAAAACATATTGCAACAATTCCTATTTCTCAGAGTTCTGAGGGAAAAGGTATCAGGTTTTCTTAGTCCTCTATTACTTCTTTGATTTAGGGGAATGGAGTTTTTAGATCTCAGGAGACTGCAAAGCTCAAAGAAACTAAAGCACAATGAATTATTGTTTTCAATACCATATGACCAACTTTTTATTAGATGGGACATGAGGATTCAGAAAGAAAAACAAGGCACTTTACAGTTTGTCTTTGCTGTAACGACTCAGAGCTTACATCTTGCATTTAAACCAAGAATACTAAAGGTGAAAATCAAAATCACCCAAATAAATTGTCACATTTGAAAGCATCACGGGGATATTTTGGAACTCATGGAAACTGCATTAAAAACATCATTTGTTATACCTAAGTTACACATTCACTCAATACATTTTTACTAATCATGAAACCATGTGCCTGGTGCATATTTAGGTGACAGGAATACAAAAATAAAGCAGAAACTGCCCTCACAGTCCTCGAAATCTAGCAGGGGTATTCCACAATGCAGACATGATCAATTTTCCAGTCATGCCGTATTTCATTGAAACGTGGATAGGGAAAAGAAAGCCAGAGGTTATTATGAAAATATCTGAGTCTACTTTCAACAGCCTTCATGATTCTCCCAATTTAATATACAATAACAACACTATTTTTTTTAATCTTTCAGATGTTCCAAGATTCTAAGACAAGCCATAAATGCTACTTCCCTAAAACCACGAAGGAAAGATGTTACAAGAGGAAGACACTCCTCTGGATAAAATAATAAAGCAATTAATGGCTATCAGATTTTCCTTCCAAAGAAGGCTAAAATTTTTATCGCGTATGCAAAAAATATTTCTGCCTTAAGAAGGGAGAAGGCAAGGAGTAGATGCAGTGTGGCCTATTAACAACTGGTGACTATAGAAGAAAACCCCATGGATATTTTCTGGACTGTTCTCTCAATTTTTCTGTAGTTCAGATTCTTCCAAAGTAACAGGGGATACAGAGGAACTTTTTAAAATAAAGAGCATGTATTATCAAACCAAATAGTGTCATACTTTTATTAATCTCAACAAAGTTTCAGATACGATTTATCAAAGTGAGAGCAGTATTTTAGATAGAAAAGTATGGGTGCACATATTTTTATAAATTTTATCAACATATTTTGAACCAATGTGCCATTTAATGGGTTAAATTATTACCCAAAAAGATGCCCAATATATGAATAGATACAGTGATTTCTGAAAATACTGAATGCTAAATTAAAATCCATTGGTTAATAGCACAGCAAATCTCAATACCTAGAAATTTAAGAGTTATCTTCACCATAAAAGAATATGTTACTAACAGTAAGCCCTGGAGAAATGATGGATAAGCAATCTGAGATCCCAAGAAGAATAATGAAAAGTAAGTGCTAAAGCTTTCAGTGAAATTGCTATGTAAGTGCCATACAAGAGGGCAAAACAGTGAGAAAAAAGTTAGTTTATAAAATACACATCTCTTACAGAACCGTTGTGTTTTATATCTTTATTACATCATTCTTTCCTACCAAGAGGCTGCAGCAGATTGTCTTTTCCAAAGATGGCCACAGTGGTGTCTCCTACTGTCTGGATTTATGCTATATACATCTTTTGCATAATCATGCAACACATGAACTTCTTGTGAAAACAAGGCCAAAAGTGCAAGAAAGAAAATGCATAGGGCTGCACACGAAACAAATTATATTGAACTACAGGCATCAAAATATTTTTAAGAACAAATTTGGGATACAATGTATGGGGTTCTTTATAATAATAAGCTCCAACAACAAATCTAATAATAATCACTGTTACTCAGAGATATCTTCAACAACTGTAATGTGATAACATGTGACTTCCAAAGTGGTACAAAGTTTCATAGATATTACCACTATTGTAAGTCTGTTGCCTATATTGGAGGAAACACTAAATCCCAACTAGAAGCTAGTGAAGAAATAGGTCCTTTTTTTCCCTCATTCAGATGCATAAACCTCTCCTCAATTTCCTGGGGCTGGGAACTCAAAGGTTAAGAACTCCAGATCTAGTATATAAACTGCATAGAGGAAAGGATTATTTTGTCTGTATTCCTGGAACACTACTAAAACAGTGCCTATCACACAGATCCTCAACCAATATTGTCACTCCATGCAATGAGTTTATTCTTACAGTCAGGCTCTGAGCTGTCAGCACAGAGCCCGACACGGGGCCTGAACCCATAAATCTCGAGATCATGATCTGAGCCAAAGTCAGATGCTTAACCAACTGCCACCCAGGCGCCCCAAGACTGGGGTTTAAAGAGCAGTATATGTTATCTCTTATAACGCCACAACACAACTAATTACTTTCTCTGATGCTCAACCAAAGAAACAATGGTGTCCTGAGATAATTTTCCTTTAGAGGTAAAATCATCTGTGCAAGTCTGCAACCTGGTGTTTTCCCAAAAGATTTTAAAGGGTAATAATATATTGCCTTGAGGAAATTTTTACCTTGCTTGTACACTTTAGAACCTAATTTCTGAATTAGGTTTGTAGTGAACAACTTTCACGACGACTGCTCCAGACTTCTGTTTTTGAGAGATATGGGGGAGTGGGGAGGAAAGGAAAAGCAAAGGAACTGAAGAAAGCAGAACGACCTGGAAGACCACATTACTTCTGGGTAGAAAAAGGGCACCAAAAAGCAACATAAGACAATAATTAAGTCATTGTTTATCCCCTCCAACCCTCCAAAAAAAAATGACATAAATCTCTTCTGCCATATCCGAAAATCCATAAAAACACAAACCTACATAGAAGCACCTAAAACCTGTTTGTACTATGCAGTTTTCCCAAAAAGTTATTTTTTAATCACCATGATGTCATCAATGCATTGGATTTTTAAAATTTGGTTTTAAAAGTTACTTTTGATTTCTGAAACTACTAATAAGAAACTGGTCTACATTTACAACAGAGTGCACTGTATATAAAGGACATTTAGTAGTTTCAAATTCAGAAGAAATATATTCCACAGCATAGAATTATTGAAGTAGTTCACCATTTTTATAGACAAGCTATAGAAAGTACACACTGACTAATGCACGAATGAAATCATAACTGCCTTTAAATATATTTGCTTCAAATCTTCTGACCACACTCAGAATATACATCAAATGTTAGTAGCTTTTGCCTAAAAAACAGAATCATGACTATAATTTTTAAAATATAATATAAAAACAAAAAGACAATCCTCCTTTGTTAATGCATAAAAAAGTAAGAACCTTTCTCTAACAGAACAATCATCATCAACATATAAACAAGAAAGTTTTCTGCATAATCTCCATTTTTTCCCATCTAAAAGAGTAAAAATTATCTGGTTATTGTAATTATTCCATTACACTTTTGGTATCTGTTTACTTGTCAGTTTAATAAAACTCCAGTAACTGCAATTTTCATCAAAAGTAGATTTTGGACAGCACCTCACCTGGTCTCTTCATCATCCCAGGCGATTCGCATGCCTTTCCCACCACCACCTGCTGAGGCCTTGATCATGACAGGGTAGCCTAACAGCAGGGAAGAATTAAACAGAAGTTCAGACTTTGATCATCTGGATGCATGAACATGACAACTGACCACATGTTCAATAACACAGAAGACAATAACTAATTTATTTAAAAGTTCCTTTCTTTAGAGTCAGGAAAATAACACCAGTGTAATGATCTCATATATATTTTAAAAATGAGAGGTGATCATTTCGAAAGAAAAAGACTATTTGTATCAATAAATATAACATTTTTACCAGTAATGAAATAAAAAGCTAAGAAAACATAAATAAGTTATTTGACAGAGGATTCCAAAAATAGAAGCACATATAATATTAACTAACTTTTATGACATTTACACACACACACACACACACACACACACACACAATTCCTCCAAAGTACTGTTTGCATGCATCACAAATTAAACTCCCTTTTTCAAAAGTAATGATTTACATGTATTTGAGGTATTTTCATCTGAAAATTCACAGGGAACCCCTGCAGCTTTTATCAGCAAAAACTGACACAATGATTTGGGGAGAAATCAAGTCACATTATTCTATCATGGGTGGAAGCAGAAGGTCCAGGACTCGCTATTATCAATGGAGAGGCTACTGCACTATCCCACTGATTCAACAAGGAATGCATATGCTAGCAAGTGTGATGAAAACACAAAGTAAGACCCAAACAAATGACATCTCCAGCTAAAGTTTGATAAGAGAAAATGACATAAGATTGTTGTTTTAGTATTTTAGATTATTCTAAGGTTTGTGACAGCTTGAGTTACCAAGAAAAGTTATAAAAGTCTCCTTGCTTACAGGTTTCCTGAAAACAAGGTGGATACACTTATGTCTGAGACCACTTGTTTATGATCTTTTCTGAAGAAAACAGTGAGCACCAGGAAGACTCTTCCTGGCCTGTGATGCTCTAACAGCACTACACTCTAGCTATAGGATCTTAGAGGAAAAGGAAGAGAGGGCCAAATGTCATAGACCTTTAGCCCCTAAGCCACAAAACATAGCTCTTAACTTCAACTTAGTTAAAATGGCACTTGCTTTCTATGTGTTTCATAATTAATTCAATTTTTAAAATTCTCATGTTGGTTATATTTATGTGGGACAGTATTTTAAAAGCAATGCTAAGCGCAGTGAGAAAAAAGATTAACAATACTGTTTTTACACTGGAGTGTCAGAATCTAGGAAGAGAGAGGGAAAGTACCCAAATAACTCTGTCACTGGGAATTCAGAAGAGAAAAGTACAACAAGGTAAGACAAAAGCGATTAAGGAAATCATCTTACAGCAAGGACCAAATATTTACATGAGGCTGTGAAGGATGAGCAGGATTTGAACACTTTAGGCAGGAATAGCAGGAACAAAACAGGCAGGGAAGCATGGGATTGGCTTAAGGAATGACTAAAATAATCCAGCTGTAGAGTATCCGCAGGATGGCAGAAGAAAAAGAGAACCAAAACATAAATTAGGGGAAAAATATGCTTCACACTTTTGCATGCCACAGACCCTGCACAAGAGTGAAAAAAAAAAGGAGTATTCGTCTCTTTCCATGCTGTGGCCTCACAGGAATGTCCCATAAAGGAATCAGATTGAAGTCATTCATGAGGAATCAGCCTGTTTTAGAGTAGTGAAGAAATAATACCTAAAAATATCTAAAAATTAGAAATTGGCATGCTTAAGAAATCATTAAAATTTAAATAAAATTTAAATCAAAAATTGAAACAAATGGTGGGGTGCCTGGGTGGCTCTGTCAGTTAAGGGACTTTACCTCAGGTCATGATCTCGCAGTTTGTGAGTTTGAGCCCCGTGTCAGGCTCTGCACTGATAGCTCAGAGCCTGGAGCCTGATTCAGATTCTGTGTCTCCCTCTCTCTCTGTCCCTCCCTCCCTCCCTCTCTCTCAAAAATAAAGATTAAAAAAATTTTTTTTTTAATTTAAACAAATGGATCCATACCCCAAAAAACATGTTATCACTTCACCATCCAAAACTATTTATCCATACAAACAGGAAACAGGAAACCACAAGAGGTAAGCTATCTATATCCCGTATCTCTGTTTTCAGTTCCCTCTGAGGATTAGGAAATGTGCAGTTATTCTGATTTCAGTATTAATCTCATCTTATTTACTATGGACCCTAGTTCAAAATAAGACTGGGAAAGTGTCCTTGGTCAGAAGGAACTAGATGGGGAAACAAAACAGAAAAAGTAACTTGTCAACAAGAAATTATTATATGCTCAGAAAAGATGAGTCATTGTTAGGCAACAAGGTAATACATAATAAGGCAATTACATATGGTCCCCCCAAAAGGAGGCAATGTAGCATGAGACCTGTCAATACATATAACCCAGGAAGACAAGATTCTCTGATGAAACGAACAAGTCAAATATAACACAATTGGGAGGGAAAAAGAAACTGGCATAAGCTAGTGGTGACATTACAGTCACCAACTCAATCTAATTTCTGAACTATAATTGGAAATAATATAAAACTAAGGTTTTATACTCCACTTCCTATGCCAAATAAGTCATTAAATTTCAGACAGAACATATTTTTATGTTGTCACCATGCCATGCAGAAACTAGACCTAGCCATTTCAAGAGGAGGGGAAACAATATTCCACACAGATGATGTTAAATAATATCAAAGAGCCCAGTCCCTCATCCCTACTTTCTTATTGTGTCTCTGAAACTCTAAATGGGGTAAGTCATGGGGGACCAGGAACTGGAAGAAAAGGTAAAAAGATTCAACCAAAAGTAAAAATTCCTAAAAAATCCAAACTAGTCAAGTAGATGGCTGTCACCACTCCCTCACTTTACCTGGTCTAGACCCAAAATTTCCACTAATGTTCTACCCCAATTTATTATCCATTGGAGTACTCACTTCTGAGTACTATGATGGAGTTCTTTAATATTATTTGGTTGCCATAGATTTGAAGCAGAACAACCTCCCTTAGAACAAAACAAATTTCTCTAAGGTTTTTAAAAGGAGAAGAACTCTTGGTATGAAAAGATTGCTTAAAAAAAAAAAAAAAAAGATACCACAGGTCCTGGTGCTGTTGGCAAGTTCTTCCACAGGTTTCTTCGCCTCTCCCCAGATGCCTACTCCCACTACCTGACCTCACCACCCAGTGACGCTCCTGCAAACACTCTCAACTCCAACATGCAGCGAGTCTCCATTCTTTATTTCCCTCCCACCTAATGTTTCCAAAAAGAAACCTACTAAATACTACATGAGGAAAAAAATTAAATATTTAAGGAAGTACAGAAACTCAGGTTACCAAAGCACTATTGCTCCCTTTCTGTCCTCAAACTTCAAGGGCAGGTCTGGTCTCCTGTCCCCCCAGCAATCAACAGGTCTTACTTTCCACCAGAAAGCAGCAATCCTCTTTCTTTCTAACTCTCTACCAAATTCCCATTCATCAACTCAAAAATATACACTCAGTAAACACTATGTGCCAAGCACCAATCTGGCTCCTGGGGACACAAAGGTAAACAATTCAGAAAGTTCTCTGCTCTCATGGCACTTACCATCTAGTGGACAATGATGTGTAAGTACACAGGCACCTAAATATGCATACTCATGCATAAATATGAATATACACACAACACATAAGGGGGCGGGGAGTACAATAAAGACAACAGAAGGATATGACTGGGGGTGATCAGGGTTCCTTTTCCTTGAAGCCTTCTCCGAGAAAACATACTGAAACTGAGACTTGACTGAGCTGGAGCCTGCCCTCTGAAAACCAGTGAGAGAAGAACATTCGTGACAGAAAGAATGAGTTGGAAAGGCTACAATACAGGAGAGGGCAGCAACCTAATGTTGGGTTTGTGAAGATCACTTTGGCTGTTCCGCAAGGGATGAACTGTCTGAGGACAAAGGTGGGCACAGGGAGACTGATTAAGAAGCTTCTGCAATGTTCTAAGGGCGAGCCAACTGTGCTCTGGACGTGGCTGGAAGAAACAAAGGCTTGCAGTTTGTTTTAGAGATAGAGTCAGCTTGACCTGCTGATAGTGTGGATACGGACGATAAGGAAATGAAGGAAGATTCTGGGAGTTTAGGCACTTTCCCATTTTGTTATGGATTACAGGTCTAAAGGAACTTTTTTTTTTCTTTTGAACAACTGATAGCACCACATTGACCCATATAAGACACAATACATTACATAACCTCCCCCTTCAAGCAAAATCTGCCCCTATACTCGGTGTAACAACTTGGTAACTTAAAGCTGGCAAATGATACCTCAGTGATGCAATAGTCATAAAATAAAGAATTTTATGTGGTTCTTCACCTTCAGTTTCTTGAATTAAGATTTCGTAGAATATAATGACTGATGGAGACGAAAAATGGGGGAAAAGGTAAAAAATGAAGTATTTCTTGGAAAATGTCCTATTCCTAATTTGATAGTGTAAATCAGAAATCTCTCCAGCATCAAAGAGAACATATGATGGGGGGGGGGGGGGTTCTTTTAAAAACAGTTGGAAAACATTTATAATTAGGCCTTTATTTCCTAAAAGTAGGGTTCAGAATTAAAAGAAAATGAAAGCTATTTCAGAGAATAGGACAGTCCTCCAGACGGACAGAATAGAATCTCATAATGGAACCTCAGAAGAGAGAACAAAAGAATGGGGGTGGGGGTCAGGGAGATTCTCAGACAGCCAGGAAGGAAATCTCCAGCTAACAGCTGTATATTATAATTACAGGGAAATCAAGTATTATACATTGCATTGGTTAGATTCCTTTTCTCTCCTTGAATAGTTCACTTATTACCTTTTTGATTTGGAGTTTGTGTGTATATTTATGGGAGGAGCTATCCTCCATGAAAGTGATATTTTGAAAAATCCAAACTACTGTTGCAAACAATATCCTACAATTTCAATTTACCTGATTGTCTCATTATTAGATTCAGAATAAAAATCTGTTAATACTACATAACTGAAATTGTACCCTAATTCTTATATCACATCAGAAAGAAAAAAAAAGTCTAATTGTCCATTTCCTGATGAAGAAGTTTGATTGCTTCATTAAGATGGTGACCATTAAATTTCCTCATGAAAAATATGCCATTTTCAGTTTATAATTAGCAGACGATCTGTAGATCAACCTTTGGAAACTGTGAATATCCTATACTCAAACAATATTCCACCCAATAGTAATAATAAACTTTAATGAGTCTTGCTTTATATAATTTTTACACTGCTTATAGCAAAATGAGTTTTTAAAAATGCTGACAATTTTTGCCTCTTCTCACTGTTGTTTCTCCAATGACTAAAAGAGGGCCTGGAGAAGAGAATGCAAAATGTACTTACTAAATAAAATGTATTAATTAACAATTTCAGTACTTGCAAATCCTTTAATTTTAGTACTATATTTCACTGTATAAACACACATTATTCATTCTAGTGAATAGATATTCAGATCTATACATACAATGCTCCCATGAGTATTTCTGTATCTGTAGCTTGGAACCCTGTGCAAGAGGTATATGTCTAGGACTATAACTGTTGGATAGTATGCAACAGTTACAAAGTACTAAAAAATCCAGTTTCTTCACTATTCTTTATCTCCATGATCACAACACTTATACAAACTACCATTACCTCTTTATAGGATGCGTGTAGTAGCCTCCTAACACAACTCTCTGCCACTATAGTTGGTCCCCTCGGACTATACAGTGGTCACTGGAATTCTCTATTTTTTTTTCTCACCTCTCTCTCCAGCCTAAAACATTAAGAGTTTATGTTGTACCAAGAAACCATAGATGTTTAATGAAATTAAAATTATGAATTCAAGGAAAGGAAGAGTGGAAGGTACAAGATGGCTTAACAGAAACTTGTTGAATCACAGTACCAGGTAACGCTATGCTTCACTTGAGTTAAGGAAGCTTATAAAAAAAAAAAAAGGCACCTAAAAGGTATTAATATGAACATCAATTAACTGACCTATCAAACAAAATAAATTTTAACCGCTTTTACACAAAGATAACAAAATCCAAACACAAAATATAACATTCACAATGTTTACAATCCAATCAAAACTTAAGAGACACGTGAAGAGGGATGCCTGACTATCCCAGCCCCATACAGCATGGGACTCTTGTCTTGATCTTGGGGTTGTGAGTTTGAGCCCCGTGCTGGGTGTAGAGAGTACTTAAAAACAAAAACAAAAAACAAAAGAAAAAGAGAGAGAGAGAGAGAAAATGCAATCACCTCATGAGGAAAACAGTCAAAAGAAAAGCCCCAAACTGAAAAACATACAACAGCTATTACAAATTATAGCTATTAGAAACATTGTAAGTATGGAAAAGGATTTAAAGAAAAAGTCATCAACTACACTCCAATTAATTTTTTTTCTAAAAGGAAAACAGAATCATGTTGGGAGAAATTTTTAAAGATTATTAAAAATTAAAATTTGGGGAGCACCTAGGTGGCTCAGTTAGTTGAGCGTCAGACTCTTGGTTTCAGCTCACGTCATGCACTCACAGTTTCATGAGTTCAAGTCCTAAGTCAGGCTTCGAGTTGACAGTGTGGAGCCTGCTTGGGATTCTCTGTCTCCCTCTCTCTCTGCCCCTCCCCCACTCACACTGTGTCTGTCTGTCTGTCTCTCTCTCTAAACTTTAAAACAAAAAGTTAAAATGGGGCTCCTGGGTGGCTGTCAGTTGAGTGCCTGACTTCAGCTCAGGTCATGATCTCACAGTCTGTGGATTCAAGCCCCATGTCAGGGTCTGTGCTAATAGCTCAGAGCCTGGAGCCTGCTTCAGATTCTGTGTCTCCCTCTCTCTCTGTCCCTCCCCACTTGCACTCTGTCTCTCTCCCTCTCTCTCTCAAAAATAAACAAACATTAATTTTTTTAATTAAAATAAAAGAACTAAAAGGAAAAGATCCAACAATGTATAAAAAAGAATTATACCATGACCACATGGGATTTATTCCTAGTAAGCAAGGTTATTCCAATACTCGAAACATCAATTAACGTAATCCATCACATCAACAGGCTAAAGAAGAAAAAATACGATATGACTATAGGAGCAGATGCAAAAAGTATTTGACAGAATCTAGCACCCACTGAGCTCAGCAAGCTACAAATTGAAGTTCTTAAACTTCATAAAGAACATCTATAAAAACCTACATCTAACCTTAAAGTTAGTGATGAGAACCTAGATGCTTTCCTCTTAAGTTCATGAACAAGGTAAGGGTGTCCCCTCTTAGCACTCCTATTCAACATTCTATACAAGTTCTATTTTATGCAATAAGACAAGAAAAAGGTAAACACACTGGGAAGAAATAAAACTCATTAGCAGGTAATAGGATGTCTATAAAGAAAATCTCCAAGAGTCAACACAACAACCAAAAAATGTCTAGAACTAATAAATGAATTGTAACAAGGTTGCAGGATACAAGGTCAATGTAAAAAGTTGATTACACTCCTATGTACCACTAATGAAAACTTGGAATTTGAAATTTAAGACACAGTACCATTTACATTAGCACCCCCCCAAAAAAAATTAGGCATAAATCTAACAAAAAATGTATGGTACCTATATGAGGAAAGCTACAAAGTTCAAATAAAATTAAGGAAGATTTAAATAAATGGAGAAATATTCATGTGTATGAATGGGAAGACAATATTGTTAAGATACCAATTCTCCTCAACCTGATCTACAGATGCAATAAATCCCAAACAAAATCCCAGCAAGTTATTTTGTGGATATCAACAAACTGATTTTAATATTTATACAGAAAACAAAAGGCCCAGAATCACTAACAGTAAAGAAAAATAACAATTTCAAAATATTGATATAGGGCCAACTAGATGGCCCAGTTGGTTGAGCGTCCAACTCTTGATTTCAGCCCATTTCATGACCCAGCGTCATGGGGTTGAACTCTGCATCAGGCTCTGCACAGACTGTGGAGCCTACTTGAGATTCATTCTCATTCTCTCTCTCTCTCTCTCTCTCTCTCTCCCCCCTCCCCGTCCCCTGCTTGTACTCTTGAAAATAATTTTTTTAAGTTATTTAAAAGACAAAGATTGACACTACCCAACTTCAAGACTTCTTATAAAGCTATAGTCAGCATGGTATTGGTAAAAGAACAAATTAATCAATGGAATAGAATAAAGAGACCAAAAACAGACACACGTGAATAGAGTCAACTGATCTCTGGCAAAGAAGCAAAAGCAATAGCAATTCAACAAAGGAAAGTCTCTTCAACAAATAGTGCTAGAACTGGACATCCATACACACACAAAAAACTAATCTAGACACAATCCTTAAAAGGTAACTCAAAGTGGGTCTTAGACCTGAATACAGAAACAACCAAAGTTCTAGAAGATGAATGACCTAGATGTTCTAGATGACCCTGGGTTTGACAATGAGTTTTTAAAATAAAAAAAATTTTTTTTCAATGTTTATTCATTTTTGAGAGACAGAAAGAGACAGAGCATGAGCAGGGAGGGGCAGTGAGAGAGGGAGACACAGAATCCAAAGCAGGCCCCAGGCTCTGAGCTGTCAGCACAGAGCCCAACACGGGGCTCAAACTCACAAACCGTAAGATCATGACCTGAACCAAAGTCAGACACTTAACCGACTGGGCCACCCTGGCACCCGACAATGAGTTACATGAAGTTACAATGAGATACAACATCCAAAGCACAATCCATCAGAGAAAAACATTGATAAATATGTTCAAAACATGTATCTGATAAAGAACTTGTATCTAAAATAGAGTTCTTAAAACCCAACAGTAAGAAAACCCAATGTAAAATCAGCAAAAGAGGTGCGTGGGTGGCTCAGTCAGTCGAGCGTCCAACTCTTCATTTCGGCTCAGGTCACGATCCCAGGGTGATGGCATCAAGCCCCACATTGGGCTCTGTGCTGAGCATGCAGCCTGCTTGAGATTCTCTCTCTCCCCCACTCTATCCCTCTCCCCAGTTCCCACTCTTTCTCTCTTAAAAAAAAAAAAAATCAGTAAAAGATTTGAAGACACACCTCTATAAAGAAGAATGTAAAGATGGCAAACATAGAAAAAGACGCTCACATCTTTGCATTCAGGGAAATGCAAATTAAAACAAGATACTATATTCCTATTAGAATGGCTAATAACAAAAACATGCACAATATCAAAAGCTATCTGGGATGTAAAGCAACAGGAGAGCAACAGGAATGCATATTCACTGCTGGTGTGCATGTAAAATAATCTTACCCTACAACCCAGTAGTCAGAGTCCTGGGTATATACCCAACTAAGTTGAAAATTCATGTCCACACAAAAACCCGCATACAAAAACTTTGTCCACAATTGCCAAAAACTGGAAACAACCAAGATCTCTTTCAAAACGTGAATGGATAAACAATCTGTTGTATATCCATACAATAGAATATTATTCAATAATTAGAAGAAATGAGCTATCAAGCCACAAAAAGACATGGAGGAACTTTTACATACATACAGCTAAGTGAAAAAAAAAGCCCATCTGAAAAGGCTACATACTGTATGATTCCAACTATATGACACTCTGGAAAAGGCAAAAGCATAGAGGTAGTAAGCAGTGTTTCCCAAGGGTTGCAGGGGTAGGGAGAGGAGGGTTGAAAACATGAAGCACAAGGGAAACTATTTTGTATGAAACTATAACGGTAGAATCGAGTCATTATGCATTTGTCAAAACACATAGAACTACACAATGCAAACAGGGAACCTTACTGTAAACTGTGGACTGTAGTTAATAATGTATCAAGGTTGGTTTGTTAATTGTAACAAATGCACCACACTAACACCAAGTGTTAACAATTGGGGAAACTGCAGTGTGCTGGGGGTGGGGATGTATATAGAACTGCATGTACTTAACGATGTGTTCAATTATTCTGCAAATCTAAAATGGTGCTTAAAAAATAATTAAGTCTATTAATCATTTAAAGGGGGACAAACATTTGAAAAGACAGTTCACAAAAGAAGATTAATGAATGTGAAAGCATTAGGCATGCGAAAATATACTCATATTATGTATTAGGTATTAAGGAAATATAATTATAATCACACTGAAATAAAACTTACACATCCATCAGAATAACTAAAGTTAAAAAGACAGGCAATGTTAAGAGTTTTTCTGGAATAACTGGAACTCTCAAACACTTTTGTGGAAATGTAAAATGGAGGAAGGGACATTTTCAAAAAGGATAACAATGTTCTAGATCTTAATTTTGGCTGCATTTATTAAAATTCACTAAGGTATACACTTAAAATAGCTAGGCTCTATTCTTCATAAAATGTACATCAATAAAAACGATTTTAGGAAGCAGACAAAAAGAACAGATCGCCATTAAGTAACAAAAATTAGAGCTATCTCTTCAACAGCTACAGAACACAGCACAACCATTTCAGCACTATGCTGACAGAAAACCTCTATCAGTCTAGATTTGCACATGTGGCAAAACATCTTTCAAGAAAGAACACAAAATAGGGGCACCTGCGTGGTTCAGTGGGTTGGGCATTCAACTCTTGATTTCAGCTTAGTTCATCATCTTACAGTTCATGAGACTGAGCCCTGCATTGGGCTCCATGCTAAAAGCACAGGGCCTACTTGGGATTCTCTCTCTCCCTCTCTCTCTGCCCCTCCCCAACTTGTGCACAAGTGTGCTCGCGCGCTCTCTCTCTCTCTCTCTCTCAAAAATAAACAAACATTAAAAAAAAAAAAAAGGACACTGCTAATCTGAATAGAAACAAAACAAACATCAGTCTATATACTTTCAAGAGATACACCTAAAACAATGGTTCACTGGTTGATTGAAAAGTTGGAGGAACATACAAAGAAAAGACCAAAATAAGGTGGCTTAGACATATTATCATCACATAAAATCATATTTAAAAGCCAAAAAGTCACTACACTTCGCTAAGAAGTAAAATTAGCCAAGAAGATACATGTTATGCTGTTATATTACTTATTAACTTATCTTAAGAATATACAGACCTTAACAAGCAAGGAAAAACTGAAAAATCCACTCTTTTACAAATTGATCATATAATCATATAATCATATAATCAAAACATCACTAGAATATTTGAACATCCTAACAGGTAGTGCTGACCTACTGGTTATCTATAAAATACAGCATAATTTGAGAATATACATTATTTTCAGGCACGGATGTAAGATGTAAAGTGACTTATGCCTTGGCCATAAGGTAATTCTTATCAAATAAGATTCTAAATAAAAAAGATCATATTCATTTAACAGAAAGCAATTAAGTTAGAAATCAATAAAATAAGCAGTGCCTGGGTGGCTCAGTCAGTTAACTGTTCGACTCCTGATTTCGGCTCAGGTCATAATCTCACAGTTCACGGGACCTACCTCTGCATGAGGCTCCTTAGAATTTTCTCTCTCTCCCTTTCTCTCTGCCTCTCCCCTGTTCATGTTCACTCACTCACTCTCTCTCAAAAATAAGTAAACATTAAAAAAAAAAAAAGAAATCAATAATACAAAAAGTAGAAAATTTTCAGTTATTTTAAAATGCATTCTTAAAAAACACAGTCAAAAACCATAATAGAAATCTGGGGCGCCTGGCTGGCTCATTCAGGAGAGCATTCAATTCCTGATCTCAGGGTTGTGGGTTTGAGCCCCATGTTGGGTATAGAAACAGAAAAGAAAAAAGAAAAAGAGAAAAGAAAAAGACAAGAAAAGGAAAAAAAGACAAAAGGAGAGAGAAGAGAGAGAAACAGAGAGACAGAAATCTGAAAATACCCAGATATGAACAATTACGAAAAATACATATCAAAACTGTGAAATAGGGTTTCCAATTCAGATCATCACTTTAGGCCATTCTGCCAGCTGCTGGAAATATTATTGGCAACCAACAGCTGACTTGTCCTCAGCTTTCTGCCCAATCTTAGGGACAGCCCACACCCAATGGTGAGCTGACACCGGTGTACAAAGGCTCAATGTCATTGAAACAGTTATAAAAAACCAACTCAATATTCAGAACTCTCTGTAGGGTCAGCTAAGTCCTTTGTTGAGTCTGCGTCTCAACTCAACTCCTCTTTCAGTCCGGAGTCTTTCACTCCTTCACATATACTGGTCCCAAGTGTATTTCTGCAATAAACTTCCAGAATCTGTTTCCAAAGGAATTCCACCTATTACAAAGGAATACATCTGAAAGACTATTACAGTGATCAGAGCAAGAGGTGACAGGAGCTTAAACAGAAAAAGGAGCCGAGAAATGGAGAGAAGCTGATAAATTCAAGATTTGGGAGATAATGACTATCATGCACAAAGAGCAAAACCACAAAATGAAATAGAATAGTGAACAGTGAATCATGGGAAAAGCCTCATTGCTGATATCGAAACTGAAACCTCTCCACTTCCTGCCTCTGTGATACATGACACTGCACATGGCAGAACTTCCACCATGAGCCCTCTTACTCCCTGAACAAGGCTGGCACAGAACAAGGCTGGCTCCCACAACATGACTGCTGGGAAGCAAACACACAGGACAAAGAAATAGTCTTTGTTGCTTAAGATCACAAGAGAAGACAATAAATATGTGGAATACTAGAGAGCTTATGAACTAATGACAACTATATGGACTTGAATAAAAACCAGCATATTACTAGAGCTTTCTGAGAAAGTACAATTCAGAATCTGCTGGGAAATGTGGCTGTCACACAACACTTGGCTACACTGAAAAGCTCCTATTGTATATACAAACAGAGGTAGTTTAAGTTCAAGCAATTTGAGGTAATGAATTCCATTATCAATGCATTACTCATGTTGTGTATACTTGGTCATAACACTTTCTACTTTCTTTTATTTCCAAATCAGTAATAGTTAGTTTTAGCATTATCAACTTAGTTTTGCCATACACTTTGGGTTAACACATTTAGACTGAGGTGATACATATTTGCATCGAATACTATCTGGGATTTATCATCATCCAGTAACTGGAATGTAAACATGTTATGTATTGCAGTCCAACTATGAATGACTCATATCTCCACTACCACTGCAGATATATAATATATATATTCTCTAAAAAGATACTGTAAGTGATCCTTATTATCACTTTATTTTTCCCAATGGAAAATTTTTAAAAAGTGTGAAAAGGGGGGCGCCTGGGTGGCTCAGTTGGTTGGGCGGCCGACTTCGGCTCAGGTCGTGATCTCGCGATCTGTGAGTTCAAGCCCCGCGTCGGGCTCTGTGCTGACAGCTCGGAGCCCGGAGCCTGTTTCAGTTCTGTGTCTCCCTCTCTCTGACCCTCCCCTGTTCATGCTCTGTCTCTCTCTGTCTCAAAAATAAACAGTAAAAATATATATATTTTTTTTTTTTTTAAAAAGTGTGAAAAGGGCACAGGATGGTTTGCCCTTCCTACGTTGTCCATACACACACAACACAAATAACTACAGAAATATATTTAGTTTAAATAAGAATGAACCAATACTGCACACATAAAGATATAATCAAGACATGTTATAAGCTAAAGTAAACCAAAACATAACATGACTTGTTTTGATTTGGCAAGGAAAAGCAATTATCCTTTTTAGAAAAACTGATCTTGTCTACCTATTTCCCTCTACTCAGGCAAATAAAAAATTAGATCCCTAGCTCTGCTCTAGGAACAAAAATAGAGCACATTTAATGTATTGATAGATTAGAGCAAAAGGGGTTCACACACAGCAAGTTTCCAAACAAAAACCAAAGGCTCAATGTTTTCACATTACTGTTGGAACATCAAACACAGCCTCTTGTGTAACAGAAGAACAGAAAAAAGAAAAGGTATGCAAGAAAAACAGAAGATGAGGAAGAACTGAGAAAAGCAAAAGAGAGGCAATGGGAAAGAATATGGAAAAAATACACAGTGAGAACTTGTGAAATCACGCTAAAACCAAAACGTGTATGCTGGAGTAATAAAAGAAAACAGAAGTACCCTAAGTGACGGTGGGAAATGAAGAAAGGGGACATAGGACTCTCGTTCCCCCATCTCCCAGGGATTATCATTCTGACCTCGAATGACCACATTACTTCAATGATGGGAAAAGAGCAAGGTAAAAAATCCTCACTTTTTAACAGATTTCACAAAGAACACCATTCTCTTCAACCTAACTTTTTCCTTAGGCATTTCTTACTAAATCTCCTTAGCATATTAATCATATCTTCTATTGTGGACCTATTTGGAAAATAAATTAACAGAATGTGAGATTGAGAAGAAGGTATACAAACTGTAATAGTTCTTCAAAGGTTTCTTCAATATATCTTCAACCACACAGCCGTATACCATGTGTGAAATAAACAGCATGAAATAGAGGAAATAAAAGATTTGGGGCCTTAGCCAAGTATTTTTATCCCTCTTAACACAATTTGTTCTTATGTTAAAAAAAAAAAAAAAAACCACAAGCAACTTTTTATGTAATGATATGTCAAAAGGAAGATGGGAGGTACAGGCAGGGGAAAAGAGCCAGAACAGAGAAGAAAGCAAGGCCACCCCCACTAACCAGAGCCAGAGGCCATGGCAGTCTGAAGACTAATATCAAAAAGAAACCAATGGAAGGGGGCACCTGGCTGGCTCTCTCGGTAGAACGTGCAGCTCTTGATCTAAGGGTTGTAAGTTCAAGCCCCACATTGGGTGTAGAAATTACTTAGAATAAAAATCTTAAAGAAAAACAAGCACACACACATGCACGCACGCACGCACACACGGGAGAGCCTATCTTGCTAAGAACATAAGATGTCACCATCAGAGAGAAGTGAGAAGGCAATAAGGATCAGTCACATAATCTCATACATCTGAATCTTAGATTCCTAAAACTGCCATTATCCCAGCCTAATGAATCCAAGGACAACCTTCGAGAATTGATGAGTAGTTGTTAACAAGCACATACTAAATTTACTTGAATAATCTTAGATTACTTTTTAATTATCTATTTGCTGACACTTTATCATGGTTTACTTAATGTTCCAGTTCTTCCCAGGTATCTCCATTACAAAATTCAAGATTAGGAAAGGGGGGGAGGAAGTGAGAAAATCTCTGTCAAATTATGGTCTATAAATATTGTGAAAAAAAATTTAATGTATGATTACCTAATTCATTTGTATACTGATATACACATTTCTATTTGTATTCATTCACTGAATAACCACTTGCTGAATATATACTATGTGATAAGCATTGTCTTAAGTACTAGAAATGCAAGGAAAACTAACTCACATGGTCAACTTTATTACAAAACAGTAACTAAATGAACATAAAACCACCATTTGCAAAGATAAATAGAATCTGTTTAATGCAGGGAATCCCATGCTATTTTAAGAGAAAAGCAATCCATCAATATACTTCAATAAAAGCGGCAAGGAGATATTTCCATATTGAAATAAGTCCTGAGAACATTGCAGGACAAAGAACACACTTTATGAGATACTGTTTGGTTTGATATTATTTTATCCTTTCCTTAAAAAATGTTTTATAACCCAATCATTCAGTCCTTCATGCCTCCTTTTAATAAATACTTGAGGAAAATGTGTATTTTTCTAATGTTGTGCAAAGTATTCTATATATATAAGGCCTAATTGCTTTATAGTGTTGTTCAAGATCTGTATTTCCTTACTGATCCTCTCTGTAGATGTTCTTTTTGTCGTTGTTGTTGTTGTTGTTGTTGTTGTTGTTGTTGTTTTGACTTAAACAACAAACATTTATTTCTCATAGTTTTAGAGGCTGAGAAATAGAAGATTAAGTTGCTAACAGATTCAGCGTCTGGTAAGAACCTACTTCTTGTTTCATAAACAGCCAAGAGTCCTCACATGGTGAAAAAGGCAAGGGAGCTCTCTGGGGTCTATTTTTTTTTTTTTCATGGAATTCTTAAAAATATAATCTATTGTCAAATTGGCTTACATACAACACCCAGTGCTCATCCCAACAAGTGCCCTCCTCAATGCCCATAACCCACTTTTGCCTCTCCCCCACTCCCCCATCCACCCTCAGTTTGCTCTCTGTATTTAAGAGTCTCTTGTGGTTTGCCCTCCCTCCCTCTCTGTAACTACTTTTTCCCTTTCCCTTCCCCCATGGTCTTCTGTTAAGTTTCTCAAGATCCACATATGAGTGAAAACATATGATTCTGCCCTTCTCTGAATGACTTATTTTACTCAGCATAATACCTTCCAGTTCCATCCACGTTGCTGCAAATGGCAGGATTTTTCTTTCTCACTGCCAAGTAGTATTCCATTGTATATATAAACCACATCTTCTTTATCCACTCATGAGTTGATGGACATTTAGGCTGTTTCCATAATTTGGCTATTGTTGAAAGAAAGTGCTGCTATAAACACTGGGGTACATGTGCCCCTATGCATCAGTTCTCCTGTATCCCCTGGGTAAACTCCTAGTAGTGCTATTGCTGGGTCAGAGTGTAGTACTATTTTTTGTGAAACCTCCACACTGTTTTCCAGAGTGGCTGCACCAGTTGTATTCCCACCAACAGTGCAGGAAGGTTCCCGTTTCTCCACATCCTCGCCAGCAGCTGTAGTTTCCTGATTTGTTCATTTTAGCCACTCTGACCCATGTGAGGTGATATCTCAGTGTGGCTCTGATTTGTATTTCCCTGATGATGAGTGATGTTGAGCATCTTTTCATGTGTCTGTCGGCCATCCGTATGTCTTCTTTGGAAAATTGTCTATTCATGTCTTCTGCCCATTTCTTCACTGGATTATTTGTTTTTCTGGTGTTGAGTTTGGTTAAGTTCTTTATAGATTTGGGATACTAACCCTGTATCCAGATACGTCATTTGCAAATATCTTTTTCTGGTGTCTGTTTTATAAGGATGCTAATCCCACTCATCAGAGCACATGGCTCTGTCCTGATGACCTGATCACCTCCCAAAGACCCCACCTCTAAATACCATCACATTGAGGATTAGATTTCCACACATGAATTTTGAGAGGACACAAACATTCTGTCTATAGCAACTGGCTAGAACCAGCCGTGTGTTAGAATTGGCTTTTATTAGCTCAGAAGAGCCAACTGCTAAATTTTCAGGAAACTTGGTAATAAATACTCAAAATGCACCACTGTCTAATTATTTTCCTACACTTGGCTATATCTATGTTCTTGATGTTATTGTGTTGGCATGGTGGAAATACTATAAAATGGCATGCTACTGCACTTCTCCAAGTTCCACGTTCAATAATGTCTCACTGGTGAGGCGCCTGAGTGGCTCAGTCCGTTAAGTGTCCAACTCCTGATTTTGGCTCAGGTCACGATCTCACGGTTCATGAGGTCAAGGCACATGTTGGGCTCCACGCTGACAATACGGAGTCTGCTTAGGATTTTTCCTCTCCCTCTGCCCCTTTTCCACACATGCACGTTCTCTCTCTTCCTCTCAAAATAAGTAATAACGTCTCATTGGTAACTTGAAATTGGCTATGGTAGAAGTAGTGACATCATGGAAATCAGCAAACTTTCTACAAATCAAGAATTTTTTTTTTAACTGGAAGGCACATTGTTCAACTTTATTGGTGAGAACTCCACACACCTGTCAGAATGGCTAAAATTAACAACTCAGGCAACAACAGATGTTGGCTGAAGTTTGAGGTGTTCAAGAAAGCCAGTGTAACTAAAGTATAGCAGGCAAGGCGGGGAGTAGTATAAAATGTGATTGGAGAGAAAGCAGGTGCCAAATCATTTGGGGTTAGTCAGGCTAAGGAATTTTGATTTTATGTAAGTGCAAGGAAATGCCATTAGAGGGCTTCAAGCAGATACGGAGTGGGATGAGATGGGGGCGTGTCCTTGTTATTTAGAGTTTTCAAATATCACACTAACTGTTATGTGAAGAATGGCTTTGAAGTGTTTAAGAAAAGAAGCAGAGAAACTATTGTCACAGTCCCAGAGAGGACAATGGTAGTTTGGGAGAGGGTACTAGTCGTACAGATAGTGAGTAGTGAACACAGGAGGTATTTTGAATGAAGGACTGACAGTATCTATTGATATATTGACATTAGGATGACAGGGCAATGGCACCAGGATAGATCTTGGGTTTTAGCTTTAGCCACTGAGTAAATGGGAGTGACATGTACTGAGATGCAGAAACTGTGGACGAAGCAGGCTTAGAGGATGGTGAATCTGGGGATCAGAAAACATTTATTTAAATCGGACATGATCTGCAATTGTTGAGAAAGACGTGCCAAAGAAAAGAATCAGAACAATCTGGAAGTTAAAGGGCAGGTTAAATGACAGGTTTCAGATTTACAATTTCTTTTCCTTTCACCAATCAATTCAGCTTGATTGTATTAAGGACCTTTGATCCAGTAAAAAAAGATCAAACTTTAATGCAAATCAGTCTTACTGATTACTGTTGTTTATCTCTGGGGTTAAAGATAAACTGGGGATCAATAGCCCTGTATCTGTAAACTTAGAGAGGTCAAAGGAAAACATCAGGAGTGAGAATGAAGGAGACAAGGCAGACCAAAAATCAAGTACACAGAGGTAACATATTAAGCCCTAATGGTCTCTCACCCTGTCGACGATACGAAGCTGTTTCTTTAATGCCACATATAACATGCTTAAGTGACTCACAGTATTTTACACCAAGTGGTGACTGAAATGTTAGCTCTCATCCTCTAATCCCATTAGTTTAGCAAAAGTATAATGAAAAATCGATAGTCTTTGGAGCTATATGAACCTATATTTAAAAGCAGGCCCACCACTCAGTAGCTCTGTGACCTTGAGCAAATTACTTACCATTTCTAATCCTCAGTTTCTTAAATGTAAATGAAAATAATTAACCCAGGAATTAGCATTAGAAATAACATTCACAAAGTGCCTGCAACATGGAAAAAATGCTCCATAAACAAGAGCTACTATTATGTAAAAGACACCTAATTCATCAATGCTCAAGGCAGTTAGCTTCCTCCTTTGGCCTCACAGATTCCTGTTTCCAGGAGAGAAGACTCGAGAGAGGAGGGAATCACAGAAAAGCCCAATTTAATTTTCTCCAGGTAACACAGAAAGAAGGAAAGCAGAAAAATATGTCAATAGGTATATATGACATCGTCAATCTGCTACCCATAAGTAGACAGTTTCAAAGGTTTGATTATAGTTCAGTTGTTTAGAACTAGGAGCATATTTTCCTGTGGAATCAATGTTTAATTCAACTCTTAAATGAATTCACCAAAGCCCATCAAAATCATAATGTAGTTAAAGTGTGATAGATCTCAATAAAATGAGTAGAAAACAAAACTGATGAATCACCAAAGAATACAGAATACTGAGAGTGGAATAATATTTAATTTCATTTCATTTATTTTAGAAGCTGGCACTTCAGGGAAACAGTTTTATGGGAGGTTTCTGTGGTGATTCAGGGGGGGTTTCAGGGAAATTCCAAGAGCTTTATAATAGGCTGATGACCCTGGTTCTTTATTATGTTTTATTTCACCTCAAATTTTATGGCTTCCCTTTCTTTCAGCATAAGCAAAACACTAGCAGTGTTAGACTTCACAGCCATGATTACGATCATTTATTTCACAAATGAGAAGGTATAACTGGAGAAGAATGAGAAGATAGGAAAGAGGAAGAAGTCATAAAGGTTGTGCCTAAATATAAAGAAAAGAGCCTGCGATGGAATTCGGTAACTCCTTAGCTCAAAGGGGAGCAAAGCACAGCATTAAAATACTGAGGAAAGCCAGGTGATGAGAACTGTTCAGAGTCCCACTATGATTAACTGATTATTTTAAAGGTCACAGATTATTTGGGGGGAAAAAAGAAAGAAAACATAAAGGACAAGACATGAAAAAGCAAGCAAAGCCATTTGCAGCCTGCCATTTACACAAAGGAAATGCTTAAGAGGTGAAGATTCATAATTCGAAATAAAGCATGCCAATATAATTCAAGATTTTCTTCCAATCCCTTTCATTTCTCTAAATTTATCCAAATATTCTGTCCTTTTTATGTAGATACTATTGTGTTAACAGTACTAGTCTATCTTATTCTGTAGTTAATAACAATACCACCTAAACTAGAAAGATGACTTCTTAAATCTACACGTATACAGTAGAATGAAGTGAAATTACTTTAGAAGAAAGTCTCCTCAAAAGCCAGCAGGTATATGCTACCTGCCTCTTAGGCTGTGAGGAATGACAGTGATTTCAAACTTCAGAGAGACGCTTTTGATTTTCTCAAAGAAATAAACCACGAATCAGTTCCATGCAGTCCAACTTATTCAGCAATCCAGCAAATTTTCCTGTGAAGTACTGAAATGTTTTTTTGAAAATGTTGATGTGTCAGAAGAAATGATTAAGGAAGAGATGTTATAGTCAGATAAAATAAGATTTTCTAAGACTGGGTCTTAAATCCAAATCTGTATCAGTAGCAGCTATGTTTGCAAAACAAATAAACAATGAAACACAGTTAACCATGAGCCAAACCAAAATAATTTAGCCAGACCCAACCAGAAACAGGGACACAACAAGCCAACAACTTTCCAGATCACTAAAGAACTGTTCAGCTAGCCTGAGCCAATTGTAAAGAATGTATTTACTAATGCAATCGATTACTTTCAGAAATAAGATGTATATACCATGTATCACAACTCTGTAAATGTTGCCAAATCAAATGTTCTCCCAGTGGATAAAACAATTCCAAACAGTGGATCTTAATGACAAAACAGGACCAAAGAAATGTTAATGCGGGATGCTGAAAAGTTTGGCCCCATCCGTGTAGGAATGCTAAGAAGGTGAGATTTCCTGACTGCTGAGCATTGTCAGATTTCTCTCACAAACCTACAAAGTTCTGTCAAATGTATACAAATACTAATTTGATTAACACAACTGTAAAGTAACTGGATACCACCACTAATCCATGATAACAATTTGTCCTCACCTATTTTTTTAATTGGCAGATACTGAAAATATAACAGTTGTCATGAGCAATAAAGGAATATTTTTTTAAATAAGAAGTTGATAAGCCCTGCCCTAAGTATAATTGTACCTAAAACAATCAAGTAACACAGTCATTAAAATGTCCTTCAGTTTACTGTTTACTCCAATTTAGAATATCCAGTTCTGATTTGTCAAATTCTGTTTCCTAGCAAGATTATTAAAACATCTTAGGACAAGGTAAAAACTTGAAGAGCCTTGTCAAATGTGAAATCTTCATTTTAATCATCTATGTCTTTAACTTTAATAGGTTGTATTCAGCTAAGTACATAAAATTTACATTATATCCAATCTCAAGAGTTAAGACAATTCCTTCTTTTAATTAGCCAGTGATTTCAACTTACAAAAGAGCTGTAATTAAAAAGTCAAATTACTCTTTAAAGTTCACTTTAATAATATGCTAATTCAGCAGATAAATTCTTCCAAAGGGACAAGTAATCAGAATCCTAAATGTATTAAAATATTATTTGCTCTATGGGGTTACTTATTACATGTTTACTCAACCGTATCTGCTGAAAGACACAGAAACTCTAGCAAAGTTAATTTAAGAACTTACCAATTTCCCTTGCAATTCTGACAGCTTCATCTGCATCCTGTAAAAGCAGGAAATGAGAGCCAACATTAATCCCATCAGCCATTGCACAATGTCTTTAGGGCAGTCATATATTGCACTACTGTCTCCTCTGATTCATTTAATGTTCAATTTTACAACCTTCTAACTCTTTTCTTTCAGAGAAATGTAAAATTAATACCATAAGTGGAATGTAAATTCTACCTCATCATTATTATATTAAGAAACTCAAAGCAGTTTGAAATGAGCTGGCAGGAAGCACTACCAGAATTGCCAAATGATTTGGTGCAGTTGCTGGAATTTAACAGCAGAATTTAGATGTTTACAATCAATACTGAATCATAAATCAGATCATTAAAGCTTGTCTACAACCAGCTTGTTCCTGTCCTCTGATATTTACATGTCATGTTTTCCTGGATTCTGTCAGCAGGGGGAGTTGATTCTCTATTGTTTCAGAGAGGCTCAAGATTTTCCAGAAATAAAAAAAGTAAATTTCCAATATCTCCAGGAATTGTCAACTGTCTCCCCAAAAATTCCTTTAGTAGTTTCCATTACTTTTTCTTTTTTATTTCATTATTTTGTTAGGTACATATTTTATCTTTATATCTTATTAAGACAAGTAATTTAAAACTTTAAATTCCATGAACCAACTTGTGGGGGAAAACTTCAAAAAAGCCAAGGAAAGCAAATGCCTCCCAAAACAGTACAAGGTAAGAGTTGATGCATGTAAGAATTATTGCCAAATACCAACCAATGCAACTGAAAGGAAAAAAATTTCCCTTGAATCTAAACCATTTCATTGATCATTAACTTTCACCTAACACGCCCAGCACAGGACACTCCTGATACATCTCCCCATGGAAAAATAAAAAGACAGCTGAAAAGAAGGTGTTACATCTAAGCCTCCCTAGTAAATATGACTTTTCTTTACAATTCAGTGATGTAAACTAATCACAAGGAATAACAGTAATGTTTTGAAACCATTAGGTAGTGAGAATGCCTGAAGTTTTCAAAAATAACTTTAAAATATTAAAGTGAAGGCTGGTATTTTTTAAGCTTTTAAGCTAGTAATCTAAAGGTGTAGAGTAACCATGTCAGAATTCTCCCCCAAAAGGAGGGGCGGGGGATGTTTATAACTGGTTCATTTATGTCTAATAAAAAAAAAAAATCTTCCTTAAAAGTCTTCAGTACCTAATAACATCCCCTGAATAAGGAGGTTGGCAGGGGAAGTTGTCAGAAAAATTTAATTTCCTTTCATTAGCCAGTCTGCTCCACAAATAGGTGCTTGTTAAGTTCAAAGCGGTCCTGAAAGCAACATCAGTTTTAAGTCTCTCTCTTTTTTTTTTTTTTTTTTACTCCAAGCAGTCACATCTGCTAATGAGATTTTCCAAATAACAATTGTTTGCAAGTCAGAGATAAATCTATACCTCCCACTCTACTCTCCCCCCAAAAATCAAGGTTTACTGCTTTATTACACCTTGCTGTTTTCACTGACCCTACATTCTCCAAATTTTAGCTTAAAGGGATAAAAATCCATGAAAAGGGTCATTTAAGAATGTTAGTGGTTTCCACACATTGAGTTTGGAGGTTCTTTGTTCAAGCCAGTGACAGTTATTGGAGAATACTTCCCCTTAATAGCCTCTCTGTCAGGAAGTGTTAAAGCTGCCAAATGCGGACAATTAGTGCCTAGCGAACAAAATACAGGAAGAGTGCTGGCTGATGGAGACTGGATTATAAGAAGCCTAGAAGGAAACTTTTAACATGTCTTTTCTTTCAAATGTGTAGTAGTATATTTGCAAAAGATATTCTGAGAGAAGATAAACTGCTGTCTCAAAAGTCTGTTATCTTGAGAGAACTGACAAACAGGCAAATGTTAAAAGATAATGCACAGAATTCATTAGTGATATTTATTATGTACACATTGTAGATGTGTGTATATAAAGAGATATCTATTTACACAAAGCACAACTTACAAAAATTTTGACTGTCACAAATCCAACATTTCTATAAATAACCACAAAACAATCCTGTCTTTTAACTTAATCAGTATGTTACATTTCCTTACCATGATGTGTTATGCAATATTTGGGACCTTAAAAAAAAAAATCATTATCAGGGCACCTGAGTGTTGGTTAAGTGTCTGACTCTTGGTTTCAGCACAGGTCATGATCTCACAACTTGTGAGTTCAAGCCCCACATCCAGCTCTGTGCTGAGGGCACAGAGCCTGCTTGGGATTCTCTGTCCCCTTCTCTCTCTCAGCCCCTCCCCTGCTCATGCTGTTTCTCTGTCTCTCTCAACAATAAACAAACATTTAAAAAAATCATTATCTAAGATTCAGGTTTAACTGGGCAACCTGTATTTTTATCTGACAACTCTTAACAAATTTTTTTTCCTACTATGACAAGCAAATGTTACTAAATGCACTTCCAAGTAAAATCAAACTGCCTTAAAAATAAATTTTTCACTTGTCATTCATTTATCCCAAGATATTTTATTCAGGACATATTATATATATTATAAAGCTTGAAGACTTAAATCTCTCAACCCAGCAATTTCATTTTTAGGAAGCTATCCTATACACATAGGCACATGCATGCACACAGAGAGATATATAAATAAAATTATTTTTAATTTGTTGCTTGTGATTTGATAAGAAAATCAGAAAAACAATTTTACAGGTTTTCAGTAAGGGACTGGTACCAAAAAGGGACTGGTACCAAAAAGGATACATACATGAAATGGAATATGCTATAGTCTTTTAAAAGTTTTAAAAGATGAGGTTGATCCATATGTAATACTATGTGAAATAGTTCTTGCACCCACAGAACTTAACAGACTTGTTTAATAAGGGAAACTGAAAGAGAGCAAACAAACCAACCGAGAACTGAAATAAATGGCACATGGAAACAAACAGTACTGAGGGAGACAGGGAGGGAGAACATGTTTTAGACAGACTGCCCAGAAAGGGTCCTTCTGGGGGTGCCTGGCTGGCTCAGTCAGTAGAACGTGTGACTCTTGATCTCGGGGTTGCGAGTTCGAGCCCCAACTCAGAGGTAGAGATTACTTAATAAATTAAAAAGAAAAAAAAAAGGATCCTTCTGAAGTGAAATATAAACTAAAGCCTGAAGAAAACAGTCGCTGCCATGGGAAGATTAGGGAAAAAGAAGTGTAGACAGAAGGAACAACATGAACCAAACCCCAAATTTGGAAGCCATTTCCTATGTTCTAGAAACCAGGTCTGTGAGGTGAAAACTGAAGGCAAAAAGCAAGTGGCAGAAAAGGACAGTATAAAATCCAGTGGAAGGCATGGCCTCTCCAGCAGGACCTTTTGAGACTCAGGACACAGTTCCAAATGCCTTGGCTCTATGCCAGGGAATGAGGACTAGGGTTTAGGAAGGTAACTCTTCCACTTCAAGAATATGCCAAATATAGTGTGTGCCATGGGGAAAGCAAGTTGTATGATAATATATATATGACCTTATCCACATTAAGATAGAAAAATACCTTGGAATGCTCATCAAAGGTCATGTATGGACATATTCAACCACCTCAGCTTGAGTTACTGCTCAAAAATAGGATTAAGAGTTGGAGAAGAGGCAACTTTGACTTATGGCTACAGACCCTTAGGTAGATGTTTAACTTTATTACCAGTAAGATCAAAATTTCATACTTCATACCTCTTTCACAATTTAAAAATTAAACCAGCCACACTTGAAGGTGTTATTCAATCTACTTAATGATTTCCAGGACATTAAATGTTATCACAACAAACTAATATTCCCAAAATGTGCTTAAACTTTTCATGACTCCCCACTGCCTTAGAACCAAATTTTAATTCCTTTACTTTGTGTCAGTACTTGATCCCACCTGCCTGCGCCACGAGTCTTGTCCCCAGTCCCTCCCTACCTCTGCTTTCCTTCCCACCCCCAAGCCCACACAGGCATTCCTCCAGCTGTCTGGCCTTTACACCTCCTCCTCAGCTCATCCAGAAACCCACTACTCTTCCGCCCCCTTCCACCAATCCAACTCTTACACTATACGCCCCATACCAGGCCCTGACGACAGAAGGCAACAAGAAAGGCACCATGCCAGCCTTCATGTAATTTATAGTCTAGTGGAAAAGGCAGACCCATACATGACACACAGTGGCTAAGAAACCATTACTGAGATGCATGTTACGCAGAAGTGAAGAGGGCGTGTGACAACAGGGAATCTCTAATTTAAAAACAGAGTTCCTGGAAACTTCTCAGATACTGCAACTATGAAAAGAGACCTGCAAATGAAAGAAAGGGTGGAACAGAGTCAGCGGGGCTGGGGCCTGAAGAGTAAGCCAACTGTACAAGGAAGCGGAGCTGCCACAGGCCACAATAAAGACACTGAACTTCAGCCTAAGAGCAAGAAAACCGAGTCCCCACTATGGCTGCATTCTGAAGAATCTGAACTTATAATTTGCTCATTATTTTGAGTATTGTCTACCCTCTTCATTTCCCTACCACATTAAAATACAACCTCCAGGAAAGCAGAAATCACTAACCGGTGCAGTGATATATTTTAAAAGCCTACAACTGCCTGACACATAGTAGTCATTCGATAAACAGCTGTTGAATAAAAAGACTATGAACACATGAATAGAGAGAGGCAAGAGGGACGTGAGGACTTTAGTTGGGAAGCTATAGTCCAGATGAGAGAAAAACTACCACTTTCTCTCAAACACAGGGGTGCGTGCTTCACATCTCACCTAAACCTCACCTTCCCTAGAAAGCCTCTCCAGCCCTTCTACACCAGGTTAGGTGCCATTGCTGTGCAACATTACACTCTGCCCTTCAATTATGACAGCCCCTATCACTTAATCTCCCTGACAGCAATGACTAGGTCTGCTTGCTCTCAAGAAATCCCCAGAGCTCAGCAAGTCAATACATCAACACGTTATTTGTTGAGTGAATAAACAACTATGCATCAGCTTCCACAGAAACCAACCTGTTGCAGTAGGTGCCAGCACCAACAGAAGGGCTCATCTCCAGAGTATCAGTGTTTGAAGCAAATAAACTTCTAACCAAGGAGATGTAGTGGCTTGTTCAAATTGACACATCTAAGTGATATACAGCAAGGGAAGTACCACTTGGTAGCTCAGAGCAGGAGCTCAAGAACCAGATGGGCTAGGGTTTTGCTTCAGTTTAACACAAAGCACACTCAATGAAGTACCACTGCCACTGGGCAAAACCAAGCCCAATATGTGCCCTTGTCTTTTTATCTTCAGTCAAGCACTTTTTTTTTCATGTTTTATTTTATTTTTGAGAGAGAGAGAGAGACAGCATAAGTGGGGGGAGGAGCAGAGAGAGAGGGAGCACAGAATCTGAAGCAGGCTCCAGGCTCCGAGCTATCAGCACAGAGCCCGACACGGGGCTCGAACCCACCAACTGAGAGATCATGACATGAGCTGAAGTCAGACGCCCAACTGACTGAGCCACCCAGGCGCCGCAGACAAGCACTTTTCTTACTGCATGCTGCAGCTTCAAATGTTTGAAACTTGCGTTTCACAAAAACTATTCTTTAAAAAAAAAAAAAACTTAAAAAATAGTGCTACCCAAGCTGTAATTTTAAACAAACGTTTCATTAATTTAAAAGATCAGACTTTAGGGCGCTCTGGTGGCTCAGTCAGGTAAGCGTTGACCCTTGGTTTTGACTCAGGTCATGATCTCACAGTTCATGAGTTCAAGCCCCACATCAGGCTCTGCACTGACAGTGTCGAACCTGCTTGGGATTCTCTCTCTCTGCCCTTCCTGTTCTCTCATTCTTTCAAAATAAATAAATAAATTTTCTAAATAAACAAGTGACCAAATTTTACATGGCAGTAACTTTTCAAATTGAAGGGCCACACATTATACTAAAATATAGAAGAAAACAACAGATATCAACTTTATTTATAAAAATGTAAAATAAGTATTAAACTTGATTTTACCAAATACACTTCACTATTTATATAAAACAAATCCCTTTTAAGCAAAACATCATTACTTCTTCACAAATCCAACTTGGCAATATTTGAAGAAAAAGAATTGCTTCTACTCTTTGCTTTAGAATATTGTTTTCTTTAAAAAAATTTTTAATATTTATTTTTGAGAGAGAAAGAGAGACAGAGCACAAGTGGGGGAGGGGCAGAGAGAAACAGA
The DNA here is from genome assembly GCF_018350195.1 of Panthera tigris. NCBI lineage: Eukaryota > Metazoa > Chordata > Mammalia > Carnivora > Felidae > Panthera > Panthera tigris. The sequence goes on along the minus strand of NC_056660.1, from coordinate 70,686,007 downwards.
CACAGAATCTGAAGCAGGCTCCAGGTCAGCACAGAGCCAGACGCAGGGCTAGAACTCATGAGCTGTGAGATCATGACCTGAGCTGAAGTTGGATACTTAACCAACTGAGCCACCCAGGTGCCCCCTTTTAAGATTTTATTTTTAAGATTCTAAAGTGATCTCTATACCCAACATGGCGTACAAACTCAAAACCCCAACATTAAGAGTCACATGATCTACTGACTGAAGCAGCCAGGCACCCCTAGAACATTAAGACAGTTCCCACATCTATGCATTATATGATATACAACATGTGAAAATATTACAGGGATTAAGACAGCAGATTCCATTCAAGAAGTGTTCTATACGATAACATTCTATGATTTATTAAGAGAAAATTTCTCACAGGTGGGACAATGATCCCCTGAAAATCAAAGAAAAGTCAAATACAAAAATTTCAACACAAGGAATAAAACAAATTTGGTGCTATTAATGCCCTTATACAATTTTAAGAACTTAGAATATTTCTGTTTTTATATCAAAAGTTAATACAATTGAGAAAACACAGAAAGTATAAAACTAAATGAAACAAATCATTAGCAATAATATTCCTGATGGCTTCAAATCAGGAAGAAGGACAAAGGAATGGTCTAACAATATCATTTGATTCTATTCTCCTAAATGATTATGATCCCTGTGGTTCTTTCTCTAATCCCAGCCTATAAACCCAGTTTGAAGGAAGCCACACTCAGGTTCTGAAGTTACTGAGCACTTGGGACACTGATGAGGTAAACATTAAGCTGTGTAATTCCAAAACAGCAGTCCCAGAAATGCAGAAAGAGTAAAGACACCACCAGAACCAGTAACTATTTCTTTTACTCCTCTCTTTGAGCATAATTTACATTAAATGAGCTCTATCATCTAACCGAAGAACAAAACAGTCAAAAATTATGTTTTCCAAAAGAATACGATGGGAGGAGTGGATGATGTTGCTATATCTAAATAAGCAGATCACAAAAATGTCCAAAGGAGTTGGGGTGCCTGGGTGGTTCAGTAGGTTGAGCATCCGACTTTGGCTCGGGTCATGATCTGGCAATTTGTGAGTTCAAGCCCCATGTCGGGCTCTGTGCTGACAGCTCAGAGCCTCCCCTGTTCATGCTCTGTCTCTGTCACTCAATAATAAACACTAAAAAAAAAAAAAAAAAAAAAAATGTCCAAAGGAGTTAATAAAAATTGGGTGGTTCTTCTACAAACCTGTTTCTTAATACTCCATGATACCTACCTGGGGGGCATCCAAAGTCCAATGGCTAAGAACACAGGTGCTGGAGCCAGAAGGCATGGGCTCCGACACTGGCTCTCTGACAGCAAACCAGTTACCTCCCAGGGTGTCTCCCTGGAATTGGGTCTCCTCATCTCTAAGATGGAGATAGTAACAATACCTATTTCATAGGATCATTGAGAAGATGAAATTAGCTAAGGCTAAAGTACAACGGAACAATATGTGGCACACAGTATGCTTAGCAATGGCAGTCTGCCACCCAAGAGTCCCAAGTTTGTTTCTTCCCTGCCTGTCTTTGGTTGGTATATCTTGTGGTCATCATGCAGCCTCTGAACCCGTACAACACAGAACTATTATTGGTATTACAATACCACAAAAAACGTGCGCCTGCATCCCTAGAACACTCCACAGGATCAGATGATCTGTATACTCACTATTGCCAATGAGCAAGGGAAGAAGGGCAGGGAAGGGAAGCAAAAACTATAACAAAGGCAAATTCAATTCGTTATCACTGATGCTATGTTTTGCGTGCTAAAAAACAACACTAACACCCTATTTACTTCTACAATGATTCAGACCATACATCTCCCTGCTACATACATATAGCCTACCCACTCAACCCCGAACTCTACACTCAATGGCTGCCAGTCCTGCTACTAATTCACATAAGAAGCTACTTACAGTTTACTTTCCTTGGCTGGTTCTACAACAAATCAGCAACTGTTTGGGGGGGGTAGGAAATCATTGCTTCAATATAATATGGGTAAAAGCGTATCTGTACACAAAAAGCATCCTCAAACTATTCTGCATTTGTGTATAAAGCAGAGCTACACTTTCAGCAGTCTTGGGTTCAGGAAAATAGTTTCCAGCTGACTGTGTTTTCCAGACAACTCCGAGTCAAGCAGACGACTATGTTGTCTACAGACTACACGTAGTCTATAGACTAATATACTTTCAAATCTTTCTAAACTTTAGTACACATTTCTATTATTACTGTCAGCATAGCAAACATAATTGAATCTTTTTTCAAAAATATAGAGCCTTTGAGGCATCATCAAGAGAGTTCTTCTTGGTTTAGCAGGAGAAAAGGATACTGATATCTATACTGTACTTTGTAATTATAGGACACAGCTTTTCAATTTTTTGGTTTTTTGGTTTTTTAAATGATTCCCTTCATGCTAGTTTTTGTTGTTATTTGGCTCTTTCTGCTAAAGCAAGGGTGCAGTTTGTAAAATCTGGCTAACTGGGTGACAAAAACAATGACTACTTTAAACCTACACTGCATAATCCACAAACCTCAAATTACCACACTCTGCTCTGAGATGTAATAATCCTACTATTCTCTCTTAAAGGGCAATAAGAATTCAGAGAAGTTTAATGAATTTACCCCCAAATTGGAATGCTGATAGGTATTCACAAGCAAATGCAGCAATTTCATCAATGGTGGTTCCTCCCTCTGCCCCACTCCTGACGGGTACCAGATCATGTAAGCTATAAATTCAGCTTCCACCAGGCACTCCACACCAGCCACTCTGCTCCATCCTAATACTTTATTTTAGGCCCCTATCACTTCTTACTGAGGAAAAGCACTTTTAATTCACTGGCCAACTTCAAGTTTTGTACTGCTTCAATCCTTTTTCCATATCACAAACAAAAGTAAGTTTTCCAATTCTAGAATTCTATCATGTTAACTTTTCTACATCAAACCATTCAGAGGCTCCCAAAGCTCTAAGGCTAACCTCCAAAACCAGGAACATAGCAGTCAAGGCCACATATACCTGGATCCTCGTTTTCTCTCCAGCTTGCTCTTACTACAGACCCATACACCGCAGACCTGCAGTTTTCTAAAGCTCCAACCGTCTCGGAGCGCTAAGCTTTCACGATAAGATGTTCTCACTGACCTGGAGCTGTGTCTCCATCACCACCCTCACTCTTTAGCTAACTCACTACTGCTCAAACTTTAGAAATCATTGGTAGATCTGCCAGGATGCCCTCAAACTAGGTTTGGTGCCCCTCCTACGTGGGTCCCCTGCACTCTGAGCTCTGAATTATTAAAATGTATTATGTTGCCTGTCTACAGCCTCCTAAGGGGACTTGAAGCTCTTTGAAATCATGGTGTGCAGTTGTTATTCTTTGCTAAACAAGTGGGCTGGGGTTCCAAACCCTGTCTTCTCTAGCTTGAAATACACACTTTTCACTGCTCTCAAGTTCCTGAGGTCAAGTTAATAAGATGTTGAATAGAACAGAACTTGTTAAAGGCCACTTTGGTTCCTCTGCCCCACCCCCCCGCCCTACCCCCATGTGCATACGTATTCTCTTCCTAAAAAATAAAAAAATAAACATTTTTTTAAAAAATTGTGTTAAGATTTTAAAAGAATGTAGTAAACCATCCCTCTATACCCTCCATACAACAGTATAAACATTCAAATGGGAAAGGAACAAAAGTTTTAAAAAGAAATATAATGAATTGAAATCACATTAATTTACTCAAGTTAGATGTGAAAATTACTTGGGGGAAAAAAGTAGAATATAATACAATTGCCAAGGAAAAAAAGAAATTTATCTTTAAAGATACCAGAAGCTAAGTAAAAAAAAGAGAGACAGAAAAAACAAAGAAAAGAAAAAAAAGAAAAGAAAAACATATGGATTTTAAAAAACACAATTATCTATAATTAACACATACATTCTTTCAATGGTAAAGTACTGCTAATGCAATTGCTAAAACCACAAGATACTCCAAAAATTTACACTGTTTATTTGTATAAGCGAACCTCCATCTGCATAGATACCCTTAAAAGTAATCTTTTACCCAACAAGTCTAAACTATAAAATGTGAAAAGTAGTGTAGTTCCAAATGAATACAGAGTCACTACACAAGAAATCTAAATTAATAACCAAACTTAAAAAATAAGTACAGCTTCTCATATCAAATAATTAAAAGCAAACTAGAAATAATACCAGCATAAAAATTTATCAGCCAAAATTATTTTCAAATGCTTATCAGAAAACTATAACCTGCAGGTTCACTTGTGGCTTAACTAATTCAGACCATAGGTGCCAAGAACTGTGTACCATAAAGTTAACACAGTAGGAAGAATCTGACATTATTTAAGAGTATGATTGGATCTTAAAAATCACCTAAAGCATACAAGAAGACAAAACTGAAAAGATAAATGGGGTTTTTTTTCTTCTACTTGCTACTTTTCCCTATTTTCCAAATTAACAGAGGTTGCAAATTCAAATGCAGGTTGTCAAATGCAGCCTCTCTGAAAAGACTAGGATGCACAAGCAAAACCAACTTTATTACCTACTACAGTTAAAGATACCATCACTTTGAGGCAATCTTAGAAGTTCCACTAAGTTCTGTTCAAGACCCTAGATTCCAAAACTGTAGTGATCTTCGGATGCCTGCTGAGCCCCCCACCCAGGGGTGTCCCCAAAAACAATGGTGAGAAAAATCTCACTTTTGGGAGAGTCCCAATTTCCTTTTCAGGAACCTCAGAAACCAGGAATCTGTTGATATCATGATTAGATTTGAAATGTTTATTATTGGAAGAAGCCCTCCTTTTTATTAACAAAACTTTCCTTATTAGTAATAAAATATCCTCAGCATATCTTGTTCTAAGTCCATAGAAAGAGTTCATATGGAAGAAGACAAGTATAGGACCTATAAATTCATCATTGTACTAGCTCCAGAAGCCAATATATTCAGATGGTTTCATCACATTGGTATCTAAATAGGATAAAATTTGCTTTGAAACCTATAATAAAACCTTGACAATCTTCTCTACCTTGTTTTGTCCATGGGAGAGATCTCCCCTTCAAATCTTAAACCACCACAGCACTGCATATTATCAGGTCTACAATCAGAGATAGCCAACCATTAGGTTGGGAGCTCAAGATATGCTATTATGAGGTTCACATGGGTTCATCACAGGCCAAGTCTATGCTGTGAGGCAGACTTCTCCTTAAAGGTACGAAATTCAGAAGTTATATTTACGTTCTTATCCTTCTAAATAGCATACTCTCACCTAGGATAATTCAGAATTATAGTAGACTATTTTGTAACCCTTAAGTTTAATTTATTTATTTTTGAGAGAGAGTGCATGCAGAGGGAAACAGCAGACAGAATCCCAAGCAGGCTCCATGCTGTCAGCACAGAGCCCAACACAGGGCTCGAACCCACAAACCATGAGAGCATGACCTGAGCCAAAATCAAGAGTCAGGCACTTAACAAACTAAGCCACACAGGCACCCCTCTTTTGTAACCTTTTGATATGGTTTGAGAGTCACCTGTGAGGTGAGGGGAAGACTCAAAATCTCAAACACCTAGTGTTCTGCTATTTTTTTTAATACAATGAGGAAACCTCCAAAAGGAATTCAGATTCCACATTTGTTTCCTTACAAATTCACAAGGAAGACAAAGCTCACAGGGAAGAGGAAAAGCACAGGAAAAGTCAAGTGAAAAATGTGAAAAACTTACATCTCTCTCAAACCTCCTGGTCTTCATCCTGCTATTCCTTTTCCTCCGTCCTGTTTTCCTCCATTTGCCCCTGCCCTGCTCTTTCTTCCACTGACCTGCTCCCTTATTCTTCTAGTTGGCCAGAAACCCTCAAAGCAACATTACCTTTTAAAATTAAGATACTGTCGGGGTGCCTGGATGGCTCAGTCGATTGAGTGTCCGAATTTGGCTCAGGGCATGATCTCACAATTCATGAGTTTGAGCCCCACATCAGGCTCCCTGCTGTCAACACAGAGCCTGCTTCAGATCCTCTCTCTCCATACTCTCTCTGCCTCTCCCCTTTTCAAAAATAAAAAACATTAAAAAATTTATAAATAAAATTAAGCTACTGTCAGAACAGGGCCAGCCTTGAGGGCTACATTAAAACTTTGGTCTCTCCTGAACTAAGTAGTATTAAAGACTTTCCAAAGCTTACACAGATTAGACAGATATTTACAAAGAAATTGAGGAATGTATAAATAATCTAGGGCCCTCATATTTGTATCAGTTGGTTCATATTGCTTCTAAGAACCTCAGATTATAAACTATTAGAGGAAAGGGAAAAATGGAAAGACCTGAGAGTGACTTCAGACTCCTAATTGCACAGGAAACCAGAGAGGTTTCGATACTGGAGTTTCGAACTGGAAATGATGGGAAAGGTGCTTGGGAAGCCACTACCGAAATCTTTCCTATGGAAACAGGTTGGACTCTAATCCAGTTGTGCTAGCAAAGAAAGGATACGTTTATTGGGCTCTTCAGAGAGAACTCTTCAGTACCTTTAGATAGCATTCAGGAGTAGACCCTGAAGCAGTTGTCATCCATTTCCCTCCTCATTTGTTGTGAGTAGCCTTAAGCCAGAAACTGAAAATTTTATAAACAAGCAAAAACTGGATGTATACAGTCATATAGTCTGATCTTTAATGACATACTATACATTTTGAAAGAGCCTGAAAACAAAAGCAGAATAAGACCCAGAATAAACTGATGGACTTACAGATAAAACTAGATGTTCCCACTCCAGAAATTAAAGCAATCTTTTGATAAAGACACCTGCAGTATTGTAAACAGAAGTGACAATGAATAAACCATTGTTCTATATTAGCCAAGAAAATGAAGAAAAAAAATATATAATAGACAATGTTGAACAGCAAATTAAGTACCTATTTCCCATTTTACCCCTCAACTTACGAGAAATTTCACTAACTAGTTATTAGTGATACAAGTAATACACCATAACTTTAAGCCCAGCCACTGTTACACAAGCTTGTTCTCAGAGTCAACAAAGTACTCAGATCATGAGTATCTCTAATAACCTTCAATTTACCATGTCCCAACCCATAGCGGTCACCGTGGGACCTTGGTTCAAGGAACATTCCTTCTCCCTACAAGACACTACATTCACTAATTTCATAAGAAAGCATATACAATACAAGCAGAATTTCCAGATCATATGCTCTCCTAATGACCACATATGTCAACTCCTAAGGACTCTGCTACTCACCCTCAAGACAGAATTAGTTTGGACTCTCATTAAGTCCAAATTGAAGATTTCAAGAAGGCCAGATTTCTTGTTAGAAAACAAACTGCAATTATACCAATAGAAGTATTGGGTCTAAATAGATCACAGTGCATAATAAGCCACCTAAACCACTACCTGAACTTGCACAAGTCACTCAAACAAGAATGTAAAGAAGGACTAAAGAAAAACTAAAACCCTACTCAAGACAGCCTAGTAAAGAAAACACTTGTCAGAGTTTTTTAAGTCTGCAGTCAAGGTGTGGCTATATTATATTTTCATTTAGAGGTTCAACTGGGGACAAATCCAAACTCATTCAGGGGGTTGGCAGAATTTATTTCCTTGTGGCTGTATGACTCAGCACCCCACCTTTTTGTTGGCTTTCAGATAGAGATCGCCCTCACTCAGATCCTTAGAAGTTGCCCATAGTTTACTGCCACATGCACGTCCTCAATATGGCAGCTTACTTCTTCAAGCCAAAAACTACAATCTGTTCGCTAGTCCACTAAGATGGAACATAATCACAGCAGTAATACCCAACTACTTTGCCCCATAATGCAACTGAATGCGGTGATATCCCATCCCTTTTGCCCTATAACATAACCTAATTCAGCGAGTGACATACTATCACCCTTTGCCATATTCTTTTAAATTTTTTTTCAACGTTTTTTATTTATTTTTGGGACAGAGAGAGACAGAGCATGAACGGGGGAGGGGCAGAGAGAGAGGGAGACACAGAATCGGAAACAGGCTCCAGGCTCCGAGCCATCAGCCCAGAGCCTGACGCGGGGCTCGAACTCACGGACCGCGAGATCGTGACCTGGCTGAAGTCGGACGCTTAACCGACTGCGCCACCCAGGCGCCCCACCCTTTGCCATATTCTAACAGAGAAGCAAATCACAGGTTTTACCCAAATGGAAGAGGAAAGGGTTACACAAAGGCTTGGATGCCCTGCAGTTCCTCAAAAAGGTAAACATGGAATTACCGTATGATCCTGCAATTCCACTTCTGGGTGAATACCTCAAAGAACTCAAAACAGATATTCAAATAAATATTTGCATACAAATGTTTGTACTAATACTATTCACAGTCACCAAAAGATGGAAACAACTCAGACATCCATCAATTAATGAATAGGTTTTTTTTTAAGTGATTTAGTCCTACTATGAAATATTATTCAGCCATAAAAAGGAATGAAATACAGATATATGCTACACATGGGTCCTATATTCTTAGTTTATTATTAAACCTATCTAAAGTCCTTATTTCCATATATTTGTAGTTATGTAATTTCCATTTAATTCTATTAGAGATTCAAATTCCCTGGTGAAAATCTTTACATGTTAATCTATTTTTCTCCACATTTTCTTCAAATTTTTTTAACATACCAATCACATTTATTTTATAGTTCTTATCCCTAATTCCAGTATCTGCAGCATATGTGGATCTATATCTATTGTCTACTTTACTTTTTCTCTTGGTTTTTCATTACATTTTCCTTTATGGTGTGTCTAATAAATATGTACTAAAGGACAAATAAAGTGTATACAGTGGTTATACGTGTAAAAATCTATCTCTTAGAAAAGTATTCATCCAACAAGTATTTAGTGAGCACCGACTGTGTACCAGGTACCACTTATAAGTGATGCAGTAATAAAAAGAATACAATCCCTTTCAGCAAAGAGTTTACAATCCAGTGCGGGCTGTAGGCATTTAGCCCATCATTAAAATGGGCAAAAAGGCCCATAAAATCTGCACTCCCCACTATACCTTACTTCAATTACCTCGTCTCTGACTTCTCTCTCCCTTGATCACAGAAGCCACATGACTCCTTGCTGTTTGTTCAACATCAAGTACCTTTCAACCTCAATACCTATATGTTTTTTCTTCTTTCTGCCTAGTATGCTCTGCTCTTCCTGCTGCTAGCCACATGACTTGCCCTGTCACCTCTTTAGATGGCTTGCTGAAGCGATTTAAAATTGTCAATAGATTCACCCACTCCCCAGCATTTCCTCTTCTCATTCCCTGTCTTATGTTTCACCATAGCATGTACTGTTTATTATTTGTTTATTGTCTGTCTACTTCTTCTATAGTATAACCTCCATGAGGGCAGAAGTTTTTTATTGCTGTTGTTCATGACAATATCCATAGCACTTCAAATAATGCTAGACAAACAGCGTGCACTTAAATACTTAGTAGATGAATGAATGCATGATTTAAAATGTGACGGGCAGGGGCACCTGGGTGACTCAGCCAGTTAAGCATCCGACTCTTGGTTTCAGCTCAGGTCACGATCTCAGAGTTCATGACATCAAACCCCGCATTCCACTGACAATGTAGAGCCTGCTTGGGATTCTCTCCCTCCTTCTCTATCTCTCTCTCCTCCCTTCCCCTACTCATGCACACATACGTGTGTGCTCTCTCACAAAATCAATAAATACATGAATGTTTTGAAGTAAATAAAATAAAATGTGATGGGAGAAGTGTGGGGTACTAAGAAAAGATAGCAGGGGCCTTAATCTAATCTAGACAGTCAAGGGATGTCTTTGTGAGGAATGTATGTGTAAGCCAACACCTAAACAATGTGGAGACCATCAAGAATGAAGACAGAAGCAGAATCAACACACACGACAGAATTTAGCAGAGAAGTTTCAAGAACCAGAAAGGTGTCTTACATGGCTAGTCTACACAATGTAAAGGGTGAACTGGCACGCTATCAGTCTGAAGAGAGAAACCAAGGCCAGCTATTAAAAGGATTTAAATGAGTAGCCATTCACAAGTTTTTAAACACAGTCACAAGTTTTCAACATATAGCTGAATTTGGATTTCTGCAAGGTCTCTCAAGCCCCCAGTGTTGAAAATTTATTAGATGGGACCAAGACTGGCTACAAAGAGACGAATTAGAATGTTGACAAAGTAATCCAGATTAGATGATGGTAACTGGAACTTGGGGTTAGCATGAGCAAAGAAAGAAGTAAATGGATCAGAAAGATCGATAGATGAATTCTCTGTAGTTGTATTTATCAAGAATGACTCTACATGTCTAGCTTGAGGAAAGATGTGGAAACTACCACCACTTTCCCAGGCATAAAAGAATCAGGTTAAGAAGTTTACAGCAAGAGTCTGCAAACATTTTCAGAATGGGCTAGGCAGTAAATATTTCAGATTTGGCGGGTGACATAGTCTGTCACAATTACTGAACTCAGTCATTATAGTGAAAAAGCAGCCATTGGCAATATGTAAAGGAATGAGCACGGCTGTGTTCCAATAACACTTTATTTATAATCAGGTGTGCCAGAGCCATAGCTTGCCAATCACTGGTTAGAGAGAAAATTCTGAGCTGAGCTTTCAACCTGTTACTATCAAGGTACCTCAGAGGCATCGAGCAGAACTGTTTCAGAAGCACCTGCAAATGTAGTTCTGAAGTTCCAGAGAGAGCTAGCACAGATACAGACAGGTTCCAGATGGAAGACTGCCCCAGGGCAAGTGTGTACAGTAATAAAAAATTTCCTTCTCAGAACCCAAAATAAAACCAACATTTACAGAACAAACATAGGAAGAACAATCAGCATGAAAACTAAGAATAAGCATTCAAAATACGCTAAAAAATACAAAAACAAAACCAGAATGAGTAGTGTGTCAAAAGGGAATATTTTGAGAAGGAGAAAATGATCAAGAGACTCAAATGCTTCAAAAAGATAGAGAGAAGATCAGGATTACAAATTATAAACTGAATTTAGTGAAAAGGAGAGGTTGCTGGTAGCCTTGGCAAGAGAAAGTTCAGTGGGAATGAGGAAAGAAGCCAAACTATGGCAGATTAAAGACTGAGTGAAAAGTGTAGAAATGAAAGCAAGTGAGGACAATTCTTCTAAGATGTGTGGCTGTGAAAGGGTAGAGATAACTAAGGTGACAGCTGTGAAGGGGCAGGGGGTTACTGTGCTCCAGGAGGCAGAGGAACACATTTCTTTCCACTAAACTGGAAGCAGTGGTGAGGGATCATGGGTATTGTGTTTATCACCACCTGCTTCCCGGTTAGCCTGGGATCAGTACATTTGTTGACTGAGGATTTTTAACAGCAAGGGCAATAGGAAGTTGCTGAAAGACAAGTTTTAAGATATGGAAGAGGGAAAAGATAATCAGTAAAAACTATAGCCCATGAAGTCTATAAGGGATACATCTAGAGCCTGACAGGAAGAACTGGCTCTACTGAGGATAACAATACCTCTTCCTTATAACAAAAAAACAAAACAAACAAACAAACAAAGGATGAATACAGATTAAGGTAAACATGGGCAAGAAGTGGAGGATATTAATAAGGGCCAAGCTTGTTAACTGTCCTGTAACACATGAAAGGTTCCTGCACAATAAAGAATTGTCCAGCCCAAAAACTAACCATAGTTAACACTGAAATTTTAAGTTTTTATAGATTAACTCAAATCACAGATTAAAGCCTACATAGGGACACTCTTCTAATCAGGGAGGAAAAAAAAAAAAACAAACTATATATATACAGAGAGTAACTTTTCCCCGGGAAACACATGCATACACACACACACAAACCCACTCACTTCAATTTCTGCATTTCTTAGAAACCTTCAGCTGCTGAAGCTGCTTACTGAGGAATTATGTTTAGGATCTATGATCATCCACAGCTGTATCACTTTCTACCAGAAACACATTTATAATTTATGTGTTATGCATATGGACAGAAACTCAACATAAAGATACACAGAGAACATCATAATCCTTCAAACATTAAACACATATCATCATTAAATGAAATCCAGAGATCTAAGAAAACATTTTTAAATCACCAAGATTTTTCCTATTAAATTATAAGCCAATACTGCTCATGACTAAACGGGAGAAGATATCTGCAAATGACATATCCAATAAGGGGTTAATATCCAAAATATATAAAGAACTTATACAACTCAACACCAAAAATCAAATAATCTGATTAAAAATGGGCAGAAGACCTGAATAGGCACTTTTCAAAAAAAGCAAAAAAAAAACAATACAGATGGCCAACAGACACATGAAAAGATGGCCAACATCACTAATGATCAGGGAAATGCAAATCAAAACCACAATAAGATATCACCTCACACCTGTCAGCACAGCTAGACTCAAAAAGACAAGAAAATAGTGGCTCAGTCGGTAAAGCATCTGATTCTTGATTTCAGCTCAGGTCATGCTCTTCTAGTTTGTGAGTGCAAGCCCTAAGTTGAGCTCTATGCTGACAGCACAGAGCCTGCTTGGGATTCTCTCTCCCACTCTCTCTCTACCCCTCCCCAGCTCATGCGCACACGTGCACTCTCTCTCAAAATAAATAAGTAAACTTAAAAAAAAAGTTTCAAAAAGCAATAACAGGTGTTGGAGAGGACATCAAGGAAAAAGAACCCTCATGCGCTGTTGGTGGGAATGTAAATTGGTGTAGTCACTACAAAACAATATGGAAGTTCCTTAAAATATTAAAAATGGAGGGGTGCCTGGGTGGCTCAGTCAGTTAAGTGTCCACCTGTTGATTTCAGCTCAGGTCATGATCTCACAGTTCATGAGTTCGAGCCCCACTGACAATGCAGAGCCTACTTGGGAATCTCTCTCCCTCCCTCTCTCCCTCTGCCCCACTCTTGCTCATGCTCACTCTCTCTCTCAAAATAAATAAATAAAAATTTAAAGAAGTGAAATATCCTATGATACAGTGATTCCACTACTGGGTATTTACCCAAACAAAACAAAATCATGAATTCAAAAAGATATATGTTTACTGTAGCATTATTTACAATAGCCAAGATATAGAAGCAGCCCAAGTGTCCGTAGATAGGCAAATGGATAAAGAAGAGGTGACGTGCATGCACATACACACACATATACACATACTGGAGTATTACTCAGCTTTAAAAAAAAAATTAGATCCTGCCATTTGCAACAACATGGATAGACCTATGATGCTAAGTGAAATAAATCAGAGAAAAAGATATACCATATGATTTCATTTATATGTGGAATCTGAAAAAAAAACAAAAAATAAATTCATACCCATAAACACAAAGAATAAACTGATAGTGGCCAAAAGAGAAAGGGGTTAAGATATGGGTAAGTGGTTGAAGGGGTATGGGAAGTACAGGTCTCCACATGTAGAATAAGTCACAGAGATAAAAGGTACAGCACAGGGAATATAGTCAATGGTACTGTAATAGCATTGTATGGTGACAGGTGGTAACTACACTGTAGTGAGCACAGCATAATGTATAGAGTTGGGGAATCACTATGTTGTACACCTGAAACTAATGTAACACTGTGTGTCAACAATACTTCAGTTTAAAAAACATTGATCGTGAAATACAATGCATAAGTGGCTTCTTGCTCCTTTTAACTTATGCCATTTATTTTTTTTTTAACATTTATTTATTTTTGAGACAGAGAGAGAGAGAGCATGAACAGGGGAGGGTCAGAGAAAGAGGGAGACACAGAATCCGAAACAGGCTCCAGGCTCTGAGCTGTCAGCACAGAGCCCGACACGGGGCTCGAACCCACGGACAGCGAGATCATGACCTGAGCCGAAGTCGGACACTTAACCGACTGAGCCACCCAGGCACCCCGAACTTATGCCATTTAAAACAATCCAGCAGTGTCTGGATGACTCAGTTGGTAGAGCAAGGTGACTCTTGATCTTGGGGTTCTAAGTTTGGGTCCCATGGTGGATGTAGAGATTACTTAAAAATAAAACATTTTTAAAAAATAAAATAAACCAGGGTCAACAATACTGATTTATTTTAACCTACACATATATATTCTATAAAAGCAGTAAGTGCATTTTATCTTACACTTTTGACAAAATATTTGACTCAAGGACATGTATATTTCAGTAAAACAGTTTCTCACCTTGACTACTCCATCAAAGCCAGGGATTGTGTTAACCTTTGCTTTCTTAGCTAATAATTTGCTTTCAATCTTGTCACCCATGGCTTGAATGGCATGTGTGTCAGGTCCAATGAAAATGACATCTTCTGCTGCCTGTGAAGAAATACAAGTCAAATTTTATGAGAAAAACAATACAGTGCTTGATACAGAATCACAACCTTATAAAAAGAAAAACCCATACATATATTTACTAATCCTTTACCCACCCAAAACAACCTAAAAGCAAGCATTTGAGCCATTAAAATATATAATGTCGTATATAGTTAAAGTACACAAAGATATAGAAAACAAAGTCGGGTCAAAGAAAAATAACAAAGATGAATTCCTGCTTGATGTTAACAGTATTCTCTGGAACAGCCACGGCTGTGGTGTTATTTTTTATATATAGTATGCTGCCACCTAACCTAAACAGTAGGTTCACCTTTAAAACACCTTATAAACCTTTGTATTCTCTAAACCCTGCAGCACACTGCCCAGTTCAACACAAATATCCACTTTTATTAAATACCAACTCTGTGCTAGGCTTAGAGCTAAACACAGGGGACAACATGGATGAAAACCACAGGATATCCGCTAATTCAAGGGAACGAGATCACTGACACCTCAGGGAAATAGACAAAAGAAAGTAGAGAATGTTTACATCTTTGTGACTATAAGAAATGAGTCAAGAATACAGTGGGAATTTACCAGGTAGAGTTACAGTTTCAACAAAAACTGTTCTGTATAACTCATATTTAGTTCCCCAGCAATAGATCTACCCCCTCTGTGTTTGTGGTATTATAATGAACAAAATGCTAGTGAATTTTGCTAATGAACTAATTAGGGACAGAACAAAATATGATGTAGTTATTAGTGCCACTACAGAGCATGGTTTACAGAAGTAAAGGTGAGCCTTGCTGAAGTAAAGAATGAGGTTATTGGGTAAAGAATGAAGATTAAACATGAAAAAAAGGAAAACCAGATTGTATGCTGGGCGCCATCTGGGTAAGGTGCCTATCGATTCTCCAGTGATCTTTGGTTGGGTCAGTATAAAGAATAAACCGTGTATTTTATGTCTCACATTCTATCTATTGGCCTTGGCACCTAAAAAGACTCGGCTTGGGGGAGCTTCATTCTCCCTGTATTATCCAGAGTGGTTACTGCAGTGTGTTGCTTGGATTGGCCTCTCGGTCATTATGAACCAAGAAGATTACACACACCCACAGCAGAAGGTGGAAGGAGAACAGGGAATCAACAAAAGGAATGTACAAAGAGATAAATAATTAGGACATACGATGACTTAAATTTTGCACATGCTAAACTGAGAGGTCAATGAGATAGTGTTCAGAAAGCTGACAGAGAGGTCTAGAGGCTCTAAGATGAGTCCAGGCTGAGATACGGAGTTTCAAAGGCATTAAATGAAGGAAAAAGTTGAAAGTTGCAGATGAAATCACTCAGATAAAATGCATAGAAAAGCTGATGCTTTTAAACTCAGGATGTATACTTTCCCTCATGCCCAAAAACAAGACAGAAGGGAATTTTTAGATTCTAAAATAATAAAGCCTCCTTTTCTTTGTGTGATAATAGGAATAGCCACCACCTTGCAAGTCTGGTTGAAGGATTAAATAAAATAATGTAAAACATCAAGCTGAATATCACAACTATCAGTTATCTGTTAACCAGAAGTCCTGATAAAAAGAGAACATGAGAATAGTATGACAGCAAGGTCCACAGGGACCCTAAAATACATCACAGGAACCCAAATACCTACAATTACCAGTTACAAATGGCATAATGCTAGGTAAGAAACCTTTTCAGCCAAAACAGATGCTCATAAAGTACCTCTCCATCAAATGTTTGTATTTAGTTGTAATAGGACAAACTTTTCTTAATTAAAAAAAAAATCTTTTGTGGAACCCCAAAATGTAGATAGAACACATGAAAAGTGGAGCTTCTCTATAAGAGGGGAATGTGACTGCAGGCCCACATCTCCATGCTGTTGGTCTCCAGCTCAATAAACTACCACAGCAACTACCATATTCATTTCTCTTTATCCCAAACCTGCAACTCACTAAATGCTAAGTCAAAAGAAAACAATCATATTTCAACTATCAACTGTCTTTCCATATTCTCATTTTACTTGCTAAGATGGAGGTATTTTTATTATAAATGCTGTTTTAAAATACCACTATGCTAGATAGATATAACCAAGTAGTCAGAATACCCACGCAGACAGTTCGAGAAATAATATAAATGAGAACATCCAAAATACATTACGATTGTACAGTAAAAGTTCTGATTAACAAGGGCCCAACAACTAGGAACCACTCATCAACTAGATTTTTCTCATGGATTCTGATTTGAGAAAAATTACTCACCCCAAAATGCAAAAACTACCAAGAAAAAAAGCTCACATCAAGTATTTAGTAACTATTCTTTTCGTCCCATTCAACAGAAAAGAAAATTAGTCAGTAGTAAGCTGGGTAACTAACTACTCAAAGAGATGTTCCAATGAACCAATTTCCTTTTTATCTACATTTTGGTAGTATTCCCTGGGTTAGCCTTTAAATGTAATTAAAGCAAAATGAGAATGCAGAATCCTGGCTCCTGACTCCCACAACTCCTTGACCAATAGAGCAAGGATGCAGTTAGGGTAAGACAGTATGATAACTGCAAAGTGATGGAGCAGGTTTTAAAAGTTCTGAGATTTTGACCAAAGTCATTGCATGATTTAGAAGGTAAGGCAAGAATTTATCCACCCTCTTGATAATCTTCTGTTAACCCTGTATCTTATTGTTATCCATCTAATTGTCAATTTCCTTCAATCACAGTAAGTCTTTTTGACATTCCACAGCAATACAATTTACTTCTGAAAATATGCTTTTTAGGGACTTTGTAAATTTACCATGAATGATACATATAATACCTGAAGGCAGATAGAGGTCTTACAGTCATGGAAAAAAAGTGTTTTTTTAATATTTTTTAATGTTCATTATTTATTTTTTAGACAGATAGAGACAGAGCACAAGTGGAAGAGGGGCAGAGAGAGAGGGAGACAGAATCTGAAGCAGGATCCGGGCTCTGAGCTGTCAGCACAGAGACCGATGCAGGGCTCAAACTCACAAGCCGTGAGATCATGATCTGAGCCAAAGTCAGATGCTTAACTGACTAAGCTTCCCAGGTGTCCCAAAAAGTGGGTGTTTTTTAAATGGCATTGGAAAACATTTTAAGAGTGATATATAGGAATATCCAAAAAGCTGAAAATCAAAATCCAAAAAGCCAAAATCACTGCTCTAAGATTCCTTCCCCTTGCTAAATTCTGTGATTTTATGATTCTGGTCAAATTTTGATAGAAGAATAAGAAAAAGGGTTGGTTTTGAACAGCATCTTAGGGGAATAATGAGATTTAACTTACAATAGGCTTTATGTTGTAAATGAAGAACAGAAATAATCATCACTTCTAAAAAATGTCTGATGCATAATAAATTCTCAGAAATACAACAGTTACTAAACTGCTTTACTATGAATTCAGATTTCTTTTAAATGCATACACATTAGGCTCACCAAGAATTACTACTTCGATAATTATAAAACCAGGGTCAGACAAGAGACATAGCCATGAAAAAATTGCGGAACTGCCCAATGGACTCAGATTCCAGACCTTAATGTATTCCTTGCTAAAAGAAAGGAATAATACAAAATACACTTCAGTTAGAAAAGGTCAGTTCAGGATTGGTGCAGGGAACTTAGTACATGAGATAAAAAAGTAAGCCAGTGAAAAAGCTTCCAAAAATAGTATGATTATGTCAAAAGCATACAGTAGCAGATAGAAAGGCTAACTCTTGAATATGATAACAGTATGAACATCAAAAAGAATTGGGAGCGCCTGGGCAGTTCAGTCAGTTAAGCGTCTGGCTCTTAAGGTTGGCTCAGGTCATGATCTCACCATTTATGGGTTTGAGACCTATGTTGGGCTCTGTGCTGACAGCGTGGGGTCAGCTTGGAATTCTTTCTCTCCTCTCTCTCTGCCCCTCCCCTTGCTGGCACACACATGCTCTCAAATAAATAAACTTACAAAAATTAGTAATAGGGAGATTACAAGGTTAATTCATCTTTTCAAGTTCTCAGAATAAACCTTTTCCTGCTATCTCTGTTCAAACTTAAACTTCTTGGACATGTATCACTCATTTAAAAAAAAATATGCAGTTCTTTTAAAAAAGCAATATAGAAGAAAACTAACTTCACACATAAAACTAAGGAAATAAAAAGGTCAAGATAAAATCCCATACAATGTTTTTGTAAGGAAAAAAAATATGGATGAGAATACTGTATATGAAGGAAAGAAAAAAAAAAAAACGAGAAAAACATACCAACACATAATAGATTAAAACTGTTACCTGCTGTTTCAAAACAAGCTGAAAGACATGTTAAAGTAATAGGACACATTAAATAACATAAATCAGTATTAGAAATGTTCAGAAATGAAGTGACTGACCTCAAGATGCAATCAGAAATTAAAATATCTTTCTAGAAATGAAGACGAACCCAGAGGAAACTCAAGAGTGAATAAAGAAAACAGCTAATGCCTTACAAGAAATAGAAAGTGAAAGAAAGACATTATTCTAAATTTAAACATCAAGAAAAAAAACTATTTTTAAACGACGTAAGAGAAAATGACAAAATAAAGAACATCCAACATATGGATAAGAGGAGTCTTTCAAGAAAATTAAAGCAAATACTAAAAACTCTATTTCAAGAAAACCGTCTTAAAATTGAAAATACATAGCAAAAAAAATACTACAGTAAACCTGAGAAATTCAACCCAGAATGACACATTCTAGCAATACTGCTTAAAAGAAAAAGAAAAAATGCAAGGAAAAAAAAGAATATGTCATTTATATAAAAGAGAAGTTTAAATTATCACCAGACTCTGGGGCGCCTGGGTGGCTCAGTCGGTTGAGCGTCTGGCTTTGACTCAGGTCATGATTTCGTGGTCTGTGAGTTCGAGCCCCGTGTCGGGCTCCGTGCTGACAGTTCAGAGCCTGGAGCCTGCTTCAGATTCTGTGTCTCCCTCTCCCTCTCTGGCCCTTCCCTGCTCATGTTCAGTGTCTGTCTCTCAATAAATGTTAAAAAAAAATTTTTTTTTTAAATAAATTATCACCAGACTCTGACAACAATAATCCATGCCAAAAGAAAACTGAATAATGTGGTCAAGAAAAAGTATGAGCCAAGGATTTTAAATCCAACAAAACTGATGTCTAAGTATTGCAGAGTAAACATAATGATAAGCAACAACTCCGGGCCTTTTTCTGAGGAATCGAGTAAAATAGGGGTTTGCAAACTACAGGCTGTGAGCCACATATGGCCTGCTACCTGTTTCTGTCCAGTCCACACTCTAAAAATGGATTTTAGGGGGGAAACATTTATGGAAAAAAAATTAGAATACTGTATCATGATATATGTAAATTACATGAAGCTGAAAGCATTAGTTTACATGTTGTATGGCTCCTTTCTCATGACCACAATAAGACTATTTGCAACACACTGGATGGCCTGCAAGGCCAAAAATAATTGCCACCTGGACCTTTACAAAAAAGTTTGTCCACTCCTTTACTACAGAATGAGCTTCAGAAAACCAACCAAAATGACTAAAAAGAGGTCAACATAAATGGTCTATAGCTACCTGAGAGAGTATACTTTATACTAGCTGTATTTTCTGACAGTACAGATACAGTACAACTACTTTTAAAGCGAGGGAAGAATAGAAAGATGATGTGTAAAACTTCTTTAATGTTTTCAGTAATCATATCGGTGTTGACACTGCTATCCTGAGGTTGCTGTGTGTGTATTACTGACACGTAATTATGAAGGCTTCTAATTTCATCATCTCCCCTGTCCCTGAGAGTCAGAACTCTAAATATGAAAGAATGACAAAGAAGAGGGTAAGTAAAAGTTCTGCAATCCTGAATTTTAATTATAAGTATCACTATAAACACAGGAGGTATTTTTAATCTCACATAAAGCACAGTCTATATACTTTTATTTCATGTTATATATAGAAGAAAATTGTTGCATATTTATAATATAGTATATATATTATGCAACATCTATACTATACATTTAGATTTTATGTACCCTATTTGGGCTTGGGGATAGCATTATATCTAAATACACATATTAGGGGCACCTGGATGGCTCAGTCGGTTGAGCATCCAACTTCAGCTCAGGTCATGATCTCACAGTTCATGAGTTCAAGCCCCGCGTCGGGCTCTGTGCTGACAGCTCAGAGCCTGGAGCCTGCTTCAGATTCTGTGTCTCCCTCTCTCTCTGCCCCTAACCCACTCGCATTCTGTCTCTGTCTCTCTCAAAAATAAATAAACGTTAAAAAAATTTTTTTAATAAATACACATATTAAATGTATTAGAATGTTATATATTCTATTAATGGAACATTGTTAACACATACATCATACGTAATACACATATGTAACATAAAACGTGTTAAAAAAATAAACTTGTTAACACACATATCTTCCTGGCCCTATAAACTGAAAAGGCCTACAAACGATGACCATGAGTAGCAATGACCATGTCTGGCATGCTGTGGCCTCCGATACCATTTTTTAAAAAAACCAATGCATCTTGATAAGATGGCTGATTAAAGGCCTGGAGCAGGAAATGTAAAACTTAAGCCTAGAATGTCTTGTTAGACCAGAGAACAAGGAAGCTATAAAAGATTACGAGGTCAAGTCAAAAAGAGCATGAACCAACTTAGGACCCACTGGCCTAAGAGAAACAACTTAAGCTTCACTAATAATTCCAACAGATTTAAGCCTACAAAATATGTTTTAATCTATGATTTCATAATGACACTTTTTATAAGAATTGGGTCAATTGTGAATAAGGAACCGATTCATTACCTCAAAAACATAACATAAAAGTAAAGAATTAGGCATTTATCTTGCTCTTTCTAAAGGAGTCGTACCGCTAGGTAACCAAACAATAAATGTGGCAGAGTCTCTTTATAAGTATATTCTAATTAATTAACGAAAAAGATGTTAAAGTATCACCATTTTGCAATCCAGTGAAATACTAAATATAGACAGTAAGCATCGACCGTTGCTTAGATCTTAAAAAGTGCTAACAAGACACTAATGTGCTCCTACAGTCTTGGCCAAATGCATCAAAACCTGAATCTGATCCCATCTCTGAATCCAGGTGTAGGAATCCAATTTGTAGAAAATGCCAAGAATGAAGGAAAACACTGACCTGCAACTCGAGTCTGCAATAAACTAAGTCAAGTCTGACAAAAATTCTACAAGTCAATAACCCAGGGTTCTTCAACAGAAAATTGTAAGGAAAAGGTATGAAAAGAGAACCTATGGATTAAGAGAAATTTAAAAGACATGAAAGCTTAAAATAAATGGGCAAGACAAACCACAGTGTCTAGGGATGCACGTTTGGACCACAGAATTATTTTTAAATGCAAGAAAATGATTACTACAAAACTCAAGTAGTGAGCACATATAGGGAAAGACTGGAGGCTAAGATGGACATGGGTCACATGGACAAGAATCAGGGCAAACGTCTCATGTCTAGGCCTATGTAGTGATTCCAAGATTAATTTACCCTAGGCAAGCCACACATTTGTCTTGCATAGTTTTTCCTGTATCTTTTGTTTTATGATAAAAATTTCAAAAACAATTTCACAGTAGCCATCAGCTTATAGGAGTGAAACCAATGGCTGGACCAGGAGCAGACAAGTAGGTGGGTGAACACTCCCACCCTCACCATCCAATATTCTACCAGAGGCCTCAGGCTGTGCAGTGTACCTGTGTGTGATTAAAGAAGACTGGAGTCCAAATCCTAATTCATTTTCCTCCACGTGGACTGTGGGGTATCAATAAAGAGAGGTGCAGAATAACCCTAGTAAAGGGTGTCATCAGCCTCCAACGCCCTACATTTATAAGAGTCATTTTCTTTAATGTGCTAGTCAGCTCACCATGCATTAAGAACCCAATTTATGTGACTAAAAAAATTAGGATTAAGAACATTAATGAATTTTTTTTAACGTTTTATTTATTTTTGAGACAGGGAGAGACAGAACATGAACAGGGGAGGGTCAGAGAGAGGGAGACACAGAATCCAAAACAGGCTCCAGGCTCTGAGCTGTCAGCACAGACGCAGGGCTCGAACCCACGGACCGCGAGATCATGACCTGAGCCGAAGTCGGCCGCTTAACCGACTGAGCCACCCAGGCGCCCCAGAACATTAATGAATTTGACTGATATGGGAGATAGGTGACAGAGGAGAGACAAAGGTTCTATTTTAAAATTCTAAATGTAAACATAAACCAACACAATTTTTTCATTTGTTTGGGATCTTAATCACAAGATCAACTGAAACTTAATGACATACTTACAAACTGTATTTAGCTTACGGTACACTGTATATGCTGTGACTTAGTTTAACCAAAGGAATCTGTCTCTTTCTCTTTCAATATTACCAGTATCTGGATTTCATTCAGTCTAGTGTATATTTTGTATTAAGTGTCTACTTGGCATAGTGCACTCAAGTAATATTATTACTTCCAGATGATCGCCATGTACAATATTTAGTTAGAGAAATAGACTAGTAGTAACTTTCCCCACTGTAACAATTGGCAGAAGTCAGGTTTTCTAGGTGAGGAATATAGTTACACATAAAACCTTGTTTTTCATTCACAGGAAGTGAGCATTACAGCAAAAGAAGACTTTCTACTTCTAATATTTGGTAGTGAGTGGAATGATTTCCATTTCTACTTTCCAACTATTACTAAGTCAGAAAATGGTTAAATTTCTTTTATTAAATGTTGGGTTTCTGACAAAGGTACTTAGGGCAAACAAGAGGTTTTTGATACATTTGGTACATTTTAATAAAAACCTTTTTAAAAAACTATAAATCGCTGAATATCTCTGTAGTTCCTGGGTCAGCTTTTCAAGCTCACAGGGAAAATGTTTTTGGTTGTTTTGTTTTGTTTTTTTTTTTTTTAATTCTAGTTAGTAGATCCTATATTCACATTGGAAATGTTCTTTCCACTTTAGAAGATTAAGATTAAAGTCTGTCGGTGTTTGCCATCTCTTTTGTGCCTATCTGGTTTTTTCTTTTTATTTCCTTGTAATCAGCACTGAGATCTATTTCCAGAGTCTAACTGATTGTAAAGAAGAAAGACGCTGGGCACTTAAGCTTCACCGTTCTCTACTCTTTGTGCAGATCAGGATACTAAAAAGAGATGAGTTCACATAAACCTGAGTGGGCTGTTAACCTTTTTTTTTTCTTCAGGGGAAATGTAGATGTAATAACATTTCCAGCTGAAAGACTCATTCTAAGTTCCTAATGTTTGAGAATGCAAATGAAGTATTTTGTCTTTTCTGTGCCTGGAGGTGTTATGTGAGAAAACAGAAAGAGGTTTCTAGGATTAGTTCCACAGATTTCCTTTATCATGTAAACTCTCAGACTCCTTGCAATGACAAGAATCAAAGAAAAGCAATAGAGAAGATACCCAGAGAAAATAAATTCAATAACTTCCTCAGCAATCGCTTTGAGAAAATTAGAGTTAAGTAAAAAGTCAGACGTTGGGATGAATCCTAGCCTCCCCTCCTGTAAAGAAATTCTAGTTTTAATATTTAGAACATTTTAAAAAATACATTAGCAAAATACTGGCAATGAGTTCAATAACACTAAATTTTCTCAGAAGAAATTGCTAAATTTATCACCCAGAGACCTGGCATCTCCAAGAAGTTAATTTATATTATAATGGCAATAATGCTTTCATTAAAGATACAGGTACAAATTTTCAAGTTTTTCTTTTAGAATGTATGTTTTTTAAAGGACAAAGTAAGAAGCTTCACATTTAAATTTGTTATGTAGTGCTAAGGTTCTCCTTATGTAAACTGGACACAGAAATTAGTTATGAAGTTGTAATTTCCTTCTATGCTCTTCACATAAAATATTTTATATCCCCACATTCTGGATATTAAAAATGAGGTGCTTTCATTTCTCCCTGATCCAATTATTTTTAATGTTTCATGAATACTAAAATTAATTGGTACTTTTGGATTGAAAACAAATACTTTTCCAGTACAATTTTGGAATATACCATATAATAACTATGAAATTAGATAAGCAATTTTACGGTGTAAGTAAAAAAATAACTTAAGATTTAATAATACTTCAATTAGCATGAGGGGGTGTTAATACAGATGTCTCATGACTCAGCTTCCTGTTCATTCCTCACAGTCCATTAACATTTACTGCCAGTAGTGACTAAGAATAGTAAGGTGGTAAACTGGTGAAAGGCCAGTGAACTTTTGTTTAGTCCAAATATTAGATATTAAATTTAATTTAAATTTTTTAATTGCTCTGGGATATGATCTGAATTATGTACTTTTCTTATTTCCTTTGGAAGTATTTATGAATTTATCGTAAAATTTACTACAAGCAGAAGTCCTTCCACACTCCTTGCTTAATTTACTGCTTTCTGGAACACATCAAGTTTTCGATACCACTACTGGATGGAAATAAGAACCGTGGTTTGTAAGTAAACCATACTCTACTGAAAGTTGGGATATTCTTTTTTGTTAGCACACTTAATTGCCATACTCTAGGATAACCAACAGTATAAAGCTTATTTCAAATACTGAACGGGAATGCTAAAAAAACAGAGATCATGATTTTTAATTAATTGCCAAGAACAACAGACTAATTCCCCACTCTATTCAGCACAGTCTAACCCATCAACCTGCAACTTTCACTCTTTGGTTTAGTTATTAACTAGAATGCAATGAAGACAAAGTGACAAGAAGATGTAGTGGAATGACCCAAATAGAGGTTAATTTTTCTTTAGGTAGGAAACATTTTTTTTAATTTTTTAAAGTTAAATAAATACTAATATTTTTTATTGACTTATTTAACACTGTCTACAGGGCACTATTTTCAGGCTTACTTTATCCTAAACACCACTTTACAGATAAACATTTCAGTCCGCAGGTTTCTAGTTTGTTCACAAAGTTAGTCCTTAATTTATTCTACAATCCACAGTAATGTCTTACGTTGTAGAACATCTCAGTTTTAAAAGGTTTTTTGGGGGCAGCTGGGTGGCTCAGTTGGTTAAGCATCCGACTTCGGCACAGGTCATGATCTCGTAGTTCATGAGTTCAAGCCCCGCGGTGGGCTCTGTGCTGACAGCTCAGAGCCTGGAGCCTACTTCGGATTCTGTGTCTTCCTCTCTCTCTGCCTCTCCCCTGCTCACGATCTGTTGCATGTGTGTTCTCTCTCTGTCTCTCAAAGGTAAATAAACATTTTTAAAAAATTTTTAAAGGTTTTTTGTATCTTATGCTTAAAAAGAGGGAGAGGCTAAGAAACCAGCTGGCCATAAATAATCATCCCTACTGACAGGTCAGTAAAATTAGGATCCAAGGGATGGAATCAACTGCCCACTGTCACTAAATGGGTAAAGTAATGGAAATAAGACAAGACTAAGACCCTGTCACCTTCTCATGCCACCCCACACACTTGTGAACAGGTTCAGGTGGCCAGTGCTTATTCAACAATCAAAGATGATACACTGACTACTGACAGTGAGCATACATCAGGTATGCCTGGCACAGTCCTAGGACATAACTACAACCCTAGCATCCACCTGACTAGAGTCCCTTTCTACTCTTAGAAGCATGCTGGCTTGGACAGATCTGATTTCTGCACACAAGAAGTTTACAGTCTGGGAGAACAAACAATACGTACCAAACGACAGAAATAATACATGGTAGACAGTAAATGCACTAAAAAAGCTAAAAGTAAATAAATAGGAGTCCAATGGGGAAATCAAAGGCTTCACACAAAAAGGGAAGCATTTGATGGAAAAAGACAACTAGGATTTGGAAAAGCAGCATGGGCAATCAAACATTTAAGTATACAGAAAAACACCTCTCACTGGTCTGTAAAGGGTTGTATGGTCATCAGAGGAGGATGATGAGGTTATACACAACCAGTGTTCATCCAGACACGTCTCCTCTTTCTCTGAAGTCCAACAACAACCAGATCTCAATTATAGACTTCTTTGGTGTACAACTCAACAGCTAGTCATACATTCATTCCACAAGTACCTGCCAAGGAGCCATGCTGTGTCAGGCACTGTGCTAAATCTAGGGATACCATGACAGACAAGACAGAGATGTTATCACTGCTCCCTTAGTTGACATACCAACTAAGAGGATGCAATATGCCAAGCAATTAAAATCACAATACAGCATGAGTACTGTGATAGTGTGAGTCTAGAATACTCTGGGAAACCAATAATGGTAACTGGAATAAAGCAAACATGGGTGGAAACTGTGAGCCAAATGAAGTTTATTAAACATGAGTGCAGTATTTCAAAAATTCCAACTTTTGCTTCAGAAAATTTCTACCTTCAGTTGTAGTAAATATGCAACAATTTTAATGCACTCAGATCACCTGATATTTCTGACTTTCTCAGAAATCCAATCAGGGCCTTCCTAACTTCTGATAAATGAGATTTCAGAATGCAATCTTCTCCCCTCATTTAAGTCAATTCTGTAACTTGACTGAGGGAGAAAACGGACACCATATATAATAGGCTAAGCTTCATTTTACATCAACATCCAGTAAGCATAAATGCCAGCAAAATGATATCCTTAAAATGTTTTACCAGCCAGTGTGACTCCCTTCAAACATGTGATCACCACCCTGACATAGGCTTTTGGAGTTCTGAAGTTACAACTGACACCACCCGTACACCCCTCAGCTCCCATGCCACTTAGATCAGACAAAACAATGGTCAAGCAGGGTTTTAAATAATTTTATTGAAAGAAAGGCAGTAATTAGGAGCAGCAAAGTATAATAGTTAAAAGCAGGGACTGTGGTGCCTGCCTCAACTCCAATTCTACCATAAACTACCTGGTTGGCCATTGACAAGTTACTTAATCACTCTGTGCCTATTTCTGAACCTGTAAGGATTCAATGGATTGATATATGTAAGGCACACAGAGCAGAGGGGACCCACAGTAAGCTGCTATGTAAGCAAGACTTTGAAGTCAGTTGGCTGGTGAGGACACTCTGCCTGCCTTCCTGCGTGCCCATGTCTGATGCATTCATGGAGCCTTGTTCCTGAGACAGGAATACTGCTGTTAGCCCCTTAGCCCTAACTAACTCAGACCCTTCCTGAAGAGGCTAACCTACCTCTTCCCTACACCTTTCATCGCTTCCTCTCAACTGGCTCCTTCCCCTTGGCCAAAAACACTGCTTGCTTGAATACTTGCTTGCCCTCCCAACATGTGACTCAAGTAGAGGCAAGCAATCTTCCAAAAAAAGAGCAAGACACTATTCTCAAGGAGGAAAAGATGTTACACAGACAAAATTTCTTTGAAATGACTGTCACAATACAGCAGTAAGGTAGCCTTTGGTAACGGAAATGCCAGAGAAGGGAAGCACAAACGGTGCTGGAAAACTGACTAAAAGAAAAGAATCGCGAACTACTGCTTGAGGAACACAGCCTTCCAGACAACGGTGAGCCACTAGAGAGTTCTGAAACACTTCAGGAACATGAGCACGGCAGCGGTATTGAGATGGCTCCAAGGAGGAAAGACTGAGGTGAAGAGATCAGTGGCCCAGATGAAAAGGAGGAAGTGAGGAGGTACTGGAACAGCAGTGGCATCTAGCAGGAGGAAAGAGGTCAGAAAAGCTGCAGTGATACTAACAGGAGGCCTGGCCACAGATTTAGGGGGAATGAGCACATTAAGAAGGGTAAGGGAGGGGAAGAGCCAAAGATGACTATAAGGCTTTTCAGGCCATAAAACTCAACTGAAATGCGGAACCAAAAAGCAGGTTTGGTTACAAGGACAGTGAGATTCATTCTGCTCATTAGTGGCTTGTTAGTAGGACAACCAGGGGGAGACTCCAGGGGGGATATTCTTACCTGGGCCTGGAAATGTCTTCAGTAAATCAGATACCAAACCAATCATATAATTTCTTGTGATAAACTATTCTGCATTTGAAACCTCACATTACCTATATAATCTTTACTGTCATGTACTGTGAAATACTTCTGACAGATTTTAAACAGTTATTATTACCTTCAATATTTCACTTCCAAAACAGAAAAAGTGTTTTTGGAGTACTACTGTTCATGCTATAAAGCAATATGGTTTAGGAAGTTATTCTGTTTTAGCAGCTCAATTTTGACACTGGAGTTACTCTACTTGACCAAAGACTTCAACTCTGGTTTAATAATGCTATGTAATTATGGGTGCTTGGGTGGCTCAGTTGGTGAAGCGTTCGACTTTGGCTCAGGTTATGACCTTGCAGTTCAGGAGTTCAAGCCCTGCGTCAGGCTTTGTGCTGACAGCTCAGAGCCTGGAGCCGGTTTTGGATCCTGTCTCCCTCTCTCTCTGCCCCTCTGCTGCTTGCACTCTTGGGTCTCTCTCCTCTCTCCAAATATAAACAAACATTAAAAAAAATTTTTTTAATAATAATACTATGTGGGGCGCCTGGGTGGCTCAGTCGGTTGAGCGGCCGACTTCGGCTCAGGTCATGATCTCGCGGTCCGTGAGTTCGAGCCCCGCGTCCGGCTCTGTGCTGACAGCTCAGAGCCTGGAGCCTGCTTCAGATTCTGTGTCTCCCTCTCCCTCTGCCCCTCCCCTGCTCATGCTCTCTGTCTCTCAATAATAAACGTTAAAAAACAAAAAAAATTTAAATACAGTCTTCTGTCTTCTTTAGGTTACCTTTAATAGAGCCCTCAAGAAATTCAGTCCTTTTCCAATAGGACTATCCAATCCATAAGAAATTAAAGAATTTTCAAATTGACCATGTGTAAATTGATTTGGAGGCTTTTTTTTTTAAATGAGAAAACAGCACAGAAATTACCTTAGGTTGGACAGGTGTAACTTTAAGGGCTTAAAATAAGAACTTACACTATTGGGAGGAAAAATTATAATCATTGATCACACTACTAAATATTCAAGATATATCTTCAAAATAATTGTTTCAAACTGACCCATCTGTAAATTTCTAAATAAAATAGAAAGAAGTTATTTAAAATAATGTTAAGTCTTCTATTGTAACAACTTGGGATGATGTCACAGGTCATCCAGAGACTACACAAAATATACCCCCACCTTGTGGTCAGCTTCATGAAAACAAACAGACTAAAATTAGCATTAATCCCTGTATCTTCCCCAAAACTTCATTTCTATCACACATACCATTTGACTTTTATTTCCAAGAATTCCTTTTCTCCACATTAGCCGCAATGTGCTAAGACATAATTCTGGTTCCTCCAGACATGCTTACCTACTTTCTCCAATTTTTTCATCACAGAAAATACTTAATCCATACATTTAAACATTAACAATCAGGGGCGCCTGGGTGGCTCAGTCGGTTAAGCGTCTGACTTGGGCTCAGGTCACGATCTCACTGTCCGTGAGTTCGAGCCCCGCATCGGGCTCTGTGCTGACTGCTCAGAACCTGGATCCTGTTTCAGATTCTGTGTCTCCCTCTCTCTCTGACCCTCCCCCGTTCATGCTCTGTCTCTCCCTGTCTCAAAAATAAATAAAACGTTAAAAAAAAATTTTTTTTTAAATAAATAAACATTAACAATCAACCAGTATGAATGTATTAAGCACCCACAGAGTGGTGCTTCTGATGTCCGAATTCCACATCTATCAGGCAGCCAGATCCTGCACAACTCTATTTGGGGCTGGGCGCATAAATCCCTGGCCTCTTCGAGAGCATAATTCAAATCTTTTGGGAAGACCAGACATGTTATAAATCTAACATTAATATTTATATAAGCTACTATATTTTACATATATTTTATCAATGCAATTAATTCTCAATACACAGAAGATTTTTAGTTCTGAAAATAATTCCTCCACAGCATTTCTGAATTCATTGTTCACATTCTCAGCTGATGAGAATGTAAATCGAATGTTACTGAAAATGATTACTAGGCCCTACACATTCAAATTAAACAACACATTCTAAGATTACTTCTATATTATCCTTACTTTTTTATTTTCCCTATTATTCTACACTCCGCATCCATTTAGTAGAAATAACTGTACCATATACTTTTTGATCTGCCCAGAGTCTCTTTCCAATGGCCACAACTACATAAGCGCTTACCAGCACGAGAGTGAAATATATAATAGACTAAATATATTTGCAGAGATATACATCTGTTTCAAACAGACCACAGAGTAGTCCATTTCTGTCCAACTAAAAAGGGAAATTTTTAAATAACTGGAGACAAAAAACTTCATGACATGTTAAATTCTATAAAACTCTAATTGTAGTGTCCATAAATAAAGTTTTATTAGAATACAACCATACCCATGCATTTCCTGTGGTCTAGGGCCACTTTCACACTGCAACTACAGAGTTGTGTGGTGACAACCGAGTTGATCAGCTGTGACAGTATGGCCTGCAAAGTCTAAAACATTTATCAGTCCTTTACAGATGAAGTTTACCAAACACAAGCTTATATGACAAAAGGTTTAAAAGTCCAGTCACTATAATTATGAGCGCCAGCTGAATCATCCTGCAGAGATGCCTTACATGTGTTTTCTGCATTTATAAACATCTATCTACTTACGAGGGAATTTAGGGCATCAAATCTCTTCCATGAATGGCCCAAAGGTAGACAATCCACCTCTTACTCATCAAACAAATATATATGAGCCAGATACAGTTCTAGGTACATGAGGGAATAGTAATGATCAAAACAAAACTCCTGTGGTTGTGTAGGTTACTAAGTATCTATCAGGCACCAATACATATTTTGGAGAAAAATAAATTGGGAAACGGGAATTAAGAGTGTGAGGTGGGGAATGGTAACCTACAATTTTAATAGTAAAGTTAGGGTAGGCATCTTTGAGAAGATGACTTTAGATAATGGCCTAAAGAAGATCTATTTGGGGGTGTCTGGGTGGCTCAGTCGGTTATGCATCCACATCTTGATTTCATCTCAGGTCACGATCTCGAGGTTTGTAATTCGAGCCCTGCCTCAGGTTCTGTGCTGACAGTGCAGAGTCTGCTTGGAATTCTCTCTCTCTCCCTCTCTCTCTGCCCCTCCCAAACTTGCTCGCTCACTCTCTCTCTCTCTCTCTCTCTCTCTCTCTCTCTCAAAATATATAAATAAAAACTTAAAAAAGAAAAAAAAAAAAAGATCTATCTGGAGGGACAGTGTTCCAAGCAAAGACACTAGCAAGTGAAAATGCCCTGAGGTTGTAAGCATATGTTAGCTCAAAGAAGAACTAAAACAAAGGAAGCAAGAAAGAGTAAAATAATTAGGTCAGAACAGTGCAGGGAGGTCAGGGGGAGTCTTAAAGGTCTTTGGCTCTGATTCTGAATGAAACTGGAAGCTATTAAAGGTATTTCATGGCTTGGTTTTTAGCCAAGAAATGCTTTGATATCTGACTTACATGTTGACAGATCACTCTGACTGGGTTTTGTGAATACTCTTGAGGGAGGTAAGGATGGAAACCTGGAGAGCAAGAAGGAAGCCAAAGCAACGATGCAGAGGAGAGGCCCTGGTGACCAGACTAGACGGCAGCGTGGGGAGTGCTGAGAAGTGGTCAGATTCCAAGCTTATTTCGGAGAGAGAGCCAGGAAAACCAGCCCCCTTTCTGAAACATCCTTCCCCCTTTTGTAGGTCTGTGCTTCTCCTCTACCATCTTATCTAAATACTGCCTGTCTCCGAGGCCTCATCCAAAAGCCACCTTCTTCATGGGACTTTCCACGACACTATTCCCGATCAAAAGTAATCGCATCATCTGACTTTCCCGAGAGGCCATCTACCACACTCTCCTCCCCGCTGCATCTCTCCCCAATCAACCTCTTCAGGGCAGTGAACCTTTTTCAACTTTTTTTTTTTTTAATTTTTTTTTTAACGTTTTATTTATTTTTTGAGACAGAGAGAGACAGAGCATGAACAGGGGAGGGGCAGAGAGAGAGGGAGACACAGAATCGGAAGCAGGCTCCAGGCTCTGAGCCGTCAGCCCAGAGCCCGACGCGGGGCTCGAACTCACGGACCGCGAGATGGTGACCTGAGCTGAAGTCGGACGTTTAACCAACTGAGCCACCCAGGCGCCCCTTCTTCAATTTTGTACTCACCAGCATCTGCCCCATCAAGGAATCAAATTAGTTAAGCTCTAAATTTCTCCTGGCTCAAAAAGTCCATGATTTTTTTCTCCATGTGTACTTCATAACTCTGAAAAAGCTACAATGATGAAACACAGCTTTATAAGGGCACAGAGCTTTTAGAATAGGTATCAATTCCTAGGGAATTGACTACACAAATACAAAATCTCTTAAGTAATCATTTCAAACACACAAACACACACACACCTACCTCTTACATAAAGTGTGACAATTTTCTCTCCCAACTACACTCAATCCCAAACCTACCAGAATTAACCACTACTTTCATGCAATACCTACACCACATATACTCTGCTGCAATGATCACACTGCCCTATGATAAGAGGGTGTAACAGACATTTTGTGGCAGAGTTAGCCAGCTCACAACTTTCCTGAACTGTCCCTTTTCCCAACCACAGCCAAAGACCCCTCAACTGCAGCCCTTTTGAATGATGTGATCTTGCCCCCTGAACAGAGATGATTAGAGCAAAAAGCAGCTAACCCAAACTACATCTATCATAGTCCCTTTCCTAGGAATGAGGACAGAAAGAAAAAAGGAGCTCTCTTCTTTTCAGGATGCCAGCCCTAAAATACATAAGCTCAGGGGCTATGAATTTGCCTGTTCCACCAGGGCCACGAGAGCAGAGAAGCAGCAGGTGAAAGTAAACAGGCAAGCAGAAAGATTTTGAAGAAGCAAAACCACAAAGAAGAGCTAACACCTTGCTAATCTGCTTCTAATACTTTTCTCAAGCCTACCTATCTTCTACCTCTTGGATCCCTTAACACACACACATATGATATGCAGATAGTTCTGGCAACAACATTAAAGCAACTCACAGCCCTGAGACAGGTTCCCAAATAAGTGAGGATTAATGCTTTAACCTCTGGGTTTCTATAATTTTCATTAAATATTAATAAATGAGTGTTTTATCAGTCCCCAAATCCAATGCAAAAATCAGTCCCCAAATCCAATGCAAAAATAGTCTTAAAATAATACACACTCCATCAACACTTTTACACACAAATTTTTCTAAAAGCACATCACACAATTCTGGATCTCTCTGCCATTCTCTTGGATCTGTACCATTGTGTAAGTCAACTGTGTCCTTAAGCTGGAGATCCTCATAGTTGCAATATGGCCGCGAGCAGCACCAAGCCCTCTCACTCACAAAAGGTGTGGGAGGAGAAAAGGGGAGGGGCAAAAAGCTTTAACACCAATGCTCTCCTAAGCACTAGAGAGATTCTCTCCTGGGAATCTCAGAAAAGCTTCTCATCATGTTTCGTTGACCCAGACTGGCTTAAGCCTTCATTGATCTATCCCTATATCAATAATTGTCAGGGAAGACAATGGGATCATAACTGGTTTAAATAACTCACCCACAGTATAAGGGATGTTGTACCAGCAAATGGTCCACTACAACGTGAGTGTACACGTGTGCAGGTGCATACCTGCCATATACAAGCAGTCATTTAAGCATGCATGTGTGGTATAACCATCACCTGCTAGCCAGACAAAAAGTCAAAGAAGCATATCAGTAATTAACACTGGTGGGAATTTATCAAAGGAGACAGAACTTCAAGTGGCCACCTTGACCTAGACTGCCATGTATTCCCTTTATATCCACACCTACCTCTTAACTGCTCTTGGGATTGAAGACCAAAGGTTCCTATGGGCTCTCTTACTGGAGCGTCAAGACCAAATAATCCAGTCTTGGGGAAATAAACCATTATGGGAAGAGGAATGATTCTTGGTATTAGATGAACATTTGAAGGTAAGGCTGGGACTTACTGACAAGTATAAATTAGAAGACAGCTTTGTTTTCACAGAGAGGTATGTCCTGAGAACAGGACGGAATTAAGGAGGGCATCTGCAGGTGGGCAGGTATGAGACTTTACCTACTTCTAAAGGAGTATGTAGCTTAAATCTTTCTACTCATATCATCATATTCTTCATTCTGATGTGCATTCTTCTTGTAGTAATAAACAAGTACATCACATTATGTCACCACATGCTTTAATTCCCCTAGTGGCTTCCCAGTGCCATGTAGATGAAAATCCCAGCTTATTACAAAGGTCCAACTGATCTGCCCTGAGCCTACCTTTCCAAACTGTACCATGTGCCTCCTCATGCACTATTCTCTGACCACACCAGCTTCTTTCTCTCCATCAGCAGGCTCATCTCATTCCTGCCTCAATACATTTACACCTGCCAGTCCCTCTGCCCGGAGAGGGCTTACTGTGGAGCTTCCCTCGCTGCCCACTCCTTCTCATCTTTCAGCTATTTCAGTTCAAATGTCACAACCTTCTCTGCACCCCACCACACACATATCCACATCCACACTCACCCCTTTCCCACCTCACCCCACACACACCCTAAGCTATGACCCTTCTATACATGACTACCTTTGGGTCAGACACTAATCCCTGATCCAATCAATTATCAATAGAGTGACAGGATCACATGATAAAGAAAGCTTGGTAATTTAAACAACAGGAACCACATGCTACAGGCAAAGAGAATCAACAATTCAAAAAAAAAAAAAAGTATTAGTGAGACCAAACTGAGCTGAAAACACAGAAATGATTAACCAGCCAAGCCTACCATGATCTCAGTTTCCTAAAAGATCATGAGAGCATTTAGGGCCAAAAAAGTAAATTATTGACCCAATTCAAATACCAGCTTCAGGTTTTAGCCTTCTTTTCAGTAAAATACAGTTATCAACGTTTCTCTTATGCCTTAGAAACACAGCAAGCATAGAAGGAGGAACATGAAAGTCCCTTTGAGCATCTCTAAGAGAATGCACATGAGCTATTATTCAACAGCAGTTTTTATCAACTTATCAATTATACTTCATAAATCAGTTATTTACAGAAGAATTATTACTTCAAAGTACACGTATTTAACTTTATTCTGTAAAAATCAAGGTAAAAAAACAAACAAAAATTAACAAACTGAAAAAAAAAATGCTGTTTTATCTTGTGTCTAAGTTGTTTCTTAAAATAAACAGGCATTAAAACGGGATTCAAAGAAGCAAAAATCTTGTAGAAAACAGTAATTCTGTATCTGGAAAAATATGTAAAAACATTTTCCCAGTAGATGTTGCCAGAGCCTCCTGTCCTGCTAGGTTTGGAGCATCTTAGGAGATTCTGTGCCAGCAATCAAAACCAGGGCCGAAGCACAACTCTAGCAGTCCACTTGAAAAGTTCTGAAAAACCCATTTGGTGGTTGTCAGTAGGTGGTAAATTAAAGCCTTACGCATTGAGAGGCAAATAACTTGAAAAATGTACAGAGGCAATGAATCCTGAAGTTATCAGGCATCAAAATGTTTTGCAGAGTTAAGCTAGAAAATCTATGTTTCCTATTTTTCAACTATTTTCTAAAACCATGTGAGAACTGCTGAACTTGGCTCGTGGGTTTAAGATGTTACTTATCAACTATATGTAAAACTATTAAGTAAATTTACGTAAGCATCTTGTCTACTTTTTAGGTTGAAATAAAATCTACCCAAGATCCAAGTAACTGAACAGGACAAATGTTATGAATCAAATTAAATAACCTGATGGTTTCCTGATAGGAAAATATAGTACTACATAAAACATTTATCAGATATTCAGAAGTAGACAACAAAATAGAAGACCTGAATTCAACTGAAGTCTGGTAATATTAAGAAACTAATCTAAGAAATGTTACTTCAAGTCCTAATCACTTTTAAGACCGAATTCTACCTCTAACATATAAATCTATTCAAAAGGGAAGAGAATCTCTCCATTTAACAATACGTTGGGGGGAGAAATCTCCTTCAACAGTGAAATTTTTAAAGACACACTTTATATAAGGAGACCACTTAGTACTATGCTCAACAAGAAAATTAAAATGTAATCAGCATGATGGGAATATTTTCTTTGGTCTTTTTTAGCTCTGAGAATGTCTGAAGTCTTGAGCTATTTTTACATGCTCACCTTGAAGGAATGGATTTATCTTTACGTTATATACCTTAATATCATTTGGAAATAGTAAAAACAGAAATAACTAATTTTCTTTTTCAACAGGGGAGCAAGGCAAGGTTTCAAACAGATACACCCTTCTCAACACATCACAGGTGTGAACAAAAGAACACCATCTTAAGCTCGCTTTTAGATTTTTTCAATTGTTTTCTACTAAAAAAAACAGTTGAACTAAGGTGTTTACTAAATAAATAATAGACTTGAGAAACCAAAGAATTCTACATTTCCTTATCTGACCCTAAATCTACTAACAAAGTATCTCTAAAACTATTTATGCACTCATTACAGAAGAGGCAGTTTGCCAATAATTGAAAAAAGCCTACAAAATTAACAAATGAATACTATTCTGACACTAGAAAGCTGGCAATGGTTGTACAAGCTTTCACCTTCTAAAACCATAATCAGAACTGGGCCGATTAATCAACATTTTAACACTTCCCATCTGTACAAGTGCTCAAGGTAGTGCTTACTGTCACTTGACAAGTTGCTTAGCATTGCAAAATTTGATAATTCATGTCTTACTGAATTTTTACTGACTTGGAAGAAAATAAAACACCAATTAAAAGCAGATGTCACCTTTAATTCTAACTGGCTGACAAACTTCTAATTTTTTTACCCAATTCAGAGACAGAATGCATGTAGATGACAGTTTAGACAGTTAAATATTCAAAGTCACTGATATCCCCCACAAATTTGCAAGTGATTTTCCAGAACTTAATCCCATGGGGCTTTATCTGGCAAGCATCCAGAAAGAATAGTTTCAAGTAGTCATCTAGAAGGTAAATTTATTGTTACATTTTTGCAAAGGCTGCACATGCTGATCAGAACATTACTAAATATTCAAGATTCTTATCTTTACCTTCTTACCTATAAAAAAATTCCAAAATATATTGCCCCTCTACTAAGATTCTAGCTAATAAAAAAAAAGCTAAAAGACTTAATAAACCGTATTTAACCTACCTTCATGCTTAAATGATCCAAAAGCTAAATCACATCCAACTGAAATTTACCATAAAATAATAATAATAATCTGACTTGAGTTCTCAGGTTTTTCAATGTCCTTTAATACTATAATCAGTCACAAATTCATTCACTTTTGGTTCTAACCATGAAGTATGAACAAAACTTCTTAAACTCAATGTTTTGGAAAGCAGCACAAAAATAAACAGATGCCAGAGATTAAACACACACACACACAACAGGAAATATTAATACCTACATTCTTGCAATGCAAATTTCCAAATACACGAAAGTAAACTTAAAATGTAAAAAGAATTAGGACATTTTTAATCTTCTAAAGATAGCTAGGCTGGTGTTTCCTAATGCTATTCCATCTATGCACAAAGTAACTTGGAATAAAACTCTGAGTTCTAAAAATGCTTATTATAATCTATGAAATTTTTCTACAAAAAGAAAACTTCTGGATTTTCCCCAACACCCCAGTTTCAAAGACAACATTAACGTGAGTCCTGTCCCTATGTCCAGAAACACTGACCACAGTTTCCACAGATTACCTTTTAATGATCTATGCAAGCTATCAAAAGCCAGAACAAGCTGGTACCAATCAGGCAAAGAGGGAAAAATGAATCCCAGAAGGAATCACCACAGAGATCCCAATCACAATAATGGGGTCCCTAGGAGCAGCAAAGCCGATCAAGCCCTTTGCTTCTGTGGACTCATTGCCTAACAATCAAACTTGGCTTAATAGTTAGAAGGAGTAAAGGAACCAGGTTGATCCTCTTTTGTTCACTTCCTAGGTCTAACAGAGTATTTTCACTTTAACAGAAAGCCTGCCTTGAAAGAAGAATCTGGGGAAGATGAAATGGAAAGGTGGTCACAAAAAGGGGATTTAAGGGGATGGCCTACCTGGGACCACTTTTGTAGGCCTCATCTTTGCATTTTCATCCTGCTTCATGCATTGCTAATCAGAGATCCACTGGAAGCTTCAGAACCAACTGAAAGGCCTGGCAGGGTATTTGGCTTTCAATTCTTCTACTCTGTTTATTCCCAATATATATTCATCAGGCTTAGGAACAACTCTTGAACAAGGGCAGCCGCTCGGCAAGGAAATGTAAATTACTGACATGTGCTGAAACGTGGACTTACCACCACTAATGAGCACATTAAAGGAAAATGCTCACTGGATGACTGCAGCCCTTTTACTTAACCCTGTGTGCACAGAAAGCCACAATTCAACATCAATTAAAAGAGCTAGCTGCAAAACAGTAACAGAGCAGCCCCTGTCACCACTTGTAATACCTCAGAGCCTGAAAAGCTAAGACAAACACGAAATTTCTACACTTCCTCGACAAAAAATATTGTGCAAAACATGGATTGTCAACGTGGTCAGCTTCGGTTAAGATTTGTGAGACCCGTTTAAAAGCCATCATGACTTCAAACAATTTCCTAGGAGTGAAAATAAGATCTCTGGTTGTCTA
The DNA here is from genome assembly GCF_018350195.1 of Panthera tigris. NCBI lineage: Eukaryota > Metazoa > Chordata > Mammalia > Carnivora > Felidae > Panthera > Panthera tigris. Next base: position 70,647,189 of record NC_056660.1, on the reverse strand, counting down.
AAAAGAAAAGAAAGGAAATAAAAAACAATGTAGTAAACTACTGGTTTCTTCATTGGTCATTCGACAAATTTGGACTTTGGCAATCTAAAGCTCACCAGGGCCTCGGGAAGACTGAAAAGTTGAGAAGCTCGTCAAGAAAACAATTATCATATAAACTAATGATTTAGATCTCAAGATAAACAAAATATTTGCTTTACATGAGCAGGGCCTCATTTGTTGGGCCACAAAATATTAGCCTATTTGCCGTAATATAATCTGCAATTTACAGTAGAAAAACCTAAAATGAAATGTGAACAGATATCTACTTTCTAACTTTTGAGATAAATTATGATTTTCAGGGACTCCTGGCTGGCTCAGTTGGTAAAGTATGCAGCTCTTGATTTTGGGGTCATGAGTTCAAGCCCCATGCTGGGTGTACAGCTTTAAAAAAATAAGTTATGGTTTTCATAATTTAAAAATAGCATTTTTAATTTCAAAATAAATGTGGCAATAGAATGAAGGTACCATTAATATATTAACTTGCTATTTTGACTTACTGTGTAACATTTGTTAAAGAATACTATTATATAAGTAAGCACTTGTACTTTTAACACGTTTGAATATAATTTTATCATTCTCGGGGCGCCTGGGTGGCTCAGTCAGTTAAGCATCCTACTTCAGCTCAGGTCATGTTCTCACAGTCCGTGAGTTCGAGCCCTGCATCAGGCTCTGTGCTGACAGCTCAGAGCCTGGAGCCTGCTTTGGATTCTGTGTCTCCCTCTCTCTCTGCCCCTCCCCTGCTCATGCTCTGTCTCTGTCTCAAAAATAAATAAAAACATTTAAAAAAATTTTTTTAATTTATCGTTCTCTGATGACCTTAAAAACGTGCCAGATTTTTTTTAAATGTTTTATTTCTTTGTGAGAAAGAGAGACAGACAGCACGAGTGAGGGAGGAGCAGAAAGAGGGAGACACAGAACCTGAAGCAGGCTCCAGGCTCTGAGCTGTCAACACAGAGCCCCACACAGGGCTCAAACTCATGGACCACAAGATCATGACCTGAGCTGAAGTCGGACGCCTAACCAACTGAACCACGCAGGTGCTCCAAGCCTGCCAGATTCTTAAAGCTTCACACCACCAAAAAATTAATCACAATAACTAAATACCACAAAACAACACATTAAAAATCTGGTTACTTGCTCTTTATGAATTCTGAGTAAAAAACTGAAGTTTTCCATATATTGTGCGCAGTTAAACCCCAGTTTTTTAGAACCCTCAGGGCTTGAAAGAATAGACCTCAGTCAAAAGAACTGATCACTGACTAGAAGGTGATTGGCAAGGTCTTCTCTTACTCAGGAGTACGCCTGCTTATGCGTTGGGAGTCCGGCAGCTTTGTCTTTTATCCTCAAGAAAATGTACGGTGATCCAGGTAATTTGCTCCAAGTATAAAAACATCTGTCTACTTCCTAAAAGAGATGTATTTCTGCATTACTGGTCACTTTTGTGGCACCTCAGAGAAAACTGTTTTATCTTCCAGCTCTTCTAACTCAGTATCTTTTAAGATCTGTAGTCAATCATCCCCATTGCTGTTTTTCACCTCTACCAAATCCTGTGAAGGCTACTGCTGCCCCTTCGCCCCACTCACCAAAACCATACTGGCCAAGGCACCTGGAAAGCGAGCCCTCACCATGCGTGTTGTTGGCGCTGCTGTGACTGCCCCACACTTGCAAGGATAGCTACCACCCTATAGACTCCCCTCCAGACCATCATCACCGCTTTCCTCTCTTCTCTTTCTTCTCTATGCTCTTCTCCTTGTTTCGTCTGCTTCTCTTTCCCACTTCTAGCTTTTAGTGGGGAAACCTCAACTTCTACAGGCAACTCTTTTTTTTTTGTCTTTTTTTTTTTTTGGTGTTATTTTTTTTTTATTATATGAAATTTATTGTCAAATTGGTTTCCATACAACACCAGTGCTCATCCCAAAAGATGCCCTCTTCAATACCCATCACCTACTCTCCCCTCCCTCCCACCCCCCATCAACCCTCAGTTTGTTCTCAGTTTTTAAGAGTCTCTTATGCTTTGTCTCCCTCCCACTCTTTATGGAGCCCCTTTAGGTCTGGAAATGTCCTACCAGCTAAAGATAACAAGAGGCTTACAACAAACTATAAAATTATAGTCTTACAGAAAAAGAAAAAAATAATGATGGGGGAGGGAAAAAAGTTGAAAACATTTTAAGGCTTTATTTTGTTTTGCTCTATAACATGTTGTAGAATCTCTCCATCACGTCAGAGGGAGCGTGGCCCAGTAGGAGTCAGAGCACGACAGGAGCTGTAGATAGGCCTGCGTTCTGATCGCCCTGGCACTAACAGCTGTGTGGCCTTGAGCAACTAACTTATTGACACTCTCCTTCTTTTTACTTCTTCCATCTATAAACAGTACTGAAAACCTAGTATCCACCTGTAGGGCTGTTGCAAAAAGCAAATGGAGTTACTAAATGTCGAGTGTAATAGTGTCCGGCACACAATTATCACTCAGAACAAGTTAATCTGCTAAAGGTAGAAATCTCATCCATTCGTTATCATGGTCCAATAAACCTTATTACTCATACTCTTCATCTAGATTCCTTATTTCCTTCTCGTCTTTCTGTTACTACTCACTTTTAAAAGTGCTTTTGTGGGGCGCCTGAGTGGTGCAGTTGGTTAAGCGTCCAACTCTTGATTTCAGCTCAGATCATGATCTCACAGTTTGTGAGTTCGAGCCCTGAGTCAGGCTCTGCACTGACAATGCAGAGACTGCTTGGGATTCTCTGTCTCCCTCTCTCTGCCCTTCTACCCTGCTCTCTCTGAAAAACAAATAAACAAACATTTTTTAAAAACTTCTTTTACTTTTGGGGTGCCTGGGTGGCTCATTCCGTTGAGCACCTCGGTCTCAGCTCAGGTCATGATCTCATAGTTCATCCTCTCTCTCTCTCTCTGCCCCTCCCCCACGTGTGCGCGCATGCGCGCGCTCTCTCTCTCTCAAAATAAATAAACTTAAAAAAAAACTGCTTTTGCTTATAAATGGTGTGATGAAGGATGGTAATGGCAGGAATGACAATAAAAACCACAGCCTTTATATATTTCACTAATAAACATAGGCTCAAATTTAACTCCAAAGCATAAAGATTGCAAAACAAATTTACCATTAACAAATATGTATGGAAAACAAAGCCATATTATACTAACAGTCACAGACATCCAATATTAAGATTCTGTCATGTAAAAGAAAGTAATAGGAAATAGATCCTAATAAATGTTTGTTAATTACTTTTAAAAATAAAAATGTACTTCAAATGAGCATAGCGTGAATAGCAAGGAGATTAGGCCACTCCCCAAAGTTTGTCTCATGTTTGGAAGTATATATAAACAATTCCACTAAAATTGGCAAAGAAGTATTTATGATTAGTAAGTAAAGTCGTAAATAACAGGAATTCAAAGATGAGTAAGTAAAGGTCCTTGATTTCACACATAATTAATTGTAAGGCCAGAAAAGAATGCCAGAGTGCAGAGGGAAGGAGTAGTCAGAGAAGTCTTGCTCTCTCTGACTAGAATGTTCTTTTCCCATGACATCTCAGCTTAATGGTCACCCTCTCTGAGAGATTCTTTGGTCCCACCTTCTCTAAAGAGGCCATCCAGTTAACTTACGGCACAGCATTTCTCAATTTGGGGACCTCAGAACCTCTTTCATTTTAAAACTCTATTGACCTCAAAGAGCTTCTGCTTATTCATGTTAAATCAATATTTACAGTGCTAAAATTAACAAATTTTTTAAATATTTACTTGTGTGACTCTTGATCTCAAGGGTTTTGAGTTCAAGCCCCACACTGGTTGTAGAGATTACTTAAAAATAAAATCAAAAAATAAACAATAAAATATATATTAATTTTAAGAGAATTAACCCTTTTTTTAATGTTTATTCATTTTTTAAATTGTTTTTAATGTTGATTTATTTTTGATAGAGAGGACACAAGGTGAGTGGGTAGGAGAAGGGAGAGAGGAGACACAGAATCTGAAGCAGGCTCCAGGCTCTGAGCTGTCAGCACAGAGACCGATGCAGGGCTCAAACCCACAGACCATGAGACCTTGACCTGAGCCGAAGTCAGACGCTTAACTGATCGAGTCACCCAGGCACTCCAAGAATGAACCCATTTAGAATTAACAATTAGAATGAACACTTTCATAACAAATAAGTTAGTAAATGTTTTACATTTGCACAGACTTCTAACATCAAGCTTAATACAGCTGGATTATCCTATCTGTTCTGGACTTAATCTGTTACAATATACATCGTGTGGCCACACGAAAACTCTACTGCAGAGTCATGAGGAAATGAGTGGGGAAAAACTATTACTCAAACATTTTTTACTTGGCAGAGTCTCTGAAAAGGTCCCAAGGATCCCCAAGTGCCCCAGAACATGCTGGCAGCCAATACTCTGCCACTCACCCACTTTTTCTTCCTCTTTACAGCATTCAAATGATCTGACTTTGTGAATTCACTTCTAATCACCTACCTCTCTGTACTTGAATATAACCTCATGAACACTCAGATTTTTATCCTGTTCATCTTGACTATATCTATTATCTAAAAGACTATCTGGCACCTTCCCACTCTTGCCACAAGATAGGAGATAAATCTCTTATGAAAATAAAACTATGGTTTTCCATTTGCATCATCCTTCTGAAAGTAATCCACATATATGCTTACCCTTGGCTTACCCTGTGGGTTCCTTGTGACTAAAACCCCCCTATACCAAAAACAAAACAAAAACCTACACCAAGAGTGGAAGGTGCTCATCCTATTATACTAGGTCATTTTTCCAAACTGTATCGAGTGTTAATGGATATCTTGTGAGGGCAGGTAAGTAATGATCTAATAAAATAATAAGACAAACTAAAGACTTGAATTCTCAAATTCTTATTCTAGTACAAAAACACAATCAAAACATGATTATTTCTTTTGGCAATTAATGTGTCCTTGAGACAATCATGTCTACTTTAATCTAAACACACATCATAATAACAAAGCACGGTAAAAACTCTTTGAGAAATGCAGTCCTATGTAAAAGATCATCTTAGCAGAAGTTGCTTATGAGGCATAAAAAATACTTCAGGGGTACCTGAATGGCTCAATCGGTTAAGCGTCCAACTCCTGCTTTCAGCTCAGGTCATGATCTCAGGGTTCGTAGAATTGAGCTCTGCATCAGGCTCTGCAGACAAACTGACAACATGGAGCCTGCTTGGGATTGTCTCTCTCCCTCTCTGCCCCTTTCCCACTCCGGTTCTCTCTCTCAAAATTAACATTAAACAAACAAAAAAAAAAAGGTTTATTTATTTTTGAGAGAGACACACACAACGTGAAAGCAGGGGAGGGGCAGAGAGAAAGAGAGAGAGAGAGAGAGAGAGGGAGACTCAGAATCCAAAGCAGTCTCCAGGCTCTGAGCTGTCAGCACAGAGCCCAGTGCGGGGCTTGAACTCCAGAACCATGAGATCATGACCTGAGCCAAAGTCGGATGCTTAACTGACTGAGCTATCCAGGTGCCCCCCAAGCCTCATTTTTTTCATTAAAAAGAGATACTTAAATGTGATATCTGGAATAAAGATAGGCACCTCCTTACCACCTTAGATTAAGCTCTTTTAACAATTTTATTTGTTTGTTTGTTTGTTTCTTTATTTTGTGACCAACCTGACATAGAAGGGAGCTTCCTTTTACATCTTCCCTCTGGTCTAAGGAACAGTTTACACACATGAGAAGGGCACTTCTTTACCGTTTATGGTGCCATGCTGTAATCAAGAGGTCAAGATGGGCTGGAAAAAGCTGTTTTTAGAGAGCATACCTTGACTTTAACATCAACGACAGACACCAAACTAAAGGGTAAGGACAAAACATTCTCTCTCTCCTTGTGATGAAACTATCAAGTGCAAGTATTAAAGAGTAAAGGCATACATTTTAATGACAGGATAACATTTCAAAGACAAGGCTAAAATCCTCTCACAGGATGTACAGGAGAGCTTTAATTTCTCCCAAGTTTAGTAAATTCTCCAAGACAATCAACTAACACTGAACCTATTATTTACTCTATGATAATCCAGCCTACCAGAACAACATGGGATATAAAAACATACTTCTTTGGGGGGCACCTGGGTGGCTCAGTCAGTTGGTTGAATGTCTAACTTCGGATGAGGTCATGATCTCCCAGTTGTTGTGTTCAAGCCCCACATCAGCCTCTCTGCTATCAGCACAGAGCCCACTTCATATCCTCTGTACCCCTCTTTCTGTGCCTCTCCCCTGCTGGCGTGTGCACACATGCTCTCTCACTCTTTCTCAAAAATAAACATTAAAAAAAAAATACTTCTTTGGAGCCTAATATACTTCCTTTTATTGATTTTAATGAAAAGTTTCAAACATAATGAAGATTAGACAGAACGGTATCATAAATCCCCAGTTATTGATTACCCAGATTCAACAACTATTTTAAAACTCATTTTAAATTTGTATTTTAGCAATGGTGTAACCAAGTTAGCCTTCTCAATATTATGTATGCCCTTATACCATTAATAATATCAGACACTGAACTAATGGATGCTACCCTAGTGAAATGGCATTTTATGTATATTAATATACAACCAATTCTGTTCATACATTCAATACATTTTATAGAAATTATAGCATTCTAATCAACAACGGCACTCATAAGGCTATCATTACTAATCAAAACATTTCCTTTTAAGTAAAATATAATGGTTAACAAATGTAACACATAATTTTTTCAAATAGTTTCTTTTTAAATTTTTTTTAATGTTTATTTATTTTTGAGAGAGACAGAGCATGAATAGGGAGGGGCAGAGAGAGAGAGAGAGAGAGAGAGAGAGAGAGAGAGATTGAGAATCTGAAGCAGGCTCCAGGCTCCAAGCTGTCAGCCCAGAGCCGGACACAGGATTCAAACCCAGGAGCTGTGAGATCATAACCTGAGCTCAGACACTTAACCAACTGAGCCACCCAGGCACCCCTCAAACAGATTCTTATTTCTCTTAACACCTATATTCAACAACCAATGAGCATGTGAAGAACTGAATAAAAAGCTAAGAAAATACACACATGTGCCCACACAGGGATGTTAACAAATATGCCATATGTTGGGAAGTGTGCACACACAAGAACAGAATACTCCTAGTAAATTAGCCTATCACACACTGTGCTTCATTCAATATGGTGTCTCAGGAACTTTGTAACAGTATCTTTAGATAAGGTCCAGTCCAAAAACAAAACCCCAGCAATCATCTCATTATTTCTGCCTCTTTGCCCATGTTGGAAAGCATGCACTTAAAAGTTTAATTTTAGAATGTATTGAGGCAATAAGAATCATTAACTATACGTAACAGTGATAATTAATGTTACTTCATTTAATCTGACAAAATCTTCAATCTACTACTTTCACTGGAACAACAAAAAGTGTTTCCTACTGAGTTCCTTCTAAATTTAGGGATTATATACAAATAAATAGATGAAACTCAATTTTAAGAGATCACAAAGTTACTATAAATTAAAAGTAGCATCACAACCTAAAAATACAGGGAGGTTTCTCAAAGTGCCCTTTCTATATTTCCAGAATTCCAAATTTTAATTCAGCAACTTTTCTCACCTATCAAATAGTGAGCAAGCACCTACTGAAAGTTTCGGTAATACAACAGAATTAAAAGCATGATTTCAACTTTCTACTCATTTACAAGTTGAGTGACAATCAATAGATGACAGATAAAAATGTGTACAGCCAAGGCGCCTGGGTGGCTCAGTCAGTTAAGCACCTGACTCTTGATTTCAGCTCGGGTCATGCCCTCACAGTTCCTGGGATTGAGCCCCACGTCAGGCTCTGCACTAACATCTCAGAGTCTGATTGGGATTCTCACTCTCCTTCTCTCTTGGCCCCCCTCCCACACATGCTGATGCATTCTCTCTCAAAATAAACAAATAAACATTTAAAAAATGTGGTATAGCCATACCATGGACTTATCAGACTTAGAAAGCAATGAAATTTTGACACACACTACAACATGGATGAACCTCAAGGACATTATGCTCAGTGAAATAAGCCACACATAAAAGGTCAAAAGTTATATGAGTCCACTCATAAGAGTTACCTAGTATAGGCAAATTCATAAAGACAGAAAGTAAAACAGACCTTATCCTGGGTAGGGGTGGGAGTAGTAGAGAGTTACTGTTTTCGTTGTTGTTTTGTTTTTGTTTTTTGAGAGAGAGAGAGAGAGAGAGAACGAGCAGGGGAGGGGCAGAGAAAAAGAGGAACTGAAGATCCGAAGCAGGCTCTGTGCTGACAACAGAGAGCCCAGTGTGGGTTCAAACTCACAAGCCATGAGATCAATACCCAAGTTGAAGTCAAACGCTCAACTGATGAGAGTTACTGTTTGATGAGTACAGGGTTTCAGTTTTGGATGATGAAAAATAAAACGGTAGTGAGAGTTGCACACTGTAAATGTACTTAATGCCACTGAATTGTACACTTAAAAATGGTGAAGTGGGGAGGCACCTGGGTGGCTCAGTCAGTTAAGCATCCAACTCTTGATTTCAGCTCAGATCATCGTCTCACCATTTGTGGGTTTGAACCCCACATCGAGGTCTGTGCTGACAGTGCAGAGCCTGCTTGAAATTCTCTCAAAAAAAAAAAAAAAATTTACAAAAAATAGAGAAAAGGGGCCCCACATGTACTAAAATTAGAAAGATAGAGAGGATTATTAGCATGGCCCCTAAGCAAAAATGACATGCAAATTCATGAAGAATTCCATATATTTTTTAAATAGTGAAAAGGGTAATCCTATGTTATATAATTATGTATAATTAAATATGTATGTAATTAAAAATTTTCTAAAAAACTAAGAATTTCTCCTAAAAATGGACCAAAGTGAAAATAAGTCTTAATTTCAACTTATACTTGTGTCATTAATGAAGGAAATGTCCTAACTTACCTCAAACATGTTTACAGCAAAAATAGACATTTTCCTATGGAATTTGTAATCTATGCAGATGAAATACTCATGACAACTATTAACACAGAGAATGTTGATGGAAAAATGGGGGAGGGGGGGACTGTACAATTGTAAATTCTTTTTTGAGAAAGAGAGAGAGAGAGAGAGCGCATAAGCAGGACAGAGACAGAGAATCCCAAGCAGGCTCCATGCTCACCGTGGAGCCCAACACGGGGCTCCATCCCACAAACCATGAGATCATGACCTGAGCCAAAATCAAGAGATGAATGCTCAACCAACTAAGCCACCCAGGTGCCTATACAACCGTAACATGTCTACATTTTACATGAAATAGTGTAATATTACCTCTAAGTAGACCATATAAAGTTAAGGATGTATATTGTAATCCCTAGAAAAACCACTAAAAAATGTAAAAGGTCTAATAGGTAACTTTAAATGGAATTCCAAAATTTAATATAATCCAGAGAAACAAGAAAACAGAAGAAAAAAAAAGTGAGACAACCAGAAAGCAAACAAAATGGTAGCCATAAATGCAGTCACACTAGTAATTTATTAAATGTTAATAAATTTTACTGGAATTGCATATTGAAGATGGTTACACAATTCCATGACAATACTAAAAAGCACTGAATTGTTTATGAGAAAAGGGTGAATGTTAGGACATGGGAATTATACCTCAGTAAAGCTGTTAGTAAAGAAAATAAGGCAAAGCACCTGGGTGGCTCAGTCAGTTAAGCATCTGACTCTTGATTTTTGGCTCAGGTCATGATCTCACAGTTCGTGAGATCGAGCCACATGTTGAGCCCCATGTCTGGCTCTGTCTGTCTCTCTCTCCACTCCCCCCCAACCCCTATCACCCACTCATGCCAGAAAGAAAGAGAGAAAAAGAGAGAGAGAGAGAGAGAGAGAGAGAAGGGGGAGAAAGAAAGAAAGAAAGAAAGAAAGAAAGAAAGAAAGAAAGAAAGAAAGAAAGAATGAATTAGGCAAACCAAAAAACCTTAATTGTCTAAACACTACAACTTGAAAAAGATATGGATTATTAGAATGATTTAAAAAGCATGACCCACCTACACACTGCTACAAGAGACATGTTTTCAACATAGAGTCAGATGTGGAAATATATACTGTGTGAACTGTGAGCAAAGACACTTGAGTCTTCAAACATTAAGCACCCTATCTGAGATCACATAGCTACAATGTGGCAGAAGGAGAATTTTAACTGATTCCAGACTGTGCTAATAACTGAAGGGGACAGTAAGGAATTAGGGGAGAAGGAAAGTTCATAGGATAAAATTCAAGCTATTTTAACCAAGCCAAGAGCAGGAAATCCCAACCTCATCAAATCCTAGATTCATTTTTTTTTTTTAATGTTTATTTTTGAGAGAGACAGAGTGCAAGTGGGGAAGGGGCAAAGAGAGAGAAAGAGAGACAAAGAATCCAAACTGGGGTCAGCACACAGCCTGACGAGGGGCTTGAACCCACTAACTGTGAGATCATGACCTGTGCCGAAGTCGGCTGCTTAACCGACTGAGCCACCCAGGCGCCCCTCAAATCCTACATTCTTAACCTTCCTATTGAAGGCATCCCCAAACCCCACAAACCTATATGAATTTGCCTTGTCTACACCCTTAAAAAATCTCCCTAAAAATAAAGGAGGATTTATCCATGTCAGAGCATTTCTATTCAAATCTTCAAATTCTTCAACAAATACTCTAGAAGCTGAACTCTAATCCAACACACAGGAAAATAAACTTCTCAAACATTTCCGAGGACATTCTGTTATGATAAGGGTTTTATGAAGTTATTTCATAAATTCTGAACATAACATTTAAGAGTCACAATTACAAATATACTATAAAATTGTCAGAAGGGGAGCACCCGGATGGCTCAGTCGGTTGAGCGTCCGACTTTGGCTCAGGTCATGATCTCACGGTCTGTGAGTTCGAGCCCCACGTCAGGCTCTGTGCTGACAGTTCAGAGCCTGGAGCCTGCTTCGGATTCTGTGTCTCCCCCTCTCTCTGCCCCTCCCCCACTCATGCTCTGTCTGTCAAAAATAAATATTAAAAAAAATTGTTTTTTAAATTGTCAGAAGAGTTGCCAAACTTCCCCTCCCAATCCATGGAGACCAGATTGATTCAATTTAAGAATATCATGGAGTGGGGGGCTACTGGATGGCTCAGTCAGTTGAGTGTCCAACTTTGGCTTGGGTCATGATCTCACAATTTTTCAGTTCAAGGCCCACATCAGGCTCACTGCTGTCATTCTGGAGCCCACTTCAGATCATCTGTCCCCTTCTCCCTCTGCCCCTCCCCCACTTGTGCTCTCTCTCTCAAATAAATAAAAAGCATTTATATATATACATAAAATCACAGAGTGGTAAAAGGTATCAATGACTATTTTACATTTCCACCAGCTCTTTCAAAAAGTGAGCAAATCCAAGTGAAGACAGTTACTTTCACTAGGATCCAAGATCACAAGATCAGAAAAACAAAAGAAATAGCTGTTTTCAGACCTTAAAAATGGCACACCAAGCGGAGGGGAGGAAGAATGGAGAAGAAAGAGCCTCCATCAACAGCAAAAATAGGCACCAGCCAAAGCTATCTTTTATAAGACAAAAGAACAAAAGAAACAAACAAAACACTAACAACCCAGTCTAGTTTCAATCCATCTTCAAAGCAGTTTGGAACATTTACTGAGTACAGAATTTGTAACTTTTGTTACAAACTATAGTCTCATTGATTAGCTATGTGACACTGGGCAAGGCATTTACTCCTGAGATTATTCTCTTCTTAACACCAAGGGATGATGATAATACAACACAGCTTGTCGGGAAGATTAAATAAGAATGGTGCTAGTGTATCTGTAGGTTGTATTCCATACCTATTTTTAAAAGCCTGGGGGAAGGCAAGAAATATTCTGTGCCACTTCTTTTCTCATAAACAAAATCTACTTTGGCAAATAAGACAAATCTATAGCAAAATTCTAACACACACACTCACTCCGGAAGAATATAAATATAGTTGCAGTGGTAGCTTCCAAACTGGGGGCTAGGGTCAGAGGTTCACAGATGGAGAAAACCTTCTTTTCCAGAATATGCATGTGACTGAAATTTAAGATTTTACATTCTCAAAAATGTTTCATTTTAACATAATAAAAATCAAAGATCTATGTCCAATATGGAATTTCTACTAATGTTAAGAAAACGTATATAGTTAAAACTAGATATCTACAAAATACACTGCAGTAACATTATTCAACTTTCTTAAGCCATGATATAAATAAATTTCAACAGTCATGCACAAAACATACTTCTGTGAGTTACCCAGATCACAGCCTACATATAGATAAAATCAGAGTTATATACAATTCTGAACTTGCAAGGTTTAAGCCTCTCCTTTATCCTCCTACCTAAAAAAAAGTTGTTACAACTATGAGTGAATAGAGTATCATAGGAATCACTTTAAATTTACTCTACTATTTTAAGAACAAAAATAGTGCTAAATGAAACTATTGGCTAACTTGCTAACTTCAGAATTTTAGTATCAGTTACAAACCACTTAAAGCACACTTCTTAACTCTAATAACGCACTATGGATTACAATCTCCCAAGTGAGACAAGGGACCCAGCAAGATGCTGTCTTCCAAGTTTCTGCCTACACAACAGTCATTTTCCTACAATCTGACCATGCACTACCTGTATTACTGTTAAATGGAGAGAAAGGTTTATGAGCTTTGGGTAAGTTGACCACAGTTATTTGGTCTTCACCGTTTGGGTTCTCTGTGAATGCTCTATTTCCAACTTAGCCAACGAGGGCACAGTGGTTTTTATTTCAAGTGCTCTGTACCTGAAAGTCAACCAACGTAGGCCAAGTCCTGACTCTGTTACTACTAGCATAGTGTAACTATTAGAGGTCACTGTACCTGAGTCATTGTTTTCCTTTCATGATAGAGTTCATAATATCCAGCTTCGGTGGTTGCATGAATGAAAGAAATCATGGGTCATAATAATTTGTAAACTACATTATTATGCACAGATATACAGCAGTATAATTCTATCAAACTATTAACCTCAACAGGAAAAAAAAAATCTAAACTCACAAAATAGACATGAAAACTATCAGACTAATTTCCCAAAAGCACTAACTTCAACTATATCCTTGTCGCTAAATGCTCTTCAACAGCTCTCTCCTCTACTAAAGTAATTATTAACAATTATAAAGATTAAGATGATTTGCCTGGCAATGCCAGACTCTGTACTAAGTTCTTTATATAAGTTGTTTCCCATCTTTACAACAACCTTGCAGGTAGGGGTCATTCTCTTCATTTTACAGATGAAACAATGTTAACTTATTTCCAAGTTTTGCTGTTACAAACAACCTTACAATGAACATTTCTTAAGGTTTGTCTTTGTAGGTGAAGTTCCTTGTCAAGTCAAAGAATATATACACTAAATTGTAATAAATAATAGTAAATTTCTAGCAAAAAAAAAAAAAAAGCCTAAAATACTTTATATTCCCAAGAACAATTTTCCTGTCCACTTGCCTACACTGGATATTACAGCCAGTTTTTAAATTTTTGGTAAATCCAATGGATAGAAAAATGACATCTCATCACTGTTTTTGAACAGTTATATTCCTTATCCTGTTAAAAGGTGTCCAACAGAAGGAGATAAAAGAATATGATCATCAAATCTGAAGTGCTTGCTACAGTTTTCTATAAGCTTCCACGCTGAGCACTGTGGATAAAACTCACCGTCGATATGCATGTACACACATATCTTTTAAATACATGGGGAAGACCCAAACGTGAAACACGAACTATTAAATCTAACGTACAAATTTCTCATAAAGCTAATCCCTATAATTTGTAATGCTGTGCTTTAGTAAAATAAATTACTAAATAAATAAATATATATATATATATTTACTATACTTACATAGATACTTACTATATCTATACACATACATGTTAGCAAACTAACTAGGAACACTATGAAATCTCTTTTAATATTTATTTAATGTTTACTTATTTTTGAGAGAGAGACAGACAGAGACACAGACTGTGAGCAGGGGAGGGGCAGAGAGAGAGGGGGAGACACAGAATCAGAATCAGGGTCCAGGCTTTGAGCTGTCAGCACAAAGCTCGATGCAGGGCTCAATCCCACAAACTGAGAGATCATGACCTGAGCCAAAGTTGGACACTTAACCGACTGAGCCACCCATAAGCCGCTAAAATCTCTTTAAACCAATACCTCCTTTTTTCAAGAGCAGGTAGTTTTACTTTTTTCTTTCTTTTTTTTTTTTTTTTTTTTTTTTTTAATTTAATGTTTATTTTAGAGAGAAAGAGCATGAGCAGCGGAGGGACAGAGAAAGAGGGAGACAGAAACCGAAGCAGGCTCCAGGCTCTTAGCTGTCAGCACAGAGCCCGACGTGGGGTTCAAACCCATGAACTGTGAGATCATGACTTGAGCCGAAGTCAGACGCTTAACTGACTGAGCCACCCAGGTGCCCCTCAAAGCTCTTTCATAAATTAAAGAATTTATTTTCTTAATTCTCCTCATAGCATCCTATCACTGTGTTTTTACCGCTCAGAATACAAGGAGCCCAGAAGGGAAATACAGAATGAAACACAGTTTGGAAATAAAATCTGTTGGCTCGGCACATTAAGATTACTGAAAATTACTGAAATTTCTTCATGAGGGTGATTTGTAGCTTTGTTTTTTTCCATGATTTAAGCAAAACCAAAGTATGATTTGGTTTAAATCAGGTACAGTAGGGATTCTGGGTAATCTGATCCCACTGCATGTAAATTAAGCATAAAGAATAATGGTCACAGGTACCCACAAACATACTCCCACACAGAGGCCCAAATGAAGGCTGTTATTACAAAAAAAAAAACAAAACAAAAAAAAACAAAAAGAATTAGTCTTGGAAAAAAAAAAAAAACCATAATGTTCAGTATGCTTTTATACTTGGTTTACTATATATTTTCTAATGTTTCTAAAAACAACAATGTATCACATAAAGCACAACTCGTTTTTCCATAAGCAAAATAAATATGCTGGTCTTTGAACAGCAATTTTAAAAAACAGAATCAAGGGTGCCTGGGGAGCTCAGTCGGTTGAGCATCTGACTGTTGATTTCCACTCAGGTCGTGATCTCACGGTTTGTGAGATCTAGCCTGACACTGGGCTCTGCACTAACAGTGTGGAGCCTCCGTGGGATTTTCTCTTTCTCTCTCAAAATAAATATTTTTTTAAAAAAGACAGTAAAAAAACAGAACTAGAAAAAAATGGGGGGAAAAAAACCTCCATATTTGATTAAATCTCAAACATAAGATATGGTATTATAATAAAAGGAACTCCACAGTATCCAACTTTAAAAAAAAAGAAAATTCCAGGGGTACCTTGGTGGTTCAGTTGGTTGAGCATCTGACTCTTGATTTCCACTCAGGTCATGATCTCACGGTTTGTGAGATCTAGACTCACACTGGGTTCTGCACTGACAGTGTGGAGCCTCCGTGGGATTTTCTCTTTCTCTCTCAAATATTTTTTTAAAAAGACAGTAAAAAAAACAGAACTAGAAAAATGGAGGGGGGAACCTCCATATTTGATTAAATCTCAAACATAAGATATGGTATTATAATAAAAGGAACTCCACAGTATCCAACTTAAAAAAAAAAAATTCCAGGGGTGCCTGGGTGGTTCAGTTGGTTGAGCATCTGACTTCAGCTTAGGTCATGATCTCACAGTTCATGAGTTCAAGCCCCACATTGGGCTCGCTGCTGTCAGCACAGAGCCTGCTTTGAATCCTCTGTCCCCTTCTCCCTCTGCCCTCCCTCCACTCATGCTCTCTCAAAAATGAATAAACATTAAAAAAAAATTTTCAGCTTCTCCTTGCCAAAGTCACCACCACCAACATGGTTATCTATCACCACTACAACGTAAAGCATATTTCTAAGAATATATTCAGTTTGAGAGAGTAACTATTGAATCCGATGGCTGGTCACCAATCACACAATGTTTATATGGCCTAACATAATCAGTAGGCAATTTCATTTCAATGCTGTATTATTTTTTATGGAACTTACCAACTATACCTAGATATCCCAAAAGGAGCATTTTAAATGGCACACTCCAATGGGAAAAGATTTTAATGCTAGGAAAGCTATATCCCAAAAAGAATCTTGCCACGATACACACAAAAAAAGACAGGGTTAGTTATCACTAGCTGCATATTTTCGTTGTGAACCAAAACACAGCAACATTGCCTTCTAACTATAAAGCAGTCCCTTTTGTGATAGACGAAAAGTTTTCTTGCAGGTTATTGTTTTATTATTTTTAATCTAGTAATTAATCTTTCCATATCATTCATTGAACCTACTATGCAGAAATCATTAAAATATAAAACAAAAGGGAAACAAAGACCAATGAGACCAAGTCTCTCATCTCAAGAGGAGATTAAAATACAGTAAAGGAAAAATTTTAATATGGAAAGAGGTATATCAAACAAGAAATCTCAAAAAAAAAAATGCTCTAGCAAATAGAAGAAAGAGATTACTTCTCACCTGAAGGGCACGGAAACTATGCTGATAGTAGTAACATGTGAACCATGCCTTTCGGGACAGGCAGAAGTTGGAAATGTGGGAGAGGACCGGTGTGCCCACAGGGTAAAGAGTGCTGAAAAGGATGGAACAGGAAAGAACTAGCCATGTTTGAGAATGGCACTGTTGTCTTGGCTGAGGCATAGCACTGACAATGGGAAATGGAGGAGAAATTACAAAGCAAATTAGTCAGTAAGGAAGGTGGTCATTCACCTATTCTATACTCTTCTCTCTAATGCAAAGCCCCTGATGGAAATATCCTTCATTTAAGGAGAATGTGAACTTCCTCATAGTATTTTTCCCCTGAACTGAAGTCACTTGTGGACTTGACTTATTTTCCACAACATGACTGTGAGCCCCTCATGAGCGGGACACACATCTGATGCCTTTTTATATCCTTCTCAAATATAAACACAGCAAACAACCATTTTTTTAACGATTGAATGCATGGATGAACACACAGGCTGTGTCATTTAACTTCTCTGAGACCCAGATACTCTATACCAAGGGTTGGCAAATTTCTACACAAAGGGCCATACAGTAAATATTTCAGGCATTGCAGGTTATTTGGTCTCTGCTATAGCTTCACAACTCTGCTGTTATAAAGCCAAAGCAGCCACAGACATCACGTACATGAATGAGCATGGATGTGTGCCAATAAAATTTAATTTACAAAAACAGGCGGCAGGCTGCATTTGGCCGATGGACCATGGTTTAGAGACTCCTCATCTACACAAACTTAAGTCTAATACATTATATTGTACAAGCACATTCACATGTATTATATTCAAATCACTTTTGACATAACGATACAACTCAGTCAAAATTTCAGGCAAGAGGCTAGCAAAAAAGAATAGAAATGGGAAAGTGTGCACATGCTGCACAAATGGTAAATGTGGTAAATGTGGGCCTTTGGTTGCTTCCACCTCATCTGCCCTCTCCAGGCACCTGTTACCATTAGCTATCTGTGTCACCTTACATCACAACTCCGTCAGGCCTCACTTTAATCTTTAGTCCCTAGTTTATAACCTATTAACTGGTTAAAATAAATCATTCTAAACTAGAACTCTAGGATCTCAAAAATTGTCCAAATTAAATTTATGGATCTTAAGTCAAAATTTCATCTAGAAAATTATATTCGTAAGTAATTCTGAATCCATGAAACAACAAAATATAAATATTTCACAGAAATAAAGTATAACATATTAGAATAGTAAATTAAGATACCTCCTAGGATAACTGATCCAATGAGCTTTTTGAAACATTCAAAATCCTAGTTTAGCACCTGAACACTAAGTTTTCAGTACCATCTTGAATGTAGTTCAATTCATTTAACCAACGTGGTAATATCTGGAAAAGACTTTGGTAATACAAAAGTCTTTTCCCAAAACAGAAATTTGATCTTAAATATCACAATATGCAATGAAAAGGGAAATAGATAGAATCTTACTTCTGGCTTCACAGTCCATGCTTGTGTTATAATAATAAATCACTGGACTCTTTGACATAGTTAGCTACAAATCTGAAGAGTCGAATTTTTAAAAAGTCCATATAGTATATGACAAACTCAGTGTCATTAGCTAGGTATAAAGGTGATCTCATAACTCTTCCACTTTTATTCTTTAAACCAAGACCTGGGTTTCAGAACAAAAACTCTTCACTTTTTACAAGTAATTTTCAAAGACTTGATGGGTCAATTAAAATTCTTTAATGCATCATGACCCACATTTACAAAAGCAATACCATCACGCTGCTTTCTGAGATAGAAGTCAACAGATTCTGATCCATGACAAACTTACCAGACATTTGGCAAATTCTTTGTTTTCTGAAAGGAATCCATAACCTGGATGTACCTTAGAAATGAAAACAAAACACACATTCAATTTTACAAAAAATTTCACAAAACCTTTTGTAACCAACACAGTGCATTATTGTACTTATAGTTTAAGGGCCTTGAGTAAGGTTACTTCTCCTCAATACTGGCAGCCGCAACTCACATTCCTGAGTACAGACCCAAATTCCAAGAGACTGACTATGCAGCATTCACTTGCAGCACACTACCTTTTTCCTAGCCACAATCGGGACCATAATTCTGCCTATCCACCTACATCTGACTATGCTATTCAACATGACCCAAATTCTCCCTACTTCTTCTGAGGCTGCCTTTGGCCACAAGAGTGGAGAAATTTCTAATGGCTGGTGGGTTGAAGTACAAGGTTAAACAAAACCATTTACGGATAGATGAAAAACTCCTAATTCCCCTTCCTTTACAGTCCCAGGAACTACTGCTTTCTAAAACCCTGGGTAAGCCAACAAATACATTTTATTCCTAATAACATGAATATACTCAACCACTATCCAGTGAGCAGTTTCTGTCAAATCTAGGTAAAATCAAAGTCTGGTTTTACTTTTTCTTTGTATTCTGAAATTTTTTATGCTAACTAGACGTCTACTCTTTCTCCCCTGGCCCAACCCATTTAGCCACTCACAACCACTTTATGCAATCCTCTCTCACAAGCCTCGCTGCTACAATTGAAGTTCTACCGTCCTGTTCTACCACACCAGCCAAACAAATGTAGCCACTCTATCACTGGTCAGCATTGAATGTATTTCCAAGAAAACAAGTCTGCTAGAAGGAAAGTCAAATTTTGGAAGGAGCCAATATCATAATCTAGAAGTAGCTACACATCTGAGATTTTTAAACGCTTTAGGAACATGGTACAGAATTGAAATGACTGCATCACAGGAAAAGTTTCACTCCATCAACTGCATTTCACAGAAACATTTCATGAAAGACTGCACTCTGACAAGCTGTCGTCAAAAGGTTAAGAGCTTTACCTTCATTAACTCTGATAATAAACTGTAAACATCTATAATATGGGTTCATGAATTCAGTTTTTATTTAAACCTGTATCTTACTACAACATTTCTTTCAAAGACACGTGAGCGCTAACTGAAGCACTCCAGGCTAATTGCTGGTGTTGGCTGTTTCCATCCCATTTCAGAGATGACTCCCAGTAGTTACAACATTATATATAATTAGTTCTCTGATATGAAACATATATACCCACCAACAACAAAACACTATTCCTGATGTCAGAAACCAGTTCCTTCCCTGGATTCCACCCCATTCAAACAGAATTAGACATGGAAAGCATTATTTATTTCTCCGTGCAAGTCAAGTGTATTCCACTGACATTATCAAACTGAAATAATTACCAATTGCATAGTTTTTATTCTGGAAGTGTAACCAGGTGTCCTAAGGTTAACATGATTAAAAGAGAACTTGAAGAATCTTTTGGATCCTACTGGTAATACAGATTTTTTTCTTAATCTTATTACACTGAAAGGGTTAATACTCAAAACTAATTGGGATTTTTTTTTCCCTAGCAAATTTGGAAATGAACTGAAACTGCTCCCTGGTGTGAAAGCTGAATCCAACAGCCACCTGCAGGATCAGCGACCAACACTGCCAGATGCTACAAAGCCTTTGATTTCCAGTAGCGAATTCGGACACATTTAACTCGTATGACATGAACTAACTGCAACAGCATTTTCGATCATTCTTTCTTATTTTTTTTTTCCTGAATACCAACTCTAGCTTTCTGCTCACTATAGATGAAACAGCTGCAGTAGATAGATTCATTCAGACTCACAGCTTGGGCCCTTGTTTTCTTAATGGCTTCCATGATGGCATCCATGTTGAGGTAGCTTTTACTGGTGGGAGCTGGGCCAACACAGACAGCCTCGTCCGCCATTTTCACGTGAACCTGAAGAGACAAATCTCTGCATTAACAGATGCTCCCAGCACAAAGAACTCCCATCCCCTGCAAATATACACAAAATTCCAAATCTGATTGTCTCACATATCATTTAGGTAGTCAGATCTCTTTTAAAAAGTGCACTAAAAAAGAAAAGTGGAACAAAGAAGCTCAAGAGGTATATTAACCATGACTGTCATTTATTAGAAGCCTAATCACTCTCTAACCAGGTAACTTCCAGAATATTCCCTACCAATTTGATTAAATAAACCCCCTGCCAACAACTTTAGCCCCTTACTTGGTTCATCAATACATAAATCCCATATCAAAAACTACCCTGTTACATGTAGCCAGAGTAGCCCCGTATTTTCCCGAGAAGCACTCATGCTCAGTTCTAAGCAAGCTCCCCAAGCAAGTGGGGATAATTAAAGGGACTGAATGAAGGGACACAGTGAGTGTCCCTACACAGCAGCAGGTCAGCACTAAGCATAAAGTTCACCACTAAAGAGTTCACTATCACTACACATGAGCCACAGAATCTTGACAATCATTTAAATACCCTCACATTTGATCCTCATCCATTTTACCTTTCTCCTAGAAGAGCAGATGTGTGCATTAGTCTACTCAAAACTTCAGAATATATAGTCCATTTTTAAGACTACTTATTTTAAAACATTTTAAATCTATTTTTAAGTGTAGGCATTCACTCCTGAAAAGAATAACTTATTTACTTCTAAAAAGAACCTATTCTAAAATGATAATGGGATTCATGTATCTTTGAAATGGATTTCCCTAACGGTCTTCCAGTTTAAGGAATTTCCCATCAGTTTAACTTTATTTTACAAAGCAGACATAAAAACTAGAGCACTTGCATATACCTGGACATTTATGAGCCCACCCCCCCAAAAGTCTAAGATAGAAAGTACTTTTCAATACTGCTAAGTTATATTCTTCGCCGTGAAGTAATTTTTAAGAAGCATTTTTTTTTTTTAAGAGAACAAGCAAGCACGCCTGAGCAAGGGAGTGGGGCATGGGGTGGGGGGGAGTGAGAGTGAGTGAGAGTGAGTGAGAGTGAGTGAGAATGAGTGAGAATGAGTGAGAATGAGTGAGAATGAGTGAGAGTGAGTGAGAGTGAGTGAGAGTGAGTGAGAGTGAGAGTGAGTGAGAGTGAGTGAGAGTGAGTGAGAGAGAGAGAGAGAGAGAGACAGAGAGAGACAGAGAGAGAGAGAGACAGAGAGAGAGAGAGAGACAGAGAGAGAGACAGAGAGAGAGAGACAGAGAGAGAGAGACAGAGAGAGAGAGAGAGAGACAGAGCGAGAGCGAGAGCGAGAGCATCTTAAGCAGGCTCCATGCTCAGCACAGAGCCTGACGCAGGGCTTAATCGCCTGAACCACAAGATCATGACCTGAGCCAAAATCAAGAGCCAGACCTTTAACCGAATAAGCTACCCAGGCACCTCAATTTTAAAAACTTTTGAAATTCGGGGCAGCTGGCTGGCTCAGTCTATTAGGTATCCGACTTTGGCTCAGGTCATGATCTCACAGTTCATGGGTTCGAGCCCCGCCAGCAGGCTCTGTGCTGGCAGACAGAGCCTGTTTGGGATTCTCTCTTCCTCTCTCTCTGCCCCTCCCCCACTTGTGCTCTCTGTCAAAATAAGCTTTAAAAAAAAAAGTTTTGAAACTCAATTGCAATTTTGTCATCATTGTTGTACTAAATGCCTGATGTGATTTCACTGGGTTGCTAATACAAAACCAACTACATTCAAGCCATGTAATAAGAGCAACTTATTACTGCCTATCAATGACTAGATGGATTTATGTTTCAAGAACTTCAGTATCTTGAAAAATATAAATCCCTTTTTATATACTTCAGTAATATGTAACAATTATGGAAAAGTTTAAACAGAACTAATCAATTAACTAGGATTACTGCTGGCTACAAGTTTCAAAGACAAAAATAAAAGATTTTAAGTACAAAGTAATCTTCAGAAACTTTTCCAACAGGTTTTTAATTATTAATTTCCTCAACATTTAGTTTTATATTTTCAATTTTTTTATTTAAATAGGAGAAAAGTACATGAACTGGCCTTTTATTTTCCAAATAATAATATAGCAGAACAAAGTGTGTTTTTCATATTACAGAACTGAAAAAAAATCATCTTCCTCATTGACTTTTTTTAATGACTTTAAACACTTAGATCCAGATAGGTTAGAAATTGTGCCTGAATTTTAAAACTGAGTTAATGGACATTTTCATGTTAGTCCATTAGATGCCTAAGATATGCTTGGAAAACATACTCTCCTTGGTTAAAAACACTGCATCTTAGTGTTAAGCAGTACACTAGACCAGATCTGAATGAAAGCTTTTAAATACATTCTAAACTACTACAGACTAAGGAAGATAGGGAAGACAAGCAGGTGTGAAGACGTTTTGTCATGCTGGGAGGGTCTGTGAAACCTATCACTCAAGAAGATTTGCAGTCGGGTGGGCACTCCCCACCACGTCCATGAATACTTGAGTTTTCCCTGGGATATCATCCAATGTGACCACAACATGAGGTGGAACACTGCCAGGATGACAGACTGTACATTAGATGTGCTCCTTGAGAAGAATGGCAATGCCTCATACGATCTATCCACACTTCAGTACCCACCCAAATCGAACCCAATTCTTTAACGTTACCAACAAGCAAATGTCACCCTTAAAGACTGAAAAGGCAGGGGCACCTGGGTGGCTCAGTCACTTAAGCATCCAACTCTTGATTTCAGCTCAGGTCATGATCTCACAGTTTTTGAGTTCGAGCCCCACATCGGGCTCTACACTCACAGTGTGGAGCCTGCTTGGGGTTCTCTTCTTCACTCTCTGCCCTTCCCCTGTTCACACTCTCTCTCTCTCAAAATAAGTAAATAAACTCTAGGGAAAAAAAAAAAAAAAAAAAACACTGAAAAGGCAATGAAAAGAATGCCAACTGCAACAATCTTAATTTGAAAAACCAGGGGGAAAAGATTTTATTTAAGTAATCTCTACACCCAACATGGGGCTCAAACTCCACTGACTGAGCCAGCCAGGTGCCCCAGAAAAAAACATTTTTAAAAACCAGATAAAATCCTATTTCTAACGATGGGGGGGGGGGGGGGCACGGAGAAGAACCTTTCTTTCTATTCTATACAATGTGTCCAAAGAGACATACAAATGTCAACAGACTAGCTTTCTTGCACATCCTTCTAGAAAGGCAATTCATCCCTAGAAAATAAAACATGAGAATTTAAGTCAGTAAATATTACATTTGCTTTGATTCCATTTTGTAAAACTACAGGTGTAACACCATGACACATTTATTCATGATTATTTGGGGATGGTAGAATTAGTGACTTTACTATTTTTCTTCTGTCATAACTTATACAATTTGCAAAGTGACAAAGCCAAAAATTAAAAACTACAGTGAAAAGGGAATAGGTTTTTGCTAGTTGCAAAACTCTCAATTTCCTAAAATCCTATTTTCCTATCAGTAAAGGGAACTGTCCCGGAATCAATCATGGAATCAAAGGGTTTGCTGAGTCTTTATTTGCATTTCTGAGAATACAGTCAAAAACAAAGGAATGAAAAGAAACTAGAAGGACTAGAACCATATTTTCTTACTTTGGCCCCTGGGAGAAGCAGCAAGGAGCGATGGGAAGGATGGAAGAGGGGGAAGGAGACACCAAGTATGAAAACAAACGCTTAGCAAAAGCAATTACCAATGTGCTAAGACCACAATGAAAAGGTGAAAAGGATTGTGGAATGGCAGGAGTGCAGAATTAAGTATGGTTGGTTGTAAAGGGTGGGAGAAGCAGAGTGATCGCTGAGAAAAGGTTTGAAGTGTTTTGTCCATTTTTTTAGCTTAGGAAATGCTTGAACAAATGCCCTTAAGAAGGACTCTTCTACAAAGTAAGAAGCTAAAAAACACTTGAGAGATGAAAAATTCACAGTAAATGGTTTTTGACAAGTGAGTGTCACAGCTAGGAGGTAAGGGGAAACAGGATAGAGATCATCACACATACACACACACACGCACACGCCAGGATTTAAAAAGAAAAACAGATAAAGGAAAAGAAAAGAAGACAGGAAAGACAAGCAGGAGGGGCAGAAGAACAAACAGCTTGTTGTGCAGTCCAAGACAAGCCCCCCAAGCACCCATTCCCCAGGCACTGTGCTGCCTAGAAGCTCCTCTCCACAGACATTCTCGAGCCACCAGTACAGAGAATGCAGCAGGGATAAGATCAGGAATGTTTCTTTCCTTCTAAATAGCAGGCAAATGCCAAGAATGGGTATAAATACAGGTAAATTTACAGACTTGTTGCAGAAATTAAAGGCTCTGACCTTTGGCAGTTCCTATGTAGTGTGTGAAGCAACAGACAAGATCACCTTCTGACAAAAGCAGCAAAGGAGGAGTCACTGGTGGTGTAAGAAGAACATAAAAGAGGGAGCCTGGGTGGCTCTGGTTAAGCGTCCAGTTAAGCTCAGGTCATGGTCTCATGGCTCGTGACTTCAAGCCCCGCATGAGGTTCTCTGCTGTTAGTGCAGAGCCCGCTTCAGATCCTCTCTCCCTGCCTCTTTCTGCTCCTCCCTGCTTGCATGAGCACTCTCCTGCTCTTTCAAAAATAAACATTAAAAATAAGAAGAAGAAGAAGAACTACCATGGAGCACATCACTGGCTCAACTGGCGAAGCATGTGACCCTTGACCATGGGGTCATGAGTTTGAGCTCCACGTTGGGACTTTACATTAAAAAAAAAAAAAAAAAAAAAAAAAAAAAAGGAGGGGCGCCTGGGTGGCTCAGTTGGTTGGGCAACCGACTTCGGCTCAGGTCATGATCTTGCAGTTTGTGAGTTTGAGCCCTGCATCAGCTCTGTGCTGACAGCTCAGAGCCTGGAGCCTACTTCAGATTCTGTCTCCCCCTCTCTCTACCCCTCCCCTGCTCACGCTCTGTGTCTGTCTCTCAATAATAAATAAAGTTTAAAAAAATTTTTTTTAAAAAGGAAAGAAAGAACTACCATATGATCTAGCAATTCCTCTTCTGGATATGTATGCAAAAAAAAAAAAAAAAAGTGACATCAGGATCTCAAAGAGCTATTAGCACTTCCAGGTTCACTGCAGCACTATCCACAATAGCTAAAATGTGTTTAGAGACATTCTGAATATCCATTTACAACTAAATGGATAAAGAAAGTATGATATACACTCACAATTGAATACTATTAAGTCTCTTTAAAAATGGAAATTCTGCAACGTGTGACCACATGAATGAACTTGAGGACATTATACTAAATGAAATAAGCCAGACACAGACAAAATACTGCATGATTCCACTTACAGAAGACATTTAAAACAGTCAAATTCATAAGATCAAAGACTGCTGAATGGTGGTTACCAGCTGCAAAAGGAGGAAGAAATGGGGAGTTATCAACAGGCATAGTTCCAGCTATACAGATGAATAAGCATTAGAGATCCACATACAACATTGTAACTACATTCAACAAAAATGTATTTTACACTTACAGTCTGTTAAGAGGCCAGATTTCATGTTGAGTGTTCTTAGCACAAAATTAAAAGAAAAAAATGAACGAACAAATTTCAGCCAATTCGGTCATATACAACTCAGGTTCTTACTGGAGAGGATGGTAAACACCAAAAAGTTGAACAGAAAGAGTTGGGTGAGGATCAGCTACTCCTTTAACCCATCTTGCTAAAGTTTATAATAAAAGCAACTCTCAGTCCAAAGTCTGCAACAGATACGTTTATTAAGCAAACATTTCTCAGCAAGACAGCATATAACCTGTTCCACATGCTGAATAAAATCCTAATTCTTATCTGATTACCATCTTGCATGAAAGGGTCACCAAGGGATGCATAATTAAACTCCAAAGGCAAGATTTTCCTATCTTTACAGTTACTATAAGACTACCAGAAATCCTCCTCTCTGATGGTGGGACACCAAAAATATGGAATTCAAGAACAGAGCAGAATCCCTAAAGGTAAATGCCCTACTAGATTTTTATATCTTGTCCATGCCAGGGTGAAAGGTCTCTGAAATATTTCAGCCAATCCAAATATCTTGAACAGCACTAATTTCAGTAAGAAGCATCCATTTCTAATATCCATACTGCTATATATTAAACCACTAATGTCATCAACAAAAATCCATTTACTTAAAAATTTAGTCTTGAGGTGACATTAGTGGTTTAAGGTCCAACTCTTGATTTTGACTCAGGTCATGATCTCATGGTCATGAGATCAAACTCCGAGTCAAGCAGGCTCCATGCCCAGCAAGGAGCCCAACATTCTCTCTCTCTCTGCTCCACTTTCCCCACATGCTCTAAAATAATAATAATAATGAAGTTAAAAAAAAAAAAAAAAAAAAAAAAAGATTTAGTCTTGACTGAGATACAGCAAGTTGTAAATGCTTTTAAAAGCCATCCCTGGGAGTGCCTGGGTAGCTCAGTCGGTTATGCACCGACTCTGGGTTTTGAGTCAGGTCATGATCTCACAGTTCATGAGTTTGAGCCCCAAGTTTGGCTCCGTACTGACAACAAGGAGCCTGCTTGGGATTCATTCATTCATTCATTCCTTCATTCATTTATTCATTCTCTCTCTCTGCCTTTCCCTGCTCTCTCTCTCAAAAATAAGCATTTAAAAATAAATAAAATAAGGGGCACCTGGGTGGCTCTATCAGTTAAGGGCCTGACTTTGGCTTAGTTCATGATCTGACTGCATAGAGGGACTGCCATAAATAAAATAAGATAGGGGTGTCTGGGTGGCTCAGTTGGCTAAGCACCTGACTCTTGATTTTGGCTCAGATCATGATCTCACGATTCTGGACATCTAGCCTTGTGTCAGGCTCTGCACTGAGTCCTCAGAAAGCAGGATGGCGGTGACATTCCTCACATCTGCTCTCGCATCCATGTGTAAAGAACTGGCCAACTCCAAGCCAGAAGGGGCCTGCATTGCAGTGTATGAAACAGATGTGTTTGTCATTGGAACAAGAGAGGACATGCTTTTGTCAACATCAGAAAGAATTTTCAGAAAGATTTTGTGGGGGTGCCTGGGTGGCTCAGTCACTTAAGCATCTGACGTCGGCTCAGGTAATGATTTCGCAGCTCATGGGTATGAGCCCTGTGTCCCACTCTGTGCGGACAGCTCAGAGCCTGGAGCCTGCCTCTCTCTTAGATTCTGTGTCTCCCTCTCTCTCTGCCCTTCCCCCACTTGCACTCTGTCCCTCTCTCTCAAAAATAAAAACTTAAAAAAAAAATTTGTAAAATATTGTGCTGAAAGAAAAGGCTGCAGAGATGCAGAAGATGAAATCTACAACCCCAGCAAATTGGATGAGTGCCGACACTGTAGAGATTGAGGCATTCAGAAAAAGTCGAGGACTATTTCTGTGTGGAGCCTACTTGGGATTCTCTCTCTCTCCCACCCTTTCTGGCCCTCCCTGCTCATGTTCTCTCTCTGAAAATAAACACTAAAAATAAATTACAGACATCATACCACTATGGCAGATCGCTATTGTGCCCAAAAACCTTCATTCCCCTACTCTCATGGCACATGACTGTCCAGCTAGAGATAAGATTTCTCAGACTAAGAGTCTCACATCAGTGAATAAAGTAAGTTTGAGTCACTGGGATCAGAATGTGAAACATACAACTTCCAAATTATCTACAACTTAAACACAATCTTACTTCTCTGAATTCTGGCCATGTTCTTTCCTTCATCCTGGAACACAGATGTTGTGGGAACCAAGTTCAACTATGCAAACTAAGGCAACTTCACAGGACAAGGGACAGCAAATTATAGTGGGGGCCAAAATCAGCCCAATGCTTGCTTTGGTAAAAGTGTTATAGGAGCACAGCTATACCTATTAAGGGCATCTTTTGTGCTAGAACTATAAATTTGAGTACTTGGGACAGAGACATGAAATATTTACTCTGAGTCTGTCCAGGCAAAGTTTACCCATCCATGCCCTCAGGGATAACAGAGCAAGAAGGCAGCCCCTTCTTGTACAAGAACCAGAGCCCCTGTACATCCACAGAAATACACTGACCTCCCTAACCTAAAATTGTTAGATGTGAGGGAATATTTGAATGTCATCCTAAACTACTGTATTCTGTAATATCAATATCTATTACTTGTAATAACATCTCAAGTATAATCACTGCCATAAGCACCAACTTAATCCTTTTTTTTTTTTCTTATATTTCTTTTTGAGAGAAAGAGACAGAGGGGCAGGGGGCAGACAGAGACAGAGAGACACAGACTCAGAAGCAGGCTCTAGGCTCTGAACTGTCAGCACAGAGCCCAACATGAGGCTCAAACCCACAAACTATGAGATCATGACCTGAGCTGAAGTCAGACACTTAATCAACTGAGTCACCAACGGGTCCCCAACTTAATTCTTCTTAATGAGAAGAACCAGATTAGTGAGGTGGAAATAGTGATTTCATTAGAATATGGCCAGATCAGTCTCAGAGGTTCTCCAAGAGGAAAATAACTGGTGGTGATACACTTCTGGCACCCGGAGTTCACCATGGGTCTGAGCACCCCAAACATGTTTGCTCAGTATTCCAAATCGCTGGAAGTCTAAACCAGCTCTTCATCCTGAGCAGTTTCTGTAACCAGTCACATATGCCAGGCATCTAAGTCACTATGGGTGCATGTTTTACTATCACACAACTACTTGCCTCCCGATGGAGGGACACTTGTTTGCTGCTTGCTACAAAAGGTAGCAATCCTTGACCCTCGTTGGCAAAATTTTCCATCAGTATTTTGTATTTCTGTGCATCACGTGAGTAAGGCACCAACTGCCTTTGTCTCAAACTATGTTTGCACAAGTGTTTGAATAGCCAACAGCCCTGGAAGAGAAGAACTGGGGAGCGATGGACAGAGACGCTAATGGTCCATTAATGTGAGAAAAACTCTAGCTCAAACCATTCAGGTGCAGGTATCCTCCTCTTCATATCACCTTCTGGAAACTGGGACTTGGGGAACGAGAGCAAAAATGCTGATACTCCGACCACTGCCATGGTTGTGAGCAGTAAACAGCCATTCATCTGTCACCCAGCAGCCTTTTATCTACTATCAGCACCATGAAACCATGAGAGCTAACTCGTTAGCTTGCAAGGAGAGTAAAATCTCACAGTGAAGACTAGAGTAAAACACAGTTCTTGACAGGCCCGTGTCCCTTAGCTGTGACACAACCCACTTCATTTGCCACAACAGCACAGAAGGATCACACCCCGCCGTGGGGCTTGTGAGCTGACGACCAACACTACCACACTGACACTCCTACTATTTGCTGTGTTCACAGGAGTAAATTCTCTTGCTCTGATGGATTGTTGTGTACTTTTGGCACTGATGGCACTGTGGCAGATGTATCCTTACCATCTTCTAGGACATGGATTACTTCCTTAACATTTAACTATTTTAGGGGTTTTTTTCTTTGGGTTGGTTTATGGGCAGGAGAGGGAGAATAAGAATAAATTTCATAACAAGGGATGTTAAAAACAAAAACAATTAATAGTGGTTAGTAACTTCCCATGCTGTAGGAAGACTCACCAAAATGACCATTCCAACATTCCTTTCTAAATTACTTTCCTCTACTATCAAGGACAAAAAGCAAAGAACACTTCCCAGACTCCCTTGAAATTAGCGTGCATATGTGTGATCTCAGTTCCACCAATCAGGCACATCCCAAGAAGTCAGAGTAATGTGAAGTGGTACTCCTGCAGGCAGATCTCATAGAACAGCTCTAGAAGAACTTTTGGGTCTATCCCAGAACATCACAATTGCCAAGAATGGTCAGGAGTGGAAGTGGGGACTGTTCTTGAACAGATTCATTTCACCTGACGGGGCTATCTATGACTTGTGGCCCTCCTGGAGATTCTGTGAGCTACCTTAAATACAACAGAGCTAGGGTCAGCAAACTTTTTCTGTAAAGGGCCATAAATATTTTAGGTTTTGCAGAGCACAGACTCCATCAAACCTCTCAACTCTGCCTTTGTAGCACAAAAACAGCCACACACAGTACAAAACCAAATGCTCATGGCTGTGTTTCAATAAAGCTTTATTTACAAAACCATGTGATGGGCCAGAATTAGCTCATAGGCCACTGTTTTCCACTCCCTCTCTCAGAAATGCTTTTCAGTCTACATTAGTTCAGTCAGGATTCTCTAGGAATAAAGTGACACCATCAAACATGTTTACCTGAAAATAACACAGATGTGTGAATAGGGTTAGAAAAACCACCCAAGGATGGTGAGGTGTCCAGGGACTAGCGAGAGTGGGAAACCATGATCACCCCAGTCATGAAGGGGCTCAGAGCAGGAAGAACATAAGCAGAGCTGGGGAACACAGGGCTCAACAGTCACTACGACCCTAAAAGAATGCGAGTACTGTCCAAACACAGACAAGGCAAGGATGTGGAGGGGGATAAAGGGATCTGCTTGATATCTTAAATAGCTGAACAGAAACAAAGCACAAGGAAGCTCAAGTGATATGCTCCATAGATGTCAGTGTCCTGCAATTGATCCAAAAAAGAAGAAATTTGAGAAATTTGAGTTCATCAAAATTTAAAACTTTTGCTCTTCTCAAGACACCATTATTCACAATGCAATACCAATTCCCACTGACCAGAATGACTATAATAAAAAAGATAATATCAAGCTCTGGCAAGAAAGAGAAATAATTTGAACCCTCATACGCTACTAGTGGGAATGTAAACTGGTGCAGCTGCTTTGGAAAACAGTCTGGCAATACCTAAAGTGTAAGTATAGTCACCAAATGGTCCAGCAATTCCAATCCTAAGTATATACACAAGAGAAATGATAATATATGTTCATACAGACATGTATACACATGTTCATAACAGCATTATTCATAGTAATTAAAAATTGGAAGCAATCCAAATGCACAGCAACTGGTAAATGAGTAAAATGTGTTATATTCATACAATGGAACAGTACTCGGCCAAAGGCAGAGGGAGGAGGAACTGATCAATGCAACCACAAATGAATCTTAAAAGCATTATGCTAAGTGAAAAGCACACAGACACAAAAAAACCCCAACAATTATAAAATTCCATTTAGTTGAAGTTTCTAGAGAATGCAAAACTATATATAGACAGAAAGCAGATGAGTGGCTACCTCGATGGAAGTGGAACAAGGAAGGACTATAAATGGACATGAGGGATCCATTTGGGTGATGGCAACATGCTAAAAACTGGACAGTAGTGGGGCGCCCGGGTGGCTCAGTCAGTTAAGCATCAGACTTCAGCTCGGGTCATGATCTCACGGTCCATAAGTTCAAGACCTGCTTCAGGCTCCGTGTGACAGCTGAGAGCCTAGAGCCTGCTTTAAATTCTGTGTCTCCCTTTCTCTCTGTCCCTCCCCTACTCATGCGGTGTCTCTCTCAAAAATAAACATTAAAAAAATTTTGGGGGGGTGCCTGGGTGGCTCAGTCAGTTGAGCATCTGACTTTGGCTCAGGTCATGATCTCCTAGCTCATGGGTTCAAGCCCCACATCGGGCTCTGTGCTGACAGCTTGGAGCCTGGAGCCTGCTTCGGATTCTGTGTCTCCCTCTCTCTCTGCACCTCCCCCACTCACACTGTGTCTGTCTCTCTCTCTCAAAAATAAACATTAAAAAAAATTTTAATTTACTGTAACTCTTTAAACTGTACACTTAAAAATGGTAAATTTTATGATATGCAAATTGTACCTCAATAATGCTGTTACATAAAAATTGGGAAGTTTCATGTTCATTTTTTTAATCCACTATGCTGTGAGCTCTGCTATGCAAGAAACTTCTGGCCCATAGCGCAGTGACCTAGACTATAAATGTTTGATTAATAACTGCAGCCAATGAAGAGAAAGTTAGAATTAACCTGACAAAGACGACTCTGGAGACAGAAGGCACTCGAGGAGGCACTCCAGCAGTGGGTGGAGGGCATCAGATGCACAGAGCCCTGAGAGACCAGAGGATATAAAGGGAGAAGAAAGCCATGGAAACACAGGGACAGTCATCAGGGCTGCATGCCACAGACACAGTGACTAAGATGGGGATTCAGAGTAGTAGCTACTGGATCTAACAAATTACATGTCTGGCAATTGTGGGGACCAACTTACTAGAATAGCAAGTAGAAGCCAGCCTTCTCTGGGTTGAACAACAAATGCAAAACAAGAAAGAAAAACAGGTGAGGCACCTGGGTTGCTCAGTTGGTTAAAGCAACCAAGTCTTGGTTTTGGCTCAAGTCATGATCTCCCAGTTTCTTGAGTTCGAGCCCTGCATTGGGCTGTGCACTGAGAGCATGGACCTTGCTTGGGATTATCTCTCTCCCTCTCTCACTCTGCCCCTCTCCCACTGTCTCTGTCTCTCTCAAAATAAATAAACTTAAATATGTTTTTTAAAAAAAGAAATAAAACATAAGAGACTCTTAAAAACTGAGAACAAACTGAAGGTTGATGGGGGGTGGGAGGAGGGTGGGTGATGGGTATTGAGGAGGGCACCTGTGGGGATGAGCACTGGGTGTTGTAGGGAAACCGATGTGACAATAAATTTCATATTTAAAAAAAAAAGAAAGAAAAACAGGAGACTAGTCTTTCATGTCAGTTTAAATGTAATGGTTGGGCACACAAGGATATTTTACTTTATTCTCCCTGTAACTATTTGGGAAAGCTAGGTACACACACAATGTACAACAACTCTCTGACTGCAGACTAATACTACTTTTCAAAGAGATCCCACCACAGAGAAACAGCTAACAGATATGTGCATGTATACCTCACAAACCTAACTAGAAGTCCCCAAGATGGGAACAAAACCACTATCAGTAGCCAAACATATGGCCATAAAGACAAAAGACAACCCAGAAAGAGATCTTACAAAATCTACAGATTCAATCACAAAGTTCTGGAAACAGATGGTTGTGATGGTGGCATAACACTGTGAATGTACTGAATTATACAATTAAAAGTTAATAAAGTGTTAAATTGTACATTCTATATACATTACAATTAAAACAAAAACAAAAACAAAAACAAACTACACAGAGCGACCTGGCTGGCTCAGTCAGTGGAGCATGTGGCTCTTGATCTCAGGGTTGTGGGTTTAATCCCCATACTGGGTGTAGAGATTACCTGAATATAAAACACACACACACACACACACACACACACACACACACACGTATATACATATATGTATACACACACACACACACACAATAAAGATTCAATCACAACCTGCAGCCTATCACTGACCAGCAATGATGAAAGAATACATTTGTAGAGCTTAGCTATATAGAAAATGTAAATATTATCACCTAAGAAAAACTGCACCACGGGAGGAAAACAAAGGAAGAGTTAAGAAAAATATTAATAATAAGAGTATGGGCTCAGCTCCAGACTGTAATCATTTTCTACTTGCTAAACAAAGCTATCCCACATGCATTCAGGACTCTAATGATGAAGACAAACCTACATATATCATAGTTCTGAATACAAATTTCTGAAACAATGGCAGAGCGAAATTTGAGAGATATGATTAAGAAGTTACTTCCAATTGTAATTAGGGTGTTTTTAAAAAGTATTTCCAAAGCATATGAATAGCTACATGTCAATTCTAATAATTTAAAATACAGATAGCCAGCAAAGTCATGAGATCTCAAAAAACTACTGGAGCCATCACTTACCATTGCTCAATATGTGCCACAAATTGATGACACTATGCATAAAAAATGAACCATCTAGAGGTTCCTAAATTTGGGGGTTTTATTTTTTTAATGTTTACTTTTGAGAGAGAGAGAGAGGAAGGGGCCAAGAGAGAGGGAGCCAAAAATCTGAAGCAGGCTCCAGGCTCTGAACTGTCAGCACAGGACTCAACGCAGGGCCTGAACCCACAAACCATGAGATTACGACCTGAGCTAAAGTCAAACACTCAACTGACTGAGCCACCCAGGCATCCCAAATGTTTGTTTTCTTTTAATCACCCAAGGAATGTATGAATATACACTATTTTGATTTTTTTTAATATTTATTTATTTTGAGAGAGACAGAGCACAAGCAGGAGAGGGGCGAGAGGGAGGGAGAGAATCCCAAGTAGGTTCAACACTGTCAGTGCACAGTCTAACACGGGGCTTGATATCATGCACACAGAGAACATGATCTGAGCTGAAATCAAGAATTGGAGGCTTAACTGACTGAGCCACCCAGGCCCTCTAACTACTATGATTTTGAAAACATAGAGTTCAAGCAATAAAGATAACCACTGCTCTCCACCACCTTAAAGGACTGCCACTTCCTACCTTAAAAGCAATTACCAACAGTTTTACATGTGTCCTTCTAGTCTTACCTAAACATGTTCACATGCACATATAGGCATGAAAATGCATGGTTTTATCATGTGCTTAAGATTTGCCTCCCATAAATTGTATCACACTATAGGTTATTCTTGCAACTAGCTTAACTGTTGTACGATGTCCTGGGAACCTGGGTAAACCACAATTTATCTAACCATTCTTCCAATAATGGATACTGTTACCAATTTGCAGGGATTATACACTGCAATAGGCTTTCCCTTAACAAGCCAATCTGTATCCATGTATCTATTTCTGTAAGCAAAATATTTCAAAGTTTAAATGCTACAAACTACACACTTAAAAGCTTACATCAATTAACATGTCTACTGGAGATGAATTTCCCTATACCACCACTAAATAACTGATCTTTCTGATTTTAATTAACTAATGGAGAAAAATAATGATTCTTCAATTTTTTAAGTCTACATTCCCTAATTATCAATGACTTTTGGTATATTTTCCACACTCATGAGCTATCTGTATTTCTCCTTTTGACCATTAACCATTTTTAAATTTAATAGGAGAGAGATCCTATAAAGAAGAAAAAGTATATTTTGGTTTCTTTTTAAACATTTTTAAGTTCATTTATTTTGAGAGGGGGAGAGGGGGAGAGGGAGAGAAGGGGAGAAAGAGAATCCCAAGCAGACTCCACTGTCAGCACAGACCTGAAGTGGGGCTCGATCTCACCAACTGTGAGATCATGACCTGAGCCAAAATTGAGAGAACACTTAGCCACCCAGGCATCCCATTATTTTTTTTTAATTACACATAATGTTTAAATGCTATTCTTTTTCAAAATAAAGCTAACCACTCCACTAACCATACCTCTATCCCCATTATGTTTTCTCTCCAAAAGTCACTTCTCAGGTGAGTATGTATTCTTAGACCTTTGTCTCTGCCAGGGGAAATGAAACAATTTTGTCTTGCAGGACACAGTCGGCAATGTCTAGAGGCAGTCTTGTCAAAACTGTGGGTTGGAGGAGGGCGCCTAGGTGGCTCAGTTGGTTGAGTGTCCGACTCTCGGTTTTGGCTCAGGTCATGATCTCACAGTTCGTGGGTTCAAGCCCTGCATCAGGCTCTGCACTGACAGATTGGGATTCTCTCCCTCTCTGTCTCTCTCTCTCTCTGCCCCTCCCCTGCTCTCTCAAAATAAATCAACTAAAAAAAAAATGAAAACAAACAAACAAACAACACAACAACAAAAAACCATGGGTTGGAAGGATGCTACTGGTGTCTAGGGGGTAAAGGCCAAGGATTCAAAATACCCTACAACACATGACAGCCAAAATGTCGAAAGTGACACTGCTGAGTACCCCTGGTCTATGCTTTTTATGTAATGTATCTAACTATAAAACTATAAAATGGGGGCTCCTGGGTGGCTCAGTCGGTTAAGCATCTGACTTCGGCTCAGGTCATGATCTCACGGTCCGTGAGTTCGAGCCCCGCATTGGGCTCTGGGCTGATGGCTCAGAGCCTGGAGGCTGTTTCAGATTCTGTGTCTCCCTCTCTCTCTGACCCTCCCCCGTTCACGCTCTGTCTCTGTCTCAAAAATAAAAAAATAAACATTTAAAAAAAAAAAAACTACAAAATGTTTTATCATCAACAGTATTATTCCAGTGCCATTTTCTAAGTTCTTTTTCAATCTCTAATGTGTCTTAGAGATGTTCTGTCCATAGGCAGACATCTACTTTATTCTTTCTTAACTCCTAAAGAATTCCAAGATATGGTGCTACCAGTTTACCAACCACTCCCCGGATAGAAACTGAGCATGGAGGAATCACCCAGCTGGATGACCACGAGATTTCCAAGCCAGACCTCCTGTCAATTATCCCAGGTCCTCCTTCCTGCTCTGGACCTTTCTCCTCTGAAGCTGGTCCACCTTTTGGAGCCATTTTCTCCCGTGTTAGACCAGGGTGTCCTATCAAATGAACACATCCACCATCTATCTTCCAGAAATTCCTCATCATTTCAGGACCATACTTCCCACCATTTTGCACCAAAATTCTGGTTATTTTTCTTTCAGTTTTTTTTTTAAGTGTTTCTCTTTCCTGGGAATTTGGGACAGGAAGATGAAGTCTGATTTATCCCACCAGCCTAAATTAGAGGTCAGGACTCTTTAAAATTTTGTATTTCTTACCACAGGAAATAGAGCATGTGTATTTTTATTTTAAGCTAAAAAGCAAAAATTGTGAATATTATTCTCTAAATGAAACAGCTAAAACTTTTTAAGATGGCCATGAAAAATATCAACAAACCCTTACTGCCAATCTAATCTGGCATTAAAATAGGTATATGAAAATCATCATGTAGTTCCTAAATTACCACAGCCACAAATGCAACCTAGCTTTAGGTAACACATGTTACCGTTTCTCCCTTGGTGCAGCTCGATGGTAGGTGTCTTTTCCAGAGCAGCCCCTCTACCAGATAAAAAGGCATTCCTAGGAGCTCCAAAAGCTGGCTTTCCAACCTCAGATTCCATTCCCTAAATCGTCCAAAACTGCTGCTGGGTTCACAAAGGATATGAAAGCCCTTGACTTCTATATAGCCTGTGACTGCTTGCTTTCTCACCAAGAGCTTTAGATGATTATTAACAATAACAAAAAATCAACCACGTAAATGGTCCTCTCCATAAAATTCTTGGCATTCTACAGTTAGCTCCCTTACTTGAAGCAGCAATCATCAAAAGCAGTTAAGCAGCTCAAAAAGTTTTTGTCAACACACTCATTCTCAGTGAGCAGGGAGAGGATATGTGAAACCATCAAAAACATCTGGGAAATGTTTTTATTCTCTCTCTAAAAATAAATAATCTTTTTTTCTCTCCATCTCCCAAACAAGAAAATTCTTCTCCATAGGATAGGATGGGTACTCTGAATGAGCTCTAAGCCTAATAATTAACCTCAATAATTTGTTAGAACTAAAGCAATTTTTGTTATTCATGGAATCTACCTGTGGCTCTGTGACTGGGCCTCGCTACCAGGAATGGAATAAAAGCTGAGAAGTCCCTCTTTGGGGATTTAGTCTGGAGACCACAAGAAACACAATCAGATAAAGAGCCCAGGAATCAGGACTGAGGCAAATCTGGGGCTCCCATCTTCCACCTTCCTTGGAATTGAAGCACCAGAGAAGATAGAGACTACAAGTCAAAAAGGAGGAAGAACACATAAGTGTATCAGAGGAGATCAAGCTACCTGCTAGGATGAAGCATGACCCACCTCCCACGGTACTGCCTCTCACAGGTTGCACAGTCCACTCTGCGAGGTCACAGCTGAATGTTACCACATAAAAGCCCAAGTGTGCTTAATAACTTCAGTAAGCTTCCCAAATGCAACCAAAGTCCCAGGGTATAGACTCTAGTCCATAGAAAGGCGTACTGCATCTCAGATTTCAGGATGAATTAGTTCTTTAATTGTGGAAACAGATTTGTGACAGGATCCATTAGAGAGATGGAAGTAAAGTGGTACCCGACCTGGCAGCAGCAATGGGCAAGGGAAAGATCAATGGCTTAACAGGCACAAGCTACTGGTCTTTCATTTCAAAATCCTACTTTTTTCCAATCCAAATGGCTGGCTGGTTTAGGAAAGAATACCTTGTGCAGCTGTCCACATGCCTCTTTTGTATGAAAAAATAAGCATATTCAAATTAAGGTGAACATCTGGACAACACAAGGTAGAAAAATCTGTGGCAGCTGGCTCTATGGACAGAAAGAACAAGAGAAAGGGCCACCCCTCCCAAAGAAAAACCATATGTAATAAAAAGACAAGGAAAAGGACTATTGTTTCCAAAACTCAAAGTAACAAAATATTTTCCCCAAAAACATAAGCTCATAATTCCACTTATACAGTACTGGTCTCTGCTTTTCAGTCTCTTGTAATTCAACTATTTTATGCTCCACTCACCATATCTTTTTACCATTAAATAGACCCTGAACGCATCCCCTCTCCCTTATGTCAAATATACAGATATACAGATATACCTGACTCACTCAACATTTCTCATCGGTACTCTGCTACGACAGGGTATAAGGAGATGGGACATCAGTCCCCTTCCTTCCAGGAGTTCTGTCTAGTACAAAAGGGACTTCTACACAATCAGAAGTAACTAATCAGGGGAGCCTGGGTGGCTCAGTCGGGTAAGCGTCCAACTTCAACTTAGGTCATGATCTCGAGGTCTCTGAGTTCTAGCCTGGACTCCGGCTCTTTGCTGATGGCTCATAGCCTGGAGCCTGCTTCACTTCTATGTCTCCCTCTCTCCCTGCCCCTCCTCCACTCGCACTCTGTCCCTCTCTCCCTCTCTCTCTCAAAAATAAACATTAAAAAAAATAATAATTAACCAGAGCACATACATGTTGCTAATACAGAAAATGATTTCATGAAGAATCCTTTCTTTAAGTAAAACAGTGAACTTCTAATAAATGGAAAAAAAGTGAAGAGAACGACTAATGGGCAAGTTCTGCGCTCCAAGTCATGGAAATGTGAAAGGCCCCAGCCTATGCAGACATCCCCAAAATGGCTTGAAAGCAAGGTGTATAAGGAGGTACTTATGGGAGAGGAGGGGGGAAGAGAAAGACTAGAAGGGAAACCTTGAAAGCAATCTTTAATGTCATAGTCAAGGGTTCAGGCTTTAAGGAGGAAGTTGATGGCTCTCACTGTTGATCTCCTACAAAAAGGAAATGTTCTACTCCATCACAAACAGCAGCCTACTATAAGTTACTGCAGCTGGAACGTTCCCAGCAGTTAGCTATAGACGTACTCCTTTCTCTCCCACAAACCTCAGACAAAGCTTAACAGGCAGTGCTGTTAACAACGAAAACCTCTTCCCTTTTCCTCTAACGTTATCTGACCATACTTTTCCCATAATCTGGGATATACAGCATAATAATATTGGACACAAACACCTATTCAGCTACACTGAGTTCCTCCCCACACTTGTTTTTAGGAGACTTCTAAGAAATGCCACTGGCCATTCTAATTACCGATTAAATGGAGAAAACGTAGTCCATTCTGTCTCTCCCACTAAATGCAGCTCAAAAGTCTGCATATATGAATCAACTATATGTGAACCCTGAAAAGTAAATAGTAGCAGACAGATTGAGGAAGAACAAAATTCAAACTACTATAAATCAGTGCTGGGTTTTCCCATTTTCTTTTCCTCCAAGATCCCCCTGCCTGATCAACAAAATGTGATGCCTGAAGTAGGCACTGGGGTGCTAACAGAGAGCTCCAGAAGAAGCCCTGTACTTCTGACTCAAAAAAACAGAAAAAGGAGCTCCTAAGATTAGAACGCTACAGAAATGCCCCAAGGTTTTTTGTTTAAAACTTGATTTGTGTTTGTGTGTGTGTGTGTGTGTGTGTGTGTGTGTGTGTGTGTGTCCCAGCCACCAAGAAATGTTATGGCTTCAACAGGAGTGGCAAAATGGGAGCCTGCAGGAGCCAAAACAGAGAAGGAACATTCTTCTCCCATCAATGAAACTGCAGTCCCATGAGGATGGGTAAATCCCCACTGCTTTTTTTCTTTTGACATAAGAAATAGATATTTGGTCTCTGCCCCCAGTTCCTGACACAAAACTTCTAAAACTCTTGTTATTTCCTGATAAATAGGGGTGCTAAGAGCATCTTTTGTTCTAATATTTGGTCTTTGACCCCAGTTCCTGACACAAGAGCTTCTAAGATCCTTGGAATCTCCGGAGTGATAAGAGTGTCTTTTTGTATGCTAATAAGATGACTGTGCGGGGGGGGGGGGGGGGGGGGGGGGGTGAGATAGCTCCAGGATGGGGGCTGGTCACCAGATTAACAATCAGAGGGATGGAATTTTCAACCCCATCCCCCAACCCCAGGGGAGGAGAGAGAGGGACCAGGGATCGAGTTAATCAGAAATAGCCAACAATTTGATCAATCATGCCTACATAATGGAACCTCCATAAAACCCTTAACCAATGGGATTCAGAGAGATTCTGAGTTTGTGAACCCACCCAAAGCTAGAAAAGGTGGCACAGCCTAATTCCATGAACAGAAGCTCCTGTGCTCAAGACCCTTCCAGACCTTGCACTATGTACCTCTTCACCTACATACCCATTTGTATCTTTCATGATATCATTTGTGATAAGCTAGTAAATGTTAAATAAAGTGTCTGCCTGAACTCTGAGTCATTATAGCAGATATTCAAACCTGAAGACAAGGTCGTGGAAATCCCTGATTTATAGCCACTTGGTAAAAAGGACAACTGATAACCCAGGACTTGAGACCAGCATCTGAAGTGGGGGCAAGTCCCACAGGACTTAACCATGGAATCTGAGCTAACTCCAGGTAGAACTGAATTAAATTGTAGGACATCCCTCTGGTGTCCAGACTTGAAGAACTGGGTTTTGGTAGGAAGAGGAAAAACCCCACACATATAGCGTCAGAAGTATTGTGAGTAAAGTAACAGTTTTCCTTAGTCTCCCCCTGCACTCTCAGTGGCTGGCCATACACATGGAAGTCTGCAGCAATGCAAGGTCACCAAAATCCCAGCTTTCTCAACAAGAGGAATGAAAAGGGAAGGCCTCAGGAACAAGAAAGCACAGATAACAAAGTTGAAAAGCTAGCATAGAGAAGCGACCCAATAAAATTGTTTATCAACTTCTAGGTCCATCCCTAGGCTGGGCATATGTAGATATGACCCTATTAAGCACACCAAAAAAACTTAAACACTGAACAGAGAGAAGACACTTCTCAGACTGACCAGATGGTAATACACCTGTGACACACACAAACAACATTACAAAGGCCTACGGAGCACAGAAAAAAGATGAGAACATTCATTCTGAAGTCAACCATGTTGAGTGCCGCTAAAACAAAAATAAGATTCTCCAAAGATTTTAAGATTCAATTTCATAATACATAAAATATCCAAAATACAGTTGGATCCTTGAACAACCCAGGTTTGAACTGCACAGGTCCACTTATACATAGACTTTTTTACAGTACTGTAAATGTATTTTCTCTTCCTTGTCATTTTCTTTTCTCTAGCTCATTTTAAGAAAATAGCATATAACACTTATAAGATACAAAATATGTGTTAATCTGGGAGGTCATGACTGATCTCTACTTCTACAGAGATCCTCGGGAGGTTGAAAAGGAAGAGCAGGCCGCTGCTGGAAAAAGCTGTGACCACAGAGGAATTTCAGGGTGCATGGACTTCTCTAGCTCCTGGGTCACTGATAACTCAACCTGAAGTCACAGACTTCTGGTCTAAAGACCTACAGAGGCTCTATGTCTATTCAGCAGTTCCCTACAAAAGAAAGCTCAGCCTGTCACTGAAGACTGGTCTACAGCTCCCACTATTCAGGCCACTAAATGGATAGGAACAACCACTGAGCGGTCTTAAGATGCTCTTCCACAAAACCAAACAATATGGAAATAAGGTTGATAGAAAAGAAACAGTTTCTTAAAGTTGAAAAAGTGGTGCCCGGCTGGTTCAGTCGGTAAAGCATTCAACTCTTGATCTCAGGGTTGGGAGTTGGAGCCCCACACTGGGTATAGAAATTAATTAAAAATAAAAATCTTTTTTTTAATAAAAGTTTAAAAAATACATATATATATGTATTACATATATATAATAGATACATATAATACATATATATGTAATACACGTATAAGTGTGTGTGTGTGTGTGTGTGTGTGACAGAGACAGAGAGAGAGAGAGAGAGAGAGAGAGAGAGAGAGTTAGTTAATCGACTGTTACTGGTAAAGCTTCCAGTCAAGAGTAGTCTATTGTATTTTGGGAAGTCAAAAGTTTTATGTGCATTTTTGAATGCACA
Organism: Panthera tigris; assembly: GCF_018350195.1. NCBI lineage: Eukaryota > Metazoa > Chordata > Mammalia > Carnivora > Felidae > Panthera > Panthera tigris. The sequence goes on along the minus strand of NC_056660.1, from coordinate 70,604,639 downwards.
GGTGTTTGGTACACCTAACCCCTATGTTGTTCAAGGGTCCACTGCACAATCCAAAATTGTTTAGCACACCAAGAACCAGGTAAATCTCAACCCTTATAGAGAAAGACAATCAATAGACACCAAAGCCAAGATGACAAAACTGGTGACAATTATCTGACAAAGACTGTAAGGGATTACAAAAATATTCCAACAAGGAAGAGTATACACGCATGAAACAAATGAAAAACTATAAAGTATAAGAAACAGAATTTATAAAAAAAGAACACATGGAAACTTTAATGAAATATATAACAACCAGAAGTTTTAAAAACTTAATGGTTGGGCTCAATAGCTAAGGAAAGAGTCGATAAACTTGAAGATAAATCAACAAAAATCTACTATACAATCTTATTCAGAAAGAAAAAAAAACAAAACAAAACCTCAGGTAACTGTGGAATAATAACAATAGGTACAATATACAGGTTATCAGAGAACAAGAAGGAAAACATTTGAAAATATTTGGAAAAAAATGCTGAAAACGCCTCAGGTTTGTGAAAGACAAAACTACAGATTCAAGAATCTTAATAAATCCCAAAAAGGGTAACAAAAAGAAATCATGGATCAAACACATCTAATCAAACCTGTGAAAATTAAAGACAAAACAAATCCTGAAAGCAGAAAGAGTTTTCGAAAAACAACACATTAACTACAGGGGAACAATTATTCAAAAAACTACAGACATCATTTTTTAAAAATGATGGACACCTGGGTGGCTTTGTCCCAAGTCTACAAAATCTCTATTGGATAGACCACTCCTCATTCCCAGTATCTGGACAGACCTTTGCTGTAAACATATTGAATACGTAAGTGACTGGAGACAGCAACAGCAGCTTTACGTCTGATGTATTCACTGGAGTTAAAGCCTCTCCTAAGGAAGAGAGGTGCCAGTTCAGATAAACACATCAGGTATAAGTCCACTGGTGCCATATTCCTTAATCACACAATTTTGTGTATTCCTAAAGATACCTCCTGGTCTCATCCCTTTGCTACTCTCACTTGGCAGTTGCCATTGTAACCACAGAGAAGTAGCAGCAGCAATTAGCAAAAGCAGCTGTTCCAAGTAGTGTCAATGCATTGGCTATAGCTAGAGCTCAAGACCCAGTAAATGAGTGCCTAGAAAACCTGAGCTGATTCACAGATTTCGTTTCAATCTACTGGACGGGCGAAGGGACTTCACACATGCTGTCCCATCTACCTAGCAGACTAGCTGACTGCCCAACTGAAAGCTGACTCTCACCCATCAGGTCTCACACTAGATCTTACCCCTTTAGAGAGAAATTCTATGACCATACTATTAACGAAGAGTTCCCCATTATTCTCTTTCAACAACTGGTTGGTTGGTTCATAACACCACAATTTGTAGATACTTATTTATATGTTTTCTTATTTTATATCTAGCTTTACCATTGGACTGTAAGTGCCATGACAGCAGAAATCATGTTGCTCCTGGTCATCATTCTAATTCAAGCAACTAGTATAGCATCTGGCCTACAACAGGCCCTAATAAATACCCAGCCTTCAAATTAATAAACTAACTTCTCTGGGGGAGAAAGGGGAGTTTTCCACAAAGTTAGTGTGGGAAGCAATAGGGTACAATGGAAAAAGCACAACTGGGGAGTCACACAACTCCACGTTCAGCTCCACTGCATAACTAGCAAAATGAACTTAGGCAAACTATATCTTTATATATACATATATACATATAAATATATATAAATATAAATAAATATAAATATATAAAAAACTATATATACACGTGTGTGTATATATATATATTGTGTGTGTGTGTGTATATATATATATATATATATAAATTTCTTTTTTCTTTTTTAAGTTTACTTATTTATTTTGAAAGAGAAGGAAAGAGAAAGCAGGGGAGGGGCAGAGAAAGACAGAATGAGACAATCCCAAGCAGGCTCTGCACTATAGTGCACTACAGATGCAGGGCTTGAACTCAGGAAACAATGAGATTGTGACCTGAGCCAAAATCAAAAGTCAGAGGCTTAACCGACTGAGCCACCTAGGCACTCCTGGGCAAACTATATCTTAAAGCCCTCATTTTCCCCAACTTAAAATAATGACAATAATTCTTCCCTTACATAGTTATTCTAATTCATTCGTATATTGTAGATATTTAATAAGTGATAGTTATTACCTGGAGTGATTGTATCTTTCCCTCCACTAAGAAGTCTTAAATGAGGGAGGCTGCAACAGATACAAGGTTAAGTCATGGTCTAATAAACACTACAATATCAAAAATAATGTATTTATTTCCAGTGAAGATGGTGGAGTAGGAGAATCCAAGGTTCACCTCATCCCATGTATACACACATATAGGTAACATCCACATCATTAGAAAGTAACCAGAAAACAACCAGAACCCTTGCAAAACAGATTCTCCACAGCTAAATGTGGAGAACAGGCCACAACAAAGAAGGTAAGAAAGGCAGAGACATGGTCAGTGACCTGACCTGTGACCTGAGGGACTATCGGCAGGAGGCAAGGATGGTGCAGACACAGAGAGGGGAGAGGAACAGACCTCACACCAGGTACCCCCAGACACAGGGGACCCACACTGGTAAGACAAATCTTGTAACATTTGGCTTTGAGAGCCATAAGGACCTAACCTTCACTAATTCTTACAGTAAATGGGCTTAACAACTGAAACTTTTTATTTTTAATTTAAATATTTTAATATTTTTTTAGAGCAAGAGAATACAAGCAGGCAAGAGGAGCAAAGGGAGAGAGAGAAAACTCAAGCAGACTCCATACTGCTTGAGTCTGCTCAAGCAGAGCAGACTCATCTCTGATTGGAGCCTGACATAAGGCTCAATAATCCCATGATCCTGGGATCATGACCTGAGCAGAAACCAAGAGTCAGACAGTAACCAACTGAGCCACCCAGAGATGAAACTTTAAACATCAGTGGGCCTGGCTCTGGGCAAGGTGGAAGGGCAGTAGGAAACTAAGTCCCTGCCCTTAAAGACACAGCACAATAAAGAGTCACAATGAGATACAACATAGAAGCAGCAGTTTGAAAAGCTGTTAGGGGATATGCAAGGGAGATTTGCTGACTAATCTCAGTGTGTGCGGGAGGGGCAGGGATCTTTGGAAGACTTCTCCAAGAACAAAAGAGGTGGCATGTGCCATTTCCCTCCCCTGCTCCCCAGCAACAATACACAGACATCTGCAGGAAGCACAGGGTAAACACTCTAAACCTAGTTTGCTAATGCCATGCCCGGACACACGAGCTTCTGCAGATCTACCCCCTCCAATGCAATCAGCCTGGGAAGGAGTTTCCCAGACAACTGAAGGGGCTCTCCTACAGCAGACCAGCACATACCTCGCTGGCACCCCACACCATGCCCCAAATTCTCTTAGGAACCAACCCATCTAACACACCCTTGGCAGGAGTCCATCCAAAGTGGTGCTACAAAGGTGGCAGTGTGCAAGCAGCCCCTAGTGTGCCAGCACCACTCCAAAGTAATTCCAGACCCAGAGAGAGGGGAAGAGAACGACACATGCTGTGGCCCCAGCAGTGGAACAGGGGCAGACATGTGGTCTGACTGCAGGCCGTTCCCACTAACAAAAGTACCTCAGGGGACAGCACAGAAAGCATCCTACACTTCAGTGTTACTGCAGCTCTGACAAATGCCTACTCTGCCTTAACTCAAACCCAAGTTGACCCCAGACTGTCCCGGTAACACAAGGACCAAGTGCTAAGTACAACAGGCAAAGAGTCATTGAAGATGACTGGACTGAAGGCAAATGTGGTTCAGTCCTAATAGGCGCACACAACACACACAGGAGACACTCCTGAAATGCCAGATTCTGGTGAACAGGGAACATTGCCCTGCAGGGTACTATAGGACCTCTTCTCCATAAGGCCACTACTTTCAAGAGCAGGAGACATAGCTCATTTTCCTAACACAAAGAAACAGACACAGAGAGTTAGACAAAATGAGGAAACAGAGAAATGTATGGCTAATGAAAAACAGGACACACACAAAAAAAATCACAGCTAAAGAGCAAAATGGAACAGATAGAAATAATATGCTTGAAAGAGGACTTAAAGTAATGGTCATAAAGATACGCACTGGACTTGAGTAGAGGACTTCAGTCAGACCCTCAACAAACACAAAGAAAATCAACCAATCAGAGATGAAGAACTCAGTAAATGAAATTGAAACTACACTAGAAGGAATAAATACTAGACTAGAGGAAGCAGAAGAATCGATCAGCAACCTGGAGAAAGAGTAATGGAAATCAATCAGGCTTAACAGGAAAAACAAAAAAATAACTAAAAATGAAAATAGACTAAGAGAACTCAGCAACACCATTAAGCATAATAACATTTGCATAACAGGGATCCCAGAAGAAAGAGAGAAACAGGGGCAAAAAAATTATTTGAAGAAATAGTAACTGAAAACTTCCTGAATCTGGAGAAGGAAAGAGACATCCAGATCTAGGAGGCATAGAAAGCCCCCAACAAAATCAACTCAAGGAAGTCCACATCAGGACATGTAGTAATTAATGTAACAAAAAGTAGTGACAAAGAATTTTAAAAGCAGCAAGAGAAAAGAAAACAATTACATACAAAGAAAACCCCATAAGGCTATCAGCTGACTGACCAGCAGAAACTTTACAGGCCAGAAGGAAATGGCATGATATACACAAGCATTAACAAAAAACAAAACAAAACAATACACCCTACAATCAAGAACACTCTATCCGCAAGGCTGTCATTCAGAATAGAAGGAGAGACAAAGTTTCCCAAAAACAAAAGCTGAAGGAATTCATGAGCACTAAACCAGCCCTAGAAGAAATGTTACAGGGAACTTTTTGAGTAGAAAGGAAAAACCAAAGATAGGAGTAAGAAAAGGAAGTACAAAAGCAGGAAAATTAAGTAGACTTTTAAAAATCTGTCAAGGGATTCACAAAACAAAGGGATGTCAAGTATGACACCATATACCTAAAATGTGGCTGAAAGGACTAAGTGATTTGGGAATGGATAAAAACTTAAGCCACCAATAACTTAATATATACTGCTATATGCATAAAATGTTATATATAAACTGAATGGTAACTACAAATCAAAAACTGGTAATAGACATGCAAAAAATAAGAAAGAAATCCTAGAGAAAGAAAACTAGCAAACTGTGAAAGAGAAGAGCAAAAGAAGAAAGGAACAGAGAAGAACTACAAAACCATAAAACAAGTAACAAAACAGCAGTAAGTACACACCTATCAATAATTACTCTGAATGTAAATGGACTAAATGCTCCAACCAAAAGACATAGGGTGGCAGAATGGATAAAAAATACTAAGACCCGTCTATATGCTTCTTACATTAGACTCATTTCAGGCCCAGAAGTACATGCAGATTAAAAGAGAAGGGATGGAAAAGCATTTATAATACAAATGGAAGTAAAAAGAAAGCTGGGGCAGTGATAATTACATTGGACAAAACAGATCTTAAAACAAAGACTGTAACAAGAGACAGGAAGGACACTATACAATCATAAAGGGAACAGTCCAACAAACGATACACAATTATAAATATTTATGCACCCGACATGGCAGCATTCAAATATATAAAGCAGGTAATAAACATAAAGGAAGTAATAGATAGTAATACAGTAATAGTGGGGGACTTCAACACCCCACTAACATCAATGGATAGATCATCCAAACAGAAAATCAAAGAGGAAACAGTGGCTTTGAATAATACACTGGACCAGATAGATCCAACCAATTTATTCAGAACATTCCATCCTAAAACAACAGGAAACACATTCTTTTCAAGTGCACATGTAACATTCTCCAACAGATCACATATTAGGCTACAAAACAAGTCTCAAAAAATTCAAAAAGATCAAAGTCATTCCATGCATCTTTTCCAATTAAACTAGAAATCAACCACAAGAAAAACTCTGTTAAGAACACAAATACACGGAGGTTAAATAACATGCTACTAAACACTAACAGGTCAACCAAATTAAAAAATACATGGAGACAAATGAAAATGAAAACCTAACAGTCCAAATTCATCAGGATGCAGCAAAAGCTGCTCTAAGACAGAAGTTTATAACAATACAGGCCTACTTCAAGAAGCTACAAAAATCTCATTTTTTAAAAAAATTTTTAAATGTTTATTTTGAGAGACAGAGAGACAGAGCACACGAGCAAACAGGGAAGGGACAGAGAGAGAAAGAATCCCTCTGCCAGCACAGAGCCCTATGTGGGGCTCCATCCCACAAACCATGAGATCATGACCTGAGCTGAAATCAAAAATCAGATGCTTAATCGACTGAGCCACCCAGATGCCCCAAGAAAAATCTCATATAAACATCCTAAGCACCTAAAGGAGCTAGAAAAAGAACAAACAATACCCCAAAACAGAAGGAAGGAAATAATATTAGACAGAAATAAACAAAATAGAAACTAAAAAAAAGAAAAAGAACAAAAATCAATACAACCAGGAGCTGGTTTCTTTGAAAGGACCAACAAAATTAATAAACCTTTAGCCAGAATCATTAAAAAAGAGAGAGAGCAATGACTCAAATAAGCAGTGCAAGAGGAGAAATAACAACCAACACCATAGAAATACAAAAGATTATGAAAGAATATTATGACAAATTATATGTCAGGGTGCCTGGCTGGCTCAGTTGGTAGAGCATGCAACTCTTGATCTCAGGGCTGTAAGTTCAAGCCCCACACTGGGTGCAGAGATTTCTCTCTTTCTCTCTCTCTGTCTATATATATATATACGTATATATACATACGTATATATATATATATATATATATATATATATGTGTGTATACACACACATAAATTTTTTTAAAAACTGCCTGTTGACAAATTGGACAAATTAGAAGAAATGGATAAATTCCTAGAAACATACATCCTCCCAAAACTGAATCAGGAATAGAAAATTTGAACAGACCAATAGCCAGCAACTAAACTGAATGAGTAATCTAAAAACTCCCAAACAAAAGTTGACCAGGTGGCTTCACAGGTGAATTCTACCAAACATTTAATGAAAAGTTAATACCTACTCTTCTCAAACTATTCCAAAAAATAAAAGAGGAAGAAAAGCTTCCAAATTCTGTGAGGCCAGCTTACCCGGACACCAAAACCAGATAAAGACACTATGAAAAAAAGAACTACAGGCCAATATCTCTGATGAACATGGATAAAAACATCCTCAATAAAATATTAGCAAATCAGGGGTGCCTGAGTGGCTCAGTGGGTTAAGCGTCCAACTTCAGCTCAGGTCATGATCTCGCAGTTCGTGAATTAGAGCCCCATGTTGAACTCTGTGCTGACAGCTCAGAGCCTGGACCCTGCTTCACATTCTGTGTCTCCCTCTCTCTGTGCCCCTCCCTGCTCATTCTTCATCTCTGTCTCTCTCTTAAAAGTATTTAAAAAAATTAAAATATAATAATAAAACATTAGCAAATTGAATTGAACAATACATTTTTAAAAACTCATTCACCACGTCCAAATGGGACTTATTCCTGAGATGCAAGGCTGGTTCAATACTCACAAATCAACCAATGTGATACATCAACAAAAGATAAAAACTGGATGATCATTTCAATAAATACAGAAAAAGCATTTGACAAAATACAACATCCATTTAAAGTAGGTTTAGAGGGAACACAATGAAGGCCATATAGGAAAAGCTTACAGCTAAAATCATATTTAATGATGGAAAACTAAGAACTTTTCCCTTAAGATCAGGAACAATACAAAGATATCCTTTCTCACCACTTTTATTCAACATAGTAATGGAAGGCCTAGCCACCTCAATCAAATAAGGAAAAGAAACAAAAGGCATCCAATTTGATAAGGAAGAAGTAAAACTTTCATTATTTGCAGAAGATAGGAAACCCTAAAGACTCCACCAAAAAACTACTAAAACTGATAAATGAATTCAGTAAGGTCGCAGGACATAAAATCAATATACAGAAATCCGTTACATTTCTATACACTAATAATGAAGTAGCAGAAAGAGATAAATTAAGGAAATACTCTCATTTACAATTGCAGCAAAAATAATAAAACACCTAAGAATAAATTAAACCAAGGAGGTGAAAGACCTATACTCTGAAAACAATAAAACACTGATGAAAGAAACTGAAGAGGACACAGACAAATGGAAATACATGCCTGCTCAAGGATTAGAAGAACAAATACTAATGTCCATACAACTCAAAGCAATCTACAGATTTAAAGCAATCTCTATCAAAATACCAATAGCATCTTTCACAGAAACAGAACAAATAATCCTAAAATTTGTACAGAGCCACAAGAAATTCTGAATAGCCAAAGTAATGTTGAAAGAGAAGTACAAAACTGGAGGTATCACAATCCCAGATTTCAACATATACTACAAAGCTGTCGTAATCCAAACAGTATGGTACTGGCGCAAAAACAGATACATAAATCAATGGAACAAACCATCCCAAAATACACCCATAATTATATGGCCAATTAATATTCAACAAAGGAGACAAGAATATGCCATGGGAAAAAGACAGTCTCTTCAATAAATTATGCTAGGAACACCTGAACAGCTACATGCAAAAGAATGAAACTAGACCACTTTCTTACACCATACATAAAATTCTAGGAGATAGCACAGGGAGTAATTTTTCTAATATCAGCTGTAGCAACATTTTTCTAGATAGGTCCCTGAGGCAAGGGAAACAAATGCAAAAATAAACTGTCAAGAGTACTTCAAAATAAAATGCTTTGCACAGCAGAGGAAACAATTGACAACAACAACAAAAACCCTACTGAATGGGAGAAGATATTTGCAAATAACATATCCAATAAAGGGTTATTATCCAAAGATATATAAAGATCTTAAAATTGATCAAAAAAAAACCCCCACATAATCAATTAAAATGGGCTGAAGACATGAACAGACTTTCTCTAAAGACGACAAAGAGATGGCCAACAGACACATGAAAAGAAAGATGCTCAACATCACTCATCAGCAGGGATATGCAAATGAAAACCACAATGGAATTACCTCCCTCCTGTCAGAATGGCTAGTATTAAGTTGTCACAGGGTGCATGGCTGGCTCAGCCAGTAGAGCACACTACTCTTGATCTCAGGGTTATATGTTTGAGCCCCACATTAGGTGTAGAAAATACTTACAAATAAGATCTCAAGAGGGGCACATGGGTGGTTCAGCCAGTTGATCATCCAGCTCTTGATTTCGGCTCAGGTCATGACCTCACGGTTCATGGGTTTGGGCTCCACGTTGGGCTCTGTGCTGCCAGTGTGGAACCTGCTTGGGATTCTCTCTTCCTCCCCCCTCTCATTCTCTCATTCTCTCTCTCTCTCTCTAATAAATAAATCTTAAAATAAGATCTTAAGAAGAAAAAAGATAAGAAATAAGTTTTAGGGAGGATATAGAGAAAAAGGAACCCTCACCCACTGCTGATAGAAATGCAAACTGGTGCGGCCGCTGTGGAACATTATGGAGGTTCCTCAAAATATTAAAAATAGAATTACTATAGGATACAGTAATTCCACTACTGGGTATTTACCCCCAAAATACAAAAACATTAATTTGAAAGGATATATGCACAGCTATGTTTACTGCGGCATTATTTATGATAACCAAATCATGGAAGCAGCCAAAGTATCTATTGATAGATGCATGGGTAAAGATGATGTGGTTATGTGTACACACACACACACAAACAGCCTTAATCTTAAATATAGAGAATGAACTGATGGCTATTAGAGGGGAGGGTGGGTGAGACAATGGGTGAAACAGGTCAAGGGAATTAAGAGTACGCTTAACTTGGTGAGCACGGAGTAGTGTATATAATTGTTGAATCACTACATTATGCACCTGAAACATAAACTGTATGTTAATTATACTGGAATCTTTAAAAATAATAAATACTACAAATAAATAATAAATAAATACTAGGTAAGCTAGGTTTTCAAATATTTTTATGTTTTTCAGTAAGACTACAGAACTTCTAAGCCTATTTAAATAGATGCTTGAAGAAAAATCCACAATTAAGTACTTTTTCCCACCATCAGGCATTAACTATACTGAAACAATGTTCTTTTTCAAATTATGCTGTTTAAATTTGTCAGAATTATCAAAATATACAAATATATATATATACTCAATATTTCAGTGTGTTTTGGTCTTAAATTAAAATTTTTAATGTCATTGAAAGGTCAAAGTTCTTGTTAACAAAATTGAGAAGGTCTTGGGATACTCTTTTCCAATTTACAAAGGAAAATCTTCACAACTTACTTTCCATAGATTAAAAGTTGGGAGGCGCACCTGAGTGGCTCAGTTGGTTAAGCGCCATACTCTTAATTTCAGCTCAGAAAATGACCTCATGGTTCAGGAGATTGAGCCCCACTTGGGGCTCTGCACTGACAAGCATGGAGCCCGCTTGGGATTCTCTCCCCCTCCCCGCCTCTGTCCCTCTGCCAAACACACGTGCATTTACCTGCACACTTGCACGTGTGCTCTCTCTCAAAATAAATTTTCAAAGTCCAACTTTTTTTTAATGTTTAAGTTAAATAGCAAGTACCCAAACACATGTCAATAAAGTAATTCATACATGAAGATATGGATATAAATCCTTTTTTCCTGTCCAAATGTAATTTTCACATTGCTGCTAAATAAAGTCATAGTCCTTCTTGACTGTAATGGCTGGTGTACCTTGAACTCCAGGGGGTTTAAAATAGTCTTTTAAGCAGCTTTGACAGATTTTGACAATTTAACCTGCTGAGCTCACAGCACCCAAGGGACTGTCTTGGTTGCAAGTTTTATTTTTGATGCAGCTGACCACTAACACTGACTCCATAGATAATGGATTTCAGTAACAACCACCCACAGGTTAACACTTTGAGTAGTACCCATAATATTGCTTTAATTAAGTTAATACATGAAGGTCACAGTTTGGTAGAAACTTTTATTAAATTTGGCAGTGCTTACAGTAAAAGAAAGAAACTGTGTGTGTTCATCTGTACAGTAACTCTATAAATTTGCCTATAGATATAATTCAGTTTGCTCATGGATTTATGCTGTATTTCAATTTATTTTCTAAAAGGAATTCAATTTATTGGTTCCATTTCCCCCAAAATATGTACACTTCTAGCATTTCTAACTGGTAGTTTCATGACAGATGGCTCTAACCATGCTGGGCACAGAATGGGTCTACCTGGCACAAAGAGACCACCCACTAGAGCAAAGGAAATTTCTACCACCACCACGCCCACCCCCCTGATTTTGGAGCATTTTGATGGTAGAAAAGATTAATGCCTTGATTTGTCTGCAGCTTCATGCCTTAAATATTAATATATTTCGCAAATATCAGAATTATTTTTCAGCTTGAAAAGATTATTTTTTTTGAACCCAAACTTTTTATACAGCAGAAATAAGCCAGGGTATTTAAATGAATATATGAAAGGGCAAAGTAAACAAGGTTTTAAATGAATCTGAAATTAAGGGTTAACTCTAAAGTGTTTAAAAAAAAGGATACTGTAATACCCAAATCACACAGTCAGCAGGGTTGGTTCATTTTTCCATTTTTATATGTATTAGGTAATTTGAGGGTATTTTATTGAAAAGCGAAGAATGGTGGCTGAATTTATACATATTGAGTTCAGCAATAATTGTATTTTTTAAATACACAACCTGACAGGCACTATGGTAAATGATAATGAATCAGCATGGGAGCCATTTAATATACTTCTTGATTAACTCATTGCCCGTCCAGTTCGCACACAGACATGCTTAAATGTCATAATCGTCATAATTCCCATCATCCCCACTGCTAGCACTCAAGCTCCTTGATTAGTGCACAACTCCCAGACGAGCCATTGCTAATGCTAAATCATTCTCTTCAGCCTCCTGCTACTATTCTGCAGGACCTCCAATTAAATATAATGTCCCTGATGAGCCATATTAATGTGAACAAATCCCTACCAGGAATCCTAACCTATTCCATTTTACCCAAAAATATAGAGAAAGTAATTTAGCCAAGCCAAAGATAATAAAAACATTTTAAATTGATATAGTATAATGTTTCTGCAAAATATGTTTTTCCAAGGACAATAAAAGCAAAGAGAAGAAACGTCTGAACATTTCATATACTTTCTTCTCCCGATTAGTTTCTCACCATCAAGTCTAGTGTTTTAAATTTGCAAAGGTTGATACATTGTATTCTAAATCCAAAAAGGTTACTGAAAGCACTATGTTTTACAAGAAAAGTGAGCAATAACAAGTTTTAAAGCAGGTATGCCATTTAAAAACTCTTTAAAAACTCTTTAATCCCCAGAACCCCAAGGTCCAAAAATCACATTAATGAAACCAATTCCTCCCTTCCCATTAAATACAGTATTGCAATCACTATCAGAGGCTTTACTGTGCAACTTTATCCTGCTGATAAGAATACCTCGTGATGAACAATGACAGTATTTTTTCAAAAAACTGATTTAAGAATCCTATACATTTTCTAAATCTTGCATTTTCTAAATGCAATCTAAATAATTGGCCATGTTTCTGAATGAAATAAGACCAAATGGGAAACAGGGATCCTCACGAACATCATCTTAAAGTATTCTGTACTGGTAAAAGCTATTTAAGAAAATGTTATTTAAATATACCATCTCAAAATATAAAAAATAAAAAAATAAAAATAAATAAATAAATATACCATCTCAACTACACACACATACAATAAATGGTCACCTGAATTAAGTTATCACCCAAAAGTTTTACAAACCTGCCCTTTACTTCTTTATTCCAATTTGAGGATCAATGACTACATTGATTGTAAAGAAGTCCTTAACGGATTGTGAAATGTATTTTAACTCAAGAACTCATAACTCTTTTCCAAATAATAAAAGGTTGAAAATATCCTAAAAACTAAACCATATGAGAAAAAGTTAATGCATGAGGTTTTTACCTTTAAACTGCTTTTCATACAGCTAAAACTAAAGATATTTTAACAAAAATAATAAATATATAAAGATATACATAAAAATAAAACATATATTCTAACAACCCCATAAAATTTTTATAACGTTTTCCCTAAGGTCTTTTATACCTTAGCCTACATTAATGTATTCCTTCTTCATTTACCTGATCATTACCCTCCAGTTTGTTCAGCTGGAACCAACGTACACTAATTACATAGACATCACGAAGTCCTATTTGTCCTTAGTACCTCCCCAGACAGCAGGGAAATATTATCAAGGGTAGGCATGCTAAGTGATGATTCCCCTCACCTTACTGTCAATCATCCCAGACTGCTCACAGGAAACCCCGCTCAATCTCATTACTGAATCCTAAGGGTAAGACTACAATACACATCAGGAATCATACTTCAAACAGCAGGCTGTCTGACCAAGATGGGAGTCACAATGGCTACTTCCCTGATTTTAAGTTTGGGTTCTGAAGTAGTAAATATTAGGCATTTCTCATTTACATCCAACATCACTGAACACAAAGCAACAAAACATTGATACATTCAATTTAGGAGTCTAGATAGAAAATGTAGCGAAAGGTTATAGCACAGAATCATTTAATCCATTTTAAGAAAAATCAAAATGTTAACTTCAGAGATTTGATACAAATATAATAAGATTTTGCTATTTCTTACGGGAAAGCATACTATCTTTTTACTTAAAAACAAAGTTATAAAAATAAATAGTTATCTAACATGCATTTTGAGTACAACCTCTATGTTTGCAAATTCTTTATTCCCACTATTCACCAAACTAACAAAGTAGGATCCACCTTCCCATTTAGAAAAGTCCTAGTCACTAAATCCAAACATTTCTCATCTTTTATATTTCTTAACTTCTCTGGGAATACCTACAATTACAAATTAGTGGCATAAACCCCTAGAATCTACCTCTCCTGCCTTCTAAGTCAATATTCATATTAATAAGGCCCTCTTCAACAAATCAAGAAATTCTCCCATATCAGCCCTCTGCCTAAAATCTAATGAATTTACTCCACAGACCTGTCTCTTCTTGCTCCAAAATTTTATGGTGTGCTCCTGGTTATTTCTGCATGAAAAGGTATTAAAATGTACTCTAGTATCTGTTAGGTTGGTCCCCTCTTCAATTTTCCACCGACTTTTCTAGGACATTCTACAAATTTACTCCTTTGTCATCCCCCCCCCCAATTATACTGCATTAGAATTTAATAGAGAAATGTACATAAACTTTCAAATAACTAGTATTTACACTATTCAATTTCCCTATACAAAAATAAGTCCTCCTATAAGTCCTACAGATTTCATATCAAGTGCTTTACCTTTTCCACTGTTTCTATGAAGCTATACATTTTCAGTTGTATTTTTTTACATTTATTTTTGAAAGAGAGAAAGCACGTATGTGTCCGGGCGAGAAGCAGAAAGAGAGGGAGACAGAGGAGAGACGTGAAAGCAGTCTGTCTCTCTGACAGCAGAGAGCCCGATGCAGGCCTTGAACTCACCAACTGTGAGACCATGCATGCCCTGAGTTGAAGTCTGACGCTTACCTGACTGAGCCACCCAGGCATGCCAGTTGTATTTGCTATTTTGTTGATGATACATATAGGAAAACTATAGATTTATTTTTTAACAACCATAGAGATGGTTTTTTATGTTTCTAAATAGTTATTCAGTTAACTACATAACTAGAAACTCAACACAATCTTACTATTTCTGCCTTTCCTGTCGACCATTTTACATTTGCTTAACGCACTACCTAGCACTTTTAGAATGCTGTTAAATAACAGTAGTGAGAGTAAATTTATCAGCCTTTACCCTGAATTTCATGAGAATGCTTCCTATGAGGTATAACCTTATTATGGGAAGGCAGCATGTATTTAATCCTGTTTTACTAAGGATTTTACAAAGACAGTGAATTTCTTTTAAATGACATCTAGGCTTTTATCAGAATAATCATCTAGTTTTCCTCTACTAACTTATTAATATATTAATATTCTCTAATTTTGAACCATACTGAAATGTCATGAATACACTCCATGTGGCTGCAGCATATTACTTAAGTAAATTATTTTATTCCATTTTCCTATTACTTAGGATTTTTCTATCAATATATGACAGTCATTGTTTTATTTTTCGCTTATCATCTTTGCCCAGATTTTAAAAAAGAAACCTTTAAAAAACAAACATTTTTTAAAAAGGAAATCTATTTTTACTTAAGTCTATAACAATCCATGTCAAAATTTCTTGTTTACTGAAAACTGCAAAGAATTCTTGTGAGAATCTCTACACCAAGCACCCTACTTCATTACTTCTATGACAGCCTAGAGTTCCTTAGTCAATGATCTCTTATCTTATTCAGGCTCTTTCATGCAGAGTTACAGGCCTATAACTACTTGTCACCGATTTTGTCTTCTGAGCAAAACAAAATAAATACTTAACATTTTAAGAAGCTTTTTACAAACATGTTAAACCCCACTTTCATTAATGGATAGAACAGATGATCAACAAGGAAAGAGAAGACTTGAATAGCCCTATGAACCAACCAGTCCTAAAAGGCATCTAGAGAGAACCATAAACAGCAAAACAGACATTCTTAGGTTCACATGGAACTCAAGGACAGAGCATATGGTATGCCATAAAACAAACACCAACAAATTTTAAAAGACAGAAATAGAAAGCATGTTGCCTAACCAAATGTAAGGAAACTAAAAACAGGTAACAAAAACAAACTTGGGAAGCTCACAAATAATGCGTAACTAAACAACACACTCCTAAATGATAAGCAGGCCAAAAGAGAAATCACAAGGGAAGTCAGAAAAGAGTTTCAGGAATGAAAATGAAAAACATACCAAAGCATATGGGGTACAGCTAAACAGAGAAAAATGTTATACAGCTCAACACTTAGATTAAAAAAAGACTTTAAGTCAACAACCTAATCTTCTACCTTAAACTATTTTTAAAAAGAGAAAACTAGGGGCACCTGGGTGGCTTAGTTGGTTAAGCGTCCAACTCTTAATCTCTGCTCAGGTCTTAAATTCAAGCTCTGCATTGGGTTCCATGCTAGGCATGAAGCCTATTTATTTAAAAAAAAAAGAAAAAAAAAAGAGCAAAATAAACCCAGAACAAGCAGGATAAAGGAAATAATAAAGACTAAATACAAATGACATAGAGATCAATGAAATCAAAGTTGGCTCTTTGAAAAGATCAATAAAGTTGAAAACTTTTAGCTAAAGTGACCAAGGAAAAAAAGACTCTTAAAAGCCTAAAATCAGGAATGAAAGAAATCACTACCAAACTTACAAAAATAAAAATAAGGAAATACTATAATCATATATCAATAAACTAGATAAATCAGGTGAAATGGACAAATTCCTAGAAAGAAAAAATTATAGGCACAGAAAAAGAAATCAAAAATCTGAATAAACCTTTAATAAGAGATTGAATAATCAAAAAACCACCCATAGACAGGTACCTGGCTGGCTCAGTTGATAGAGCATACAACTCTTGATCTCAGGGTTGTGAGTTCAAGCCCCACATTGGGTATAGAGATTACTTAAAAATAAAGTCTTTAGGGCACCTGGGTGGCTCAGTTGGTTAAGTGTCCCCACTCTTTGATTTCAGTTCAAGTCATCTCACAGTTATGAGATCGAGCCCCATGTCAGGCTCCATGCTAGGCATGGAGCCTGCCTGGTATCTCTCTCTCTCAAAAATAATAATAATAATAATAATAATAATAATAATAATAATAATAATAATAAATTTAAAATTAAAAAAGCCACAGAGATGGCTTCACTGGTGAGTTCTACCAAACATTTAAGGAATAATTAATGCCAACTCTTCACAGATTCTTCCAAAACAAGAGAAGATGAGGGAACAGTTCCTAACTTATAATATGAGGCCAAGATCTGATACCAAAACAAAGCCATCACAAGAAAACTACAGACCAATAGCTCTTATAACCACAGATGAAAAATTCTCAACAAAGCACGAATAAAATGAATCCAGCAATATATACAAAAACTATACACCTTGACCAAGTGTGTAATATCCAAAAATTAATGGAATATACCATATCAATAACAAACAAAAGCTATGGCATCTCAGTCGACACAGAAAAAGCATTTGAAATAATCCAATATCCAATCACAAAAAAGCATTCAACAATCTAGAAATACCAGGGCACTTCCTCAACCTGATAATGGGAATTTATGAAAATCCCAGAGCCTAAATGAAGCTTAATTGTGAAATACTAAGCGCTTTCTGCCAAAGATGAGGAACAAAACAAGATGCTTGCTCTCACTACTTCTATTCTATCACTCTGAACGTTAAAGCCAAGAAAATTAATATGAAATAAAAAGCTCCCAGATTGAAACAAAAGAAGTCTATCTCTAGTCTATCTCTATTTGTACATGGTCTTCTAGAGAGAATCTTAAGGATCTTACATATATAGACACACACACACACGTGTGTGTGTGCGCGCGCGTGTGTGTATATAAAAGAATAAACAAATTCAACAAGGTTGCAGGAAATGATCACATACAAAAGTTGATTATAGTTCTATAAACTTGCAATAAAAACTGAAACTTAAAACATTGCAATCCTAATATAAAAAATACCAAAACATTTACTATGAAATATAACAAAGTTAAGTGCAAAACTTATACTCTGAAAACTACAAAACACTGCTGAAATTAAAGTAGCCACAGTAACTAGAACAAGAGCAAATGGAATATCCACGTCCATGGATAGGAAGAATTGAGAATGTTGAGATAATAATACTTCCCAAATTAGTGTACAGATACAACACAATCCCTATCAAATGTCCAGCAGGATTCAGTCTTCCACCAGGACAATTTTTCCTTCATAAACCATTCTCCAAACATCTTTCCAAAGACTAATAAAGACCTGGAGAACACATAAAAGACAATTCATGACTTGGTAAGAGGCCTAACTCCCACTTGCCTCTCCTGCCCAGACCATTTCCCACTGCTTGTGGACTTATCCCCTGGACGCAGCTGCAGAAATCCCATCAGCATATGTGAACTACCATCCTGGGTAAAGTCTGATTTTGATACTGCTCTAGATCAGCCTTCACTTTTCAAAAAGAGCAGGGCAACTTCCTCAACAGACAGGATGTCATCCTCTTTTAAGACTATCCACTGGGACACCCCAGTGGCTCAGTCACTTAAGCATCTGACTTTGGCTCGGGTGATGATCTCATGGTTTGTGAGTTTTAGCCCCACATAGGGGTCTGTACTGACAGCTCAGAGCCTGGAGCCTGCCTCTGATTCTGTGTCTCCTTCTCTCTCTGCCCCTCTCCTGCTCATGCGTGCTCTCTCTCTCTCAAAAATAAATAAACATTAAAAAAAAAAAAGACTATCCAAGAACAACCAACTAAATAATCTGCAAAGCCTCCCTACAAGCACCTCTACAAGCACCTCAAATCCTAGATTAAATTTAACAGACACCCTTTAAATGAACTTGGCTTACAAGAAATTACAGGCAATCCCCAGGGCTCAAAAGCAAAAAAGGAAGCTAAAAGCCAGACAGCATCTGCCAGAGCCAATATTCCAGCTAATCATGGAGAGTGGGAGGGGGGGATCTCAAGAATCAGGGTTGGTGAGCACATGGAAATTGGGGGAAACCGGTGTGCCTAGAGAGGGTACGCAAGCTTCCTGCCCTGTCCCCATACCTTCCCTTACTCAGATCTTCCAACTGACTGTTTCTGAGCTATACTCATTTATAATAAACTGGTAATCTAATAAAAAAAAAAGGGGGGGGGGGGAGAATCTAAAGAACTGAGTTAATTCTCAGAGAAAGGAGTTAAAAATTATAAGAAAAACTCCCTACATACAGCCAGGCTGCTCAAAGATTACATCCTCAGTGAAAAGGAAGAAAAATGTCAATCTAATAAGTACATGGAAGACAAATATTTAAAATTATCTGCTGTAGTTCAAAGTAAGAAGTCTCCTCTGTAAATTAGAAACCATGGGTCTATTCAAGAGAGGGAGTGATATATGTCATTTCATTTTGTTTTTTCCATTATCCTCAAAATTCAGCAACTTTCATGCCAATAAGTTAACAGAAAGATTAGTACCAGAAGAAGGGTACCCTAGAGAGTCTGGCAGAAACAAATATAGCATCCACCCAACAAGGCCATATCTGCAACCCAAACCATGCTGGGATTCAACATTAAAGACACCAGATAGGAGGTCACAAGCCAAGATCCACACAAACGAAAAGCTCATCCATTGTGTAAGAAGTCAGAAGTAGACACTTAAGAACTTGGAATAATACAGCAGTATGATAGAAGCTTTAAAATAAGTAGTTAAAGGGGCACCTGGGTAGTTTAGTCAGGTAAGTGCCCAACTCTTGGTTTTGGCTCTGGTCATGATCTCACGGTTCCTGAGTTCAAGCCCCGCATCAGGCTCTGTGCTCACAGGGTGGAGTCTGCTTAGGATCCTCTCTCTCTCTCTCTCTCTCTGTCTCTCCCTGGTTAGCACATGCGCATGCACTCTCTCAAAATAAATAAATTCTAAAAAAGTAGTTAAAAATGAGTAAGACATGAAAGGGGGAAAAAAAGGTAGATTCAAAATGGAGTAGAACTGACAGACTTCTCAGCAGACAGCACGAGACAAATGCGACCAAAGTAATTTTTGCATCAGATGCTTTTTATCAGTGGATGAAAAATAGTAGATGAGAGGTTGTTGGGGGACAAATATTCACATGGATTCAAAGATTCACCCCCAAAAATTTCAAAAGAGGGGGAAAAATAATGCACCATTACCTCAACCAAGTAATCAGTGTAACCAGAACCACCCAACATTATGAACTTCTTGATACAACAGGATCACTTAAGTTTTTTTTTTAATTTTTTTTAATGTTTATTTACTTTCAAGACCAAACAGAGTGAGAGTGGGGGAAATGCAGAATCTAAAGCAGGCTGCAGACTGAGCTGTCAGCACAGAGCCCAACGCAGGGCTCAAACTCACAGCGAGATCGTGACCTGAGCCGAAGTAGGACGTTTAACCGACTGAGCCACCCACTTATGAAGGCGCCCCACTTATGAAGCTTTCTTATCAAAAAAAAAAAAAAAATATTTACACTGAATCTATTTGTGAGGAAACAAACCCAGACTATCTATAAGCCAATTGGCCTGGATTCCTCAAAACATTGGTATCGTGAAAATCAAACAAAGAGGGAAGGTAAGAGGACTATTTTAGATTAAGAGACTCTTTAAAGAGCCATAATAACCGAATATAATTCATGAACCGCGACTGAACTGTGGGTCAAAAAAAAAAAATACTAAAGACATTGGGAGCGGCACTTGGCTGGCTCTGTAAGTAGAGCATCTTCATTACAGGGTCATGAGTTCAAGACCCATGTCGGGTGTAAAGCTTACATTAAAAAAAAAAAAAAGTAAAGACATTTGGAGACAAATGGGAAAATTTGAATACAGTCTGTGTATTAGATTATACTATAGAATTACTAATAATTTTCCTAGCTTTGATAGGGTATATGTAAGAGAATAGCCTTTTCCCGGGAAATAAAAACTTAAGGATTTAGGGGTGAAATGCCATGACTGTAACTTACTTCCAATTTCCTTAGCAAAATAAAAAAAGAAGAAATATACACACAATATATATTTATACTCATACATATGGACACAGTTATAAGCAAATGTGTCCAAATGTTAACTGGTGAGTCCAAGCAAAAGGTATAAGCACTCACTGTACTTGCTCTTCCAATTTTGCGTCTGAACACTTAAGAATATAAATGGCCATTAATATGAAAAGGTACTCAACATCAATATTCATCAGAGAATTTAAATTAAAACTACAATAAGATAACATGTGAACACCAACAGAATAGCAAAAATCAGAAGGACTGCTGAGATCAAGTCCAGGCAAGGACGCAGAGCAACATGAATGTTCGTACATTACTGGTGAGAGCAAAATGTGGCAGAGTCATACAGAACAACTATTTGGCAGCTTCTAACACTTATTATTTTTTAAGTTTATTTATTTTGAGAGGGGGTAAGGGGGAGAGAGGGAGAGGGACAGGGAGAAGGGGAGGGAGGGAGGGAGAGAGGGAGAGAGGGAATGAATGAATCCCAAGCAGGATGTATGCTGTCAGTGCAGAGCTCAACATGGGGCTCAATCTCACAAACGACAAGATCATGACCAGAGCCGAAATCAAGAACCAGACACTTAACCAACTGAGCCACCCAGGCACCCGTGGCAGCTTCTTACAGTTAAATATACATCTATTAATGCCAGGAGTCAACAAAATACCACCCACCCACAGGCCAAATCCAATCTAAGGAGGGTTATTTTATAGCCTGCAAGTTAAAAATGGTTTTTATATTTCTAAAGGGTCATATGTATGTATATATAAATAAAAGTAGCAGAACATGTGACCTGCAAAGTCTAAAATATATTTATTTACTCCCCAGAGATTTACTATTCATACAGGAAAAAGTTGCTTTGCCTCCCATCTACCTGATGACCAAGTAATTCCACTCCTAGGTATTTAGACGAATCAAAGTATGTGTTTACATAAAGATTTGTACTAGATTATTAAAGAAGTCTTGTTCACAATAGCTAAAAACTGGTGGGTGGATGTGTCTAATTTGGTAAGCAAGCTTATCCTAAAATTCACATGGAAGAACAAAAAGACAAGAATATTGAAGACAATTTTGAAGAACAGGATGGGGGAAAGGAGACCAATGGAAAAAACTGCATAATCATCTTTAAAAGCCAATTTTTTTCCATTACACATCATTTATAAGGTAGTTCGTTTTCTTTATAGGACTTATCACTTAATAGTCATCGTAAACCATTAGCCTTTTCTCCCTGCTTAACTGTCAAAAATTAGTTGTGGAAAATATTAACTTGCCACTTAAAAACAATCAACTGTTGGGGCGCCTGGGTGGCTCAGTCAGTTGAGCGTCCAACTTCGGCTCAGGTCATGATCTCACGGTTTGTGGGTTCAAGCCCCATGTCAGGCCCCGTGCTGACGGCTCAGAGCCTGAAGCCTGCTTCAGATTCTGTGTGTGTGCCTCTCTCTCTCTGCCCCTCCCCCCTACACACTCTCTCTCAAAAATAAACATTAAAAAAAAAAAAATCAACTGTTGTATTTTCCTACTGCAATATTTACATTTCCATTTATGAAATTAACATAAAGCATATAAGATATTTTTTACTCCAAATTACATTTAAAATGCTCACCTCCTGGGGCGCCTGGGTGGCTCAGTCAGTTAAACGTCCGACTTCAGCTCAGGTCATGATCCCATGGATCATGAGCTCGAGTCCTGCGTCAGGCTCTGCCCTAATGGCTCAGAGCCTGGGCATACTTTGGATTCTGTGTCTCCCTCCCCTCTCTCTCTGCTCTTCCCCACTCACACTCTGTCTCCTCTCTTTCTCTTGCTCAAAAATAAATGTTAAAAAAAAAATTTAATGCTCACCTGTTGAAAATAAATATTGCAATGTTAACAATACATCAAAGTAGCAAGACTTGTTCATATTACCCATATTGTAAAGCTCATTGGATACAATGATAATCTTTTTGGTCACATGTTAAGGAAGCAAAAAACCAAACCGTTAGAGGAATTCACCCTTTTGGCTTTCTTGAGATGCAGAAAGCAAATAGATTTGGTTCTAGTGCTAAGGCCTAAACTAAACTTTGAACATTCTAACTATCATTATTATCCTAAATAGTATCTTTCTAGAAAAGGGCTTAAGGTAGTTCACACTAAGAGGAAGTTTTGACTGATCATGCATTGCCTCCACTGTGGGCCCTAGGAAATGTTATTCTAAATTATGTATTATAATCTCTAGTAGGCTCATTTCCACTTTCAGCAAAAAGTGACTAAAAGTCTTTAAAATATAAAACTACCATCTCTGCTTTAGAAGGATATGAAGGACCATCTTAAAACTCTGACCAACTCTTCTGAAACCATTTTTTTCAAAGGCTGGAAAGTGACAGTGTACCTCTAGATCAAAATGTTATGGGTGAGTCTGGGTTGTGTGAATGGAGGTCTCAGTCTCTTGATTCCCCATGAGAAGATTTATGTGAGGATCCACACTCGAATAAAGACAGCCAGAAGGAAAGTAGCAAGTGCAAAGCAGTTTATTAAATCGGAAGTACACTCTCAAGGTGGGAGAGCTGGCTCCTACGTTGTTTTGGGATTGGATAGTATTGGTTCTCTCTGGGCTGGGAGGAGCTGAGACAGACAGTGTGGGATGGTCTCTAATGGAGGCTGCTTCCAGTCAGTTGGGAAACTCCCCCCACAGGTTGGGAGGAGTTTCTGGCCCTACAAGGTTTGTACCATACCATCATGGCAGCCTTTCTCCAAGGTAGGGGCTGTACCCGCAATGCAAATTGCTCCTGCAAAGCTTCTACCTAACAAGAACACAAACCTAGAAAATTAAGAATGGGAAAAAGCAGTCGTGCTGTTGGGATCTATAATACCAACACTGAAATACAAACATATATGAAAAAAATCAAAACGCAAATAATTTTGGACCATGCATGCCAACAGTCACCTTCATGAGAACACAGGATACAGAACTTTATCTTGATACGAGAAAAGTAAGTTAAAGTTTACTATAAGACTTGATATAAAAAACAGTGTCCATTTTCTCTCCCAATTTACCCATGAGTGAAAAACACCTCCTGGCCTAATACACTGAAAATGAACACAAGACAAGAGAAAATTTTAAATCTATTACTAGCCTGATGGTAACACAAACTTTTTTCTAAAAGAGTTTGCTACTGATAAATGTCTTAGTTTACCAACCAAGAAACAGATTAAAGTAATAGTTTTCTCATTATTTCATAGATATCTTGTAAGGAATATAAACTACTATTGAAACTATCAGTTAAAACAAATTATTAGTAAAGAGGCCAGAAACCAATATTAAAAAAAAAAAACCACATATGTAAAATAAATTTATTTAATTTCTTTTTTAAGTAGAAGAAGACTATTTTATTTTTTTTTAATTTTTTTTTTTAATGTTTTATTTATTTTTGAGAGAGGGAGAGACAGAGCATGAACAGGGGAGGGTCAGAGAGAGGGACACACAGAATCTGAAACAGGCTCCAGGCTCTGAGCGGTCAGCACAGAGCCCAACGCGGGGCTCGAACTCACGAACCGCGAGATCATGACCTGAGCCGAAGTCGGCCGCTTAACCAACTGAGCCACCCAGGCGCCCCAAAAGAGGACTATTTTAAATGTATCTGTCAAGTAAACTAGATGAGATAAATACTTAACCTTTATTTTCAGGAAATTAGAATAGCTTGTAATGGTTTCTCTTTTTTTTGTTTTGTTTTGTTTTTTAAAGGAAGTCAGTCGCAATAAAGCAGAATGAACAACACATTTCTAGGTAAGAAATCACAAACAATGAAAATCCTCTGTATTATCTTTCTGTATAATAAAAACTGACATCACCGATAGGTCCCATTATCAAAAGTAGTGTAAAAGAATGAAAAACAGCAACGTAAAGTACCACTACTTAAATTTCATCCCCTAAAGTTCTAATAATTTACATTCTTTTCTCATGAGATTTTTTTCTATTCCTTCATAGTTTATTACTGCTAAAAATGCCTGCTGTGGTAAAAATCCCCAATAAAATCATTCACGGCTTTATGTTATTCCTTTTGTTCATGTCCAATTAGTATTAGTGTATCTTTCATTCATCAACCTTTCAGCTGAACACGATACAGCATTTAGGAAAATTAAACAATTATAGCATTCCCTTAGTGATCCCGGAATTCAGCTGTGGAAAAACGTGCTCTCCTAATGCAGCATGATATAAACATTACAATAATCTTTGAATCTTTCTCAAGCTTTGTCTAAATCTACTTGGTGACCAGCAATCTGTCAAGCAATTTTTAAACTCTACTCTAGGTTTTTAAAACCCTGAGGAAAAAAAAATTAAGACACATATTAAAGACATTATGATGCTTCCATTTTGCTTAATACAAGAGTCAGTAATTTCATGTTTTGTTTTTTAATTGTGTATACCCTTTTCAGGCCAAGAATGAAGAAAACCTACATATTTTACCTTTATTTATTTATTTACTTTAACATTTATTTATTTTTGAGAGACAGAGAGAGGTAGAGAATGAGCAGGGGAGGGGGAGAGAGAGAGATACAGAATCTGAAGCAGACTCCAGGCTCTGAGCTGTTAGCAGAGAGCCCGACAGAGGGCTCGAACTCACAAACTGCAAGACCATGACCTGAGCTGAAGTCAGATGCTCAACTGACTGAGCCACCCAGGCTTTTTTTTTTTTTTTTTTAAATATACCCCAAATAAGGGTCTTCATTCAGATAAAGCGAAATATACTTACAGAACTAGCATCAACATCACTGTGGATGGCAACTGTCTTAATGCCCATCTTCTTGCAAGTTTTAATAACCTATTTTAAAATATATCAATGTTATTAATAGAGATTCATATTTCAAGGGATTTAATAAAATTCACAAAGTAAAATAGAAAATAAGATTAAAATTCCACTCACCCTACATGCAATTTCTCCTCTATTAGCAATAAGAATTTTATCAAAAGTCTGAAGAGAGAAAAAACACACATAAGAAATTGTTACTCTCACTTTGGAACCAGAAAACAAGTATTCTCACAACACTGGACATGATTCTAAAAAAAAAAAAAAAAAAAAAAAAAATTACTTCCTAGAGTAGTACTAAATATTACATGTATGTTCATCTATAACCCGATTGCTACTAAACTCATCTGGTAGGATGCGGCCCTATAATTAGTCCGTTAAAGCATCAACTGATTTGGTTTGGTGTATCTTAAATGGACTAAGGGGATATTTATAAATTCTCTTGCCAAAAGGTAATCTTCAGATAACATTTCTGAATACTAAAAAACTTTAGACAGAATTGTCTGACCACTTACTTCACAACGTATATTCTAAATTCAGGGAATTTATGTTAAGTTTGAGTAACCATCATATTTGAAGCAGCTAAGGCCTCATAAGAGAGTACCTCCATTCTGGGTAGGCCTAGATACTTCAATTCTAAGCCCAGCTTTGCCACTAACAATAACCTATTTGACTTGAGGCAAATCAATCTCTGTAGATCTTCACTCTCACATATAAACTGATGGCATTTCTAGAGGAAACTATTTTATAAGGTTCTCTTCCTACTCTAAAATTGTACAGGCTAATCCTTTGAAAGAAACACACAAGTAATATGGATATCTTTTAGTACACATTTCTGGGTTAGTGAATTGTTGTAAGTTGAATGTAACTACAGAAAAAGTCTTAGTTATATTTCTAAAAGAAAGTTAAAGCTATATATGATCTTTAAAGTACTCATACAACTGAAAGCAATATTTTAACCTGACAGGGAGTCACAGAATCTCAGAGTTGGAAAAGGTTTTCAAAGTCTTGGTTTAAACTTTATGTCACACATTACTTATTCTAGCAAACTGAGACAAGCCTCTGCCTTAAAAATCAGTAAACTCCTAATCTGATAATATCCTGAGTCATTCAGAGCCTTGAGCAGATGGGTCCTTAAAATACCCTCATGTCACGTCAAGCCTGAGACTACAAAATCATAGGCCATTCTATACCTAAGTGGTCATGGTAAATCCCTGTTAAACACTGATAATATACAAAGAAAAAAAATGTTTTATACCTCTTTGAAGTGCATTTTAAAATGTGCATTTTTATAAGTATTAAACAGATGACATCTGATAAAAGCAACACAACATGAAGTTACACAATAAGAAACTGTTATAGCAAATATAACCAATCATAACATTATAGGGATTAAGAACTTCCTTCTAATTTTTATCTGCATGGCAGAATAATAGTTAAAAGCCAGTCTGGAACTAAATTGCCCAACACCACCACGTGTTCTTATGTGGGCAAGCCATCCTTCTCGACCCTCATTTCCTGGTATGTAAAATGAGAGTAATAATAGCACCTGCCACAAGAGGCTGTGAGAGTATGAATTAACACCCTTAAAGTGTTTAGAATAGTGCCTAGCACATAATATATACTCAAGAGGTGTTAGCTATAGCTATTGTTATTCACCCCTTTGGGCCACACACCACACTGTTTGTGACAAATCCAAGAGTGTGAACCTATCTAACAGGGAAAAATCTACATTAAAACAACTATCTGCACCTGACACATCTTCTCTATTAAGGGCTTGTGATGGCTAATTTTACTTTTACATGCAACTTGACTGGGCCCCAGGGTGCCCAGATGAAACATGATTTCTGGGTGTGTCTGTGAGAGTGTTTCTAGAAGACATGAGCATGTGAATCAGGGGACTCAGCCCAGTACACTGCCCTCCCCAGTGTGGGTGAGCATCATCCCATTCACTGAGGGCCTGAGAGAACAAAAAGTAGAAGTGAGGATTTGTCCTGCGTTCCTGATTCAAGAGGGACACAGGTCTTGGCCTACCCTGGGGCTTACCGACATATGGGCTCCCAGGTTCTCAGGCCCTTGGACCTGGACTAGAATTACATCACCAGCTTTCCTGTGTCTCCAGTCTGCAGATGGCAGATCGTGAGACTTGGCCTCCATAGCTGTGTGAGCCAGTGGATCTCCACATACATCTCCTACTGGTTCTCTTTCTCTGCAGAACCCTAATACAGGTCTGTTAATACCAATTAGTGCACAAGCTAAATAAAGCTGATCATATCAATTAACCTTCCATACAGAAGATATTCTTTTGAATAAATGTATGTATATGGTTCAGGGTTTAAAAGGTACAAAAGGTGATATACTGTAGAGACAACTAGGTCTCTGCTCCAAAGGCAATGCTATTACCAGTTTCCTGTACATATATTCTTTCAGGTAAGCTATGCACGTAAAAGAATACATACAAATAAATTTACACAGACTTTAAAACTTCCCCTCTGCATCGAAAATTACAGGGAAACATCAAGTGCATTTGATAACTTCTGTGTACAATATGGCAGTATGACAACAAAGTGTGGTAAGTGCCATAACGCAGCTACATCCAAGAGGCTGTGGCCAGTGCAGAGAAGGAAGAGTGAACAGCAAGGGCAAAGGCAGTGACATTGAAAGCAGACGGTAGCACTGAAAAACAAGGGATTTTTAATATAGCTCAAGCACAAGATATGTACAGGGGAGCTGGAGCAAACAAAGCTAGGGTAAAAAAGGCCAGATGATAAAAGGACTTATATGCCATTTAAGGAATTGGACTTTATCCTATAGGTGCAGAGCCACATATAAGGAGGCACTCTGAAGATATTCTAAGGGAAACGAACAAAAATCTTTAAATCAGGAACCTATATCCTGAAGACAGAGGGGCTTTCAAGTACCATGAGAGAGAGAGAGACGGACTTTCGCAGCAGCGGTTCTCTAACTACTAATGAGGTCATCCAGGGTAAGAAACACAATGGAAATTCCTGAAGATTTTTTGTTTTAAGTTACCTCCTTTTATTCTATCCTCTATCCCTCCTTCCTTCTTTCTCCTCCCCATACTTAGATCTTCACAGCCAGGGTCTAAAACCACCAAGGACACTTCACTCCATTCACAGCCCAAGAGAAGGGCTGAGCTGGCCCGTTCCCCTGGGTACTTGTTGAAGGAATGACCACAGAACTCCACACACTGACTAGTCACTTACCAACACTTCTGAGAAGTGGTACAGAACAGTGGGTAAATCTACCACCTCACTAGAGAAGCCCAGGCTTGAGTTTACACCCCAGTTATTTACTATCTGTGGATTTTGAGGCTGTTTCCAAATGTACAAAACCTAGTTGTTAAGACTAATATTAAGCAGCTAACATTTAGGGCACATGCTTTCTATATGCCAGGACAAATCCCTTCTGTCCACTATGTCTCATTTAAGGCTCAGAATAGTCCTATGAGGTCAGCTGAGAACATCCCCAATTTACAAATGAGAAAATTAAGGCTTGATGAAGCCAAATCACTTGCCTAAATCACTTAAAATTCACAGGGGCAAAGCCAGAGCTCACATCCAGGTATTCATATCAAAACATACCACAATGTGACATGATCGGAGTATAATGGTACAAGCTTTAAACACTGTATTAACAGTGACACCTAAGATCACATTTGTTACGCCAGGCACAATATAGTACTGCTAACTTAAGGCCTACTTTAGTAGCCTCCTGGTCTTTTTCTAAGCAGATTATTACTAAATCTTCCCTATTGTTATGAACGTATCAGAGACAAGTCGATGTGTTAAAATTCAAGTCAAAAAAAAAAAAATGGTACATTTAGTAATGATTAAATTTTACCTGGTTTAATTTCAACCTGATGGAAATTGCTGATAAAATATGAAGGAGTCAATGACAAGTTCAGATGAGAATCAATTTATTTAGCAAATATGTATTACCAAAAAATCAGATCTATCTGCACTTAGGACAGGAACAATAAAAAACAAAAAAGTGCAGTATTTAATGAATAGCTATGACAACACCAAGAATTCCTAGAAGTAGAAAGGCTCAATTAAAGGCAGCCCTGGAGTGAAGGGCAAGCCTGCAACTTGGTCTTAACACACAAAACCTATATACTACCATTAGGTGTCAACAAGGATCATGGACATTATGACATGACTGACACACTATATAGTTTCACCACAATTACCTAAAAGCAAAGGTACAGCAAAGAAGACAAAGACAGCAGGCAGCAGATCTGATTTCAGACATTTAAAACAAAATACGTACTTTAGTGGACTCCAAGGTGGGGGGAAGAGCTCTATAAATTCCCTAAACCAGGTTATACGTATTTGTTTATTTTTAGTAATTATCAATGGCCACCAATGTGGGGGGTGAGTCAGCTATTACTGTAAGCTCATTACGAGGTTATGGCAAAAAGAAGCCTCAAACCAAACTCCACCAACACATACATTTATGAACAGGCATAAAAAAGATCTTAAAATCTACCAAATAAAGCTCAATGATGTCTCAACTTCCTTCATTGTATAATGCTCCAACAGTCTGAATGAAAGGTTCACCTGAGGTAAATACATCAATATTCTGATTTGGCCAGCTACACTGTCAGACTCAATCTATCAAGAACCTCCAGACAAAGAAAGAGCTGCACATAGGATCACTTCATTTAGGGATCAAGCTTAGTTTCTATCCTTAAAGATAAAGAATGAAAGGCCAACTAGATTGTTTTATTCTAATTCAGGGGCTAAGAATTTCTATTAAATAGCAGCCAGAACACATATCTTGCATAACCACTAATTTCATCAATGAGAGCCCACTTCTAACACCTATTATGCTAATGAGGAAGGCTACCAAAGTTAACAGGGAGAAAGATAGCTGAACACTTCGTAGTATTCTATGTCTCCCCCAATCTTGAATGTGGCCTCTTGAACAAATACTAGCTAACCACTCCATAGAGTGTGTTCCCAGTTAGGACAGCTCACTACCTCTAGATTGCAACTCAACACATGTGCAGAAATATACATACATGCACCCCAACTTCTATACTAAAGTTTTCATATTAAACCATGGATTTATTTCATAAAAGGGAGTTTATCATAGCTAATTCATCTGGACCAGTGCAGTCCAATCAAGTAACCACTGGCACTAAGCTCTTCAAATGTGGCTAATCAAACTGAGATGCCAGAAGTGTAAATTATACACTTGGATTAGAAGATCTGGTACCAAAAAAAAAAAAAAAAAAAAAAAAGTATCTCATTGATACTTTTTATATTATGTATTGAAATAACACTTTAGATATAGAATTAAAACATACTATTAAAGTTAACTTCTTCAGTTTTTTTTAATGTGGCTATTAGGAAATTTTAAATGACATATACCCTGCAAATTGTGTCCACATTGTTATTAAACTGCAATGATACAGACCCTTTCTCCAAGCCTCCAAATTCTTTTGAGTAGTTTTGTATACTTCAAGAGAGGATTCAGAAGATACCTCAGCTATTTCGTTCTCAAATAATCATTCATCAGTTTTACCTTCCTGACTCTCGACTTGAATCACTTCTTCTTAACCAAAACTCTCCTGCCCTGTTTGAGGTCTTCATTGTCATTGTCATTAGAAAAAATGACATTTTCTAATCACCACTTATAGCCCCTTTCTTTCTCCTATTACAAGCCTCAACTATTATCCTATATCAGGATTTTAACTGGAATTCCCTTGCCCCAAAATTTACAATACACAAAGGTGCCTTCAAAATTAATCCTACAGATATTAAGTAAATGGAAAAATAAATCAGTTCAATCAAAATCTCTCAAATAACCCAGAATTTAAGAAAGAATGCTATGTTAGTTATTCTGCTGAATAATAAAGGAAACACACTAAAAGTTTACTCAATTTCTGGTAAAGGTACAAACACAAAATTTAAGACTCAGGTTGTGGCCCACAATGAAAAAAGATTGAGCAGCTATAAAACCTATGATGTTAGAGTAGTAATTATACAGCGCTAATATTTAATCTGTCCACTGAACACAGCATGGAAACAAGAAAGCAAAACCATTATAACTTTGCTAGTCAGTATTTTTTAAATACTTACTTTTTCATTAGAATCATATCCTGCTGAACAGAGACTACGGGACACCATTAAGTGCTGTCTTGAGTAGTGTGGGACATGCTACCAAAAAAAAAAAAAAAAAAAAAAAAGGTGAAATAAATTACAGATCCTTGAATGGGCTTTAAAAATATTTTTTCAGAGTAATTCTTCCAGTATGCATCTACCTAAAATATTTTATCAATACATGTAGTCCTAAGCCACATGCCGTAACTATGGAAGGTTGGAAGATAAATCATAACTACCAGACATATCCCTTTGGCACACAAGAGAAACCAAAGGCATCAGAATGATCTCCAGAAAAGTAAAGTAAGAGTCAATGGGTCAACTTTTTTTTTTTAATTTACATCCAAGTTTGTTAGCATATAGTGCAACGATTTCAGGAGTAGATTCCTTAATGCCCCTTACCCATTTAGCCCATCCCCCCTCCCACAACCCCTCCAGCAACCCTCTGTTCTCCACATTTAAGAGTCTCTTCTGTTTTGTCCCCCTCCCTGTTTGTATATTATTTTTGCTTCCCTTCCCTTATGTTCATCTGTGTTGTATCTTAAAGTCCTCATGAGTGAAGTCATATGATATTTGTCTTTCTCTGACTGATGGGTCAATCTTAATTATAGACAGCTGATGTTACCAGGGAGGAGAGGAATTAAATAGGTGATGGGGACTAAGGAGTACACTTGTGATAAGCATCAGTGATGCACAGAACTGTTCAATCACTATATTGTATACCTGAAACTAATATAATACTGTATGTTAACTGGAATTAAAAACTTAAAAGGATCAATGGGTCAAATAAAATTTAAAGAAAGGTCTGATTATGCACACTGACATGCCAGGATCATAAGGTCACATACCACACAGAACTTTATAAAACATAAAACAAGAGTCTTGGCCTTCAAGGGGCTCCAATTTTCACAAGGACCAGAAAGTAATCAAATAGAATTTTTTATTTGCTGAGGTCTTGAATGGGATTTCTTAGTCTACTTTTTCTGGTACAGGGAAAACATACAGGTACAGTGAAAAGGTAATACTAATAATCAAGTTGACTTCTAATTCATTATTATAAATGTGGAAAAAAATGTTCTCTTAAGGCTTTAAAGCATTAAGAATCATCACTAATAAAATGTATAGTTGAGGTTTAAGAAAACAATTTACCCAGTAGTCATTGATAAAGCTATTAAAAAAAAAAAAAAAAAGGTGGGGCTAGTGAAAAGCAAATGGTACTACCCCTCAGAACTTTCTAAGAGGACAACGCTAATAAGAGGCAAATGTTTTTATACCAACATTCTTAAATAAACTCAAAGATCTTATTTTTTTAAAGCACCAAGTCTTAAATTACAAAATGTAATCTTAATATAAGAGTGAAGGTAATAGATAAGAAAGACACTTTAAAAATGAAGTTCACACTATCAAGTAAAAGACTCGTGAATCAGGGTGCCTGGGTGGTTCAGTCCATTGAGCATCCAACTCTTGATTTTGAGTCGGGTCATGATCCCAGCATCATGGGATTGAGCCCCACAATGGGCTGAGCTGAGTGCGGAGCTTACTTAGGATTCTCCCTCTCTCCCCTTGCCCCTCTCCCCAACTTGTGCACACACTCACTCGTGCTCTCTTACTCTCAAATTTAAAAAAAGTAAAAGACTAGTGAAGACACTGGTTGGAAACTGGGAAAACACACTTCATACTGTGTGTTTTATTTTTTTACATTTACTTATTTTTGAGA
Organism: Panthera tigris; assembly: GCF_018350195.1. Taxonomy (NCBI): domain Eukaryota; kingdom Metazoa; phylum Chordata; class Mammalia; order Carnivora; family Felidae; genus Panthera; species Panthera tigris. The sequence goes on along the minus strand of NC_056660.1, from coordinate 70,571,339 downwards.
GAGAGAGAGAGAGAGTATGAGTGGAAGGGGGCAGAGAGAGAGGGAGACAGAATCCGTAGCAGGCTCCAGGCTCCAAGCTGTCAGCACAGAGCCCAACATGGGGCTGGAACTCACAAATTGTGAGATCATGACCTGAGCCCAAGTCGGACGCTTAACCAGCTGAGCCACCCAAGCGCCCCCTGAGTTTTGGTCTTTAAAAGGCACACGCTGGAGCACCTGAGCGTCCGACTTCGGCTCAGGTCATGATCTCAGTTTGTGAGTTCGAGCCCCACATCGGGCTCTGTGCTGACAGCTCAGAGCCTGGAGCCTGCTTCGGATTCTCTGTCTCCCTCTCTCTGCCCCTCCCCCACTCACACTCTGTCTCTCTCTCCTTCAAAAATAAACAAACATTTAAAAAAAATTTTTTTTTAAAGACCAAAACTCACTCTTAAATACCTTCAGACATCCCTGTAAGTTCAAGAGTATTAGGCCCAATTTTAATGAGAGAACAGAGTCTTGAGAATTTTAATTTGTCCAAAGTCATTAGGCTAGGTTGCAATGGTTGCAAAATTTAAGCACAGATCTATTCAAAGCATTCTGGAGTTTATTTTGAGATAATAAAAAGTAATGGCACCTCCCACGTGAACACCAATGTCTATGCAAAGATACAATTAAAAGAGGGAAAAAACAACAACAATTTACCAGGAGGGTCTCACCACTCTATGCATTCAAATAAAAATTCAGTCTTCCACTGCCTTCAGCAGAACAGCTATATTTAGCAATTTTAGTCCCACATCAGACTTAATAAGATAAAGGTAATACTACTTCTCCAGAAAATCAGGTCTTGTGTTTATAGCCTCAGCCCATGCAGAAAACTAAGAAAACAAATTCCAAGAATAAAGAAAAACAAAAGCTCCCTGGAAATTTCTCATTCTGCTGCAAACCAGCACTAGGGTATTTACACAAAATAAATAACATGCAAGCTTCCTACCCATTTTATAAAATGTAACAACAAAATAGTTGACATTTTTACAAATTCTCCCTAATATTGTAAGGCACATAGTGGTCTGCTGTAAGAACAGGTCAACAAGATCTTTTTATAAAAGACAAAATCACACATGTGTCTTTAATCGCTAACAAATAAAGGCTGTAACTGATTCCTGATGACAAATGTGCATCTTGCAGACAAAAAAAACACAACCTGGGATGGACATTTTAGGTATTCTAATTACCTATGAAGAGTGAGAACAACAGCGATGTTTATGTCTGGGGAGGGGAATACTTTAAAAAGCACCCTACCACCCAGCAAAGAACTATGGGAAAGAAAATCAAGAAACCTGAATTCTAACCCTAACTCTAGGACTTGAGCAAACCACTCTAACCCATCTGCTAAGAAATGAAAGTCTGGATGACTTTTCTTTAAGGTCCCTTACAAACCTAAACCACAGTTATCAAAAAAACAAGAGCTTACGTAGTAGAGGGGTATCTAATGTGTACAAGCTTCTCATGATCATGGGAGGATATGCACTCGATCCAAAGTCAACATGTAAGCCAGTGAGGCCACGCAAGGCGGTGACCCAGATCTCACTGCTGAACTACTACTACACTCAGAGTAACTAACAAACATGCAGACCTACTTGGTGTAAATCGAGCTGATTTCATAAATTTTCATCAGTATGAATTAATGCACTAAGTTTCCAGGCTACTTCTGGGAATAAAAACCTCCAGACTCTACCTAATTAGATGAGCCCATGAGGAATAAGCTACACTTGCCCCAAAAGTAAGAGTTTCTATCCCCAAACCACTCAGAAATCTCAAGTTGCCAGGCTCTGACCACTGTTTGGGGGCACTGACTCAATTATGCTATATTTACTTCCAGTGAAACTATCAGTAACCTAAAACTAAAATAGAAAACATCTACGCCAGGGGCACCTGGGTGCCCACTGGGTGGCTCAGTAGGTTAAGTGACTGACTTTGGCCCAGGTCATGATCTCATGGTTCATAGTTCGAGCCCCACATTAGGCACTCTGCAGTCAGCACAAAACTCACTTCAGATCCTCTATCCCCTCTCTCTGCACCCCCCTCCGCTTGCACAAGCACACACACTCCCTCTCTCTCAAAAATGAACAAACCTTAAAAAAAAAAAAAAAAAGCCTACGCTTAAAAAAAAAAAAAAAGTCTATGCCACACACTTCTTAAAACTAAATCCACTCTATTACAAGTTACATCTGGCCAAAATGTAGAAGCTGTAGCACTATACTTATTGATCAAACTGGTGTTTTGGAATCTTTTTATTACTATTTAAAATACCTGATTCTGAAGACCTCAGACTATTTTACCACCAGTATTTAAAAAAAAAAAAAAAAAAAAAAGCATATAGCTTTTACACATTTGAATTTGTGATAATGTGTCCCAAAATTTCAAAAAAAAACATGGATTCCCCTGGTTAACCAAGTAACTAGAAGTACAACTGGTCCAAGCAAAACTAGAAGAGCAGAACTATAAAGAAGAAACCAGGGTCTGAACTGGTTTATAGTTGACCTTTCTCTGTTCCTGTTCACTCCTGGGAGACCTTTATGGAAGATCAAAGTTATAAAAAATACAGGTCAAAAATCAGATAATTTTTGTAGAGATACAACATGAAATTTCTTTCATCATTTTGTTTCCTAGTAATCTCCACACCCAACGTGGGCTAGAACTCATGACCCCAAGGTTAGGAGTCACATGCTCCACCAACTGAGCCAGCCAGGAGCCCCTAAAATTTATTATTTTTTTGAGAGAGAAAAAGAGAACAAGAGCATGAGAAGGAGGGTCAGGGGACAAGAGAGAACCCTAAGCAGTCTCCAAGCCCAGCGTAGAGCCCAACACCCAGCTCTATCTCACAACCGTGAGATCATGACCTGAACCAAAATCAAGAGTCAGACGCTTAACCAACTGAGCCATCTGGGCACCCCTAAAATTTCTTTTTTTAAATACAGAGAATAGTTAGGAGAAATCTGCTTAATTTGCACCTCTACACAGAATTTTAATTCATTACTTTTATTAAGCATATAACAAACTGGCTACAAGCTCCATCCAAAGTTTTTTAAGGTATTTCCTAAAAACAGAAGTTCAAGAGAAACACCTGAATCAACTCCAATTATAAAGACTATTTAGCCTATCACAGCCAAGAGGAGAAAGGTCAGTGTATACAAAATGACTTCCCAACAACCTCTTACCATTGGTTCTCTTCTACAAGATAAAGATTTCCACATGTGGAAAAGAAATATCTGCTAACAGTGTGGCACATGGCAAGTAGCAGAACCTTCAGGGTCACAAGACCTGGGTCAGCACTTAGGTCCACCGCTTCGTAGTCATGCACCACCAAGCAAATCATCTCTCTGGACTTTGTTTCTTTTAGTAAAATGTAGAGATACCCTACAGTTGTTGAAAGGATCACACAAACCTTTACAAACTGTAAAGCACCAACAAAATGTAAGAGATTATTACACAATAACTAAATCCAATTATACAGCTGTTCCCTTCTTAAAATTGTACCAGACCCTTCCTTTGGGAGTTGCCATTAGGGTAGTAATAATCAGGAGCTCTGGTCCAGACTCAGATTTGCATGTTCTATAAAGTACATAATAATTGTTAACCAAAAGAAAAAAAAAAGGGGGGGTGCGGGGGAGGACGACAAAGGCTATAGCTTTTCAACAAACTGCATACAAGCTTTCCAGCCGTTGCAAACAGGGAAACAAATATGTGTTTCTAACACAGCACCTACTTTCACATTCTGGACATGACCTCATGTGGCAGCCGAAACTGGTAAATCCACTAGCAGTTATCTCAAAAAAAAAAAAAAGAAAGAAAGAAAGAAACGTAAACACTAGTTTAAAACCAAACGCTAGTGTAAAAATCAAAACTACCATTATGCTTAACACATCCACAGCAGCATTCAAATGGAGAATACTAAAATCTGTTAACAGGCTAATTCATGATTAGGATGCATTCTGCTTCAAAGTAGCAGCTATCCTCAAGACCAGGGATTAACAGAGCCATAAAGTGATCTTACCAAGGTGAAAGTCAACATTAGCTAATGCTTCAGCTTCAAAATCTCCAAGAGAAGTTCCTCTCCATGTTTCACAAGGAGCAGCCTCGCTTAGTATTTAACTGCAGCATTGTAACAGCCCCAGGGCGACCTGGGAACAACCTCCAAAAACACGTAAGTCAGGCTTTTTCACTTAAGCACAGCTTTTTCTTCAAAACAGACATGAACTATTTAGTCTTTGGGACCTCACTAGCCAGCCCAATCTTCTACAGTCTGACCTTCCGTCAAAAGCGAGGCTGAATACCTGGTATTTGAGAGGTGATCAAACCTCAAGATTCTCTGGCTATGCCTCCACAGTGAGTTAGAGCACCAGGAAACTGCATACATCAACTCTAAACTTTGTCATCATTCTACCCAGCTCCCCTCTCAGGCCATTCTTCCCATCCCGCCTGTAGCAGATGTTGCCAGGGCCCCTTCCAGAGCCTCTTCAGCAGTCAGCACGGCTTCCCCAGCTGCTGTGTTGACCACTCACAACTCACACCTGCTCCCTGGACTGACCCACTTGCCTTAACCAGACAGGAGTTCTCCGTTAAGACCGGGAGCTGCCCCTCTCTCAGCCCACAGCCAATGACTGACTAACAAGGGTGTACAAAAGGCCATCCCCACTCACCTCAAAGTGTGACCAATTCAGTAGGGTGCTCTGGTTATTAAGAACTGGCTGTCCAATATGGCAGCCACTAGCCACATACTGAGCACTTGAAATGCACCAGTCCAAATTCTGATGTGCTCCAAGTATAAAATACACACCAGATGTGAAGACTTAATACCCAAACAATGCAAAAGACTTCAATAATTTTTTTTACATTTATATGTTAAAATATTTTGAATATACTGAGTTAAATAAAATACACTAATATTAATTTCATCTTATTTTCTTAATGTGAGTGCTAGAAAACTACATTTGCAGCTCGCATAACATTCTATTGAACAGGGCTAATTTACAGCAGTGCTTCTCTAACTTTCTTGTGTATCAGCATCACCTGGAGGGCTTGTGAAAACATTGCTGGGCTCCATCCCCAGCTTCTAATTGGCCAGTCTGGGGGGCAACTGAAAATTTTGCATTTCTACAGGTTCCCAGGTAATGCTACTTCTGCTACAGACTGAGTCCCCACTTTAAGAATCACTGCTTCAGAGCTCCCCTATAGGGTGAGACTAAAGCTAGTCTCCAGCTGAGGCCCCTTCCTTGCTTAGCTTTTTTCCCCCTGTTCTATCCTGCTTTCTTCACTCTTCTGTAACCATCCCACCTCCAATAGAACTGTTTCTCCACAACTGTAACTTTCACAAAGTGCTAGATCAGTGACAACCAATGAGATAGGAAGAAAGATGACTGCATTTTTTTGTAAAATGAGTATCAAACTTATTTATTCGACGAATTGGGGTTTTATTTTTTTTAAATGTTTATTTATTTTTTGAGACAGAGAGCATGAGCAGAGGAGGGGAGAGAGAGAGAGGGAGACCCAGAATCTGAAGCAGGCTCTAGGCTCTGAGCTGTCGGCACAGAGCCCAACGCGGAGCTCAAACTCACAGACCGCGAGGTCATGACCTGAGCGGAAGTCAGACGCTCAACCGACTGAGCCACCCAGGTGGCCCTGTTTTTACATATTCTTTACATATTCTATGCAGTCAATAGCCTACTGCTTCCCTCTTCTCTGTGGCTACTAGGGAGTTCAAACTAGTTTTCATGTCAAGATGTATAAATTTCTCCTTTATTCTTTTTACTAAGTTTATTAATATGGTATAATAAAAGCACTGTAGATTTGACTTTGAATCCTGAATCTCCCACTTAATTCTTGTGTGACCTTGAGCAACTTAGTTAACCCCAGCTGTGGAAACGAGAATCATTTGAAGGCGGTTTGATGATTAAATGTGAATACAGCTTTTTTCCTCCTTTGCCATTTGCAACAACCCTAGAATCATCAACCCTAGAATATGGTTTCAAAATACTTTGCACAGCCATCCAGCACCCCACAAACAACAAATAAGATCAACCATCCCTCTGTGTTTTGTAAATTCCATCAAATCATGTCAATGGAAACTGCTGTCTTCATCTTCCACCCCAAGCTGCAGCGTTCCAAAACACTAAGACTATCCCACCCAAGGGCTCAGGTAGACCTAAGAGTCACTCTTTTTTCCCCCCTGTAAATTGAGATTTAATTCACATACCATAAAACGCATTCTTTTAAAGTACACAACTATGGGGGCGCCTGGGTAGCTCAGACGGTTAAGCAGCCGACTTCGGCTCAGGTCATGATCTCATGGTCCGTGAGTTCGAGCCCCGCGTCGGGCTCTGTGCTGACAGCTCAGAGTCTGGAGCCTGTTTCAGATTCTGTGTCTCCCTCTCTCTCTCTGACCCTCCCCCGTTCATGCTCTGTCTCTGTCTCAAAAATAAATAAACGTTAAAAAATAAAAATAAAAAAAAAATAAAGTACACAACTATGTATTTTAGGATATTCACAAAGTTGTGGAACCATCACCAATCTGATTCCAGAACATTTTTTCATTGCCTCAAAAAGAAACCCCTTAGCTATTAGCAGTTTCTACCAGTCCCCACCCCCAGCCCCTGGCACCTGCTAGTCTGCCGTCTGTCTATGCATCTACCTATTCTGGACATTTCATATATATGGAATCCTACAATATGCGGCAGCCTTTTGTGCCTTCCTTTCAGGGATCCTTGATTCCACTCTTTGCTTACATCTCCCTTTGAACCCAACAGTAAATACTACTGGCTCTAGTTCTAAAATATATCCCAAGTCTTACCAGGTCTAACTCCAGTGCGACCACCCTACCATCCTCTCTTGTTGAACTTCTACAATGGCCTCCTAACTGGTCTCCCTGATGCCACTCTTCCCACCCCAGTCTCCACTAGGACATTCTCCACATAGCATTCAGAATGGTCTTTCCAAAACATGGATCCAGTTTGCTCAAAATCTTCCAAGGGACTCTCACGATTAGGATAAATTGCACATACAAGCCCCTATATGACTGGCATACCTACCGCATCTCCTAGCACTCCTCGGTCATTCATTCACTCCAGCCACACTGGCCACACCCATCCCTTGACTATACCAAATACGATCGCAACTCAGAGCTTTTGCTTGGCCTTCCTTTGGATTGCTAGTCCCCTAGATTGTCACGTGGTAATCTGGGTCACTTTCCTGTTCAAATGCCACATGCTCAGAAATGTGCCCCCTGTTTTTTTTTAGGTTAGCAGTTCTCAATACCACCACCACTCTATTTTTCTCCTTTCAGAGCACTTACTGCTCTTTGAACTTATCTATTTCTTTTTTATTTTTATTTTTTTTATTTTTGAGAGAGAGCGTGGTGAGCAAGGGGCAGAGAAAGGGAGAGAGAGCGTGGAGCCTGGAGTGGGGCTCGACCTCACGAACAGTGAGATCATGACCTGAGCCAAGGTCAGATGCTTAACTGGCTGAGCCATGCAGGCAACCCTGAACTCATCTATTTCTGTGAACACAGTCAGTGTGCTCTACCTGGATATAACCACAATGAAGGCAGAGACGTTCACCGTTATACCCCAGCATTAAACAGCACCTGGCACATAGCAGGTGTAGCAGATTGAATGGTGGCCTCCAAAATTGTGTGTCCATATCTTAGAACTTGTGGCTATGACCTCTTCTGGAAAAAGGGTCTTTGGTGATATATTTCCAGATGGGATCATCCTGGATCCTGGTCACGGCCCTAAATCCAAAGACAAGTGCCCTTAGAAAAGAAAGAAGAGGAGAGTACACACAGGGAGAAGGAAGGGAAGGCCATGTGAGGACACAGGCAGAGACTTGCAGCCACAAGGTAAGGGATGCCTGGAGCTACGAGAAGCCCAGAGACAAGGAGGCATTCTTCACTGGAGCCTTCAGAGCGAGCATGGCCTTGCCAACATCTTGATTTCCAACTTCTAGCCTCCATAACTGTGAAGGAATAAATAAGTGTGGTTTTAAGCCACCAGCTGTGTCCCACGGATGCTCTATTAGTTTTCCTGACTGAAATTATAAGCCTGAAAATTATATTTTCCAACGTTTTTGAAATTCACTTTTATTTTTATCTTATTAATACTGACCCCATCACAGTTTGTCTTTTTTTTTATAAAAATGTCAGTAGGAATTTAAAATAATTTTTTTTAAATCATACAACACCCTGATTTTTCAAAACAGTATGTATTTGCTCCAACTACTGGAAGGTATCTTCAAAACAAAGCAATATTTCTATATATAAGAATATACCACACTACTGAAATCACTATCATTAAAGACTACAGACCTTATCAAATTCTTCCTTCAGTCTTTTATTTTTATTCCTTGACCTCTCTACACCAGGGACACGGTGAGGGAACATGTTTTAGTTTCTTTTGATCTCCTCAGTACATATCATAGTAGCAGGCACTTCACAGATGCTCCACAAACACTCTTTGAAGGGACAGAGAACTACATCTCTAGATGAAGGAACGAACTATACAGACTCCTCTCAAACCATTCCTCTAAATCCTCCTGTCTCTTCATCTTTTTTTCAAATCTGAATTTAGGGCAATAAGATGGGAGTATTCTTGGGGTGTCGGGGTGGCTCAGCCGATTGAGCATCCAACTCTTGATTTGGGCTCAGATCATGACCCTAGTGTTGTGGGATCGAGCCCCACTGAGTGTGGAGCCTGCTTAAGATTCTCTCTTCCTCTGCCCCGCTCATGCTCTAAAACAAAAAAATAAATAAATTTAAAAAGATGGAGTATTCAGTTAAGTATTAACTTACTATATCCTGCAGAGTTCACATCCAACTTCTACCTCAGATCACCCAAAAACCTGCCGCCAATTTCCCTCTTATTTCCCACCAACTCAACATGACTCTTGTAGTCATCTAACTCAGGTTACCTAAAAGGAAACATTGTTTCTACCCCCAAAATATGTTTCCTTCTCAAATTTCCTTTTTCATCCCTATTCTCCCATTTACCCACATCTTTTTAAAAAAAATTTTTTTAACGTTTATTTATTTTTGAGACAGAGAGAGACACAGCATGAACGGGGGAGGGGTAGAGAGAGAGGGAGACACAGAGTCGGAAGCAAGCTCCAGGCTCTGAGCCATCAGCCCAGAGCCCGACGAAGGGCTCGAACTCGCGGACCGCGAGATCGTGACCCGAGCTGAAGTCGGACGCTTAACTGACTGAGCCACCCAGGCGCCCCTACCCACATCTTTTAAAAAATAGGAATCATTTAAGGGTTGGCTCAGTCAGTAGAGCATACGACTCTTAATCTCGAGGTTATAAATTCAAGTCCCACATTGGGTGTAGAGATTACTTAAAAAAATAAAATCTTTAAAAATTTTTGGAATCATTTAAACAATGCCTTTTCCCTCACTCTTTTGATTAAACTGTCCCCCATCTTTCCCTCTTATTTAGAAAAGGATTTTACCAATCACTCCTCAGTTCTGAACCTCTTGACGAAATAAAACCCAAAAAGCAGATGTATAAATACACAAATGTCCATAAGCATTTTATCATGCCAGAACTGGTTTCTGTAATAATCTTAGAAAATTTTCTTCCCAAATGATTGTCAGAAATTTATCAGCATGTTGGAAAGATTTACCTCCGGGCAATTCTAAAGCATTCAGATAGGCTTAAACATTCTTTTTCAAGACTAGAAAAGAAATTCTTGGAATTTTAAGGAACATAAAGCTTGAGCATTTAAGTTCTGTGAATGCACCATACAATGAGACCATCACTTAAATGAGAGACAATTTGTAACTGTGAAAACAAGGTTTGGGAATCATACCATCCAAGGTTGAAATTCTGCCTCAATCAATTGTGTCCTTAAGCAAGTTACTTCACTGCTGATGTTTGTTTCCTGGTCTGTAATACTGCAACTTTTTACCTACTTGCTATACAGATGAGAGATAAAACATGAAACCATGTAAGGCATATAAGAGTTCAATACACTGTAACAATCACCCTAAAACCAACATCCTAGAGCCACTGAAAAATGGAGACAGAAAAAAAAAAACAAAACAAAACAAAAAAAAAACTGGGTATTTAAACAAAATGTGCTGATACACAAAACAAGACTAAAAGGTCAACTCTACATATACCCTAAAAGCAAACAAGTTCTGCTAACTGGCTAAAAGAATGGGGACACTAGGGTCTAGAGTTGCCAGTCTGCTTTCCAACCAACCAAATGGCTTGCAGGATGGGAAAGAGGAATGGCAGGAATAAAATATTTAAATGGTTCTGCTTCAAAGGCAGACTCAGTGGAGCACATTTCAAATTCATGTAAAAGAAGCACATAAAGAGGGTTGCCTGGGTGGCTCAGTCGGTTGAGCGTCCGACTTCGGCTCAGGTCATGATCTTGCAGTCCATGAGTTTGAGCCCCGTGTCCGGCTCTGGGCTGACAGCTCAGAGCCTGAAGCCTGCTTCGGATTCTGTGTCTCCCTCTCTCTCTGACCCTCCCCCACTCATGCTCTGTCTCTCTCACTCTCAAAAATGAATAAGTGTTAAAAAAAATTTTTTTAATTAAAAAAAAAAAAAAAAGCACATAAAGAAGCTAAGCAGCAGTGCAAGTTCTTCCCCCAAAGTAACAGTGAACTCCAGAGATTCTTCCCACTTATGGGAGGAATTCTTTATTGGCACTCTACTCCAGTCAGTACTGTCACACATCCAGCACCTATTGTGTTAAACACTGCGCTGAGAACACAGAAATAGACAAGATGCAGTCTCTGGCAACACGCTAAAAGAAAGCGGGAGATGGGGTGCCTGGCTGGCTCAGTGGGTGGAGCAGGTGACTCTTCACCTCAGGGTTGTAAATTTGAGCCCCATGTTGGATGTAGAGATTACTTAAAAATAAAATCTTTTAGGGGCGCCTGGGTGGCTCAGTCGGTTGAGCGTCCGACTTCGGCTCAGGTCATGATCTCACGGTTCCTGGGTTCGAGCCCCGCATCGGGCTCTGTGCTGACAGCTCAGAGCCTGGAGCCTGTTTCAGAGTCTGTGTCTCCCTCTTTCTCTGCCCCTCCCCTGTTCATGCTCTGTCTCTGTCTCAAAAATAAATAAATGTTAAAAAAAAAAATTTTTTTTTAATAAAAAATAAATAAATAAATAAAATCTTTTGGGGCGCCTGGGTGGCTCAGTTGGTTAAGCATCCGACTTCGGTTCAGGTCATGATCTCACGGTTCATGGGTTCGAGCCCAGCGCCGGGCTCTGTGCTGATAGCTCAGACCCTGGAGCCTGCCTCAGATTCTGTGTCTCTTTCTCTCTCCACCCCTCCCCTGCTCACTCTGTCTCTCAAAAATAAAAAAATGTAAAAAAAAAAAAAAAGAAAATCTTTAAAAAAAGGGGGGGAGTATGGAGAAAGATCAAAGCTTATATATTATACCCCAATAACGTCTAAAAAGTATATAGCAATAAATACTGTAACAACTTTCCTCTCAGCCTCACCAATCTAAAATGTCAGTGCAATCCTTCCTACCTCCAACATGAATGACTTCCCATCACTATAACATAATGACCAAAAGTAATAGCTTGATCTGCAAAGCAAGCACAACCTGATTCATACCTACCTCCCTAGCACTGTCTAATCTCTGCACACTACAGCCTAAGTAGGCTTTTCTCAGTGCTTATATCTTGTCATTCCCTCTGGCCACAGGGCCTTTGCACATGCTATTCTTTCACAGTCATCTCTTCTATCTTTACAAGTCACTTTATCCTTCAAAACTTGTTTCAATTTTCACTTCCAAAGGAAAACAGTCCTTTCCCTTAAGCAGGATAGCATGATTAAGGGCACCAGTTCTGGAGTCCTATATCCTAGCTCTGCCACTTACCAATTCCATAGCTTTGAGCAAGTCACATAACACTTTGTGCCTCAATATCTTCATCTATAAATCGGCATTATATGGCTGTCGTGAGGACTGAATAAATTAATTCAAGTAAAGCACCAGAACGGTACCTATGACATAGAGCTCAATATCATGACTTGGTCAAATCTCTCCATTGTATTTTCTTATAGCACCAAGACCTCTCCCCTAATAGCATTTTACACTTACTTGTCTCTCTCTAATAGACTACCATATCTAAGAGAGCAGAAACTATATTTGTTCCCCATTGGTAGAATACAGGAAATAATCCAATAAAGATTTGTTGAATAAAAAAGTAGTTGAAAGGACGAAGCTGAGTCCCAGCAAAGTGACTTGTCTAATATACAAAACATCATCTGTGTGACTGACTCCAAAGCCCAAGCCTTCCTTCCACTACACCAGGCCGCCTCCTATGTAAAAGCATAAGATGTGACAACTGCAACTAATGTAGCCAACAAAGACTAAGATAACAAAAGCATTTAAAAACAGATTTTGTGGCCACACAAAGAACACTGTGTACTTTGAGAGTGGCATCCAAAGCTGAAGCTAAGCTAACACAGGTGCAGGCTCACTTCCACTTGGAGCTGGAGCTCCCACAGTGCTCACCTGGGCCTCAGTTCCCTCCTCTTTAAGAGAATGGGATGGGCCAGATCATCTCTAAAGTGTTTTCCAATTCTAGAGCTCAAGGACAATAAATCAAGTTATGTGACAATTTTTAAAAGATTTTTTTCTTTTAAGGAAGTTTAACAAGCAGATGAACCAAATGACAGGTGGTTTTCAGGGAGACCCTCATTTTAAAGAATTCGCTGAAATGACTTAATAAACCCTATTAGTAAAGTCAAGTCGTCTTTGCTCAGAAACTACAAGAGACTCCATTTTCAAGAGGAAGTCTTAACAGCGGCCCACAGACACTCCAACATATGAGCCAAGGCTGTCATCAAGAAACCCTGGGGCACACAGCACAGAGGAAAAATGGGTTTAGATCAATTGTACAAAACTCCGGCTAACCACTACATAGAAAAGAAAACTAAACTCACAGGATGCACACACAGCAAACCGCCATGTAATTCAATTGAAATAGGCTCTCAACTCAAACGTAAAAGGTAGTAGCAATCCTGGCATCGCAGACACTTTAGAAGTTGAGATAAACTCACAACCCTAATTCTACTTCGGCAGCAATTCAGTGTCCCTAAAATTAGGAAAAAGCCAAGAGAAAACAAACTGTAAGGATCCTTAAGAATCCACCCTGGGAAGCCGAAGCCGTAAGGCACAAGAACGGCTGCAGGGAAAAAGCACGTAGGCGCCAGCCACACGGCTGTCAGCCGCTCCCAGGGGCCAGCGAGCCGAGGGCGCACGCCTGCCGGCTCGGAGGGCCCCTCCGACTCCACGAGCCTCCGGGTAAGGGCTGCGCTCCAGCGCCAACGCGGGTGCAGAGGGACGAGGGGCGCCGACGGCTGCGGAACGGGCCGCGGCGTCGCCCGGGAACCGCGGGGCGCTCTCCGCCACACCGGCCACCGCAGGCGCTGCGGGGCTGCGAGCCCAGCGAAGCCCAGCGAAGCCCAGGCCCGCGGGGAGCCCGCTCGCTCCTCACCTTCAGGGTCCACAGCGCTGAGCTCCGCATCAGCGGCTGCGGCAACCGCCGCCCACGCCGCCCGGCCCCGACCAGCGCCGCCGCCCCAACCCAGAGCCCCGCCATTGTCGCCCCGGCCGACCGGCGCTCTGCTGACCTCTCACCCCGCCGAAGGGGGCGGAGAAGGGGAGCGCCAGAGCTTCGGCCAATCATGCGCCGAGACCCGCGGCCCCGCCCCCTGCCGCTCAGGAGGGGACGTAGGGGCGACTGGCCCAACCGCGGAAACTGGCAGACCCGCCGCGGGACGGCCGAGTGCCGGGACCCGAGGGAGGGGGCCCCGACCGGACCCCGGCGTGAGCGAGTCGGGGAGGACGCGCGTGAGTTCTGGCGGCAGCTGGTCCAAGCCTGCTTGGGGTAAACCCCGTCCTGTACCAGCGTCCACCTAGTTACAGTCCGTGGCCTGGCCACTCACTCCACGTCAGTTAGTGACCTAAGCCCCATGGCCACCCTGCAGGGCCGAGTGCCCTAAGTTCCAGACATAAGCCCGAACTATATTCCTTTTATTCGAAGGCATAAATTGCAAAGCACCAAATCAAGATAAGATTTTGAACAGATAGCAGAGATAATGCTCTAGGTCTAGAAATCAGAGATCGGAGCTCAGGCTCAAAATAGCTGCTTGTCCGAGGAATTAGCCAAAACCAGGTCAGTTTCTGTTGCTTGCTAGCAGGCACCCTTACGAGTAGTAGTACAACTACTAAGGGCCAGACCTTGTGCTGGATGTCCCAAATTCTATCTCATTTAACCTTCACAAGAATTCTAAAGGCCCACACATTATTCCCATTTTGAAAAACTGAATTCATAGGGAGGTAAAGTCATTTAGCCAGTAAATGGTGACACCAGGGTTTGAACCCAGGTCTGGCTGTCTTCAGAGACTAGGCTTTTGCTTTGCTGTATTACAAATTTTATAACATAAGCAGCACAGAGAAATAATATTATGATCACCCAGGCCCCCATTACATGGTTACAACAAATCAACATTTTGTCAGTCTTATTTCATCTAGTCCCCCTTTTCATCTTTTGCTGGAGTATTTTACATTGTTTTGTTTTGTTTTGTTTTAAGTTGAAAGAGAGAGAGAGAGAGCGAGCAGAGGAGGGGCAGAGAGAGAGGGAGAGGGAGAACCCTGAGCAGGCTTGGCGCGTTCGGCACAGAGCCCAACATGGGGCTTGATCCCACGAACTGTGAGATCATGACCTGAGTCCAAATCAAGAGACGGTCACTTGAAAGACTGAGCCAGCCAGGTGCCCCATGCTGGAGTATTTTAAAGCAAATCTCAGACATCAGGTCATACCGCCAACAAACAGGCCAGTATCAGCAGTTCTGCTCTTAACTATTTTCCTGCTCCTTCAGAGTCACCTTGAGAGAGTTGCAAAACTAGGAATGACCTAGAGTATGTTACAGCATAGCAAATGCCAAGAGATACAAGCAAAGTGTTTGGGATAGCAGAGAGGTGACATTTCGTGGAACTGTAAAATGTAAGTAGGAACTTTCATGACAGACCAAATAAAAAGGAGTATCAAGTTTCACAGGTTTTTTCATCTATGTATTTAAGGCTGGAATCATTTCCTACCCAAGAAACCTGCTTTTTTTTTTTTTTTCTTTTTCTTCTTCCCATTTTAACCTTTGGATTTGTTCTCCTTACATCCTGTCTGTTTTGTTCTTTTCATGAAAGGCACTTGTGGCAGAAACTACTTGTTTTCTCCACTCATTCCTTTAATAAGAGAGCTCCTAAGTTTTAGCTGCACACAGGCCACCCAGCTCAAGGCTGCAGTATCCAGCCTCCCTAACAAGGGGTATGGCCATGTGACTAAGGGCAGTCTCATGGAATGTAAGGGTTGTGCCCTTAAAGAGTAGACGCATGCCCTCCATTTCCTCTACTCTCCTTCCTGAAGTTAGACATGGGTGGGTGCTGGAGCAGTCATCTTCACTCCAAGACAGGAGCCCCATGTTGGAGATGGCAGAGCAAATGACAGGAGGAGCCCAACCCCCTGACTATGTGGAGCCATCTTATCAGCCTGCTGCTACTTAATGCATGTTCTGGGACAGAGAAATAAAGTTTTATCTTGTTTAAGTCATTGTTATTTCTGCCTTTACTACAGCAGCCAAAACTGTATCTTAACCAACTCATACTCTAGTATCCAGAAGTGAGGTGCTGACATAGTGAAACCTGAAATGCATGGTGATAACAGTGACAACCCCAAAATTGCAAACCAGAAGCTGAAAGCTGAAAACTCTTATTGCCATGGTACCTCTTTGGCAAAATGGTTACTTTCAAACTTCTGGACAGTCTTGCTATCACTATCACTGATACAACCTATACTTCTAATGCAATGTTTTCAAAGACCAGCAGCGGCATTTTAAGTTAAACAGTGCTACCTTGTCTGAGCTGTGCCACACACTTAGGATGTTTATGATCTCCAAAGCCCACTTCCTGTCTGAAATGTCTGTGAACAGTTGTTCCATATACTTTGTCTATCCACAGTGACAGAGAAGCAGTTACTTCATCATGGCCAGAAGTAGGTCTTTTCTCAAAACTCTGCAAGTATCTTTACATCGTCTTCTAGCTTCCAGAGTTGCTCTTATTTGTGATCCAATGTATCTGATGACAGTTACCTGGCTGCTATACTGTTGTGTAGTGGGTATGGAGCAGAGAGAAGTCAGAGTTGTAAATTAGGGAATCCTGACCAGCCATATGCACAACAAATAGCAAGCCTGCGCTCCACCAAGAGATCTTGACCTTTGAGCGACACGTATCTGGCTCTCTTTGAGTGAGAGTATGCGCAGACTAGGTATGCTGGATTGAAAACTGTGTTTCCCTAAATCCTCTTCCCTTTATGGTGCCTGGTTAGAGTTGATCAAAAGAAAAACTGATAAGATATTTAGAAGGCAGGAGTGAAACATTACTCTCTGAAGATTATTACCGTAAGATAAGTAACGTAGTTTCCTGGAAAGTCTCAGTTTGCTGTCATCCAGGTTGTTTTTCCCAACTGCTACCCCTGCTGACCACCAGCAACTCCACACCCACCACTGGCTGCTTGACTGGAGAGCCACAAAGGGGTTAACTATACATAGGTAACTGCTCCTTATTGACCCCCCCATGAGATCCTTCTCATTCCCATTTGGCAGCCAGACATGTATGGCTTCTCAGCTGTCTGTCAAACTCCATCTTGTCTACGTTGCAATGCATCAGGCAGACTGTTTTAATCTCTCTCTCTCTCTCTCTCTCTGGCCCTCTGAAAGGAGCCTGTAGCCATTGACTAATGAGAGAATGCTTCAGGGAAGGAAAAATAGCCCAAGTTTTCAGGAATTACTGGCTCTGAACTGCTAGTAATTCGTAGAGACCCAAAATGCCATTGTGTCCCACCACTGAAAGAGAATGTGGCACAACTATTTGAGTGATGAAAGGGGGGACCATGGCAGACACTGCTCATTGTCTTCTAATGTCCATCTTGCTCTCATTACTTCGGTAAAAGAACTCTCACAATTTAGGTGGGTGTATGGTAAGAACTACATTTCCTCGGGGAAGGAAGGACTTCCATGGCAGCAAGAGTGGCCAGGTTACTAAGTTTTGCCCAATGGGATGTAAGCAGAAGGGACGTGGACAGCTCTTGGGTTGTGTCCTTCAAAGGAAGGGGCACGTCTTCCACTTTCCCTTCTCTTCCCAGCTTGCCAGAATGGAGGCATACAGATTATAAGGAAAATTCCAAAGAGCTGAGGAGATGGCAGGATCTAGCTAACTGCTCTCCAAATATGTTCATTCTTCTTCCTGAGCATAATACTAGGCAACATTTCTAGCCTCCTTTACAGTTAGATGTAGTGAGGCACCTGCATTCCTGTCAGTGGAGTGTGAGTGGAAGTGAGATACTCCAACCTCGAGGCTAGGTTCATAAAACCCTCCATACATTTCTTCACACCCTTTCTTTCTCCTCTCATCTGCTGAGACTACTGGAAGGCACTAGATAGAAGGAGCCTTGGTATCTCAATGCTTAAGTAGACCAAGATCTTTCTTGCCTTCCCACACTAAACTGTGACATGAGCAAGAAATAAACTTTGTATTTGCTTAAGCCACTGAGATTTGGGGATTGCAAAAGCAGTTAATCTACCCAGCCTAATACAGTGTTAATAAAGGGAAAATAAACAGACTAAAAAGGACTTTTGTACACATCAGAAGGGAAAAGATGATATTTAAGAGGAAAGTAGATTTTTTTTCTGAAAATAGAATGAAGGAATATTTAACACTAAATTATAGAATTGATAAATTTTGACAAGAACTCTCCAAAATATTGAAAATATTTTTTACTATTACTATAAATGAATTAGACCACTGCTTAAAAACTGTCAGAATGAAAATATACATTAACAATATCAGGAATAGTATCCATCCTATGAATAGCACCCAAGGTATCTAAAAACATGGCAAGGATTTCTTCTCCTTGTTTTACTTATTTATTTTTTGCAAGAGAGAAAACACAAGCAAGAGAGGGGAAGAGGGAGAGGGAGAGAGAATTTTAAGCAGGCTCCATGCTGGCAGTGTAGGGCTGGCTCTCACAACCGTGAGATCATGACCTAAGCCAAAATCAAGAGTCAGGCACCTATCCAACTGAGCCACCGAGGCACCTTGCAAGAATTTCTTCTCAAAGAATTCAGTATTAGAGTAGGCTCCAGAGAAGGAGTTGGCAAACTTTTTCTGTTTAAGAAACAGTAAAGATTTCAGGCCTGTAAGAGGCACATAAGTCTCTGTTGCATATTCTTTTTTGTTTCTTTAGCAACCCTTTAAAATGTAGAAGTTTTTAAACTAAACTTTTAGCTTGCAGGCCTATAAAAACAAGAAGCAGGCTGGATTTGGCCTGGGGTGTAGTCTGCAGACCTCTGCTCTAGAGTAGTGCTATACTAAGTGTACTCCAGCAACCACTGCCCATTGGCCACCAATGTGAGAGTTATGTGACAAGGCTGTGATAAGATCTTTTAACAATTTATGTATTTATCTCAACACACAGTCTATGGTATATTTGTTCAGGTTGCTTTAGCAGATGTACTATAGACTGTGTGGCTTAAGCAGTAACTATTTCTCACAATGCTGGAAGCTGGGAAGTTCAAGATCAAGGTACCAGCAGACCCAGCGTCTGCTGGAGGCCGCTGCCCGGTTTGTAGCTGGCCATCATCTTGTATCCTCACACAGTGAGAGCAGAGAAAAATATCTAATGTCTAATGTCTTTCCTTATAAGGGCACTGATCCCATTCATGAGGGCTCTACTCTCACTGCCCAATCACTTCTAAAAGGCCCCAACTCCAAATACCATCATACAGGTGATTAGGTTCAACACATGAATTTTGGAAGGATACATTCAGTCCCTAGTAGGAACCTATAACTAACGTTTTGAGGATTGACACTGGCCTGCAGACCAAATTTTGTATGGTGCTGCAATCAAAGTCATGTCATGTTTTATGGACATCCACCATCCTTGGAACACCTTTCTAACATTGGGGAGTTTCCTACAGGATGAGTTCTCCCCAAGATAGAACCAGATATTTGCTTTGTCTTACTCCTTTACAGTTAGATTCAGGCAGATGATCTAGCTGCACCAGTAGCTGCACCCTAGAAAGGTGTTGATTCAAGACAGCTATGTGATAAGCAGTTGCTACCCAGAATCCATTTGCTGGTAAGGGTAGCAGCACAGGCTCCCAGCTACAGGATCCATGTGGGGTCTTCGCTGGGGTCTTGTAGGAATACTGGAGTATTCTGTCCTGTCTATGTATCCTCCAATTCTACTCTCAAGCCCTTTGGAGATCTTGTGAGTTAATGTCCCTTAATAGATTCCATTTCTGTTTAGACTAGCTAGACTCTTCTATTGCACCTAAGAACTTACTGATATAGATGTTTACTGATAAACGAAATTAATTCACCATCCCAAATTAAACAGTGTTCAGGTCCTATCATTAACACCAGATTATCACCAGATTAACACCAGATTATGTTTTTCTTCAATAAAAAATTTTGGAGTTTGTAAGAAATAATAATAAATAATAAAAATCATTTTAAAAATTGAGTTTGTTCCAATTAGTGTAAGAGAAAATTTTTAAATGTGGTCTATTTCCTCAAGGACTTCAAAATTTATCTAGAGAGTGAAAAGTAGCATACCAAAAACAAAAAATAAGCACCAAACTGTGCACCAAGATACAAAAGCCTATCTCTAAACAGCTCAGGAGGTGCAGCCAGGCCCAGAGCTCCTTCCTAGCATAGCAACCACAGAACATCCTTGAAGCTCTCGGTAACCAACTTTGTGTCCAGCAGCCTCCTCATTTTGGCCACAGGTTAAGGACACAAGAATTGAACCTGACTCTTAATGGAAGATTGTGGGAGAATTCTCAAATATGTTTGGGACCATGGTACCTATGCATAACAATTTTTACAGAAACAAATTAGTAATAGTTTATGACTATTGTCTTTAAGCAACGTATGCCAAGGTCCCCAAACCCTTTCATATCTGCCCTGAGAAAACAAATAACATTTGTAAATACTGTTATTTAGGGAACTTCCTTGCTTACTCTTTTTGATATGTGTAGATTAAGGATAAACTTGACTGGATCCTGGAAGATCAAAAGAACTACAAAGAGTCCATTTCTGACCCAAATGAAAAAAAGACAGTAGATAAAATAATAATAATTAGTATTTATTGAATGCTTATTCTATGCCAGAGACTGTTCTCAGCAAAGTGGTGTTTGGAGACAAAGCTGAAGGAAGAGGAAAGACCAGACCCTGAGGAAAGTAAATATTATACTATGGAGTTTGGGGCTTTCATCTTCCAGGCCAGAAATCACAATGTGGCAGAATGTGGGCCACACATAGCACAAGACTATGTTTGGCTTTAGCCGTGTGTGTGTGTGTGTGTGCGTGCGTGTGTGTGTGTGTGTGTGTGTGTGTGTGCGTGCGCGCGCGCGCAGTGCACTCCTGTGCACGTTGTATGTTTCTCAAATTGAATTAGTTAACTATTCAAAATATGGCAGCTTTCGCGTATAAATCCAAATTTTCTTTTCTTGAGATAGTGAAAGATTTAACAATGCGGGGATCCCCACCTAAAAACATTCAAAGGCATCACCATGTGCCACACTCAGTCCTTTACTCATTCTCTTTAGATGCTTGTGTTTTTTTAATCCCTGTTTTATGAGGTGGAAAACCTGAAGCATCTTAATCTAGGAAGTGATACTGTCTTTGCATTTTATAATTTTTTTGTATTATTCTAGAACTAGTGCAAAAGTATCCACATGGATAAATCTCACAAATATAAGATGCAGCATAAATAAGTAAATTAAATAAATAAATAAATAAATAAATAAATAAATAAATAACAAATTGCTGAAGAATATATACAGTTTGATACTATTTTAATGAAAGTTTTAACATGAAACAGTCTTATATTATTGAAGAACACATGCATAAGTAATAAAGGGATGAAATAATGTGTGGGAACACTAGTTACTGAGTTTGAGAGGCAGGTTGCCCTTGCCGAGGGAGGCTAGGGCTGCCATAACTGGGTAGCTTAGATTTTTATTTTCCCACAGTTCTGGAGGCTAGAAATCCAAGATCAAGGTGCTGGCCAATTCAGTTTCTGGTGAGAACTCTCCCTAGCTTGTGGACAGCTACCTTCTCATTGTGTCCTCACATGGCCTTTCTTCCCTGCTTATGTTCAAGGAGAGTGACAGAACTCTCAAGTAACTTTTCTTCTAAAGTCTCTAGTTCTGTCAGTTCAGAGTCTGACCCCAATGACCTCATTTAACTTTTAATCACTTCCATAAAGGCCTTATCTCCAAATACAGTCACAATGAGGTTAGGGCTTCAACATATGAATGGGGCAGGAGTGGGGAGGGGGAGATACATTCAGCCCATAACACTGTCCCATGAAGGGTCACACATAGCACACTCTTGACCCAGCAATGAAAATGCATATGTGCAATGTTTTTGCCCAGGGAAGACTTTCAGAGACTCAGTGAGCAATGTTTCTACCAGCGGCTAGTCATGTAAGCACCCTTTGCTTAACACCTACCAAAACTCCAGATACCCAGAAGAAAAGCAGGTGTTCAGCAATAAACCACATTATTTGCATAGTCTGAGCACAGTGGGCCACCCTTATCAGTGGAAGGCAGTAGGAATGTTTCCAAAATCCAGCCAAGGGCCAACTTTGCAATCAGCCCCTTCTAAAGAAAGTCACCTCAGGGGTGCCTGGGTGGCTCACTCGGTTGAGCGTCTGACTCTTGATTTTGGCTCAGGTCACGACCCTAGAGTTGTAGGATTGAGCCCTAAGTTGGGCTGTCTGCAGTGCCTCCTTGGGATTCTCCCTTCTTCCTCTCTATCTGCCCTTCCCCCACTCATACTCTCTCTCCCAAAGTAAAAACAAACTTTAAAAAAATGAATAAAGATAGTCACATGAGGCTTGCTGTTCCAACTCTCCTCTGCACACTTACCAATGACCTCCTCAGCTCTGCTGTATCGCTTCCACCTTCTGGTTAACAACTGCTAAGATACCCAACTGCTAAGCACTAAAACTGGTATAGTAACTGTCTATAGATTGTTTCTAGGTTTTAATACCATTGCCAATCAAAGCCAATCATAGTATACTTTATGACCTGAAAGGCCCTTACAATCCATAACATGTTCTCTCCCAAGGTAATAATTGATGATATCTTTCTAAATTAATTATGTGTCATACTTCAGGAGAGGATCTCACCCTCTTCCATCCCTGGGTGCTGATTAACATAGCAAGCAAGCTCTTCAGTCTCGTTACCATAGCAAAGATAGTTTGGTGACCATCTTAATCCAACAACAGAGTTTGAAACACTTAAAGCATAGTCAAGAATGTTTCTAAAAAAAAAATAAAAAAGAATGTTTCTAGTGCATATCCTACTCCCTATAATAAAATCCTGGCAAAACTAAAGCTAGAAAAGAGAACAGAACCAAAGCTTCTTTGAGCACTTCCAAATGCTTTATATAAAATTGCCGGGGCGCCTGGGTGGCACAGTCGGTTAAGCGTCCGACTTCAGCCAGGTCACGATCTCGCGGTCCGTGAGTTCGAGCCCCGCGTCGGGCTCTGGGCTGATGGCTCGGAGCCTGGAGCCTGTTTCCGATTCTGTGTCTCCCTCTCTCTCTGCCCCTCCCCCACTCATGCTCTGTCTCTCTCTGTCCCCAAAATAAATAAATAAAAAAAAAAAAAATTAAAAAAAAAAATTAAAAAAAAAAAAATTAAAAAAAAAAAATAATAATAAAATAAAATTGCCCTAACAATGGGATATGAATGTGTTTTGGTAATTGTGTGTTCATATTTTTTAAGTATATTTATTTAATTTGAGAGAGAGAGAAAAAGAGTGCACACAAGCAGGCAAGGGGCAGAGAGAGAGGGGGAGAGAGAATCTCAAGCAGGCCCCACGCTGTCAGAGCAGAGCATGACACGAGGCTCAAAGCACAAACCAAGAGATCATGACCTGAGCCAAAATCAGGAGTCAGACACTTAACCAACGGAGTCACCCAGCCACCCTGGTAATTGTGTGTTTATTAGAATTAAGTTTTCTCTTTTCAGAAAGCCACAACTTGTACAGAAGCATAAAGTTTCCTACCTAAGGAGTCTTAACTTTCTCTCTAGGGGCGGAAACATTCATTTCACTGGAATTTTTACTAAGGAGCTTTATAAAGCTCAGTACTTCATTGCCCATATCATCCTCAATCCTCAGGTAATACAGAAAAGACAAATAGAATTCTCAACTCTAGCTAAATTTTTAGAAACTCTGGAACTTGGCCTGAACAGTTGCCTTTTATCTTAATGACAACGAAATCAAACTCCATAGGGAGCCCATTGACTCTCAGTCTATTAACTAATAGGCAGGCATCTTATCTGCCTGTCCCCAGTTATAGACTTTTCCTTATTACAGGCTGAAATAGCCAAGTATTGCAAATGACTCATGTGATACATTGAGTTGTTTTTAATTTTTTTAAGGTATGGTAAATTATAATTAACATCAAATTTACCATTTTAACCATTTAAGTTTATTTATTTACTTTGAGAGAGAGCAAGAGCACAAGCAGGGGAGGGGCAGCAAGAGGGAGAAAGAGAATCCCAAGCAGGCTCCATGCCCTCAGTGCAGAGCCCAATGCCGGGCTGGATCCCACCAACCATGAGGTCATGACCTGAGCTGAAATCAAGAGTCAGATGTTTGACTGAGCCACCCAGGCTCATTATAACCATTTTAAGCCACCCCATTATGTATATATACGTATATATACGTATATATATGTATATATACATATGTGTGTATATGTATATATATACATATATATACATATATACATATACATATATATAGCCACCCATTTTAAGGGTACGGTTCGGTGGTATTAAATACATTGACATTGTTGTATAAACCATCACTACCATCCATCTCCAGAACTTTTCTCACCTTGCAAAATTGAAACTGTTTTTCTTAAACACTAACTGCCCATTTTCTGCTCCCCGCAGACCCTAGCCACCACCCTTCTACTGTCTCTATGAGTTTGACTATTCTAGATATCTCCTATAAGTGAAATCAATGCACAACTTTGTCAACAGATGTGAGTAGCTTTTTCAGAACATCCTTCAAAACAACCCTTTTCACTATTTAAAATGAGAGGTGTTATCTCTTTAAAGAACCATGAGAAAAAGACTGCCCTGACCTCACTGGAAAGGACATTACAGGCACTATGAACAACTAACACAGTCGTCCCACTCTGGGGTGTTGATCCTTGCTTTCTTACTTGTTAATGAAGGAGAAAGAAATCCTTCTTGATCAGAAAGACTGTTTGTTCCTGCTACAGACCTCAACCTGAGAATTCTTAGGAGTACTCCAGAAGCAGAAAACCACAGGAAAGAGCTTCCACTCAAGACTATCAGAACAAACTAACGACTGCAGGCAGGAGACAGCCCAAGCCCCATGGAACATGGGAAGTCAGGGAACCAGCACTGCACATTGTCACACTTCAATCTGTATGCACGTTTTCTTAATTTTCCTACATATTTTCCTTTACCTCTTTTGGGTTAAGGTTCTGGATTGTTGACAGCTTGTTACCTCTTAACTATGGTACCTATAAGCAATGGTTCGCTTATAGATAGAATCAGCTGATGAGAATTGTTGAATTGTCGGGAATCTTATTAAATTCTTCAAAGCTTGAAATCAGCCTGTGGAAACTTTTACACAGTGGAAACAAGAAAACTACACATCAGGGCCTCCCCTACTCCCACTGTCCCAGAGAAAGAATCTGTTGTTAAACATTTACCAGCACACCACTGCCTAAAAAGTACCCATCCTTAATATTGCCCTTTGCATTCTTAGTCACTTCCAAGCATACACCCAACTGACTACAATTTGCTTATGATATGGCTAAAATATACCACTAAACTGTTAAATTTGTATTCACTTTCCTTTGAGGACCACCCAGCTTCACTTGGTACCAGTTCCTAGGTATCAGGTGGTTCCCTAAGTAACTGGACTCAACCACTAAGCACCTTTTTAGATGGAAAACACCTCAATAAGCCAGGTGACCAGAGATCTGAAACTCCTTATCATAAAATACTAAAAAGAGAGATTCCTCTCTCCACTTGTAAATCTTTCGTGAGTGCTAGACTTTGGAAGTAACTGTTCACAGTCACAGAGCTTTAGAAAGCAGGAAACAGATGGCGTATATCCAGAGGTTATGTCACATTCACACACCTTACCAGGCAGCACACCAGGGATGCTCAACATGGAGCTCTCGCTTTAGATCTAGCCCATGATTACTCTAAATTCACTTGCTGGCACTGGACTTATCTCGATGAGTGACACCATCACCGAAGTTACCACAAGACTCCTTTTCTTGTAAAAATCGTGTGCTGAGCTGAAATCTAGCTGCCAGTTCCTTTCACAACTTTGGCTCCAAAGCAAGATGTTTCTTATTAGAGAGAGATAAGAAGACACAGAATATTTCTCAACCTTGTCTGGGAAGGGCAGGCACCACTGCCTGTCCCTCTAAGCCTGGACAACTCAGCACAGGCCTGTGTCTTTCATTCCTGCCACTAGAAAACTAAAATTTCTCACACACGTTAAGAGATCCAAATTGTTTGGGGCACCTGGGTAGCTCAGTCAGTTCAGCAACTGACTTCAGCTCAGGTCATGATCTCACGGTCTGTGAATTAGAGCCCCTGAGCTGTCAGCACAGAGCCTGGAGCCTGCTTCAGATTCTGTGTCTCCCTCTCTTTCTGCCCCTCCCCACTTGCACTCTGTCTTTCTCAAAAATAAATAAACATTAAACATTTTTTTAAAAAAAGAGAGATCCAAATTGTTCATTTTTGGCACAAGTGGCCCTCACTCTGAGCACTTAATCTTTCTTAAAATAGACACTGAGTATTTTGTCTTAATAATAAGGCTGCATTTCAGGCTGGGCTGCTTTGCAGGCTGAGGAACTTCATGTGTCAAATGGTGATGGTGTAAACTCCTGGTAAATGCAAGGCTTAATTCCATTAATTTGTGCAATTATATACTTAATATATGTATCACCCATAAACTCTATTGTAGCAGAGTTTATACTTTTATCATTCATTGTTGTTTCTCCTATGCCTGACACATATACTAGGCACACAATAAATGTTTCTGAAATATGTATATACACACATACACACACACACACACACATATACATATATATGTATATATATGGGTTTATATTGATAGTTCCAATTTAAAGTTAGGATTATAGTGATTTTTTTATCTTCATAACTTGGAAATCTTGGTTCCTAATAACATTAATATTTCCTTATTTGTTTTATTTTATCATACACAAAAGCACAAGAACAACAATATTGCTAACAATAAACTTATTGAATGCAGTTCAAAGTATCTTTGGAGTTTTATTTGTCCTTAGACTTTATATGGGCAAAATGTTACAGTGGTCTATGTTCCAAAGTAACTTTAATTATCTTCTCGGGATGCCTGGCTAGCTCAGTCAGTAGAGATATGACTCTTGATCTTGGGGTTGTAAGTTAAAGACCCATGTTGGGTGTAGACACTACTTAAAAATAAAATCTTAAAAAAAAAAAAGTAATTATGTTCTCAGTGCAATTGGGTTTCATATTCAGTTCCACTCATTGGTTTCTGTTTGTGTTCAATTTTAGGGTTTTTTTTTTCTTATTTAACTTAATTTTTTGAATATATAAATCATTTACATGATTCAAAAGTCAAAGCTAAAAGGATACCCAAAGAATTAAATTCTTGCACCCACCTTTATTCCTTATACCCATTCTACCCATCCTTATTAGGAACCCTTTCCATTTTCAGAAATATCTTGTTTATTCTTATTTTTTTCATACAAATAAATATATATACCTATGTACAAGTATATACAAATATGTTTATGTGTGGATATGCCCTAGTTTATTCAATCAGTCTTCTATTGATGGATACTTGGATTTGTTTTTAAGCTTTTATTACAAATAACTTCACAATGCAGAGCAAAGTGCATACCATATTTTGCATTTGTAAAGGGATTATTGTCAGCTAGTTTCCCAGAAAGATTACTGAGTCAAAGGGTAAACGCACATATAATAATTTTGTTGAATATTGTCCAATTTTCCCTCCAGAAAAATTTTGCCCTTTTGCAATCCCACTGGTGATGTTTAAGAATACCTGTTTCTGGGAGTACCTGGGTGGCTCAGTTAAGTGTCTATTTTTTTTTTAATGTTTATTTTATTTTTTTGAGAGAGAGAGAGACAGAGCATAAGCAGGGGAGGGCAGAGAGAGAGGGAGAGAGAGAATCCGAAGCAGGCTCCAGGCTCTGAGCTGTCAGCACAGAGCCTGACGTGGGGCTCGAACTCACGAGACTTTGAGCTGTGAGATCACGACCTGAGCTGAAGTTGGCCGCTCAACCGACTGAGCCACCCAGGCGCCCCAAGTGTCTGCCTCTTGATCTCAGCTCAGCTCATGA
This sequence comes from Panthera tigris, assembly GCF_018350195.1. Classification (NCBI taxonomy): domain Eukaryota; kingdom Metazoa; phylum Chordata; class Mammalia; order Carnivora; family Felidae; genus Panthera; species Panthera tigris. The sequence goes on along the minus strand of NC_056660.1, from coordinate 70,543,831 downwards.
TCACAGTTCCTGGGATTGAGCCCACATCAGGCTCTGCATTGACCATGCAGAGCCTGCTTGGGATTCTCTCTCTTCCTCTCCCTCTGCCTCTCCCCTGCTCACTCACTCTCTCTCTTTCTCTCTCTCTCCAAAAATAAGTAAAATAAATTTAGAAAAGTTTCTGGGGTGCCTGGCTGAATCAGTTGGTGGAGCATATGACTCTCCATCTCAGGATTATGAGTTTGAGCCCCACGTTGGGTGTAGAGATTACTTCAGAATAAAGTCTTTTTTTTTTTAACGTTTATTTATTTTTGAGACAGAGAGAGACAGAGCATGAACAGGAGAGGGTCAGAGAGAGAGGGAGACACAGAATCCGAAACAGGCTCCAGGCTCTGAGCTGGCAGCACAGAGCCCAACGCGGAACTCGAACTCACGGACCGCAAGATCATGACCTGAGCCGAAGTCGGCCACTTAACCGACTGAGCCACCCAGGTGCCCCAGAATAAAGTCTTTAAAAAAAAAGAATACCTGTTTCTCTCCGGGATTACCAACATAGGGTGATGTCAAGCTTTTGGACCTCTGCCAGTCTGGAACTGGGAAGGATTTGAGATGTCACCTTCCTTGAGTGCTAACAAGTTAGCCTTAGTGGGTGTTACAAGAAGGCCTCAGACTCTTAGGTCAAAAACAAGAGAATCTATTAGTTATGGTACAGCAGAAGCCTGAGCTTCATGTTGGCATCAGTTCATCTTGCCTCCCACGTCCCATGGGGATGATGAGGAGCAGCCCGAGTGAATGCTGTGGCCAAGTGGGTTTGTGTCACAGCAGAGGAACACCGAGCCTAGGAAACCCCTAATCTTATATGGGGCTGCTATATAACCTGCCTAAGCTTTACTCCGAAGGAAATATTATCTTTATTATCCCAGTCAGAAAACAAATCTGCCCTCTGTTGCATGTGCATTTCTTTGTTTTGTTTTGAATGTTTATTTTTGACAGAGAGAAAGCACGATTGGGGGAGAGGCAGGGGGGCGTGGGGGGGGGCACAGAGAATCCAAAGCAGGCTCTGTGCTAACAGCAGAGAGCCCGACGTGGGGCTGCAACACACAAATGGTGAGATCATGACCTGAGCTGAAGTCAGATGCTTAACGGACTAAGCCACTCAGGCACCCCTGCATGTGCATTTCTTTTAGGAAGAATGTCACCGACTACTTTTTCAAATGTCTCATAGGCATTTGCCTTTCATCTCCTGTGAACTGTCTCAACATTTCTAGCTATTCTCCTCCTGGGTTTTTGTCTTTGGCCTTTTTTTTAAACAGTTTTATTATGATATAATTTACATAGAATGACATGCTCACCCATTTAAAGAATACCATTCAATAAGTAGTATATTTACAGAGTTGTGCCACCATCACCATAATATAACTTTGGAACATTTTTAATACCTCCAAAAGAAACCTCTTACCCATTAGCAGTCATTCTCATTCCCACACCCCATCCCCACCCCACCCCACCCAGCCCTAGGTGACTGCTAACTTCCTCTCCTTCTCTGCAGATTTGCCTATGCTAGATGTTCCATGTAAATGGTATCACACCGTATGTGGTCTTTTGTGACTGGCTTCTTTTGCTCAGCATGCTTTCAAGGTTCATCCATGCTGTAGCATCAATCAATACACTTCTTTATTTTTTGTTATGTATTGATAGAAATTAATCATTTTGTGTAATTTCAGTTGAAAATATTTTCTGCCAGTTTTTCATTTGTCTTTTGACTTTGCTTATGATGATTTTGCCAAGCACAAGTTTATATGTATCTGTCTGTATGTATGTATATGTAGATAGATAACTTAGATATCAAATGTTAGATAGGTAGAGATGTATTTAAATGTATTGATCTTTCTCCGTGGCTTCTGGGATTTGAATTATAATAGAATGGCTTTCCTCATGTCCAGGTAATAAAGAAATGGATATGATTCACTCTTGAATATGTTGTTTCATTTTTTTTACATTGAAATAACTGATCTATTTGGAGTATATTTTAATGTAAAGTAAGGGACATAAATTCAACTATATTTTTTTCAAATGACTCTCCAGTTGTGCTAATCCCATTTTTTTAAGTTAATCTTTCCCCTCAATGATTTAAGATGCTTCCTTTGTCATATGCTAAATTTCCACATGTGCTTGAAATTATTTCCATTGGTTTGTCTGTTAGCCAGGTATCAACACCACACTGTTTTAATTATAGGATCTTTATAGTAATTTTTAATATGTGGTAAGGCCAACCCCTCTAATTGCTTTCTTTTGAAGATGTTCATGAGTATTCCTGCTTATTTATTTTTCCATATGAAGTTTAGGATCCAGTGCCAGGAAAATTTTGCTGGCATCTTTTTAGGGAATTACATTAAATTTATATATTAACTTGGAGAGACTTGAAATATTTATGATGTTGATTGGTCCTCTCCAAGAACAAGGAATGTGTTTCTATTTTTGATCATATTTTTGTGACTTTTCAGAATGTTTCAAAATCTTCCTCATATAGGCTTTATGCATAATCTCTTAAAACAGTGCTTCCCACTCCTCTAATAACTAGGTCAACCGAGTATGGCCAATTATAGTAGCAGCTCTTCTCTTTGAGGAGGGATGAGGAGGTGGGCTGAGACAGAGGGAAAAGAAGAGCAAATATCTTCTATGTTCTACTTTCCCTGAGTTTTGTTCTATTAGCCCCACTGAGAGTTTTGCCTATGTATGCTGCTAGTTATGCTATTATATAGTACTCACTGAAACACTGTCTTCCATGAGCTTTACTGGACAATATGGCTGAGCATAATGCGGGATGGGAGACAGACTAGAGACTGAATTTGGGAATCTAGTGTATAATGGGCTTTGGAGTGAAGCTATTCTACTTTTTACTCAAGTCGGAGATTTGTAACAGGAGACCTCGTCTGCTCAACGAATTGATTCCAGAAGGAATCAGAGGAGAAATAGCAATTATCAGGAAAGTGGTTTCACAAAGGTGAAAGCAGCACTTCCCTGGTAGATATCTCTGCTGTGAGATAGCTGTACTCCAGGTTAACTCGAGGCTTGCTTTAAAACCTAATGGTGTAACAGACAGTATATTACAAAAAGGAAGTATAGGAGGAGAGGAAAAAGCCTATTTCTTCTTTCAAATCCTTCTAGCTGCTCTTTAGCTCAGAGAACAAAGAGATTTATTATATAGGACCAGCAGCAATTTTGTGTTAATAATACTCAGTCATCTCTCTATTGGCACCATCATCTAAGCCTCAATAGGGACCCTGGAGTTACCCACAGATTAGCAAAATAAAAGGCCTTCTCTTCCAAAAGACTTCCCATGCTTTGAACCTTTCCTAATACCCTCAGTCTTAAAATGTACCAGAACATCCATCTAATAGGGTACTGTGTACCTGTAATAGGGAATAAGGAAAATATCTACATACAACAGTGGACTGATTGCCAGGATATATTGTTGAGAGAAAGAAATCAAGGTAGGGATGTGTGGCTGGCTCAGTCAGTACAGCCTACAACTCTTGATTCTAGAGTTGTGAGTTCAAGCCCTATGTTAGGGTGTGGAGCCTACTTTAAAAAAAAATCAATGTAGAGAAAAGTATGTATAGTATACTAACATTTATCTAAGAAATGAGGACTAGATATAGATACATAGATATGCTTATATTAGGAACAATGGAGGGGTACCTGGGTGGCACAGTTGGTTGAGTGTCCTACTCTTGATCTCAGCTCAGGTCTTGATTTCAGGGTCATAAGCTCAAGCCCTGCACTGGGCTCCACGTTGGGTGTGAAGCCTACTTAAAAAAAAAAAAATGGAGATAATCCATAGCTCTTGCCTCCACTCCTGCTAACAGTCTGACCTGCTCACACCGAGAGAGCCTGTAACTCCACTGTGCCATCTGTGGCATTTGGGCCCCTTTTGGCAGTGATGATGGTTTCTCTGATCAGTGTCTGAGTGCTATGAAGATTTCACATAGAGGTCCAGATTCACTTCATCTTCAGAATGTCAACAGACACATAAATTGCTGTTTTGGATTTCACTGGTTGGCCGTGGTTGACCAGTTGTTTGGATTGCAACCAATTTGAGCAAAGAAATATCTTTACTGTGGCTTTGTTACGAAGGCAAAATCTATAACCACAAGGAGACGAAATACATTTCCTTTTTTTTTTAAGTTCATTTATTTATTTTGAGAGAGACAGAGATAGTGCAAGTAGGGGAGGGTTAGAGAGAGAGGGAGACAGAGAGAATCCCAGGCAAGCTCCACACTGCCTGCGCAGAGCCTGATGCAGGGCTCAAACCCACAAAACGTAGAGATCATGACCTGAGCCAAAGCCAAGATTCGGACGCTTGACTGAGCCACCCAGGCACCCCAAAACACATTTTCCTTTTTAATTTAATTAGACTTTAATTCTCCTATTGAACTTATTTTGAATTTATTTTGAATTTAATTATTAGACCAAAATGGATGGTGAGTCGTCCTTCATCATTATAATAAAGGAGGAACTGAGCAAATAATTTGTATGTTGGATGAGGTGTTTGTATTTATTTTTTAGGATACTGCCAATAAGAAAGTGTTCCTGGGCACGGTCACCTATGAAGTCAGATCTTTGTTTAAAGTCACGATAGAAGACGGATTTTTGGCTATTTGTTTAGAAGCTAAAGGTCTTGTTAACTTGAAGCATATCACAACTCCTTTATCAAAATGGAACCTTACCAAAAAAAGTGGAGCCTTTTCTTCTGGTACACTATCAAATTCTTGATTTAAAGCCAAGTGACAAAGTTGCATCTATGGAAATGATTCACTATCATCACTGCAGAGATGAACATCTGCTTGCCCTCTGTAACAGTGTAGAGAAACTATTCCCAGGTCTTGACACAGAAACTGCTAAGAGAAGGTGAAGAGAACTGGAGACAGCAAGTATAGGCCACTCTTTCAAGGACTTTTGCTATAAAGGACAGGGAAAGGTGGAAGATGAGAGACAGTACAGTGTGTGTGGATGTACATATGCTATAAATGATCCAGTAGAGAGGAGAAAAACTGATGATGCAAGGGACAAGGGGAACAATCCTTAAAACTGAAACTCAAGGCAAACCTGTTGTGATTCCATTGTGACAAAGTAAGTAATGTTTCCTGGGGAAGCAGATTTAGTCATGTTCTTTTTTCCTCTTCATATACATGTCTACTTTTTTTTGTTTTTTTTGGATCCTTTTTAACAGTGCTATTAAGAAACACTGGATGACAGAAGGACTGGATGCCTTTTATCAGGGGGCTTGGATTCCAGCGGAGTTGCTGTCACCCTACTGAAGCAGCTAAAAGAGGCTCTGGGACAGTATGTTCTCAGACATTTGCAACTGGCAGGGAGAAAGTCCCCATTTACTGGCTGCTGGAAAGGTAGCAGATCACATTGGGAGTGAACATCATGAAGTCCTTTTTAACTGTGAGGAACGCATTCAGATATTGAATGAAGTCATATTTTCCTTGGAAACTTATGACCTTACAACAGCTAACACTCCAGTAGATATGTATTTAATTTCCAAGTACATTTGGAAGAACACAGCACGGTGATCTTCTCTGGAGAAGGTTCTGATGTACTTCCACAGGGTTACATATATTTTCACGAAAACTTCTTTTAAAAAAGCCAATGGTAGAGAGAGAAACTTCTGAAAGAACTCTGTTTGTTTGATGTTCTCCACACAGATCAAACTACTGCTGCCCATGGACTTGAACTGAGAATCCCATTCCTGGATCATTGATTTTCTTCCCATTACTTGTCTCTGGTACCAGCAAAGAATGGAATAGAGAGAGAGAGAAAGAGAGAGAGTATTTGAAGACTCTAGTCTTCAATCTGGAGAGAATCTGGTGGAGTGCCTGGGTGGCTCAGTTGGTTAAGCATCTGACTCTTGATTTTAGTTCAGGTCATGATCTCATGGTTTGTGGGACTGAGCCCCCCGTTGGGCTCTATGCTGACAGAGCAGAGCCTGCTTAAGATTCTCTCTCTCTCGGGGCGCCTGGGTGGCTCAGTCGGTTGAGCAACCGACTTCAGCTCACGTCATGATCTCATAGTTTGTGAGTTCGAGCCCCACGTCGGGCTCTGTGCTGACAGCTCAGAGCCTGGAGTCTGCTTCAGATTCTGTGTCTCCCTCTCTCTCTGCCCCTCCCACGCTCATGCTCTGTCTCTCTCTGTCTCCGAAATAAACGTTAACGATTTTTTTTAAAAAGGAAAAAAAGATTCTCTCTCTCCCTATTTTCCCCATCCTGCTCACACACTCTCTCTCTCTCAAAATAAGTAAACTTTAAAAAAAAAGGAGAGAGATTATCTGGTGACCAATAGAAGCCTTCAATGGTGGTATAACCTCAGTTAATAGTTTCTGGTTTATGATTTTACAGGAACATATTGAACGTTAGGTTCATGATACACTGACAGTAACTGCAAGACAAACATTTCCCTCAGTACTCCTCAAACCTACAAAGGCAATTACTACCATTAATATTTGAATGCTGCTACCCAGGCCAGGCTGACTGGCTGACCGATTACTGGATGCCCAACTGGATCAATGCCACTACCCTTCTGCCTGCACTCTGACCCATTACAAGTCAGCTACCAAAGGTTAGGCACTCTCTAAAAGAGAAACTGAAAGTAAACATTCCTCTTTCTTGTGAAGGGTAGTGGGATTGTTTGGTAGGACCAAACATCCATATGTACTTGGACATGAAAAAACAACCCTCTCAAATCTAAAAAAAAAAACAACATAAAATAAATCACAAAATTAAAAAGAAATCGTTCCTGGGGCACCTGGGTTGGTTAAGTGACCGACTCTGGATTTTGGCTGAGGTCCTGATCTCACGGTGAGATCGAGCCCCATGTCAGGCTCTGTGCTAACCAAGCAGAGCCTGCTTGGGATTCTCTCTCTCTTTCTCTCTCTCTCTCTCTCTCTCTCTCTCTCTCTCTCTCTCTCCGCCCCTCCCCCACACATGCACACACACACTCTCTCTCTCAAAATAAATAACTAAACAAAAAAAAAGAAAAATAGAAATCGTTATTAATGGGATGAGAAGAGGAATAGGATAGAGACAGAGATAGAAGCCAGGTATGTTTTGTATACTTGACTTTGAAACCATGTAAATATTTTACACAGATCTAAAAGAGTTAAATTTTTAAAATTTTTTTAATATTTTATTTATTTTTGGGGGGGGGGGCGACAGAGAGGGGGGCAGAAAATTTCAAGCAGGCTCTGCATTGATAGCAGACAGCCTGACGCGGGGTTCCAATTCAGGAACTATGATGAAATCATGACCTGAGCCAAAGTTGGACACTTAACCTACTGAACCACCCAGGTGCCCCTAAAACAGGATTAAATTTTAGCAACCTTGGGGATCCTGGGTGGTTCAGATGGTTAAGCATCCGACTGTTGATTTCAACTCAGGTCATGATCTCATGGTTTGTGAGATGGAGCCCTGCATCAGGCTCTGCACTGACAGCGCACAGCCTGCTTGGGATTCTCTCCCGCCTCTTTCTCTGCCCCTCCCCCCACATGCTCTCTCTCTCCCTCTCTCTCTCAAAATAAATAAATAATTTTTTTTTAAAAAAAATTGTAACAATCTCTAAGTATCTGAAGGAAAATGAAGCAAATGAAATCACTGAGAATCCTTAGTGACCTCCTAACTGCTAAATCCAATGCTTTGCTTTAGAGTACTTTCAGCTTAACCTGTATATATAATTTGAAATTGTTGATCACTGACTTATTATTTTTTTATTTAAATTCAAATTGGTTGGGGCACCTGGATGGCTCAGTCAGTTAAGCATCTGGCTCTTGATTTCAACTCAGGTCATGATCTGACAGTTTGTGAGTTCGAGCCCAGAGTCAGACTCTGTGTTCACAGCCTGAGTCTGCTTGGGATTCTCTCTCTCTGCCCTCCCCTACTTACGCATGCTTGCATGCATGCTCTCTTTGAGAGAGAGAGAGCGTGCACAAGTGAGCAGGGAAGGGGTAGAGAGGGAGGGGGACAGAGGATCTGAAGCGGGCTCTGCGCTGATAGCAGAGAGCCTGATGCAGGGCTTGAATTCACAAACCGTGACATCATGACCTGAGCCAAAGTCAGACACGTAACCAACTGAGCCACCCAGGTGCCCCTAAATAAATAAACTTAAAAACGTAAATTCAAGGGGCGCCTGGGTGGTTCAGTCGGTTACGTGTCCGACTTCGGCTCAGGTCATGATCTCACGGTCCGTGAGTTCGAGCCCCACGTCGGGCTCTGTGCTGACCGCTCAGAGCCTGGAGCCTGTTTCAGATTCTGTGTCTCCCTCTCTCTCTGATCCTCCCCTGTTCATGCTCTGTCTCTCTCTGTCTCAAAAATAAATAAACGTTAAAAAAAATTTAAAAAAAGTAAATTCAAGTTAGTTAACATACAGTGTGGCATTGGTTTCAGGAGTAGGATTTAGTGATTCATCACTTACATATAACACCTAGTGCTCAACCCAACAAGTGCCTTCCTTAATGCCCACTTAGCCCATCCTCCCACCCACCTCTCCTCCAGCAACCTTAGTTTGTTCTGTTATGGTTTGCCTCCCGCTCTGTTATTTTTCCTTCCCTTCCCCTATGTTCATCTGTTTGTTTTTTAAATTCCACATGAGTGAAATCATGTGATATTTGTCTTTCTCTGACTTATTTCGCTTAGCATAATACACTCTAGTTCCAACCACATCATTGCAAATTGCAAGATTTCATTCTTTTTGATCGCCAAGTATATTCCACTGTATGACGTGTGTGTGTGTGTGTGTGTGTGTGTGTGTGTGTGTGTGTGTCTCACATCTTCTTTATCCATTAGTCAGTTGATAGACATTTGGGCTCTTTCTATACTTTGGCTATTGTTGATAGTGCCACCATAAACATTGGGTTGCATGTGCACCTTCAAATCAGCATTTTTGTATTCTTTGGATACATACCTAGTGATGCAATTGCTGGGTCATAGGGTAGCTCTTTTTAAATTTTTTGAGGAACCTCCATACTGTTTTCCAGAGTGGCTGCACCAGTTTGCATTCCCACCAGCAGTGCAAAAGGGCTCCCCATTCTCCACATCCTCACCAACATCTGTTGTTTCCTGAGTTATTAATTTTAGCCATTCTGACAGGTATCAGGTGGTATCTCGTTTTGATTTGTATTTCCCTGATGATGAGTGATGTTGAGTATCTTTTCACATGTCTGTTAGCCATCTGGATGTCTTCTTTGGAAAAGTGTCTGTTCATGTCTTTTACCCATTTCTTCACTGGATTGTTTTTTGTATAAGTTATTTAGCACATCTACTGAATTACTGTCTATTCTTCAAGACCCGTCTCAGATGTTACCTACCCTGTAAAATCGTACTAGATTTCTCTAGCCATAATTGTTACTTCCTCTTCACTCTGATAAGATCTCTTTTATGACATTTATCACATAGTGACATACATTGCCAAAATGCCAAAATAGAAGTGGATAGGAAAAAAAAACATGAGAAGCCACAAGATCCACATAATACCATCGTTTGTGAGGGAAGGCATAGATAGAAGCAAGAAGGACTTGAGAAAATGAAATGGCTAAAATCAATAGTAGGACAGAATAAAGGCTCACACTAAGATAAAACCATAGGGAATAGAATCCAAATTGACTAGTACAGGAACACAGGGACAAAGGCGAAAAAAAGTCCAAATAAAAAGTGAAGCCAATCTTTCTGGGATCTGACACTTCAGGACTGCTGTTCTCTCCATCCCTGCTGGGTGCCCAGTGGGAGCTGGGCACCCTTGGAGAAGCAGGAGGGACCTGGGAATCTCCACGGCCCCTGGAGGTTCCCTGCCTCAGGGATTCCTGTGGGCTCTCACTGTCTTCATCCTGACCAAAGGTGCCTCTGCCATTAAGTGTTGTTTTGCGGTCCACTCTGGAGTCGCAACCCCCCTCAACTATTTGGCTTCTCTGTGCATCCTCCAATCACATTCTCCCTGTGACCAAGTGGCTGGTGCCACCTTTCCTGTAGCTGCCTCCTGCCTTGCTTCCTTTGGGGCTTAGAGTACATTCACTCTTTTTCCTTTTGGGACCCACCACAAACTTCCTGTTTTCTGCCCCAGAAACATTTCTATCTCTCAGCTCTGCCTCAGAGTCCCTTAAACACAGACTCCAGTGTGTGATTTTCAAAGGGCATTAAGAAGCCATTCTTTTGGGGTGCCTGGGTGGCTCAGTTTGGTTAAGCGTTCGACTCTTGATTTTGGCTCAGGTCATGACCCCAGGGTCGTGAGACTGAGTCCTGCATCAGACTCTGCATTGACAGCACAGAGCCTGTTTGGGTTCTCTCTCTTCCTTTCTCTATCCCCTCCCCTACTCACATGCACACACACACACTCTCTCTCAAAATAAATAAACATTAAAATATATATACATGTGGGGCGCCTGGATGGCTCAGTCGGTTAAACATCCAACTTCGGCTCAGGTCATGCTCTCACAGTTTGTGAGTTTGAGCCCCGCATCAGGTTCTGTGCTGACAGCTCAGAATTTGAAGCCTGCTTCGGATTCTGTGTCTCCCTCTCTCTCTGTCCCTCCCCCACTTGTGCTCTGTCTCTGTCTCTCTCTTTCTCTCTCTCTCAAAAATAAGTAAAATGTAAAAACAAATTTTAAAAAATAAATACAAATATGTGTGTGTGTGTACATATATATATGTATATGTATACACACACACACACACACACACACACACACATATATGTTTTACTTCATAATAATCTGGAGTTGAGGACGGCAGGTGGGAGGAAAACTGAAACAAGATTGACCATGAGTTGATAACTGTTGAAGCTGATTAGGAAATGAGGGTTCACCATACTATTATGTATGCTTTTGTGTATGTTTAAGGTTTTCATGGAGCATGAATGAACTATTGCTATATACAATAGGCAACAAATCTCACAAACATTGAGCTGAACAAAAGAAGCCAGACACAAAGTGAGCATACAATGTGATACCATTTATATTAAACCAGGCAAAACAATTCTATGATGTTAGAAGTCAAAGGTGCCTGGGTGGCTCAGTCAGTTAAGCAGCTGACTTCAGCTCAGGTCATGATCTCATGGTTTATGAGTTCAAACCCCGTGTTGGGCTCTGCGCTGACAGCTCAGAGTCCGGAGCCTGCTTCAGATTCTGTGTTTCCCTCTCTCTCTGCCCCTCCCCCATTCATGCTCTGTCTCTCTCAAAAATAAATAAACATTAAAAAAAAATTAAGAAAGAAGCCAGGGTAGTGGTTACCCTTGGGGTAACAGTAACTGAGAGGGAGCCAAGGAGGAGTTTCTGCTGTTCTGAAAATATCCTCTTTTTGATCTGGGCATTGGTTACATAGGTGTGTTTACTTTGTTAAAATCAAACAGTACACTTACTTTTTTTAAGTCCTCTGGATGAATGCCATACTTCTTAAAAGATACTTTTATTTGCAAAATTCAAATTAAAATGAATAAATGAATAACATTTAGTTGCACAGTCTAAGAAAGCTTATTTGCATATCCAGTTTCAGTGGATACTCTTTACTACTAATCACTGGATACAGCTTGGGTTCTCTCTCTTCCTAATGATATACTCATTTTTTTGTTAATAAAAACAAGAGTGCACATAACCAAAAACCAGATACTGAAAGAAAATAAATTTAACCAGTACTTTTGGCCTCCTGAATGAATCTCACCAAAGTATCTAACAAGTAGGCAAACTGATTGCTGCACATACATAACATATACGTAGATATGCCACTCCACACTGAAATGCCTCAAGCAGTGCTAAGTACACAAAGCCTACTCTTGTATATCAATAGCACTGCAGCAGTTTGACATACTATATTTGACTAATTTGTGTAACTAGAACATACATACACATACTATACAACAACTTTGTTCCTCAAGGCATTGAGGAACAATTGTATACATTGCCAATGAACACACTGTGCCTTGTCCCATTGCAAAACAAGATACATACACTCTCTCACCAATACAATATAAAAGTTGGACAAAATAAAAAAAGTTTTTTTTTTTTAATTTAAGGGGCGCCTATGTGGTTCAATCAGTTGAGCATCCGACTTCGGCTCAGGTCATGATCTCACAGTTCATGGGCTCGAGCCCGCATCAGGCTCTGTGCTGACAGCTAAGAGCCTGGAGCCTGCTTCGGATTCTGTGTCTCCCTCCCTCTCTGCTCCTCCCCCGCTTATGCTCTCTCTCTCTCCTTCAAAAATAAATAAAAACATTAAAAAACATTTTTTTTAATTTAAAAAGCTAGACAGGATATACCAATCAGGGCCACATTCTGACTGGATATAGTCCTTTGTTTAATACAGAAATAAAATCCACTGAGTGACCTTCCTTTAGTCATTAACTCAAATCCATTACTGTGCCCAAGTCACACAACCAGTGAGGGGTAAAATTAGAATTCTTAACCATTAAAATTGTAGGTCTCAATGATAAAGCTTCAGAGAAGCAGTGACGCTGAGTCACGTTCCTCCACCACCAAACATTAGTCTGCTAACATTTCAGCTAGTGCTCCCCTTCAAATAAGCAAATGCATAATTATTGCCCTTCATAACTCAGGCTCCCTTAAGAGATTAAAAGAAGTGCTTAGCCACAATAATTTTTGACATATTGAGAATGCAAAGTAAAAAAGAAGATTGTACCTCCCTTACTTGCTTGCTGATGCTTATGAAATACTTTTCATTCTACTATTAGAAATAAAGAGAAAGGAGGGCCTTCTGGCTCCGGCCATGACCAAATAGCTTGTATTGGACTAACCCTCCCACAAAATAACAACCATAAACTACACAAATATTTAAAACAACTGTGTGGCAAAACTGTTGGTGACCCATCCATATCCCTTGGGATCCCTTTTCCCAGTCCTATGCACTCAATGGCCAGCAACTAAACACTTTGTTGTTAACAATTCATCCCTGCAAGCTTTAGAGGATGCATTCTCACTGTGGGCAATAATTGGTCCTTGGGGAGAAAAATAATTGTACTCTTTTTATGTATAAAGTACAGATAAAAAGGGGTGCCCAAGTGGCTCAGTCGGTTAAGCAGCCGACTCTTGATTTCACCTCAGGTCATGATCTCATGGTTGTGAGACTGAGCCCCACTTCAGACTCTGTGCTGACAGCTTGGAGCCTACTTGGGATTGTCTCCCTCTTTTTCTCTCAAAATAAATAAATAAACATTTTTTAAAAAAGCAAATACGGATATAAATATAGTACATAACCAGACATATGGTATAGTTACAGCAATAAAATTTCACAGAAAGTGATTAGGGGAAAAACTGCTGAAGCAGTTTAGTTTCTTAAATGAAGAAGTTTAACTAAGGGTGTTATCGTGAGCAAAAACTTGAGGAACCGTGTTTTAGGGGAACATACATGGGCCCTGGAGTTGCTTTGCTATAAGGAGAGCCAGAAATGCTTGAAAGTATGGCATTCCCTGGATGGACCACAGCCAATTCCTTTCCCTTGGGGTGAGACAAGTTCTAAGGTGGTGACTGATGTTCCGGAGTGTTCTGGAGATGAATCTGAGCCTGAGTCTTTACCTATGTGGTACCCTCCCTTGCCTTCTTTTTCCATATCTTGTTTCTTCTACTCCATTTCTTTTTCAAATTCAAGAAAGTTTTCTTGGGGTGCCTGGGTGGCTCAGTCGGTTAAGCATCCGACTTCGGCTCAGGTCACGATCTCACAGTTTGTGGGTTCGAGCCCTGCGTCAGGCTCTGTGCTGACCCCCCCCCACCCCAGTTTTAATGCTCATTCTCTCTCTCTCTCAAAAATAAATAAGCATTAAAAAACTTTTAAGAAAAATTTTCTTAATGTTTATTTATTTTTGAGAGAGAGAGAGGGACAGAGTGTGAGCAGGGGAGGGGCAGAGAGACAGAGAGACACAGAATCCAAAGCAGGCACCAGGCCCTGAGCTGTCAGCACAGGGCCCGACGTGGGGCAAGAACTCGCGAATGGTGAGATCATGACCTAAGCTGAAGTCAGACGCTTAACCAATTGAGCCACCCAAGCGCCCCTCTTCTACTCCATTAATGGTTTATCCAAGAAGCACTTTCTTAATTAATCATTTTATCCAAATCCTTGCTTCAGGGTCTACCTCTGGAAGAATTCAACCTAAGACAAACCATATGAAACTACTGCAAAGCAATAAACACAAGCAGGACTTAAAGTTTATGAACAATTAGAGAGGGGAAGCACATTAGAATCAAGCTGATTTACTGCTGTTCTAACTGTCAGGTAGAATAAGTACAATTTGTTATCCACGATGTCCTGATTCATCAACACATGCTAAAAGAAAAGGATCAACTTATCAAAAAACAAGAGAAGAAACCCAGGTAATAGAAAAAAGGAGCTACCCGGTGAATTTGATTTTGGAATGTAATCAAACAAGGACTAAAACATCTATGATTTATATCCAGGAGAAGAAAAGATGAAGAATTTCACCAAAGAGCAAGAATCTACATATATTTTTATTAAGTTTTTTATTTTAATTCCAATACAGTTAACATCCAGTGTTATATTAATACAGTGATTCAACAATTCTATACATTCCTCGGTGTTCATCCTGGTGAGTGTACCCTTATCCCATCACCTATTTCACCCATCCCCCAACTCAATTCCCCTCTGGTAACCACCAGTTTGTTCTTCATAGTTAAGTATCTATTTTTTGGGTTGTCTCTTTTTCCCCCCTTTGTTTGTTTGCTTGTTTCTTAAATTCCACATGAGTAATATCATATGCTATTTGTCTTCTCTGACTTAATTTGTTTAGCATTATACTCTCTAGCTCCATCCATATTGTTGCAAATAGCGAGACTTCATTCTTTTTTATGGCTGAATAATATTCCATTGTGTATATATATCACATCTTCTTTATCTATCTTTCAGTGGACACTTGGGCAGCTTCCATAATTTGGGTATTATAAATAATGTTGCAATAAACATAGGGGTGCATATATCCTTTTGAATTAGTGTTCTTGTATTCTTTGGGTAAATATTCAGTGGTATGATTACTGGATCATAAGGTAGTTCTGCTTTTCATTTTTTGAGGAACACTTTTCCACAGTGTTTTCCACAGTGGCTGAACCAGTTTGCATTCTCAACAGTGCACAAAAGTTCCTTTCCTCCACATCCTCACCAACACCTGTTGTTTCCTAAGAACCTGCATATATTTTTTAAAGCCAATTAGAAATTCTATAACAGAAAGTGATTATACCTGAATTTAGTAATTCAATTGATGGGTTTGATATCAGATTAAACAAAACAGAGGAGATGATTAATCAATTAAAGAACATTTCAGTGTATTAAATTAAAGCACAGAGAGTAAAAAAGAACACAAGAAAGAGTATAAGAGATTTAAAGAACATGATAGAAAGGTTTAATATCCATGTAATTGGTGTCAAAGAAGCAGAGGAGAGAAAAAAATGAAGAGAAGCAATACGTGAAGAAATAGTAGACAAAATTTCCCAAATTTCATCCCTGATGAAAGTTATTAAACCACACATTCAAGGTGCTCTATGAATCTCAAATGAGATACAGAGAAAACCACATCTAGGTATATGATAGTCAAACTGAAGAAAAACAAATATAAAGGGGAAAATCTTAGAAAGATTAAAAGGGGCAACAATAAGTTTGAAAGGTAACTTTTCAAAAAAAATTATGGAAGTCAGAAGACAATGAAGTAACATTTTTAAAGTGCTGAAAGAAACAACAGACTTCTATATCAGCAAAAACGAAGGCAAAATAAAGATGTTTTCAACTCAAATGGACTAAAAACCTAAATTCAAGATCCAAAACTATAAAACTCCTAGGGGAAAAAAAACTATAATACTCCTAAGGAAAAAAAAATACAAAAAATGATTTGTGACACTGGATTTGACCTGATTTCTTGTTTACAACACAAAGGGCACAACATCAAAAGCAAAACCAGAAAAACTGGACTAAGTCAAACTTAAAAACTTCTGTGCATCAAAGGATGCAATCAGTAGAGTGAAAAGGCGCCTATAGAATGGGAGAAAATATTTGCCAATTGTATATCGATAAGGGGTTAATACCTAGAATATGTAAAGAATTCCTACAACTCAACAAAAACAAAAAATAACCCAATTCAAAAGTGGGCAAAGAACTTGAATACTTCTAATAGTTCTTTCTAACAGTTTGTCTTCTCCAAAGATAATGTTCAAATTACCAAACACGCATATGAAGAGGTGTTCAGTATCACTAATCATTAGAGAAATGCAAACTAAAACTAATGAGACAATCCCACAGCCATTAGAATGGTTATTACCAAAACAAAACAAAACAAAACAACACAGAAAATAAGTACTGTCAAGTATGAGGAGAAGTTGGAACCCTTGTGTGCTGTTGGTAGGAATGTAAAATTGTGTAGTCATTATGGAAAACAGTATGACAGTTCCTCAAAAAATTAAAAATAGAATCACCATATGACCCAGCAACCCCACTTTTTGATATATACCCAAAAGAACTGAAAGCAAAATCTCGAAAAGATATTTTGTTTTGGTTAAAGAATGGATATGTTTAATACATTTTGTTTTTGTTTAATGAATATAATTTATTGTCAAATTGGCTTACATACAACACCCAGGGCTCATCCCAACAAGTGCCCTCCTCAATGCCCATCACTCATTTTCCCCTCTCCCCCACTTCCCCATCCACTCTCAGTTTGTTCTCTATATTTAAGAGTCTCAAAGAGACATTTTTACACATGTTCACAGCAGCATTTGACACAGTAGCTGTGGAAGTAACCCAAATGTCCACAAATGGATGGATATATAAACAAAATGTGATATATACACATGGTATATTATTCAGTCTTAAAAAGGAAATTCTGCCTCAAGCTACATGGGACATTATTCTTTCTTTTTTAAGGTTTTATTTATTTTTGAGAGAGAGAGAGAGACAGACAGGGCATGAGCGGGGGAGGGGCAGAGCAGGCTCCAGGCTCTGAGCTGTCAGCAGAGCCTGATGTGGAGCTCAAACTCACAAACCATGAGATCATGACCTGAGTCTAAGTCAGACAGACGCTCAACCGACTGAGCCACCCAGGTGCCCCAACATGGGACATTATTCTAAGTGAAATAAGCCAGTCACAAAAAGGACAAATACTGTACGAAGGATGGGGGTGGGGGGAAATGGGGAGTTGTTTAATGGGCATACAGTTTCAGTTCTGGAGATCTATTACATAACAACGTGAACATACTTAACACTATTGAACTGTGTACTTGAATACAGTAGAAATGGGAAATTTAATGTTGTGTGTTCTTTACCAGAATTAAAAGAAAATTTTTTTAAGCTGTGCATTTTGTTTTATTTTAATGTTTATTTATTTATTTTGAGAGAGAGAGTAAGCAGGGGAGGAGCAGAGAGAGAAGGGGAGAGAGAATCCCAAGCAGGCTCCATGCTGTCAGCACACAGCCTGATGTAGGGCTTGGACTCATGACCTGTAAGATCATGACCTGAGCTGAAATCAAGAGTCAGATGTTTAACTGACTGAGCCACCCAAGTGCCCCCCAGAAGAATTTTTAATGTTTTCAAAAAAACAAAATCTGAAGGAATACATCATATGCAGATTGATTTTTAAGAAACACTGAAGAGAATTCTTCAGGCTGAAAGAAAAATCTCAGATGAAAGAACAAAATTGCTAACAGATAAAGATGTAAAACATATTGCTAAATTTAAACAGACTACAGGGGCACCTGGGTGTCTCAGTCAGTTAAGCATCACACTCTTGATTTCAGCTCAGCCATGATCTCACAGTTCATGGGATCAAGACCTGCTTCGGGCTCTGCACTGACAGCAAGAGCCAGCTTGGGAATCTCCCTCTCTCTCTTTGCCCTCCCCCCCCACCACTCACGTGAGCACGCACGCACGCTCTCAATCTCTCTCGAAACATAAATATACTTTAACTATGTTAAGGTTCATGATACAAGTAACTATAAATAAGTTTTGATTGTTTAAAACAATAAAATCTTGTGGAGCTTAAAATGTATGAAGATGTAAAATAAATGATAACAGTACAAAAAGCTGGAAGTGGTAAATGAAGCTTGACTGTGATAAGATTCTTGTATTCTTCAAAGTACTAACTTAAGTAGAGTATAAGTCAAGGATGTATATTGTAATTTCTAGTGTGACACTAAGAGAATTATAAAAAGTCATGAATGAAAAGAGAATAGAGGAGAAAAATGGATTAACATAAATATTTCGTTAATATAAAGGAAGGCAAGAAAGCAGGAATAGAGGAACAAAAAAACAGAGACCAACAGAAAACTAATAGCCAGACAAGCAATATTAAACCCAATTATAATAGTAACTATGTTATATGTAAAAGGACTGCATAGGCCAATTTAAAGACACGTTTCAGACTGGATAAAAATATGCCATATGCTATGTACATGTTGCTCAGTTTATAGAACATATAAACGCTGAAAGTAAAAGTATGAAAAAGGATAAGCATGAAAACATTAGCTAGAGTAAAGCTGGTATAGTAGTATATTAATAACTGACAAGTAGAGTTTCTTTAAAATCATGAAAGTGACTTTAATTGTTTTCAAATCAAATAAAAATATATAAAAGGGGCACCTGGTCGGCTCAGTAGGTGGAGACTGTAACTCTTGATCCCAGGGTTGTGGTTGCAAGCCCCATGTTGGGAGTAAAGATTACTTAAAAATAGTATCTTAAAAAAAAAAAAAATATATATATATATATATACACATATATATATGAAATAGTTTATAGTTTAAAAATAAGATTTATAAACTATTCATTGAAAGGTTTTTAAAAAGCTAAGCCTCTCTGTTTCTGAGGATCCATGAACAAATATAATTGAGTATATCTAAGATGTTATATTAGGCAACATACAATAAGCTTTTATCTACAGAACTAGGTATACTCTTTCTTCTTCACTCTTACAGCATGTCTTTCTATGATGACAAAATTGATTTCTGATCATGTTATGGATCAGCCAGATAAGAAAAAAAAAGTACACATTTTTTCCTCTTTTTTATTTTGAGACATAACAAGCAGATTTTTTTTTAATTTTTTAAACATTTATTTAGTTTTGAGAGAGACAGAGTGCAAGCAGGGTAAGGGAAGAGAGAGAGGGAGACACAGAATCCAAAGCAGGCTCCAGGCTCTGAGCTGTCAGCACAGAGTCCAATGTGGGGCTCGAACTCATGAACCATGAGATCATGACCTGAGCCGAGGTCGAACGCTTAACCGACTGAGCCACCCAGGTGCCCTAACAAGTAGATTATTTTTTTTAAGTTTATTTATTTATTCTGAGAGAGAGAAAAAAAGAGCATGTGTGGGGGAGGGGCAGAGAGAGAGAGAGACAGAGAGAGAGAGAGAGAGAGAGAATGAATGACAAGCAGGCTCCACATTGTCAGCACGGACCCTGATGCAGGGCTCAAACCCACAAACCTCAAGATCATGACCCGAGTCAAAGTCAGATGCTTAACCAACTGAGCCACCTAGGTGCCCTCATAACAAGTAGATTTTAAGCCAAAAAATACTAATGGAGATAAAGAAGGATGCTAGTAATGATAAAAGTGTCAAATAAATGAATACATAACAGAACTAACATATTCATCATAGAAATCTTTCACTATATCAATGTTTTATACATATTTTCTCCAAATTTTTGGCTCTTTCCACTTCCTCAACAGACTTTTTATTTTTAAGCTTATTTATCTTTGAGAGAGAGAGAGCACAAGCAGGGGAGGGGCAGAAAGACAGAGAGGGAGACACAGAATCCGAAGCAGGCTCCAGGCTCTGAGCTGTCAGCACAGAGCCTGACACAGGACCCAAATTCACAAACTGTGAGATCATGATCTAAGCCAAAGTTTGCTTAACCGACTGAGCCACCCAGGCACCCCAAGAATGTGACTCATAGCTCAGGTCTTGAACTCAGGGTCATGAGTTCAAGCCCCGTGTTGGACTCTACACTGGGTGTGAAGCCTACCTAAAAAAAAAAGAAAGAAAGAAAATGGTCGAAATGGTAAAATGTTATGTATATTTTACCACAATAAAAAAAAAAAGATGTTCAAATGCCCAATAGGGACATGAAAAGATGCTTAACATCAATAGTCATTAGAGAAATGCAAATCAAAGCCACAATGAGATACATTTCACACCATTAGGATGACTGATTATCAAAAACAAACAAATAAACAGAAAATAACAAGTATTGGACACAGAAACTGAAATCTTCCAGCACTGCTGGTGACAATGGAAAATGGTGAAGCCACTGTAAAAAAAAAAAAAAAGCTGGGGGTGGGAGGCCGCTTGGGGGTGGGGGGCTGTCAGTTGAGATTCAGAGTCTCGGCTCAGGTCATGATCTCATGGTTCCTGGGATTGAGCCCCACATCAGGCTCTGTGCTGACAGTGCAAAGCCCTTTTTGGATCCTCTGTTCCCCACTCTCTGCCCCTCCCCCAGTGTGTGCACGCATGCGTGTGCAATCTCTCTCTCTCTCTCTCTCTCAAAAATGAATAAACATTAAAAAAATAAAAGGGTAAATTTTATCTTATGTTTATTTTACCACAATTTTTTTTTAAGATTTTATTTTAAGTAATCTCTATACCCAACATGGGGCTTAACCTCACAACTCTGAGATCAAGAGTCACATGCTCCACTGACTGATGCAGCCAGGCACCTCTATTTTACAACGTTTTTTTTTTTTTTTTAAAGAAAGAAAAGTTTTGAAGGTATGCTACCTGGGGCTCCTGCGTGACTCAGTTAAGTGTCTGACTTCAGCTCAGGTCATGATCTCCTGGTCTGTGGGTTCAAGCCCCACGCCAGGCTCTGTGCTGACAGCTCAGAGCCTGGAGCCTGCTTTGGATTCTGTGTCTCCCTCTCTCTCTGCCCCTCCCCGCTCTCTCTGCCCCTCCCCTTTTGTGTAAAATAGGGGCATAACATCATATCTGCTTACGTTTTCATAAACAAATACTATAACAGTAAACATATTAAAATGTTTACCTGTAAGACAACGGTAATTAGGTAGATAAGGACAGATGTGAAACTTCTCTGTGTACACTTTTCATACCATTTGTATTTTTTTTTAATTTTTTTTTTTGACGTTTATTTATTTTTGAGACAGAGAGAGACAGACATGAACGGGGGAGGGGCAGAGAGAGAGGGAGACACAGAATCGGAAGCAGGCTCCAGGCTCCGAGCGATCAGCCCAGAGCCCGACGCGGGGCTCAAACTCGCGGACCACAAGATCGTGACCTGAGCCGAAGTCGGACGCTTAACCGACTGAGCCACCCAGGCGCCCCATACCATTTGTATTTAAATCATGTAATATACTACCTATTCAAAAATGAATAGATTTTTTCAAATAACTAAATACCATTCACTCAGATATGGCTTTTCCCTGACTAAAGCAGTCACATACTTTTTAAACCATTCTTACATAATTAAAGGTTAGTTACTTTAAATCATAAATACAGTCTCAATTCCATTTTAAACAGAAATGTTTGATCCCATAAAATAACAAAAGCTTCAAAGTTAATTTAATGCTAGCTCTTGTCCTGTCCTCCAGATGGGCTCTGCGGTGGGTTAACTCCTGTCAGTGGCAGAGGGGAGCAGGGCCCTCTTTCCCCTCTCCAAGCTTCTACTGTTCCTTACTGCGATTTTACTACTCTACCTTTCTGACCCACTGCCCTCCACCCAGAGGAGGAAAGACATGTTCTTACTTTTACAGGTAAGTTCATAGGACGGTTGCATGTTTTCTCTGCTTGCAGATATTTAAAGCCAACTTTCTCTTCCAGGGCTCTTCATGGGTTTGTAGGAGATGCCCCCTACAAATCACTGTTGATCTCTCGGCTGCCGTTCCCTCGACCTGAAAGGATACGCTCTATACTCCCAAACACTAGGAATTCCATGGGACTCCTCCAGCTTCTCCTTGTTTACGTGGCCTTTGAGCCAGATTATGCGATGACCCCAAGAAGGCTCTCTTTCACATCTGGTTCATGGGAAACACTCATGCACTGATTGCCTAACAAACTCTGGAAGAACAGGCTGATTCCAATTTACTAGATACTCTCCCCTGCTCTACTTCCAAGCAGCAAGCCAGCTCTTCTCTTGATCTCCAGATTTCCCGAAAAGGAGTCAGACATCAGCAAACGGTGACCTGATAAATTCAAAGGACGTACTTTAGGCTTTGCAAGCTGAAGCCTCTCTCTTTTGACTCGAGGTGAGGAGGAAATCACATATCTACTTCTCTTTGGGAGGGGAGCAAGGTTCAAACCCAACAACAGCTGTCTCCAAAGGAATCCTTTAAAAAAATTCCTCTCCCTTATAGTGGAGAAATTGCAACACCTTGGACAAAGTATCAAAATTAGTATAGTCAATAACAGGCAGATAGATATTATGCACCCCAAGATGCGATGCTCTGAGAAAAATACATCATTTATGTACCATTTTGACCGGTGTCATAAACTGAATATAATCATGAGAAAATAGCAAACAAAGTAAAAATAAGAATTGTTCCTTTAAAAATTTTTTTTTCAGTATTCTACAAAACTGCCATTGTTCTAAAAGACAAAGAAAGGCTCCATAACTGTTCCAGATGAAAGAGACTACAGAGAACAGCCGAATGTAGCAGGTACACTGCAACACCTAGAGGAGGAAAACAAAAGCTGGAAGGACGCCATTCAGCTGACCGACTGGAATGTAAACTTAAGTTCTTCAAAGGAACTGTTTCACGGTTAACAGTTCCCGCAGCGGATAACTGTACTGTGGTTACATAACACAATGTCCTTTTTCTTAGGAAACATACAATAAAGTATCTGGAGACAAGTGTAACATATGCGGCTTATTCTTAAATAATTTAGAAAAAAATAAAGAGAGAAAGAAGGATAAAACTCCAACAAAAAAAGCAAGTAAGATAAAATGTTAACAGTAAGTGAAGCTGTATGGAAGCTAAACAGGTACTTTTTGCCCCATTCTTGAAACTTTTTTGTGACTTTGAAATTATTTCCAAGTAAATACTAGGCTTTTTATATTAAAATCTTCTCTAAGGGATGCCTGGTTAAGTCTGTGGAGCGTGTGACTCTGGTCTCTGGGTTGTAAGTTTGAGACAGCCCCACGTTGGGTGTACAGATTACTTCAAAATGAAGTGTTGGGGCGCCTGGGTGGCCCAGTCGGTTAGGCATAAGACTTCGGCTCTGGTCATGATCTCATATTCATGAGTTCAATCCTGACATCGGGCTCTCTGCTGTCAGCACAAGAGCTCACTTGGGATCCTCTGTCCCCCTCTCTT
This sequence comes from Panthera tigris, assembly GCF_018350195.1. Lineage (NCBI taxonomy): Eukaryota > Metazoa > Chordata > Mammalia > Carnivora > Felidae > Panthera > Panthera tigris. The sequence continues at coordinate 70,520,544 of NC_056660.1, read as the reverse complement.
TCTGCCCTTCCCTTGTTTGCAAGCTTTGTCTCTCTCTAAATAAATAAACTTAAAATAAATAATAAAGTATTAAAAATATATATAAATAAATAAGTAAATAAATACATAAATAAATGAATAATAATCTGCTGTCTTTTAAATCTCCAAGAACATGACTCATTTATATCCTTGCTAAAGATAAAGGGACCAAGGGGCAGCTGGGTGGCTCAGTCGGTTAAGTTTCAGACTCTTGATTTTGGCTCAGGTCATGATCTCACTGTTTGTGGGATTGAGCCTCAAGTCAGGCTCCTCACTGACAGCACAGAACCTACTTGGGATTCTCTCTCCCTCTCTCTCTCTCTCAAAATAAATAAAAATTAAAAACAGGGACCAAGAGACATATATCTGATTGTTTAACAAATACCTCTTCTTTTTAATTATTTTTATATGAAAATAGCACAAAGGGGCACCTGGGTGGCCCATTCAGTTAAGTGTGTGACTTCAACTCAGGTCATGATCTCACAGTTTGGGGTTTGAACCCCACATTCAGCTCTGCACTGGTAGTACAGAGGCTGCTTGGGATTCTTGCTCTCTCCCTGTCTCTCTGTCCCTTCCCTGCTCGCTTATAAATAAGTAAACATTAACTTATTAAAAAAAAAAAAAAAGAAAATAGCACACAAATGGGCAAGTGTACATTGTGAACACGCTGTCTGAAAAACAGTTACATGGACACCTGTGTACCTAGGATATAGCTGATAAAACAGAACACTATCAGTATCTTAGAAGCCTCTGCCCGCACGATCTCAATCATGCCCCCATGACTCCACCCTAGACAATCACCATCCTGACTTTTGTAATTTTTCAATCTTCTTCATGTCTTTTTCATATATGTATGTAGAACTTTACGATATATAATTTAAATGTGTCTTTCACATTTTAAACAAATAGAATGTGCTATGGTATGAATGTTTGTGTCCCCCCAAAATTCATTTGTTGAAACCTAACCACCAACATGATGGCATTAGGAGGAGGGCATATGGGAGGTGATTAGGTCATGAGGATAGAGCCTTCATGAATGGGATTAGTACTCTTATAAAAGAGGCCTCACAGAGCTCCCCAAACCCTTCTGCTGTGTGAGGATACAAGAAGTATGCAACCTGAAACAGAGCTTTCGCCTGATCATCCTGGCACCCTGATCTTGGACTTCCAGCCTCCAGAACTGTGAGCAATAAATTTCCACTGTTTTTAAGCCACCCAGTTTATGGGATTCTGTTACAGCAGCCTGAACGGACTGAGAATGATAGAATGTTTACTTTTTCTATGCCTTGTTTTTTTGTTGTTGTTTTTTGTTGTTTTTTTTGCTGAATACTACATTAAAAAAATTTTTTTTTAAGTTTATTCATTGAAGGGGGACAGGCAGAGAGAGAGAGGGAGAGAGAGAGAATCCCAGGCAGACTTTGTGCTGTCGGCACAGAGCCCAGTGCAGGGCTCAAATTCACGAACCATGAGATCATGACCTGAGCCAAAATCAAGAGCTGGTCACTTACCAACTAAGCCACCCAGGCACCCCTCAATACTACATTTTTTTTGATTCATTCATACTATGAATATAGCTAATGTTCATTAATTTTCATTGCCATAAAATAGGACAGTGTATGACTATAGTACTGCAATATATTTATCCAGCTACTATTGACAAACATTTGTGCGGCTCCTATGTTTTTGTCATTATTAAATACTGTTGCTGTTAGCATTTCTGCACTTGTATCTTGATAAATACATACATGAGCCTTCTCTAGGACACATTCCTAGGAACCGAACTCGTGGTACGCACCAGTGTTCAACTTTATTGCTAACTGGTACCGTCAACTACACAATGCCAAAATGTTTTTCAAGGTGATTGTTGCAATTTACATTTCCACCGGCTATGTATGAGAGAAACAGCTGCTCCACAACCCCATAACCTTTGGCAACATTTGGTACCATCCAACTTTAAAACCGTTCTGTTCTGGTAAATATGGATGGTATCTTATTATGGTTTAATTTGCATTTCCCTCGATACTACTGAACTTGATCTCTTTGCATGTATTTATGGGTTGTTTGTCTTTCTCTTTTATGAAATGCCTATTCATATCTTCTGCTTTTTTTTCTCTTGGGTTTTCCTTTTCATATTGATCTGTAAAACTTTTTCATACATTCTGAATGTTAATCCTTTTTCAATTAAATATGTTGCAATTATATTCTCTAGTGTGTAGTTTATATTCTCACTCTTTTTGATGTCTTTTTAAACAGAACTTTTTCATTTTGATGTAATCCAATTGATTAATCTTTCATTTTTGGCTTCGTATTTTTGTTGTTGTTGTTTTTAACAGAATCCTTTCTTATCCTGAGATGATAAAGACACTGTCCTTTTGTGTTTAATTTATTGGGGTTTTTGTTTTGTTTTGTTTTGTTTTAGAAAGAGAGTATATGCATGAGCAGGGGTGGGGCAGAGGGAGAGAGAGAATCTTAAGCAGACCCCACACCCAGCGCAGATCCCAACAGATGCAGGGCTGGGTTTCACAAGCATGAGATCATGACCTGAGCTGAAATCAAGACTTGGATGCTCACCTGACTGAGCCACCCAGGCACCCCAGATCAAGACAAAACTTTTATAAGACTACCTTTGGGGCGCCTGGATGGCTCAGTCAGTTGAACATCCAAGTCTTGATTTGGGCTCAGGTCATGATCCCAGGGTCTTGGGATCAAGTCCCACATTGGGCTCCATGCTAAACATCAAGCAGATATTCTCTCCCTCTCTCTCTCTCTCTCTCTCTCTCTCTCTCTCTCCTCCCCTCTGCCCCTCTCCCCAGCTCCTGTGTTCTCACATCTTAAAAATATATATATATATAATATATATATAGCCTTGGGCACCTGGCTGGCTCAGTCCCAGGACCATGTGACTCTTGATCTCCTTCATATTTAAATCTTTAATTTACAGAGAATTAGTTTTTGTTTATGGTTTGAGGTAGGGTACTGACTTTGTTTTGCTTCTAATTGGATTGTAGTTGGACCATTTTTTGAATAACCATCTTTCCCATCCACTGATCTGCAGTGTCTTTACTGTCCATATATGTCCATACATGTGGGGGGTCTGATTCTTCTGTTCCACCGGTCTATTTCTCTATTCCTGTGTCAGTTCGACACTCTCAATTACATACCTATAAAGTAAATTTTAAGATCTTATAGCAACCTTACCATTTTTCACTAGAAGTGTCTTGGATATTCTTGGAGCTTTGCTCTTTCATATCAATTATTCTATCAATTTAAGATTCAGCATCTTAAATTCAAAGAAAAATTCTGCGGGGGACATTGGAATTCCAATGACTCTTTGGGCAGAATTGGTATTCTTACCATACTGAGTCTTGCCCATGTACATAAAATGGCTCTGCATTTTCTTAGATCTCTTGAATAAACTTTTTGTTACATTTTTCTAAAGTACTTCATAATTTTTGGTACTGTAATAAATGGAATTTTTTTAAGATTTTATTTTTGTTTTTAAGTAATCTCTACACCCAACATGGTGCTCAAACTCACAACCCTGAGATTAAGAGTCACATCCTCCACCGACTGAGCCAGCCAGTGCCCCAAATGAATGGAATTTTTAAAAACTGTATTTCAGGGCGCCTAGGTGGCTCAGTTGGTTGAGCATCTGACACCGGCTCACGTCATGTCTCTCGGTTCGTAAGTTTGAGCCCCACATCAGGTTCTTTGCTGTCAGCATGTGGAGCCCACTTAGGACCTTCTGTCCCCTTTCTCTTTGCCCCACCCCCGTTACATGCACGCTTGTGCACTCACTCTCTTTCTCTCTCTCTCAAAAATAAATAAACATCAAAAAAAACTATATTTCTGTGGTGCCTGTGTGGCTAGTCAGTTAAGCACCTTACTTCAGCTCAGCTCATTATCTCACGGTTCATGAGTTTGAGCCCTGCGTTGGGCTCTGTGCTGACAACTCAGAGCCTGAGCCTGCTTCAGATTCTGTGTCTCCCTCTCTCTGCCCCTCCCCCACTCACTCTGTCTCTCTCTCTCAAGAATAAATAAACATTAAAAAAAATTTTTTTTAACTAAAAAAACCTACATGTCTAATGGGGCACCTGGCTGGCTCAGTCAGTGGAGCATGTGACTTGATCTCAGGGTTGTGAGTTTGACCCCCAGGTTGGGTGCAGAGATTACTTAAAAATAAAACCTTAAGGGGTACATGGGTGGCTCAGTCAGTAAGCGTCGGATCTCAGCCTAGGTCATGATCTCATAGTTCATGAGTTCAAGCCCCATGTCGGGCTCTGTGCTGACAGCTCAGAAACTGGAGCCTGCTTCAGATTCTGTGTCTCTGTGTCTCTCTGTCCTTCCTCCACTCATGCTCTGTCTCTCTTTCTCACTCAAAAATAAACAAACATTAAAAACTTTTTAATAAAAAAAGAAAGCCTTGAAAAAATTATATTTCTAACAGATTTTTCATGGTCATGCAACCTGACACAGGGCTCGGTCCCATGAACCTTGAGATCATGACCTGACCTGAGATCAAGAGTCAGATGCTTGACCGACTGAGCCACCCAGGTGCCCCTTAAGGTAAGTGAGTTTTTAATAGTGCTTGTGTATCCAACAAACTTGCTAAACATTCTTATTTATTGTAATAGTTCATCTGTTGATTATTTAACTTTTCTACATCAACAATCATATCAGCTATAAAAATGTCAGTTTTTTCTTTGCAAATTCATATCTTCTTTTTCTTTTCACATTACTTTGAGATTAACCCTCAAGAAACAATTTGAGTAGACATGATGGTTTGGGGCATCTCTGTACTCTTCCTGATATAAAATAAATGTTAACATTTCACAATTAAGTACAGTTGACCCTTGAACAACACCGGTTTGAAATATATGGGTCCATTTTTATGCGGATTTTTATTCCTAATCCAGCTTTCTTATAGTATAGCACTATAAATATATTCTTTCTTCCTTATGGTTTTCTTAATAACATTTTCTTTTCTCTAGTTTATTTATTATAAAAATACAGTATATAATACATGTAATACACAGAATATGTGTCAATCGACTATATTATTGGTAAGGCTCCTGGTCAGCAATAAGCTATTAGTAGTTAAGTTTTTAAGGAGTCAAAAGTTATATGCAGGATTTCAACTGTGTGGTGAAAACCCCCATGTTGTTCAAGGGTTAATGGTATATTTGCCATGAATTTTTTGGAGGTGGGCTTATCAGGTTATGGGAGTTCGTTTATATTCCTAGCTTGTTTAGAGTGTTCTCATTTTATTTTTATGCATTTATTAAGATGATCCTATGGTCATTATATATATATATATATATACAAACTATATATAAACTGGAATAAAATCAATTTTCAAACATTAAGCTAACTTGCAATTCTGGAATGAATCCAATTCGGTCATGATGTATTTCATCATTTTTATTCATCAATAGATTCAGTGTGCTTAGATTTACTTAGGATTTATGAATGAGATAGGCCTATAATTTATTTTCTTGTACTATCCTTATTAACTTTGGTGTTGCTGTATATTAATTTTTTCATAGAGAATAATTAGAATTTCAAAGATAAAGAAATGGCACTGACAGTGACAACAGATGATACCCTAGATATTAGAATAATTACTCTGACCATCTTCCTATTCCCCCTTTCATTTTTTTTTTTTACTTTAAGATTTTATTTTTAAGTAATCTCTACACCACTGCGGGTCTTGAATTCACAACTCTGAGATCAAGAGTCACATGCTCCACCGACTGAGCCAGTCAAGTGCCCCAAGATTTTATTTTTTTAAGTAATCTCTACGCTCAACATGGGGCTCAAACTCACAACCCCAAAATCAAGTCACATGCTCTGCCAATGGAGCCAGCTGGTGCCCCTATCCCCCCTTCCTTATTTCCTCTTCCCATTTATAGAGAATAGTATAAAAGAATCATTACATAAACTATGTCATCTACTTCTTCAATTTTGTGTATTTTGTAGAAATTGAGCAAATACAGAAAAATATGTAAATAATGATCAAAGGATTTAGATTAACTTTTAATTCTTAATTTTTTTTAATTTTCTTAAATTAGTTTTCTTTATTTTTGAGAGGCAGAGAGAGACAGAGCGTGTTGAGGGGAGGAGCAGAGAGAGAGGGAAATACAGAATAGAAAGCAGGCTCCAGGCTCTGAGCTGTCAGCACATAGCCCGATGCGGGGCCCAAACTCACGAACCGTGAGATCATGACCTGAGCCGAAGTCAGATGCTCAACCGCCTGAGCCACCCAGGTGCCCCTTAATTCTTACTTTCTAATCCAACTAGTCGCCTGGAACACTTGCCTAATAAGAGGAAGTAGAAATTATACTTGGGAAGTAAATCATGTTCTATAATTTTCCACTGAATTCTTTAGGATTATTTCTTAATACCATGTCATGCCAACAGTTGCTATGTTATTCTAGTTGGAAAGCAGGTTGTAAAAAAGCATGAAAAAGAATTTTAAGAAATAATAGTGAAAAAAATAAAATAAAAGCACAGACTTAGGTACTTTGCTGCTTTCTCCAAAAATGTAACTACAGCTGCTGGATGCATTCATGTGCTCACTCCATGGCACAGGAAAGAGAAGTCAGACTTGGGTGATTCCCTATTTGTTAAGTGCAAACAAAACTGTTGACTCAGCTCTTAATAGGGAAAGGCAATGTCCTTGTCCCAGGAGTTCAAAACCTAAAACAAACAAATGCTGTACAAGCTATCCAATGACAACTTGAATGAAAATAAGGCACTTATGTTCTAACCTTTTAAGAATAGGAACCCAAAATAAATGTATAAAAACTTTACCTCTTACTACTTTATCTTGAAACTTTGGGACATTATTTTCTGAGATTGCTATTTTAAAAGGTATGGAAACAATGCTAAATCTCTCAGAGTTAAAAATATACAGAGTAGTTATGTAGGCATTGGTTCCCATCCTCTGGATCCTTCCATATGTCACATGGCTACGTGATATTCCCAAGTCATGGATTTTGCCGTTTGATCTCTGATGCAGCTTGAAGATATTTCAGGGCTCCAGAAGCTAGGCAGTTCTCTGAACACACTAAGTATACATATGAAGCAGCTCAAATGTACAAGTGCTTCCATCAACAATCACTTCAAAGGTCATTAATAACTTACAGGTGTGAGAGTGGAAATGCCCTCTGCACTCCCCTGACCCTTCTTGAACTCTGGTTACTCTTTCTGGGCCATTTTTGTAACAGTGAATTCTTAACTTAATATTTCTCTTTCTCTATTTTTCTTTCCTGGTACTGGGGCTTTTAAGATGACATTACAAAATCTTCTAGGAAACAAAAAAACAGACAAAAATGCTTCAATGTGTCAATTCTAGAGTTTTCATCTTTTTGTCCTTATGTTATTAATTTATTAAGAGTAGAGAAAAGCAGGGCACCTGGCTGGCCCAGTTAATGGAACATGTGACTCTCGCTGTTGGGGTTGTGGGTTCAGGCCCCACACTGGGTGCAGAGATTACTTATAAATAAAATCTTTTTTAAAAAAAAAGTAGAGAAAAGGAATTTAAATCTTTCTTGAAAATATACCTATAAAAAGAAAAGGAAAAGGAAAGACACCACAGGTGGGAAGTAAAAATCTGCCTGCTTTTGAAATATGGTAAAATTATGATGGACTCTAACATCTGCTTGGTTTCTACCACCACTGAAGATAGGCTCTAAAATTTTACTAGTGTCTCCGAAATGAACTGTGTGTGAGAAAGAAGCTTAATTCTACATCTAGGTCAGTCAAGGTTTCTCAACAGAACTACTGACATTTTGGGCCAAATAATTCTTTGCTATGGGGGCTTTCCTGTACAATGTAAGATACAGAAAGCATCTCTGGCCTCTACTCACTAGATGCTAGTAGCGTGCACCTCCTCTCAGTTGTGACAACCAAAAATGTCTCTAGACATCCCCAAATGTTCCCTGTGGGGCAAAATTACCCCCCGTTGAGAGCCACTATTCTAAATGGAAGTGTCTTCTGATCTTGAGCCTATAAAAATGAATCAACCCTACATCAGGGCAAGCCAAATAAGACAATTAAATGTATGTTTATTCTTTGGGTGAAGGCATATTTCCACAGTGGGATCTCTCCATAGATTACTTTTAACTACAAAGGAGAAAAGGTACCTTTATGAGACAGAGAACTGACAATCACCACCTTAACCAAGTGACCAAATGCAGCATCACTAATAACGGAACAAAATGACATTATGTACTTAACCTGAGTCTAATCAAACCTCCAGATTTATAGCAAGTTTATACAAATGAGAAGTGATGGGATGCCTGAGTGCCTCAGTCAGTTGGGCGACCGACTCTTGATTTTGGCTCAGGTCATGTTCTCGCAGTGAGGTTGAGCCCTACATGGGGCTCCACACTGAGCATGGAGACTACTTATAATTCTCTCTCCCTCCCTCTCTGCCCCTCCCCTCCTCAAAATAAATAAATAAACATAAAAAAAAAGAAGTGATACAACGGGTTAAATGATGTCATGAGGAAACAAACACAGAATGTTAGACATACTAAATGAAAAGTAGTCTGGACCTTTCAAAAATATTTACTATTAATGTTATGAAAAGAAAATGAAAAGTGAGGAACTATTCTAGACCAAAAAAGCCTAAAGAGATAACAATGTAGAAACTTTGTATCTTTTTTTTTAATTTATTTTTTAACGTTTATTTATTTTTCAGACAGAGAGAGACACAGCATGAACGGGGGAGGGGCAGAGAGAGAGGGAAACACAGAATCTGAAGCAGGCTCCAGACTCTGAGCCATCAGCGTAGAGCCCGACGCAGGGCTCGAACCCGCGGACCGCGAGATCGTGACCTGAGCCGAAGTCGGACGCTTAACCGACTGAGCCACCCAGGCGCCCCAAAACTTTGTATCTTTATTAAGCTATAAAGAGCATTTGTTGAAACAACTGGATAAATCTGAATATGAACTGGATATTAGACGTTAACTAAGTTGTGATAATGGTAGTACATTTATAACAGAGTATGTCCTTACTCTTAGCAGGCGCATGCTGGGGCGAAAGTTCATGATGTCAAATTACTCATGTAAATATGTTTGAAAAGTCTCAAAACAGGGGCACCTGGTTGGCTCAGCCAGTAGAGAATGCAACTCCTGATCTCAGTATTGTGAGTTTGAGCCCCACACTTGGTGTAGAGATTACTTAAGAGAGAAGGAAGGAAGGGAGGGATAGAGAAAGGAATGGAGAGAGAGAGAAAGAAAAAGAAAGAAAGAAAAGAAGGAAGGAAGGAAGGTCTCAAAACAAAAAATTAGGAAAAAACAAAAGATAAAAATGTTTAATTGATAGGGCGCCTGGGTGGCTCAGTCAGTTAAGTGTCCGACTTCGGTTCAGGTCATGATCTCCTGGTCCGTGGGTTCAAGCCCCATGTCATTATCCAGCATTTATGCAACACAAGCAAAACATATTTTACCCTTTAAAAAAAGGTAGCATAATAGATACTGTCTTCAGCTGTTTGCCTTTTTCACTTTTCAATACATCTGAGATCTCTCTATATCGGGGCATTTAGATTGTCCTCATTCTCTTTTATAGTTACATTCTATTATTGACTTAGTGGGTGTACCATTGTTTATTTAACCAGACCCCTATCACAGGACATGTTGTTTCCAATCTTTGGCTATTAGAAGCAATGATATCCTCATATATGTAGATGTATCTGCGAGATGGATTTCTACAAGTGGAAATATTTTGTCAAAGGGTGTGGCAGACAGAAAAAGGGCCTCTAAAGGTGTGGACATCCTAATCCCAGGATCCTGTGAACATGTTACCTTACATAAAAAAGAAACTCTACAAATATGATTAAGTTATGGACCTCCTTACTTCTACCCCAAATTGTCTGGGTGGGCTTGATGTAATCATGAAGGTCCACATAGAGTAAGGCAGGTCTGAGAGGAAAGATGCTATACTACTGCCTTTGAAGACAGAGAAGGGGCCATGAACCAAGGAATATACATGGTCTCTAGAAACTAAAAAGGACAAAGAAATACTCTCCTAGAATCTCCAGAAGGAATGCAGCCCTATAGAGCTATCTCAGATTTCTGACCTCTAGGACTACAATAAATGTGTCAGTTAAGTGACTAAGTTCATACTAATGTGTTACAGCAACAACAGGAAACTAGCACAAGAGTAAACCAAATGTAAACCTTCTACATATTAACAAGTTTGCCTCCATAAAGTTTGTACCTTTTTGTACTTCTACCAGCAACACGCCTATTTCCTCACCATCTCTCTAACAAAGTGTGTTAACAAACTTTTGAAGTTCTGCCCATTTCATAGGTGAAAAATGATTTATCTCAGTATGGCTTTAATTTGTGTGTGAAACTGAACATCTTTTCACATATTTAAAAGATTTCTTTTTCTGAACTATCTGTTAAAATATTTTCTACATTTTTCTACTGGGTTGTTGCTCTGGTCTTGATTTATTTCTAAAACGCTTTATATTTTAGGGATCTTCTTGCTTTGCAAATATGAATTGCAAATATTTTTCCCACTTAGTCATATGTCTTTTCACATTGCTTGTTGTATTTATTGCTACACGTAAGTTTTTATTATTTGTACTTATTTTTTAATTTTTTTTTTGTACTTTTTTTTTTTAATGTTTACATTTATTTTTGAGAGAGAGAAAGACACAGCATGAGCGGAGGAGGGGCAGAGAGAGAGGGAGACACAGAATCTGAAGCAGGCTCCAGGCTCCGAGCTGTCAGCACAGAGCCTGATGCGGGGCCCTTGAACTAGTCAACAGGGAGATCATGACCTGAGCCAAAGTCAGAAGCTTAGCCGACTGAGCCACCCAGGTGCCCCTGTACATATTTTTAATTGATGTTTAAAGTTGTACTCATCTATATTTTTCATAGCCAAAACATTTTATTGTGGCCTGTTCTGGTATATTAACAACTCAATAAGATTGCCCCCTAATCTCAAGGGCCAAGTATAGTTGACTTGCTTTCCTTTTCTCTGCATTGATAATGCAAATGGAAGAACATTCCAGTGTGAGATGAGAAATACACAGAAGATGGTAAAAGAAAACTCCAAGTAACCTAACACAACTTTTAGCAATGCAACTACTGCTTTATTTAAATTCGGTAAAATAAAAAATCCACAAATTTGCTAAGAGAATTCTAAAGTTTTACTATAAGAGTATGTTTTTTACACAAATACATTCTTTTGAAATTTATTTTTGAGAACTCATTTGTTTATCTACAGCAAGACATTCTACCAGCAGCATTATTTACGATAGCAAATGATGGAAGCAGCCCAAGTGTTCTATCGATAAACGAATGGATAAAGAAGATGTGGTATATCGGGGAGCCTGGGTGGCTCAATTGGTTAAGTGTTTGACTTCGGCTCAAGTCAGGATCTCACCGTTCATGAGTTTGAGCCTCGAGTCAGGCTCTGTGATGACAGCTCAGACCCTGGAGTCTGTTTCAGATTCTGTGTCTCCCTCTTTCTCTGCCCCCTTCCTTCAAAAAGAAACATTAAAATTTTTTTAAGATGTGGTTTATTTATACAACAGAATATTATTCAGCCATAAAAAGAATAAAATCCTGCCATTTGCAACAACATGGATGGAGCTAGAGAGTATGTAATACTAAGTAAAAAAAAGTCAGTCAGAGAAAGACAAATACCCTATGATTTCACTCATATGCAAAATTTAAAAAACAAATGAGCAAAGGAGAAAGAGAGACAAGCCAAGAAGCATACTCTTAACTACAAAGAACAAACTGATGGTTACCAGAGGGGAGGAAGGTAGGTGGATGGGTGGAATAAGTGACAGGGATTAAGGAGTGCACTTCTTGTGATGAGCACTGGGTGATGTACGGAAGTGCTGAACCGCTATATTCTACACCTGAAACTAATACAACACTGTGTATGTTAACTATACTGGACTTAAAAGAAAAGAAGAGAAGAGAAGAGAAGAGAAGAGAAGAGAAGAGAAGAGAAGAGAAGAGAAAAATAAAGACATTCTTTTTCTTAATTAAAATAAACTAAGACCATTTTGGATCACAAAGAAGAAATATTTACAGGGGTACCTGGCTGTCCCAGTTGTTAGAGCATGTGACTGTTAGTCTTTGGATTAAGTTCGATTGCTGAAAAATAAAATCTTAGGTGCACCTGGGTGGATCAGTGGGTTGAACGTCTGACTCTTGATTTCAAGTCAGGTCATGATCCCAGGGTCTTGGGATCAAGCCCCACGTTGGCCTCTACACTCAGCTTAAGAGTCTCTTCTCTCTCTCCTTCTGCCCCACTCCCCAGCGTATGCACTCTCTCTCTCTCTCTCTCACTAAAATAAAAAAATAAAAATAAATAAATAAAATAAAATATTTTTTGAAAAATCTTTAAAAAAAGAGAAACATTTAACTGAGTTGCTACTCATTAGGATAGAAATTTAAGCAACTCAAAAAATGGAAGTTGTAGAACTCAGAAAATTTCACTAAAATGCGACATCACAAAAACTATTTTAAGTTTATGTTTTTTAATGTTTATTTATTTTGAGGGAGAAAGAGCATGTGTGAGAGGGGTGGAGAGAGGGCAGAGAGAGAGGCAGCGAGAGAATCCCAAGCAGGCTCCCCAGTGTCAGCACAGAGCCTGATGCAGGGCTCAAACTCACAAACTGAGATCATGACCTCAGCCAAAACCAAGAGTCAGACACTTAACTGACTGAGACACCCAGGTCCCCCCTCTTTTTTTAAAGACACATTTACTTATTGTCATGATCAGACTATTACATTTAGCAATCAACAGCATGAGTGCAAACAAAAACAAAAACACCTACATTAAAACCCTTTGTTGGAATGTTTTACACTTTCCACAGAACAGAAACTGCAATAACCTGTTATACAGTTACTCACAAATAACAGTCCTCAAGGTTTTTGCCCATACACATTGAGTCTTGTCTAAAATATGTCTTCTTTGTAGCTGCTAGACCCTGCCACCACTGTGTTTGGCAGAGTCCACAGATCTGTAGCTTCCCCTGTCACTTCACTGGCTCTCCTCTCCTGCTAAGCCTCTGTTTCTTGGCCATATTTAAAACCTTCTGCCACTGCCATAGCTGCTGCTGTTGGAACCTACACAGCCACCTTGGTTTTGTGGTTTGGCAAAGTATTGGCTTCTACCACCATAGGGTCCAGAGCTTGTCTCTAAAACTTCCTCCTTTCATGGGTCCAAAATTTGAAGACTGATTGTTGTAACTGCCAAAATCATGATAGCTTCCACCACCTCCAGAGTTGCTTTGCTCATTACTAAATCCATTATAGCCACCTCACTGCCACCATATCCACCACCACCTCAACTGTCACCAAACCCACCTCGTCTACTGAAGTTTCCTTCACAACCAAAGTTGTCATTCGCACCTAAACCACCTCTGTGACCATCACCAAAGTTTCCAGAGCCATTTCAACCTCTTTAGCTAGATGAATCTATTGCTTAGATAGATCTTTCCTTATTTCACAGTTGTAGCCATTCACAGTATGGTACTTGGGGGGTTGGTGTGTTGGTTTGTTTGTTTTTTAAGCTTATTTATTTTGATGGGGGTGAGGCTCAGACACACACACACACACACACACACAGAGAGAGAGAGAGAGAGAGAGAGAGAGAATCCCAAGCTGGCTCCATGCCATCAGCCCAGAGCCCCACACGGGGTTCAAACCCATGAACCATGAGATCATGACCTGAGCTGAAATCAGGAGTTGGAGGCTTAACCAACCGAGCTACCCAAGTGCCCCAACAGTATGGTATTTTTGAATGACAATTTGTCTACAGAGTCACGGTTATCAAATGTTACAAAAGCAAAGCCTCTCTTTTTGCCACTACCTCTATCAGTCATGATTTCAATCACTTCAATTTTCCCATACTGTTCAAAATGATCTCTTAGGTGACATTCTTCAGTGTTTTCTTTAATTCCACCAACACAAATCTTTGTCACAGTTAAGTGGGCCCCAAGTCTTTGAGAATCTTCTCTTGAAACAGACCTCTTTGGTGTTTCCATCTGCTTTGTGGCTGTGCATTCATGGCTGCATCCAACCCCCTCCACAGTGGCGTACACAACAAACCCAAAGCCTCTGGAGTGGTTGGTTTTTGGACCTCTCATCACCACACAGTCCATGAGTGGTCCCTATTGCTCAAAATGGCTTCTCAGACTCTCGTCGGTTGTTTCAAAGCTCAAACCTCCAGTGAAGAGTTTCAGTAGCTGTTCAGACTCTTTGAGAGACTCTGACTTAGACATGACGGCACTGGGTGGAGGGACTTTAGTGATGCTTACATAGTAGTGTCCACGGGCAGAAAGGCTCTTTTTGCTGTTCTTGGGGGTAAGCCTACTTTAGCCTTTGCATTGGGGCCTATTTTTAATAGATTCTACCGAGTGCTGGCCACTGGGTACTGAGGCCAGAAAGGGAAGTGCATGGTCCAGAGCACAACAAGCTGTAGTGACCATTTCATCCACTCCAGTGAGGTCAACAGCCATTTCCCCCTTCTCCCACAATAAGAGCTGGAGCCAGACATATGTCTATTGAGCTAAGCTACATTTCCCATCCTCCCTTGCAGCTTGGTGACTCAGTTGCCAATAACGGAATGTGCCTGAAAATAATGTGTGTTGCTTCTGGGTATAAGCCTTCGAATATTAAGCACGTATGTGTTCAATTGCTGTCTCTTCACCTTCTTTCACACTGTCTGGTTAAATGCTAAAAACTACCATACCTTGCAAGCTATGTGTTAAGGGTAAGAAAGCTGTGCAACTAGGCTTCATGGCTTCATGGACCAAAGTCCATCTATCTAACTTAAAGTAGTACATGAAAAAGAATTAAATTTCTATCTAATAGGTGACCACATTTGGGGTATCTTTTTTTTTTTAATAGAAACTTGACCAAATATGCCAAGTATGTTTAAAAACAATTTCTTAGATAACACAGAGATAGTAATTATTTTAGGGTGATTGCTCTTTGTGTCTAGTATAAAAAATCTCTCTTGAGATCATAAAGGTATTCTCCTATATTTTTTTTCTAAAAATGTTTTAAGTTTTGCTTTTAAAATTGAGATTTTAATACTAGAATGTGGTTTATGTACAGTCGGGGTAAGGATCTGTAGTTTTTCTATGCAGTTAGCTGATTGTTTCAGTACTACTTATTGAATATACCATCCCACTGATTTATAGTATCACCTGTGTTATATACCAAATTACTACCGATACATGACTGTGGTCTGTTCCATTGCTTACAGGTTTGTCCCAATGTCACATCCCTATAATTACTAACACTTTACATCAAACTTTACATTTGGCAATACAAATACCTCATTATTTTTCAAAATTATCTTGGCAATTCTTGACATTTTACTCTGCCATTTAAATTTTAACATCCACCTATCAAATTATACACATACATATGCACGACTATGATAATCTTGCAGTTCATGAGATTGAGCCCCATGTCAGACTCTGCGCTGATGGCGTGGAGACTTATTGGTATTCTATCTCTCCCTCTCTCTTTCTCTCTGTCCCTCTCTGCTCACACACACTCTCCCTCTCTCTCAAAATACATAAACTTAAAAAAAGATTTTAAAAATACTAAAAATAATAAAGTAATCTCTATACCCAATGTGGGGCTCAAACTCACAATCTTAAGACCAAGAGTTGCATGTTCTACTGACTGAGCCAGCCAGGCATGCCGTCATATGGTATTTTTTTAACTGAATTTTCAACTTATTTATTGTTGGCACAACTTGTTTATTGTTGGTCTTCTGTATACTTATCCTGTAATCTATAATTTTGCTGAATTCTCTTACTAATTTTAATGGTTTGGTTTTCTTAGATTTTCTATATAAGCCTAGGAGAGCTTGGGTGGTTCAGTAGGTTAAGGTTAATTTCCGCTCAGGTCATGATATCGTGGTTCGTGAGATTAAGCCACACCCTGAGTTGGGCTCTGCACTCACAGTGCAGAGCCTGCCTGGGAATCTCTCTCCCTCTCTCTGCCACCCTCCTCATGAGTGCATGTGTGCGGGTATGTGCACACACACACGTTTTCTTTCTATCTCTTCCTCAAAATAAATAAATAACCTTAAAAAAACAACTACTTAAATTTTCCTTTTTAGTCCCTCTGTTTTTCACTTCCTTTTCTTATTGCCCTAGATAATATCTTCAGTAAAATATGAAACAGAAATCGTGAAATTTGCATTTTTGTCTTGTTCCTGATTTGGAGGAGAACACTTTCTGATGCTTACTCAGAGTTTTATGGGATACCCTTTATCATGTTAACAGAAATTCTTTTATCATCCCTACATAGATATGTATATCATTTGCATTACAAATAAATTTTGAATCTTACCAAAGCTTTTTCTGAATCTTTTGAGATGATCTTATCATTTTCTTTAATTTGTAAATGTGGTAGATTATATCAGTAAGTTTTCTACTGTTAGACCATCCTTGAACTCTTGGAATAAATTCCTCCTTAACCAAAATTGTGTTTTTTATACATGCCACATTTAATCTGCTCATGTTTTATTTAGAATTTTTATATTATAGGATTGCCTGGGTGGCTCAGTTGGTTAAGCATGACTTTGGCTCAGGTCATGATCTCATCGTTCGTGGGTTTGAGCCCTACGTCAGGCTCTGTGCTGACAGCTCAGATCCTAGAGCGTGCTTCAGATGCTATGTCTCCCTCTTTCTCTGCCCCTCCCCTGCTCACTCTCTCTCAAAAATAAACACTGAAGGGGTGCCTGGGTGGCGCAGTCAGTTAAGCATCTGACTCAGCTCAGGTCATGATCTCATGGTTCGTGAGTTAGAGCCCCGCGTCGGGCTCTGTGCCGACGGCTCGGAGCCTGGAGCCTGCTTCAGATTCTGTGTCTCCCTCTCTCTCTGCCCCTCCCCTGCTCATGCTCTGTCTCTCTCTGTCTCAGAAATAAATAAAAACATCAAAAATTTTTTTAAAAAAAGAGATGCATAAGGTCATTACATCATAATCAATGGGTCTATACACCAAGAAGACCTAACAATTGTAAACATTTATGCGCCAAATGTGGGACACCCAAATATATAAATCAATTAATCACAAACATAAAGAAACTCATCAATAATAATACCATAATAGTAGGAGACTTCAACACCCCACTCACAGCAATGGACACATCATCTAATCAAAAAATCAACAAGGAAACAATGGCTTTTGAATGACACACTGGACCAGATGGACTTAACAGATATATTCAGAACATTTCATCCTAAAGCAGCAGAATATACATTCTTCTCCAGTGCACACGGAACATTCTCCACGATAGACCATATACTGGGACACAAATCAGCCCTAAGTAAGTACAAAAAGATCGAGATCATACCATGCATATTTTCAGACCACAACGCTACGAAACTCGAAATCGACCACAAGAAAAAATTTGGGAAGGTAACAAATACTTGGAGACTGAAGTCCTAGTGAAGTCCTAGTGAAGAATGAATGGCCTAACCAAGAAGTTAAAGAGGAAATTAAAAAGTATATGGAAGTCAATGAAAATGGTAACATCACAACCCAAAACCTCTGGGATACAGCAAAGGCGGTCATAAGAGGAAAGTATATAGCAATCCAGGCCTTCCTAAAGAAGGAAGAAAGATCTCAGATACACAACCTAACCTTACGCCTTAAGGAGCTGGAAAAAGAACAGCAAATAAAACCCAAAACCAGCAGAAGATAGGAAATAATAGAGATTAGAACAGAAATTAATGCTATCAAAACAAACAAACAAAAAAAAACAAACAGTAGAACAGATCAATGAAACCAGAAGCTGGTTCTTTGAAAGAATTAACAAAATTGATAAACCACTAGCCAGTTTGGTCAAAAAGAAAAAGAAAAGGAGACAAATAAATAAAATCAAGAATGAAAGAGGACAGATCACAACCAACACAGCAGAAATAAAAACAATAATAAGAGAATATTATGAGCAATTATATACCAATAAAATGGGCAATTTGGAATAAATGGACAAATTCCTAGAAACATATACACTACCAAAACTGAAACAGGAAGAAATAGAATATTTGAACAGACCCATAACCAGTAAGGAAATCTAATTAGTAATCAAAAATCTCCCAAAAAAACAAGAGTCCAGGGCCAGATGGCTTTCCAGGGGAATTCTACCAAACATTTAAGGAAGA
Source organism: Panthera tigris (assembly GCF_018350195.1). Taxonomy (NCBI): domain Eukaryota; kingdom Metazoa; phylum Chordata; class Mammalia; order Carnivora; family Felidae; genus Panthera; species Panthera tigris. The sequence goes on along the minus strand of NC_056660.1, from coordinate 70,502,351 downwards.
GTTAACACCTATTCTCTTGAAGCTGTTCCAAAAAATAGAAATGGAAGGAAAACTTCCAAACTCTTTCTATGAAGCCAGCATTACCTTGATTCCAAAACCAGAGACCCCACTAAAAAGGAGAACTATAGACCAATTTCTCTGATGAACATGGATGCAAAAATCCTCAACAAGATATTAGCCAACCGGATCCAACAATACATTAAAAAAATTATTCACCACGACCAAGCGGGATTTATACCTGGGATGCAGGGATGGTTCAATATCCGCAAAACAATTAACGTGATTCATCACATCAATAAAATAAAGGACAAGAACCATATGATCCTCTCAATAGATGCAGAGAAAGCATTTAACAAAATACAGTATCCTTTCTTCATAAAAACCCTCAAGAAAGTAGGGATAGAAGGAGCATACCTCGAGATCATAAAAGCTATATACATGAATGGCCCAACACTAATATCATCCTCAATGGGGAAAAACTGAGAGCTTTCCCCCTAAGGTCAGGAACAAGACAGGGATGTCCACTCTTGCCACTGTTATTCAACATAGTATTGGAAGTCTTAGCCTCTGCAGTCAGACAACACAAAGAAATAAAAGGCATCCAAATCAGCCAGGAGGAGGTCAAACTTCCATTCTTCACAGATGACATGATACTCTATGTGGAAAACCCAAAAGATTCCACCAAAAAACTGCTAGAATTGATTCATGAATTCAGCAAAGTTGCAGGATATAAAATCAACACACAGAAATCGGTTGCATTCCTACACACCAACAATGAAGTGACAGAAAGAGAAATCAAGGAATCGATCCCATTTACAGTTGCACCAAAAACCATAAAATACCTAGGAATAAGTCTAACCAAAGAGGTGAAAAATATATACACTGAAAACTGTAGAAAGCTTATGAAAGAAATTGAAGAAGACACAAAAAAATGGAAAAAGATTCCATGCTCCTGGATAGGAAGAACAAATATTGTTAAAATGTCAATACTACCCAAAGCAATCTACATATTCAATGCAATCCCTATCAAAATAACACCAGCATTCTTCACAGAACGAGAACAAATAATCCTAAAATTGTATGGAACCAGAAAAGACCCCGAATAGCCAAAGCGATCTGGAAAAAGGAAACCAAAGCAGGAGGCATCACAATCTCAGACTTCAAGCTATACTACAAAGCTGTAATCATCAAGACAGTATGGTACTGGCACAAGAACAGACACTCAGATCAATGGAACAGAATAGAGAATCCAGAAATGGACCCATAAATGTATGGCCAACTCATCTTTGACAAAGCAGGAAAGAATATCCAATGGAACAAAGACAGTCTCTTCAGCAAGTGGTGCTGGGAAAACTGGACAGCAACATGCAGAAGAACAAACCTGGACCACTTTCTTACACCATACACAAAAATAAACTCAAAATGGATGAAAGACCTCCACGTAAGACAGGAAGCCATCAAAATCCTCAAGGAGAAAGCAGGCAAAAACCTCTTTGATCTTGGCCACAGCAACTTCTTTTAACTCAACACGTCTCCAGAGGCAAGGGAAACAAAAGCAAAAATTAACTACTGGGACCTCATCAAAATAAAAAGCTTCTGCACAGCAAAGGAAACAATCAGCAACACTAAAAGGCAACTGACAGAATGGGAGAAGATATTTGCAAATGACATCAGATAAAGGGTTAGTATCCAAAATCTATAAAGAACTTATCAAACTCAACATCCAAAACACAAATCATCCAGTGAAGAAATGGGCAAAAGACATGAATAGACACTTCTCCAAAGAAGACATCCAGATGGCCAACCGACACATGAAAAAATGCTCCACATCACTCATCATCAGGGAAATACAAATCAAAACCACCATGAGATACCACCTTACACCTGTCAGAATGGCTAACATTAACAACTCAGGCAACAACACATGTTGGCGAGGATGTGGAGAAAGAGGATCTCTTTTGCATGGTTGGTGGGAATGCAAGCTCGTGCAATCACTCTGGAAAACACAGGGAGGTTCCTCAAAAAACTAAAAATAGAACTACCCTACAACCCAGCAATTTCACTACTAGGCATTTATCCATGGGATACAGGTGTGCTGTTTCAAAGGGACACATGCACCCCCATGTTTATAGCAGCACTATCAACAATAGCCAAAGTATGGAAAGAGCCCAAATGTCCATCGATGGATGAATGGATAAAAAAGATGTGTTATATACATACACACACACACACACAATGGAGTATTACTCAGCAATCAAAAAAAATGAAATCTTGCCATTTGCAACTACGTGGATGGAACTGGAGGGTATTATGCTAAGTGAAATTAGTCAGTCAGAGAAAGACAAAAATCATATGACTTCACTCATATGAGGACTTTAAGAGACAAAACAGATGAACATAAAGGAAGGGAAACAAAAATAATATAAAAACAGGGCAAGGGACAAAACAGAAGGGACTCATAAATATGGAGAACAAACTGAGGATTACTGGAGGGGTTGTGGGAGGGGGGATGGGCTAAATGAGTAAAGGGCACTAAAGAATCTACTCCTGAAATCATTGTTGCACTATATGCTAACGAATTTGGATGTAAATTTTAAAAAATAAAAAATAAAATATTTAAAAAATAAATAAAAATAAAAGCATTATAGCCATGGTATGTTTTACTGTGAAAATTTTTATTTTTTATCTTTTAATGTTTATTTATTTATTTTTGAGAGACAAAGTGCAAGCGGGGGAGGAGCAGATAAAGAGGGAGAGAGAGAAAATCCCAAGCAGGCTCCACACTGTCAGCACAGAGCCCAACGTGGGGCTCAAACTCACAAACAATGAGATCATGACCCAAGCCGAAATCAAGAATCAGATGCTTGGGTTGCTTGGGTGGCTCAGTCAGTTAAACATCTGACTTCAGCTCAAGTCATGATCTCTTGGCTCCCGAGTTCTGGCCCCCAAGTCAGGCTCTCTGCTAACAGGTCAGAGCCTGGCGCCTGTTTTGGATTCTGTGTGTCTCTCTCTGTCCCTCCCCCACTCACATTCTGTGTGTGTTTCTCTCTTGCAAAATAAATAAAGCACTTAAAAAAAAAAAAAAAGAGCCTATTTTTTTTTTCTTCACATAACAAGAAGGCTAGATAAAAAATGTCCAGAGAAGACACAGCTCTGTAATAATGCTGTCAGGAAAGTAGGCTCTAACTTTCCATTCCACTACCCTTAGCTTAGAGGCCTCCACCTCACACTTGGTACACTTTGGACTCGAAATAGCTGCTTTTTTCTACATAAGAAAGAAACTGAAGCACAAACTGTAACACCCATATCAGGAAATCAAAAGCTTTCATCTCATTGTCCAAAACTGTATCACATGGCTCATCTAGCCACAGAGGAATTTAGGGAAGTGTTTTTATTTGGACAAATTACTCCAAAGAAAATCAGGTTAATAAAGGAGGAAGAAGTCGGCATTTTGAATTGTCAATTGGCAGCATCTGCTGTACTCACTTTGGATAAGTTATATTATTGTAGGAAATTGTCCATACCACCTAAGTTCCTAAATTCTCTTATCATTTTGAAAAATCTCTGCTATATCTATAGTTCTGTCACCTTTAAAAATTCCTAGCATTGATATCCATACACCAATAATGCAGCAGCAGAAAAAGAAATCAAGAAATCGATCCCATTTATAATTGCACCAAAACCATAAGATATCTAGCAATAAACCTAACCAAAAAGGCACAAGATCTATACTCTGAAAACTATAGAACACTTATGAAAGAAACCAAAGAGGACACAAAGAAATGGAAAAACATTCCATGCTCATGGATTGGGAGAACAAACATTGTTAAAATGTCTATACTACCCAAAGCAATCTACACATTTAATGCAATTTTTATCAAAATACCACCAGTATTTTTTACAGAGTTAGAACAAAAAATCCTAAAATTTGCATGGAACCACAAAAGACCCCAAATAGCCAAAGCAATCCTGAAAAGGAAAAGCAGAGCTGGAGGTATCATGATTCCATACCTTAAACTATATTACAAAGCTGTAGTCATCAAGATAGTATGGTACTAGCACAAAAACAGACACATAGATCAATGGAATAGAATAGAAAACCCAGATGGACCCACAACTATATGGTCAACTAATCTTCGACAAAGCTGGAAAGAATATCTGATGGAAGAAAGACAGTCTCTTCAGCAAATGGTGTTGGGAAAACTGGACAACGACATACAAAAGAATGAGACTGGATTACTTTCTTATACCACATACAAAAACAAATTCAAAATGGATGAAAGACCTAAATGTGAGATGGGAAACCATCAAAATCCTAGAGGAAAACACAGGCAGCAACCTCTTTGACCTCAACCAGAGCAACTTCTTACTAAACACATCACCAGAGGCAAGGGAAACAAAAGCAAAAATGAACTATTGGGATGTCATCATGATAAAAAGCTCCTGCAAAACCAAGGAAACAATCAACAAAACTAAAAGTTAGGGGCACCTGGGTGACCTAATCATAATCAGTTAAGCGTCCAACTTTGGCTCTGGTCATGCTCTCACAATTTGTGAGTTCAAGCCCCACATCAGGCTCTGTGCTGACAGTGCAAAGCCTGGAGACTGCATCAGATTCTGTGTCTCCCTCTCTCTCTGCTCCTTTCCTGCACTCTCTCTCTCTCTTTCTCTCTCTTTATCAAAAATAAACATTAAAAAAAAAAAAAACTAAACTAAAAGGTAACTGACAGAATGGGAGTATTTGCAAATGACATAACTTATAAAGGGTTAGTTTCCAAAATCTATAAAGAACTTACAAACTCAACACCAAAAAACAAATAATCCAGTGAAGAAATGGGCAGAAGACATGAAACAGACATTTTTCCAAAGAAGACATCCAGATGGCTAACAGACACATGAAAAGATGCTCAACATCACTCATCATCAGGGAAATACAAATCAAAACCATGATGAGGTACCACCTCACACCTGTCAGAATGGCTAACATTAACAACTCAACACACAACAGGTGCTGGCAAGGATGCAGAAAAAGAGGAACCTTCTCGTACTGTTGGTGGGAATGCAAACTGGTGCAGCTGCTCTGGAGAACAGTATGGAGGTTCCTCAAAAAAGTTAAAAACAGAACTACGTAGGGCACCTGGGTGGCTCAGTCGGTTAAGCATCCAACTTCGGCTTGAGCCATGATCTCATGGATCGTGAGTTTGAGCCCTGCATCAGGCTCTGTGCTGACAGTGTGGAGCCTGCTTCAGATCCTCCGTCTCCTGCTCGCTCTCTCTCTCTCTCTCACTCAAAAATAAACATTAAAAAAAAAACAGAACTACCCCATAATCCAGCAACTGCACTACTAGGGATTTACCCAAAGGATACAAAAATACAGATTTGAAGGGATATATGCACCCCAACGTTTAAAAAAGCACTATCAACAATAGCCAAACTATGGAGAGAGCCCCAATGTCCACTGACTGATGAATGGATAAGGAAGATATGGTGTGTATATATATACACACATACATACAATGAAATAATACTCAGCCATCAAAAAGAGTGAAATCTTGCAATTTGCAGTGACATGGATGGAGCTACAGTGTGTTATGCTAAGTGAAATACATCAGAGAAAATACCATATGATTTCATCGTATGTGAAATTCAAGAAACAAAACAGATGAACATATGGGGAAAAAAATGAGGGGGGGAAACAAACCATAAGAGACTCTTAATGATAGAGAAAGAGCTGAGGGATGATGGAGGGAGATGGGTGGGGGATGGTGTAGATGGGTGATGGGTATTAAGGACACTTGTTACGATGAGCACTGGGTGTCGTATGTAAGTGATGAATCACTGAATCCTACTCTTGAAACCAATATTGCACTGGCTGTTAACTAAGTAGAATTTAAATAAAAATTAAAAAAAAAACAACTCCCAGCATTGTACATTTGTGCCTTTTAAAATTAATTTTTTAATTAATTAAAAGTTTGTCTACTTTATGAATTTTTTTTCAGAGAACCAACTTTCATTTTCTTGAGTTTCTCAATTTGCCTCTTTGATTCCTAGTTCATTCATTTCTGTGCTCATTATTGTTACTTACTTCCCTCTTCATATCTGTGTTAGATTTTTCCCTTATCTTTTTTAATGTTATTGCAAATGGTACCTTAAAATTTTCTTTTTCCATTTGTGTCTTTCTGACATACAGAAATACAATGGACTTTTTTGTATTTTGACCTTGTATCTAGTTAATCTTGCTAAATGCCCTTATTACTTTTGATAGTTTGTAGATTCATTTAGATTTTCTACCAACACAGCTATGTCCTCTGCAAATAAATTTTATGACCTTCTTTACCAATCCTTATGCCTTTTCTTTCTTTTTTCTTAACTTATTGCAACTGGCTATGAGGCTAGGCCCTCTAAAACAATGTTGAATAGCAGTGGTGAGAGATGACATCCTTATCTTGTTCCCAATCTTAGGGGGAAAAGTATTCAGTTTTTTCCTTTGAGTATTATGTTAGTTGTGGATTTTCTATACGCTCTTTATCTGGCTGAGGAAGATGTCTTCTATTCCTTAGTTTGCTAAGAGTTTATATCATGAACTGGCATACCAGATTCTCCCAGTTTGGGAAAGTTGTGTTCCCATCATGGTTTTAAACACCCTAAACTAATCATTATATTATTTTATATATGCAATACCTCTTTCAGTTTCCCACGTCAGTGAACAACTTCTTTATACACCATTTCCTCTTGCAGTCCACTCTCCCCTTCCAGATTTAACAGACTTTTCCCCTCTGTTCCTACTATAACCTCTTACAGTCATTATCAAAAGTGAGTGGTAAATTCCCACTTTTTTTTGGTCTGAAGACATATTTATTTAGCCCTCACTTTTAAATAACGACTTAGCTGGGTATGGCATTCTGGGTTATAGTTACTTTCTCTCAGCCCTTTTGAAATAGTAGTCCTTTGTCTTCAGACATCCCTTGTTGATGTTGATAAGAATGCTGCTAGCCTAAATATTGTTCTCTGTATATAATCTTCTACAATTTCTGATATTGTTTTATCCATCTCTGAACACTCTATAAAAATTTATAAACATGCCTTTCAAGGTACTCATTACACTTCGTATTATTTAGTCATTCCCTGTACTCTAGCCTTATTTACTTTGTATTATTTAGGCATTTTATGTAATTGCCTTAACTCCACCATTAAGGAACAAACTACCTGATAACTATAGTAAATTTACTGATAAAAGTAGTAAATGCTGTACACCTTTTCTTATAAAGAAGCACCATGTTCTCTCATGGAATGGGGAGTGGCACATAAAGAAAAAGATCAAAATGTCCTATCTCAGGCTCAAAGAGTGCCTGGATATCAATTTGTTGACAACTGGCTAATGTTTAAGAACAAATAACAAATGAGTAAATCATCTATGCATTGACTACTCTGTTCACCATTTATTGTTTGGCTTTCAACAGATGGTTGGCATTCTTATTAGGGACTGTTTAAACATCAAAAAGGTATTTGTTAAGCTCAGCAAAGTTTTCATCTGCCAACCTGGGAATTTATCAGTGTGTATATAGATCTGACTCCGAATGAATTTGTTAGGAGGAGGAATAACCCCAACTATACAGTCTGTTTTCATCACTGAGGTTCATACATGTCTGAGCAATTCTGCAAGAACAAGAAGACAACTACCTGAAATCTATTTACGTGAGACACTAAGAAACCTCCTGAGAGTAAACTTATTATCTTAAGCAAAGAAAAGATTAGGTAGCTTGATCTTGAAACAAAGTCTTGGCGCTTAGAGGAGAGGAGTAATTTTGAGTGTCTCATAGTTCCTGAAATTAGGCATTATTCCTAGCTCAGACCACCTTAGATTCAAATCTAAGCTCTAAGGAGAGAGAGGGCTATAAATAAAAATGAAAAGGCCTCTTTATATTAAAACAATTGACAAAGTACATTGCAGACCATTTAGGAAGCCTGTGACAACATATGTCACAGATAATCAACAATGAACACTGCAGAGCTCTAGCAACTCCATATTACCATTACATTCCTCACCAGCTATACCCAGAAGCAGCAGCGAAAAGGTACACACAAGAGATGCCTGACGTGCATTTAGACATTTTAAAAACAGCTAGAAATAGAATACCCACAGAAATCTTTCCCAAAATGGCAATCAATATGAAAAATATCATCCAAGAAACTGAAGTGTGGAGGTAACCTTAAAGTTCAATCTAATTTCAAAACAACAACACATGTCATTTTACTGTAAAATAACATTTTGTACTTACGCTTCTCAGAGGACCTCAGACCACGTTAGGGCAGCATCTTCTTTTCAGCTTTTCTAGGTAAGACAATGAATACAAAAACTGAAATGATTTGCTAGCCCAGATCCCAAATTAAAGCCCAGACCTCATTTCTCCTACTGTCTCTCTCTCTCTGTCTCTCTTTTTTTTTTTTTTCCAGAAGCAGCACTAACCTTCATTCTAACATGGTGGGTGCAGGATGTCATAGCAATGTCATAGTGGCAGACACTTTGGCTTGGGGGGGGGGGGTGGCGAAGAGGAAAAGACAGGAAGGGTCACTCCCAAATTCTGAGTTAAGTATGACCTCTATATTATACAGACTCAGCAGACCACTTGAACTTCTTCCATGGACTGGACAAAGGCATTTCTAGATGAGAACAGTACAGACTTAGAGTGAGCAGGCAAAGAAAAGGGAAGGGCTCCATGAGGTGCCACATAATCCCTGAGTAGTCTCCTTACTACGATTCCACAGCCAAAAATAACCCGAGAGTGAAACGTAGCTACGCCAAGTACTTCAGGTATCAGTTAAATTTCCTCCTCTTCTTTATGAATTTGTATTATTTATAAGACACTTGACACATGTTTAAACACTTACATAGCTCTTCAGTTTCAGGAAATATGGCTTGTTCGGCTGAAGAGAAAAAAGCATATAATGAGGGAGTTAACAAGGGCTGATATTTTTTTACAACATTCTTTAAAAACTGAAAAACCTCTTTAAACACCGGGAACGGCTTAAATAATTCACTCTAGGCCTGCGGGGCCCATGTGGACGGTTCCCTCTCGTTCCCTCCCGGGCTACATTTTCCCCGGGTTGCATCTGGGAACGCGGGCCTGACGGGCTGCCACCTGCGGCCTCGAGGCCTCATCGCCATGCCTGTCCTCTGCCTTTCAGGGCGCGAGTGGCGGTCGGCACGCGGCCGAGGCAGAACCCCGGAAGGGGCCCGGGGCCCTTTGACCCCCAGGCGAGCGGGACGCCGGGAGCGGGCGGAAGTGCGGCACCAAGGCCCGTCGCGGCCTGTCGCGGCCTGGCCTGGCCTGGAGGAAGCGGCTCCAAGGCCGCCGCCGCCGCCGGACCCGGGTGGCAGCCGTGTAAAGCAAATGATGTCCGAGGCGCTCTGTCGCCGGCCTTACCCCGGGGACTTGTTTGGCCGCTGGAAAGGATCCAGAAGGCCACTGCCCTTGGCCCACCCCGCCCCCCTCTCTAGGCGGCGGACTGGGTGTCCTACAGGGAAGGGCCCCGCGCAGAGGCCCGAGGGGCGGCCTGTAGGCCGGCTTTGCGGGCTTCGGGCCCTCGTGCCCGTTGGTTTGCGGGAGGGAGATCGACGGGAGCTGCGTTCTCAAATTTCTCGCACTCGGGGAGTCCGGGAATAGTGGAGACCGGTCTCCGGGGCCGGCCTGGGAGGAAGGAGTGCGAAATGCGGCCGCCGAGCACGGCCGCCGCGGCGCCGGCTTCCGGGCGCAGGGAAGCACCTGCCTCCGCCCACCTTGACCCCGAGGCCGGCGCCCAGAGCTCCGGGCGCCCCTCCCGGGCTGTCCTCACGGAGGTCTCTGGAGGGCGAAACCTGGATCCTCGCGGCCTTCGAGTGCTCGCTCCCCTGCCGGGGGACGGAGTGGGGGGTGGGGGCGACCCGGGTACCCATGACCGAGGCCCGCTCCGCAGGGCCGAGAGAGCTCGACGCTCCCAAGGAGGGAGTCTCCATGGAGGAATTCCTCCTGCTTCGCTTTCAGAGTTGAAAGCCTGGAGGCCGTCGGTTCTGCAAAGAGAAGCGGTCGGGCGCGGGCAGGCAAGCAGCTGATGAAAATAATTGTCCTAGCACACACAGCCCTGCGCCCAGGGGCGCGCGTACACACACACACACACACACACACACACACAACTTGCCTCATCTAGCTACCCAACCTTAGTATTCCGGGCATGCGGTTTTCAACAACTTGCTTGACACAATAACAAAGACATTTAAATGCCAGGACGCAGACTTCACTTTTTAACCTGCTGAGAAGAGCTACTTTCAAAGCTTCCCCACCGCGAATAAACTGACAAAAAATATGGGGTGCACTTATAAATTAAACACCTTACCCTCAAAGCGGCGTGCGTTAATCAGGTTTCTAAGGCAATAGCCATCTCTGTCTTTTCCTATTCACCCAAATAATGCCACAAGAAGGAACCCCTTTACAGAAGAGAAAGCCAGGGGGAAAAAATGAATTATACCCATTGCTAGTAAAAATCATCTTAAATCAATAGAGCACCACTTGAACTTGAGTTTCCATTGTTTCACTGAATCATCAATGTTTTTAATTAAACAGAGCTACCCTTTCTGTTAAAACATTACATAAAAGGGTTAGGTTTCTACTTTTGTTGAGGCAGCTGGCGTTTGTTGGCTGTTGTGTTTGAGCAACAGACTGTTCAATAGAAGCGAGAAATAGCTCAACGCGCTCTTAATAGACCTGTTTCAACAATGTACCTTGAAAAGGAATACATTGTGTTATTGTGTTAGTTTGCTACAAACCTATTAAAAGAAAAATAGCATCCATCAGGTCTAACAAAACGCATTTGTATTATACGTACTTATCTGCTTCAAATACACTTCTTGGCACAATGTCTAGAATTCAACTAGATCATCAAGAGCTGGACAGAATAACACATACCAGTTAGGTAATGATACACGGGCTAAAAATAATAATAAAGAAAGGTCTAAGCAGAAAGTAATCGTTACTTTTTGTTTATCATGAGAAATACAGGCAACCCTTCTTCAATTGAAAATACATTGCAAAAATGTGGACTCATAACAAAAACAATTTTTAAAATATTCTTCAAATTTAGAAATATTCTAACATGGGAATATTGCTTCAAAATCCATACTTGGAACGAATCTGATACACTTTCGATGGTAATTTGTTTCAGACAGAGATTCAAGGCACAAGCGATGCATTTTTGAAGCAGAATTAAATAGCGCAAAGAGCTGGGTTCTTTAGGGAAATGCGTGAAACAAACAAATCGAAAGCAAGGGTTCCAGCCAAGAGGTTGGGGAGCAGCGATGTCTGGCAGTAGGAGAGGAAGTGCTTCTTGAAAGTGCTCTCTTAAAAATGATTTTTAAACTGACGTTATCGTATTTTAAACACAAAACGAAATTTGAAGCAAAGAAATGGGCGACTTCGCCACTATGAGACAGAACCTACAGTATGTTTCAGAGAGGGCTGCCACTTGGACCACAAACCTTAGAAAAACAGTAGCAAATGAAGCCAATTGAATTCTGAGATGAGCTTCAAAGAAAATACACCTAAAGTAGCATGTCAGAGGGAGACACCTTTTGCTTCCACAAAAAGCAATTGGTTTGGTTGCCAACCTCAGGGTGCCCAGCATTCAACTTTCGACTGCAAAAATGTTGGGGACACAAGAGAATTGTAGACTACAAGTGAACTCAGTTGTCAAAAAAAGAGAGAACTTACATAAATTACAATAGCACCCTATGAGAGATATCTATGTTAACAGATAGATGAAGCAATATTTTGCCAGATAAAATCAATTGTTTTTTACTTTTCTGAATTAATAAATTATCATGTGAAGATTTAGAAAAATGTCACCCTGAAACTTTAGGTGACAGTTTTCCCATAATGTAAAATAACCGTGATAGACTTCTCTAGAAGGCATTTGAAGTCAGATGGCTGATATGACTGCTTTCTTTAGCTAAAACATTTTCTTTTCACAAGAAGGGTATGTATATGCATGTACTGGGAGGTAGTTGAGATATGTTTGATTTATAGTTTAAGATTTCTCTTCCCTAGTCCAAATCAGTTTTTGGATTAATTCTCTTGGATTAAAAAAAAGTGAATCAAAAATCACAAACTGCATATCATGAAAATAACCTCTCATACCATTAACAGAAAAGTTGATATTTTCAAGGTGAGATATTTTTGATGTATCAGATAATCTACCAAAGATGAAAGGAAGTTCACAATAAATTGATTTAGCCATGACAAGTAATGTTGTTACTAAGGCTTTATGAAAAGCCTTTGATTTTATTTAGAACTTTTAGAAATGCTTTGTGTGTCAGAAGTTAAACTATCAAGGGGAAAATATTCAATTCATTTTAATTTGAATGGATTGTTCAGATAAACAGTCACCACAGAGATCATTTGAAAACCCAGCAGAGGAAGAAATGTATTTAGAGGAAGATTGTAATCTGATTCCTTGTTTTGTTCTTCATCTTGAAAATCCTTGATTCTTCACTCATGCAAACAATTCTCAATAGTATTTGAGGGCTAGATATTTTTATTTATTTATTTGAAATTTTTAAAAATCCAAATAGTATGTACTATAATTTATCTCCCCTTAAAGAACAGGAAAGAGGATCACATACGGCTTATTTTCTATATGCCCTCCAAATTCTTTCTAGAAAGAAACTTCTAGCCCGATTCATTTATTAGTAATATCTAGGAAGGTTGTAACCAATCAAATCATTAAACATTTTTTTTTTTACTGCCGTTGATCTTAAGCAGCATTTAATTTGAAAGATTCTGTAGAGTACATTTTCAAAGCATCAAGTCGTTTTCCAGTTTCTTGGTCTGCCTTAGGCAGGTAAGTGAATATTATTTCAGATTTCCTTTTGACTTCTTTTGCCTTTTAGTTCAGAAGTATGGGAAGTAAGAGGGGTTAATTTTTTTTTTTTTTTAACATTTCTGCCACACACAATTATTTCAATACCCCTCTCTGGTGTTGTGTCTGAAAAAGGGGTGGCCGAGCCTGCAGCCCGCAGCGCCAGACATTCAGCCGGATCCACCCCTGGGCACAGTCATCAGAGGGAAAAGATTCTGCTTCCAAACTTGATTAAAAACAGCCTACCAGTTTCTGCCCCGTTAAAGAACTGTGTGGCTTGAAAAGCTGAGTAAACTGCCCAGGAGAGGAGTGGCTGAGGTCTATATGCCTGTCATATGGGAATCAAGAGAAGCTTGAAAAAAGCAGTGGATAGTAGGCTACAGAAGGACAACTTGTCCATCAAAGTCTGCAGTTCAAATCCACTTCACATGATTTAGGTGCTGGAAAAAAAAGTGATTTTACCTTATAATTTTTCACCTTAATTTGAAAGGGAAAAGGAAACACATGTACATACCAAAAACCTACCCAGATGCTTGGGAAATATTAAGTTGTTTCTGAGTTACTCCCCCCCCCCTTCCTGTTGGCAAATACTTCAAAATATCCTTCTCCCCCTTAAGTTATCTTGTGGATGCTACAGTTAAAAAAAAAATACTAAGATGGAAAAATGAACTAGAAATGATGAGGGTATAGGTTGGTGAATAAAATAGATGCCTGTCAACGTCTTAAAGATACGTTGCTATTGTTGTTGCTGCTGCTGCTTGTGATTTTGTGTGGTAAAAACTAAAGACGTCCAAACAGGATTCAAATATGAAGAGAAGTGGGAGACTTCCTGATGTGTTTCAATAATAAAATGAAAATCGAGTCTGTATGTGCCTGTGCTCCCCTTCGATTTGAAATTTTATTCCAGAAAGTGCTACAACTTGTTACTTTTTTTGTGGGCACAGGAGGAGGAAAAATATGATACATTGGGGGATTTTTCAGTAGAGCTGTGTTTAGTTTTAATTTTCCTGTATTTTAAAATAAACACTTTGACCAAAGCATGTTTGATCTTTGCAAGAAGGAAATATACATTGTGGAGGAATGTGCAGCGGTTGGGTATGAAAATGGGGTTGTGACTCACAGCTGCAGGCTGAAAAAAAAAGGCACAGTGGTGTCAGCCAGAGGTGTTCAGTCTAATAATTCAAGCTGTAAACTGTATCCCCTAAAATTACCTACATAATAAATCATTGTGTGAAGAAAAAAAGTTTGGACTGAAAAGTGTAAGTGGAACAGAATCCTCAGGAGACTTCAGTGCTGGGACCTATTGACAAGGATGTGAAATGCGGGTTTATTTTGTCCCAAACTTTGAAGATCAAAATAATACTGGAGATTATTCTAATACAGCTGGTTTTTGTTTTTGTTTGGCTTGGTTTTGCCTTGAGTTTCATAGTCTGTTGCAGAAATGGGCTTGCATTTTTTTTTCCTCTCTCTCTCTCTCCTGATCGCACAGCCGAAACTGCTTTATGGGATTTACAGTCGATTTATATATTTTCAAGAGAAATTTCAATTCAAGAATGGGTTTATTTTAAGAAAAACAGTAAAACTAACTTATCAAATGCATATTAAGAATGGAGACAGAAATGTTTCTGGAAATTCCCTTAGGTTCCTGTCTCAGATTTCACGATTGCTTACAGGTACCAAAGAAAACACTGCAATTATGTAAACTGACGAATTAGCTTGCCTAAGAATTCGCTACTAGATTGAAACACTTAGACACCGCGGTTGGCAAAGCCAGTGTCAAATCCTGGAGACTTGAGAAACGGGAACGTTTGGGGATGGAATACACCCGTCTGGAGTAGAAAGGATCTCAGTGCCTGGAGAAAAGATGCAATTGTCAAGAGGAAGTTTAAAGGCCAAGGACACACGAAGTCTTTGAAACAATAAGGGTGAGGAAGTCAAGAAGCAGACTCGCCAAAGCCACATTGAAACAATTTATTTTATAGGATCCCCTACATTTCCAGAATTAGTGAGCAGAAGAAGCGCCCTGCTGGGAACGCGGGCTGTGGGCTCTCGCGCTCACACGGGCACTGCGAAAGGGATAAAGTCAAGTTGACACAGATCTCTTTCGCCTGGGCATTTCAAATGAAAATATAAGAAGGAGGGCGGAGAGAGAAGGAGACAAAAACGAAGCTCAAAAAGACTGATTCCGAAGTCTGCAATAAAGATTAACTGGAAAAAGGAAGTCCATAGCAATTAAAACTCCTACCCTGGCTCATTAGTATTCATGACCGAAGGTCCAGCTTTTCTGTTTATCTTTCTCCCAAGATCAATATCGGAGCAGCGTGGGCCTGGGAGGAGCCCAAGCCTGGCCCTGCGTGCGCCTGACCTCTCGCGCCCTCCCTACAGGTCAGAGCATCTTCAGAACCGGCGGCCCAACGCCGTGCCCAGGATCATTAAAGCCACCATTCATCTGCCGGCAGGGAGAGGGAGGGGGAACAGTCCTGGGTTAGGGGGATGGGGGGTGGGGGCAACGGGCAAACAGACCCAACCAACTCCGAAGAGTTTCGAGAAACCATACTCCGCCACACCAACTACTGTGTGTCGGGTGACCCAGGAGAAAGAAAAAGAAGGAACCGCGCGCGTCTGCAGCCAGAGGCCCAGCGCGGCTACTGGCCAGGCGGTCGCTGGCTCGGCCTGGCTCCAGACCCGAGATTTACTTGGGGGAGGGGGGACAATATAAGAACACCCTCCGCACCCTCCCCCATAGAAGAACCCAGGCCCACTCCCAGCCCCGAGCGGTCTGTAGCCGCCCCAGGCCTCCCCCAGTCTCTAGGGAGCTACCCAGTCCGAGAGCGTTAACTAGGATGCTTATCTTTGACGTTATTAACATTATTACTTCTACCCCCAACCTCTCTGGCGGTGTCGCGCCCTGTTCTGGTCCCCCAGGCCACCAGGTTTGGCCTCAGGGACAAAAAAATACTGGCTTCGGGAGGTTAGGAAAAGAGGCTAAGGGCAGGGGTTGGAGGAGGGGAGCGAGGGTTTAGAAAACTCCCTCCCTCCTGGTTTAACTGAGAGGTAAGGGAGCAACCTCCCAAAGCACACCGGGAGGCGGTGGGTTCTCGGGGTTGCCGGACAGTCTGGCCTATCACGTTACCAGGGAAATGGGGCTGAGCGATCCGCACTGTGTGCAGGGATCCCCCACCCAAACTGTCTCCGGCTGGTGGCTCGAGGTGCGAGCCTGGGAAATAAGGCCCAGACAGCGGACTCTCAAAAAACCAAGTTGGATAGAGAGTTCTGGGCAGGCATGGCCCTTTTGGAGGGAGGCTATAGGGGTGGGGGGATCTGGGAAAAAATGGACGGGTGAGGGGAGCATCTCCTGCTGGGTCTTCTGTCCACACGTCCCCAATCTCTGCGACTCAGGTCCATCCCACGCACGTGAGCGGGTGCCTAGGGGGATGCCGAAGGAGGCAAGCATATGAGAGTGCGTGTGCGTGTGCGTGTGCGTGTTAAGGTGTGGAGAGATTGTGAGAGAGAATGTGTGCGTATGTGGGGGGTCTGTGTGCGCGCATGCTAGTGAATGCGGCGCCCTCAGCTCTGGCCTGGTGGCTGCGCAGAGCCTTATCCCGAATGACTGGGAGGCAGGATGCGGGATTCGATTCGGGACAAGGGCACGTTGCAGGTCTGCAGACGAAGCGAAGTGTCACCTCTTCAAAAGCTCGTCGAGCCCTGAAAACAAAAGGGAAACGTGCAAGGGCAACGAGGTGGCCCCAGCACGGACAGTTCTCGGACTGGGCCTGAGGGGCGGGGCGGGAGTGGGAGGACCCTAGCTCCGCTCGTCCTGCCCGCAATCTGGGCCGCCGCAGAGCAGGGGCGGAGCCGGGCGTGGACACTGGGGCCCCAGTCGCCCACAGCCTTGACCGTGAACTCGAACCCTCCGGCTGCCCTGGTTATGGTTTACAGAAGTTCTCGTTCGTAACACCCTGTTCAAACTGCCAAGGCTGCCTTTTCTTTCTCAGGAGCCCAGCGGGACGACCCGAGGGTTTATGCCCGATCACTCGATCCCTTCTGGATCTAGGTTCTTCCCTAAAATAGAACCCTTGCAACAATCTGTTGAGGGTTGGGGAGGGGGTTTAGCAAGGAGGGCGACACGGCTCCAGTCCTGTTCTAAGCTGCCAGTTAAAGATAGAAACCGTTCATTGTGGTCTGCTGGGGGTAGCAGTGGGCCCAGCAGCTCCAAGTTTCTGCGGAACCAGAGGGGTATCAGACTATATAATCAATCAATCCTCCAGTATTTATTGAACGTATATTTTGGATCCCGAGGGTCGCTTTCCGGGGTACGTGTCCGCTTAAGTAAAAACGCATTCAAGGGTTCAACCAAGTCTTGGTGGGATATTATTTTGAGCTCTTTCTTAGCTCTTGGACACAGGCCTAGCGCGCCCTTTGGGTGATTTCGGGGGCGTGATATAGGGGAGGGTAGGATCCCAGGCTCGAGTATTTGGTGGCCCCCGCGTATCCTACTAGAACACACCTCCCCCAGTCAGTCCTGCCTACCCAGACTGCGACCGATCACTTGGAAAACCCAGGCCTTCCCAGCCAACCCTGGAATGAGAAAGAACAGCGCGGTGTACAGGGAACCCCGAAACTCCGGTCCAGCCTGTGATCTGCCCTAGATTTCACTGTTTTGTGCGGAAAATACACCACTTGATACTGAAAACATCCGTCTGAAAAAAAAGAGAGAGAGAGAGAGAGAGAGAGAGAGACAAAGGAGGCAGGGGGTGGGGAGGAGGAGGAAAAGAGAAGGTGCCAGCAGAAAGGAAAGGGGCCAGGACCGCGGGGACCGGGTGTGCTGGGCCTGGGACCTGCTTCCTCTACTCGCGTCGTCCAGCCGGGCCTCGGCCTTAGTATAGCCTCCTCTTGCGCCCAGAACAGAATCAACCCGGCCTCTGCTCCACGAGTGACCTCCTCCCCGCCTGACACTTGGGGGACTTCATTGAACAGGGAGAAGCTGATACCGATGCCAGTTATCATTGTGGTCATTAATAATGCAGTGAGGATCACGATAATTAATAATAATAATGATGGGCCTCCCGAGGGGGCTCCAGCTGCCTCCGGATAAAGCGACTCCCGCGTGAGGGAAGTTATTTGGTGGTGGATGGAGCCGAGAGCAAAGGCGCTCTGAAGTTCAAGTTGATGGCAGTGACCGGCAGAAACCGTCCTCAGGCGGAGGCAGTCGAGCCTCCCCGCGAGCAGGGAACCAGAGCTGCGTCTCTGGTTCCCCGATTCCCTGAAGGAAGCGAAGGTGGGCTCCAGTTCTGTAGTTCCGGAGTCCACGCGAGGGCAGGTTAGAATGCAGCTCTATTTACGCAACAGTGGGAGAGACGCACGCAACCCCCACCCCCAGGCCCAGGCGCCCGGTTGCGGCGCAGAATCTTGGGCCGCCAGCCTCCCTCGCGCTTTCTAGCATGAGCAATGCTGACACCTTTGACCACTTTGCCATCTTCCCCTCCCCCACCCTGTCTCCGGGATTCGAAGCGTGTTAGGGGAAGGCGGGGAGTGGGCCACACCACCGGCTGGGTGACTGGTGTGGACAAAGCGGTGGGCTTCAGGGGCCGCAGAGCTGGGAGCCATTTTGCGGGAAAGCTGCTCGCGTCCGCTCCTCATACCCCAGCGTGGACCAGGAAACCGCCCCCAGGCTGCGATCTTCCTCCTCCTCGCGCCAGGCGCCTTCTCATTTTTATTTCCTGCTGAAAACTAGGATCAGCTCCCCTGGACCTAAAGGGCCCAGCGGTAGCTCTCCGACATTGAGCGTGGAAAGCCAGCCAGCCCACTCAAGGCTGCGACAGCGTCTGCCTCTTCTTGACGTGTCCCTCTTCTTCCCCCAAATGAGAAGAAACGCCCCAAGCCTTGAGCTGATACTAAAGTTACACACCTCCACGCCACTCTTCTCTTTAGATTGGGGAGGTGTCCCAAAGCCAATAATTTCCACCGAAAAAGGAAAAAAAGTTTAAAACATTTATGATATACCATTTCATTCTTGCCCAAGTTATGATAAATATTTCATCTGATTCCTTCGTCCCCTCCTCCGGGGGGGTGGGTTGAAAAACTAAAGGCTTTTCCTCACAGCTTATAATGTGTTCAATGAAATCTCCCAAGGATCAGTAACATATGCCAATTATTTTAATAATTTTCCTTAATATTATTAGGGGTTATAAATTTGACTTTAATAGGGGGTTGATTGCTTCAGGAGCTGGTGCTTGGGCAGTTCGTAGGTCCGCTGGGGAGGGCTAGCCTGGTGTCTGTCACCCTCTGGGACACACACACACACACACACACACCCAGGCTGGAGTCTTTCCCTCCGCATTGAATAGGTGGCCTCCAGGAGGTCAGAGTTGCCCTTCTCTCCAAACAGCCCTCTGGCCTAGCCTGACTGGCCCTGCAGCTCAGGCGACCATGGAAGGGAAGGATAGAAATAGCGGTTTCCGCGGAGACCTGGGTCTCCCCCGACAGAACCTGCTGGGCGATCCTAGGTAGGTGTGGAGGACTGAAGCCCGAATCTTCTCAGTACTGGGGGGGTGTGGGGGGTGTGGGGGCATAGTAAGGAAGAAATGGAGACATTTTCATGGCTCAGGGATTTCAAAATAATTTTAAGATTATTTCTACCCTTTGATGCCTGCTTATTCCTACCCCATTCCTACCCTTTGATCGTTAAAATTATTTTTGCCTTATTCCTTAGAGCACTGAGTTTGAAATCTGATAAATTCTTGCGCAGAAGATTAAAGCTGCAAACCTTATAGACAAACTGGTCCTCAATGCTCTGCCTCACTCACACCTGACCATTTTAGTCTTTACATCTTACTCTATTTTACTGAATTCTTGAAGAGATTCTCTTTTGTTTTGAGCCAAGGGTTTGTTATTCTCCTAAATTAAAGCATACTCTGTCACCTTCTTCCCTTGAACATCTTCCTTGTTGGTGTGCAGCAGCTCTGAGGATAAGCAGACTTTCTTGAGCAAGCTCTCTGAAATTCCAAGAAAACACTTTAGGTAGAAAAGGGCCCTTAAACTATAATCACCGGGCCAAGTTCAAAAACAAAGTACTCAGCTCAGTTTTAAATGTGCAATTAAAAATAACTGTACCTCAGCTTTTCAGAGGGAGGGAGAGGAAAGGGGGCAGGGAAGAGGGAAAACAAAGAATAAGGAAATGTTTAGTGCTCTTAAATCCAGTCCAAATAGCTGAAAGAAAGGCACTCCCTCAGATAATGGAGCCATTAGAAACTCTGAAGGTTCCAGCCACCAGTCCTCACAGGGCCCTTCCAAAAATTTAATTCACTCTCAGCTACAAACAAAGGACATAGAAAATAATTTTGAGACTTTCTGCCAAAGGGGCATTTTGGCCTGGTTCCTATGCATACATATACCTTCCTCCCTAGAAGGTAAGGTGGTTCCTCCCCTTCATTTAGGCAGCTGTTCCATACCCATGTCAACCCTCAGCTGCCCCCTTCCCCTTTTTCTTTAAGAACTCTGCTAGAAAAAAAAAAGTATGTTCATGCAGTTTCAACACATTTTATTATATTTCTGTATGCATTACTCTCAAAACATATCACAAGAAATGATCAAACCACTTAAAACCTTCAAATAAAAAATCTGAAACAGTTTATGCCCACAATTGTACATATTTATAGTTAAGAAACATTCTTTATAAATATTGTTTCCTCTGTAGCAAGTTAATACCATAATTTAATTACAAATGGATAAATATGGTAACGGGTATTTACAGAAGGAAGGGTGTTATTACGGAAAAGCTAACGGCACAACGTTTATTTTCCCCCACAATCTTTCATACAGGAACTAACAAATTGAACTTGCAAAAGCACTAAAACATCACATGTAAACCCAGCTAACAGAAAAATACATTCACAAGCGTTGGTGGTGGTGGTGGTGTGTGTGTGCTGTGGATCAATGTGTTGAAGAAACAGAAGGGAGACTTTGGCACGGCTCGGTTTTTTCCAGTCTATAGTTGCATGAAGTTTACAATCAAGTTGCCTCATAAAAAGGAACACAATATTCAATACCACGATACAAAATAAACCATTTTCTTCCACATTACTTAAAAAGAAACCGGGTGAACTAAAAAGAGAAAAGAAAAAGCCCATCACTTGGGGAAGAGAAGGGAAGAAAGGCAGGGAGGAACGCAATCCGGAGAGTTACGAATGGACAAACTTCTATACACCAAGAAGCCATTAAAACCACCTTGGAGAAGGAAGGAGTTCGCTATGTACAGTTTGTCAGAAGACTGGGAAGTGGGTGAGAAGGAAAAGAGGGCATGGGGGGAAGGGAAGGGGGGTTTGGTTCAAGATTTTTATGGGGTTTTTTATTTTTTATTATTTTTTTAAAATTTCTTATTTTATGTTTTCAGCGGAGACTCCGGAAGGGATATTTTTGCTTTTCATGCCTAGATTATTTAAAAACAAAAACAAAAACAAAAACAAACTTTTAAAAATCCTTCTGCTGGTAAAATCATTTTCATCATCATAAAAATCAGATTCATAATTTTAACAACACATCACAGGGTGCCCTCAGCGCTCGCCACCGGGAGGGCTGCGCCAGGGCGGGGACCGGGAGAGGAAGAGAGGCCCCGGGCTCTCACACGTACCATTCATTGAAGTTGGAGGAGAGGCCGCTGTGGCCCCCGGCTGTCCCGCTGCCCCCGCCGCCGCTGCCGCCGCCGCCCCCGCCGCCCGCCCCGCCGCCGCCCCCGCCGCCGCTGCCTCCGCCGGAGCCGCCGCTCGCGCCGCCGCCGCCCGAACCTCCGCCCCGGTGCACCGCGGACACGGCCGCCGCCGCCGCCGCCGCCGCTGCCGCCGCCGCCGCCGCCGCCGCCGGGGAGAGGTTAGAGCTGCTCTGGGGCTCGGCGCTGGGGGACACCAGCCCCGGGGGCGTGGACGATTCGTAGCCTGAGCTGGCGGCTGGGGAGGACTCGGAGCCCTGCGGAGAGGACTCATGGACCTGCAAGACAAAAGCCGGGAGGGGAGACCAAAGGGGACTGGGTGTGAGTGCAGCTGCTGTGGGGCCGGGCTCCCGGGGGAGAGCACCTCCAAGAAAGGCCCTCCCCGCCCGCCGGGGCCCCGGGGAACCCTGGCCTTCCCAGGCTGGCAGCGGTTGTCCGCGCCGGTTGGGAGCCGGCGCCGCGGGCCGGCGGCCTCACACTCCTCCCGGCCTCCCCGGTGGTACCTTCATGTGTTTCCGCAGCGAGCTGGGGTGCGTGTAGGACTTGTCGCACATCTTGCACAGATAGGGCTTATCGGAGGTGTGGACGTGCATGTGCTTCTTCCTGTCGCTGCTGTTGGCGAAGCGCCGGTCGCAGCCCTCGAACTCACACTGGAACGGCTTCTCCCCTGTGGATAGAAACAGGGGCGCTTGCTGCCCACACCCAGACCTTCCCGGAGCCCCCACCCACTCTGGAGGGAACAAGGCCGCTGCGAGAAGGAAAGAGGAACTGGAAGGGCCTGGGTCCCTTAGCCAGGTCGGATAGCCTCTGTAGCTGAAGATGAAATTAACTGCCTTCCCACCTGACAGTCCTGCTCATTTATGTCATATTTTAATTGTCTTCCAGACTAACACCCATTTCCTGAGATTGATAATGAATTTGGGGTAGCACCCCGTCCTGCCCACCTTTCTATAGGGCTCCTTGGATTCGCAGCCTCTAACAAATTGGTCTCGCCATGGAGAAGCTGTTATTATGACAAAATATTTAGGGCATTATCAAAATCACACAGGCTGCTGGGCTGCTGTCGGTTTGTCTCTGGGGCCAGTAGGCAATTACATTTGGAGTTGCTATGTTGTTTGGGGATGGGACTGTGGATCATAACTGAGCCAGTATTTTTCATCCAAAATTCTGCAAATTAAATTAACCATTCTTCTAGTCTCACTTCCAGTCATTTAAAAATAAGCGGGGGGGGGGGGGAAGGTAAATATTAGAGATAAGACAACATCTAGCGATTGCATAGGCACAGGCTGGGCGGTGGGGGCGTCAGCAAAGGCTTTCAAAATCTCCCTGTTTAATTTTCTGGCGGTCCCTGCATCCTGTTGCCAGAATTCCAAATGCTTGGAGTCATTTAGAGGTGTGAGAACTCAAACATCGTTCCTCTTGGAAAGGGGGCCATTTAACGTTAAATTCCATTAGCACCTAAATTGTTTTTTAAAGACATCCGCTCAGACACAGGACTCGAAAGCATTTCATGCAAATAAATTTCTCAAATTTTAAACCTTGTTAAAAGCTTGTCTCGCACCTCGGCTCCCTCCCTTCCCGGAAGAGAACAATAGGCCGCTGGCGCATCCCCACTTTGGAGTAAATATTGACGGGGGAAGTTGCTAAAACATTTGGCTTTCTTTTAGGAAATCGTCTGGCACGATTTTGGCTGGGACCTGGTCAGAGATGAATAATCTATGAGGCGAGAGGCGCGTTCTTTTGCAGCTCCCTCTTCTCACGCGATTGCCCCGCGGGGCCGCGCTGCCCCGGGGTTTTCTCTGACCGAGTTGTTGGTCCAAGTTTGGAATCGCAAACCCTCTGGTGCCCATCAGAGACTTTCACAAACTATTGCGAATCCACCGTAAAGCCCCGTGACCTACCCCTAAATAGGCTTTAAAAACACTTTTTTTTTTTTTTTTTTAAACAAGAAATGCTCTACAGTTTCGGCTCGCATCAGACTCATTTAATGGAAAAACAATCCCGGGAAGGACGTTTGGACCCGGAGTAAAAGAAGTGGGAAAACACACAAGCCACCCAACACAGACACACAGCCGGAGCAGAAAAGCACATCCAGACAAGCTGGCAAAATCCTCTCTAGGCTCGATTCCCGGGCGCCGAGTTGGAGAGCAGTTTTATTTTGTGCGTTCTATCTAGAACGGAAATTATTAACCAAGGCTGAGCAAATGAAGCAACTGCATCACCCAAAACATATATTTGATGTTACACTGATCACTTAAAACTCAGTTTCCGTACATGGAAAAACCCAGCCCGATACTATTCTTTCATTCCAACAAAAACAAGCCGCTGGCTGTCTCCCGTACACAAAAACACCTCCCATCCGAGAGCAGGGGCTGGCGGTCGGCGCGTTTCCCCCAGCCAACCAACCACAGCCTCTCTCCTCTCCGCGCCCCATCCCTGTCCCGGCCCGCAGTTACCTGTGTGGGTCCTTTTGTGGATCTTGAGGTTCTCGGAGCGCGCGAAGACCTTGCCGCAGCCCGGGAAGGGGCAGGGGAAGGGTTTCTCGCCTGTGTGCACGCGGATGTGGTTGACCAGTTTGTATTTGGCCTTGAAGGGTTTGCCCTCGCGCGGACACTCCTCCCAGAAGCAGACGTGGTTGCTCTGTTCCGGGCCGCCGACGTGCTCCACGGAAACGTGGGTCACCAGCTCGTGCATGGTGCTGAAAGTTTTGTTGCAGCTCTTCTTGGGGTTGCTCAGCTGCTCCGGGTCGATCCACTTGCAGATGAGCTCCTGCTTGATGCACTGCTGCCGCATGTAGCGGAAAAAGGCACCAGGGTGGTGGTGGTGGTGGTGGTGATGGGCCGCGGCCGCTGCCATGTTCATACCCATGTTCATATTCATGGGGCCGTACTGGTTGTGGAGCTGCGCCGCTGAGTAGGGGTCGGTCCGCGGGCTGGCCACCTGGCGGTACTGCTCCGAGCGCCCGAATACCTCGCCCGGCAGCCCCAGGCGCATCTGCCCGTTGAGCACATTCTGAGAGCCGTGCGGCCCGTGCTGCTCCGGGAGGCCAGGGAAGAGGAGGTGACCCTGCGCGTCTGAGTGCGCATGGTGCAGGCCGCCGGCTCCTGGCCCAAACAGCCCATGCTGTCCGCCGCCCGGCGCCGAGTCCCCGAAGCCGCGGCTGCGGAACAGGAAGTCCCGGGTGGAGTTGAAAGGCGGCCCAGAGTAGGAGCCGACGTGCGCTGCATGGGGCCCGAGCGCGGCGGCGGCGGCGGCAGCCGCGGCAGAGCCGGGGTAGGCGCCGGGGCCCTGCGACGTGAACGCCGAACTCTGGCCGGGGGACAGCTCGTGCGCGCCTGGGTTGAGCTTGAAGGCGCCCATGTGCGCGGCCGCCGAGTCCACGAAGCCGTTCTGCGCCGCGGCCAGGCTCAGTTCGCGGTCCTGCATCTCGGCAGCAGCCGCCGCGGCCGCCGCGGCCGAATGGTGATGGTGGCGCGCGAAGCTACCCACCCCGATGGCCGGGAACTGCGGCCCCGCGTCCAGGAGCATGGCCAGCGCGCCCACCCGCCCCGCCGGCCCCGGCGAGCCCCGCGCCTCCTCCGCTCCCACTCCCGCCCCGCGCGCTGTGCGTCCAGCGGCCGCCCGGCTCCGAGCGCAGGCGGCGGTAGTGGTGGCGGCTTCAGCCCCGGGAGCCGCGCTCCTGCGCCCGCCGCCTCCGCCGCCGCCGCCGCCTGGATCTGCCTCCGGCGGCCGGGCGCGGAGCGAAGGCGCGGAGAGGAAGAGGAGGAGGAGGCGGCGGCGGAGGAGGCGCGGGAGGAGGAGGAGGAGGAGGTGGAGGAGGAGAAGAGTCCAAAGCCAGGCGGAGAACCAAAGTGTATTAAAGGAGCTGCGGCGGGGGCGGGCGGGCAGGGCAGGGGAGGGCGGGCGGGAGGAGGGAGCGGGAGGGAGGTGTGGGGAGCTCAGCGGAGAGGGGGGCCAACGGGGGGCGAGCGCAGCGCCGAGGCCCCCACCCCTGCGCGCACCCGCGCGCGCACGCACACACTCACTCGCTCACCAGCCCCGCGGACCCGGGGCCCGGCAGCACCAAGCGGCGCCGGCAGAATGAAATCACAGCAGCAGCGGGGCCACGGTGCCCGAGCGCGGCGGCTGTGCAACGGGCCAGGCAGGAGGGCGAGGAGGGGACGGAGGCGAGCTCTGCGCTCCGCGCCCCGGCCCGGCGCGCCCGCGGCTCCACCTGACCGCGGCGGGGGCACAAGGGCGGCGGGCGGAGGCCGGGCGCCCGCTCCGCAGCGCGCTCGGTCGGCCGCTCCCTCCCCCGCGGCCCTACTCGCGCCGCCCCGTGCGCGGCGGGTATTGTTCGGAGCCGCGGCCGAGGTGTTTAGCCCTCCTCGTCCTCCGCGCTTGGCATTGGCTGCGCCTCGCGTAGTAAACTTGCAGCAGCCACGAATTCCCCCAGATGAAGGAAGCGGCCGCGCCGCTCCCTCTTTCTTTAAGTTGTGCGGGAGGAGGAGGAGGGGGAGGAGGAGAGATTGGGGCTGTGGGAGGGGAGAAGGCTAGCAGAGGGAGGGGAGGAGGGGAGGCTAGGCTGAAAAACAATAACAACAATAAAAAAGTGATCTCTAGCTCGCTCGCTCCCTCTCGCCGGTCGGTTCGGGGCGCTGGACCCGGAGCCGGCAGCCGCACTCCTGAGGACCGACCGGTGTCCGAGACCCGAGCAAGTGCGAAGAGGCCAAATCAGGTCCCCCCTTTTCTGCTGCGGTGGGCTTCGTTCGCCACCACCTCCACCTCTGTTTATTTCGGTGGGCGCTACAGACGCCGCCGCAAACCTTTTTTTTTTTTTTTTTTAATTTTTTGTCTCCTCCTTTTCCTCTCCCCTCCCCCGCCTCGCCCCCACGTCTCCCGCCCCGGCCTCCCTCCCTCTCCCCCTCTCTCCCTCTCTCCCTCCCGCTCCAGGCCGGGACTCCCGATCACACCGCCCCTTTAACGGCGGCTCCCGCCCCGCCCGCCCTTCCGTCGCGGCCATTGGCCGCCGAGGCCCCGTCAATCCGGTGCCCCCGCCCCGCGGCTGATCCGACACTCCTCCCCCGCTCTCCCGAAGCTCCCCGCTGCCCCCGCAGCCGCGGATCCCGCGGATCTTCCCAGCCAGCCCGGCCTGCCAGCCTACGGCTCCTCGCCTGAGCGTCCGGCGCCGCGGCTCATGTTCGCGGCTGGCCGCTGCGCTCCCCGGAGCCAGGAGGCCGGCGTAGCGCTGGCCTGGGCCGCGGGGTCACTGTGCCCTTGGCCGGGTTCGGAGGACACAGCACCCTGCACTCGCGCCCTTCTGCAGAGGCCACCGACTCCCCGGGGACCCGAGCCACTCCTGACGGGCACCGAGAGCGGGCAGTCGTGGTCGCTCGAGAACTTGGCTAGCAACCGGGTTCGCCGGGCGAGAGGTTTCCACGCGCCGGGACTCTACAGGCCCTGGGCCCCGTCGGGAGCGCGCGGTGGGGAGCGTCCCGGGAACCGGTCCCCTGATCGGTTGGCACGCTCTCTATCTTCTCCCCCCACCCCCTTTTTTTAAAAAAACTTACTCAGTGGTATTGAAAACACAGGTGCTGGATGGTGGGCCCAGGTAAAACCAGACTTGCCCGTTCCTTCTGGTCTCTGGACACTCACCCAGGCACCCTCCTCCCAGGCTGTGGCCCCCACCCCCAGCTCGGCGCGCTCTGCTCCCCCCGCCGCTCGCGTCCCGCTCCGATTACAGCAGTAAACACTGGGCAGCGGCCCCCGGGAGGGAGGGGGTTGATTGGAAGTCGTTTAAAGACAGTGTTATCCTCGGGGTGGATGCCCAGATGCCCCAGCCGCTGCCACCGTGGGGTGGGAAGTATGGGGCCGGCGGAGGCGCGCGGCCAGGCAAGGCTCTGGCTGGAGTTTGACCGAGGGTCAGGCTCAGGGCCTCCAGAGAAGAAACCTCCAGACCGGTAGGGCTTAAACCTGCTAGAAGATATTAATCACTGCTTCTCCAGGAGCGGGGAATGCCTCCGCACCTTCGGGCGGTGGCGGGGCCGGGTGGCTGCTCCCTTCGCTGCGCCAGGCCTTCCTCGCGGGTCTGGGGCTACAACCGTCCCCCTCTCCCGGCCTCCCACCCCGGCTCCTGGTTGGCCGTTGGGGACATTTCCTATCCCGCTGCGGAAAGCTTGTGCTCCCAGAGGTAACGGGAGAGGGTTACCGCGGGCCCGGAGGCTGCAGAGGTGTGAATGAAAAGGCCTGAAGCCAGAGCCTTCCTTCGCCTAGCTGGCTCCGAGAACTGCTTTTATTTACAAGTCTATGGGAGTTGAAATAAAATTCAAGTAAGAGAAAATAATCAATACGCATTTAAAATGTTCATGTTGAAGTGAATCAACAAAAACGCGGGAAGACAACTCTTGCTCGCTATTGCTGGACGAACCCGGGCTTTCTATCGCCGGCACAGGCAGCCTCTCCTGGCTTAAGCGGGTCTCTGCAGGTCAGAGCTGGCCGCAGCCCCTTGCTTAAGGTGCCCTGTGCCATCCCGCTGCCCACCCCTCATTGCGGTTGGAGGGTGGCAAGAAGGAAGGAGTCTGGGTCTTCTTGTCTGAAAGCCCGAGATTTTGTCTGGAAGCTGGAGATTCTCGCCTTACCTGAAAGGAGGAAATGTTTCTCACTTCCACACACCTCTCTCTCTGTTGGGGGTTGGGGGCGTGGGCCGCAAATACCAACTCCCTAAGCAGAAAGGGCATTGAGAGAGACATAGAGACAGAAAGAGAGAGAGGAGAGAGAAAATCTCCAGGGAGAAAAGGCTGCCTTGCTACATTGAATCAATAAAAAATTGCCCAGTGCACAGCCTTGCACACTTGTTTACTTTATTCATCAATTTATATGGGGGGTCGGAGTGAGGGAGAATATTGGAAAAGCTTACTCCAAAAATATTTACAAAATAAAATATTTTCTTAGAGATTGGGCATGAGAATTGCAGTCCTGCACATCTAAAAACCTCCCTTCCCTCCTTTTCTCCAGCCATCAGACTTCAAGTTTTCCTCCTTTCCCACTTTCTCGCCTCCTCCCCACTCCTCGGTCCCTCTCCTCGTTGCCCCATTCTCTACCTTCGCTTTGATTCCCTTTTTGCAGCGCCTGCGGTTCGGGCTGGCGCGGCTGGGCGCTGGCTCTCGGTAAATTCCGGGGGCCGCGTGCAACCGGGTGGTGGGGCAGACTCCTTAATTCCCGCCAGAGAGCCCGCGGGCTGGGCCCTCCTGACTATTCTTTCCCGGCTCCAGTTCTCTCTCTGCAGGACACAGAGGAGCGGAGCCAAGTTCAAAGTCATGTCGCCATACCCTCTTAGAAGTGCTTTATTTCTCTACAAACCGCAAAGCCCCTTTCCCTCATAACACACTATTCTTTTATTATTATTATTATTATTATTATTATTCTTTTTTTTAAGGAAGAAAAAGAAGAGCAAGAAAGCAAGGGGGGAAAAAAACTGCAAAGGCTTTCAGAGTCATTGCCTCAAAAGTAGATTTGGGTTCCTTGGCGGAAGGGAAAAAAGCGGCTAGGCTGCGTTCTGTACCTTGTAAGTGATCAGTTTTTCAACAGGTTTCAGGAAGGGCCCGCCTTGGCTGTGTCAGACCCCCGGGATCCACAACTGTTTCCATCGGGCAAACATGTTCCCCGTTTGTAAGTTCTCCAAAATTGTTCTTTGACGATCTCATCGTTCCCCCCCCACACACCCCCCGCGGGGTGGGTGCCTGGGGCTGGACAGAGTTGGGGCTTTGCTTCATGTGGATGGTCCCGGACGGCCGGCCCATGGAGGGTCTGGCGTCCATTCTCCCCTGCCATAGAGAATTTGTCTTCAAAAACGGCAAATCCCATCAAACACCCGGGCACTCATTCGCTGAGCACCTCGTTGTGGTTTGTGGGCCTCTGTGAACGGTTGACTGACTTCTTTTGTAGCATGACCAGTATTTTGTGTGCACACATACATAAAAACAATGTGTATGTACACAATACAACATACTCTCTCTCTCACACACACACACACACACACACACACACACACACACAGGTATATCTTGCCAGCCAGGAGAAGCCAAAAACAAACAAGCAAACAAAACTGACCTTTAAATTGGAAAACATAAATACTCCGTGTCCATACCACTCAAAATTTTAATTTCCTCTTAAGGAAAGGGGTGGGAAGGGGGTAAAGATGAGAGAAACAAATGTGGAATCACCTGTCTATATACACCAGGCCAAAAAAAAAAAAAAAAAGAGGATTTTAGCAGCATCCTCAGTATCACAGACTCATAAATTCAACAAGATCATCAACAGGATATTAAGTTGCAGGGCACCTTTGATTCAGTCCTCTCAGACACTCCTGGGCTGGGCGACCCCTGACCCATGAAGGACCACATGTGTGGTGGGGGAGCCCCCTCTGTGAAACCCACCTAGAACAAAAGTTCTTTGTCAGAGCTTCAGAGAAGTGTAATGTAAAAAGAGAGAGAGAGAGAGAGAGAGAGAGAGAGAGAGAGAGAATCTGCAATGTGAAAGAAGGGGAAATCATGAAAATCTCAGCCAATGTTGTAACTTTTAAATACCATTTTTTAAGAAGGGGGAGGTTGAGTGGAGGTGGGGAGGTACCATAGGATAAGGCCCTCTCCAGTCTGCTAAAAGAACTTCTTTCTACAGTTAAAATTTACTGTTCTGTAACTGGGCTTATAAAAACTCTCTATATAAAATATATGCTCCCTGGCAGTTTAGTGATAGGGATGCAAATGTTTGTCTATTTGTCATTAGGGACTCAGAAAGAAAAAACAAGTCGCCATTTCTATCTGACAGTCGTTGTGGTTTTGCAAAAGGAAGAGAACTAATTGTCCTGACTTTGTCCCCTCTTTCCTGATGGGAGGTGTTTCTGCTGCAAAACAAAGCAAAAGAAAAACACACCCCAAACAGGAGGCATTAGCGTACATGAATGTGTTTAATTATTTTGAGGACCGTTATCCTTGGGGCTCCCAAATGAACCACATCCAGGGAGGCTGAATACTGGTGACAGGAGAGCAGTTTTCCAATAAACTGCAGTATTATTGCAATAGACTTTGTAATACAATTTATGCTGTCATTCATAAATAACAATGCCATATGTCAACCATATTGCTTACACAAGTAAATCCGTCAACGTGTCAGTATTTGATTTGCCTCCATGGCTTCTTCAAATATTGAAGTATAGGTATTGGAAGGGGTGTGGAATGGCAGAAAGTGCCCACAAAATCTGAGATTAAAAAGAAACCCCACACAACCTCTGCCTCTCCTTTACCTCTCATCCAAAAACATCCTGAAAGATAAAGAATGAGGGGGGCGGGGGGAGAAGCACATCTGGGATCCAATATAAATAAATATTGGGTGGTTATATGGACTGTGAACACATAAGAGAGTTTTGTGGTTCCTGCTTTGACCTTCTAAGTGTATTTTAAAGCACAACAATTAGTCATTTCCCAAGAAATTACCAATCCTAATGGTCATATGTGGGTCAAAGGCCATTCTCCTACAACCCCCATCTCTGAGGGTAAAAATGATTGATAACCAAATGAGAATATTTGATGACAGGCCAATTTTACTCAAGTTATTTTTTAGTAATGGGGAAGTAAAGAGAGCCATAATTTTTGAAGGGCTTTTAAGCACCAAGGTCAGGTAGACATGGGATGGGTCCCATTCTTGACTATCCAAAATAAACAACCCCCAAATCCAACGTTTCAGTCACGCCTACAAAGTCCCAATCTTGTGGCTAAAAAAAAAAAAAAAAAAAAAGAATTCTCATCATTAAGCCCATGTACATGGAAGAGGGATCATAAACTTTAGCAAGAAGCACATTTTTAGGTTACTCTTAGTCCGGCTGGTAACCGTGAAGCCTGAGGAATCAGGGTGAGCTCAGAAGGGCGGGAAGGAGAGGCAACCTTGGGAGGGACGCTCAGAGGGCTGAAAATTGCCCAGCTCTTGGGAGCACCCAACCCCCCAGGGCTGGCTGGCAGCTCACACGGGGTTAGATCTGGAGTGGTGAAGGCGGAAGTGTGGGGATCTGGTACCTGCCCAGTGCAAGCCAAGCTTGGGGCCGAGAGAGGTGGCAGGGTACCTCACTGCCTAGACGCCTAGCCAGCCTGATTTGAGAAAAGCCTTGAACCCAAAGTCCTCATCACTTCGGGCATGACAAAGCTCAATGAAAAGGAACCTTTGTGGGTCCCTTTGCCCACCTTGCGCGGGCTTTAGAGAGGTCTGAGTGTACTCCTTCTCCACTTCCTTCAGTATCTGCTGGCGTAACCCTCCTCCTCCCGGTTGAGCACCTACTGGCGCCCTTGGGCTGGGCTCCAAAAGTGTTCTGAACCCCGGAGTAACTCGGGGCTTTAGAGAGGTCTGAGTGTACTCCTTCTCCACTTCCTTCAGTATCTGCTGGCGTAACCCTCCTCCTCCCGGTTGAGCACCTACTGGCGCCCTTGGGCTGGGCTCCAAAAGTGTTCTGAACCCCGGAGTAACTCGGGGCACCCTGTTCACCCTTGAACCTGGCTCTGGTGCGGCCCAAATGGCACTAGGCGCTCCAAACCCGGCGGGCACCCTGTCCTTCAGCAAGGAGGACTTCCTCGCTGAAACCACGCGGGGCTGGCGAGCGGTAAAGCAATTGCAAGGGCAATGAAAGGCTACTCGGTGGGTCCCCCAGATCCTTTCTTGTCCACCTCACCGTCCCTAGCTTTCCCCCTCCCCCCGCCTGCAGAAACAATCAAACAAAGGCTCAAAAGCCAGGAAATGTCCAATTCACTTCCTTTAAGTTTATTAATCGCCCACACCCATCACAAGGAAACTTGGCTGTGCTCAGTGACGAACGGAGGGCGCCGGGGAGCCTCAGTCACAGCCCCCCTCCCCCTTTTGCGCAGCGGGTAGCCATAAGCGCCAGCCTAGGCATCTTCGCGACCGGGTCCTATTGCCTCAAGGCAGCTGAGCGCAGCGGTGCTGCCGGGTTCGGGCCAGCTCGGCATTTTCTGTACCTCCTCAGCCTCCTCATGCCTTTGTTTGGCTCTGGGAGAAGGTTGGGATTCGGGGTGCAACAGGGGAAGTCTGAAAATCGATGCTCCCCAGGAGCACCTGTTGACCCCAGAAAGGGCATTTCCATAGATGGCCACGTTGCTGCTGTCTCCATACAAGCATCTCCACTGCAAAAGCGCAGACAAGGGCATGAGTTTTAGAGTCGGCCCTGACAACCATCACCACCGCAGAAATATGGGGCTGAATCCACCGACGGAAACTGGCATAACGACTTCTATACCCCCCTGTTTAAAACAAAACACAACAACACCATTATTATTATTTTCTTCAGCGCCCTAGAAATTGCTGGTGTTTATTTAGGAAGTGTTACACAGTTATTGGGTCCTTAGAAACTCGGGAGGTTTAAGGGGGGTTGATTTGGCTCCCAAACGGCTTGAAAAAGAAACAGCACACCTGGGGTCAGGCGGGTCATCACAATAACAAAAAGCGCGTCTACAAAATAAAAAGCTCTTTTATAAAGAAAGGCAATCCGGGAAATCCACTGTGAGCCTTCCTGGTGACCATCTAGCTAGGCCTATTCTCAGGTTTAATTGGCAGGCAGTTTATTGGCGCCTTATTGGTGTTGATTGAAATTTTGCTCCCAGTTCTTTCTTTTAAGAATTAGCATCTCAAGTCGATTTACCTGAGTCAATTATCTTTTTAGAGTCTGGGTTTGGCCATAAATTTGCAAATATTCATTAAGCGTACTTAAATATCTTTCTTTCTAATCATCATCCAAATCTCTATTATTTCCTAAGAAAGTCTTTTCTTTTTTAAGGCTTCCATAAAAAGAAATTGATCAGGGAGCTATATTTGAATTAAGACATATTAAATCGATGACAGATACATATCATGCTGTGTTTAACAAGAGTTGTACAAGGAGGCGGGTTCCAGATTCCGCACGGCTCTGCTGCACCATTATTCACATTTTTACAGCCTTTCCTTCATGCCTTCACCCATTAAACCATTAAATTTCAGCAATTCAATAAAACAAAGCAGTTATAATTTTGAGGAAAAGCTATTTTGAAGGGGGTGGAGGTACTCATTTTATTGCACAATAAAAATGCTCAATAGTCCATATTAAAAGGTAGGTTGTGCTTATTTTCTTCTTTCTTTATTCGTTCATTTTTTGGTTTGTTTTTACTTATAACCTGCAGGACTGAATGCAATGCTGCCATTATGGAAGTAGTGATGCTCATTGCCAAGAAATTCAAATAAAGGAAACTCATTTGAAATGTCCTGAGAATGGGTTAAGACAGTAGTGACAATTCCAAATATGATGCTTTCCCCATTACCCATCCACAGAGATGGCAGTCCGTTCTCCACTTTTGCCTGGTTGGCTTGAGACGTTTTGAGTCTTTGAAAGGAGAATTGTGAAAGGACTCATCCTCTCCAAACGCAGATGCGGATTTTTGTCGCTGTTGTTTATTAATTTTTTTCATTGTGTTTGCACTCATGCCTTTCTTTCCCCGTATTTGAACTTCATTGAAGCCGAAAGAAAAAAAAACTATTTGAAATTTGATTGTAGTGTTTTCTTTGTTTGCTTGTCAGTTTTCTAAGAGGAATGACATTCCCAAGGCTTACAGTGAGGTTGCCTGTTAAAAATTGCTCACACCGATGTAAATGGGGCCATCGAATCAGTTCTTTTGAAAATATTTCTTACAACTTCCCCGGACCATCTCTCGGGACCATTAAGATGATGTCTTTATGCAGTCTATTTTTACTTGGACTGCAAATGAATCAAGCTGGTAACTTGTTTTTTGTACCTCCCCCCAAGAAAAAAATTCACATTTTAGTCAATAACACTTTTTTTAAAAACAATTTTATGCAAGGCAACAAAATAAAAATTAAAAACCCTGACTTCAGTTTTTGAACACCTTGGAACATCACAAAATCTTAAGATGCTTTCTTTTTAAGAGCTGACGTGACACTTTTGGGCAGCAATAACCCTGAAATTTGGGGATGCCACATTTCTCTACTCCCCCCAAAATGATGCAGGAACCTATCTCTTTTTGTCAAGTGATTTAATAACAAATCCTTTGAAAAGGATGGGACTCGCTCCCCCCCCCCCCCTTAAGGCCAGTTTACAGTTTTCAAATAAGACATCTCGCCTCCTAGGTCAGTATATTAGAAAACAATGACAAGGTAAGAGATTATTCTAATAGTAAATACATAGCAAAGGTATTGCTTGATTTTAAAATATTCATTTTATTGGATCAGTTTTAATTTATGGCCCTTTCAAAGAAACTGAGGCGCACATAAGGAGTACTCTCTGGGCCGAAAAGAGGAATTCTGCGTGAAGGATATTGTTTATTTAGCCGCTTCCCTCTGGAGAGCTGCTGTTTGGCCTGCCCTGCCACTGTATCTCAGAAAGTCAAAAGTTAGAATCGCTGCCGGGTGTTGCCTCACCCCCACCCCCGTACATCTAATTGGAACTGGCAGATCTAGAACTGACGATCAGTGAGATTACACTTCAAGCTAACTCCTTTGAACCACGTTGAAAAGGACTGCATGAGCTAAGAAGTCGAGGTAAACGGTTCCTTTTCGGGAAAGATTTATTTTGACTTCACCTGGTGTCTTGCGGAGCCAAATCACTTAAGTTGTTTTGCAACCAATAAGACTTTAATATCTTCCCTCATTCTGCGCTCTACTTGGGCGCCCGGCAGACTGGATGTCCTTCCCAAATAAGAAGTTTCTAGCATCACCTCTACAAGTATGACGACCGGCACACGGTTCACCTTCCTCTTCCGGAGAGCAGCCCAGGGCTCTTCCAACGGAGGAGGTAGAAAGTGTTTGGATGCTGCTGGGGGAGTCGCTGCGTGCGGTCAGGCGGAGGTTTTTGAAGTTGGGGGCTCTCCCCCAACCCCCTTTGTCCCGGGGTGGGGGGGGGGTGGTCCTCAGCCCTTACCCACCCTGCACCCTGCGGCCGCGTGCCGGCGCACGCTCTCCGAAAGGCGCGTCATGGGAACGCTGGGCGCTGCGCGCGCAGGCCCGGCACAAACTTTCTGCAAGTGCAACTTGGGCATCCCCTGGAAGGCGGGGACGTAGGGCTCCAGGGGAGGAGGGGGCGCGAAGCGAAAGCGAAGGATGCTGCGAGCACGGGGGCGGATCCCCGCTGGGCCGAGGGCCTGAATGGGAGCCAATCCGGCAGTCTTGGCTGCTGTCAATCACGATGTTCCCTCCAATCCCACCCATGCCATTTCCAAAATCTCGGTCCCACTGTGCAGCTCAAATGTGTTCTCTCTGCCAATCGCTGGAGGACAGAGTGGGAACAGGAATACGCAGAGTTAGGAGGCCAGGACAAAGAAGTTAAAGAGAGCCTAATATATACATGTTTTTGAAGGTGGGCAGAGGGAAAAAAAAGTCCCCCCAGTGAGGGTCTATGGGTCTGATTGTGTAGTTCTGATGGAGCCCCCTTTGAGCAAGAGGAACCCGCCAGCGCTGAGATTAGCGGATTTGGCAACGGCTCAGGCCAGGCCGCTTCAGAATATGACAGGCTTCCCGGCGCTGGCCAGCCCGCCCGTCCACTCCCAACTCCGAGCCACAGCCACGCACCTCCGCCCTCGGGACCTGAGCTCTGACCCCGGCGTGGTCATCACTCCGCTCGGACCCGAGCACATGGCCCAGGCGAGCGCGCTCGGCCTCAGCCCTCCCTCAAAGGCGCTCCCGGCACATCCCGAGGCGCCGGCGGCCGCCGCCCGCGCTGCAGCCTCGGTCGCGCACCCCGGCGCCAGCACCTACCCCGGTGACGGGGGCAGCGGCCGCGCGCAGCCCTCCGCGCCCCCGCCCCCAGCCCCTCCTCTTCCTCCCTCCCCTTCACCCCCTCCTCC
This sequence comes from Panthera tigris, assembly GCF_018350195.1. Classification (NCBI taxonomy): domain Eukaryota; kingdom Metazoa; phylum Chordata; class Mammalia; order Carnivora; family Felidae; genus Panthera; species Panthera tigris. The sequence goes on along the minus strand of NC_056660.1, from coordinate 70,465,895 downwards.
TCCCCCTCCCCCTCCTTCTGCCCTCTCGGGCTACACCGCCACCGACAGTGGCGGCGGCGGCAGCAGCGGCAAAGGCCACAGCAGGGACTTCGTCCTCCGGAGGGACCTTTCCGCCACGGCCCCCGCGGCGGCCATGCACGGGGTCCCTCTTGGAGGGGAGCAGCGGTCTGGCACAGGCTCCCCCCAGCACTCGGCCCCGCCTCCTCACTCGGCTGGCATGTTCATCTCGGCCAGCGGCACCTACGCGGGCCCGGACGGTAGCAGCGGCGGGGGCCCGGCGCTCTTCCCCGCGCTGCACGACGCTCCGGGAGCCCCCGGCGGCCACCCGCACCCGCTCAACGGCCAGATGCGCTTGGGGCTGGCGGCGGCAGCGGCAGCCGCGGCGGCTGAGCTGTACGGACGTACCGAGCCGCCCTTCGCGCCGCGCTCCGGGGATGCGCACTACGGGGCGGTGGCGGCCGCTGCAGCCGCCGCCCTGCACGGCTACGGAGCCGTGAACTTAAACCTGAACCTGGCGGCGGCTGCTGCTGCCGCGGCAGCCGGACCGGGGCCCCACCTGCAGCACCACGCGCCGCCCCCGGCGCCGCCGCCGCCGCCGCCGGCGCCCGCGCAGCACCCGCACCAGCACCACCCCCACCTCCCAGGGGCGGCCGGGGCCTTCCTGCGCTACATGCGGCAGCCAATCAAGCAGGAGCTCATCTGCAAGTGGATCGACCCCGAGGAGCTGGCCGGGCCGCCACCGCCACCGCCCCCGGCCGGCGGCGCCAAGCCCTGCTCCAAAACTTTCGGCACCATGCACGAGCTGGTGAACCACGTCACGGTGGAGCACGTGGGCGGCCCAGAGCAAAGCAACCACGTCTGCTTCTGGGAGGACTGTCCGCGCGAGGGCAAGCCCTTCAAGGCCAAATACAAGCTCATCAACCACATCCGCGTGCACACGGGCGAGAAGCCCTTTCCCTGCCCGTTCCCGGGCTGCGGCAAGGTCTTCGCGCGCTCGGAAAACCTCAAGATCCACAAGCGCACTCATACAGGTGGGTGTCTGTCCCCGGCCGCGCCGCCGCCGCCGCCTCCCGCGCCGCCGCCGCTTCCGCCGCTGCTTCTCTTCCTCCTCCTGCTCGCCTTAATTTTTCCCTCCTTCTGCTGCTTCTCTTCGCATACGTATAACCCGGACATGTGACTTCTTTTTTTTCTCTCCCCCCCTTTTTTTCTATGAATAAGTAATTCGATAGCACACACAGGCCCCGCGCTGGGTTCCCACACGGTGGAGTCTCCAGCGCGCTCGCAGCCCCTCCGCCGGGACCGGCAACGCGCTCCAGACGCCGCCGCCGCCGCCGCCCCGGAACAGAAGCAGCAGCAGTCGGAGCAGGAAGGAGCCCAGGACGGTCGGCAGCCCCCATTCGCCCGGCCCCGGGAACTTGGGGAGGGCGATGGGGAAGGGGGACCGGAGCTGGAGCCGCCCTGGTGGCTCTTCCCTCCCCACCTGGTGGCAGAGCCCGCACCGTGCTCCGAAGCGCGGGCGTGCGAGGGGGCACGTGGGATTTACTCCGATATTGAGGCGACCAGGCCCAGCTCAATGTGGCCCTTCCAGGAGGGGAGGGGTCCTGTCCCTCCGGGGCGTGGTGCAAAATGCCATAGAAATGCGCCCTTGGGGCCCTGAAGACCCCCTCCCCCCCCCCACACTCACGTTTCCCACACATACATCTTCACGTGCACACAGCACACAACTTCACACACCCGTATCTCACATACTACCCTCCCCCCCCACACTTCCTGGTAGCTGGAACACCCATATGCCCTGACACGCTTATCTTCCACATACACCCTCACATACGCACACTTCCCCATTTACACACCTTCATACATACCCATACAGTATCATACAGCTGTCACACACATTTTATCACACATACCCTGCAAGGTGCTAGAGAACTTGGCTTTGTCCTTTCAAAGAGGATTCTATTTGGAGGAGAGCAGGGTGAGCTGCAGTCTCCTGCGGTCCTTGGTACCTTCCCCCCCGTAAGAACTTGAGGGAAGCCCCCAGCGCTGTGGGGACCCCTCCCATCCCAAAGGCGGCTGCGGCGTGGGGCGGTGGGGTGTTTACTGTGGGTCGTGTGCCTCCATCGAACGTACTAGCGCGTTGGGCGGAAGCGCTGATGAGCGCGAGCAGTCGGGATTTATAGGGATAGACAATATTACCCCTCGGAGGACACTTAAGTAACTGGAGTTTACATTTAGTAATTACTTGGCTGATTTATCGGCGCTGGGCGGCAAGGAGGCAGCCGCCGCGCGTGGGCCCAACGCCTGGCCAACAGCCGGAGCCCGGGGCATCAGGGGGTTCTGCGTGCAAGCCGGGCCAGGGTGGCCTGGGGCTGGGCCCGGGGCCTGGCTCCTCCCGGCCATCACCTGATAGGCCTCCTGTGCACCGATGCTGGGCTGGGAGCACATCTTTCCGGGAACTCCGTTGGCCAGCCCCCTGCTTTTCTAATCGAGATGGTCCACCCTAAGGAATTTTCCAAAAGGAAACTTCCCACGAGGCTCTCGGAAAAACTCCCTGGCCCGCTTAGCCAGCTGTTTGCCCCTGTGCCTGGCACTTGCCGCCAGGACAGGGGCCTGGAACCGTAAAGGGGGCTCGCGGGGCGCGGGAGGTGAAGCCGCCCCCAACCCCGTCCCCTATGGGCACCCTGAAAGCAGAACCTGCGGCCTTGGGCCTTTCCCGCCTTTGCAGGCCTCGGAGAGAGAGTGGACCTTTCCTTCTCCGCCGCCGGACCTGAGGATAGTTTCTTCCCCCGTGGAGCAAGGAACTGGAACTTGCTGGCGCGGAAGCTGCCACGGGTCGCGGCTCCCTCCGACGGCAGTCCAGGGGGAGAGGGGCGTGCGCGCGCGCGCACGGCGGGGGCGGAGATCCCGAGCACTGCGGGCCCCTGGGCAGTAGTGTTTTCTGGTTTCACGGCGTGCTCAGGGTTGTGTTTCCTGCCCGGCTGCGGGTGGCGGAGTGGTTCTCGCCGAGGCCTTCAGGGAGGGGTACCGGCGCCTCACGTTAGTGCTCAAACCGGTGCCAGGGGGTTTTGGCGGTCCTTAGGCCGCTTAGCAGTTGAGCATTGGGTGCGGACAGGGACCATTCCGGAACCCCCTCCCTACCACGGCGCTCTCCCTTTTGGGGGTTATTTGGAATCCCGGAACAGATTGATCAAAGGGAATAATCCCCCGGCCACTCCCGAAGGCCCATTTCCTGACCCACGTTCCTCCCATCCCCACCCCCATTCGGTTTATAACCTTCCTTTGGGCCAGACTCGAGTTCTCTGGGAGAGGGAACTGGTAGAACAGAGAGCAGCTCACGTAGCCTCCTTTACTCTCTCGGATTCTGCAAGTAGTTAGATTCTGATTGACTCCTCTGTCGGAATCTGAAATGTAAACACTGGGGTTTCTCACCCTTTCCAGTTAGCTGGAATTTGCTCACTGTTCCCCGCCTAGGCCCCCTGAATAAAACAAGCAATTCTTTCACCTTTACTTATTTTTTCCTTCTATTTTCGTCCTTAATATTACCTTAATCCCTACTTTTCTACTCCCCCCACCCCCCACCCCATTCCATATCTCCCTTCTCTGGGCGTAATTGTTTCTCTTCATCGTGGTCAGTGGTGGGACCAGCAGCAGTGCTTAGAGCTACTGTATTCTTCACAATCCGGGATCCTTAGCGAGGACAGGAGCAACTCCAAACGACACTGCACATTTGCATAGGGTGAATAAAACCACTCAAGCCTCCCTATGGAAGGAAGGCCCATTATAAATTTTTAAATAATGCTGTATTAAATTAGAATTATCTCCAACTTAAAAGTAAAACTCAGATCAGGATAGATAACTGATATTTTTATGAAAAGTGATTAACTATTTTGTTGTTGTGTTATGTTGTGTTTTCCCCTCTATAGATCAGTGTAGGAAGTGTATTTGAATAATATTTAATTTCATTTTTAAACAGTATTTAGAGGTAGGGGAAGTTGTAGTCCAGGCATCTGAATACTTTCAGATGTGTTAACACACTCTGGCATCCAAGACTTTGTCATTGGTGAGATTAAAAAGAAAAAGAAAAAAAACTACACTGAAATAGTTGTATATGAAAATTCACCACAAAAATTTATGTACACTAAACTGTCTTAAATAGTTGCTTTTTGAGAAACGTATCCAAAACCAAGGAAGAAGCCATACCTAGTGAGCCACCAGAGTAGGTCCTGAAATTCAGTAGAGAAACTCAACTTAATTTTTAAAAATCATTTAAATATGAGGGAGATATTATTAAACAATAGTATGTATGAGATGACTGGTTCAATTATGACTCAAATACATCATAGATGTATTTGTTCATAGATACTTAGGTGAGAAGGAAAATTCCTACTGCTACCTGCTGTCTTCCTTTTTTGCTTTTTAATACCGAGGTGTTGTGGCTGAATTTCTAGTTGTGTTATTAACATGTCCACTCCCTGAACTAGGGCCTTGTGTTTAAAGGCATTGTGCTCCTGGGGTGGTTAGAGCAGCTTAAAGGGACGATGGGCCAAAGACTGTGGTAAACAGTCCCTTTTCTGACTATTAAGTGGGGTAGAAGGCTGTCAGAATACGTTTCCGTGGGGCATCAGGTACAAGCTAAGTTCTGGTTGCAGCTTGTGGTCTTTATTCACGTTTCCGAGGTTCTGTTCCAAAGGCTCCTAATTGCCCTGCAAGTTGTGAGGAAAGCTGGGAGAAAGAAGAGGCCAACAGCCTCGCCTCTGCCCATCCAGGCATATATGAAATCTAGTGATGGGACTGTGTGTTTCACAGGTGCCTTTGTTTCTAAAGAGAACGGGGTTTTGCCTTATTTCCTTTCCCATCGGTGGAATCCTGGGGACGCTCTGAAACAAAATGCCGTTATTATAATTGCATGGCACCTCCCCCACTTCACTTTTAATTTAGTGTAATGTGCTTACTTTTCTCTTTTTTTTATATCCTTCCCCCAAGCTGTGGCTTTGGAAGAATCATTTTATTAGCATTTATATTGACAGGGGATCTGCTTGTATCCTTGCAGGTACAGACCTTGAGGGCAGTGAGGACAGGGTATCTGGGTCCTTGTTGGATTTTGGTGTTACATCCTGGATCATGGTCTAGCCATCGTCTCCCTGAACCCTCTGGTACTGCAGGGACTGACATCTAGCCACTCACAGGCCCAGTGTCCCTTCCCTGTTGCCTTCTGGAACGTAGGAATTAGGAATAGAAACCAGGCTGGGGTTGCTCTTCGAGAGAATGGGAAAATGCATCCTCATTTCTGTTCCAAGATTTCTCTCTCTCAGGTGAGGGGTCTCTGAAAAGCAATTGTTGACCTGCCCTCTGTTTTGTTGCAGGGGAAAAGCCTTTCAAATGTGAATTTGATGGCTGTGACAGGAAATTTGCCAATAGCAGCGATCGGAAGAAACATTCCCATGTCCACACGAGCGACAAGCCTTACTACTGCAAGATCCGAGGCTGTGACAAGTCCTACACTCACCCCAGCTCTCTGAGGAAGCACATGAAGATTCACTGCAAGTCCCCACCACCTTCTCCAGGAGCCCTTGGTTACTCCTCAGTGGGGACTCCAGTGGGTGCCCCCTTGTCCCCTGTGCTGGACCCAACCAGGAGTCGTTCTAGCACTCTGTCTCCTCAGGTGACCAACCTCAATGAGTGGTATGTTTGCCAGGCCAGTGGAGCCCCCAGCCACCTTCACACACCTTCCAGCAACGGAACCACTTCCGAGTCTGAAGATGAAGAGATGTATGGGAACTCTGAAGTCCCGCGGACGATACATTAGAATTTACTAGTAATAATAATAAGTAATAAGTGGGAGTCCTTGGACCATATCCTAACCTGAGACAATGCCGAGCCTGAGACAAACCCTTGACTCAGACTTGCCACCGGGTCTAATTAGCCCTATTTATTCAGTATGAAACCCTATGGTGTTTGTACATTTAATTAATTTAATTAAGATATTTGGGCTTTTTTTTTTTTTTTCTTAGAAAACAAACAAACAAACAAACAAACAAAACCCAACCAAGCTGGACTTGTAGGTTACAGGGGAACAGGGCTAGGAGCAAAATGTACCAAGGGTTAATGGATATACACACTGCTGACTCAATATATGTATATTTGGAAATGAGCAAGAAAAAGCATTAAGTCGGAACTCACCACAGCACCAAGGCCCTCTGCATTTCCTGGAGTGCCTCGAGATTGCCTTTAACACCATAACGAGGGCTTCTCTGGAGCCTCTTTGCCTCCTCCTTGGGCCCTATTTCTGAAAAGGCCTCTTGATTGTAAACCACACACTTGCTGCATTGCCAACAGATCTTAGACTGTACCTGTGTCCAAAAATATTTGTAAAAAAATCCTTTGAGTTCTAATAGTTGTGATTTTAACTTTCCACTCTTTTATTACTGCTCTCATCTTAACACAGTATTTTTATACGGGATTATCTCTTCAGTACCCTGCTTGTAGGATTTAAAAAGAAAAAAGATGCAGCAACCTTATTACGTCTCTGCGTATTGTGCTACTGTGATTGTTCCCGCAAAAGTGGGGACAAGAACACGCTGCTGCAACAGTCAACTGTGAAGCTGTGATATTTTATAAAATAGAAGAAATTCAAGTGCTTTTTTTTTCTCTATGGTTTTTTTTTTTTAATCTGAAATCTCAGATGCTGCCTTTTTACTGTGTCCAAACTCCTTGTGTCATAAAAAGATAAGTTTTAGAGAAGTTTTTTGGGATGCCAAAATTAACAGGCAAGTCTAAGGAGGTGTGATGTTGGCAACATGCCTACTTTTTTGGGAAAGCTGTTGTTTTTTAAGACAGGCCAACCCCTCTTTTATACTGTTGTATCAGCCTTTTAAAAAGTCTTTATTTTTCAATGCCCGGAACTGCATTTTCATGCATTTTTTTCCCACCTGAGCACTAAGCACACTGAATTCTATCCCATTTGAAAACGACAGTGTGTGAAGTGTATGATTTACATGAAAAGAGGGGAGGGAGTGGCTATACATATTAAAATTTTTAAAAGGTTTCTAGTTACCACCAAACACTGATGAATGTGTGACCTTTGCCAGAGCTGTCAAGCTAGGATAAAAAAGGTCAAGGACCTAGGACAATAACTCTTAGTCAATTTATTTTCACTTCATGCAACACATCTTGTGCAAAATATAGTCCATCATAAACATCATACAAATATACTAAAGAGCACTAATTTATCCTCAGAGACCCTGAAGACACCCCCTCCCCAGGGTTTGTAGAAATTTGTTTTGTGTGCTGTGAGTGGTTGATGTAGTCTTGTCATTGTTAATAACTTGTATGTGAACACTATTATTTGTACAGTTGAATTAATTTATTTTCAGACATCATCCTTTGTTTTCCTGGAAGAGTTCAAAGCACACCAAAGAATTATATTATACATTTTGGTGAAAGATTGTCGTTTATGATCCACGGTTTATTTAAAAAAAAAAAAGGAAAGAAAATGGGGGAATATATTTTTAAGCTTACTTGAATGAACAACGTAATGTGAAAACCAGGACTCTTCCTGCATGTTTTTTTTGCATTGTGTTGACGAGATTATATATAGTTTATAGATATATTCTATTACTAGTACAGTGCATGGTGCTGTCACTTTGAAAGCCTTTCAATGTTGTCTTCAGATTGTTACAGTGAATATGAAACATGCAGACCCTCCTTTATAAAGAAAAAGACCATAAAACTTGAATATAAAATAATTCTACATTTTTAAAGTTTATTTGATTTTCGTATTATTCACTTTCAAAGCTCTTTCAAACAGACAAAATAAGGTATGAACTTCGGGGGGATAATTTATGTATCGTAAACTTATTAGAACAAAATATTCCTGATTTATAATGAGTTGTTTTATTTATACAACTTTTTCAATGGTAGTTTGCACTATTCTTTATTATGCTACAGGTTTATTTATTCTGAAACAAAGGAATATGTATTTTATGTATTTTGCCATGCATAGGTTTACTCTGCCACAGATTTATTGGTTCCTGATACACCTAAAATAAAAACTTAAAATGTGTACCTCCAATAGAAAGAAAGCAAGAATGATTATGAAGTAAAAAATTTAATAAAGGTATTCTTCCTATGTATTGCTTATGTTTTGCCTAATGGCATATTTCTGCCATTCTTTTACAAATAGAACAGGTTGCTGACTGGTGAACATTGGGTCTTCTTGAGCTCTTTATTTCTTAGCCTCTCCCTAGCAATAAAATATTTTTACAGCTTGGTTTAACTTACCATCTAATCTAGAAAATACAATATTTATGAAGACTAAGCCCTGTAAGTTGCATGTAACACTAACATAAATCTTAGGGGTTACTGCACTCATTTGTTAATAATATCCTTGGAGATCCTAATCAGTGAAAATCTGAAAAGTGAGTTTTAGCATTTCTTTGGTGCCTACCCTCTAAAGTAAAAGGGTAAAAAGTATGAGGAAAAGGTGGAGGGACAGTGAGAGGTATCCAGGCACAAAGAAGGGTAAAATCAGGGGCTGAGATGGGTACTGAGTTAACTACATGCTGAATGAATAGGACATTAAACACTGCTCACATCAGGTAATGGGGGGGGGGGGGCAGGGGACGGGTAGCATCCAGTTTGTGGTTTATTTACAAGTTGAGCTGATCTATGTAACCTAGCTCAGCATTTTAAGGCAGGTGTTAGAAATTAGAATCATGGCAACAAAATGTTCAAGTGGCTTAAACTAATGTGATTGGCCATCCATTTGAACAGGGCTGAACATTTGCTTGTTTTTATATTAGCTGATACAAAACTGATAAAAGCAAATAGTTTTATTCTTCTTCTTCTTCTTGGTAGTAACGTCAATAAGCAGTTCTCCATAAGCTTACAGTGGTTTTGAAAAGTCAGGTTTGTTAAATGTACTAAAGGTGAAACACGAAGCAAAGACTTGTTTCAAGTCAGATGACAATAACCAGCACACGAAGGAGAAAAACACTCAGCGAAGGGCCCCAATCAATGGGAAAACTTATAGCTCTCTAATGAAGTTTCTGGTGAAAGGGAGGACACAAAGCCACCAAGACATGAATCATTCATGGGAAATATAAAAGATAAAAGATATCTGACAATGAGCAGAACCTTGTATAGAGTGTATAAAACAAGTTTCCCCTTCTTATTTTCTGCTTTAAAACGCACAATCTCCGCTCCCAGAGCTCTGTCCAGTCTATAGAGTTAAAATTGACCACTGCTCGTCCTGCGCCACTTCAAAGTAATTTAGTCCAGAACGGAAGGCTTGGCGCTTGGACAATCTTCATGGTGTGTTAAGATTTCTATGGCAATTGGCAAGCAAGACGTTCCCATCTGAATATGTCTCAAAGAAAGCCACTTACTGACACTAAGTTGGCTATCATCAAAGACTTCATCTCTCCTAGGCAAAACGTGGCCCTTGTGGCCCTCGCGAACATTTTAAATCATCTACCTTTGTTTTCCAGGCTAGGAGAATCTTCAAACACATGGTTATTTGTATTTTATGTATATCTTTTCCCATTCAGGATTTTCTTTGCTAGAGAGAATGCTCCAAAAATCTAAAGCACTGAGAAATAGCTCGAGGGTGAGAATTCTATTCTTTTAAGGAGTTGGAGATGGCCACACAAGAGGGACAGCACTGGGGACAGGAAAGGAGGAGGCCCAAAGTCCTTGAAAGCGAGGCCCAACTATCTGTAGACATGCTAGTATTGCCCTCTTGTCATTTACATCTTGCATTTTGTGGAAGTTTTTTGAGACCATAGTAGTTCATTCTACCTACCTACCATTCATACCTACCTACCTGCCCACCTACCATCTTATCTGTCTATCTATCTATCTATCTATCTATCATCTCTTTCTCTATCAAATGGAATGAGAGATGTTCCTGCCAGAAGTATTTTTTATCCCACTTTGGTTGGAAAAAAGGACTGGGGCGTTGGAGGGGGAGATAATCTGGTTTCTCAAGTGATCATCTAAGTTAGAGGAAAGGAAAGCTGAATCCAGACACTTATTAATACTTTCAGCCTGTCAGATCACACTCCCCATCATCTACCAAAATAGACACATGGCCAGGGAAACCCACCATTCCAGGGCTGGAGGGATGGCTAAGGAGACCCACAGACAAACTGCCCTGGGGTTGCCAGCACACTTTCCCTATGTGATAAAAAACTCACAGAAATTCACCCCCCCCCACCACGTCCACGCCCAAACAGTCCGGGGCACACACATTCACACTCGGGCACAAGTGCCTAATCAGGCAGGGAGAAGTTCAAAGGCATGTTCTTTGAAATTCAAACTGCTGCTTTTATGGTACACCCACACCAAGCGTCAGGATTGCTATGGCAATGGGCTGGGCCAGGGGAGTCGCTGGCAGAGGGTCCACAGTGATTCGAGACACTCTATTAAGACACAGTTGCAGTGACCTGTACTTTCATGCCAACTTAGCACACTCAATTTACACCTCATCGGAACTATATGTATTACATATAGTGTTACCCATAGAATATGACATGCACGACCTATAATAACGTATGTCTTTCCACCCACTTGTTGTTACGATCTCCCATGCAACCTCCTAGCTCTCCAGAAAGGAGAGAGGGGGACCGAGGAGAGGAGGAGAGAAAGCCGGGTGGGGGTGGGGTGGGTGCAGTTGGAGGAGGGGACAGGGCCAGGGGCGCCGGAGCTCCAGTGCCTCTTCCTTCTCTCCCCACCTAAGTACTTTTATTTGCAGAGCGATTGTTCTTTGTTTATTTAATACAAGTACTGTGTGAATGGTGAAAAATAAACACGATGAAAAATAACCAAACAGATGATTCCTCCGAGTGAAAAAGCCCGGACTTAATAAAAGTGCGAAGCAGTCACCGCTGAATGAGAAACCCTTTGAAGTGGAACTTATTATAGGAGGAATACTTCGGGGTTGCCTTAACGACGCCGCTGAATCGAAAGCGCTCGCCTTTGTCAGCGATTTGTTCTCCTTTGCTGGGGTGCCCGGAGAAATTACTTACATGGGCTGCCTTAACATGCAGCCTGCAAATCAGTAACTTTGCAGCTCAGACTTGCAGACGCCACTCGGCAACGGACAAAAAGAAGTCAGGGGGAAATGCACCAAGCTTTCACGCCGAGACTCTGGGGATGGGGGCGCACGGGCGTGCTGGGGGCGGCAGATAAGAAGTTGTATTACAACTGGCCCCCCTCACCCGGGCTCCCCACCCCGACCCCCGAGGCCGGGCCGGGCCGCGGCCGGCCGCCAAGGCCTCGGTCGGCTGCAGGGGAGGCCCGGCCTCTCCAGGGCCCTCCAGCGAGGGGCGCTCTTCCACGTGCTGGCCGGGCGCGGGACTTTCCCAGCGGTCCCGGCTATATTTAATAAGGGTCGTTTATCACCCAGGCGCTTTGAAGGGTCGCCTCCAGCCCTGTGCCCATTAGAAAGGCGGAGGTGACATTTAAACTCCGTTTTCAAGGATCGCGGGGGGATTTCAATGAAAAGGCAACTCGTTTGTCTTATGAGCCTGGAAACAACCCCCTTCTCGCTCCTTTTGACCACATGGCATAACTCAAAAACAATAGTTCAAAAGTGAAATGGCATCGTGGTGTTCACTCGGAGACAGGCCCCCATCTAGCACCAGAGAAAAGGGGTAGTCCGCAAGACAATGTGCTTTTTGTGTCCGACTCTGTCACAAGGATTGTGTTGTTTGCTTTGGACGCTGCGCCTGTTATACTTTGCTGAAAGTGCTTGTGTTAAACAAGAGTTATAAGTCATCCAAAACAACAAACATTTTGATTTTCTTTGCCTAAAGGGCTTTCCCTGGCTATGGGCACCGTGAAAAAATAATGTCCTTGCTGAGAAAGGAACACCAGTAGTAGCATTAGAAGCGGGCGCATTAAATATTGAATGACATGGGGAAAAAGAGCTTGTCGAGGGGCACTCAGCCTTAAAGTCTTTCTTCAACTTTGTCTTCGGTGGCTGCTGGACTATTTAAGATGGTATTAATTAAGGCAGCTTCGGACGCCGCCGAGCCTGCCGGCCCCTCGGCCTCACTCGCTCAATGGGCCTGTGTCCCCGCGGTGTGCTCACGCGTTGGCTGAGCCGAGTGCAAATGTCACTTCTCATTTGGAGGCTGAAGAGAAGGGCCCATCCTACATTAAGGGCAGCAGGGATGCAGTCCTCAGCAGGCGTTAAAGGAATACGAGGAGCTGGGTGAGGGGAGGAGAGGCGGGAACAAAATGGGAACATCTGCCCTCGGCCAGGGAGGAGAGTGCGCCGGCGGCGTGCACCACTTTGGGCACATTTGGGAGAGGTGCTGTTTAGCAAACAAGGGCCACGCGGGACTCGCTGGGATGGAACACTCAGTCTCTTTCATCTGCTTGTGAGTGGGGAAAATTAGAACCCCAGCCCTGCAAAAATCCATTTGGCAGTCTGGTGAGGCGTTATTTTACAAAGGGGCTAGCTTGTACAAAGAAAGACAAAAGCCTGGTGCAAACCGGCGTCTTTACTGACTTCCTCCTTCCCCTGAAGGTCCCCTTCCAAGATCACAAAGCCCAAAGGAGTTTTGCCAAGGATCTCTGATCCAATTTTACAGACGGTGAAACTGAGGGCTCAAGCAAGACTCAGGGAAGATTTTTGTCAATTTTCCCTCCAGGTATTGGAAGACCTAAGACCCAGACAGAGTGGAGTTCTGTTTAAGGGCGCCAACAGCATGCAAAATATCCCCTCCTCCTCAACTCCAAGCGTTTGGTTGAAAATCAAATGGAAGTTGATTTCAGCAGCTGGAAATTACTAACATTAAACTGGCATAGATGAAATGAGTACTTTAAGAAACTTTGTTAACTCTTAGTTCTTGACAAGGAGAGACAAGACTTGGCGGGGTATAGGGGTGCAGGGTACCCTGGGCCATTGACTTCTGCAGCCAGAACCCCCAAGGGAGGCCCTGTCTGCCGGTGTGGAGTTCCAGAAGGACTTGGGCCTTCTCTTTCATTACAAAGTTCCCGGAGGGTAGGAGGAGATGCACTCAAACGCTCTCTCCTGCCCTTGCTGCCCAGTGCAGGGGTTTAGCATCCCTAACTTCAGATCCGTTTGCAATGATTGTTTCTCCATCTAGAGGCTGTGTCCCCTCAGGGGTCCCCCAGCCTCCAGGATAAGAGGCGGTTACATTTCCTATCAAGAGCCATCGCGCAGGAGAAGCAGTTCCCACCTTCCTGCAGGGGCTGGGCTCTGTGCACGGTGGGGAGGGAGGTAGCTCGGATCTGTCAGCCAGGGCGTCGGGGCCTGCGGCCTACAGGATCCGCCCCACTGGGAGCTGAAGGTGTCGCTCTGGGGCGGAACCGCCTGGCCGGGTCAGGGAGCTGGCAGAAATGGGAGGTGGGGATGATGAGAGGGCTGTGCCAGTACAACCCCCTCCTCCCACAGCAGGTCTGCAAAACCTAAGACTAGGGTTCCCATGCCCACTGTCCCTCTGGGTGATCTTTTTTGCACCTTGATCTTCGGTCCCCTTCTTTATTACTTTTTTGCCTGAACAGGCCGCAGGCCAGGGTAAGGCATGTAAAAACGTGGCCTTTTGGCCGGAAACGTACGGTGCGCGCTCACACACACACACACGCACACACACCACAAACACACACACTCTCCCCCCCCCCCCCCCCACTTATGTACAACTCAACCCCCTCCGCCCCCGCCTTAGCCAGTGCACTGGGCACACTCTCGGGCTCCAGGCACCTTGCCAAGAGCGCGCGAGCACCCTGCGTGGCACACTGGCTGCAGTTCCTGCACCAAGTGGCGGGGGTGGGGTGAGGAGGGAGGGGTGGGCGGCGGTGGACGCCGCCGACTGCTGGCGGTGCGCACAAGTTCAGCGCTCAACTTCCCGCTCTTAACGAGACGCGGGATCCCTTTGGAGAGGCCCTCGGGAGCTGGCGGCGGGGCTGGGAGTGGCGTGGGTAAGCTGGCCGGCGCGGGGCGCGGGCGGCGGGGCACGAGGGCGCGACAGGAGGAGGGCGCGAGGGTGCCCGCGGCCGGCCGGGCGCTCCGAGAAGTCAGTGCGAACAGCTGTGACTTCACCTATTAGCCCCGATGTCTTTGCGAGGAGCCTGGTGGAGTTAAACAGCCCACAATGGGCGCTCTGGGGCGCCTCTAGCCTGACCTCCACCCGGGTTTAATAGTTTCATAGGAACTTCATTAAATCAATTACTTAGTGAGCACATCATCATTTATTTGTAATTAGCAGCGAGGAGCGCGTTCTCCCCCAGCCCGAGGCCCGGGTCCCAGCGGGGTTGGCGGAGTTGTGCAAGCACTTTTGTTTGCTCGAGTGTTGACTCCCGGCATTATTCGGCGCGGGTAATCTTTACATCTTAATCTAGCATTCAGGGGGCGAAGGGAAAACAAACAGGGCGCAGGCCCGAGGCCAGCCCTGCGGCCCCAGCTGCCCGCAGACCCCGGCCGTCGCTGGGCGCGCTTGGGAGATTCCGCGGCCGCTCTCCTCCCGGGCGGAGCGGGAGAGGTACCCCACGGGGCCACAGGGGCCGGGACGAGTGAGCCAGGCCCGGGGGACTCGCCGGGGCGAAGCGGAGGAGACGAGGAGCGAAAAGCGGAAGCCAGGGGCAGAGAAGCACGTCCTGCAAAGCGAGCACAAAAGGAAAGCGTCCAGGCTCGTACGTGTGTGCGGGCGGCGCTGAGGGCGACTGCGTGTATGCGCACGTGTGTGTGCGCAGGATGTGCGTGAAATCACATCCATCTCAGCTGCCGGGATGCGGGGCGGGGAGGCGAGCGCGGGCAGGAGGTGCCGGCGTGGCGCGCGAAGGCAGCTCGCTGGGAGTCCAGGCTGCAAAAGCGCTTTAATTTGGGGACTGTAGCCCCGGGCACAGCTCCGCGGCGGCCCACGAATTACGAGCGAGTGGTTAGAGAGGAGGGGGAGTTGCTGAAAGCCGAGCCAGAACCTGAGCGTGCGGAGAGACGCGAGCAGTGGCTCCGCGAGGAGTCGAGATTCCTTTCGGGTGTAACCATCTTTCCCCACACGCCGCGGCACCGGCCAAATACTGTGCGGACCATAGGGGTCTCGGGGCTCGGGCCAGAAACCGGGGCGACGGGCCCCTGCGTCCCTGGCCCGGACCTGATTTCCGCTCCAAGTTGGAGAAGTCCCTGCAACACAGGAAACGCTGGACTTCTGTGGGAGATCCCAGCTCAGGAAATGGCGAGGCCGGAGAGGGCGGGAGGGGGGGGCGGAGAGGAAGGGTCACTGAGGATCCGGATCTCCTAGGAGCGGGCGAGTGGGAACAACTGCGAGGTTAGGAATAGGCCCACGAGATACACACCACACGTGGGCTTCCAGAAGCGAGTGGTCCCTGGGGGTCCTTGAGGTGGGCCCTGTGTATCTGTGTTTTTGACAAGAGGGTCTTAAATTTCTCCACTGGTATTTGTGGCCAGACGTGTTTGATTCAGTTAAATGTTTGGAAGTCTTGAATGTGTTAAACGTGGTTCTTGCCTTGTTGGTATCTTCTGACCTGTGGTTTCCAAACAGATTAAATCAGTGTTTGGAGTGTTTATACTCTAGTGGGCCCCAAGAGTGCGTCAGTGGGTGGCTTCTTGGTGACAGGGTCTGTCCTGGGGGAGTGGCCCAAGGCCTCTGGATTCAGCTGGTTGTGGTTGTGCTCCTGGGGGGTGGCAGCTTAGCTTGTAGAGACCCAGATCTGGGCTCTCCTGAGGCCTCCAGTCTGTTGACCAAAAACTAGTCACAACTCGTTCTTTGGTTTCCCAGGAGGGTGTCTTAAGCCTCCAGCTTCCTCATTACCCCATTTTCCTCCTTATGTCCTAGGGTCTCACCATCCTAAACTCATTCCGTTCCTTTTTCCAGCCTCCTTTTTGTAAAGTTGACTCACTGGTCACTAGGCCCTCTACCCCAGGGTCCTATGCATCCCGGTGCCCCCTGGACACAGGGATGAGAAAGGCAGTTTGCAGCTCAGATCCTGTTTTGGAATAGGCCCCCTTGAATTGCAGAGATCCCATTGAGACCCCCAGCTGCAGCCGACCCACCCCAGGTGGTCTGAGAACTTGGGTCAGCCTGAAAAACAGGAAATGGATCCAGAGAAAGACCATCAACCCACAGGTCTGCAATCATGGAGAAGCCTCTTTTAAATATGAAAGCACTCTGCAGCTTTGCATACTCTCTCTGCCCCTCAAGTGAGTCCAAGCTGAAGTAGTTAAACCGGTCAGGCTTCCAGAAGAATTATAAGCAACAGCAAATGTGTATACACAAAGCAAAAATACGATTTTTAAAAATATATCTCCAAAGACTGTAAACACAGAGTCAACATGTTTCTGCTGTGATATAATGAATACCTGTGCATATTAAATGTATATTTGATCGAATAAGTCTACACACACACACACACACACACACACACTATTATAGCACATTTAAATCCAACTTGGCAAATTATGAGGGCCTACACATTCTGGACCTAACCAAATTTAGGACAGCCTTGAAGGAAACAAAACTGCATTTAAAATAAAATTAAAATGTAATTCTCCCCTGAGTTCTCTCTCTACTTCTCCCCCCAACCTCCAACACTGTTTTTGTTTTATTATTATTTTTTTAGTGTTTATTTTTGAGAGAGAAAGAGTGAGTGAGCGGGGGAGGGGCAGAGAGAGAGGGAGACTCAGAATCCAAAGCAGTCTCCAGGCTCTGAGCTGTCAGCACAAAGCCCAATGCGGGGCTTGAACCCATGAGCCATGAGACCATGACCCGAGCTAAAGTTGGATGCTTAACCAACTGAGCCACCCAGGCACCCCTATTTTATTATTTTTTAAAATTTATTTATTTATTTTGAGAGACAGAGAGAGAGAGCCCGAGAGCAAGGGAGGGGCAGAGGATCTGAAACAGGCTCCATGCTGACAGCAGAGAGCCTGATGCAGGGCTCGAACCCACGAACTGCAAGATCATGACCTGAGCTGAAGTTGGACTCTTAACCAACTGAACCACCCAGGTGGTTAAACACTATTTAATAAAATAGCATCATTTGGAAAAAGGAAGGAAAGGGAGACAGGCATTTTATGAGCTGGCAGGGAATTTGGTGAAGTGGTTGATTTAGAAAATCTGGATGCTGGCTGCAAAATTTTCTTAGTGATATTCAGATTATGCATCTTTCTCCCTGCTCCAAGTCTTAACAGCCTAACAGCTTTTAACCCATTAACTGGCTCACATCTCAGGCTCTGTTCTGACTGCCTTTATTGGGCTGCACCCTGGGGCCATCCCACCTAAGGCCTTACCTCAGCAGTGTGAGCCTTGTGCTGTGCTCCCCACCTTCTTCCAGTGGGGCTCCCCTTACAGGCTGTGTCGGATCCTCCTGGCTGGCTCCCCTCTTTTGCCTGGGGTCTTTGCCACTGGGCCCATCAGCCTGAAAACTATTAGGCATCATGTTAATAGGCACCATGTTCTCTTCTGTCCTTTTCTCTGTGGAGGGATCCGAACAGGTTTCTCATACTGGCTATGGGTTTCATCTTCCCCATCTGCAGGAAGAATGGGCACTGACATGTTGTAGGTGAAAAGCTGGGCCAAAGTCTGTGTGAGGGGACTCAGGAGCTCATGGCTGCCTGGGGGTAATGAAGTGTAATGGAAATTGAGGGGAGGGCCCAGGGAGACTTGGAATGGGAAAGATTATGCCAATGTTTATCTCCTTGCAGGGGAAGAGGGCAGGGGTTTGAAGGCTCTGGCCACTTTTTTTTAAAAGATTTTATTTTTAAGTAATCTCTATACCCAACTCTAGGCTCGAATTCGCAGCCCTGAGATCAAGAGTCACATGCCCTACCAACTGAGTGAACCAGGTGTCCCATGCTCTGGCCATTTCTTAAATAAACTGACCCCAAAGAACAAGCATTAGCAAAACCTGTGGCATGCATCCAATGTCTGTTGTGTTACTGAGAGAAGCTTCTGGGTAGGCGCTAGCCTCTGACTGGGCCACCTCTTTCTGCCTTCAGATGCAACAGCTTTGGTGGTTCCCAGGTTCTCTTTCTTGGACCAGTGTGAGGCAAAATCACAGATTCTAGGCAAGTGGTTCTCGGGAAAGAGGAACCCCAAAAGACAGAGGCGAGTCCAGGAAAAACATTGTGAGCTAGCCAGAGCCACCCCTCACCCCCCCGCCCCCCACTCCCTCTGTTATTTGTAACTCTGACTCTCTAGATCCTTTCTTTCCATCCCATGAATCAGAGGGCTGGCAGGGGGGTGGGGGTGGGGGGTCCAGCCACAGAAATGCGCCTCAAAAAAACTTGTGTCTGTGGCCAGGGAGATTGGAACGTTGATTTTCTGAGGTTCCTCCGACTTGAATGATGCTGGCCAGGAAGGAGTGGAGAAATTGCATCATGAAAAATGTCATTCTTGGTTCCTTAAGTTTCCTTTTGAGGTTGGAACGGGATTTTCATGGGTAGGCTTCTCTGGGCTGCTTGGGTGTCTGGGGAAGTGCAGACACAAAACTTCCCATTTTCTTTTTCTTTAAAAATTGTATTTTTAAGTAATCTCTACACACCCAACGTGGCTCAAACTCACAACCAGAGATCAAGAGTCATAAGCCCCATTGACTGAGCCAGATGGCTGCCCCCAAACTTTCCATTCTCTTAAGGGCAGAGAAAGCCCAGCATGGCTGGTTCAGCCTCGGGTGGGTAGTGTTGGGAGCTCCAAGTTCTGGGGACATTATCCATTATTCACGTGCTTTTCTGCTCCCATTTAAAAAATTCTTGTAAAATAAAAGTTGGACACTCAACTGACAGAGCCACCCAGGAGCCCCCATGTGAGCCATTTTTAAGTATACCGTTCTGTGGCATTAAGTACATTCACAGTGTTGTGTACCCATCGCCATCCATCTCCAGAACTTTGTCATCTTCCCCAACAGACTGTATACCCATAAAACATTAACTCCTCTTTCCCCCCTCCCTCTAGCTGCCGATAGCCTCTCTTCTACTTTCTGTCTCTGTGAAATCTAACTGCTCTACGTGCCTCATGCAAGTGGAACCCTACAGTATTTGTCGGTCTGTAGCTGGCTTATTTCACTGAGCATAATGTCCTCAAGCTTCATCCGTGTTGTAGCAAGTGTCAGGATCTCTGTTCCTTTTTATGGCCGAGTGATATTCCAGGGAGTGCACATATGACATCTTGTTTATCTGTTCCTCTGTCAGTGGACATGTGGGTTGGTTTCACCTCTTGGCTACTGTGAATAATGCTGCTGGGAGCACAGCTATGCTTGCATGCTTTTATATGTTCATATACCTATATAATATACCTTTTTATGAACCAACGTAAAACACTTTAAAGGGGAGTTCCGGCCAATAATTTAAATATCAGATTTCTCCCTTGGATCTGGCTTTCTGAGGTCAACCAAGTGCAGCCAGAATTCAAGGGAGAGCCAAAGCATTGTTTTCCAATTCCCTGGTATTCCCGTGTGTGTGTGTGTGTGTGTGTGTGTGTGTGTGTGTGTCCAGCCCTACCCAGCGCTGCTGCTTCAGAGGAACTATTAACACATTAATATTATCAATAGCAGGCAGTGCCTGAGCCATTAGGGATTTATGAAAACATCTGAAGCCAGTCGTTTCAAAGCGCTGATTTGTTTTATAGTCAGTATTACATTTTATGACAGGCTCTTTTACCAGCAAAATGAGCGTATAAGCATCATACACAGCTCAGTAGACGGAGACTGGTGCCCTGCGCTGCCCTGCGAATTTGTGTTCCAGATCCCTTGGGAAGCATCTGCAATGTGCAGACAAGTACTGACCTTTGGCTGGAGGGTCGGCCCGATCTAGATGGGGAGTGTGCCCCCCTTACTTTTTAGCTGTAGAAAAAACTATAGCTCCATCCCTTGTCTGTCCTTTCCCTCAAACTTCAGACAGAATAAGAGAGCCAGTATCCAGTAGACCAAGGCCATAAAGAAACGTTTGCCTGGCCACTTCTGCTTTTCTGTTGTGATTTTTTTGGTCTTTCTTGATTTTCCAGAGCTTCACAGGGCAGATTCCCTAGTTGTAGTTAAGGTAGTCTCAGCCTGGCTCAGAAGGTGGTGCCTAAGGAGAGCAACAAACAGGTTCGGTGTGTGTTTCTCAGCTTCCCTCAAACTCCCTCTGCATTCAGACCTCTACCCAAGAAGATTCTGGAGTGAAGGTTGACAGGGTGCTAGGGAACCACAGTGGCTTGGAGGGAAAGAGCACAGCTCCCCTCCTTCCACCTTTACCACAAAGCTGGGATTTGTGGGCCCCCTCCCATGGGGCTCTTCTTTGGGAGGGAGATAGCTCTAGAAAGTTCCTTCTCAGCATTCCCAGGGAGCAGAGTTTGTAATATTTTACAGCAGCTGTTTAACATTTCCCTACCTAGTTATTAAACACGAAAGGGAGTAAATTAAAATGGCAAAGTAAAATGAAATAAAAGGCGTCTTTTCTTTCTGTAAAGAGACAACACCTAATTAAGGAATATTTGAATCCCACAAAAATGCAGACTCTCATGGGTGACATAAAACTTCTTTTAAACCAGGAACAAAACCCAGAAAATTGGGGACAGACCCAAGAGGTAGTCCTTTACAACAGAAAGCTCCTTCCTCCATAGACTTTTGACTTGTTTCTCCCTTCCTTTTTCCCCCTTCCACAGTCCTGGGGGAGGACTAAACTCAAGTGAGTCCTTTGAGTCAAGGTTTCTGGGCTGTGGCCAGCCACCAGCCCAGCTGCTGGTCCCCCAGCCCCTGCCCCCACTTCGCAGTCCCCCACTAATCGTCCCTCCCAGCTTTTCTCTTTGGCCCTGCTCTAGGTTTTTGGATTTATTTTTGGTTTTGGTTTTGTTTTGCAACACTTTTTCTAACTCCCCCCATCTTTTTGAGGAGCTTCCTGAAAGGACCCCTCCCTCCAATCTCCCACTCCCCTCAACCTCCTAGAGTGGGGACAATGGGACCGTCTTCCTTTTTCTTATCTTGTTCTCGATTAGATACCAGAAGCTTTGGCCTCTGTCACTAATTCCACCCTGGGGCCCACCTTCTCCCACTGGCTCTGGTCTCCTTGTGACACCAGAAGCCTGGCTTTGGCCTTTGCTCTCGGCCATTGTGGGGCTGCCCTTTACTTAGGAACTCTGTCTGGGACACCTGGCAGGAATAGAGGTCAATGAGTGTAAGGGGCTCCCAAACCCACCCAGGTGGAAGGAGCTGCCTAAGCTTGGGCTGGAAACCTGCCTCCTGCCTCTGTTTTGCTCTGGCAGCCTTTGGTGGGGAGGGGACAGCAAAGGCCTAGAGCACTACGGGGCTAGGACGCAGTTCTTCCTATGGTAGCTGCTCAGTTCCTTCGTTCTCCAGGGAGCTATTCTTTTAGGAGAGTATCGTTCTTGCTGTTCAGTCCCGTCACTGGAGTGAAAGAAAGGAAAGGACAGGGAGGCTAAAAATATGTGGATTGGCATGTCTTGAAATGTCTGCAAGTTCAAGAAATGCTCAGTCATGCCTCCTCTCGAGTTTGACTTCGATGGCTTGCAAGTCCTGCAGAATTTTCCGCAGCATCCCAGTGCAGACGATGGAGCCGGAGGCTCCCAGGTTCCTGCTTATTAGACTAAACAGTAGAAGGAAATCAGTTTTTCCTTTCAAGAAACAAGGAGAGGCTGTTTTGCTGGCATTTCCTTTTGGGGATAGAGCCTGTGTCCGGCTTCACCGTAGAAAAGAGTGGACACGGACACTCCCAGCGTGGTGGGAAGCAGTGCTGGCTGCCTCCAGGCGTCTCCCTTCTCTCTGCTTTGAAACATGTAGCTAGAGAAAGTTCGAGTTCTTTACTTCCTTTCCTCTACATTAAAATGCTTTGCATGTAATATCTGTGACTAGAACGGTGGATGGTGTTTTTAGGAAAAGAATCACAGTAATGGAGATATCTGACATCTCTGTGATACGTCCCTAACCCCCGGAGCCTTGCACATGCTCTAACTCAGCCTAGTTAGACTGCTCTAGAATACAGTGGGCAGGCTCTAGTTCTCTCCTTCCAGGGGACAGGGGTGAACTCACAGTGTAGTAAGGGTAGAACCAGATGAGTTCTAGTCCTTTTTTTTTTCCCTAACCAAAGCATAATGGACAGGAATTAAAAATAACAACAACTAGAAAGAAAGTGATATTGTGATTTGGTGACCAGCTCTCTCTCAAGTTTTCTTTTTCCTTTAGGTTTTTTTTTTTTTTTTGAGAGAGACCGCACATGAGCAGGGGAAGGAGGAGGGAGGGAGGGAGGGAGGGAGGGAGGGGGAGAGAGAGAGAGAGAGAGAGAGAGAGAGAGAGAGAGAGAACCTTAAGCAGGCTCCATGTGCGGCTCAAACTCACGAACCATGAGATCATGGTCTGAGCCAAAATCAAGAGTCGGATGCTTAACCGACTGAGGCACCCAGGCGCCCCTCTCATGTTTTCTGATGTAATAGGCTGAGCAGAGAAGATGACCATGGCCCCATCAGCGGCTCTCAAAAAAAAAAAAATCTTTCTTTACACAGATGGGTGAACCGGAAAAAATGGATGTTTGTCCAACACTACTCCTAAGCAGCACTCCAGGCCACAGTGCATCTTCTTTGATGTATAACGTAACCTTTCCATTGAGAAGGCCCTCATCGTCCTTTTCACTGAACTTCACCTTATCTCAAAAGTCAGCCTTCCACCATCCCCATTTGGTCCTGGGTGGTCACGCCTTCCTTTGGGTAGCAGAGGCCAGACCTGTAGTGTCGTCCAGGGCCGTGCGCTTCCCATAATATAACTCATTTAAATCCACAGCAAGCTGCGAAGCAGATGCTTTTGTTATCTCCATGTTGTAGATGAGGAAGCTGAAACACAGAGAGATGAAAAGGCTGGTTCAAGGTCACACAACCAGAAGTGGCTGAGCTGGGATTCGAGTCCCGCTAGTCTGGACTCCGGAGTCCACGCCTCTCACCCTTACACGATGCTGCCTTTCAGCCCTGACCCTGCCGAGCATCTCACACACACTATCTCACAACTCAGAGAGTGCCCTTCACCACATGACGCCTCACCATCTCCTTACAGCACGTGGACCGTTCTGCCTAAAGTGTGTAAAAACACGTTTTATCCTTCTTAAGCAATTGTAAGCTGCTTGAGAGTGGCGACTGTGGTAATCAGCTTTAAATGTTCTGGGTACCTATTGCTTATACAATGTAATAATAGGTACCCACACATATTTTTGGAATCGAGCTAAATCAACTGAAAGTCATTTGTTTCCCAGGGATTCCTTGAGTACCAACTATGCAACAAGCACTTACTAGGCCCTGGTGAGCTAGTCAGATAAGATTTCTGCTGTTAAGAAACTTAATTTTAGTGAGGGAAACGTGATGAACAGATAAAACAAGAGAATTACCAGGTAGTACATTTGGAAAATTAAAGTAGGCTATGATAGAGAGTGACAGGGTGCAGGCACTACTTCAGAATAGGGGGTCAGAAAGAACTTCTCTGGGTAAATAAGATCTAAGGCAGGCTGTGAATGACTAGAAGGAAAGAGACATGCAGAGAGTAGAGAAAGAGCATTCGAGGCCAAGGGAATAGCTTGTGCAAAGGCTCTGAGGCAGGAAGGAGATAGCTGACCAATTCCTTTAGCAGTTTGCAGGATTTCTCAACCTCAGTACTTGTCTTAGTCAGCTTGAGCTACTATAACAAATTAGTATGGACTAGGTGGCCTAAACAACAGACCTTTCTTTCTCACAGTTCTGGAGGCTTAGAAGTCTAAGATCAAGGCTCTAGCAGAGATGGTGTCGAGTGAAAGTCTCTTCCTATTTTGCAGATAGTTGCCGTCTTGCTGTGTCTGCACACGGCAGAGAGTCTCCTTCTCTTCTTTTAAGGGCATTAATTCCATCATGGGGGCCCCACCTTTGTGATCTCATTTAAATCTAATTATTTCCCAATGGCCCTACCTCCAAATATCACCTTGGGGATTAGGGCTTCAACCTATGAATTTGGGGACATGCAAATATTCAGTCCACTATTGGCATTTGGGCCAGATAAGTGCTTTGTTGGGGTGGGGGTGGGGCTCTCCTTTGCCTTATTGGACATTTAGCAGTGTTCCCTCTGCTCCCCACCTCACCACCTCTAAACATTAGATGCCAGGAGGAATCCATTCCCCTCTAAATTTAAAATCAAACAATGTCTCCTGGACTATTGCCAAATGTCCCTGGAAGACAAAGTCCTCTCCAGTTGAGAACCACTAAATTAGAAGCTGGCCGGAGTGGCTGGAGTGTCTGGAATATAGTGAGTAAGGTGGCTGTGGTTCAAGATGAAGTTGAAGAGACAGGCTGGGCTCAGATCATGTGAGGAGTTTAGATGTTATTGGGGATTCATTGAAGGGGGTTAAGCTGGGGCATGGAATGGTATAATTTACTTTGGGGGAGGTAGTTATGCTGGGGGCAAGAGGAGAGCAGGAAGTCCTGGGAGCAAGCTATTATGGTGGTCCAGGTGATGGGAATGGAGACAGAGGGCTGTCTCCAGGGTATGCCTCAGATGACGAACTGACAGCACTCGCTGAATCAACAGTAAGAGGTGAGGGAGAGAAGCGTCGAGGATTTCAGTCCAGCAACGGGCTGGGGACCAGTGCCATTAGAAAGGCCTTACCTGGTTTGGGACAGAAAGTCATTAACGTAGAGGCTGCAGCTGTGGGTTTGGAAATCTGGGGCATGTTGATGTTTATTGGTATTTAAAACTATGTGACTGAATGAGATCATCTAGGGGTCCTGTGTGAATGGACAAGAGAAGGGAGCCCAGAGTGGAGTCCTGAAGACATTTTAGCAGGTGGAGGAGGAGCCAGAGAAAGATCCAGACAGAGCTCTTTGTGAGTGAGGCAAAGGTGGTGCCATGGACGTCAAAAGTTTATCAAGAAGGTTGATGGGTGACATGGGGCTCGGTGATCACTTTCATATGGACAGTCTGTGTGGGAAGGTAAGGGAGGACAGCTGACTGGGCAGGTGATCTGAAGGAATAGAGTGATCCAGAAACCTTCCAAGAGGATGGCCATGAAGGGAGCAGAGTATGGGGCAGTAGCAGGTGGCGGCCAGGATCACAGGAGTTTTCTCAAGATAGGAGGCATCCCAACGTGCTTGCATGCTGGTGCAAGTGGCCTACTGGGGGTTGGGGGAGACCAAGGAAGACCAAGGACGCAGGGGCAAGAGGGGATACTGCAGGAAGAAAGTCCTTGAGTGGGATCCAGAACCCAAGCCGGGGTGGGGGCCAGCGGGGTTATTTTTTAATAAAATTATTGTGTTAAAATGTCTGTAACATTCGCTATTTTTTCTACCTCTAAGTGTACCATTCAGTGATATTATTAATTAGATTCATAACACTGTTCAACCAGATTGTACTAGTTCCAAAACTTTGTCATCACCCCAAACTGTAACCATTAAGCACTAATTCCCTATTCTCCCTTCCCCCAGAGAGAGGTGGGGTTTTTATTATTATTATTATTAAGTGGAGTATTTTTATTTTGTGGACAAAAAGCGTTAAGGTAGGTATCTTGGGTATCTGCAGTTGAGGTGGGTATCCTGAATGACCCATGCAGGGAAGTTGACCTAAGCCAACTCACTCAAGCTTGTATCCTTCTGTCCTGATGGACACACTGGCGGCTCATATGCGGGCCATGTTGCTGGATCACCCCGTGCGGATTCAGCAGACGAGGCAAGAGCGAGAGTCCTGGCCAGTTGTCCCCAGATGGCCCCAGTAGAGCTGCTGGTGACCCATCTTGCTCTCTCAAATGCAGGGAGCCAGGTGGCGAGAGAGTTTTTGATAAAAGGAGGACATCTCATCCCTAATAACAGGAAGGAAGGCACAGCGCAGGGTAGGGGTGGTGGTTTTGTCATTGGGAAGAGGAGGGAGTCTCTATTTTCTCACTGAGGCTTGAGAGTGAGCAGGGGGGTAAGAGTGTAGGAGGAGATGGGGGAAAGTGTGCAGAGTCATGTGAAGAGCGGGGAAAGTGCGAAACCAGGGAGTATGCTAGGGTTGATGGCCTGTGTCAAACGTCCACTTGCTGTTTGTTCCCTTGAATTAAAGTGACAGCCAACAGCCTTGAGTAGTTTGTTTTTTAAACTCTTTTGTTATTGTGGTAAAATATACATGACATGAAATTTACCCTTTTAGCCATTTTCAAGTGTGCAGTTCAGTGGCATTAAGCACATTCATGTTGTTCCAACTTGCACCACTGTCCTTCTCCAGAACCTTTCTATCACCCCAAGCTGATGCTCTGCTCCATAAACAGTAACCCCCCCCCATCCCCCAAAGCTCCTGGGAACCATAGGTGGTGTGCTTCTCACCCAGCATGTTGGGGTACAGACACGGTTGGGTACACAACCGAGTTACCTCAGCCTGATGAGGAGGACAGAAGGGGGAGCAAGGGTGTTAAAGGCATTTTGTGAGGCAGAGGCCATGACGGTGGCCCAGGTAACTCAGGCAGGGCAAGCAGGGGATGGGAGGGCAAGAAGAGGGACCACTGGTGTCTTTGAAGTCCAAAAGGTGGTGCTGTCTCCTTTCCTCTCTTGTGACGCCGTGGATGACATAAGTCAAACCTCATTTCGGCTTTATTAATTAATATGGTTCCCTATTGCTCTTGACATCCCTAAAGAATGTTCTGCACAAGAGCCCGCAGTGGCCACTTGAGGCACCTGGCATTACCCCCTCCCCCGAAATGCTACAGGTCCCTAGGATACATGCACCCAATTAGGTAAGAGAAGAGGCATATGGTGTTTATTTGGGGAAAGAGGTACATTTTCTATGAATAGCATAGCTATGTGAACAGACAGGCTGACAGATGATTCCACTTTATCTGATCACACAATATGGGCATCCACACGGTGTGAAAACCCCCAAAGCTTCAGGAACTTGCAAACGTCCTTGCTTTTATGTATCTCAGCCCTTGCTTCTCCCTTCAAGACTGAAGTGGAGGTAGAAAGGCCCTTTCTCAGATGCTGTGGACTCTCTGCTCTGAGACTCCCTCAGACCTCATCTCTTTGGTGCTTTTCACATCCTGGGCTCTTTTCTGCATCATTGATGAAATCATCTCTTCTTTGCAATACACCGATGATCCTTTCTGATCAATGAGTTTTCTGATTTTGCCTATTTATATATATATTTGGCCTCCGACTTTTGTTCCTGAAAGATGCACTGCACTGTGTACAAGGCAACATCTTAGAAGGGAACAGTGTTCTGGGCCATTCCCACAGCACAGATGCCCTTGATGAGGAGGCAGAAAGACACAGGGGGTGGTTTTTCCACATATGGGAGAAGCTGAAGGAGGTCACACCTTATATCATGACATTGATAGATAAACCTAGTCCCACATGAATGGTATTTTCAGGAACGTTTTAGAAGACATAGGAGGGCTTCAGAGAGGGAGAGAGAATCTTAAACAGGCTCCGCACTAGGTCTGGAGCCTGACATGGGGCTTGATCCCAGGACCCTGGGACCACGACCTGAGCCAAAATCAAGAGTTAGACGCTCAACCAACTGAGCCACCCAGGCACCACCCCTCCCCCCATTTTTTTTAAATTTGAGAGAGAAAGAGTGAGCATGCACGAGGCACAGAGAGGGACAGAGAGAGAGAGAGAGAGAGAGAGAGAGAGAGAGAGAGAGAATCTTAAGCAGGCTCCGCACTAGATGTAGAGCCTGAGTTGGGGCTCGATCCCATGATTCTGGGATCATGACCTGAGCTGAAATCAAAGAGTCAGACACTCAACCAACTAAGCCACCCAGGTGCCCCAGTTACAAGTTTTTCCAATAACGTAGCATTATTTTAATTAGATTTACTCGGTATCTAAGTGATCACGATCGTCTTTGGCTGTGAGTAATAGGAATCTGAACAACCAGGTCTGTACAGGTGAGGAAGGAAGGAATGGCAGGAAGGGCAGTGGTGGGCAGTGGAGGGCCACGCTGGTGGGTTGGACCGGCCTTGGGGAGCTCTTTCGCCTTCCAGCTGTGCTGCCCTTAGGGTGTGCCTGTCCTCCTCTGAGAAGGCTGTTGTACTTTCCAGAATCAGCTCTGGGTCCTAGGCAGGAAGAACGGAGATGGAAAAAGAGCAAAGGACAAGCAAAAAGCTTTGCAAATCGAAATGGCACAACTCCTGGGGCAGAGAAGCTGCAAGTTGAGCACAATTATGCATGCTGTTGCCCTTCAACCAGCAGTCACGCTTCTAGAACTCTGTCCCAAGCCATACATACAAAAGGCATAATACAAAAGGACTCACGCATAAGATTACTTACTGTGGAATCATTGGTGATTAAAAAACAACCCTGGAAATCATCCAGGTGTTCGTCAGTAGGGGAGTGTTCTGACATAGTATAGCCACACAATCAAATACTGTGCAGTAAAAAAGAAAGAGGAAGATGTGGGGTGATCTCCAAGATTCCAGAATATGAAATAAAGAATGAGAATAGCGCAGATATCAATGTAGATATGTTGATATATATCCTTTTTTTAAGTTTATTTATTTTGAGAGAGAGAAGAAAGAGCAGAGAAGGGGCAGAGAGTGAGGGAGAGAGAGAGCATCCCAAGCCCGACTGGGAGAGCCTGATGCAGGACTTGCTCTCACAAAACATGAGATCATGACCTGAGCTGATAACAAGAGTCTGACGCTTGGGGCGCCTGGGTGGCTCAGTCGGTTAAGCGGCCAACTTTGGCTCAGGTCATGATCTCAAAGTCCATGAGTTTGAGCCCCGCGTCGGGCTCTGTGCTGACAGCTCAGAGCCTGGAGCCTGTTTCAGATTCTGTGTCTCCCTCTCTCTGACCCTCCCCCGTTCATGCTCTGCCACTCTCTGTCTCAAAAATAAATAAACATTAAAAAAAAAAAAAAAAAAAAAGAGTCTGACGCTTAACTGCTGAGCCATGCAGGCGTCCTGATATATATCCGTTTATACATGCACGTGCCCCCCCCCACCCCCACCGCTGCCCAAACGCGCAGGCACACGCATGCGCTTATACTTGCAAGGAAACAGGAAAAAGAAACAACTAGAGAAGTAGAGGGGAACAGAGCGGGTGAGGCAGGGAAGGAGGTGAGACAGCTCTGAATGTACCTTGTTTCACACTTTTGACTTTGAAATCATGTAAATGCTTGCGTCTCCAAAACCTAACATAAAAAAGTGTTTGAAAAAAGAAGCCTCACTTAGACATTTTCTCTTTCGGTGCCTTGGTTAGATTTGGGTTGCAAGGCCACACCGGGGGGTGTGAGAGGTGAGTATTTTACTGGGCAGGTGGCCTTTTGGAGCCCGAGCAGGAATCAGTAAAATAGGAAGAAGAGAGGGGATGAGACCTTGGGCGGCAGCACGCTGGGTCTGCCAGACCGGCCCGTGTGCCAGGTCTCAACCCCTCGGGCTGTGAACATCCGTGGTTGTGACTGCTTCAGGCCTGTGCTAATTGGACAGCCACCACTGCAGTTGTGCAAAGGGTCCACGAGAACCCTGTGCCGCATTTCTTACCTACAGGCCAGGGAGGGGGGTGCCCGTTGTCATCATCCTCTTTCTGTACAGCAGGAAACCGAATGTAAGGCCACCGAGTCACTTGCCCAAGGCAGCGAGTGGCAGAGGACAGAGTGAGCCCTCCATGTGCTGCTGTGGCCCAGCGTCCGGCCCCACATGCAGGTGATGCCTCCTGGCCACCACCAGCTGAATACTTCACCGTGACCTCACACATTCTCTTGTAAAAAGTGATCTGCAAACTATCACATTTAAAAGCATCTAACAATTCCCCTGCTAGATCCATCCCCACAGAGCTGAATGCAGGGACTCAGTCAGATGTCTGCCTGCCCATGTTCACGGCAGCATTATTCACAGCAGCCAGAAGGTGCAAACAGCCCAAATGACCATCAGCAGATGAACGGACAAACGCAGTGGGGGCTCTCCATACCAGGGGATATTATGCGGGCGTTACAAGGGAGGAAGTTCTGGGAAATGCCATAATGGGGAAGGACCTTGAGGACAATACACAGAGTGAAATAAACCAGCCACAAAAGGACAAATATTGTCTGAATCCACATATATGAGGGACCAAAGTGGTCAAATTCATAAAGACAGAAAGGATGGTGGTTACCAGGGGCTGGAAGGAGAGGGGAGTTGTTGTTTAATGGGTACAAAGTTTCAGCTTGAGATGACAGAGTTCTGGAAATAGATGTGGTGATGGTTGTACAGCATTGCCAATGTACTTAATGCCACTGAAGCATACACTTGAAAATGGTTTAAAACAGGGGCGCCTGGGTGGCTCAGTCGGTTG
Source organism: Panthera tigris (assembly GCF_018350195.1). Classification (NCBI taxonomy): domain Eukaryota; kingdom Metazoa; phylum Chordata; class Mammalia; order Carnivora; family Felidae; genus Panthera; species Panthera tigris. Next base: position 70,435,673 of record NC_056660.1, on the reverse strand, counting down.
GGCGACCGACTTCAGCTCAGGTCACGATCTCATGGTCTGTGGGTTTGAGCCCCACGTCGGGCTCTGTGCTGACAGCTCAGCCTGGAACCTGCTTCGGATTCCGTGTCTCCCTCTCTCTCTCTGCCCCTCCCCCACTCACACTCTGTCTTGTCTCTCTCAAAAGTAAGTAAACATTAAATAAATGGTTTAAAGTGATAAATTTTATATTATATATATTTTACCACAATTTTTTAAAAAAAGTATTATTGTGGGGCGCCTGGGTGGCTCAGTCGGTTGAGCGTCTGACTTCAGCTCAGGTCACGATCTCGCGGTCCGTGGGTTTGAGCCCCGCGTCGGGCTCTGGGCTGATGGCTCAGAGCCTGGAGCCTGCTTCCGATTCTGTGTCTCCCTCTCTCTCTGACCCTCCCCCGTTCATGCTCTGTCTCTCTCTGTCTTAAAAATAAACGTTAAAAAATTTTTTTTAAAAAGTATTATTGTGAGCAGAATAATGTCTGTGACAGTATGAAAATTAATTTGCTCTCTAGGGACATTTGGCAATGTATGGGAACATTTTTTTTCACTTAAAAAAAATTAATAGAGGGACACCTGGCTGGCTCAGTCAGTAAAGCATGTGACTCTTGATCTTGGAGTTGTGAGTTCGAGCCCCACTTTGGGTGTAGAGCCTACTTTAAAAAAATAAGAGGGTTCACTCTTGGTGTTGTATATTCTGTGGACTTTGACAATTCTATAAGGACATGTATCCACCATTATGGTATCATTTAGAATAGCTTCACTGTTTGAGAAATCCTCGGTGCCTGCCTTTTCATCCCACTATTCTCGCTAACTCCTGGTGACCACTACTCTTTTCACTGTTTTCTGGTGACATTTTTGGTTGTCATAGCTGAGAGGTTGGGATGCCACTGGCATCTTATGGGTAGAGGCCAGGGATGCTGCTAAACGTCCTACAAGGGGCAGAATAGCCACCATAACAAAGAATTACCTGGCTCAAAATGTCAATGGTACCGAGGTTGATAAATCCTGATGCAGAGGCCAAGCCTGGATTTCCTTAATCAATGACTCTGTGGGGGTACATAATAGATACTCAATAAATATTAAATGAATGAACATTTACAAGAGAAGCATTTGAATAAATTAGAGAGAACTACTCCTGAGTTTACATAAGACAGAAAATAAGCAAAAGAAAACATCATCTAATAAAATTCAGGTCCTGTAGCTCCCCAGTTTGGTGGGGTGGGAAGGTAGGGAGAGGGCATTTTGACAAGGAGAATGCCATTTTCTTTAATCACCATGCATGCAGAATACATGTACCACATGTGATAGAGTTTGTGTGGACCCGGTTAGTGGTCCAGCAGCATTAGGGATGAATTATATGACTTGCAAAATATCTGGGTCTGTACTGTTTTCTCTGTAAGACAGAGGAGACCTCGCTAAGTATTTCATATAGCACAGAAGCACATTTTGGTACCTTCTCTTTTGTTTTATGAAGCATCCCAGAGATTCAGAAATGAAGAAAGGTGGGGGGTGGCAAGCTCCTGAACACCACTTGAAAAGTGCTTTTTTTTTTTTTGTCCTTGGAGAGTTTTTAATACAGTATATTGAAGAACTGTCAGGGAGATAACAGAAACGAGAGACTTTTGATATTTAGTTTGAAACAAAGCACAGAGACATGAAATTCAAATACAATAAAGGGAGGGATTTCAAAAGAGCAGGTGGGCCACATTTCCCGGGTTTTACTCTCACATATCAAACAAAGCCCAACTTAGAAGACCACTGCCAGTCTGCTGTCCTGCTCTGCCAGGGGACTGTGCACGCTGGCACCAGGAGGCAGTGGGAGGCCCCGTTACCTTTTGGTGTATTCAGTCCCTCAGTCAGGGGAACTTACCCTCACTCAGATGTGGTCAAGGGTATTTTCTGTACCCTGAAATTGGTCTGTGCGCCTGGTATTCTCAACTTTCTTTGACAACCTCAGGTCCCACCGACACTTGTCTTCTACATGAGTGAGGTGGGTGGAGAGGCAGGCCCACAAGCAGGGCAAACAGTTCAAGTTCGTGCCAAGAAAAGTAGGACTCTGATCACAGGAAGGTTCAGAGGGGAGGCCTGTATGCAGAGGAACTGTGAACCACACAAAAACAAGCTGATTTTTCTAACACAGTGTTTGCAAAGTGCTCTGGGAACACTGAAGGCAGGACATCAGAGACAGCGTCAGGGAGGAGGTGACTGCACCTTAGGTCCTGAAGGATGAGTAAGAGTGGAAGCAGGCAGGAGTAGGGGAATGTTCCAGGCAGTAGGAACATCCATGAAAATCCTCGGGGTCGTAAGTGGACAGCTGTGTTGGACGTTTAGTGGGGATGAAGGTTGGGAGCTGGTGGAGGTAATGAGGCTGGGCAATAAATTGGAGCTCGACTATGAAGGACACTTACAGATTCAAATGCAAAACTAAGGTCAGTGATGCGCAGTCGCACAACCCTGGGGGGCGCTGTTCACAGCCTAGCCTAAGTGAATGGGGCCGCAGTGTAATGGCATGCATGGCCTGTGTGACTGCATCTGCTGGCTCAGCTAGTGGTTGTTGAAGGATTACTTCTAGAAGGTACACAGCACTGTGTATTTTATGTTATTTAATTCTTAAATTACTCCATGAGGTAGATTCTGTTTTCATTCCCCTTGAGATGAGGAAACTGCAGCACAGAGGTTAGCCTGCATGCCTATGAAGTGGTGGGATTGGGATTTATCCAGGCAGTTTGCCTTCCAAGCCCAACCTTTGTCACAGATGGCACTCACAGGAAGTGACCTTTTATGACACACTAGGGTAAATGCCACAGCTGCTCACAATCTGAAGGGCCTCGGCCCAGGGACTCCTGGGTCCCAGGCTGTACCCTGGCCACCCTGATGGCGGAGGGGGTGCTCGGGGTCTTGGCACGCCTGTGCCTCATTTCCACAGCACACCTGTGGGGCAGGTGGACCTCAGCTCTAGAGAATATGCTTGGAGTCGCTTTTTCAGCTAAATTCTGGTTACATTACAATTAAGCTCTCAAATGGGGTGCAGGAAAAAAATCCTACTTACTTTAGGGTCCTGGAGAGTTGATTCTCTTGTTTTGTAGTTTGGGTTTTTTTTTTTTTTATTAAAAAAAATTTTTTTTTAATGTTTATTTATTTATTTTTGAGAGAGAGAGTGCAAGTGGGGAGGGGCAGTGAGAAAGAGAGACAGGGAATCCAAAGCAGCCTCTGCACGGTCCGTGCAGAACCCAACTTGGGGCTCGAACCCACAAAAGGTGATATCATGACCTGAGCTGAAATTGGACACCCAACCAACTGAGCCACCCAGGTGCCCCTATATTTTTTTACTGTTTATTTTTGAGAGAGATAAAGAGCACGAACAGGGGAGGAGCAGAGAGAGAGAGGGAGACACAGAATCCGAAGCAGGCTTCAGGCTCCAAGCTGTCAGCACAGAGCTCGATGCGGGGCTCGAACCCACAAACGGTGAGATTATGACCTGAGCCGAAGTCAGACCCCAACCAACTGAGCCACCCAGGTGCTCCTAAATTTTTTTAATGTTTATTTTATTGAGAGAGAGATTGAGAGAGAGCGCGCACGAGCAGGGGAGGGGCAGAGAGAGAGACACAAAATCTGAAGCTGGCTCCAGGCTCTGAGCTGTCAGCACAGAGCCCGACGCAGGGCTCGAACTCATGAACTGTGAGATCATGACCTGAGCCAAAGTCGAACTCTTAACCGACTGAGCCACCCAGACGCCCCTCTGTTTTGCAGTTTTGTAGGCCATGGGGCAAAAGGACTGTGAAAAAAAGCATAGGCTCTAGAGACACACAAATCAGGTCTTTGTTACGTGACGCTGGCCAAAGTGTTTGCTAGCCCTGCATCTCAGTTTCTTTATGGTTAAAAAAGCTAGGATGAAAAGGCACCTCACAGATTTGCTGTATTAAATGCAGGAGTTTGTATAAAGTAGCTGGGGCTGCCCCTCAGTAAATGCCAGCCTCTGTCCCTCCTTCCTGTCCCTCCCATGTGGATATTCCTCAGAGGGGATCACAGCAATGCCATGCTGGAGGGCCCTGGTTTGGGGACAGCCAGGGAATAGCCATCTGCCAGGAAAGCCACTGTATTTATAGGGACATTGCTAGTGACACCACCCTTTCTTTAGAACTCCCTTCTTAGGAAAGTACTCCTGAGTTTTGCTGGCACAAGTTCACAGGTGTCAAAACTGCCCATGAAAAGAAACAAGCCGAGCTGTCTTCCAGCAGTTTCCACTTTTCCCCACATTTGCTTCCCTGTGGTAATCTTCATCATTAATTTTAAAGATGTCTGCATTTATTTTATAGTAAAAAAACATATACTATGACATCACTGTCCCCGTTTTTTAAGTGTACATTTCACTAGTGTTAAGTACACTCACATTACCACCTTCATCATTTAACTTTTCAGGAGATAGTTCAGTTTCTTAGCAAGATAAACATTCTGCCCTGCTAGTCTAGCAGGTTGCTTTTGGGATTATGAGGAGGTTAAACACTCCGGCATTACAGTCTGGTCAGAATTACTGTGTCTTTTAACAAAGATTTGGTATTCAGTAGAAATGAAGACCAGTGATAACTACTTGAAGACACAGAAACTTCACATGCCATCCAGATCTTTTTTTTTTTTTTTCAGTGTTTAATGTTTACTTATTTTTAAGAGAGAGACAGAGCATGAGTGGGGGAGGGGCAGAGAGAGAGGGAGACACAGAATCTGAAGCAGACTTCAGGCTCTGAGCTGTCAGCACAGAGCCTACGTGGGGCTCAAACTTACAGACCATGAGATCATGACCAGAGCTGAAGTCGGATGCTCAACCGACTGAGCCACCCAGGTGCCCCAGATCTTTTTTTTAAAGTAGGCTCTACGCCCACCATGGGGCTGAAACTCATGACCCCAAGATCAAGAGTTGTATGTTCTACTGACTGAGCCAGGCAGGTGCCCCATACCATCCAGACTGTTTTTATTCTAATAGTTGATTTATCCCATGTTCACCCAGTGATCTGAAAGGACCCTCGGTTTTACAGGCTCCCCAACAGGTGCGTTACTGACTTTGGCATACTGATTAGGCAAAATATGAATGAATGATGCAGCGATGAAAGGGTATGAATCAGTGAACACCATGAGCATTTGGACTGTCTTCCACCCTTGTGAAGAGTCACACCCCCTGCCCAGCACACCATGGGGGATTGATGCCTCCCAAGCATACCCGTGAAATCGTTGGGGAATGAAAACAACACGGTATCTCTGTTAGACTGAGTCCCTTGCCCTAAGAAGGGGCTCATGCCTGCTATGCTAATCAATAAAAGATAGAACGACTCTGGGTAAGCAGGAAGGAGAGAACCCTAAGGAGTGACAGCCAAGGGGTGTTTTTCAGACTCTCCAAAATCAAGTTTTTATTGTTCACTATTGTCTGTATGGTTCTGGCCTATTCATGAAACATGAACAAGAAAAGGCCCCTTTTCCCAAGTAAATTACTGCAGGAAATAGAAATCCGCCCACAGCGGTTGAGTCTCAGGGAAGACGCCTCTTGGGTCTGGTTGTATGTCACAGTCTCTGACTTACTTGGGCTTTGTCAGGCAGTGCGGTGCCATTTTGTGTCCTCATGGTTTGTGTGTGTGTGAATGTGTGCATATGGTGAGGTGTGTGTCCTGTTTTCTCCCATGGGTGGGGGCTTCTGAGATGCTCAGCCAGCAGTAACAACATTCTGGCTGTTCCAGTGTCCCTTTCTCGATAACATGTTTCTGAGCTAGTGGGTCGCCGGGCCTTTGTCCTCAAGATGACTTGAGGAGGATCTGACGTCCTCGGCCATCCATGGCCATCCATGCCTGTGTTTCTGGGGCCAGGAGCGGTGTTTGTCTTTCTGCTGGTGGGCTCTCACTCACATTGACCTGCTAGAGTTTTCTGGATCCCACACCCTGACTCTGGCTTCGCTTCCAGGAAAGCCTCCTTCAGCTCCCCCTCCAGCAAGCTTCCCTGTTTTGTTCCCAGTCATCATCAGGCTCCCGGCCCCCCCTCCCTTTTCCTCTCTACTTCCCGTCCAGTCTCTGTAACTTTTGTTTCCTCCTTTTGGCTCCCCTGTTGTTGGCATAATTTCGGGACTTGGGCAGACACTCAAAAGTTTTTCAGTGACCACAAGTCATGCATCCCTTCCCCTGCTTGGTACTGTCTGTGCCCACCTAAGGGACACTTAATAATGAATCAATGAAATGTGTTTCAATAAGTCTCTTGCTTTAAATTCTTGGAGACAGCTCTGAGGGAGGTATAATGAAGGAGGGCCCCCAGAATTTCTTCTGTCCTGTGTCTTCAAACAGCTTGGTGTTGATTGGTGTCTATAAATAGTCGATGGGGCTGGAGCTGAGGGAAGGGGGAAGGCCTTGAGCAAATATGGAGACACCAGGCTCAGTATATTCCTAGTTACTCTGGGTCAGTGCAGGATTTGAATGTTTCCTGGGTATACAGCTGCCAGAGCAAATAAAGAATCTCAGTGGAGGAGAATGAGAAGGAGGAGACAGGGACCCAGGAAAGACAGCAAGGGTCGAGTGTTTCCTGGGATATTATGGGATGGAGCAGACCAGTAAAATATGACATGGGGAGGGAGAAGCCTCTTTAGTGATGAACTTCGCAGAAAGACCCAAAACAACATTATGCTCTAACCACAGGCCCAAGGGAAGGCCAGGAGAAGAAGAGTCAGTGGGAGCTGAGGTGGAGTGGGGTCCGGTGGGGGACCTGTGGACAGCTTGCCATGGCCCCACCCTGCTGTGGTCAGTAGGTCACAGTAGAAAGTCCTCCACGAAGTTGAATTCTTCCAGAGTTTTCCACTTCCACCCTTCTGCAAAATCAGATTCATGTTTCTCTCCTTGTCGTATTCTCTCCAGTTTATTAGTTGTGATTTGTCCAGTAATTCACTTTTCATTTGATCAGCGTTGTTATAAAGGGGCACATCCAAGACCTCCCAGCCCACTTCCTGGGTTAGATAGCAGGTGTGAACAAGTCATTCATTCTCCCTTGTTCTACTGGCTTGGGGAGGAGGCTCCAGTGGTTTCTGACTGATAGATTTAACATATCCAAAAGGGGGGGTGCCTGGCTGGCTCAGTCTTTGGAGCGTGTGACTCTTGATCTTGGGGTTGTGGGTTTGAGCCACAGTGGGTGTAGACTTTGCTTAACAATAAAATCTTTAGGGGGAACTTGAGTGGTTCAGTCGGTTAGGCATCCTACTCTTGATTTCTGCTCAGGTCATGATCTCACAGTCTGTGAGTTTGAGCCCTGCATCCGGCTCTGTGCTGATAGCTCTCTCTCTCTCTCTCTCTCTCTCAAAGTAAATAAACAAACAAACAAAAAACAAAGGGAAAAAAACAATAAAACCTTGAAACAACAACAACAACAACAAAAAGATGTCCAAAAGGAATGGAACATCATCGGTGGGTGCACTTCATAAGTGGAGATTATGGAGATTATGTGCACCTGATGAAGCATATAACACTTTATTTGTATAATACTTGTTAATATCCAGTCTAGAAGGTTCTACAGGATGAAATATCCCAAACACCATGACTGACAATCCATGCATATTGCTGCCCCGTAATTTATGGAACGATGTGGGAGCATGATCTTAATGGTGTTCCACGTTGAGCAAGAGAGTTTGTGGAGGTCTGTTGGGGATACAAAGTTTGGAGGTGCCCTGACATCTTCAAGCCTTAGATGGTTCTCCAGCTCACCTTATGGTTCTGATGCAAGCGGGTGGCAGGGATCTTGGTGAGAAAGTGTTATTTTGAAGAATTGTTGAGTTTCATTTTTATTCCACAGTCTTTTAGGAGCTAGGTTAGTCAGTGCAAGGCAAATTCTCGGTTACCTGTCTGCACATGTGGACAAACACCAAGTTCATTATCTTCTGTTGGAAATATACTATTAGGATTAATAGCTATCATTATTTAGGTGCTTACTGTATGCCTGGCTTTATATATACATAGGCTAAGTGCCTTATACAGTAGTCTCATTCATTCCTGGAATAGACCCAGCAGGTAGGAATCCTATTATTATTCCCATTTTACAAATGAGATAACAGGCTTAAGGTTACATGGCTTGGTCACAGAAGAAGTGGCAGAGGCAGGATTTGAACCCAGTTGTGTCTGATTCCAAAGCCCCCATTCCCACCTGCAAATGAGACTTGCCTCTTACTTCAAGTTTTGGGGTTTGAGTGATTTATTTTCATGTTCAACATGGTCCCAAGACCACCATCTCCTTATCTCTCTTACTCCTGCTCCCCAAACACCAGCTCTGCTCCCCTTTTGCTCAGAATTAATGATGGTGGATAACTGCAATGACATCTGGGTGGCCTCCCATGGTGAGCTCCCCAGTCCAAACCAAATGGTGAGATCAAGCCCATTGGGGGTGTCATTTCCTCACCCCTCCAAAAGTAATTCAGTTGTTTCTGCTGGTCAAATGCTTCTGTTTCCTCACTAAGCCCATATTAGTCATTGGGATATGTCAGGATGTGAATGGATTTACTGTGTTCCAACAGCTGCTCAGCTCCAAGCACATGCCCCACACATGGCAGAACTGAGCTGGGCAGGCAGTGGTGGGAGCAGACAACTAGGATCCCTGAAATTCTGTCCAAGTTCTGAGACCAGAGAGAGAGGCTGGGGGAGAAATCACTGTTCTGACATTCAGAAGCGATCTGCCCCCACCCTGGCAAACTGATGAGACATTTTGTGTGCGGTGGGAAGACAGCCTTATAAAAAATCTCCTCTGTGAGGTGTGGTTCTTCCCCACTCGGAACAGAGCCCATCTGTCCAACAGTGTCTGAAATAACACCGGGCAGCCAGCAAAGGAGTGTCCATTGTCACATGCACATTTGGACCACAGGTAGTCCGCATGGGCCCCTGTAATTCAAGTCAAAACAGCCTCTTCAGTGACAGGGAGGCGGGGAGCGAAAGTGGTAGTTGTGATTCCAACAACCAGAAGGATTGTTTTTCTAAGACTTTCTGCCAGTGGCCATTGAGGACCCTTTGTGTGCAGCACCTACGGGAAATGTTGAAATTTAGGCAGCTATCAAATTCCAAATTAAACACCTTAGGTGCTGCTGGCATGCTGGAGAAACAGCCTGGTCATACGGATCTGTATTTGGGAAAGACCAGAATTTGATTGTATTTGATGCTTTTTAATGGAAACCCTCCTAACAGGCTTTCCCAAGATTGTGAAGTAGATGCTGGGGTTTAAAGCTAACAGGCCAATGGAGCAAAGAAGAGTCTGTTTTGAACCTCTGGCCTCAGAATTTCCTAGATTGGGCTATTATGATCCAGTCACATGGGATTTTTTGTGTGTGTGTGCTGTTTTTACATACAGTGGGACCTTTAGCTGACACCTGGCTTGCTGTGAGCACCGGTCAGATTGTAGCAACCATTTTTCCTTTCCCTAAATAAATAACTTTAATATTAACGGGGGAGAGAACCAAGACGGGGTCATCCAAGACAGACGCTTATAAAGGATTTCTCATGGCCTTGTAGCTGAACACAGGCTGTCGATCTCGGTGCTGGCTTCATATCCTGAACATGTACCTCTCTGGCTTTGGGACGTTGGGCAAATTACTTAGCATCCTCAAGCAGCTTCCGCACTACAAAATGAGGTTACTGGTAACAAGAACTCCCTTGTTAGGTTGTGGTGTGAATTAAAATGAGATAATCAAATGCTTAGCACAGTACCTGGCTCGTAATACACATTTAACACATTACTTGAGTAGTATCTAAAGATGAAGACTGGAAATGGTCTTTGAATGCTTCTCTTTGTCCATTTATCCCTCTTGGGAGAGTGTAAAGTTTACTTCTGGGGTTTGGGGCGCTGGCATTTGAGCACAGGCACAGGCCCCAGACAGGCAAAGGCTGAGCCATTGTGAGGTCAGTGACTAAAAGCCGAGGTGTGGACACTAGGGAGATGAATACCACCAGGACTAGGGAGCCTGGGATGAAGACCCCAAGCTTGATCCCAAGCTTGTGCTTGCTGCTAGGGAGGGGAGGGGTCCAAGTGAGGCAGGCAAGTTCAGGGCTGGGGTAGGGATGGGGGTGGGGAGAATGGGGGTTGGGGGGTTAGGGTCCTGGATGAGTTCTCTATGGTGTGCATGGATGGATGAGGTTGGGTTTTAGAGATGGCAGGAAGGGGGGTGATTTTTTAAAATTTTGTTGTGGTAAAATATATGTGAAGGGGGAAGTGTCTTCACTTGTGTCAGAATTCTTGTGTGGGTTCATCCTGGTCGCCCGATTCCCACTCACTCCATGACCTCTTCAGAGTCTCTGTCTCCCATTTACCTTCTCTCCGTCCGGATGCACCCATGCACACATCTCTACTTCTGGCTTCCTCCTACTTCTTTGGGAATTAGTACCTGTATTTCTCACCACCTGGGGCTTTACTAGAAAATTGAAAAGGCTTGATTCATCCTTGTTCTAGATGCCAAGTAGCTCCAGGCTAAATGTGCTAAGTGGGATTTAGAGAATACAGCAAGGATTCCAGAAAACTCAAGTGTTTGTTCTTTCCACATTTATGAGCACATTCTCGGTCACAGTGGCTGTGGCCATTGATGGGGATACAGGTGATGGAGGCACTTCCTTCCACTCTTGAGTCAGTTATACCTCCAGGGACATGGATATAAAAGCCAATGGATGTAGACAGGTTCAGTGTGATGGCTGCTATGATGAAGGTCGTACAGGGTCCATTGGGGGTATGAGGGGGGAGTTTAGGGTGTGTGGGTCAGGGAGGCTTCAAAGAGGAAGTGACACACAGCTCACTCAACACTGGTACAGCATGACATAACTGGGGGTTGTGAGATGCCAGCGTCCAGAACGCCCTGTGCTATTACACACATGGAATTGTTTCTCTACATATTTTTCTTACCGTGCATTTATATTTTAAGAGAGAGGACATATCAGAAAATGAAAGGCCATCAGCCAGGGTTACAGGCAGACCTTCATTATTGCTGGATCTCATGCTATAGCTGTTACATTACGTGTTTCCCTATCGCTTCTTCCCTATGAGACTGTTGGGGATTTGCAAATTGATGTTCTTGAGGCTTTCCTTTTGTATTTTTTCACGTATTCAAGGGTTCAAAGTATGTTTTACTATCTTTTCATTTTCCTTTTGATCAATCTAAAAACTAAAGCTGCTTTCATATTTACTTCTTTTTTGTTTCTTAAAGAAAACCCTGTGTCAAGGGGCACCTGGGTGGCTCAATTGGTTGAGCGTCCGACTTTGGCCCAGGTCATGATCCCATGCTTCGTGGGTTCGAGCCCCGTTGGGCTCTGTGCTGACAGGTCAGAGCCTGGAGCCTGCTTCGGATTCTGTGTCTCCCTCTCTCTTTGCACCTCCCCCACTCTGTCTCTCTGTCTCCGTAAAATAAATAAACATTAAAAAAAAATTAATCAAAAAAAAAAAAAAGAAAAGAAAACCCTGTGTTGATAAACATATTAGATTAGCATCAAGTGGAAAGCGTGTGTTTACTTAGAGATGGCCAAACAGAAGTATATATGAGGGATGCCTGGCTGGCTCAGTCAGTAGAGCTTGCGACTCTTGATCTCAGGGTTGTGAGTTTGAGACCCACACTGGGTATAGAGATTCCTTAAAAAACAAAATCTTTAAAAAAAAAAGAAGTAAATATGAAAGCAGCTTTAGTTTTTAGATTGGTCAAAAGGAAAATGAAAAGATAGTAAAACATACTTTGAACCCTTGAATATGTGAAAAAATACAAAAGGAAAGTTTCACTGCCATTCCATCTTTAGTGACTAAGAGGAAGAGAAAATGGAAACAAACATCACCATGAATGAAGTTCAAGTGGCTCCTATTGACAAAATGAGGAATACTGTTTATCGTCAGTATCACGCAAATTCTGAAGTCTTTGAGCACCTTGAGCACAAATTTGAGGTCCTTGGGATATTGGGATATCCCTATCAAGTTAAATCAGCATGATCTATCTACATTGTATATGGTTTAAGAGGCTGAATTTGAGATGTGCCTAATGTTTCATTTATTTATAATCACCCTGCAAATACCTGCAGTATGTCCCCACTCCCAACTGTATTCATTTCTCCCTTCGAAGGCTGGAGCACACTTCAGGTTAGTGACTAATAACCAGTAAATCCTCTGTTATAATGGCTGCAGATAGGGGCGACTGGGTGGCTCAGTCGGTTGGGCGTCCGACTTCAGCTCAGGTCATGATCTTGCAGTCCCGTGAGTTCGAGCCCCGCGTCGGGCTCTGGGCTGATGGCTCAGAGCCTGGAGCCTGTTTCTGATTCTGTGTCTCCCTCTCTCTCTGCCCCTCCCCCGTTCATGCTCTGTCTCTCTCTGTCCCCAAAATAAATAAACGTTAAAAAAAAAAAAAAAAAGAAATAATGGCTGCAGATAGGAGTGTAGCATTTCATTTTCTGTCAACTCAGCAAACATTTTTAAAACAAGATTTAGGGGCACCTGGGTGGCTCAGTTGGTTAAGTGTCTGACTTTTGATTTCAGCTCAGATCATAATCGTGTCGGTGGTGAGTTTGAGCCCCACGTTGGGCTTTGTGCTGTCAGTCCAAAACCTGCTTAGGATTCTCTTTCCCTCTCTCTCTGCCCCTCCCCTGCTCTCTCTCTCTCTCAAAATAAATAAATGAACTTAAAAAATAAAAATAAAAACAAGATTTAATATTTTTTTGCAACTTGCAAGTCTACATAATTTTATCCTAAAAAGAAAACTAGTGCTTTCTATATTTTGGGGATCCCATCACATAGTTTTTTGTTAACTCCAGATGTTGGCTTGAAAAAGTAGGTTTTAAGATGACTGCTAGTGGTTTCCAGGCATTTTTTCAAGTATATCCCATTTCTAAAATACACAGAAAAGTGATACGTTGGCTTTCTTAAAGGATTTGCCAGAGATTATACCCTTCAAGTAAAGTGATCCTGAATTCAGCTTGGTTGTCAGTTTCATTAAGAAGGAAGTAGCTCATCTCATATAAATATTCTTCAGCAACGCCCTGTGATGTTGACAGTCATGCTTTTTAGGAGCACCCAGATGGGGGACCTTTCTAACTACAGCTGGAAATAGTCTAAGATGAATTAATTTGTTATTTTAGAGTTAATAGTGGTAGGTGTTAAGAAAAGACTTCTTTGTGTGTCTGTGTTTTTTCTTGGATAGCAAAGTGAAATCTGTAGAGCTGGGTGGGGGCTTTGTGACAGTGACAGGTTTAGGAGACTCTCAGTGCCACCCTGAAAGGAGACAATACCTATATTCTTGACCTCACATTCCTTATTTTATGCCAAACCTAATTGGTAGCACTGTAGTTATATATTTAAGAAACATGTACTTCTTGTTCTTTATGGCTTAGCAGAAATTTCCTTCCCTCAGAAGTAAGGTATTTTTGAAATGGTCTATTGACTGGAAAGTTATGGGTCAGGGATGTGCCTAGGATCAGGTGGTTCAGGTAAGGATGAAGAAAGAAAGTTTTGAAGATGTTAGAACTGTGGTCGACAACTTGGGCTATCAGCTCGGAGAACTAGTAAAGTGGAGAAAAATAGTTTTATTCTCTAATAGAAATATGGTGTGGGCTGGAAGAATATTTAAGAATTAGGTGATCAAGACTTTGAAATGGATAGTTGAAGCACAGTTGTCGACATTTTGTTGCAGTCATTCATATAAAAATCTGAATCATATATTAACTCTAAACGGATGGCACACTGGGGCACCTGGCTGGCTCAGTCAGGGGAGCATGCAACTCTTGATCTTGGGGTCGTGGGTTTGAGTCCCACATTGGGTATAGAGATCATTAAAAATAAGTAAATAAATGAACTAAGTGGATGGAATACTTCTTAATTTACCAAAATTATGAAGTTGTTGCTAGGAAAATGATGTGATCTGAGCATTAGGTATTGAGATTGATCTCAGATGACCCATCTGGTCATGGGCTATAAGGACTTTTGTGTGTTTTGGGGTCGGGGCAGGGGAGGGCTTTGAAGGTAACTGTTTTTAGGGTGCTCTGTGTTAGCCAGGAGTCAAGAGAATTTGCCTCCTGTTTGTTATGTCTGAGTTTGAATTTGATTCTCCATGGATTCTGTGTAAGATCTTAATGCAAGAAAGAATGTCTGCATGAAAGCACTTTGGAGGGGTACTTGAAATGAAGCTGGGAGCCATTTATCTGGCATAGAGATTCTTCTAGATGCTTCTTCTGGACAAGAGAGAGCTACTACCGGAAAGGGGCAGATGCAGGGAATCAGCAAAGGGAATCTCCCAGAAAATGGGGATATGAGCTGGTCTCACTTACTACCATGTGGCCGGCAAGACAGATTCCCAGATGTGGGAGCCAGGGAGCATTTCTGGAAGGGGCAACTACAACACCACTTTCTTTCCCATCAGAGTACTTGAAGTGCAGATTGTACCACAGATGGCCAAATCAATGCCACACTTCTTTCTGGAAATTTAAGGCCATGGAGATGAGGAAAGAGATGTAGAGAGCAAAGATGGAGAATGGGATAAAAGTGAAGAATTTAGGGGTGTCTGGCTGGCTCAGTCAGTGGAGCATGTGACTCTTGATCTTGGGGTCATGAGTTCAAGTCCCCCATTAGGCATGAAGCTTACTTAAAAAAACAAAAGAAAGCAAAACATTGAAGAGTTTATACAATGCTTCCCAACTTGTTATACACTGTGGCACACCAAGAAAATAATGTTTTTACAGCGACTGGGAAGCTCTTGGCAGGAGATGACCAGCTTAGAAGTTCCAACCATTCCTGGCCCTGTCCAGCCACCAGAGGGCTGAGGGGATCGTAGACCCAGGCACACCCTATCCTTGCATGTTGATTGGGGAAACCCTAATCTAGTGAACATCATGAATATACAGAGTGACAAGACGGAGGTCATGGAGCCCTCTGAGAATCTGATTCAAGTTATATTTCCTCTCCCCAGAAACACCACAATTGTACATACACACAGAATTTTGCCCATAATTTCCAGAGACTCATAAAATCACTCAAGTCCACTTTGGGACCTCAGAAAGAGAACTCTTGCTTTAGATAATTGGTCAGACAAAGAGTGTTGCTGAAGAAATGAAGGCAAAGGATAAATTCAGCAACTCGGACCAAAAGTCCACCTAAAGAATGATAGAATCACACTCTTGGGGTTTTCCATGGCTCTTTCTATAAAGCTCTGGCTTTGGAAATGGTTCAAAGGCTGGGGACACCAAGCAGAAAAGATCCAGGTAATTAGATCCAAACAACCGAGAGCACCACAGTGGCTGAGCAGATCGCTGAGCTCCACGTTGCCTACTTTTTAAAGGCATTGATGTTACCTTGGTCAGGATGACTATTTGGTAAATGGTCAGTTCACTGGTACAGTTTAGTTTCTGAATCTCTTTCTTCCCAACATTTTTCAAAGGGAACATTCTCTAATCCCTCAATATGTGTGGCGGAACCAGGAGGGTGTGGCAAAGCCCTTCCACGGACTTCCAAGTTTGATGGAGCCTGCTTGGGCCCTTGTTGGCCCTAGGGCTCTACTGCTTGGTTCATAATCAGTTTTTCTGACAGACTCAGCAGTCCTTGCCCAAATAAGCCCATATGCACCCTCAAAGCACCTAGAGTGGGGAGATGATGGGGACTCAAAACAAGACATCTGGGGCTAAATGCCTTACTAATTATTTCTGAAACAAAAAAGCCAGATCTCAAAAGACTAAATGGTGAGTAAGGGATAGAGCAGCAGTGTTACCTTGAATAATGTATGACTTCTGCTAGTTTACTCTCAGGTCTCACATCACTTGAAAGTTGTCTCTTTGCAAAATACAGCCTGGAGGGAAATTTTGCCAGTGTCGTGCTCTGGTGAGTTAATATGCATTTAAACAGTTTTATAACAGATTATTTACCAACGGGAACAGAATGCCTTGGCACAAGATGCCTTTGAGAGAGCTGTCCTAGTGCGCTAGCTAATTCCATATTTCAAAATAATTTCCACATACTTCCTACTTCCTGTAGGTGCTCTCAAACTCTTCCCTCTACTGGTGAAATGAAAAAGTGACAAGTAGGTGAGATTATGTTGCCCTCTGGTGTCAGCCAACCCAAAAGAAAGAGCTAGAACTTGGGAAGGCGATAAGAGGCAGACAGAAGATAAAAAGAGGACACTCCATACCTGGAGAAAGATGGAGACACGGAGAGGGAGGGAAATGGAGAAAGAAGATGGGAGATGAGTATGGCATCCATTCCCCCTGGGTCTTCTTCTCACTGGTGGATGATGGGATTTCAATTCCCCCTTGGCTGAGAAGGAGAAAGATACCACCATGGTTATTCATCTACTAAATCTGGTGTCTCTGTGATCTGTGATGAGGAAGAGTAGGTTCATGGAAGGATGGGACTTGGCCTTTCCTCTTTGGGGAACCAATGGGGAAGAGAACCGGGTGGTGGCCAACCTTCAGAATTGCAGATACCTATCCTGACCCACCTCTTCTTTGAGATGGAGACCGACCCTAGATTTCTATTCCTTTTAGGGATTCTACCAGTAATCCCCAAGGCAGGCAGGGCTTCACTGTCTAGCCCTTTAGCATATGCCTGGGCTTGAGGGTCTTCTGGGGAGAAGGGTAGTGGCAGTACCACTGGCCCCTAGAGCTCCTCCTCACCCCAGCCCTTCCCCTCTTGCCATATTACCAAGCTTTGTCCACTCTTTGGATGTGCTTGCCAGAGCACGTGAACAGAGTATGGTTGGCTTGTCCAACCTATTTAATCTTGAGTCATTTCTGGATGTCTGTCCTGTCACTGATTTTTGGTGTCCTGTATAGGGGCAGGCATTATGTCTTTTTGCTGCAAACTATGGAAAGTCAGTGGAATATTATTAATGACTTTTTTTTTTTACAGAAACAATTAATGACTTTAAAGAATTAATGAGGGGGGCGCCTGGTTGGCTCAGGTGGTAGAGCATGCAACTCTTGATCTCGGGGTTGTGAGTTTGAGCCCCACATTGGGTGTAGATATTACTCAAAAATAAAATCTAAAAAAAGAAAAGAAAAAGAATCAATGGAATCCTAGAGCAAAAATGTGGGCAAAGTTTGGGCAGAGGCATGGGGAGGTCAAGTATTCCATCTTTGGTCAAGACTAGAGGAGATAACAGAGCCATGGAAAGGAATCCTTTGGGCAGAGAGCCCTGTGGGGGAAAGGAGAACACCAAGGATGTCTGGTTAATGGGAAAGAGGCAGGAGGTAGGGCAAAGGAGAAAAGTAAAGTTGGGAGAAGAAGGCTCCATCAGGTGCAAGTTCTTATTGTAGATTCTTTTGATTTCTTCAAATCTTAGTTGAAAAGACAGTAAAGTTGGGACATCTGATGTATTCCTCAGGCTGGCAGAACTCCTGAGTGAAAGCGGATTAAAAATCTAGATCCTAGGGGCGTCTGGGTGGCTCTGTTGGTTGAGTGTCCGACTTCGGCTCAAGTCATGATCTCACGGCTCCTAAGTGCTAGTTCGAGCCCCATGGCCAGCTCTGGGCTGACAGCTCAGAGCCTGGAGCCTGCTTCAGATTCTGTCTCCCTCTCTGTGCCCCTCCCCTGCTAGAGCTCTGTCTTTCTCTCAAAATAAATAAACATAAAAAAAAAAAATCTAGATCCTAGCACCTGGTAAATTCAAGACATTATCGAAATGAATGAATGTAATATTGCAACTGATTTTATTATTGGTTTTCAAACAGAAGGCACGTGTATGGGTGGTAATAATAGAAAAAGGGAAAACACATTACTTATGCCCCCTCTCCCCAGCTACATCCAAGTAAGAAACTCAGGTTCAGGCTAGTTAAGAGTTTTGGAAACTATGAAAGACTGGAAATCACAAGAGAAATCTAGAAAAGAAAACCAGTGGAATAATTTTCAAAAACAGCTAATTCATAAATGTGTAAATTATTTTAATTTATTTAGTCATTATGCAATTGAAACACAAATCGGCATAGTGATTTCCCCAAATTCTATAGGCAAGGCAATACACAGGGGATTGGGCCGGGTACCCCACTGGGAACTTCCTGTTTCTACCCCCACATATCTTTCCCACAGGTGTGAATGCTTAGTTAATGCATATGAATACCTGGGATTGGCTTTTAGGGCAAAGAAAGTGCAAAAGGACACTGTAATGTGATGTGATGTGATGTGATGTGACGTGACGTGACGTGACGTGGTGTGGTGTGTGTGTGTGTGTGTGTGTGTGTGTGTGTGTGTGTGATCCTACCCATTTTACACAGGTGCCTTCCAGGAAGTATGTGCTTTTGAACTTCAGGTCTTTGAGCACCCATCCACCTCAACCCACTTGCCTCGCATTTGCTCCCTCAGAGCACATCGTGGCTTAGTTTATTCGTCCAGCACTGGCTTTGCCTGTAACCTTAGTGCGCTCTTCTAGAAAAAGATGCTTTATTACATTCAGACTAGGTTGTTCCTTAAGAAGTTGGTTTGTTTGGGCTCATTTTATTTGTCAAAATAGGAGATAGGCCGCTATGGAGCAATCATTTTGTGAAACCTTTCTCCACCCCCACCCCAACCCTCCCCACCCCCGCCCCATCTTTCTTTGTAAGTCAGAGCGATTTTGTATCACCCAAGCAACAAAGTGATTTACGCATGAAAGAGAGGGACAATCTATTCTAATGGTTAAGAGGCAGTAAAAAATATTTATGTGTGCCTGGCTGATGTTGACTTTTGGAGAGCGAGCGTTCACTTGTAAACTGAAAGCTGGGGGAAAATGTAAGATGGAAAGGCAGACTTTGGGGTTCTAATTCTGAACACAGATTTTCTTAGGAAAAAAAAATTATCTCCATTGTTTTGGTTTCAGATTCTGCATTTGTCAGACGGAGTTGTTAGCTTGGAGTCTTCCGTCAACATTGCTGGGAGGAGTCGTAGCTGACTTTCCTAAGGCTGATTCTCAGGCCCGGGGGTGGGGGGGCTTGGAGGTTGGCAGTCTGGGGAGAGGGGATGGGGCGGTGCTAGGCGGCTCCCTGGGGCACGGGTTGGGGTGTGGGGCAGGCTGTTGAATCTGAACTCTTCTGAGGCCTCAGCTTTTCCTTTTATCTTCCTTAGTCTCTCAAGTAATAATGCCCTTGTGAAGCAAAATATTTTTTAAATTAAAAAACAGCAGATGGTTGTGTATGCTTGTCTCGTTTTCCTGCCAGCATCCTGCACCTCGCAGAACCCTACCTGCAGCCTTGGGTGTGCAGCAGATTTAGGGCTGATGGGTCGGATTGTAATCTGCGTGCACCCCAGCTGATGAATCGGTGGTAAAGCTTTGCTCGGTAATATTTGTACGGAAAATGCAATGTTTGCACAATAAAGCTCTCCAGATTTTTTAAGCCGTAGGAGTGAGGCCAGTTTACAATCAATGATAACAGGTTTCCCGCGCTGCCATTACCACAAATAGTATCTTATTTCAGCAAAATGGTGGCAGTCAGCGGGAGGTCCAACAATGCAGATTTTAATCAGAAAATTTAATTTTATATACAATTCACAGTTTGTGCACGGTGAGAAATGTTTCTCACTGCATGAACTTTCGGGACTCGGCTCTGAGCAAAAGGAGTTTCAATTTATGTAACGCCTTTCTCAGCAAACAATGCCCCAAAGCACTTGCTGGTAATATATGGCTCGTGCTGCTGCTCAGGAAGCTACTGCGGCAGTCTTTCTTAAAATTACCCAGGATATTTATTTGGAGCAATTAAAAGAAGCACTACATTCCACACAAATCCGTTTTTAATGCAGACATTAAATTGGCTGATGGTTCAATGCGGACTCTGTGAGACTGCTACCGCCCAGTCCGCTCTCTGCCCAGATTTGCTCCCTTGTAAGGCAACTTTCCGCCCGGGCTCATTTCATTTTCCCAGTTAACTTGTAAAACTCTCAGAAGAGAAGTCTATAATGTTGACAGGGCCTTTACATGAAGGGCCCTGGATTTGGAGGAGTTGAATCGCAGGCCTGGCCCAGGAAGTAGTGGACACAGGGAGGAGAGGAAGGTCACATGCTGTCCCACAGATGACCCAGAAATGCCAGTCCTTGACTAATTTGCTGTTCTTGAGCAGAAGCGGGGGCTAAAGAGTGCCAGGCTGCTTTCTCTAGAAGGACAGCAGGACCTGCTCCTCTCTGTGAGGGTGGGGGGATATCACTCACATACTTGGTAAGAGCAGGCAAAGAGTCAGAGAGAGGAGGTGGAGGGGAGAGGCAGGCAGAGGGAGAAGGCCATGGCTAAGCTTTACAGGGCACAACCCTCCCATTTGAGGAAGGGACAGGAAGCGGTAAT
This sequence comes from Panthera tigris, assembly GCF_018350195.1. NCBI lineage: Eukaryota > Metazoa > Chordata > Mammalia > Carnivora > Felidae > Panthera > Panthera tigris. Next base: position 70,415,419 of record NC_056660.1, on the reverse strand, counting down.
TGAGTCTTCCATACCAAGGTCCAGTGGAAGGAGGTAATGAGAGTGGCTCCAGAAATGGAAAGTCTTGGGTAAGTCAGCCCCTCATTAAGAGGAGCTGGAGAAGGTGGACAGGTGGGATGCCATCCACCTGGTCTCACCCCTGGTCCCCACCAGGAGAAGACACCTCTCCGCTTATGGGAGCAAAGTGCCCCCTCCATTGTTCCCTAATAGGGTCTGTGATGGAGTCCTTGCATGCACCTTGGGGAATCCCTTCACTGTCCATCCCCCAAACTGGTCTTCACCTCTTCCCCAGTGTTGGAGCCTATGTGACCTTGAGTTCACAGACAGTTAGTCTTGTGTTAGGGGGAGGGGGAGGTAACAGTGGCTTAAACAGGAGCATCCCAGCCCTGTTTTATATTATGCTGGGACCTGGGGATGAAGTCATGAAGGCACCGTGACGGGCTGGTGGGAAGACAGAGCTGGGCTTAGCAATATGGCATGTGCCATTTACTGGGAGTCTGCTCTGTTACTCCAGCAGAGAGAGAGAGAGAGAGAGAGAGAGAGAGAGAGAGAGAGATCCCATTTTCCCAGGAAGAATCAGATTCTTTTTTTTTTTTTTTTTTTTAATGTTTATTTATTTTTGAGACAGAGACAGAGCATGAATGGGGGAGGGGCAGAGAGAGAGGGAGACACAGAATCGGAAGCAGGCTCCAGGCTCTGAGCCATCAGCCCAGAGCCTGACTCGAGGCTCGAACTCACGAACCGTGAGATCGTGACCTGAGCTGAAGTCGGACGCTCAACCGACTGAGCCACCCAGGCGCCCCAGGAAGAATCAGATTCTGAGACTCAGAGAAGTTAAGTAACTTGCTTAGCTGAGGTCACAGAGGGCCGTGGACACACAAGGGAGGGCAGAGTAGGACCAGCTCCATTAGTGTTCTCTCAGGAGTGGGGTCTGGCAGGGCATTTCAGGAGCTGGCCTTCAGTCCTGGGAGCAGGCAGTTCCACTGTGGCTCCGCAGCAGGGTGCCTGGAAGGGAAGGCTGTCCCGTCTTCCCAGGGGGAAACTAACCCCGAGGCTAACCTTAAGATAAGTTTTAGGCCAGAGATACAATAGGCCCTGGTTAATAGTCAATGCCTGGGGCCCTGTTTGGAAAATAATGTAGAGCCTGAATCTAGACTCAGTGGGAAAGGATACTGAGGTTGATTAGCGACGTCTGTCCTCCCTCGACCAGGGAGGAGGGCATAGTGGTTGTTTAGAATGGATTTGCAATCCTGGTTTAGGTATCCTGGCTTTGAGGATTTTTTTCATTCTGTCAAATGCTCATTATTTTCCATACACAGATAGGAATCTCACCTCTCCTTCCGTATTAACCTGAGCCCACAGCTTTGGAGTTGCATTTGGTCATGCATCTTATCTGGGGAGAATATTCAGGCATGCACAGAGAAAGTCAGAGAGTTCTTAATGAGAGTCTAAAATTCAAAGAAGACAGGAAAGATTTATTTCGCATATGTTTATAATGGTACGAAGTATGAGCTTGGCACTTTCCTAAGTGTTTTACAGATATTAACTCAATTATTCCTCATCAAAGGCCTATAAGATAGGTCTCCGTATTATCCTCATTTTACAAATGGAATGATTAAAGCCCAGAGAGGCTCAGCATCTTGTCCAAGGTCACACAGCTTTGTGAATTCAAGCAGTCCAATGCCAGAGTCTATGTGATTAAATTACAGGGTGTTGCCTCTCTGCAGTGTACATATTCCTGTTTTGCTTTCCATGTGGTATCGTGCTTTCTGTGCTTCATGCTGGTTTTCCAGACTAGATTGGGAAGTTGTAAAGTAAGGGATTATGTGTTACTGAGTATAAGCACCTGAAACAGGAGGAACTTCAGGAGGAACTAAGACATGAGTACGGACGATCAGTAAGATGACTGTAGGAATCAGTCACATGGTGTTTGAGTCTTTCTCTATTTGTGGGTCTGGCTCCACCTCCAGGGTGAGCTGCCCAGGGGAGGGACCCGAGTTACACATCTTCATATCCCCAGCATCTAACACAATAGAGAGGAGACCATCTTTCCTTTGTTTCCTACTTCATTAACTGATTCATTGATTCACTCAACAAAAATGTATTAAGGGCAAGCACCATGCTGGATGCCAGGAACGAACAAGTAGACAGCCCTTCTGTCTCTGTGGTTTGATTCCTACCTCGCAAGAGAATGTGTAGAAAAATGATGTTGACTTTCTTGAAATGGGACACATTTGTCTATTTTACCAAAAACAACAGGAAGTTACATATCATTGCAACCTATCGAGTCCCTCCTTATTGTCGTGTGTGACCAAGTAAAGTTGCAAACAGTCACTTTATTCCGATTTTACTTACCAAAGGCAGTGGTCGTCCCGATTAGTCAGATCTAATACTTACAGTTAAGAGAAAGCCCTTCTAGTGTAGGTAGAGCTGGTGGAAGAATTATCGGGCTCCCACGATGCGAGGTAGGGTTGTTTCTGCCCCTTTTGTTATAGGAAAAGCTTCAAGCATTATTAAGTGATGACAGACAGGATACTTGGCTTCTGGTATTTCTTTGAAGGCCGGCCTGTAGCGTGCTGCCTGGAAGCAGGAATGATTCCACAAATGGTCAGGGAGCCACCTAAACCGCCCTTCACACCTGGTCAAGGTGTGGAAACAGTGCAGTTGGGCTCCACCCTGGAAGGAGAACTGGCGTGGACCATTACAGTTTCCAGAGTCCCTTCTTTTACCCCCAAGGCAGTATCTCAAAAATTCCCTCAAACTGCTTTTCCCATTCTCTGAGGCTATTAAGTGCATCAGAGATCCTTCCTTATAGAGAAGGAAAAGGGTCTTCCCAAGAACCCACAGGGAGTGGGGGCCAGATTTCTTGCAAATCCTGGGTGTTTTCCACTCCCGAATACAGCTGAGCCCACTGTCCCCCTGGAAGCCCATGCCAGTCTTGGCAGCAGGATGTTTCAGATGATGTGGAAACTACTTGCTGGGGCCTCTCTTTTCAGGGTCTTCTGGGTGTGACCATATAATGATCGAAAGCAGTGTTTCAATAGACTTATTTGTAATTAGCTCCAAACTTAGTTTTTAAAAAATCGATATGTATTTATTTTTAAGATTTTATTTCACATACTTTTTAATGTTTTATTTATGAGAGCCAGTCTGTGCGTGTGCATGCACACACACACACACACACACACACACGCACGCGTGAGTAGGGGAGGGACAGAGAAAGAGGGAGAGAGAAAATCCCAAGCAGGCTCTGCTCTGACAGCGAGACTCGATCCCATGAACCGTGATATCATGACCCAGCCCAAAATCAAGAGTCAGATGCTTTACCGACGGAGCCACCCAGGTGCCCCTAAGATTTTATTTTTAAGTAATCTCTCCACCTGATGTGGGGCCCGAACTCACAACCCCGAGATCAAGAGTTGCATGCTCCACTGACTGAGGCAGCCAGGTTCCCCCAAAATTTGATATGTATTTAATGAAAAATTTGAAAATATAAAAATGTAAAATGAAGAATCTCATCATTTAAACACAGTAATTGCTAACATTTTGCTGTATTTACTTCTGATTGCTTTTTAATATATTTGGAATCACACTGTAATAATAATAGCAGCTAACATCTGTTGAGGGCTTACTCTGTGTTGGGTACTGTTCTTTCTATGTCTTATCTCATTTAAGCTTCCTGTCAAATTATGAGGTAGCTACTATTTTTACTCCCATTTCACAGAAATTAAAACTGAGGCATAGGGAGGTGAGTACCAGCAGTAGATAATAAGCAGTAGAACCATGCCATCCATTTCCAGACTCTGCATATGAAGCTTGGTATCTGTTTTTGAACTTAACTTTATATTAAAAGCACTTTCTTATTTTCCTTAGAAACACCAGCTTTTGGGGCTGCCTAATATTCCATCAAATAAATGTCCCATCATTTACTTAAGCACACCTCAATAATCTAAATAATACCACCATGAATTAAGTAGTCTTTGTGAATGAGGCTTTTTCCACATTTAGGATCACAAAATTTCCTGAGGATAAATTCCCAGATCTAGATTAAAAAGCTGCAAGAAAGTGACGATAAGTTTGTTGGGACATGCTGCCCAATATTTTCCAAGAGGACTGCATCTGGTCACACAGACACTGGCCATGGGGGTGCTGGCCCCGGAGGTTACCTGAACAGAAAATGATTGATTGATTGATAGGCAAAAACATATTGTTTTCAGCAGTTCTTCCTTGCCATGAAAAATTTTTAATCTTTTTTTAACATTCGTTTTCTCGGCTGTGTGAGAATTTACCTGTAAGGTATTTGTAGGTTTCTTCCTATCTCTTCCTATTTTTTCTCTTTTTTTTTTTTTTTTGTCTCAGATCTGGAGCTAGGTTCTTGCTTCATCTGTGGGTTTGTTATAAGGGATAATAAAGAGTAATTAGAACAGAATGGGGGTGGAGGGAACCAGAAGAAGAAAGATCTCAACTGCCCACCCTGCTTTCACTCCTGACAGAACTCCTGGACCACAGAGGACTTAGGGCCAACTCTAGGATTACCCTCTTAGCCTTCATGAACACAGTGACATCACCACAGGCACGTAATAGAAGCTCAATAAATGCCTGCTGGAGGAGTGAATCAATGAACTGTTCTGTCTGCCATACGCAAACCTACCCTCTCCTAGGGACTCTATAGCCTGAATCACTGTCAGCACTCCCTTTGGTTAAAAAAAAAAAAAAAAAAAAAAAAAAAAAGGTTTGCATCTGTGATCCCAGGTCCTGGCCTTATTAGGATCCTAGAGGAGTGGCCAACCAGAGGTCTTTTAGCCCAAGGCAAAGAACTGAGATCAAAGCCTCTTGGATCTGTCCCAGGAGGTCCTTGCCTTCGAAGAGGACCAGGACTTCTTCCCTTTGTGACCTTTGAGGTTGCCAATCCTGATGCCATCCCTCACGGGAAAAGTGGGAAAAGAGGCAGGTTAGGGAAGTGAGGAAGGTGAGGGAGGTGATGTTCCTGGGGGAGGCTGGGTGATGACAAGTGTTTACAAAGATGGCTCACAGGCCTGTGGAGCCCTCCGGCCAGCTGAGGCTTCTCCCTGTAAGGAGCCCTTGCTCAGCATGGTCTCTTCGGCTCTCTTGGGGTATCAGGGGTGACAGCTAAGCTCACTCCTGCCTTTCCAGGGGGGCTGTGGGACTCACTCAGATGAGCTATTACTTGACATCCCTGACCCCATTTCTGTAAAAACTGTACAATGTAAAATTTAGGTGTTTGAGGTCTTCAGATGACACAAATACTGCTTTTTGCCTGTAAGTTTTAAATGTCAAAAAAAATTGCAGAATGTTAGTCATGAAGTATGACACTGCCAATGGTGAAGTCAAACTTTTAAAAAATTATTTATTTATTTAAAGTTTATTTTTATTTGAGAGAGTGAATGAGAGCAGGGGGAGGGTCAGAGAGAGAGTGAGCAGAATCCCAAGCAGGCTCCTCACCATCAGCACAGAGGCTTGAATTCACAAACCGTGAGATCATGACCTGAGCCCAAACCAAGAGTCAGATGCTTAACTGACTGAGCCACCTATGCACCCCTCAAACTTTTTTTAAAATGTTTATTTATTTATTTTGAGAGAGAGAGTGAACACACTTGTGCAAGCCGGGGAGGGGCAGAGAGAGAGACTCCCAAGCAAGGTCTGTGGTGTCAAGGGAAAGCCCCACTCGGGGCTCGATCCCACAAATCCTGGGATAATGCCTTGGGCTGAAATCAAGAGATTTACACCTAATCAAACCGAGCCAGCCAGCCAGGCACCCCTGTATGAAGAGGACAAACTTTTAAGTAAAATGTACAGGAGGGCAGCCATCCATGTAAATGTACCTTATTTTAAAAATTAAGTGTAAGACATTTTAAGACTATGATTATACCAACCTCTTCTGTGAATCAGCCAGGGATGTGAATGTGTATAATGTTAGAAAGTATGTCACATGGGAGGAATCAGTCAACTATTTTATAATTAATGTGGCCCCAAACAGAATTATGGAAACTTACTTGTTATTTACTTATAAGTAAATTTGCTTCTGAAGTTTAGCCTGGCTAGGAGTTCCCAAACTATGTTACGGCATAATTAGACTTAGACCCTTAATGTAAAAGCCACAGTTAATCTTTCAGGGTTTTGCTTGGCTATTTTTCTTTTTAATCTGCAAAATGACAGGTCAGACTACAGTCTGATTTAATGAGTCTCGGTGGGGGCCAGACATAGGTATTTATTAAAAACCTACCAGGTAATTCTAATGTGCAGCCAGGCTGAGAACAATTGGCCTAGATGATCTCTCAAGTCCTTCTCCGGCACCTAAAGGCTGTGATTTCTATAATTTTAAATTTTCAATCAAAGTCAATAAGAAAATCAGATTCACTTCACAGAGAATTCTGCTTAAAAAACATCTTTCCAGGGGCACCCAGGGGCACCTGGGTGTCTCAGTCAGTTAAGCGTCTGTCTGACTTCTGCTGAGGTCATGATCTCACGGTTTGTGAGTTTGAGCCCCACGTCAGGCTTTCTCCTGTCAGCATAGAGCCCACTTCAGATCCTGTCTCCCTTGCTCTCTGCCCCTCCCCTACTCGTTCTCTCTCCCTCTCTCTCAAAAATAAACATTTAAAAATGAAAACAAAACATCTTTCCAAATTCAAAGATCTCAGCATTCCTACAATGAAACTTACTTCATAACTGACCCAACCCCAACCCCATGAGGTATTTTGGGCATATCTTATGAATCTGGAAAATTTATGTTTGTCCTACACTTACACAGTCATAAATGAGTTTTCAGGCAATTACAAAAAATATATATATATATATATATATATTTTTTTTTTTTTCTTTCACCTTTGAGAGTCAAGATGTGGTTCAAGTTTTTGGTTTGGAAATCAAGGGGGATCCAATGAAATGTTTATGGATAAAGTAGAGAAGAAATGAAGATATTGAATCTTTGCTGTTAGCTTGAGTTGACAAGTCCCTGTGCGTGAGTGTGTGTTCGCACGTGAACCTCTGCTGGGATCAGGGAGGAGCAGCTGATGTTGGGGGAGATCTCGTAGACACTAAAAGGCAGATGGGGGCAGCCGCAGCCACGGGGCCAGCATGCTACTGATGTCAAGGCAATATCCACGTAGGAACTGTCCTTATTGGAGACTATGTTTCCAGAGCCATCAGATTTTAAAAACATACTTATGTTTTAAAACATAATTCAACTGGAGATGGTTTTTATTTTGTTGTTATAAAACCTAGGCACCCACACTAAGGGCTCAAATAACCACATCCTTGCTTGTCGTCTCACAAGTGTATCTGTGGCAAAGAAATGCCAAGCTGAAACCTCTCCATGAATAAGTCAAGAAACAGATCCAAGTTTGGTATTTAGATTAGAAATACAAGTGAAAGAAGTAACATTACCATCAGAGATGTGCATTTCTAAAGATTCATTTGAAAGTTTTGAAAAAAGTAAAGCTCATGCCCTGGGGCTTCTGGGAGTATGTACAAAATACAATAATTAAATTAAGTCCAGCAGTTAAAATTCCTCATAAAAAGAAAAAGCTGGAGCGCTTCCCAATGGGGAATGCTTGACTTAAAAGAAAGGTTTTACTCTGTGGCCTGAAGGTCAACAAACTGGGACTCTGTGGGAATGTATAAAATTTCTTAAAGGGTTCTTCGGTCTTTGTTTTGTTGAAAGAAAATAAAAGAGTAAAAAGGGACAAGTTTTTGAAAATTCAAAAAATGAAGGTGCAGTTCTAAAATCATCATGATTTTTATAAATGCAGCACTGGAGGCTATGAAAACACACTCTTTTCTGAGTACTAATCTAACACATATGCTCTTTGAGAAGGAAGGAAAAAGGCCAATGGCCCCGTTTGAACAAACCATTTTAAAAATGTGCTCATTTTCAGAGGCAGTGCGTGCAAATTCATGGTCCCTTCATTTGCTTATTTTGGAAATATTTACCTTAAATATTCTCATAAATATATCTCACAATTTAAAATTCCTTAGGTGAACACAAAGACTAATTGTTTTTTAAGAAGGTTTTTACAAAGCAGAGTTGTAAAAGATGATTTCGGTGGGGGGGGTGTCACATCCTTAGTTATCTAAAATGGAATGTTTACCATAATTTGCAAATATCTGTTTTTATAAATAATCATAATCACTTATTGCTACCTTTCCGATAACGTCCCCTTCACCCCTCCACCCCCAAAGGAATAAGATTAAAAACAGGATGGAAATCAAATTTTATACCCTTGGACTTCATTACTTGTAAGTATCATGAATTTCAGGCCGCACACTCAAATAATTTCTACTAAAACATAAGGAACCAGTAACCAATTTGCAGGACCCTTATCTTTGTCGTTTAAATAGAATCTGAATGTTGCCTTTGCAGTAAGACAGCACGATCAAATGCAGGAAATCAGGAATAGCAGTTTTGGCAGCAATATTTAATTTACTGAATAATTAGCAGCCTCACTGGCATTTCTACTTTGATTCCCAAAGTACAATATTAGCTGTCCTCTGCACTTGGGCTCTCTGCAGTAAAATGGGCTAATAAACTTCCTGTGCCAAGTTCACAGTAAATGAAGGACTATGGAGCATCATGCAAGCAGCTCACAACTTACGACGCCAGATTTACTTCCAAAATATGGACACAGAATTAGGAAAAAAAAATTTTTTTTTTACCTCATTTTCTTGATTTTGCTTTTGGAATTGCCAGCGGGGGAAGGAAGGTAAAACTAATGAAGAGGGACGTGGAAGCAGAACCACAGTGGACACAAAGACTAGATAAGAAAGATGAGACAGAATGAAGGCCATGGAGGAGGGGCCAAAGCAGTGAGGCCAGAGCCAAGGGGGGACCCAGGCTAACACAGCTTGGTGAGTCTTGAGGTCTACACCCTGCTCCTTCATCCCTCCACTGGGACTCCTTTCTTTCTTTCATTTTTTTTTTTAATTTTTTTAACGTTTATTCATTTTAGAGACAGAGAGAGACAGAGCATGAATGGGGGAAGGTCAGAGAGAGAGGGAGACACAGAATCCGAAACAGGCTCCAGGCTCTGAGCTGTCAGCACAGAGCCCGATGCGGGGCTCGAACTCATGGACCGTGAGATCATGACCTGATTCGAAGTCAGTCGCCCAACCGACTGAGCCACCCAGGTGCCCCTGGGACTCCTTTCTTTACACTAGTCCAGACATTCTCCAGCCACTTAGACCAGTCAGTCCTCAGTGGGCAGTGATGCAAATATTCAGTCTAGGAGATGAGCCAGGAAGGCCCACTTTGAGCTAGTGTTTGCCTGGTGGTGGAGCTTCCTGACTGCGTTTGATGACCAGCTGTTTCAGTTGTGATGAGTTCAAAGATCTTTGCCAGGTCAGGCACTGCATCTGAAGGAGGCAGTTATTGAAAAAGAGGTTTCAGCTATTTTCTCATTGTTTCAGAAAACTTGCAGCTTCCTTAGTGGGGAATTTAATGTAAAAGCAGAAATCTGAGGACTTCTTGGGTGTGCAGCCATGTGGTTTAGTGGTTTAATGTCGAGACATTAGTTGTAGTCCTAGTTTTGCCAGCTGTGTGACCTTGAGCAAGTCCACTAAAAGGGCCAATATTTGCCCAACTCCAAGAGGCACACTCACACTGTAGTTTTTCTATGTGAATGGAGCCCTCTTCAGCCAGGAATCGGTACTGCATAATCCTCCCCTGAGCAAGCTTCAGGGTCCTCTACAAAATTAGGTTGGTTGGACAGAATGAGAACGTGAATTTGTAGTCAGAACAGCGCTGTCGTGAGAGATTTCCATAGTTCAGGAATGGACTAGCAGATTATGAACAACAACAACAAAAGCCACAAAGCTCCCCTGGAATGCACATGGCTATTGGAGTTGCTGCCATACCCAGAAATGTCCAGGGATTGGTCCCACCAGTAGGTTCTCCTGGGAGGACCTATCCTTCACCTACCAACACACGTAATTGAGAAAATGGCGTTCACTTAATAGAAATTCACTTTCCAGCCAGTTTTGCTGCAGGGGGACTTCCATCCTGGACTACAGCACAGTTTCAGCACTGGGATGGAGAGTATTTGACCTTTCCTGAACGCCTGCTTTGCATCAAGCATGATGCTAGAGCTTTTTTATTTTTTATTTTTATTTTTTAGAGCTTTTTTAAAAGTACTATGTTTGTTTGTTTTTTTATTTACTTGACATTCATTCATTTTTAAAGATTATTTAGTCATGCTAATATATACACAACATAAAATTCACCGGATGCAGGCTGCCTTGAGAAGGTTGAGACCATGGGCAAGGCAGCAGTCTGCAGCTGAGGCAGATGTTGAAGGAGGAACTGGCAGCTGGAGGCTGTCTGCTGACCCCCCAGCCCTGGCCCACCGAATGAGTGACGCTGGAAGGGGGACTTTGGTGGTGCATTTCTATGCTCACAGCCTCCTCATAGCAGCTCTTTGAATTAGGTGCTATTATTATAGTCGAAGAAACTGATGGCTCAGAATAAATGACTTGTCTGAATGTAATACAGCCTGGTGATCGGAAAGGCAGGATTTGAACCTAAACATTGGAAGGAGGAAAGACTCAGTCCGTAATCCGAATAAACACACTTTTAGCGAACTCTTGCTGGGGGTGACAGATGAGCAGGAGAGGGATGCGGAGATGCATGGAATGTCCAGTATTCAGGGCATCCACACTCTGGGGGACACACATGCATAAGTACTACAACAGAAATCTGATGCAATGCATTGAAAGGACTCAGCGTGGGGGACACGTCAGCAAGTTGTGTGTGGGGAGTTGGGGAGAGTTCACAGACCTTCTGGGTGTGTCTTGAAGAATGGTGAGGAGTTGGGTGGGTGTGGGGGAGTGGGAGGGGTTGCAGCTTAGGCAAAGACTTTGCAAAGTCAGGAGCTACAGCCAGTGGTATCCTGACGCACATGGCCAGGGCCCCTGGACACAGGTGATGTGTCACTGGTGTTGAAGTGCCCGTGGGGCTCCTGGTGGCAGGAGCTCCCTCAAGCCAGACCGGAGAAGCATCCTAGAGCTCCCCGGAAGTTGCTGCATGAATTCCAGTCCCGAGAAATCCGCTTGAGGCAATGGATGTGCTCCTCTCTGCATCTGGGAATTCAGGTTATTAACACAGTTTTTCCAGAGACTCTAAGCCAGAAATTCATGTTGGTTTTTATGTTCTTCCTTCCACGGAACTCAAAAGAGCCCATTAACAAAAAAAAACAAAAAAAAACAAACAAAAAAAAAAATTAAGCCAGATGCCTAGAGTATATAGTCTTCTGAAGAAACTCTCCACCACAAAACTATCTGAAATGGAACGTTCATTTTCTCTTGATTCTTTCATTGTGTCTGAATAACTAAGGCAATTTATTCATTGTTTAAAAACAAAACAGAACCCAGCCAAACCAGTTATGTGGCATTATGTAGTCCAAAAAATCCAGTTTCTTGTCACTGAATTTCTCCCCCTTTAGCTAGATATTTTAACATCACAATATAGTTGATGTTTGGTCTCCCTTGTTTTTCACAAGATGGAGTTTTCAGTATATCAATTCTCTTATAATATGTAATGAAGGGAATCTTGAAATTTCCTTCCAGGGCTTAGACTAATCTCTGGGACCAGTTTTCTATATGCTTACATGTTACACACACAGTGTGAGAAATTGATTTTGACCAATGGAGAAGTCTAACATAGTTACAGGATTCCCCCTCGGTCAATAGGCACAGGTGATTTGAGAGTGAGTTTTCTACCCTTTCTGATAAATAGAAAGCTTTGTCTTTGACTTAGGGTTCAGCAGTTAAACCAAGGGAACTTCCTTGGTTCCTGCACAAGAGCAGATACCAGAGGAAGGCACCTCCAGTTGGCCAGATTCTGTCCTAAGTGTGAGCACAGCCTTCCAATTCCCTGGGCATGGACAGCAAGGGGAGAATGGGACAAGATTGAGTGTTCCCTCAGCAAGTCTGACAGGCTGTTTACAAAGTGACTTCACTCCTCAGACGTTAGGCAGGACTCCAGGCTTCGGGACCGCAGCCTGGCTGAGCTCCTAAAAACTGAAAGAGGAGGGGAGGAGATGGAACAGGTGAAAAAAGTGGCTGGTTTTCCAAGCATAGGGTGTGTAGTTTTTCAGATGTTTTAAATTCTTAATCCGCACCTCTCTTGTTTCTATCAGTACTGTAGTCAATGGCACTTTCTGTTTTGGCATTTGACATTATTTTACGCCTTTGCTCTTCCTTTGACTTCACACAAGAGCGTTTTAATTTTGAAAGAAAAGTGCATCCGGAACCAGTCCTAGGACTTTCATACTAGCTGGCTGTTTGGCACCCAGTCAGGCTCAACAGATGTTTGTTGAATGAATAAACGAATGAAGTGATTCTCTCAAAAAAGTTCAGAGAAATCTGTACTTTCAGGAAAGGTTTTGTTTTGTTTTGTTTTGTTTTGTTAAATTCGGGATTATCTCTTACAGTACCCTCTATGGGTTTGAGAGGGAAATCAGCAAAGTTGGTTTTAGAGTCTTTTGAAGAAATTCAACCAAAAAGCAACCTAAATGTAATGCTCATTTTCCTTTTGATTCTATACCGTGTTTGAATCAAACTTGGGAAATTCAACTCAATGACTGAAAAGCAGGAGGACCCGATTCTCCGCAGGTCCCTCTGGCCTTGGATCGGATTTGAGCCTGATAGACTAAGGGCGAGGGGCTCTGGTCAAGGGGGATCCGGGCCCAGGAGACGTGCCAGGCGCTTGCAGGACCCCTAGGACTAGTCCTCGCGCCCGGCTCAGCCGCGGACTTCGGGGCTGGAGGGACACAGGGGCCGGCCGGTCCCCAGGGCAGGCGCGAGGGCCCCGCGCAGGTGTCCGGCCTGCGTGCGGGGTGCGCCAGGGGTGCTGGGGGCCTGGGAGACCCGAGAGAGACGTTATTGTTACACTGTAACGAGTCTGATTAACATGCTCCTGACACTTTCCCTTAGTTTCTCCGGCTCCTAGCAACAGCGCACAAAGGCGCGGGATTGTCCCGGGCTCCGCGGGGACACGGGGCAGCCTTTGATCTGCCACCATTACAGCGGGGCTGCGCGACAGGCTCGCGGGCTCCGGGCAGCCCGTGGCGGGCGGGCGGACGAGCGGGGCCCGCAGCCCCGGCCCACTGGGCTCCCCTGGCCCAGGCTGCGCCCCGCGGGGAAGGGACGGCGCGCCTCCCGAGGGCGCGCGAGGGGCCTCCGGGGCCGCCAGTGTCCGCGTCCAGGTGCCCTTGCGCGCCGCCCGCCGACCTCCGTCCTCGGGAAGCGCGGGCGGCGGGGGACGCGGACTCTGCGTGTCCCGGCCCTGCGGGCGCACGCCCTTCCGACGGGGCGCGCTGCCCGGGCTCGCCGAGCCTTTCCCATCGGAAGAAGCAAACACTAAAACCGTGCCGTTCACTCACAAAAATTAAAGAAGGGCGCGAGCGACAAATCCCTGGTCTTTTGCAAGACTTGTAAAAAAAGAAAAAAAAAATTTAAATAAAAAAATGCAGCAGGCTTCAGTCTGCTTAGCTGGAACGGGGTCCGATCGGCAGCAAATGACCACAAAAGGCGCCAACGACGATTTCGGTTCCTTTAGTACACACTACTTTCTTTTTGTCGTTTAGCAATTCTTATCGATTCGGAAGGAAATATGCTACCGCATAATTGCTGGAATGTAAACAAACTACCACCCACAACAGCCACCATCCCCCGTCACAGGGCAGCAAAAAGCTGCCCGGTACCACCGCGCAAGATTTCAGGTACTAAGTTAAGGTATTTTAATGTAATTTATTTCCCATTTTGTGCGCTGTTAGCGCCTCCCCCCACCCCCCACCCCTCATCCCGATTTAAAATAAAGCGCGGAAAGGAAGATGGAAGTTTTAACATTGAAATGTTGCGCTCTGTTAATTACTTTCCTCCACTTTCCCCCTAAATTGCAATGTGGAAACCTCGCGGGGGGAGGGTCTCTGGGCTGGGAGGACAGTGTCCCGGAGCCTGGGGCGTAAACTCTGCGGTGACAGACCGGTTCGGTGCCCTTCGCCGGTATTAATATGCACAACATCCTGCTGATAATCTTATAACCTGTTTTGTACCATCAATTGCCTTCCAAGTACTAGAAGTAAAAAAGCAAAAACAAAACAAAAACAAAAACGGAAGACATTTAGCTTTTCAAGACTAACGGAAACCATAAGGCCAGAATATCCTTCAAGTTAAAAAGCATGTATTCTTTTTTATCCTCTTAAGACATCGTTAGAAAATCTAAGGTCTCCAGTGAAGGTCATTTTCCCGAACTAGGGCAGAACTCTTAAGGGGCTAATGTGTTAATGATAATAATAACAGGTATATTTTAGAAAAGGAAAAAAAAAATCCTACATGTTGTGTTCTATTTACCCCGCAAAATACGCCATGCAAGCAGCTACTTTCACATTCAAATAGGAGGCGGTGAAGTCTTCTTGAGGAAGCTTTTCCCAGCCTGTCCCCGGAGGAGAGGACCTAAGGGCAGCCAGCGGATCTATACTTGGAAATTTTAAGGGAACTGAACCCAGATTCCCGAGGAAATTCCCATCCTGTGCTAACAGACAGTGCCTGACCCCACCGGAGTCTCCCTCACCATTTCAATAAAACATGATTGTACTGATATAATCCTCTATACATTAAAATGAGGTTGTCACAGATTGTCATTAAGACTTCAGTAAAACAATGAAGACATTATTGGGCACCCCCCTCCCTCGGGCAAGGTATTAGGGGAATAAAACAATCTACACCACACGGGTCCTATTGAGATTAATGAAAAAATTATGCAAAAAAAAAATCTCAATTTCATTTTCCCGTGACAGGGCTTTGCATACATACAGTCAGCCCTGCCTTGCACCTGATGATTTATTAAACTAATCTACGGTGATCACCACTGATGTTCTCAACTCAATCTTGTCCTGGCTCATTTTCTAAGTAATTGTTTCTCATTAGTTCTGATAATGTTTTAATAGTGTTATCCATAATTTAGCCCCCAAGAATTAATAACAAGGGGGTGATATGGCAAAGCAGCCTGTGATGAGCTATACAAAACATAAACAGGTATGGTTTTTAATTAATCAGATGGTTGCAAGGTCCTCTTGTAGTCCATTCCTAGCTGGAGGAACCCCCGCAAGGTCCCTGACCCTGACTAAAGCCTCTTCCGGGGCTCTCCTTAGGGTTTCTGCTCAGAGCAGGACCTTGGTCCAGACTTCTGGCGCAAGTGGGTCCTAGTCTCACGATCCTACCATAATCAGACCACAGGATTATGAGTAAGATGATAAATGCAACATTTGGGTGTCAGGTAAAGGGTGTGGTGACCAGGAAGTCCAACATGGTTGGGGGACCTAGGAACCCACGGGGCTGCTGGTGATGGGGGTGGGGAGTCCGAGCCGCGTCTAGACCTTACTGAGGGGACTGCTTTTCCCAAGGTCCGAATGCCTTCACCATGGCATCTGAGGTCCCCTGAGAGGGAGGGCTTGCCTCTCTGAGCCCCCTGCCTGAGGAGGCCCCCCTGTAGGGTTTGGGGGTTGCCTGTGTAACTGGGGTGGAGAGTAGAATGTCTGCCCTTTCATCTGTCAAAGCCCGGACTGGTTATCTGCAACAACACAGGAGGATGGGAAGGGCAATTGGGTTGAAGTGGGGGCTGCCTGTAGGGAAGTCTGAAGGAAGGCTTTTATTTCCCTCTTATGTTTAAGGCAGTTCTAACACCGGGAGGAGGAGGTGTGTGTGTGCAACAGGTCAGGATGAGAGGAGGTCTCCCCTTGCCTTCTGCCTTCTGAGCAGTCCTCCTGTGTCTGTGTGTTCTGAGGGGAGGGGCCGAACCTGGCTGGTGGTCCCGAATCTCCCGGTGCGCACATGACTACCAGCCTAGGCCGGCACAGCTGCAACGCTGGTGGTGGTGATGGGTGCTGCCACCGGGGTCACTCTGCCCACTGCCTCTGTCCGCAGGCCTGAAGCCTGGTTTGGCTGCATGCCAGTCATCTCCCACCTCCCACTCTCCCATCTCCTTGGCTGAGATGCCACCTTCCTCCTTCCTGCTCCTCCATGTGAGGATGGGGTTGCGCCTCCCTTCCTTTCCAGCTAACCCTGGGGCGGCACAGGATGACCAAGGTGAAGGGTAACAATGCTCCCAGGAGGGGCTGGGGGGAGGGGTGCACCAAGGAGAGGAGACATGCAGCCCATCGCAGGTCAGAACCCCAGCTTAGCACACACATCCCATCTCACTCAGTTCAAGAGCTCTCTCCTCAGGTCCCAAGTTTGGGATTATTAGCTGGGTGTTTTAAGAATGTGTTCCCCCAGAACTGTCCTGCCTGGGTCAGGTTCCTTCTGCATGCCTGTCAGAACCGAATCATCCTCTTCCTGCAGTGCATTGGGTGGGCGGGTGATGCAAGATGGTGTGTGGGCCTCTTGCTTTGCTTGGGTTCCACGGTGCCCTTCCTTGTATATAACCTTCAACTCTACTTCTCTCTCGGACTTCTGTAGGAACTGGAAGAGGCAGGGGCAAAGAAGACCCCTGGTTGGGGCATACAGTAGGGGCCACGGAGGAAATAAACAACAAGGGGGTAGGAGGGGGTGAAAAATGAAAATCAAAAACTGTTTTCTATTTACAAATTTAAATAAACAGAACAGCCTTCCCCGCGGTGTTTGTCTAAGAGTAGCAGCTTTGCTGCTGTGTAGGTCATGAAAAGGTTGGTGTAGAGTTTAAAACTTCCCATTCTGTTAATTTCTTAAAGAACGGTCGTCCAGAGTCTCAACACAAAAGCGCATGATTTAATGAGGAGCAGAAACAAAATCTCTGATTGTTGGTGTTTCAAATTTCATTGGCGTCCTCTGGCAAACACAAGTTGATCCTTCCCAGCTTCAATACCCTTTAGCCTTCAATATAAGAGCACATGCTGAATAGGGAAGAATGGCTGGTTGTTATGTTTATTTACCCTTACTACAAGCTGGGTTAACCTCTTCAAAACAGCTTTACTAAGCCCGTTAACCACACCACCCATATGACCTGCAGCAGCATCTCTAATGTGATGCAAATCTCGCAGGGGACCATATGCACCAGATCTGCCCCATTGTGTCTTCTTAGAGGCTACAAGTTTATTGCTGAGGGGGCCTGTTCCAGCCATACATTTGCAGGGGGGGAATGGCCTCAATGGCAAACAGTTAAATGGGGAAATTAAGGGAGAGAATAGATGGTCTTGTGTTTCTGCACATTTTTTTTTTAATTGCTGGTTAACTGTTGACCCAAAGCATTCACCCAGGATGAAGGCTTTCATAGTCCTTACCTAGAGCCCATATGTATGGGTGTTTCATTTGGGGAGGTGGAGGTTAAGAGTAATCTGTTTTGAAGATTTATTTTTACAAGGTATCTGTATGAACAAAAACGATACTTAACTTTTCTATGCCATCTCTTGTTTTATCAGATTTCTAGGAGCTAAACGCAACCCCTTTGGGTAGTTACTATTTTTTTTTTTAAGACTGGCCTTAAAATTATTTACAGTGTTGAATGAACAAATGAACGACAGGGGAAACATCTAACGTGAGAAATGTGAAGGGAGCATACGTATTCGGAAAAGATCTGTTTCATTAAAGACCTAACATCCCTTCAGCCCATCTCTCGCCACGATTTCATCTCCCTGTGAAATCGTAAGTGCATATTTGCAACACATTCATGAGCAATAAAATCATAAGCTTGGAACCAAAAAGAAGAAAGTTCATTTTTAGAGGAACAACTGGCCAGTGAGATAACAACAACAAAAAATTGTGATTACCATGAACTGTAAATGGAGAAAGGTTCCAATCTGGCATACTAACAAGTTGCCTTGAGTATTATGGTTTGTCTTTAAGAAACCCACTGTATATGTTCAGCCCACCTGATGAGAGCTTCATTTAACAGATCATTTTTCCTTGATGGATGTGGCAAGCGTAACAATGTTCTGGGCTTGCTTCAGTAATGGCATGTCGATCATACTCCCTTGGAAAGTAAAGGCTCCCTGGAAAACAGAGAATACAAACTTCCTAAAAGAATGTTCAGAAATTATAGGCTTCCTTTCTGTGCACACTTGTACAAGAACATTTTAGATTCCACCTGAATTATATTGACTTTCCCACCCAACTTTTGAGAAAGCCAAAGTAAATTACAGGGGAAAGATTTCTTTTTTCCTCCTAAAGAGGGGGGAGAAAAAGCCCTTCAGCATTTTAATGGAGGGGAAAAGCATCACACACAAGGTATTTGAAACTGTTCATTTAACTCTTGAAATCAGGCAGAAAACTATGGAAGGAAAATGCAAATACTTCCTTGTATAGTTTTGAAATATTGCCTAGAACTTTAAAAATAATAATATGCTCTGGTGACCAATCGTTGTTTGAAAAAATAACTATATGATCAGGTTAATGGCAAAATGCTTCCTTCTTGTAACATAATTGAGGGGTAACACTATCATGTGATGAGAAAATGTAAGGTAGGATTGCACTGAATAAAAAGAGACTCCTCTGTTGGTACACACATGTAGGAGAGGACTAGAATGACAAGGGACATGAGCCTGTAACAAAGAAGTCACAGGTCTGTTGAATGGTGAGTCTGGAAAGAATCTCTGAGATCTCCTGATTTATCCCCATTTTTCAGATACATTTTCTTTTAAACTTCTACAAATACTTATTGAATGTGTCATGTGATCTAGGTCCTAGGTCCTGTTCTCATGAGGAAACTGAGGCCCACAGTAGGGAAGTGATTTTCCAAGGTCATGTGACTAGGAAAAGTTAGAGCTGGAGCCAATATCTGGGTTATCAGAACCTCAAGCCTTTATCAGAGACCCACATATTAAGGTAACGAGAAGTGTCTTCACTGCACCAAAGAAAGATTAAATGGACAGAAGGCAGTAAGCCCAGAATCTGAAGTTAATGTCTGGTTATTTGTGTTCTTTTAATCACTTCTTTTTGCCATTTACAATCACAATTCTTAAGACTCCTTCCTTCCACCTGTTGGCAAGGATGCTGGTGGACTGGAGCCATCATAATCCTTGCTGATGGTCCATCTGCATATACTGCCATCCATTGCTGGATTTCACAAGTACCACCTCTCAACAGTCAATGTTGTCATTATTCAGAAGTTCTGGAATGGCTCTTCTGGTCTCTCTGGAAACCCTTATCTCCCATAATTACAAGAGTTATACACAGAATGGAGATTTAAAAAGTGGCAGGGGATCCTTAGCAATGACTTTGGAATTTAGTTTTCAATCAAGAGAGATTTAAAAGCCAATGGGATTAGAGGTTTAACCAGTGGTACCTAACCTTCTCAGCCTTAGAATCTGATTCCTATGAACACCTGTGTTGGCCTAAAATCCTGTATCTGAAGTCATTTTCTAACCCTCTCGTTTTTACTATTTATATCTCCAGACTGACTTTTGCCTAATTTCATTCAGCCTAGAGCTCATTTTGGTCATCTCTGTGACCATGATGAATTTTATGAATTCAATTAGAAGTTCCAGGGATGTTCCATGGGTTAGAATAGCATGTGAAATCAGGGTGTGGGACTCATGCTGTTTTACAAGGCAATAGTCTAGTTTTCTCATTGGAGTAAGTGATGAAGACCGAAGGCCTCCTGGTTATCCGACCACCAAGTGGATTATGCCCCTGTAAAACAGCACATCAGTCCTGCTAAGGTTTAAATAATAGGCTGGAGAGATGAAATTAGAATAGATGCACATGAAATCAAAACAATGCACACAGAATCAAAATGACGGCCTTGGGCTTATGCCATGTTTCCCAAATCTGTTTGGGTTCCACATGCACATCAAAGACGCAAAGTATTTCATGGAGAGCCTTTCTTTTACAGTGGCAGATTTTGCTTGACTTCATTAAGCTTAAGCTGAAAAACAAAGTTCAACATTTTTGTGCTTTGTTTTCTTTATCTCTGCAAATTGAGGACTTTAGTGTTAAGAAACAGTTTACCAAAATGAATACCGTCCTGCTTTCACATATTGACCTATAATATGGTCGGTTTTTTTAAAACATAAGGCTCTACATGTGAAATGTGAATGGTCTGTTGGTCAGGATTTGGAAAAATGCAGTTTGCCAAAAGTTGCTTGGGTCTGTGGGGAGGGTTTGAAACAGTCCTTAATGAGTGATTATAGATAAATTTCCATTTCCCAGCCTGGTGCTTTCCTGAGAAATTAGCACACTATTTCAAAAAGTATACAGAACCTCCATCAGCTTGAAGATTCAGACTCTCATTAGGTTTAAAATGCCTTTAATAGTAACTTATTCATAGTTAACCACCTGAACTACCTTACCGACTACAACAATAATAATAGCTGTAATTTTTTGAGCAGTTGCTAGATCAGAGACTATGTCAGAGACTTGACATGCTTTATTCAGGTACCGCTCATAACAGTGTGAAGTCAATACTATTATGCAACCCCATTAAAAATTTCTTTCTCTTTTTAATTGTGGTAAAAACACATAAAATTTGTCATCTTAACCATTTTTAAACATACACTTTAGTAATGTTAAGTATATTTGCATTGTTGTGCAACAGATCTCCAGAAATTTTCCATCCGGCAGAACTGAAACTCTGTCCCCATTG
Organism: Panthera tigris; assembly: GCF_018350195.1. Lineage (NCBI taxonomy): Eukaryota > Metazoa > Chordata > Mammalia > Carnivora > Felidae > Panthera > Panthera tigris. The sequence continues at coordinate 70,394,850 of NC_056660.1, read as the reverse complement.
ACAACTTACTCCCATCCCCAGCAGCCACTGTTCTATTTCATTTCTATTAAGTTTCATATCTATCCTCATTTTATAACTGAGGGAACTGGGGCACAAGGAACTTAAAAAACTTATAGATGCCTGCCCGGTGGCCAGTGAGTATAGGACTAGGATAACAGCTAGCTGTAGCTGGTCCAAAGCCTGTCCTCTAGGATTATACCTTAAGCTTATCGATTGAAAAGTGTTCTCCTGACCAACTGGATCAGAATCATTGACAGGGATGGTAGGGGATGTGGCTTGTTAAAATGCATATAGGGTCTGATCCTATATGGTTTGATGCAGAAGGCTGGTGGGTGAAGGATTGGCCAGGAATCCTCTCATGGTTCTGAAGCACATTCAAGTTAGAGAAGTTCGGTGTTTTAGTTCCCCTGCTTAAAAACAGGCTGGGGCACCTGGGTGGCACAGTCAGTTAAGCATCCAACTTCCACTCAGGTCGTGATCTCACAGTTCATGGGTTCAAGCCCCCCGTTGGGCTCTGCGCTAACAGCTCAGAGCTTGGAGGCTGCTTTGGATTCTGTCTCCCTCTGCCTTTCCCCCACTTGTGTTTTCTCTCTCTCTCAAAAATAAACATTTAAAAAAAAAGTGTGTGTGACACACACACACACACACACACACACACACACACACACACACACACAAAAGAAGGCTGAGACACCTGGGTGGCTCAGTCAGTTAAGTGTCCACTCTTGATTTTGGCTCAGGTCATGATTCACAGTTGTGGGTTTGAGCCCCAAGTCAGACTCTGTGTAGATAGTGTGGAGCCTGCTTGGGATTCTCTCTCAAAAATAAATAAACTAAAAAAAAAATTGTTATAAAAAAAGAAACAGGCCCACTTTGATATGGATACGATCTGATCCGTGCCCTCAAGGAGAAGTGTGCTGGGGGAGACAGGAAAGAGAAGAAGCAGGTGCCATAAAATGCAACAAGAATTAGAGAAAAGGCCACTGTGAAGAGCACAGAGAGATCTCTGGGTCTGAAGTGACTGCCCTTCTTATCCATTCAGGATCATGTTTGCCAGTTTGCACTATTCACACGGATACGATATTGTATACCTAGCACACGTCATGCATTTCCTGTTAGAGTTGCCATGGAGCGCTGTATGCAGTGGGCTTTTAGTCAACGATTACCTATTATTTGTTGTAATAAATCACTGGTCAGTCACTTTGGCACATTTTACTATACACGTTTAGGGTTTCAGGCTCCTGGAAGTGAAGGACAGTATTACCTTAGCATGCATGTTATCTGCATAGCACAGAAAACAATAACCATTGGGCTAGCTATAGTTGTTTTTAAGTTTACTTATTTATTTTAAGAGAGAGAGAGAGAGAGGGCGCGCGCACGCACGAGTGGGGGAGGGGGAGAGGGTTGGAGAGACGGAATCCCAAGCAGGGTCTGCACTGTTAGCACATAGACCGGTGCGGGGCTCTAACTCATGAACCCATTAGATCAGGACCTGAGCTGAGATCAAGAGTCAGATGCTGAACTAATTGACTGCTATACCCAGGCACCCTGGGCTATAGTTTTTCTAACAACTCAGTCATTCCCTGTTGATAAGGCAGGCACTGAGATAACATGAACTTTACCAGACCTGGAAGTTCTTCATGGGGGAGAATCTGACTTACAATTTGAAAGCAAAAGTGTTGATGATGATGGTGGTGTGATGACAACAGTGATCACATTTATAGGAAACATTCAGACATTTTGATTTTTTTTTTAATTAAAAAAAATTTTTTTTTAACGTTTATTCATTTTTGAGACAGAGAGAGACAGAGCATGAATGGGGGAAGGTCAGAGAGAGAGGGAGACACAGAATCTGAAACAGGCTCCAGGCTCTGAGCTGTCAGCACAGAGCCTGACGCGGGGCTTGAACTCACGAACTGCGAGATCATGACCTGAGCCGAAGTCGGATGCCCAACCGACTGAGCCACCCAGGCGCCCCAACATTTTGATTTCTGGCACTTAACACTCGAGAATGTTTTCTCTAGGGTATTGAATTTTCTCTAGGGTAATTTACTAGAAATACAAATTGATGTAATTCTTTTCCTACTCACTTTATTTCCAAATCACATCTCTGAGCATCCAGGGAGCTCCCTCTGACATTCCAGTGATGGTGGTGCTCCACTGGCACAAGTGAGAACATTTGAGTACAGCTGTCACAGTCCTTCTTTTTCAGGGGGACGTTCTTCCTGCATGACTCTAAGTCTAATGCCAGTGAAACACTTACCTTGGCAGTTTCCAGTGAATTCCTAAAACTTTTGTCAGCCTTGACCATTATGAAATTTTTCTTCAAGATCTTGGTTGTGCCCTCTATTTGCTTAAATCTTGGGAGGCCCAGCATGGCCTGTGATTAGCTCTTCCTCCCTCACAAAGTCAGCTGCTCCTCCCTACTCCTCAAGAAGGCAGAGGGTGATGCTCCACTGAGGTATTCTGATGGACACTGTTTCATTCTTCTTTCTTTCCAGTTTTTCAACCTATCACCCTGGAGAGTCCTTAGACAGGCCCTATTATGGCCTTGGTTTCCTCATGACTCAGTTATGACATTCCTTTAAGGATGTTAGTTTGGTTGCCAGGCACCCACAGCCCCATGGGGAGGTCTCACTGAGAGACTGCTGGGATACTTACTGGGAAGGAGCACCTTCCTAATTGGGATCATGTTATCTTTCTAAAATACTGGACAGGATCATCCATTTGCTTAAACCTGGCTGTGGTTCCCTTTGGACTTACAAAATCAAGTGCAATCTCCTGACCAGGGCTCCCCATGAGGAGACTAGACCCTACCTCTGCTTTCAGCCTTGTCTCCTGCCAGTCTACTCACCTATCCACCCACACACTCACACTCTTCTGTACCTTTCCCATATGCTCTGTTCTCTGCTCTGAAGCACCTCTCCTTGTCTGTCCTGTACTCTCTTCATCTTTCAAAATGTCAGATGTCATGTCTATGAAGCATTTCCAGACTTCCCTGGTAGGACTGATCTCTCCTTCCTTTTTTTAAAATAAACTCTACACCCAACTTGGGGCTCAAACCCACCAACCTGAGTTCAAAACTCAAGGCTCCAGGCACCTGGCTGGCTCAGTCAGTAGAGCATGCAATTCTTGATCTTGGGGTCATGAGCTCAAGCCCCATATTGGATATAGAGCTCACTTAAAGAAAAAAAACAAAAAGAGTCACATGCTCTACTGACTGAGCCAGCCAGGCACCCCTCACCTTCCTTTCTCTATACAGCTTCTCATTACAACCCTTGTCACACTCTATTGTAATGATCTGTTTACACTGCTATCTTTCTCAGTAAGCTGTGAGACTCTTGAGGGAAGGGGCCATGTCTCATACATCTTTGAATCCCCAGAACCCAGTACTCAAAACATGGTTTCGAGTGGAGCTTGGCTCTTTGGTGGGGCTCAAGTTGGATGACTGAGGGGAGGGTGATAGGGGAAGATGCTATCTATCTTACCCACTTCTTCTCCTTCATCTGCAAGCATCTTTCTATGCCACATGACCTTCTCCTGGTCTGGTAATACCACTGGTAAATTGGCTAACACTTGCTGAGACTCCAGTAGGACACAGTGACTTACCTCAACAAATGTGATCTTGGGTTGGGGTCAGGTTAACTCATGCATATATCTTAACAGTTAAAGTGCAAGTAAGTCTGTCACATTTGTAGCACTTAAAGACTGAGGGGCTACAGAGAAACGGAGCCATCAAAATGGAAGTGGTCTTGCCAGAGAAGGACTTCAAGGAATAGGTACATTTAAAGTGAGGTTTTGGGGTGCTCGGGTGGTTCAGTCAATTGAGTGTCCAACTGTTGATTTCGGCTCAAGTCATGATCCCAGGGTTGTGGGATTGAGCCCCGAGTGGGACCATGCTCAGCATGGAGCCTGCTTGGGATATTCTCTCATTCTCTCTCTCATTCTCTCTCTCATTCTCTCTCTCATTCTCTCTCTCTCTCTCTCTCTCTCTCTCTCTCCCCACCACCCCCCCTGCCCCTGTCCTGTTTGTGCACACGCACTTCCTGTCTCACTCTAAAAAAAAAAAAAAAAGTTAGGTTTAGAAGGTCAGGTATGCCAAAGGACCAAGGTGGGGGGGGGGGGTGGGGGGCGGGAAGAGACTGGGAATAGCAAGTAGAGACAAACCAGTGGGGTTGGCTTTCTCTGCTCTGCAAGAGCCTTGCACGCTTCTGGTCACCAGTGATTCAACAAGTCAAGCAAAATGGAGGACCACAGTATGAGATACTGCATCTGTCTATGGCTGAATGGGATTCTCTAGCATTAGGAAAAGGAAGCCTAATCCAGCCAAATTAATAGGGGTGACTGCTGGTTCTGTTACTCATTAGCTGCTTGACTTTCCATACGACAAGGCACAAGACAGCCTCTGCTTGATGAAGCTGGACTGGAACCCACTGGAATCCCTCTGTTCTTGCCGCATGCCCTGGTAGACCCAACACTTGCTCCTTCTTGGACTCTGAGGGGAAAAGGCTGAACAACCTGTTCCTTTCCTTTTTTCTGGGCATTTTCCCTCTAAGCGTGATCTGGGGATCCAACAATGGGAAAGCTAAGAGCTGGCCTGGTCCAGCTTTGTTTCTGAGTGGGACCATGGTAGATGGATTGACCTGGGCACCAGAGGAGGGTGCTGGAGTTAGGGGAAGGATGTTCATTCTCCCTTGAGGAGGAAATATGAAGATTCCTTCAGCAACTGTAGCCTATACTCTAGTTAACCATAGTCCTTAGAAAGCCTATAATATTCATTTCCAAACTAAAAATTGGAGGCATGCAATCTTATCAGGAAGACCCATTACAAAAAAAAAAAAAGAAGAGAGATTTTCATCAAATAGTACTTTATGATTTTACAAAACATTTCAAAGACATTTTCTCACTTGCAGGAGGGAGGGCATGGTACTTTCTGTTTTACAGATGCAAAAGCCAGTTCAGATTTAGTTAACCTTTTCAAAGAAACTTATGGGAAGGATAGGACTAGAACCTAAGGCTTACCACCTGAAATCCCAAACTCTTCTAAGTGGTGTACCCCAAGGTATGACTGGTAACAGCAGTACCTGAGATGATTAAAGAAAAATATTTAAATATAAAAAATTAATATATATTTGTTTTATATATTATATATTTAATTTTTTATTTTGATGTGATTTATAAAAAAAATAACTATCATATCTAAGCTTATTTCAGAGATATTATTACTCAGGATGAGGCTGAAAAAATGGTATATAGGTAAGGTGCAAATAAGCAAATATGTGAAAATGTAATTAAAAGCTAAAAAAAGTTTTTAATGTTTATTTATTTTGAGAGAGAGCACACACGAGCAGGGGAGGGGCAGAGAGAGAGGGAGAGGCAGAATCTCAAGCAGTCTCTGTGCTATCTGTGCAGAACCCAACTCGGGGCTCCAATGCAAGAACCATGAGACCAAAACCTGAGGTGAAATCAAGAGACAGACGCTTAACCAACTGAGCCACCCAGGTGCCCTGAAAATGTAACTTTAATAACTGAATTCAGGAACAACTGAAATATAACATGCTTCCATCCTGAGTTTCCACTTGACAGTTTTTACTATAATTATTATGACATCAGAAATACTGAAGAATATTTTCAGTGAGAGAAAATTCAATAATAAATATGTGAATGATATTTTAAGTTCTCAAAAAACCTAAAGCATTTGTAAGAAAGATTAAAGGGGATGACATTTGATTCTTGTAGGTGCTTCTTAGTAACAGTAACCCTTTGCTTTATAGAAACACGTCTTTTAAAGTTGCCATTAAGGTAGTAAAAGAATATTTCTGAAGACTTGGAAAATAGAGAACATGTTTTTCTTATTTTAACACCTAAATTGTAGTGATAATTTGGTAGATATTTTAATAATATTTTGAATTAAAATTCAATAGCCAATTCCTGCAATAGCCAGAGAATTTTAGATGCTAACGTAGGTCTACATGAATTTCTAAGAGTTCAGCTGAATTCATTCAACACGGTCGACAATTCACATTGGGCTGATGGGTCGTTACTACCAGTGCTGAGATTCTGACAGATGATATTCCATGGCCTTTGATAGGGAAGCCCTTTAAATGATTCCTAAGAATGTAATAGTTGGAATATCTGAAGAGGGGTTAGTTTTGAGCCAACTGGTGAATGCAGCGACAACTGCTTGGGAAGGCATCTCAGCCCCTGTCTCAGACACGGCCTTAGAAGGGGCATGGGGTGTCGGGGATCCTGCCTGCTGGACAGCCTATCAGATTTATTTTCCGATTTCTGAAAGGTGAAAAGTCTGGAGAAGCTGCCTCCTTTCCTCCATCTTTTCCCGACTTGTACAAACTCTTGTAGTTCTCCGACTTGTACAAACTCTGAGCACAGAACCATCAGTGGGGTCTGGAAGGCAGCGCCCCTGATGCTCCCCAGGGCACTTCTACCGGCCAGGTCAGTAGTGGCCCAAGAGGACACCAAGGATCACCTGTCCAGGCAGCCCCTCTGTGACTTTCCACCAAACAGAAATAGACAACTCTCCAGGATGGGTGTTCTGAGGTGGTATTCTGTAGCTGAAACAAAAAGTGCACAGAGATACATACAGAGAAAGGGTCTTGCTTCTCTTGTTTAAGGCACCTTGGTGCAGAGGTTAGGAATATGGGCTTTTGGATCAGCTACACCTTGAACTCAAGCTTTGCCTTTTCCTAGCTGTGTGTGATCTGCAGCACACACTGTTACTTTTCTAAGCCTCAGTTTCTTCACCTGTAAAATGGGGATGATAATACGTCCCTTAGAAAATTGTGTTGAGAATAAAATAATGTATACAATGGCCTGTCATGCAACAGGCTCTCAGTACATGGGAGCTGCCACTGCTGCCACCACTACCATTCCTGTCACTGCTGCTGTGACTGTGTCCTCTCTGAGACTGCTGCCACTACCACAGCCAATGCTGTCACCTCTGATTGCTATTGCCACCACCACAATCCCTGCTACTCCTGCCACTGCTATTGTTGGCTGGAGATGATTTAATTCCATTTATCACAGAAAGGTTCAGTGAAGTGTACAGTATTTGAATCATAACAGGATTTTACGTCTTCAGAGTAGCTTTGAGGGTTCTGAGGGACATCAACATTCTGGAAGGTGCAATGAGCAGAGGCCAACTCATCCCTAAAGCTTCCCACCCCCTCCAAACATAAATCAGAGACTGAACTGTCGCTTTAAGAAACTAGACTCAGGGGTGTGACATAATTTGACACCTCATCAGTATTTGAAAACAAGTACATTTAAAAGAACTTAAAAGCTTAGAATATCAGCTGAGGAGATACTAATGAAATGCAGGTGACCTGATATTGGGAGCATCACTTACATTGGAGGAGGAGGTAAAACAGGACAGGGTTTCCAGCAACAGAGAGCAGGAGAAGGAAGAATACTGGCAAAGGCAAATGGCCCAATGCATTTATATAAAAAGGAGGAAATTCCCCGGAATGTGGAAACTGAGTGAATGTAAAATGAATAGACATCATTAACATTTTGCTTTTTAAAAAGGAAGCATGAAATCACTTAGCTTTAGCCCTGCATGGAAAATGGAAACACTTGTGTTATACTCCAGTAAGGTTATCTGGGGACTTTACCAACAGTTGTAGGAGGCTGGAGGAGAAAAGAAGAGACAGTGGAAGGCTTGCGAGATGAATTTGGCAGGGAAGACAGAGGTGACTGGACAGGAGGGAGGAGAGCAGAGGTGAATGTTTGGGTCAATTATCTTAATATGTGATGGGTCCCGAGTTGTCTACTTGCCCAGATGGAGGGTCTCAGTGGATTGGAGCCATCTTTACTACACAAACGGAAAGGGGAGACCAAAGGTGCCTTCGTTTTGAAAATTCTTCTCAGAGCCCACAAAATGTAGGCTGCAAGATGTATCTTTAAAAATATTCAGGCAGGATGATCAGATAGGGACAGACATGTCTTTATTTTAAATTATCTTTTGACAAGGAAATTTAGAAAAACCTGGCCAGGTATGCCGCGTGGAAAGCTACCTACTGAAATGAAACAGTTGGATTTATAAGCATATTGCAATCTAAAGGAGTTTCCACATTTGCTAGCACATTTGAGGTCATCCTTAATTTTCTGGATTTTTTTTATAGCTTTATCAAGGTATAATTTGCATACCATAAAATTCACCCATTGTTAAGTGAATAATGGGTTGATTTTTAGTTAATTATGAAGAGCTCTGCAGCCATCATCTTCCTCTCAGATTTTTTTTAAACAGAAATCTTACTTGAAAATAGTTTTATTTTTAACACTGAGTTAAACATGTAAACATTTTTATTTAATTTAGAATATTTTATGCCATATTTAAGCTGGTATTGCCTATGAGAAAAGCAGAGGGTGGAAGTCATTTTAAGGCAGCTTGTAGCTAAGAGCAGTAATATTACACTTCTATTTTATAACCTGTGGGCTCATTCTTTCTTTGGAAAACACATCTACATGAACTAACATTAACTCAAAGTCACTTTAAACTTCAAAGATTAAAATATCACTGAAGAACAATGATGAAATAACTGGTGAAAAGATTTTCTTCCAATTATTCTAGAACTGAACAAAAGGTCAGTATGATATAAACTGTTAAAAGTACAGTGAATAATTTCTTTCTAGCACTGTCAGAAACTTGGAAACTAGTTTGCTAAATAGTATTTACTAAATGTATATTGTATACCTATTTCTGTCCAAAATGCTGTGGGGAGGTATGTGATTCAGCAAATAGAATTCCTTACTCCCTAGGGTGGTGGTGAGAAAGTTCCCTACTTTCTTTTCATTCAGGTCCACTAACCTAAAGTGGAAAAAAAAATTGTAGAAACTCTTGATTTAATAAAATAAAAATTCCCCTGCTTTTAATATAAAAATATTTATAAAATTCCTTAATAAGTACAACAAAAAATTCAAAGAATGCTCTGAACTTCTTTACTATAATCAGGTAAAGGAGAGAAGGCAACAGATGGTCGTGGGGTATGGAGATGATGTGGTAAAGAGACAGAAAGAAAAAGAGGAAAAAAAGGGAGAGAATCAAAAACAGATAAAGAAAAAGAAGAAAAAAGCAAGAATTCGTGGAAAGGAAAAACGAGGAAGGAACAGGAAAGCCATACATAGAATCACACACATACGGACCCACACACACAAAAAGAGAAATACTCTACGAGGAAAAAAAGAGAGATGTCCAAGGAGTAAAACCATCCTTTCATGGCCCGTATTTGGATCTTGCTATTAAAGACGCTGAAAGCCATGGTGTGTTTGTGCAACCACAGGTGTAAGAACAGGACATTGGGAACCTGTCCTTCGAGCGAGATGAAACGAGGCTCAGGGCGAGATACGGCCTCTTTGCCAAAGGCTCCCAGTGTAGCTCGGAGAGTTTCCAATCTACACTGGGAGATAGAATGAAAGATGACTAATAGAACAGAACGGGGTGTGTGGTGATCAGAGCAGAAGTCTTTCTGGGGCAGGACAGAATTGGGAAGGAGGGCACCATGTGGGGAATGATGGCAGGGAGTGCTGGGAAGGCACACGGATACTCTTGCTCTTTCCCTCCTCATCAGTTTCTGCTCAGGCAAAAAAAAAAAAAAAAAAAAAAAGCGTATGACTAAGAAAAAGATACAAATGTGAACTAACCAAATTCACATTTTGTTTGTGACTGAATACTTTTAAGGTTCTGTCTGGTTTTGGTCATTAGCCTAGGGTCACCAGGACCCAAGTGAAACCTCACTGATGCCAACTATGTTCATATCTTTATTTATAAAGTTTGCCCTGAATTCTGGTTGGGGCTCTATCACCACCTTGGCTGTGAGTGACCTTGGGTAGCTTCTAAACCCTTGTTGAGTCTTAGTGTATTAAGTTGTAAACTGAAAGAATTTAACTAGAAGATTTCTGAGATTTTATCCAACTAAAAGAATTATATTTTTAATTGAAATTGAGCAAAAAAAATTTCTTGAGACTATAAATCAGAATAGAAAAATTTTGATTAAAATATCCCTAAGAACATGCTATAAATTAAGGTCGAAGCAAACAACTTTAAAAATCAGATTTAACCTACATATACGATCTCTTATCTAGTACTAAACCATTTGCCACTAAAACTGTGAAATAGGATCTATCAGCACTAGAACTGTATTGCCTTGATATACATGTTTAGATCTGCAATTTGTTGTGAATCATATATCAGCCTTGAAGTCCTCATTGGCAGACTATCAGCTTTTTTAAAGAATTTGACTTTTTAAAGTCAAATCTATGGCATATAATTGTAAAAATATTAAATGAACAAGGAAATAAAGGGAGAAATGTAATAACTATGCATCTCAAAAGTAAGGTTATGTTCCTTCATCTTTCATTTTCACCAGACATCACTCGGTTCTGATTTTCGTATTCCTGCTTACAAATAAAGGGGGAAAGGCCGTGGGTGGTGGGACGCATGGGTGTGGGAGGGTACACTGTTGTCTATTAGTGGAATCAACCCTTTCAGCTGACAAAGACAACAACCAAATCTTTAGATGGTTTATTTGATCTGCGTGAAAGAGTGGCAGTGGGATTTCTGGCACTTGAATAAGCGGAAACAATATTTTTGGCTAGAGAGACTTCTGAGTTCTCTCAGGGAGTCTTCTAGAAGGCCATCTGGCCCAAACAGTATTTCTTTTGTAAAGCCCTGCATTTGGAAACACAAATGAAAGGTGTATAAGCTGCAATCAGATACCTATGAAAATAATTTGCTTTCAGTATGTGGAGGGGGGTGGGTATTATTCTTTGTAATTCTCTAGATGAAAAGACTCACATGAGGAAAAAAAATCTTTCTTTAATAAGATATAAATTCCCAATTTATATTCCAGCAGAGGGTTTGCTTATTAATGTAAACTTATTAATTTACATTATTGTTTTCTCGCAAGTGAAAGTAGAATGTTTCGATGATGTTTACAGTTATTATGTCAAGTAGTGACCTTGTTTTTGACCTTTTATAATTGTTAACTGAACCTAGATTTTAAAGGGGAACATTTCCTCTTCCTTGGTTTTTAGCCAGCTTGTGAAGCTGTAACAAATGAAAATAACGAAAAAGTTAGACGAAATCCTTCCAAAACCAAATGAAGCACCTATAATAATGATCTGAGTAAAACTGAAAATGATGCATAGCCGTATTTGTGGTAGGATACTGCAGAAACAGGAATATTCTAGCAAAGTGTATCTTTAAAATCTATCACATGTAATATACTTTGCTATTCTTTCACATTTTTTCTGTTAGTCTCCATTTATAAATGAATGGTAAATTCTTATATTAAGATATCTAGAATTACCTATTAATCATTTCCTTTAGTTGTCATTTTTTGCCCAAGAAGAAATGAATATGAAAAGAGAAAACATTTAGCACTGGGTTTATAATAGAGACATGAAAAAATATGCTATATCATAATACATGAATGTATACATATTGCATAAATATTTATATGTACTTAACATGTAAGTTACATATCATGACATAAACTAAATATTTGCTTGAGATGTTTTCATTTCAGTTATTCAATATTCATACTATGCACAATTTTTAGTTGATAAAAAAAGAACTGTCAAAATCATATTTTTAATAAGCAATTCTAAATTCAGTTCTGAATAGAGAATTTTCAAATAGTGGAATTGCCACTAATATGGAAAAAATAACAGAAACAAAATCAGCCTTTAAGAAAATCCTTTATAAATTTAAAGTAAATCTATCCTGGCTAAAGTTTCTACCGATAATTTGAAGCTAAAATAATTAATGACATGAAGGTTATATCTCAAAATATATTTTTCTGGAAGGATTGGAGAAAGACTCAAGTTTGATTAATATTGTGGACATATATCTCACGACTCATGTCTGCAAGTTAGACATATTTTAGCTTATGGGAATTAAATAGGAGCATAGAGTATGTGAAATGTTTTAAGCTTTTCCAACAGATTTTTACAAGAAAGGTGAGCTTGTAATGTCAATCTATAGCCTAATTCCTATTCGTGGGGACTGTTGTGCCAGGCAAAATTCTTTAGCCTATAAATATCTATAGTTTCCTGAAACAAAGCAGTCACTAGTATCATTATCCCAAATGGTACCATTATGCTGAATGGTGACAGATTATATGAGCAGATTATTATTTTTTTAATGTAAAGTATTTTTTACCTGACATTAGACTAAGGGGACATCTTCTAATTAAAATAAAACAACAAAAAATTCTGTGACACCAAACTGAACTCCAGTAAGTTACCTACTTGTGATCTAAGTACTCCCACAAATTTTGTTATTTGGAAGGGACAGAAGAAAAGGCAGAACTTTTATTTTTGATAATAATTATTATAGTTATGGAGTAAGAATAATTATTATTACTATAGAAAACACAAATGAACCAGCATTACCTGTGAACTTCAGCTATGGCTTTGGTCTCAGGGCAGAATATACTTTAAATACAATTTAAGCAGAAGTAGAGCAAGGCAAAAATATATAATTTTGGTTTCTTGGGTCATTTCTACTTAAAAACATTACTTGAATGAAATTTTCATCCGAGTGGGGAAAAAAAGGTCTTTTGGAAATTTGTAACTGTCTCACTAGGACACAAACTATCAGTTTCCTGTAGTTGAGAGAGTCACCTGTGCTTTGGACAAAATATCTGAGGGTAGATGTTTTCATCAGTGATTCACATTTGAAATAAAACAGATTAGATGTTTGTTGGAAGCAATACTTTATACAATTGAGCAACCTATTTATACTAAATCTTTACAAACAGAATGCACATTATTTAAACCCCAAGACCCTTCAAGACCCAGAGTCACCTACCTGCAGACCCAATTTTTGTGACCAGCCAATTTATAGGCAAAGTGAAAGAAACATGCGAACAGGATAAAATAACCATATGTCCCCACTGGAAGCCCTATTACTTGAATCATTTAAACCTTGCTGGACAAAGCACCAGGAGAATTTGCTGTAGGAAACAAACAGCAATGGGGCAGAGAGGAAATGACCTAATAGTAAGTCTCCCTTCTGCTCTAATTTCTGTGGTTCTGTGTTCAGAAAAGCTGTCCTGTCACACTGTTGTGGAAGCTTATACTCCAACAAGAGAGCATTTCTTATTAAAAAAAAAAAAAAAAAAAAGCCAGTTCAGAATTTAACATTTAAGTTGCCATCATCAAAAGGCAAGGACACTTTGAGACAATTTTGTTTGGGAACAATACTTTTAAGATATGATGGAAAAGTGTTTTTGCTTTCATTCAAGAACTGAAATGCCAGCAAAAGAGTATGTTTCTAGTTTGAATTTTGTTTGTTGGCTACCGAAATTTAGGGTAACCTCTCCCATACTCCTAGCTGCTTACAATACCAAGAGGCATCCTTTGATGTGATCCAATGTGAAAACCAGGGTAGACTAACAGAGGCAGTGTTGACCCAGAACTGGAACTCTGCTTGGTCTGCCATTTTGATGACCCATATCTTGCCTCAGTTTATTATTTCAGTAGGAAGTATTTATCACATGCATATTCTTAGCTGGCAGAAGGTACACACAGAGAGGTGTAAAACATTTAGTGAATGTGTGCATAGGCACAGGCAGGAGAGGGGAGTGGATGGAGTTATTGGTATGTATGAATGGAAAAGTACATGGCTCTTCTCTTAGGTAAATACTTATGTGTATTCATGGAGCACCTGGGTTTTGGAGTCAAGATATAGAAATGAACATAAAACACAATGTCAGCTTCGAAATATTTTTCTATAAACTGCAGTGTTTTTCCAATAGCCACTCCTGATTTGAAATCAAAGAACACTATCCTGAAATTGGTGTCAGTCCAAATGGGATGTTTCTAATATCACATATTTTGCCTTTGGATTTTAAGTGCAGGTTTGTGCAAAGATGAGACTGTGTGTGAGGGTGAACGTGTGTGCAAGGTCAGAGCTGAAGGCAGGTATCCATAATGAGCAGAGGGAGTGACCCACTTAATACTGTTACCCTCATTTCCAAGTCCCGGGATTTTTAGGTGTTTTTACTGCCAGTGAAAAGTGTTAAGTGGTACCTCTCACACTGATGTCACCAGTTCACCACCCAGAGCCAGTTTTGTCTTTTTTTTTTTTTTTTTTGTAAAGGGGACTGTTTAAGATTTAGAACCTTGGTAATGTTTCAACATTCTTTCTCTCCTAAGTACTTTTGCATCGTAGGTATTAAAACTCCACTCCTTATGTAAATAACAAGGCCGAGTTCAGATATTACCTCTAGGATAGATTTATAAATGCAACTTTCCCCCCATTCTCTTAAAAAGAGTCAAACGGTATTACTGCAAATAACCTTTAAGATAATTAACTGACAATGCTGCGAGTAGCATAAAATCTTCCTTCAGGCGACACCTAATTTAAGTGTTACTGGCACAAAGTGGAGACAGATTGCGCATCACTACTGCAATATTTACATAGCAGAAACCCACAGAGCAGGAAACGCGAGGCTCAATGATGCACTAAATTAGGAACAACCGTACTCCAGCGTTAATTTGCTCTCCATTCTATCCAAATCTCAGGTCCAGAAATTGGTACAGACACATATACAACCTCCCACTCTTAAATGACTCAACCGGAGGAGATTTTGGTACATTTTTGCCCCGAAATTAATATAAATTGGAATTTATTTCTTCTCTCCACAAGGTCCATTTGATCAAACTGTGTTTATTTCATTACAACTTGCTCTCACTTTGATCTAAAATTATTTTCCTATGAATGTTGGTTGTATCTGAGTCTGTAGAGAAAAACTAAACAGACTTCTATTTTCTCAAAGGCTTCCAATATAGTTTATGAACAGAATAAACTATAGAGAGACTTGAGGGCCAGTCTGCGAAATATTCAGAAACATGGAAGGGCCAATTTACCTGAAGTGAATTTCTCACTGGTGAATGCTGTCCCCCTGCCCCCATAACTTACCCCTCTCAATGCAATGGTTTTTGAAACAAATGAAACAACATATTTTTTATATTTTTCCCCACGGCATTTTAAACACCAGTTTCACCCAAGGTATTAAGAAAACGTTTACCTTTCCTAATTGTTGATGTTCTTTAAAGGCAGCGATCAGTTCTTCAGCCCACTTAATCTTTTCAGGGGAAGGAGAAAACTGTTCCTGAACCACGGCAATTTGGTTAGGGTGTATCACCTGCTTACCTACAAGAAGATTAATAACACCGGAAACACAAAACAACAAACAGATGTTCAAACAAAATGTTTCAACCAGGAAAGCCTCCTAATGCCTCACAGACTGTACGCAAAATAACTAATATTTTACAACTTTTTAAAAAGAAAGGAACTGCAATCTGGCAGGCTTTTCCAGAATACCACATAAGAAACCTAGAAGAATGGGAATAATTGTGTTTCCTATCCTATAGAAATACCACCTTAGCGCAGATAATCTCTAATTTTTAGTTACAGGTGGGTAGACTGGCAGCTCGCTGGCTAATCCTTTGGCAGAAACTTTAAAGGATAATAACTGCAAATTAGAGTGATTATTTTTAAAGTATAAAAAAATGATATAACTCTTTCAAATTTTACAAGTTGTCTTTTGCTTATTTTGTATCATTTATCCCACCTGCCATGATTTCTTTTAGGAGTAGTCTGTTGGTTTTCATAAAGCTTACAGAAGCAGATGTCAAATAGCGGCTTATAATAACATATAATAACATATTAAGAAAATAACATTTTCTCTCTTATAGATGAATACAGTGTGCCATTTCTAACCACCAACAGAAAACTGGATGTCAATGAAAATATTTTATTCAGTACAGTGACACAGAAGGCAAATTTGAACAGTGGTTTGGTCTCTAGATTACTCCATTTTAAAATGTTTAAGTAAAAAAGTTACAGAAAGTTTCTCTACCCAAAAACATAACCAGATTTTCCCTTTTTTTAAATAGAATGAAGACTCAATATTTCCTTCTTTTATCAATATTTAGATACCCCAGAAGAAATCTTATCTCTGTAGTGATAGCTTTAAAAAAGCTTTCTGCTTCTTTCTTAAGTTTAAGGATCTTAAGTAAAAACATTACACAAACATAAGACTCACAGGGTTCTATGAAATCATGAAGTCATTAAAAGAAACAACTTAACAATCAGGGAAGTATGCAATTGAATCAGGTCATTAATAAAATACAACATAATTTAATGATATAATAATGACAAGGTTATATTTTATTACATACATTATAAAGTTATGGACATATTTGGTTCTTTAAAAATGAATGTGCACTTAATGATAATTTGCTCTCCTAAATTTATTTGTCCATATATCAATTTGTTTTGCTTTTGAAATAGTTGTTTTAACATTTAGGC
This sequence comes from Panthera tigris, assembly GCF_018350195.1. NCBI lineage: Eukaryota > Metazoa > Chordata > Mammalia > Carnivora > Felidae > Panthera > Panthera tigris. The sequence continues at coordinate 70,378,508 of NC_056660.1, read as the reverse complement.
AGTACAAATTATACTCTTGATGTTTTTAAAAATGGTCAATTCCTGTTACTCTCATTATTCTATTGAATAGGAAAAAACCCAATATTTGTTAAAAAAAAATTCTTAGTGTTTCAAGGAAAAGAGTTTAAATGAATAAATGTAACAGTATCTTTTCTTACAGTAGCAGAATTAGAACCCTTTCACATTGTTATTTCATTCTTATCTGTCAGCACACTAATACAACATTAAAACCCTATACAAATAAAGCTGCTTTAAATTATTTGAGGAATTGTGCTCGCTTCAGCAGCATATATACTAAAACTGAGGAATAATTTCAGGGAACAAATAATACCAGCGATGATAAATGAGAGCTTTTTTTAATAGTAGGTATTGCAATTATATTTAAGTAATCTAATTGTTGTTACAATATTATTAATAAAGGATATCAGTTCTGGTAGTCATTTTGTACTAATTGTTAGTCCTGAATTTTATAATTTATGTACATAATTTATACTGATGTGTTAAAAGCCAGATTTCACGGGAACTTCTTGGTACAGACACTATGACTTGAGGAGAAAAACAAACTATTTAGAAATGCTCTGAAACCATGGATGGCTTGCAAGTATCCATCTTTTAGGTAATGAGGGTAATTTTCAGATATGTGTTAAGTTTCAGAAATTTATGAACATCCATGTATGAAGTTATCTTTTGTCGATTCTTACATATCCCAACAACAGGACATCAGACTTTAATGTCATGTGGGAGTGAAGCAAATATTTTATACAGAAGAGCTGTTATTGGCAAGTTACTGAGGGTGCAAAATTGGAAGACATTAAAATTTATGACCATGAAATCCTTTTTACAGTACCACTTGATATATCGTGCTTTAAATCAATACCTGTCAAGTCTTTTAGGTGACTGTATGATGGTGTCATTTTTGTCTTCTACAAAAGACTGCAAAAAAGAAGAAAACCTACCGTGCTTCATATTTATAATCTTTCTTCTCAGCATGCAGGACTGGAATACCTGTGATGACTAAGTCAGCTGTTGAAGCTTTATTCCAAGATTTATTTTTGGCTTCTTTTTATAAAAATAATTCCTAATGTTAATAGCCACTTATAGAGCCAATGCATTGATTTAAAATCAATCTGCATGGACTGTGGCCCAGTGAAATAATGACTGCAGAAAAGAAACTATAACCTACTGTTTGCTGCATGGCTAACTTTAAAAAAATACAACTCATTAAAAATAATATATAATTTTGAAAAGTACAGAAAATCCTTATGGCACAGACTGTCCCTTATCAGCGTTACAGATATCACAATACTTCCATTTGATTTGAAAACTTTCAGCCACTTGCTTCAGATAGAGTATTTCCCCTTCCTTCTGTCCCTCCTTCCTTTCTCACTGTCCTCCCTTCCTGTGCAAAGCCCAAGTTATGGCAATTAAATGACAAATAATTAGGACAAACAGATCAGAACTGGGTCTAAAATACTCAAAGAAAGCCCTTATTGTTTAAAAATACTACAAGTAATCTCATATCTTATAATCAGACTAATTACCTTTTATTGGTATGTAGAAATATAATTGGGACAACAAAGCCCTTCTTTCTAAAAATTGCAAAATGGTTATGAAGTGTAGCTCCCCACTTTACTGACTTGTTCACTTGCATATATAATGGGCACTGTACCCTCTGTGCCTCCCCATTCTCCCCCTGCTTCCATTTGTGTGTGTGTGTGATTTAATACTCCCTGTTGTTGAGAAACAATAGTGCCAAGCCCGTAAGCTCCTCACGCTGAGTTGGGCACAGTCTAGAAATTTAAATCTGATTTGAAGTAACTTGTCTTCTGCGATTGAATTAGGGACTAATTTAATTCAGTCCTGTTTCTTGGAGAAATTCTCAAACTCCTTTACAAGTTCTGGAGCAAACATTTACCCCAGAGGTAGCTGAGGACACCCAGGTTATACGGAATGATGGTGACACAGGCCAGCATCAATTCAGTGTTTTCAAAAAAAAATTTTTTTATTGAATTAGTGCCCATTTCACAGCAACATCTGGCTGCTTGGCAGCCAGTGCTACACATTTTAGACCAACAACATCGAGGTCTATTAGATAGATTTCATGGAGCGTTTCTCCAACTTTTCCATTTGGGCTATTCCTAACTGGTCATTGGAAAGAGGCAGGTGTAACACGCCACAGAGACAAGGACAACCTCAGGGCTGGGGTAGAGGGACTCTTTCTTTCTTAGTCACTATTAAATGTAGGGAGAATTCATTTATTAATAGTTCAGATGACTGGAAACTATTTCTCTAGAAGAGATCACATTCGTTTATTAAACAAATTTGGCGGTGGAATCACATTTTATTTTGACTCTTCATGTTAAAAACATAAAAACAAATGTCAGAGCTTCATTTAATTCTAATGTAACATTAACATTGTTTCTTAAGTTGTTTAATTTTATTTGGGGTTAAACCACCATCCATTAAGAGATCTTTTACATTGAAGGTCACTGTATGAAATATTTATCTCCATAATCCCTAACTGGCCGCATTTCAAAAATATTTACAAAAGGGATAGTAAGGATGTTTGTCTCTTTTCCTTCTTATCTGGGTTCATTTCAGATCATGATGGTCTTATAACTTGCAGCAGCAGAAGAAATAAGAATAAAAGAGCTTATGGTGTTTCTTATCCGCAGTTGCGTGTGTGTGTGAGTGAACACAACCGCAGACATATGTTTGTGTGTAGAATCCTACTGTGGTTTTGAAAAAAATGGATTTCTATTGCAAAAACACAATTTTCGGTTGCTCTCCAGACTCCTGGGGATCTGAGTGATCGGACATAGCAATCAAGAGATATCTGCCTGCGCTCCAGGATGGGATTGCAGGGGACCCACTGATCTGAGTGCCAGCCAATGCCCGTAGGTGTCGTCAGGTGCAGAGACACGTACTGGGAGGTGGGACAGAAGGAAGGGGCTTGAAGTGGCAGAGAATATAAAAGTAAAAAAAAAAAAAAATCAAAGAAGATATCACTGTTGTTTTTCAGAAATGAATTAACATTTTGAACGTTGGAGGAAAATTTTCTTCTACCCATCAACCCAAGTTCTTATGGCAATTCCCTCAAAAACACTTCTGTAATAGCTTCATCCCTCCCTGAGGGTCAGCAAAAACAAAATACTTAAGAGAAAAAGTGGTAACTAATGTAAAGAGAAAATAAAACGAGTGCTTTGTTTTTTGACTTGCGGAGCCAAAGGAAACCATGACCATTTATATAGCAGGTTCTTGCCCTAGATGGCTTTTTCACACGCCAGATAGAATAAGTATAAGAGACACGCGGCTGCAACAGAAACACGACTTTCTGGTTGTAGTTCTACCTTTATGGAGTGTTTGCGAATTTAGATACTGCTTCTAAGATGTCATCAAGAGTCATACCGGTAAACCCCATTGCGGCTCCTTCCCTGGACTGCCTGAGGAGCCCCTCTCCATCTCGAAAGTCGATGTACACCAGATCTATGGCCTGCAGACCGAAGGCCTTCGCTATAACAATAATCTTTTGTCGGGCATACAGAATATCTTGGGCTTCTTTACCACTTGTTGCACCTGAAATGGGATGTTGACAGCAAAGGGAGACATTAACTCTGGAAACCAAACCCAGCCATCTATTGTAGAAACTCCCTTTGTAAAGACATCTATGTCATCCTGGGAACTGCTTCCCAGCAAAACTATGATTCTAGTATAGACGAAGAAAGGGATATGTGGATGCAGAATTAAATTTCATATGTGTCTATTTCTCTTGGAAGGCATCGTTCAGTGTCATTACTTGTGTGTGGAGTAAGAAAAGGCCCCTCCTGTATCTCAGGAGATAGAATCACAAATGATGGGTCCCAAATTACTTCTGGTATATTTTTTCCTTCTTGCCATTGCTTGGAAAGTATTAATCCAAAGACAGCACCACAAAAGGTGGCCGAGTGGCTGTGCAAGGAAATAGTTAACTTCTCTCACCGAGCACAGAAATTTGCGTGCTGTGGTTGCAGTGTCCTGCCATAACTAAGGTTCTGAGCCAAATAGAGCAGCTTCAGGGTTTGGATGAAGAACTTGGGGAAACGGAAGGGCACTCATTTTGAAAGAGGCAGAAAGTGTCCGCTGAACTGTCGGAAACACAAAAGTCTCCTGGAAAGGCTGGTATTAAAATAAGTTCCTTTTCTTTCACCCTAGGAGCGGGTGTGTATGGAGTATCACTGTTTCTATTTGGACCGTGACACTGCTCAGGGAAAGCGCCAGTATTGAGGCCACTGGAACTGTGGTTCTGCAAATGCTTTGTGGCCTTGGCCTCTTTTCTAGGCATGTCCACAGTCTCTAGTTATCCCTGTACCCAGACCAGAGGCATAGTACCCAACGGATGGGGAAGATCAGTGGAAACTAGCATGCTATCTCAATAAATGTTTAATAAGAAGAGTTCTGAAATATACTTTAGGAGGAATTTAGGATCTATTTTAAATAATATTTGCATACTACATTTAGTGTAGAAAATGATTCATTAAAGCAAATGTGAAATTGCTTTAAATTTGTGTTAGAAGCCTAGACAGCCCTCATACTGATGTGAAAATAAAATATTTAAGCAATGGAGAGGTTGTTCATATATTATTATGTACAAAGTAGATGTCATATGTTCCTGAACCACATCTGAGGTTGCAACAGGCTTTTTATTATTTTATACATGAACAGAAGTAATAATGTAGTGTTCTGGAAGCAGGACAGCTCTGAGGGGCCCTAAATTATCAGAAAGTATTGCCCATTCAGCTGAACAACCATTGTCATGGTTGGTAAATATATATTGTCATGTAAATGTCCATTCATGAAGGGGCAAAGAAAAAATACATCCATCCATACACACATGCACGCACACACACATGCACGCACACACGCATGCACACATAGAGATTGAAAAAGAGAGAGAGAGAAATGTGATACCTATGCTGGCTCGAAAGTCTTCTCCTCCAAAAACAACAGCATCTAGGAAAAGACCCACTTGAGGTCCGGTCTTTAGTGCTTCTTCACACACGGTCTGTGAAGGAACAGAACAGAACCAAATCTCACAGGAAGTGAACAGTTTGGAGAGAAGCAGCATGATGTATTTAAGTGACAGAAAGATCCAACTCTTCACACAGTTTGGCTGAAAGCAAACTAGCAGCCCTAAAAATGCAGTCCAAATTCACTTCTTTTCAAAGGCATTTAATATTGTCCAAGATAAGTATGTTGTATAGATATGCTTTGCTTAATGGACTGTAGGAATATAGTTATAAATGTATTTTAATATAATATTCAAATCGTAGTTCATCTAATTTCTAGAGAAACTTTGAATTAACTCATTTTGATTGTACTATAAATTATTTCTGCTTTTCCAAAATTCATTCTTGCTTTAAGAGACTCTCAAACAATAAACATAAAACATAAGAAGAATTTTTAAATCAAATTCACTGGATTATTTGCATTAGGATCAGGATTTCTTAGTAAATGGCCTCAGGACTAAAGACATACAAAAATCTACAATTCCAGAGGGGAAAATAAAAATGCAACAAGACATCCAAGATGTATTAATTAGCAACTTCCATATTTCTATGTGAAAATAAAGATTAATAACATTTGTCATAGCTGGAACTGAATTAACAAAGGTGGAGATTCAGCATGTGGGTGGGGAAGACATGAAAATGGGGTGAGCACACTGTTGATTAATTTCAGAGGCTGTAAGTGCTCTAAGTACACTATGGCATATAACGGTACAACAGAGTTTAGAATTCAATCATTGTATGAATCTAGTTGCATCTAAGGGATATGCTTTGATTGTATCTCAGAACTGTGGGGCAGGCTGGAAGAATCTGTGGTCAGTGGTGTAAACACGCTGATCATGAGGCTGGAAGCGGCTCCCAAACATGTGCCCCCTGGCCCTCCTGCAAGGTCCAGTAGGTCTCAAAGTTTCCTCTCAGAGCGTTTACTCCCATATTATCTAAGGCAGTTCAACTATCTTTTTTCTTTGTTTTTAGGGACTTCTTCTCTCCTGCCCTCTGAAACGGGGTGCTACATTGATGTTAACAAGTCAGGTGAAATGGGAGACATATTTTGGAAAACAGTTTAAATGATCAGTGATAAAAGGGAGGAAACAAGGTAGCCATGAAATTGTTAAGGCAAATTGTTTAAGGCAGCTTAAACAATGCTGGAAAACCCCTGGCTCAGCTAATCTTCCTGAATGTGTACTGGGAAATACTTTATGTTCTAATGTGGCAAACTGAAATAATATACTACAACTTACTGGTGTATACTAACCTACAAATAGCAATCTTATATAGTAGGCATTATGGCTAACGTTGCTACAAAGAGGCCAGAAAATTTCCCAATAGAAGGCAATTGTATACAAAAGAATAATTGAAAGTTAATTCATAAGGGCAACAAAATACATTTTCATGTACATTTCAACTATAAATATAGTAATTCAAAGCATATGTTTATATATGTTTATTTAATTAAAATAAGAATATATAGACATTTCATTTAAATATTTAGGTCTGGGAAGTTTTCCCTTGCTACTTGACCAATCTCTTTGTCTTCTAAGATGCTCACAGCCTGATTTTGGATTATTATAGGCAATAAATGGTGCTCAAGGTTTACTTTGCTTTAAAAATATTTCTAGAAAAATAGTTTAAGTAGATGTCAAGAGAACAGAAGTTCTCTTTAGGTAGTAAATAAAATACTAACTTATTAGTCACATTATGTTTTCTTACCTTAAAATTGAGCAAACCCATTGCAGTTTCCACAAAAGGGATTAAATTCATAGGTTGTTCAAGTTTTCGGCCTTTTAAGTAGAATGAAAATTTGTCTGAAAACTAAAACCAAAAGTGTCATAGGTGATTAGTAGGGGAAAAAAATGTACAATCACTAAAATGTTAGTCACAAAAGTAGTATTCAAGTCTTTGGCCTAAGGAAGTAATATCCCAGCTTATTTCGTACACAAAAAAAAGAATTAAAACAGAACAAAACAAAACAAAACAAAAACAGGAGGAAAGACCAAAGGAAAAAGGTAACAAAGTTCCACCAAACTGAATAGTAAAACTTCAAGCATTCTAATTTTTTTTCCCCCCTAAAGGAGTAATTTGAGGCCTAGGAGTTAGAAGTGGAAAGAGAGATTCTGGAGTTTAAATGCTTTTCTTAAAAACATATTTGCTTAAGACCTCTAGCCTTCACGTCGTTAAATGCAAATGATAGGCCCCCAAAACAGCAAAGTGTTGCTCTACCTGCCTTTCTGTTTTTGTTTTGGACCAGGCACTGACATCAGTATAACTGTTCAGCAGCCTTCTGCGTGGCACCCACATTATTCATTATAGCACCATTATCCTTTGTTCAGAAGGTTTTTCTTCATAATTTTTTAGCTTACCTAGGAAGACCTTAAAAAGGAAGTTTAATTCTTTGAAGACCAAAGCTCGCCAATTTTTTCCATGAGACCAGTTCACAGCTAGCTCTGTGCTGCCAGTGGGGTAGCCCAAATTCCAAAATCTATCATCTGGAAACATACAAAAGCTCTTGCACAGATCTCCACCACCACCACCCCCCCCTTTCAAAAGGAAAAAAAAAAAACCCCACCACACTCTAAATTGTAAATCTATTATGTCTATCTAGATCTAATAAGATGTAGGGAGATAAAAAAAAAAAACACACACAGGTATGACAAAGATATTTTTGTAAATAAAGATGAAAACATATATATCCATTTTAAATTTAAGGAATATTCAGCCATTAATGGATATCAAAGGAAAAGGGAATTTTAATCATCTCTCCATTCAGTCTCAGTTGGGTAAATCATATCTAAGAGATTTGCATAAATATAAACCATCAAAGACTTTTCATCTTCAAAGGGGGTTTCAAGACCCTATAAGCTTTGTACTGTAATCATCGGAGGTCACCACCCTGCAGGAATAGGGCTGCTATGGCAACATAAAAAAACTAATGCTTAAGGCTTAGCATAATATTCTGACTAATAGAAAGGAAACTCATTTTAAAAGCTGGCAGCCTATTTACCAGAAGCAGGATTAGAGGTGTTATTTCCCCTTTTAGCTGCCCCCTCCTTGCTTGTGCAGCACCCCCCCCCCTCTAAAAAATCTAATCACTGGGATCTTTAAAAAGCTTTTGAGCAATTTGCAGTAACTTTACAATTAGGCTAAAATAAATCACAGCTTTCAGTAATGAAGAATTATTCCCAGTTGCTCCACGGCTCCTCCCCTCCTCAGACACCATCATCGTCACCTCCTTAGTAACTTTTCAAGGGAAGGAATAACTCAACCAAAATAGCAAGAAAGAGGGCTACAATTGAAGGAGACAAAATGGATAATATTCCGTGTAAATGAAAAGAAAACATAATTTATGTCACATTTAAGCCAGAAAATGGGTAATGAAATATTAGTGGTTCTGGGGTTATATATGCGCTGGAGGAACTTTTTTCCTCACTAAAAAAAAAAAAAGAAGAAGAAGAAACTTGCAACATTACTTGCCCCATTCTTTGTGATCACAGTTATAACTACGAAAATCATGAAGTTTAAAACTAGTTAAATACTTTATGTTTCCTGTTCTTACAAAAAAATCTCTAATGCTTTTTTGTTTTTAAGCCAATAGGGGCATTTGAACATTAAATATTCTAGCCCATTCTCCTTCTCCTCCTCCCCTTCTTTCTTAAAAAATTGCATTAAGTACTGACACAAAAGGTAACTAGTGGAGAAGTTTCAATTAATTTTTTCAAAAGGAGACGATTAAATGTTTCCGGCCTGGTAAAGTGTTCATTTCAGTGAGGTGGAGGGGAAGGGGGAGGGGGGTGGAGGAAAAGAAGGGGAAAAAATCACAAAGAGATTGGGGAGGAGATGAAGTAGCAGGGCTCAGCAATTCTTTCAATTCCAGTGCACACCCAATAGTGTGTTGGAAGAATGCACACTGTTCGGGATTTGTGGGAGAATTGTCCCGCGACAAAGGAGGCAGAGTCACGCTTGTTATAGTCCAATAAGCCGTGCCAGTCAAACAAGAACCCACACTAGCGACAAAAGACCAGCAAGAGATTCTCACACAAAAGAAAACAAGGAAGCCCATCTTTCAGTTGTGCATCAGGCTCTGGGTTTTATGCTTCACATAAATACAAACGGAGAGGAAAAAATAAACAGCCCAAAAGACTTCTGTTAACTAGAAATCCTATTTCTATCCAAGGATTTAAAACAGTGAACAGGAGCTGTAGCTGAAGGCTGGGGTGGGTCCTCGTCTCTTAAATGAAGGGTAATAATGGTGATAAACAGGCATTAACTATGAAACCAAAAGGGAACAGTGGCTTCAGATTCCGTTTCAATCCATTTAAGACATGTTCAAATGGGGTAGGAGGCCTCAGAGAGTGTAACCTACTATAACCAGTATCTCCCAGCTTCTGAGGGGTGACCTTGGAGAGACGAACTCCAGCTTAGACAGTAAATATGGGTCCTTGAACGTGGGTCTTCAAGAAGACTCCAACACGGAGCTGTCCAACAGAAACCGAATGGCAGCTACATATGTAATTCTAAATTTTCTAGTAGCTACATTAAAAGAGTAAAACGAAACAGGTGAATGTGGTTTTAATAATGTCTATTCAACCTGGGGCGCCTGGATGGCTTGGTCTGGTGTAGCGTGCAACTCTTGATCTCAGGGTTGTGAGTTCAAGCCCCATGATGGGTGTAGAGAATACTTAAAAAAAAAAAAAAAACTTTATTCTTTATTTTTATTCATTTTTTTTGTAGCCTGCTTTTCTTTTTCTTTTCAAATTTTTATTTAAATTCTAGTTAGTTAACATATAATGTAACATGGGTTTCAGGAGTAAAACAAAAAAAAATCTTAAAGAAAATAATGTTTATTACCCAATCTGACATATAGTCATTTCAACATGTGATCAATATAAAAATTATTGAGATAATTTACAGTCTTTTGGGGGGAGAGGGCTCCTAAGTCTTCAAAATTCCGTGTGTATTTCACACTTATAGCACATCTCAATTTGGACTTGCTACATTTCAAGCGCTCAGTAGCCACATGTGGCAGGTGGCTATAGCATTGGAAAGTATAGATCCAAGGCATCTACGTGCATTAGAAAAGGGAATGGTTTTCTCAGGTGTTACAACTATTCATTGTATTGCTGTATTTGCAGCCACAGCCTTAGAGATAATCCCAGATGTGGCTTTAAAATCACCACTGTCCACATGCCCTTACCAAGCTTCCAGCACTGATGAGTCACAGCCTGTCTGCCCTGGAGGGGCACAATGGACAGTTATTTTATTCAGCAGAGATCTGCAAAATCATAGCAACTCCTAAATAAAATCTAGCCTCCCCGTACTTTAACAATTAAAACAATCATAGTATAATTAGGCCCATTTCAAAGTTTTCTTAAGTAATTTGACATGCCAGGTTTTTATTGGCTGAAAAGTCTGTCGTGAAACACAAACACACCTGTCAGCAATTTAAAAAAGGACGAACTGGAGAGCTGTTCAGGAAATAATATCTGTGCTAATTAAAACCACTAGTTAAAAGCTTCCTGTTTATTCCTCTAGTTGCCCTCAGGAGTGACCTTTCCCTCTCCTCCTCTAGGGTCATTTTTTCATTCGTGGCTAATGTGCTTTCGCTGTGTATGAAGACTTCAAATGAACCTGGGTAACAGCCATTTATTTCCCTGCTCTTTCAGGTGGAGGTTAGGGCCTGGCAGGGTGTGAGGTGTGATCCAATTCTCAGGCAAAAGCTAGTTTCCAAAGACTGAGGAGGCTGTCCTGTCCAAGCCGCAAATCTGAGCAGGGTGCAGAAGCATCATCCCAAGAGCGGAGTTGTTCCTCTGAACACGCTGGGTAAAGCCAGGCTCCCCTTGTGTGAAGGCAATAGTCTCTTGCACTCCCCTCTTTTCCTCAGCTCCCTTTTTCTCTGTTCCGTGTACGTGTTTTCAAAATCTGCAGCACCCAAATCCTTCCTTTCTGCTACTCCTTCATAGCTGCTCCTGAGTCTTTAATTAAAGCAAAGCATTAGCTACTCACCCACTGGATTTCTTCAGGACCTTCGACCTTTGGCAGCATCAGGCTAGAAGGAAGGACCCGGGATTGCAGGAGGATCTCCAGGTCTTCTTCGGCCAGACCGCTGGACACCGAGTTGACCCTCACACACTTTTCAGTTGGGCCCAGATCAAAGTCTTCAAGAGTTTTTACTATTCTCGATCGAGCTTCATTCTGTAAGTGTCGATAAAATGTATCTCTTAAGTTTATTTATCACTGAGAGGAAACACAGTCCTACTGACCGTAAGTCTGCTATATGGATTCAGAGTCTGAGCACCATGATTGTATCTACACATTTCCTGTCTAGCACATAAATGGTATTGGAAGCAAGTTGTCCGATCTGACAGACAAGTGATTGATTTCCAGACTTCATTCAAGATGACTATAACAGAGATGACAGCCACTGTAATGCATACTGGTGCACTTCTTTTTTCTTTTTTAAAGATTTATTTATTTTTGAGAGAGTGCAAGCGGGAAAGGGGCAGAGAGGGGTGTGGGGACAAAAGATCCAAAGCAGGCTCTGCACTGACAGCAGCAAGCTTGACACAGGGCTTCAACCCATGAGCTGTGAGATCATGACCTGAGCTGAAGTTGGACGCTTAACTGACTAGCCACCCAAGCACTCTTGGTGCACTTCTAAATAATACTGTCCTCTTTCTCATTAGCATTTCTTCCCAACTTGAAAGGTGAAATAATTAATACATAACATTTATTGAGCATTTACTAAGCTCTAGGCATGGTTCAGTTTTCTACCTGCATTTTCTCGTTTAATAAATATAAGGAACTACATAACATTTGGATAATTGTAGTCTCATCTGTTGGCATAGTCACATTAGGGAAAAAATAAGGATTTGTTTTCCTCTTTCCATATGCATCATGTTTTTAACTCAAAATTTTTTTGCAACTGAGTTGAATTTTGACATTCAATTAAGAAGGCACTTATAGGAAAATGACATTCCACAGTACAAAAAAGCTCCAACTTATTCAGATGTAAGGCAATAATATCACCAAGAAATCCCCTCATGAAGTGGAAGACAAATACATTTTTTTCTGAGTTGACAGTCTATACTCCATAGTTAGGAAAAGCTGAAAGGTTGAAGCCTGTTTCAGTGTATGAATTGTCCTTAGAAAAACTGTATGAAACCAAACATGTTATTTATTGCCTCTGAGTTCGGGTGTTGAAGGTGGGGAAGGGGGTGGGGAGAGAAAGGAGCACATTGAGGGCTGGGGGTTGGAGTTAAGAGAAAGAAAGCACTTGGGGTCATTACTTCCTGCCAATTTCAGTTTCAAAAACAAATTCCTCCAACTTGCCAACAGCCCTCAACAAATTCTCATTGTCAGAATGAACACTTATCAAAAGTAGTTTCATTTGGGAAGGGTTTTTATGATACTAATAAAACTTTAAAGCTTCTCACTGCTGATGAATGTTGTTAAAAAAAAAAAGTCTTAACAATATACAGCCATTTGAACAGCAATACTTATCTGGGAAAATAGCAAACCAAAGTGGAGACAAAAAAAAAAAAAAAAAAGAATTATTAGAGCCAATATTGGGTCTAAGTCTAATCAACAAGACAAGCCAGGACAGTAGATTTAAAGCAGACGGATGTAGGTCTACGACCGAGTAAGAGGAGGGAAGGCTTCCAAATGTGGTCTGAGTTAAACAGTGTGAGGAAACAGTGGCTTAGAGTTGTCAGGTCAGTTGGAAACAGAGTACGGAGACCAGTTTAGGACAGCTCTGTGGAGCCCTGATTTACAGAGCCCTGACTGCTGATAATTAGGCCAAGCTTAGACAAAAGCAAGAGAGCTCACACTAGCTAAAGTGAGGGATGATGGAGCCAACAGTGGCCTGGTTCCACGTCATGCCTTTGGCTGTTCCACAGCTATAAAACTCATCCACTTGCCCCCCCATGCCTTGTTCCATTCATTAAATAGGAAGTCCTGTTCATTAAACAGGAAAATGCTGCAGGTGAAGAGCGGAAGTGAGCTCAGCATCATGGTTCTAAGGACATCTTGAGCTGTCGGGAGAAATGCCTTCAGCTCTTTGGCAGTGTGTGTGTGTTTAGATCCATGGCCTCAGAGAACCTAAAATGCGTTATGCTCCATGTAGCCTGAACAGCTACAAACTCAGGATTGCTGCAGCTTGTAAATATTTCAATTTCCAGGGTTTCTTTCAATAGCAGGTTGGGCTTCTAAAGGGCCTACTGGGACCGAGTGAATGGAAAATGGAAGGGAACTAACTAGATCATTTAGCCTGAAATGCATTTAAAAATGTGAGTTACTTGAATCATCATCCACACTCTCTACTTTAATCTGCATGTGTGCTCAAGGTGACGGAAGCCTGGCAACATCAACTTCCTAAACTGTTCATGTAGGTGTCAAATAAAATCTGACCTCTAAGCTGTTTTGTTGTTTCATTTGGATTAGAAGGAGACTGTTTGTTCAAAGCTCGTGTGCTAAACCTGTTCGTGATTTTTATCTAAAGTCAGATTGCCATGGTTTCAGCACATTCTGGTTTACTTAGTAAAATTCAACCCTTGTGAAATTGGCTGCAAATGAAATACCTAATTCCAATTTTAGGCATAATCTGATTAGTACTTTTCACATTATAATAATGAATAGTGAATAGTCAGCATTTTATTAGATTTTTTTTTTTTTTTTTTTTTTTTTTTGGCTCAGAATTAAGACAAGTGCTTTCCACTTCATCATTCTGTACCTTTCCAGAAAAAGATGATGGCTTTGGAGGTATATTGCCACACAACATCCTTATTAACAGGCTGTTGCTTGTTGTAATTTACATAAACTGAGTGTGCATCCCTCTGCTATGTATCCCAAAATATCCAACAACCTCACTGAATTTATACCAACCAACAAGTATGTTGATTTTTTTTTTTTCTTTTTGGTGCTTTAATGGTGAAATATGTTACTGTGCTAGCAAACACACCCATGCCATCTGCTGGGTGAGAGGAAGGCAGTTTCTAAGAACAATTAAGTTTAGTTCTGGGTGCTCTGCTAGAGAGAGCCACAGTCCACCCAGTTGTGAAAAGAAAGAAATTTTGTTCATTCTGTTCTCTCCCTCCTTCTCTCTCTCCCCTTGATACCAATCTCTCTCTGTTACAGCTCTCTCCTTTGCATCACCTCGCTCCCTTCACACTTTGGTTCTCTTTTTCTTTGCCTGCTATTTGGCCCTGACCATCCTTCCAATTTCCATCTCATTCGGGGGATTAGTAAGATACGGCCTGGCAGACACCACCTTCTCAGAAGGTGATTTGCTGACATGATTGGGAGGTAATGTTCCCTGGCAAAAAGAAGGAAGAGGAAATTAAAGCAAAAAGAGGCCACTCAAAAAAGACCTTTTTTTTTTTTGCGGGGAAGGGTGTCTTACATTCTGGTAGCAAAATGGGTTGTTCAAAATGAGGTTGAGAAGGAACTGCATTCTAAATGTGTTAACACTACAGAATGGCCTTGGTATGATTTTTCTTAATGTAGGATGAACTTGTTCCTCTAAAATCTGAAAACCTGGAGGGAAAAAAAACAGAATAAGGAATGGAATTAAAGCCTTTATCAACAGTTACGTCAGATCTTTGCAGAGACTAATTACCATAGTGTGTTCTGTAGTATGTGATTCCAGAGGTGGGCTCCACAGAGGTCACAAAGAAAGTGGGCACAGATCAGAATTTTCATCGGCCCCTGTTCTAAATAAAAAGTGGTGTCACCAAACTTCCCACATTCAATCGATATTTCGTGCCATGGGCTGCTCAGTGCAGTGGACCAGTGGCTAATAAACTTGTCCTTATACATAAGCCACCGTATTATGTGACTCTGTCTGGGCCAGGAACCAAGGCGTGCTATGATTTCAGAGACTCGGTTCTTATCACCTGGGGAAGAGACACGCTCCAGTGACGTAAGAAAGCGGATAAATCAACCATCGCCAAGACCTGCAGACTCCAAAATTAAAGGAGAAAATATGCGTGCAGTTGGTTCAATTGGCACCCATTAAAGCTAATAACTAATCATCCTCGCAAGTTTCTAGCTCAGAATGATCAAATCTGCAAAGAAAACAACATCCGTCCACTTTTACACTCCAGTGGAAGAGGTGGTCCCTCGCGGCAGGGCGGCACAGTCTCGCCATCTGGAGAATAAATCGAGTGTGAAGTACAGTATAGTTTGGGACCAAGCTCCGTGGCGGCAGCTCAGCAGTCAGTTCATTAGTTCCAAACTTCCAGGGATTAGAGCGGCATCAATTCTACTGTCGGATAGGAAGAGACAGACAGGATACGAGATTCAAGGAGGATTGTGACAACCAGGAGGAGCCCCTTGGGTTTATTTATAAAACTACAAAGTATAAACATACCCAAATAAGTGCCTTAAATAATGGCATTATCACAGTTTCATAACATCTGAATTAACACCTTTCCCTTTTCCATCCCCCACTCAAACCTTGTATGTTAATGTATAGTCGTTTTCAGAGGAAATCACAAAGATGACCCTTGATGCAACAGGAGCCGTGAGAAAGCTGTGCTGCCGAACCCAGATTTGGTAATTAAGAAATACGAAGAAACAGAAATAAAGAAATAGAAAGAAATACTTTCTAGATTTCAGGGAGACATATAACCTTTGTGATTTTGAAAAATGTGCAATTAATATTTCATTATTTAGTTGTACAAAAGGCACACTGCCATGCCACATATTCAAAAACACTAGTGAATTCTATCTTTTCTGAATCTGTCCATATGATTTCTGTTTTATCTAATTTGTAAAATGATGCCACAGGCATGGAGTGAAATAAACTTTGGGCCTTGGTATCACTAGGTACATGAAAAATGTTTTGAAAATTTTGAGGTTTGGTTTAAAATACAAATTCAGAGTGAACTTTCCATTTAAGGATCTCCTTTTTCATATAACTTCTATTATATATTTATATATACATATTTTTAATGTTTATTTATTTTTTTAGAGAGAGAGACAGACACCATGTGAGCAAGGGAGGGGCAGAGAGAGAGGAAGACACAGAATCTGAAGCAGGCTCCAGGCTCTGAGCTGTCAGCACAGAGCCCGATATGGGGCTTGAACCCACAAACCGTGAGACCATGACCTGAGTTGAAGTCAGAAGCTTAACCAACTGAGCCACCCAGGTGCCCCTATACATTTATACTTTTAAAAAGGAAGTGCTTCTGACTAAAACAGGTCATTAGTAAACTATGTTATTGTATTTTTCTTATAAATGCATAAAAATTTATTATGATCACAGAGCCTGTTGTAGTGACTGCATTGGACAAAAGGCAAAGAAATTCTCATTAATTAGTACAACCTGGGTAGCATTTCTTTAGGAAGGTAATACTGTTTTCTATCCCATTGTTTTTTCCACATGAAAAAGAAATCTTGGTTTGCTTATTTTTGAAAAAAAGAAAATCTACAACAATATTGAATATACCACGAAATAACTGGTTTAAAATTTCATTCACTGACAACACCAAAGGCAGGGTAACAAAAGAAAAAAGGAAATTTGACTTCATGAAAATTAAAAAATATTTGTACATCAAGAGACACTTGATATAAACAGAGAAAAGGCAATGCACAGAAGGGGAGAAAATATTTGCAAATCATATAACTGATAAAGGATCAATATCTAGAATATATACAGATCTCCTAAAACTCAACAACAACAAAAATCAACACAATTCAAAAAGCGGTCAAAGGAGTTGAATAGACATTTTTCCAAAGAAGATATACAAATGGCCAATAAGCTCATGAAAAAAATGCTCAACACCATGGATAATTAGAGAAATGCAAATCAAAACTACAATGAAATACCACTTCATACCCATTAGGATGGCTACTAGAAAAAAAAAAAAACAGAAAAAAACAAGTGTTGGTGAGGATGTGGATAAATTGGAACCCTAGTGTGCTTTCAGTGGGAATGTAAATGGTACAGCCTCTATAGAAAACAGTATGGCCGTTCCTCAAAAAATTAAAAATAGAATTACCATATGATCCAACAATTCCACTTCTGGGTATATATCCCAAAGCACTGAAGGCAGGGTCTTAAAGAGATTATTTGTACACCTATGTGTACAGCAGCATTCTTAATTGCTAAAATGTGGAAGCAAGCTAAATGTCCATTGACAAGAGAATGGATAAGCAAAATGTGGTGTGCATATATACACACAATGGAATATTATTCAACTTTAAAAACAGGGGAAATTCTGACATATGCTACAATATGGATGAACCTTGAGGACATTAGGGTAAGTGAAATAAGCCAGTCACAGAAAGACAACTACTATGTGATTCCACTTAAATGAGGTACTTAGAGTAGTCAGAAAATAGAATAGTGGTTGCCAGGTGCTGGGGGGAGGAGGGAATGGGAGTTAGTGTTTAATGAGTACAGGGTTTCAGTTTTACAAAATGAAAAGAGTTATAGGGATGGATGGTGGTAATGGTTGCACAACAATGTGAATGCATCAGTAACAACTGAATAGTACACTTAAAAATGGTTAAGATGGTAAATTTTGTTATGTATACTACTACCACAATAAAAAAAAGTGAAAAATTTTTCACTCATTGACTTATCCCACAGATTATTACAATTGTAGGCACTCTGTTTATTCTGAAAATATAGATTTTGGTAGAGCAAAGTCTCTGATGTGTTAATTATGAAAGATGCATTAAAACACAAGCTTAGGAGGGGCGCCTGACTGGCTTAGTTGGTAGAATATGAAGTTCTTCATTTCAGGGTCATGAGTTTGAGACCCACGTTAGTTTGAAGGTCTCTGAACAATTAAAAATGTTTTTTAAAATATTAAAACAATGGCTTTAAGTCATACAGGCCTACACGTTTGTCAAAATTCAAAGAACGAACTAAGTTTATTTACTTTAAGAGAGAATGCATGCGTGCATGAGGGAGAGGGGCAGAGAGAGAGGGAGAGACAGAGAATCCCAAGCAGGCTTGTGCTGCCAGCATGGAGCCCGATGAAGGGCTCAAACTCATGAACCACGAGATCATGACCTGGGCTGAAACCAAGAGTTGGACACTTAACTGACTGAACCCCCAGGTGCCCCTCATCTAATTTATTGAATATTGTACTGAAAGTGAAAAACAGTGGTTGTGTGGGAGAGAGTGCCAAATCCTAACCACTAGACCACCAGGGAACACCTAACAGTGGTTGTATGGTACAAATGGTGGTCAGTGTATTTATTGGTTGTTTACCTGGGCTCATGTAGCTGATGGAGCTGAGGCACCCTGCTGCTGCCCAGTATTATGAAAGAGGATCTTTTTTCTTTCTTAATGTTTATCTTTGAGAGAGAGAGAGAGAGCATGAGCTGGGGAGAGGTAGAGAGAGAGGGAGACAGAGGAGCTGAAGCAGGCTCCTGGCTGACAGCAGACAGCCCGATGCAGGGTTTAAACTCACCAACCGTGAGATCATGACCTGAGCCAAAGTTGGAGGGACAATTAACTGACTGAGCCACTCAGGCACTCCCATGACAGAGGATCTTACTGCCTATTGCTGGCACAGGGAAGATCCAAATTCAAAATTTAAAGTGCAGTTGCTACTGAAGGTGTATTACTTTTGCACCATTGTAAAGTAGAAAAATCCTAAATCGAACCATCATAAGTTGGAGACCATCTGTATTAGACTATTTCCACAATAAAATGTTAAAAACTAGTTAATGACTTATACTATATGATTTCACTCGTATGTAGAAGTTAAGAAACAAATTAACAAAAAGACAAAAAGCAGACTTTTTTTTAACTACTTTATTTTTTATTATTTCATTATTTTTAAAATTTTACATCCAAGTTAGTTAACATATAGTGCAACAATGATTTCAGTAGATTCCTTAATGCCCCTTACCCATTTAGACCATCCCCTCTCCCACAACCCCTCCAGTACCCTCTGTTTGTTCTCCATATTTAAGGGTCTCTTATGTTTTGTCCTTCTGTCTTTATATTATTTTTGCTTCCCTTCCCTTGTGTTAATCTGTTCTGTGTCCTACAGTCCTCATGAGTGAAGTCACATGATATTTGTCTTTCTCTGACAGACTAATTTCACTTAGCATAATACCCCCTAGTTCCATCCACATAGTTGCAAATGGCCAGATTTTATTTTTATTTTTTTGATTGCCAAGTAGTACTCCATTGTGTATATATACCACATCTTCTTTACCCATTCATCCACCGATGGACATTTGGGCTCTTTCCATACTTTGGCTATTGTCGGTAGTGCTGCTATAAACATTGGGGTGCATGTGCCCCTTCCAAACAGCATACCTGTATCCCTTGGATAAATACCTAGTAGTGCAATTGCTGGGTCGTAGGGTAGTTCTATTTTTAATTTTTTGAGGAACCTCCATACTGTTTTCCAGAGTGGCTGCACCAGTTTGCATTCCCACCAGCAGTGCAAAAGAGATCCTCTTTCTCCGCATCCTCGTAAACATCTGTTGTTGTCTATGTTAATGTTAGCCATTCTGACAGGTGTGAGGTGGTATCTCAGTGTGGTTTTGATTTCTATTTCCCTGACGATGAGTGATGTTGAGCATTTTGTCATGTGTCGGTTGGAAAAAGTAGACTCTTAAATACAGAGAACAAACTGGTGGTTGCCTGAAGGGAGGTGGATGGTGAAGCCAGATAAAGGGGATCAAGAAAGAGTCCATTTTGATAAGCACTGAGTAATGTAATGTATAGAATTGAATCATTGGGGTGCCTGGGTTGCTTACTTGGTTGAGCGTCCAACTTCAGCTCAGGTCATGATCTCATGGTTTGTGAGTCTGAGCCCTGAGTCAGGCTCTGTGCTGACAGTGTGGAGCCTGCTTGAGATTGTCTTTCCCTATCTCTCTGTCCCTCCCCTGCTTGCTGTCTCTCAAAATAAATACAAATAAACTAAAAAAAAAAATTTTTTTATCATCCCAAAAAGAAACTCCATACTCTTCAGCAGTTACTCCCAGATTCCCCCAACCTTCCCAGCTCTAGGCAACCATGAATCTACCTTGTTTCTCTGTAGATTTGCTTATTCTGGGCATTTTATGTGAATGGAATCATGCAATATGTGATCTTTTGAGACTAGTTTCCTTGCCTAGTACAATGTTTCAAGGTTCATCATATTGTAGCATGTATCAGTACTTCCTTATTGCCAAATAATATTCCATTGTATGGATATACCACTTAGAATGTATCTATTATCAGTTAATGAACATTTGGTTTCGGCTTTTGGCTATTAGGAGAAATGCTGCTATGAACATTCATGTAAAAGTTTTTGTGTGGTTATCTGTTTTCATTTCTCTTGGGTACATGCCTAGGAGATAGGAGAACTACTGGATTATAAGGCAACTCTATGTATGTCTAATCTTCTGAGGAACTAGTAACTATTTCCAAAGTGGCTGTGTCAATTTACATTCCAATCAGAAGTATATGAAGGTTCCAATTGCTCTATATCCTTACCAACACTTGTTATGGTCTTTTAAAAAATTAATTAATTAAAGGTGTTTATTTCTTTTTGAGAAAGAGAGTCAGTGAGCGGGGGAGGGACAGAGAGGTCCCACCCAAAGTGGGCTCTGTGCTGACAGCAGAAAGCCTGATGTAGGGCTTGAACCTACAAACCATGAGATCATGACCTGAGCTGAAGTCAGATGCTTAACTAAGCCACCCAGGCACCCCTATGATCTTTCCAAAAAAATGTTTATGTATTTATTTTGAGAGAGAGAGCATGAGTGGGAGAGGCGCAGAGAGAGAGGAAGGAAGAGAGAGAATCCCAAGCATGCTGTCAGAACAGAGCCTGATGTGGGGCTCAAACTCAAACCATGAGATCATGACCTGAGCAGAAATCAGGAGTCGGATGCCCAATGGACTAAGCCACCCAGGCACCCCTGGTGTGTGGCTTTGAGGTACACTTTGCACACAACTTTAAAAAAAGATTTTTTTTTACATTTATTTATTTTCGAGAGACAGAACACTAGCAGGGGAGGGGCAGAGAGAGAGGGAGACCCAGAATCCGAGTCAGGCTCCAGGCTCTGAGCCGTCAGCACAGAGCCCAACACAGGGCTCAAACTCAGAAACTGTGAGATCATGACCTGAGCCAAAGTCGGATGCCCAACTGCCTGAGCCCCCCAGGCGACCCTGCACACAACTTTTAAAAAAGACAATTTACCTACTAAAGGCATGTGTTGCCTTTCTCCTTGTGAATAACAACTGCCACGCTCAGATTTGTCTGTGGAGCTGTGGAGTCTTCCCACTCTTACTATTTTCGTTGTTCTCACTCATCACTTGGTCTCACAGCCTCAGAGGGGCAGTGTCATAATTTCTGTTTTCTAGCAGGGCAGCAGAGGCACCAGGAGCCATGAGACTGGCTCTAGGCAGGACAATCTGTGAGTGGAGGAACAGGGTGCTTCGACATGCTTTCTCCTAAGGGGGCCACTACCCATGTCTACGTGATGCAAAGGATCCAGAGGAAATCTGAACGACATCATCACTCGTTAGGTGTTTTATGTACTTAAGGCCAAACATCTAGATACTTGAAAACATTTAGATAACTGATAGGATTTGTCCTCTTCTTTAAGATCGTTTGTGATTCTGAAAAGAAAATTTCCTGAATACTATCCCCAGATTCTATCTGATGTCTCTGGTCTGGTACATTTAAAACTTTTTAACCAGTAGGAGAGGGATCAATCAAATGCTATCTACTGTGCTGGGTGCTGGGAACAGGTGTGGAGGGATAGGGAAAGGTATATAAATAACTTTATATTGATATATAAATCAACAGAGGAATGTGTCATCTAGTTGTGGCAATGAAAGACCCACAGAATGAGAAGTAAAACAGTTAAAGTCAGTGGAACAGACAACAGGACTTAGGATTAGAGGCAGGAGGGGGAGCTTCAGGCTCAGACAGGGGGCAGGGAAGTTGGGGATCTCATTAGGTGCTGAGGAGAGGGCAGCACCCAGCAGAGAGCCAGGAAAGGGCAGAAGGCAGAGGCAGGAACAGTGAGCGAATACAGAGGCAGATGGTCAGTACGTATGAGGTTAGGTAGGGAAGGGGCTGGCACCAGGAGATGGACAGAAAGACCAGAGATTCCCAGGTGGGCAGGGGTGAGCCCCAATTTAGGAATACAAGGGCTAAGTCCTTGTATTTGGTCCCCCTTTGAGGGAGGCAAGGGTGTTGGGGGTGGTGGAACAAGACTTGGAGTTCAGTTGAGAAAACACTCTCCATAGCGGAAGCTGCTAGTGCTTAGGCCTGGACTGGGGGAAGGTCCACCCCCGCCGCCCCTTGAGTGTTCCGTGGAGAAGCTCCCTGCCCGAGCCTGCTCTGCCCACGGGCTATGTCTCCATCTCCTGAGCGTGAAGCACATGCTTTTATCTCCAGAGGGCCTCTAGTCCTGAAGCTACTCAATTTTGTCTTTGGGGTGGGTGTGTTTACACAGGCCTCTGATCTGAAGAGTGCAGTGCAGGTGCAGTACAGTGCATTTTCTTGTCTGAAAAGGAAATGTAAAGTACACAAGGAGTGGGAATGAGGCCTGCCTCCCTCCCTTTTGCCTTCTAATTGGTCTCCCTCTGCCCTGTGGATGGCGAAGGTGGCTCCCTTCCCACCTGGTGTAAAACACAGCCCCAAGCAAAGCTGCCCTCTCCCTCTCAACTCGCTGGATTTGTGTTTCCCCACTTCTCTGGGTTAGAGAAGGTAATTAACTGTTTGGGTTTAAAAGCCCTCCTGCTGGGTTGCAGTCTGCGTGGGAGAATGAAAGCAAACAAGCAAAAAGGAACCAAGTCATCAAAGGACTCTGCACCTACCTTTCTGCATTATAAGGACGAAAACACTGCCATTTGCCACAGGTGCCATGGACCGACCACCCACCCACCTGGGGCAGGGTCTGCGGGCCTTTCATTCTTTTTTAAGGGTAAGTCGAGAGTGATTGGTTCATGATGTAATGAGGCGGCCCTGCCAGGGTTTCAGATACATCAGGTAACAGCCATGTCACCTGTCCAGGCCGGAGCAGTTTTACTGTGATGCTCACAACTGTTTTGGCTGATGACTTCCTTCAGGTTACAAGCCCACCTGAGATACACTTCTAGTATAACTAATCCAAACTGTCCTCTAAGTATTAAGAATGAATTTTCTTAAAAAGTGAAAGCTTCACTTCTATGTGGGAAAACATCTGTTTTCCTGCCCGTCACCAATTTTGGAGGTGAATGGAGCCCACTTGTCTGCGAGGCTGCACTAAGGTAGGTTGTACAGGAGCTCCGCCATGCCGATGGTGCTGCTGGGAAATTCCTGTCTGTGTGCCAACTGCTTCAGCAACACTTCTCTAAGGTGCTGACACAAAGAATCTTGTCTCCATAAGTAGGAGGTTATAAAAGCTTACAGATAGAGTATAAATGTCTAATGATAAGGCACAAACAGCCTTGCAATTCAACAAACCAAACTAACGGGAATTTCAGCAGGTGCAAGGCCTTGGCTTCACATTTTGGGGGAAGAAGCTTTACTCTGTGGCAGAGCAAATAGGATTCTTTAGCTTCCGTAGTGTTAATTAGTCTTCCTGGCAGCCATGAATGAAGAAATCAGGTAACTAGATAAGCTCTGTGATGGCAGAAATCAAACACAAGGAAATATTTCTTGCCGCATGCTAAACCGGACCATTATTCTCACAAACTCCTTTCAATGTCGGTGCGGCTTTAAAATGAAAAGGAATTTTAAAATCCCCTGCCTAGTATTATCAGCTTGTTCCATCTTTGTGGATTTTGATTTCTGTTCTTCAAATACATAGTCACACTTCATTTTATAGTAACTAATCATTTCATTTTCATGGTTCATTGTTGTTGTTTGTCTTGCTTCCTAATTGTTTCCCAAAGGAAGTGATAGTTAAAAAGGCTTTGTTTCTTTTAGGTGGCAAATTTACAGGTATTTTATTTTAATATTATTATTTTTAAGATTTATTTATTTAAATTTTATTTATTTTGAGAGACAGGGAGAGAATGAACGAGTGGGGGAGGGGCAGGGAGAGAGGGAGACAGAGGATCCGAAGCAGACTCCATGCTGTCAGCGCAGAGCCCAACATGAGGCCTGAACCCAAGAACCATGAGATGGTGACCTGAGCCAAAATCAAGAGTCAAGACACTTAACTGACTGAGCCACCCAGCCACCCCTTAGATTTATTTTTAAGTAATCTCTACACCCAATGTAGGGCTCGAACTCACAACCCCGAGTTCAAGAGTGATATGCTTCACCAACCGAGCCAGCCACATGCCCCCAAATTTTTAGGTATTTTAGGGAGTAGAACTTCTCCATTCTACTCTTCATCATCTTATTTTTGTTCTAAAATCAACAAGGAAAAGAGAAGAATCTAATGTGGAAAATTGAAGAATGGAGGATGATAATGGCCATTAGAACATTTTATTTTTAAACAGGCACATTCTGCCCTTTGAGAACATGGTTTGGTTACAGCAAAGGGCCCTTCTCAAGGACTGAGCCACACGGGAGGAGGTTTCTCTTTGCAGTCTATGGGGGCATGCCATAATTCCTCTGAAAATGGGTCCCAAGGAGAAAGTGGCAGAGCCCAGGGTCCTCTTACCTAGCGTACCAACACCAGCTCTCCTACGATTCAATGTCTTCCTTGAGAAAATACTACTAAAACAATGCAGTGGCCCACACCACACTTCATTTTCATTGTGTTGTCCACCTTGCTTCTTGCCAGCTCTTCACGTGGAGTTTCTCAGCAGCTTCATTCCTTCACCGGTGCCAGGCAGGCTCAGTGTGGAGCCACTTGGGTTTTCTTCCCTCTTTTATCGCCCAGTAAATTTTCATAAAGTATTTAACGTGAGAACAAGCAGGTTAATTTACCATGCCGGCGAGCCAGGCTCTCAGAAGGCTCCTTGCAACACTGCCATGTTTTGGCGTCAGAGTCAGAGGCCTCGGTCCCAGCGGCGAGGAAGCTTGCCAGAGCCTTCTCTGTGCAGACACCAGGTGTGATTTAGCATAACAGATTGTGTGGACGTTCCGCAGCTTCTATACTCCATGCGTCAGGATCAAATTGTATCCTTCGTGCTAGATGAAGATGAAAGTCTCAGGGGCTAAAAGCTCTGCCAGGAAAAGCTTCTGGACGTACATACAGGAACTGGGAACATCATCCCACCTTGCAACACATGCCTGGTTTCAGGAACATCAAAGTCCTTCTTAACAATGTTAGTACCTTGTTGAAATGCCCTGTTATATCACAATACTGTTTTTCCCACACGATAGGGGGGCAATGAGAACCATTTTTTTAAATATAAAAATATGCAAAAAATAGAATAAGGAAATTTAAAAACTTATTGAATCCAGCCTTCAATATATACTTAGTCAGTTGCCCAAATCATGCATGAAGTGTTCGTTGACAGTGACTTTGAACACCAATGCTCCAGAGGTTAGCCCTTGGGATGCTGCTTAGGGAAGACTTTGAGCTTTGATGCTAGACAGTGCAGATCTCAGAGATGAGAACTGCATGCTCCCTGCAGATGGCAAGCTTAGTGAGCCTTGAGAAAAGGACAGGCCTGAAGCGGAGGTCAGCCCACGGGGAGAGTGGCTGAAGGCACGTGGAAAGCAATTTTAGGACAAGTTTAGCAAAAACAACTGCCAAAATTATCAGACTTCTTGTCCAGACCACTGCCACGTGTCACTGCCACGTGCAATTTAATGCTTAGAGTGATGTGCCGTTGGTAAGTGGAGAGGACCAGTGGCATCCTAGTGCTGACTAATATGGCTTTGGAAGGAAGTATGTACATTCACACATTCAGAATCACTGGATAGCACGGATGTAAACTTTTTTTCTTCAGATTTTAGCATAGTTGACACGTAATGCTACATTAGTTTCAGGTGTACAACATAGTGATTCAGCTTCTCTATACATTATCACCACAAGTGTGGCTGCCACCTGTCACCCATACACTATTACAATATCATTGACCGTATTTCTTGTGCTATGCCTTTTATTCCTGTGACTTATTCATTCCAGAACTGGAAGCCTGTATCTCCCACTCCCCTTTACCCATTTTGCCCATCCCCAACTCCTCTTCCCTCTGGCAACCATCAGTTTGTTCTATTTACAGGTCTGATTCTGCTTTTCATTTATTCATTTTTTTTCAGATTCCACATATGTGTGAAGTCATATGGTATTTATCTTTCTCAGTCTGATTTATTTATTTATTTATTTATTTATTTATTTATTATTATTTTTTATTTATTTTTGAGACAGAGAGAGACAGAGCATGAACGGGGGAGGGGCAGAGAGAGAGGGAGACACAGAACCAGAAGCAGGCTCCAGGCTCTGGGCCATCAGCCCAGAGCCCGACGCGGGGCTTGAACTCACGGACCGTGAGATCGTGACCTGAGCTGAAGTTGGACACTTAACCGACTGAGCCACCCAGGCGCTCGCCCCTCAGTCTGACTTTAACTTAGCACATAATACCATCTGGGGCCATCCATGTCACAAATATCATGATCTCATCTTTTTTATGGCTGTGTAATATTCAATTGTGTATATGTGTGTGTGTGTGTGTGTGTGTGTACACACACACACATATGCACACACTTATCTTCTTTATCTATTCATCTATCAATGGACACTTAGGTTGTTTCCATGTTTCTATATTGTAAATAATGCTGCAATAAACAGAAATGTATGTATCTTTTCAAATAAGTGTTTTTGTTTTCTTTGGGTAAATACCCAAATTTATTAGTGGAATTATTGGATTATATGGTATTTCTATTTTTAATTTTTTTGAGGACCATCTTTACTGGTTTCCACAGTGGCTGTACCAATTTACATTCCTACCAACAGTGCACAAAAGTTTCTTTCTCCACATCTCTGCCAACACTTGTTATTTCTTGTCTTTTGGAATAGTGATGTAAATGTTACACAGTTCTTTTTTTAACTTTTCTTTTTTTTTTATATACCCTATTGGTTTTTCCATTTATTTATCTACTTAAAAAAATAATCTCCATTCACAACGTGGGGCTCAAACTCATGACCCCAAAGTCAAGAGTCACATGCTCTTAACTGAGCCAGCCAGCTCCACCTGATGGAGTGCATTTTTTAACTTTTCAAAGGGCCTGCATCTCATTTGCTCTCACAGCAGTCCCGAGGGGTAGACAGGGCAGGTTTTATTATCCATGTTTGCCTGAAGAACATGGAGGTTACAAGAGTTAACTTTTTCAGAGACTGCACAGAGAGTCAGCAGTGGAGGTGATGCAGAACTCAAGTGTCACGGTCCCAATCCTGGGCCCTGTCTGTGGAATCCCTCCTTGCATCGCATAGGTCTGTGACTTACCTAGTAGCCTATAATAAACTATTTTGTTTTCTGCTCTAACTTAATAGAGTAGATTCTGTGGTTGGCTACCAGGAGCCCTGACCAGTACAGGGATCATAATACACATGCTTCCCCTGCTTTTTTCACCCAACAATAGGCAGAGTACATCTCTATGAAGGAGAAAATCTCCACAATCATTTGTTATGACTGCACAGTATTCTATTGCATAGATATACCATAATTTACCTAATCAATCCCCTAATGACTCAGAGTTTAAATTTCCCCAATGTTTTGCTATCACTGCTTTCATTTTTTCCAACACATATTTACTGAATACTGTTTATGTGCCAGGTACTATTTTAGGTAATGGAGATAACAGGTCCCTGCCTACATGGAACTTACATTCCAGTTAGGAAAGCAACTAATAAATGAGTAAACCAATAAACAATTGCAGGCTGTGGAAAGAGCTATCAAGAGAACAGAATTTAGTACCAGGATAGCATGCTAGGGGGCATTGGTACTTGAGTAGGGCAGCAAAACAGCTTCTTTGAGGAGGTGACATTTGCCCTGATATTGAAAAGATTACACACAAAGCTGTAACGAATATCCCAGAACATTCATTTCAGAGCACTTGTCTGAATATTCCCTTAGGATACATCCTAGAAGAGCAAACGCTAGGTCAAATTACACGCTCATTTAGGCTCCAAAGGACCGGCCATGAAATTCCAACTCTCACGGTCTCCCTTTAAACCAGCTCTGGATCCAGCAAATCTATGTTCCAACTGTGCCAATAACTGGCTCTGTAAGGGACTGGGCAGTTCCTTAACCTCACTGTGCCTCGGTTTCCTCATCTGAAAAATGGGGATGATAATAATGTCCGACTCAGGGATTGGTGAGGATTCAAAATGGTGTAATATAAATGGTTAATAAATGTTAGATTTAAAAAAAAATACATGCTCATTTTAATGTGTATACAAAACCTACTTTTTAAAAAAGGACCTCAAATTTAAACTCCCATTTCCTGGTGCCCACTCACTTGGGGTTGGTTCTGAGCTCATACTAGCTTGACCTGTTTTCGATAACCCAGTGTCCTCATACCAGGACTATACCCAAATGGTAACAGGGAGTGTGTCTCGTGGTTCTTATGTTCCGCAATGCCAAACTGAAAAGAAAACACAGGGAGCTGGTCTCCTGGCATTAAGGAGAATCCCCGAAGGGGCCAAATTTACTCACAGATAGTGGGAGCCAGCCTGTCTACCTGTCCAATCTTAGAACTTTCATTTTGAATGAAATCAGATATTAAATATCTAGAGTCTACTTGCCTATGGGTGCTGTGGTCTTCAGGGTACCAGACTCACCACTGCCTGATTAAAAAAAAATAAATATACAGCCACCTGCTAAATGTTTTTGTTCCAACTCAGAAACCCCAAACCCAGAATCTTGAATCCGTGCCTCAGCAGGAATGGAAGACCACAGGTTGTGGATGGCAAATGACTTACTGCAATCTGAAAAGGTCTATACTGCTGGTATAAAATGTGACCACATTCCGTTTCTTCCTTTACCCATCTGTTGCTGTTTTGGTCTAGGGAAGAGGATGATTTTAAAGATTTAAATTTGGACTGTGTATAAGCTGATTTTTCAAGCCACATTTAATGTATTTTGGCAACAAATGCTACTTTGGTGCTGTTTGCCTAAGAAGGCAGGATGGAGCAAGAGGTTTTGATCTTTTTTCGGGTTGTATGCATTTTTTGTTCCCATGCCAGAGCTTTGATTGGGAGGAGGGGAAAAGTATAGAGAGTACCATAGAGCAAGGAGAAACCTTGTAGCCATGAGGCACCCAGCCTTGATGGGAGGAACTGGAGTGGACCTTCAGCTCCGGAGGCATGCCAGGACTGAGGACATAAAAATAGGGAGTGCTTCACACATCTGTGTGTCATCCTTATACAGGGACTTGCTAGTCTTCTCTGTATCGTTCCAATTTTAGTATATGTGCTGCTGAAACGAACACCAGGTTGTGTGCATTTTTGAATGGAAGTGGTTGTGATTAAGGCAGTGACATACAGATAGTGAGTTATTTTTTTTTTTTTTTTTTATTTTAAAGAAAGGAGAGCAAGGGATAGGGAGGAAAATGAAAGAATGAAGACTGTGAGGAAAAAGAGCTCCAGAATGTCCCCTGGTTTCTCTGTCATCTTAGGCATATTAGTCTTGTCTCCATAACCAGGTAGAGGAGATAAACTCATTCAAGTCCAACCATGAGTTGAAGCCCTCAGAGTTCCTAGGGTAGGGTGGGCACGGAACAGCTGCCCTATCTGGGAAGATTACCTAGAGAGTCAGATGGGGAAATCTGCTTGCCCTGCCTAAGCTCTCTCTCTCTCCCCATCTATCTCTCTCTCTCTCACATGCACACACACTGACACACACACCAATGCTGTTTTTTTCCATGTCTGTTAGGTTCTTGCAGTAAGAAGCAGGTGCCACATTCTTAAGTATGACAGATTCTTTCTTCTATTTTGTAAACACGATCAGTAACTGACGTCCTAGAGTAAGAATCACAGAGAATCAGTCTTAGAGTTGGGAGGGGTCTGTCTCCCTCTCTTTGTGCCCCTCCCTGGCTCACACTGTCTCTCTCTGTCTCTCAAAGATAAATAAAATGTTAAAAAAAAAGAGTTGGGAGGGGTCTTCAAAGTTACCCCCAAGAAGCTCTGTCCAGGGCAGTATGTCCTTCTGTCCTCTTGGCAAGTGACTTCCCTGCTTTTGTGTAAGCATGGCCATGGGGCAGTCCTATAAATGTCTCAGGATGGTTACTGTATTTCCTAAGTGCTTGGTCTTCTAACACTCCTAGTTCTAATAGCTGTCTCTCTGAAAGCCTATGGATACAGATTCAACTTCCTCTCACTGCTGAGTTGCCCTCCTCTGGACAGATTTGGCAAACAGATTTGGTCCCACTGCTCTTCATCTGGATGATATGCCCAGCCTGTGAGGGTATGACATCTGGCTGGCTGGCTGGCCAAACATTTAACTCCTAAGAAGGTTGGTAAAAAGTGTTGGTTTGCTAGGATGTTAGACTAAATTTATATTCACCCATTTGCTTAACAATATGGCTTACATTATAGTGTTCTTAAATCCAGCCATTGTGAATACCAATTTTTCAGTTTTTCAAAGGGGTCTGAAGAATGTTATATGTTTAGGGGCACGCGGGTGGCTCAGTCAGTTAAGTGGCCGACTTCAGCTCAGGGCATGATCTCACTGTTCTTGAGTTCGAGCCCCATGTCAGGCTCTATACTGACAGCTCAGAGCCTGGAGCCTGCTTTGGATTCTGTGTCTCCCTTGCTCTCTGCCCCTCCCCTCACTTGTGCACACACACATGCTCTCTCTAAAAAATAAACATTAAAAAAAATGTTATATGTTTAGTAACTTATAATAATATGGGAAAAATTACCACATCTCATAAAGGTCAGTCTTTACTTTCTCCCAAAGCTAAATAACATTATATATATTCAGAATTATTCTTTTGGCAACTCATTTTTATCTGCCATGGAAAATACGCCACAGATGGAGGCATTCCTGAGATAAAAGTGGGAGGTGTATGGGGCCTCAGTTTCTAAACTGACAAGATGAGTTCTGAGTTTCTTTCTGGCTTTGACATTCAGCATTCTCTGCCTAACTCTCCTCTGGTCAATTGCCTCAAGAGAACCCCCTCTTTCAAATAATAGAAATACACACTTTATTACTTCCTTTTGGGTAGAAGTAAAAACATACTGCTCAGTTAACATCTCAGCTTAGTATGTATTTTATGGTAGAAAAATGAAAAATATCTAATATTTTGAGTATTCTGTAGCTTTAAATATGTAAGATTTCAACTTTGTCATTTTGTACAGAACGATAAGTTTTTAAAAAGTTAGCTGAAATTTATTATGAGCCTTTACACATACTTCTAATATATAATTATGCATAATAAAAGAACAGATAATGCCTACCATCTATAAACTAGATTAAAGAAGCATTAATGGATATTAAAGCACTGGGATTTTGAGGACTTAAAACTAGATTTGCAAGATGAAACATTCTGGAGATTGGTTGTACAACCATATGTATATACTTAATACTACTGAGTTGTACACTTTAAATGGCTACAATGGTATATTTTATGTGATTTTTTTTTTGCCACAACTAAAAGTATTTTAAAATGCATCCTTCTTGGGGTACCTGGCTAGCTCAGCTGGAAGAGCATGCAACTCTTGATCTCAGGATTATGAGTCTGAGCCCCACACTGGGTATAGACATGACTTAAGTAAAAAAAAAAAAAAAAAATGCAATAAAATAGAATATGAAAAATTGCAACACAAGGTGACATATACATACAACAGGGCAGACATCACATGGTGGCTGTACAGATGTAGCAGAGACTGCTCCTGGTCCCAGCTTCCATTCTTGCCTCTTCCTTTGAGTTTTATGTCTTAAATCCTGAATGTCCCAGCCCCATTTACAGCTAGGATGTGAATGGAACAGAAGTGGTGCATGTAATGTTTAATCCCTTAAGGAAGCCATCTGCCCTCTACTTTCTCTTCTCCCATCTCATAGGCTGGAACTCAAACACAGTATGGAGTGAGTCTCAGCCTCATAGATTAAGGTGTCATAGCAACAAGGCAGAAGCAACTTGGTCTCTCAATGGCCTGGAGGAAGAGGGCTGCCCACCCACCAGGACCACTTGTCTGCCTCTGAACAGTTAGGTGAGAGAGAAATAAACTTCTTTTGGTTTGAGCCACTGCAGCTTTGGGTCTTTTTGTTACAGTAGCTGAGCCTATACGTTAACACAGGAGAATAATCACCTGCACATGCAGCTGGCAGACTGTCTGGGAAGACATAACAATAAAGATAGGCTCTGCTACAAAGTCCGGCTTCCCAGCCTCTAAGCCCTGGGTATTGACTGGCTGTCCTTCTCCCGGTACTGGAAAATTCCTTTCTCATTGCTCTGTGTGTGTGTGTGTGTTGAGTTGGGAGGCATGTTCCAAAGATGGAGGGAGGAGACCCAGCAGAAACGACAGGTGGAATTTTGGAGAGAGAGAGAGAAAGAGAGAGAAAGAGAGAAAGAGAGAGAGAGAGAGAGAGAGAGAGAGTGAGTGTATAGATGATTAATTTGATTTTAGATGTGTTTGTTTAGGATTTCAATAGATAATGCCTCTTGACCATCAAAATTCTGAAACAACTGAACAAAGAGCACGAGGAAAATTAAAAACACTTCCTTTTTTTGGATAAATGCTGATCTGAGGACACAGTTTAGTGAAAGATCATACTGACTTTCTAACACTGAACTGTGGAGTTGGACTGACCATTTTGTAGCTACGGTAGCAGCTCAAAGAGCCTAAATTTTTTTTAAATTAATGTTTATTTTTGAGAGAGAGAGAGAGAGAGCGAGCACACGAGCAGAGGAGGGGCAGAAGAGGGAGACACAGAATCCCAAGCAGGCTCCAGGCTCTAGAGCTGTCTGCACAGAGCCTAACATGGGGCTTGAACCAATGAACCATGAGATCATGACCTGAGCCAAAGTCAGACGCTCAACTGACTGAGCCACCCAGGCATCCCAGAAGCTCAAAGATTCTAATGCAATGTAACATTGGGGGCTTATTTAATCCTTTCCCTTTAAACTATAGGAGCTGGTGGAGTAAAGAAATGTAAACTGTTTAATGAAATTCTTTCATTTTTTAATTTCCCTCTCATAGCTCTTTTCTTTGATAGATTTGGTGACATATCTCACATTTACTTGACCTCCACTGGTGATCAAATGGAGCCATTGTTGATATTCTGCTTTCTTTCTATAATTACACTCCTAATTTTCATTGTGATAAGGAGTAAACAGCCACCCTGCTCTATCCACTTAAGGGATGAGTCTTGGGTTCTCCTCAGAAGGTAACTTCAGGACTGGAGAATTCTGTCTGACAATAAACTTCCTTTCCAGGATATTTCTCAGTTTTTTTTTTTTTTTTTTTAATGTTTGTTTTTGGAGGAGAGAGAGAGACAGGGTGTGAGTGGGGGAGGGGTAGAGAGAGGGAAAGACACAGAATCTGAAGCAGGCTCCAGGCTCTGAGCTGTCAGCAAAAAGCCTGACGCGCGGGGCGCCTGGGTGGCGCAGTCGGTTAAGCGTCCGACTTCAGCCAGGTCACGATCTCGCGGTCCGTGAGTTCGAGCCCCGCGTCAGGCTCTGGGCTGATGGCTCGGAGCCTGGAGCCTGTTTCCGATTCTGTGTCTCCCTCTCTCTCTGCCCCTCCCCCGTTCATGCTCTGTCTCTCTCTGTCCCAAAAATAAATAAAAAAAAAATAAAAAAATAAAAATAAAAAAAAAAAAAGCCTGACGCGGGACTTGAACTCATGAGATGTGATATCATGACCTGAGCTGAAGTCAGACACTTAACTGACTGAGCCACCCAGGTGCCCCTCTTGGTTTTTATATAAATATGAACATACTGGCTCACACCTAAGCAAAGTCAGTCCTTACTACCATCTACTGAAATGGCCCTTCCAAATGTTGGTTTCTTTTACCTGGATAGCATGTATAGGTATTTAATAAGTATTTAAATAAGAAGAAAAAGAAATTGAAGGTAACGGTGGAGTCTAAAGTTCTTTCAAGAGATCATCTTAATATGTGAAAGGAGAAATAGGTAGTACACCCAGTACAAGGTGAATGTTTTCCTAGTTTTTCTAACAGAAGTGAATCATCAAGCAGAGTTGCTCAGATACTGAACTGGATTGTGAAAAACAAGCAAAAACCAATGTGCTGTTATTAAAAAAATCACTCATTTGGTAATAAATCCAATATTGTCACAAACACTATATAAACTGTTCATCCTCAATTGTGAACTGGTAAACTGATTAACATCATATTCTAAATTTGAAATGAAGTCTATGTTGGAGAATAGTTGTTAAAAGATGTATTGAGACATAGCTGTTGAGAAAAGGCCAATGAATTCTGGCTAAAAGACCAGATAGGTGACTATTTGATAAATGTATAATAAAACAGCAGAATTTTATTAGTACTATTACTCTATGAGCCTGGAACAGTTTAAAATGGAGAGGTTATTGAAGAGTATGTGTCTGACACAGAAACAGGTTTCTCCAGGATGGAGGAATATCAAAATGAAGCCCCTTTGTCTGATAATGGGGTGTTTCTTTCTACAAAAAATCTTAAGGGGCGCCTGGGTGGCTCAGTTAGTTAAGCGTCTGACTCTTGATTTTAGCTCAGGTCATGATCTCACAGCTTGTGAGTTCAAGCTCTGCATAGGGCAGTCTGTTGTCAGCACAGAGCCCGTTTAAGATCTTCTGTACCCGTCTCTCTGCCCCTCCCCCACTCACACTTTCTCAAAAATAAATAAACATTAAAAATATTTTTACTTTTGAGAGAGAGAGAGAGCGAGCGAGCAGGAGTGAAGGAGGGGCAGAGAGAGAGAGGGAGATACAGAATCTGAAGCAGGCTCCAGGCTCTGAGCTGTCAGCACAGAGTCCAATGTGGGGCTCGAACCCACAAACTACAAGATCAGGCCCTGAGTCAAAGTCGGCCACTTAACCAACTGAGCCACTCAGGTGCTCCAACACTAAAAATATTTTTAAAAAAGCTTAAGAAAACTGTGGATCATTCAGAAGGTGGAATTTATGGACAGCTGTTATGTGAGCGAAAATGTTTACCTCAAAAGAGATCTAATATTCCTAATTAGTAATATTATTAATAGGGGTTTTTTTTTGTCAAGTCAGTTCTTACAGCTTTGTTTTCAATCAGCTAAAAATGTTTGATATATTACCCTAATCTACTGTCTTAATTGTACTGTTTTCTGATGTGTATTTATTTATGTCTTGAGATAGCAACTTTTTGAACCAAATTATTTATTTTGAGAGAGAGAGCACATCATGAGCAGAGGAGAGGCAGAGAAAGAGGAGAGTGAGAGAATCCCAAGCAGGCTCCATGCTGTCAGTGCAGAGCCTGAGGTGGGGCTCAAACCCACCAACTGTGAGATCATGACCTGAGCCAAAGTCAAGAGCAGGACGCTCAACCAACTGAGACATCCAGGCGCCCCTAATAAGTTGTAAGTCAGTGTTCTTTGTTTTTTATTATCAGTAAGACCTACTATGAGTTTAATAGGAGAAGAGATATTAGAGTTCCCAATTAATGATGTCCATCCTTTGAAATATACTCATCTGAAGTGTATTAGTTTCCTAAGGCTGCCATAACCAATTACCACAAACTCTGGTCGCTTCCAACAACAGGAGTTTACCTTCTCACAGCTCTGAAAGCAGATATTTGAACTGGAGGTGTCAACAGGACAGTATCCCTCCCTGGAGAATCTTCCTGGCGGCTCCCAGCTTGTGCTGGCTGCACTGTGTGTCGCTGCATCTCTGCCTCTCTCTCCACGTCGCCTTCTTTGTGTGTCACTTGAAAGGACTCTTGACATTGGATGATCAAGGAGGATCTTATCTCAATAACCTAACTACATCTTAAGGACTCTTTTCCCAAATAAGGTTCCATTTATGGGTTCTGGGGATTAGGATATGGATGTAGCTTTTGAGAAGGCACAGTTCACTCCATTATGGTAACTGAGGTATATGATTTTAATCATTACATGCCTTAATACACTTGCATGAATATCTTCAGATGGGTGAACACCAAAAGGCTTCCAGTTCTTTATTTTTAAGTTTATTTCTTTGTTTTTAAGTAATCTCTACACCCATCATGGGGCTTGAAACTACAACCCCGAGATCAAGAATTGCATGCTCTACTGACTGAGCCAGTCAGATGCCCCAAAGACTTCCAGTTCTTAGAAATCAACAAGCATTGGGTTGTGGTAGCCAAGAACTATAGGTTAGCTAAGAGATCATGGTACAATTACTTTATTAAGTCACGGTTAATAACAAATGAAACCACACTTGTCTAACACTTGCCATCAACACCAGATATGCTGTGCACAAGTATTGCCTGTGTTGTTTTTCACACCACTGCATTTACTACAACTGCTGAGGGAACTGGATATATGATGTTAAAACTAAGTTGATAAACTCTTG
Source organism: Panthera tigris (assembly GCF_018350195.1). Taxonomy (NCBI): domain Eukaryota; kingdom Metazoa; phylum Chordata; class Mammalia; order Carnivora; family Felidae; genus Panthera; species Panthera tigris. The sequence continues at coordinate 70,342,143 of NC_056660.1, read as the reverse complement.
ATAGCAGTACCTTGTCAAGTCAGTTCTTACAGCTTTGTTTTCAATCAGCTAAAAATGTTTGATATATTACTCTAATCTACTGTCTTAATTGTACTGTTTTCTGATGTGTATTTATTTATGTCTTGAGACAGCAACTTTTTGAACCAAAATAAATGTACCAAACAAAATGAACATGAACAGTGGAATGAATGATTCCTTAAAAGTACTACTAGAAAATATGTTAATAAAGGTGACTTCTCCCTTTTCCATCCTCCCTCCTCTCCCCAGTGCCTGGTGAAACAGGTGCCTGGTGAGGTGAACAGTGCCTGGACTACTTTAAGTCCTTGGCAAGGTCTCTTGGGGTACCATTGTATGGCAGGGGACAGGGCTTGGTACTGTCAGAGTCACAGGGTAGTTGAGTTGTTGCACAGACCTCAGAGGTGATCTGGGACAACTCTAAGCTCACTTACGACTCCCCTCTGCAATATTTCTGGCCCGAGGGGCATCCACAACTGCTTGAATGCCTCGAAGTCCATCTCTTTGTCCTTGGCTAGCTCTAAATACTCCATTGTAGACCACAGTGCTGTCTGGAGCCATATTCTGCCTCCCCACTTATGCTGTGTATCCGTGCCTACTCTTTCCCTTTCTGCTGCCTACCTCCACTGAAAGAGCACTGGTTAAGGGAAAGAGCAAGATAGTACTTGTGAGTCACAGTCTTTAGGCTGTGTGCCTGGAGAAATTCTTTCTACCAACAATGCTGGCTTTTTCCACATAAGCCTAGTAGGTATCTTTCATCATCCAGAGAATGTATTTTTTAGATAGTTGGCTAAGGCTTAAATCATACAATATTGGGGCTGAAGAAAGCTCAGCAATTACCCAGTCACTTTAGAAATAATGAGATAAAAGAAATATAAATAAATGAGATAAAAAATGTGATCAATAAATTATTGGAGGTCACTCAACATGATGGGGGCAGAGCTAGGACTACGGCCCAAGTCTTCCGATGCCTATTTAAGCACTTTCCCACACTCTACAGGTTGTGATGCAAAGCTTGCTCCACCTCTTGAGATGTTGGCCTCACTGGTGCCATCTGATGAGATAATCAACCTCCTATGGTCTGAATGTTTGTATCTCCCCCAAATCTGTATATTGAAGCCCTAACCTCCAATGTGATGGCATCTGGAGGTAAAGCCTTTGGGAGGTGATTAGGTCATGAGGGTGAATCCCTTGGATGGGATTCGTGCCCTTAAAAGAAGAGACCCAGGAGAGATTATCTTTCTCTCTGTCATGTGAGGAAAAGTCAAGAAAACAGACATCTATGAACTAGGAAATAGACTCTTACCAGGAACCAAACTGTCTTACCCCTTGATCTTGGACTTCTGAGTCCCCAGAACCGTGAGAAATAAATGTTTGCTGTTCAAGCCACCTAGTCTATGGTACTTGTTATAGCAGCTCGAACTGACTAAGATATAACCCACTGAATATACTCAGTGATGCTTACTGAGTGTGCTATGGGCAGACAAGGGTCTTTGCTCTTACAGAGCTTGCTCTCAGGTCAGTGAAGGATTGACAGAACCCAAAAGGCTGCAAGGCTCTGATCCAGCTTTCACATTAGGGCCTTGATTGGGACTAGGGTCACCGAGTTCAGCTCTTAATTCTTCACTGGACCCTGACAGGAAAGGTAAAGTACCTGGAGTTAATGTCCCCACTTAGAACTGTTCCTTAACTTGTCACATGTCATCATTTAAGTCCAAAGCACTTCTTGGCTTAGAAAATAAATCTCCTTACTTCCTCTCCTGTACTCAGCTCTAATATTAAGCAGGAACCCAAGGTCCATGACAAGAACTATAAAAAAAAAATCTGTGTTTTTAAATTAAAACTCATTGTCGTCCATAAAATAAAGTATATCTCTTGGGAGCATTAAAGCTATCAACCAGCTACTTGTAAGTGAGAGAGGCATTTTCTGGTTGACACAGTAAGCGAGAAAGACCCAGATGGTGGAGCCTTTTGGCATGGACTTATCTGCTCCGGCTGTCTAATACATTTCTCCGCTGCGTTAATTCTTCCTCCATCAGAACCATCACATCAGTTTATTTCCAAGGAAGACAAAAACAGAAAGGTGTTTGTCTATAAGATTCCTACCTTCCTCCTTCAACACTGGGTAGCGCCTATTCACTGCTAGAGGCAACTGAAATGATCTGGATCCTTTGGTGATAAATCTCACAGCTCTGGCCCATGCAAGATTCAATATAGTCTCTTCCTCATGAAACAGGAAAGGGGACTAGACTTTTGGGGGCTATGTTACCTGGGCTGGACATGATTCCTGATGAAGATTCAGAATTTATTTTAAAAAGGATTTTGGATTGCTGGATGGAGCATGTTGCATGACTGCTGGCTGGAGAATGAGTCCCTTGGGCTTGAGGCCCTGTCTTCTTTCATGAGGAATCCCTGCCAATCCAGGATCTGTGAAATGCTTCCGCCAGCCAGTCTCTAATTTAGCATATGTACAAAGCCAATTTTTGGACACCATGATGGAGCCTGGCATCTCTGCACCCCTCCGTGTTTGTAATGCTCACAGGGAAATAACAAGTAACTAGCAAGACAGAAAAAAAATGTGACAAGAAAAGGCTTTCTAAAATCACAGATAAATCGTCTATGTATTATGTATGTATATGTGTCTCCCTCCTGCTTTTCCAATATAAACTTCCCCCATGTAAATCCTTGTAGTTATTTCATTTAGATTTTCAATCTGGGATGCACTTAGCAATAGCCAACACAGACAAAGATAAAACCCTGCTCCCCACTGAGAACATCTGATTTTTTAAATGTAGAAATGCTGCTCTTTACAAAATAGGACATTTCCCTTTTAATTAGTTTCAAAATACACCCAAATAATTTGCAACTAGGAAATGATACCATTTAAGAGTACTTAAAATAATTCCCATGCATGCAAAGCCGATTTGATGAGAGGCACAAGCTAGTGAAACCTTAAGTTTTTAGATAAACTGAACTTTTTCTGTGGGGACAGCTATCACTAACATGGGCAAATTATCACTATCTTCTCTCAGAAAACTCCAGTCAAAAAAAAAAAAAAAGAATAGAAAAGAAAAAAGAAAAGAAAACCCCAGTCTAAGGTATTTTCTGAATATCTGGGGACAATTGCTAATTGAGGCTTGAATGTACCCATCCATCTTAGCTGAAAATATGGACCTTCCTGCCACCCTCCCTTTCTCTAGATTTTCTTGCCAACCATCTAGTTTTCTAACAGTCCTTCGAGAGAATGGGTAGACACAAAAGCTCTATGGTAAGATGTCATGCTATCTTTGAAAATAAATACATATATTGTGCTCACCCACCCTTCAATGTGCCAGCAATGAGTCCCTAGAGGGGCATCCATCAGGAGAGCCATTTTGACTTTTGCCTGTGCATGAATGAAATCAAATCTCTGAATAAAAGGGAAGGCGAGACTAACATGATTTTCCTCAGTGCCTGGATTATGACAATGACCAACTTTTCAGCTCTTTTGGTAGGTGAGATCCCTGCCCTTCTGGCCAGGTGAGCCGCTGCTGATAGGTCTGCTCGCATGGTATGAACAAACTTTTCCAAACCATACTCAGTCTTTACCTGTTAGGGTAGAAAGAAAGTCTGAGCCCTGCATGTATAAATATAAATATTTTAGGAGTCTGGCTGATGGTGAGATTTGCACGGCCATGCAGAAGCCAAGCTTGATTGCCCTGGCCTGGTGTGGGGCTCCCCAGGTGGCAGGGGCTGAGAGCGGGCAGTGCAATTGGCGGGGGGGTGGAAGTGAGTGCCTCCAGTCATTCTGAGTAGCCCCTGGGCTGATTAGTGACGAGGGCTGACAGGCTCCTAAGGGGAGGTCCTGTCCAGTTTCTTTCTGCAGCAGGGATGATGGGCCATGCATGGGGTCCTGAGGCAGAGACTGGGGATTTTTTTGTGTGACCATGACTACATTCCTCATCAACAGGCCACACTCATGGTCTCTTTGGAGGCCACCGACTCACTGGAGGATTACCATTAAGGGACGTCTGCTCAGTGGCGCCAGGTTCTTTCCCCACCCCTCAGGGGCCAGCATGGTGCCTCCATGCTGCTTCACCCAAGCCAGACAGAAGGGCAGGGCACCAGGTCTGGGAATTAGAGAGGGCGATCGATATGTGTATACGGAACACAGTCACGGACAATTGAAAAGGCTCACACGTAATCCCACTGGGAACTGCTTAAAACTGAAGTCCGTGATAAATGACTCACGGAACCCAGATCCTGACTCGTCTGCCTGGGAATGGCCAGAGGTGAGGTTCATAACATTTGTGATTCATGGAGATCAAGGGCCTAGAATGTATGTAAAGGATTCTGGGACTGGCCCTGCAAATAAAAATAACTCTTTAAACGGAAGAATTTTTTACTTCTGACTGATCTTGAAACCCTGAATTATGAGATCGCTACCTTTCAAGTCTGGTGTCAAAGGAAAGACTACTTCTTTGCAACATAATGCTTACAACTTGAGATCTATTGCCTCGGCACCCTGACACGGCTGCCACCTTGCCAGTACGTTGAGAGTCTTTGCTGATGAGCATGTGTTCATTGGGGAGACCATTTGGAGAATAACCAGAGACTGTAGAGTTATGAGAACTAAAGTAGATATGGGATTAGAATACAGATGTTTTCAACTTCTGGCTTTTGATGAGGTAAAATCAATAAGAATTGAAAAAGTATGTACTTAAACTATATCAAAGTTTGGTAGATTCTAAGATCAGAGTTGGATTATAATTTGGAATTAATTTACATGGTTTGTGGTCCTAGTAATGCAGTGATTTTCCTAGTGAAAATAAAACATTTGACATCCTGGATTTCTGAGAGTTGGGTTATAACAGAGTCAAAGGAAAGGTAATCTCTGGATAGAGAAAAGCTGTATCAGTCAGGGATCTCCAGAGAAACAGAAGAGAGATAGACAGATAGACAGATTTATTTTAAGGAATTGGCTTACAAGATTGTGGACTGACAAATTCAAAATCCACCAGGGAAGCTGGCACACTGGAAACCTGGGCAAGAGTTGACGTTATAATCCTGAAGGCAGAATTTCTTCTCCAGGAGACCTTCGACTGACTGGATGGGACCCACCTACATTACCCAGGGTAATCTACTTTACATAAAGTAAACTGATTAGAGATGTTAACTATATCCACAAAATATCTTCCCAGCACCATCTAGATTTGTGTTTGATTAAATGACTGGGTACTTACTATAGCTTAACCAAGTTGATGCAAAAAACAGATCATCACAGATTTCTTTCAAACTGTGAAAAAATAATCAATGTCTTCGGTCCATAAATATTTGCCTTCTTCCTTTTGGAAGGGTCCTGCAAGTCATGCCTTATCAAATGAGGCATGATACACGAGCGATCTGCACCTCCTCAGCGATCTGGTCTTCCTCACCAGATATCCATTGGGAGAAGATGCAGACTCTGAGCCTTGTATAAATATTGTACAGAGAAGGGAATGGCAAACAAGCTGAAATGGAGAGGAGGAAGAGCACCTATTCTAATACTTTCGGTTCTGGTTCTACCAGTGTCTCCAAAGCACTTGTTCCAACCATGGCCAACATAGCAATGGTTGTCTGTGTTGCCCACCTGACCAGTTCCTAGCACATGCCTTCCCTGACTGCTGTTCTCAAATATCCACTAAGTGTGTCCTTTGAGCATGATGCGCTCTTAACCCATGGGTAAACCTCATGAAAGGTGATGATGAATGTATTATATTGGGCCAACAAGTGAGTCACAGGGGTTCTCATCCCAAAGAAACATAAGCTTCCTTCCCTGCTAATTATACTATGCATCCTTCTTTCCATAAATTTTATATGTATAAAATAGTTTAAACAACGAAGCATCCTTCATCTAAAGAGGACTAAACCAAAAGGAAAAAAAAAAACTTGCAACAGAAATAATATCGTTTTAATTCTTATCTCTAAGGTCAGATGATAAGTAACATTCACATGACACTTTATCATTTATAAAGTGCTTTCACATACACTCATTTTATTTTTGTATCCTTCAGACTAAAAGGTTGATGGCATCACCCCCATTTTACAGATGATGCCATAAAAGGCTTGGAAAGATTAGCAGCCCTTCCTGATCTGATACGGCCATCAGACTGCTCAGCGGGGACTGGAACTGGAGTCTTCTGCTCCTGGCTACACCCTGGGCTGTTCTGGGGCTTGCTGGTGACCAGTTCAACCTCAAACCCTAGTTTATGGAATTACATAAAGGTGGCCAGAATCTGACTGGCCAACAAATCAAGTGACTCTCTGCTTACGGAAAACCATTGAAGTTACTATTTCTACAGATGGCCAAGGTACCCTTTTCCCTTCCATGTGTGTTTCGTGGGTGCAGAGAGCTCTCTCTATTGGAAATCAGTGGGAGGGCTCTGCACAATAAAGAGCAGGGAATGAGAAGCAGGATGTGGATCTATTCCATAAAGTGAAAACTTAACGTCCTAACAAGTAATTAAGAAAAAATTCGAGGTTGTTTCCTCAGCTGATCATCACCGGCAGAGCCAACTTTGGATTAAACACTTCTGCTCAGTGGTTTTGACATTCTCAGTCAGGCATATCTTGATGAAATTAGAGATGCAGAAAATATTTTTTGATGGAGCGCAGGGACAAAACAGCTAGAAGGGAAGCCAATTTTATACACAAACTTGTACAGACTGAAATAAAGAGGAAAAGGGAAAGCAAGACAATAAGGAGTGTGTGAGTGTGTGTAAATGAAAGAAAATGAAAGCAAGTGAGAGAAGAGGAAAGGCCGATGCTCATTAATTAGACTTTAAGTTCTTGGCAGTAAGAGGTGTGTTTATAAACAATCTTCACTAAAACATACCTTTCCAACTATTGACTGTTTTATTTGCCAAAAAAGTCTCTAATTATTCTGTACTGTTTCAATCCAAAAGCAGAGAGAGAAATATTAATAAGAGAACATAACCGTTCTTATGATGGAACATAGATCTCTGCACAGAGGTCAATATTTCTAACGTTCAATTAACAAAGTGTGGCCAGTGTAAACTATTTTACAACAGGATTAGGTGGGGGCTATTAGATAGTTTTCAAACTAGTAAAAAAAAAAAAAAAGAAAGAAAGAAAGAAAAGAAAAGAAAAAAGAAAAAAAGAAAAGAAAAAACCTAGACCAAAGATATAAAAGTTGAAATGTTAACTATTCAGGAACCTCTTAATAGCATGCTTATACTAAGCCATCAGTAAAACAACTAGCTTTCCTCTTAGGACTTAAGTCTAGAAAAGTCTGATCTATAAGAATAGAATAAACACTTGCAGACATGTCAACATTTGTTGGTAAATTATCTCCCATGCATCCTTTCTAAGGAAGTTACTAGAGGATGTACTCCCTTAAAATGAGGGAATAAACCAAGAAAAAAAAAAGACATGAAATCCAATAAACAGAAAATCCAACTCAGAAATTAGGCCAAAGGACTTCCCAGGATGACAGGGAAGGCAGCTACCAGATAACAAGTTAGTAGGCAGTCAACACATATCGGAGAAGGGATGATGGCTCTGGTGGAGTTTGGGACTGAATTAGCGAGAGACATCTAGAAGACACAGAAAATTCAATAGGCGAAGAGATGAACTGTGGCACTCATACAATGGAATACTAGTCAGCAATAAAAAGAAGAACAATCAAGCCACAAAAAAGATATGAAGGAATCCTAAATGCATTAACGCTAAGTGAAAGAAGCCAGTCTGAAAAGTCTATACACTATATGATTCTGACTATTTGACATTCTGGAAAAGGCAAAATTACGGAGACAGTAAAAAGATCAGTGGTTCCCAGGGGATCACTAGAAAAGACTGAAATAGGCAGAGCAGAGGGGATTTTTAGAGTAATAAAGCTATTTTGTATGATACTGTAGTGGTAGATATATGACATTGAGCAGTTGTCAAAACCCATAAACTGTACAAGATTGAGAGTGAATCCTTAATGCGAGCTACGGACTTGGGTTAATAAACATTTTTTTGATAAATAAGTAGAACCAAGGAAATTATTAATTTCAAGAACAAGAAAGCAAATATAATCACAGTAAACCATATTAGGTAAACCTTAAATATTGATCTAGTCCTAAAATATACTTATATTGGGAGGATGGGGATAAGAGAGAGAGCTGAGAGAGCTCAATCCTCATCTTACATAAAAAGAAGTCAATTGATAATATTTAAAATTGAAAAATGAAGAAATCACAGTATAAACATGCTATTTAGAAGTAGTAAGAAAGTTAGAAAATTTGAAAGTGATTTTTTTCTAGGGAGTAAGGCCTGGGGAGGGGCAGGAATGGCAGATTTTCTTTCTGAGCTTTATTGTAGCAGAAAGGAAACCCCTAAATCAGCTATGTGTTCCTGACTCCTCAGTACTTTGGGCCACAGTTGTGTAGTGGGTAGGGCACAGGGCATAATGTTAATAAGGTTAGAACTAAGACCTCGCTCTCTGAGCACACTGACCGTACCTTACTTCTCATTTCACTGCAGTCATGTGCCATTTGTCTGAATGGAAACTGGACTACAGCAAATAGAGCCGATCAACACAAAGCCACAATCACCACTTACTAAGGCCCATTGCGCTCATTTGTGGATGTGTTGTACTTGATCTTGTTGAGCATGACTCTTAAGTCACCATGCCTGCTCCTGCCAATGACCAACACAAACCGGAGGGATCTTCCGGTGTCATAAGTAAGTCTCAGTCCTACTTTTGAACCACTTCTTTGACTTCTTTCATGCCCCTGATCCTGTCCCAGTTTTAAGCCTCCTAGGGACTAGTTCTGCTGCTTTGCCTTCCTGTTTACGTTCTTTAAAAAACCTTTTTTTAATGTTTATTTAAAAAAATTGTTTTTAATGTTTATTTATGAGAGAGAGAGAGAGTGTGCAAGCGAGAATGAGTGGGGGAGGGGCAGAAAGAGAGGGAGACAAAGCAGGCTTCAGGCTCTGAGCTCTCAGCACAGAGCCTGACACGGGGCTCAAACCCACAAACCGTGAGATCACGACCTGAGCCAAAGTTGTACACTTAACTGACTGAGCCACCCAGGCGCCCCTGTTTACATTCTTATCTACTCATTTGGACTTGACAGTGTGGACCTTGTATTAGTGAGATAAATCACCACAAAACTTAGTGGCTTAAAACCATAACCATTTTATTTGCTCATGGTTCTGTGGGTCAGAATTTGCACTGACTCACCTGGGTGGTTCTGCTGGTCTCACTGGGGGCTGCTTACGTGCACCCAGTTATCTGGCAGCTTGTCTGGGGCTGAATGATCTAAGATGACCCCACTCACCCGACTGTTAGTGTGGGGTATCACTGTTAGTGTGGGACTGTAGTGTGGGCTCTCCAACAGGAGAGCTAGGGATCCTGCATGAGATGGCAGAGTTCCGGAGGGGCAATTCCCCAATGTGATCTATGGGCCTATGCAAGTCACCTGGCCTAAACCAGAATCAATGCGGGAGGGGACTACACAAGGGTGTGGATATAGGAGGCATGAATCATTGGAGTGTACCACAGACACTTTCCCTGGTTATGATGTGGGTCCCTGCTTGATTTCCGGGCACCAACCCTCAATGGAGACATATCTTTCCAGGAAATGGAGGTGCCATTTTTGCTCTCAAAGAAGAATATAAGCTCGCTGAGGATTTATTTTTCACTTTTATTGCCCATTCATAAAAGAGAAAAAAGGCAGTGTGCTTTCTGTGAGGGAAACTAGGTCCTCCTGAGCCTGATCTCAACACCACTGAGCTAGGCCAGACCTAAGAGACCTGGGGAAAAGGCAGCAGCACTTTTGACCACACACATACAGTGCCTTGGTGATGCCTTGCAACACACACCAGAATTCCTTGGCTATGCCTTTCACAAAGAGCAATAAGCCTAATTTCCCACAGCAAATGAAAGTTAGAGATATGCTTATCTAATAACAGAGATATGCTTATCTGTTCATTCATTTATTTACAGAATAATGTGAATTAAACCAACTAAGTGCCAGGCACTGTGTTAGATGAATGTGTTATAGTTACTGTCTTTAAGTTGCTCAGAACCTATTAAGGGATACAGATAAATACAGACATCCTTTGATATCCAAATCTAGTCAATTTGTGAAAATGGCCGGGTGAAAATGGACTGAAAAAGTGTTTGAATAGTGAGAGCCTACATTCCCTCATTGTAAATGGAAACAACAGTATTGTGTTCCCAGCCCCAGCCTCAAAACCCCGATCAATTCCCTCAAAAAAAATTTTTTTAATGTTTATTTATTTTGAGATAGAGCAAGAGAGGGGTAGGGGCAGAGAGAGAGAGAGAGAGAGAGAGAGAGAGAGAGATTGATTGATTTCCAAGCAAGCTCTGTACTGCTAGTACAGAGCCCTACGTGGAGCTCAAACTCATGAACTGAGATCATGACCTGAGCCGAAACCAAGAGTGGGACACTTAACCGACGGAGTCACCAAGGTGCTCCACTTCAAAAATTCTTCTTAAAGTTTAATTGCCTATGTAACAACTCACCAAGTATTTTCTACATTATGTCAAGGATTTAAAACACTAATTATTTAGCAGTGAATGAGCACTCATGGGTATATTTTTACAATAAATGATACTGCACAGTAACAGATACAGCTCATGTTCTCCTTCTATGCCATATTAACATGTATAGTAATGTACATAAACAATGGAACAACATGCTAAGGAACCTTTCTTAGAAGACTTAATATAACACGAGAAACCTAAATGTTTTTGCTAGCACATACATGCATCTCTGTGTTGGTATTTTGATCTAAATGTTGAATTCTGGGCTTAAAGTTTCTTCAAGTTATTATAGTAATTACTCCAATGGGGAGAGTTTAGATAGTGCAGAGGATTTTTTTTTTCTAATATTGAGACTATGAAGCAACATGGCAATGATCTCTGTAGAGAGTTACATGACCGAAGGAGGAAACAAAAGTGTTTTCAAATATGACCAGGTATATATTCTGTGTGCATATGGGCAAGTAAACAAAGAATATTGAAACAGCATGTCTACTGTTACTGTGGTAAGTATCTGAGTGATTTTTTCCCCATTTTTATTATTCTATTTTTCTGCAGTTAAGACAAGATATTTAAAACACAAACGTGCAAAAACAATAGATGCAAATATAAGTGTGAATGCAACACCCTCCCACCCCAACCCCTGCAGGATCTTCAGTGCCTGGTTATGCCATTGCCAGTGGAGAAGGCTGGACGTGCAGCAGAGATCACCTGGATCAGGTCTGCTTTATGGACGCTGGCATTCTCTGCAACCAGCAGCCACCGAACCCGCATATCAAAATTTACATATATAAAATACAAGTGCTGGGGCACCTGGGTGGCTCAGTTGGTTAAGCGTGTCTTGATCTCAGCTCAGATCATGATCTCATGGTTCGTGGGATCGAGTCCTACACTGGGCTCTGTACTGATGTTGCAGAGCCTGCTTGGAATTCTCGCTCTTCCTTTCTCTCTGCCCCTTTCCTGCAGACTCTCTCACCCAAAATAAATAAATAAACATTAAAAAATAAAACACAAATGCCATGCATTGTATAGTAGGTAGCTGAGGATGTATTACATTTTTGTAATTTAAATTATACCAAAGAAACACAAGAAGAACTTGCTATTTAAAAATCCCTGGTAGAGAATTCTTTTGATGAGCAAACATTGCTTTAACTTTACCATTCACCCTCCTGATTTAAGCGTTTTGATAAGTTGGATTGTCTCAAAGCAGGGTATAACAGTAGCATCTCATACTTGTTTTAGACAATTTTTGTGCATCAGCTTGATAGAATATTAAGAAGTCATTAACATTTATAATTATGAAGACTGTGGTGATGTGGAAAAATTCTTGTGCTGTGTTAAGTAAAAAAAATATCTAACTACAAAATTACATTCAAACTATTACTGCAACGAAGTAAATATGCATGGGGAGTGACTAGAAAAGAACACTGGGTAAGGAAAGCATTTTTACACATGGCACATTTCAAGTGGATTAAGTGGAGCTTTGCACAAAGCAAATCCTACCTTACAGCTATAGAAACCGAAGAGGGTAAATGACTTCACATTTTAGCTACAGTGATATGAGCTGGTAGAACAGAAAACCTACAATCATAGAGGCTTAACACAGTAGCAGCTCCTGTCTTGTTCATGTTGAATCTAATCTGTGAGTGGGGGCAGGGGTTGCCTTCTGCTCCACCCAGTCTTCAGGGACCCAGGCTGCCAGTAGCTCTATCATCTTTTTTAAAAATTAATTAATTGAGAGAGAGAGAGAGAGAGAGAGAGAGAGAGAAAGTGTGAGCAGGGGAGGGGCAGAGAGAGAGGAGAGAGCTGAGAATCCCAAGCAGGCTCCACAATGCCAGCATGGAGCCTGATGCAGGGCTCAAATTCACAAACTGGGGCTCAAACTCCATGACCTGAGCCAAAGTCAGATGCTTAACCGACTGAGCCACCCAGGTGCCCCAGTGGCCCTATCATCTTTAACCCACAACTTTTTTTTTTTAAATGTTTATTTTATTTTTTGAGACAGAGAGAGACACAGCATGAGCAGGGAAGGGGCAGAGAGAGAGGGAGACACAGAATGTGAAGCAGGCTCCAGGCTCTGAGCTGTCAGCACAGAGCCCGACGCGGGGCTCGAACTCACAAACTGTGAGATCGTGACCTGAGCCGAAGTCGGACGCTTAACCGACTGAGCCACCCAGGCGCCCCTAACCCACAACTTTCAAGGTGTCTCTCTGGCTATTAACAATTGACAAGGAGAAAGAACATGGTGGATAGTGAAAAGTTTTTATGGGTGAGGGCTGGAAGTAGTAAACATCACTCCCACCCACATTCTGTGGGTCAGAACTTAATCATATGGCAATATGTAACTGCAAAGGAGGCTGGGAAATATCATCTGTGTGCCAGGAAGAAGTAGAAGTGGGTTTTGGTGAACAGCTGGCTGGTATCTGTTACACAAATTCTCACATGTAACCAGATAGGGCAAGAACTGGAAGCCAGTCTTCCTTTCTTGGCTTTGTGCTTACATTTTCATTTCTCATTCATTCATTTATTCTTTCTCTCTCTCTCTCTCTCTCTCTCTCTCTCTCTCTCTCTCTCTCTCTCACACACACACACACACACACACACACACACACACACACACACACTAAAGACTTTATGTGTTGAAATCTAAACAAAAGACTGTTGTTCTATATCTAAGGACTCCCAATACAATCTGATTCTTTTTAGGAAACTCATTACATTCTCAATGAAAATCATCATCCCTGGGAAGGAAATACTTACCAGGGATAAATCCAGATTCTGGAACAAGAGAATTTGGCTAAGAGCTGAAAAAGAATGAGCAAATGCCTACATAATCCCATGGCCTTTATATTTCAGGTATCACTCACATCTTTGCTTAGGCACTGTCCCATTATCAGTGGGTAGGAGGAAAATCGAATCCTACCTGTAGCATACATTAAGACCCCCTACCACTTTTTCTGAAATCCCAGCCAGAAGGCACTAGAAAAGAGTTGGCATGTTTATCTTCTGTTTTACTAGGCCCTCGCCCAACTTTTCTGACCCAAATCCACTGTGGTTGTGACCAACAAAAGTAAGCATATAGTCACTGAGAGCCATTTTCAAGAAAAGACATTAAAAGCACATTAAAATATTATTTGGGGGTTGCATCCTGGAAAACAGCTATTTGTCCTAAATTTGGCATTTTTCATGTCAAATGTTCTTGTTTGGTAAACAAATCAGTTCAAATCAGAATAAATCATTAGATCTTATTGGTCCTTGGCGGGGCTTGGTGAATGCTGTTTATGCTAAATATCAAAGTTATAGCCAGAGCTTAGATTGGACAATGAGAAAAATAAATTGCTATTTTGTACCTCTTTGTCCCCTGCCGAGACTACCAGTACAATGCCTTGAACATTTAGGCACTTGGTATACCAATACTGAGCTAATCATTATGTTATGTTGTTTGACTATAATTCAGAAACTATTGAATTAAGTATGGAAAACTGTACCTATAATAAATGCTGTCAGGCTGCTCTGTTTATAGGCCTGCTCTGAACTTTTTATAGGCCTGCCCATTTCCTCACATGCACAACACACACAGATACACACACACACACACACACACACACACACACACACACCTATATGCACCAACCCACATGCCATCTACACACCTATACACATACCATACACACACACACGCACACCCCTATAAACCCACCCCCCCACATATATCATCCACACATCCACACTATCCACACACACACACACCTGTACATTCCAGTCCACCCACCCACCCACACACACACACACACACACCATCCACACACACAACACATTCATATACATGCACACACACACGAGCTGTATCTTTATTCTTGGGAATGCTGCTCCTCACAGCTGTTCCATGGGGTAACCCTAAATGATCTGGCAAGCAATCAGGTCTGAAGTGCCTCCCCAAAAGGCAGAGTGGATTAATCCAGGTAGGATGCTGTCCCTGAGGCCACTGGAGAAACCTGTGCCTCAGGAGGCCCACCCTGGCTTACTCTCTCACTCGCTACCTTTTATTTTAACATTTGAAAGGGGAAACCTTTATTCTTTGGGATAAAGAAACATCTAGGAGGCTCAATTCATATTCTCTGAGTTCAGTCTCTGTTTCTGACTCTGTGACTTTTGCCTTACTTTCGCCAGGGCTTTGGCAGCCCTTGAACCAGGGCTTGCAGTAACCCATAATATCTACATGATGAAGAGGGAGGAACCGGCAACTTAAAAGGCCAGCGTCAGAATTATCAGGAAGGAAATTATCTTTCTAAAAAGTATTATTTTAATAACCACCAATATAGTTAGCACAGAAAGACTAAGGGTAGAAAGAACTACTTCTGTTCAGTTAAAAAGAAATAAATTGTTTGGGTTAGTTGCTAGTGGTAAGACTGCCCTGAGGGTGAGGCTGGGATGGACTAGGAGTGAAACAAAGAAAACCAAACTTCTCTGCTAAATAAAGTAAGAAGAATGAAGAGGTTCTAGCAGTTTGAGAAAGAGAGGGGGTGGGGAGTTAGAAAGGTGGTGGGACTTTGGTCGATGACAGTAGCCTATGGATTGTTCTATTTTAAATCGTTTATTGTGCTATGGTGTGCTTTCCAGAAGCTGGAGGACATGGGGACAGCAAAGTGGCCGTTGTCTAATTTACAGGTGAGATATATTGAGCACTTATAAGCCAGGCACTAGCTTATGCAATTAACATGCATATTCTGATTTAATCCTCATACCCACTCTGTGTGATAAGCCTGTGACTATCCTGATTTTACAGATGAGGACACAGAGGCTTGCCAAGGGTCAGACACCCAGTAAGTGAGAGCCCAAATCTGAATCTGATTGACTGAAAAGTCCATCCTATTCATTAGTCACTAGAGCATATTGTCCTCATGAATACTGAAGACTATAGTACTAAGCTATGGAGCAGAAATTATTGTGGTTTACTAATTAAGGGCGATAAAAGCATCCCAGAAATGCAAAGTACTAAGTAAATACTAGTATTACTGTTCTTGCACTTGACCACTGACATCTGAAGGAAGCACTGTCATCTAAAATGGAAACGTGACAAGTCAGCAAGGGCTTATTAATGTCACATGAAAATGATATAGTTAAATACTCATGTTTGCATTCCACTGGATATTTATATTCTGAAGACCATGTTCTCAGGCACTGAACTCCCATTAAGGTCAGGATCATTTGCAAATCCAGAAGAAAAGACAGCTATATCACTTGTTTTTTTTTTTTTTTTTTTGTCCTGAGACAAAAAGAAGAAAAGTGGTTCAGCGTTTTGGCTCAGAATTGTAAAGCAGAAATCATGGTGCCTTTACCACTCTTGCTTCAAAAAGAAGAAATTATAGCCTTTCATTCTCCTAGCAGCATGTAACTAAGGTTTAGATGAGTGAACAGATGCATGCAAAAATCAGCCACGCGCATAGAAAACATTCATTTTCACAATCTGGTAAATCTGCTAGGTACGCATGAAACGGAGCCAAATTGATTTCAGCAGAATGCAATGTCACAGCCTCGGCACAACAGGGATTCTTCTCAGCCTCACTCAGTGCCAGGCCTGTTACCATCCAGGGTCCTGGGTGTATTGATCACCCAGTCACCGAGGGTATGTGAATAGTCCCATAAATGGTGGCATGATTAGCTGAACCCCAGTTGACCAGCTTGTGTTATTTCCATTCCTATTGATGTACTGGAACATGCAACCGTGTTCTTGCTTTTCCCACCTGGAAGCCTATTTTGAGCTTCTTGCTACCCAGCACCTTATCCCTTCCACAGGTAGTTCATAGAGCTATGGAATCCAAAAACAGAAAGTGTCCTTAGGGATCAGCTTGTCCAATTCCTTCATTTTATTGATGAGATACAGGGAGGAGAAAACTCTTTTCCAGGCCACATGGATCATTAACAATAACCCACACTCCTTCTGACTTCCAAATCCTTGCTTTTTTTCACTTCATGCGGTCTCTACTGAAATCTGGACTCAGGCTACACAAGAGGGCATTTCTGTAATTCCATCAACCTAAACATCTACATATGAAATATTTATAATGCAAAGGTCTTGACTGAGTCTGCTCTTGGATTTCCCATTTGTCTACTGGACCACAGAGCCTCAAGCCCATAACAATACAAGTTTATAATCCCTTCTTAGAAAATCTTGGAGACAGAGGTATTTTGGAATGAAGCATTTTTTGGACTTTAGAAAGGTAGGACAGTATCCAGATAGTCTATTTGGCTCCTCCCCAAAGCCTGGAGCAAAATGTAGGGCTAGTCAGGTTAAGGTGATGGAGTCTACACAGTGTGTTACATCAGTTTAGGTCAGGTTTTGCTGCTGAGTACGTTGGTTGCAAATTTATGATAAAACTTTTGGTTTTCAGAGCTCTCTGGATTTGGAATCATGAAAAAAGGACTGTGGACTCATACTACTCTTTTCACGTGGGTGGCCTTAAACAAATGTCATGGACCAGCTGGATAGTATCACTTTCTCAGCAAAAGAATGGTTTTTCACTAGATTCTCCTTGTCAAGACTTTTTCGGTAGACTTTAGTTATTCCCACTGCCTCTCACTTACATCCCAGATAACAAAATGGAATGGTCCCACACTGGACAGACCTTAGGGAGCTTAAGTTCAGAAGCTGGCTGCCCTGTTTGTTTCTTGGATTTTTTATGAAACAGATCCCGCTGGGATCACTGGAGGGGCAGGTGCGTTATGAGGCAGCTGGGGAGGTCATGGTGGGGACTGGCAGCAGCACCTGTCCTCTTGGGCTTCAGTAAAAGCTGAGCAGAGAGGGCTTGCCACCAGGTCCCCAACGGGCAACTGATCGTGCCTGCGTCTCTGGGCTTTCTCTGGCTCCAACTGCTTCTCAGCTTCCTCCTTCTCATCGGATGGGCAGGTTTCCAGGGCTGTCAGATTTTCTTCTGCCCAAGTTAACAGGGACATTGATTTTGGAGGAAGGGAGGCCCTTCCCCCAGTCCATCCTTCCCTCACTCCTGGCTTAGCCACGCCAGCTCTGTGGCATTGTCCGGTTTTATTAGTACTGCCTGGCTGAGGCCTCCTTTCCCAGGCGGCCCCTGTGATTTCCAGCCCCTCTCCACTTGGCATGTCGACGTGCACTTCTGGTCTCCCAGGGAGAGCCTGCTTACCTGGATAATGGGCACTTGACCCCCTGGTTTCCAAAGTGGGCTTCTGTACCACAGCAGGGCTTGCATCTGTTTTTATTGTTTTCTGGACTATCACCGGGAGGGAGTCCTATAAACGTGACCTTGCTTGGCTGGCTTTGGGATTGATGGAAATCAGATCACTTTGGGGGTTCTAATGGGCCTGGATGGAGGAGTTTTGGAGTGACACAGGAAGGTATGCTGTGTTTGTGAGGAGGCCCTTTTCTCCTTTAGAACTGGAACATGGCTTTCCTAAAATTTTTCATCTGGCATAGAACAGTATGCATCTGTTTCTTTGAGGAATTTCACCATAGGGACAGGAGGATAGAATTTTACTTAGAAAACCATAAAGGTCTTCTAAGAAAAAGAATCCATTTATGTCTTTTGGAGCAATCAGGGTGGGTAGGTTTGGAGAGGAAGGAAGAAAGGAAGGAAAGAGAAGCTGGTCTCCCATGTCTTTTATGCTCCTCAGCACCCTGATTTCTTCTCACTAACCATGGTGACAGCGAGTGGATGGCCTCCCCATCCCCTCTTTCCCAGCTCCAATATACTCTACTGCATACAGAATGGTATTTTATAAGACACCTATCTCTGTGTTTAGAACCCCTGGTGGCCTTCCATTACTTTTAGAATACATGTACAGTCTTTACCGTGGCCCTTGGTCCTGCATCAACTGCCTCTGTCCCCTTTCTAGCCTCATCCTGCACAACCCCCAGGCTTGGGGCACTCTGGCCTTACTGGCCACCTCAGAGGCTTCCTGCTTCTCCTGGGCCTTTACATACATCTCTCTTCCTGCCCCAAAGGCTCTTTCTCTGCTCCATTTCCCCCTGGATTCTGTCCTTAGTCTAGTTATCTCCCATTCAGCCCTTCAGATCCCAGTTCAAACACCATTTTTCTCCAGCCTGGGGTCCTGTTTTCTACTCTCATAGCGCTCTGTATTTTGCCTTCTCATCACCTATCACAATCTACAACTTGTTACATCAGCAACCGTTGGGCTGATATCTTGTATCTCATTGGCTCATTAGCTCTGTGAGGGGAGCGGATGAATTTCTGTTTGCTCACCGTTATCATTTCCAGTGCTAGCCTGGCATTCCCAGATAGTAGTTCCTCAATAATTATTTGATGAGTTACTCAGTGAATCACTTATGTAGCTACTATGACAACCTCACTGTTATTCCTATGTAAGAAAAAAAAAACAAAAACCCTCCTATGTTACTCCAGTGTAGAAATACCACTTGCTGGCAAAAACTCAGGCATGGGGTATTCTTGAGAGTCTGGAAGAGTGAGCCAGTGTCTCCACTCCCCAGAGTTGGTTGTGGAGGCTATATTCAGCTTGACGTTTCTCTCCTGAAGCTCCAAGAGCCCTCTCTGATAGCAGACTGGCATGTCTTTCCTGAGTTTTCTTGTTGGCCAAGAGGAACATGTCACATTGGTAATAATGTCAGTAAACTCTGAAGCTGCCAAGGAGAGCAGCAAGTGAAGGCCAAGAGGAAGCCAGCAGAGCCTTAAACACGCAAGCCCTGGAAACCATCTCATTACCAGAGGTGCCAGCCGTCACACCCTGGATAGAAGGGCATAATTGCTGCAAACAGCTAATCACTAACAGCATGACAGCCAAGGGCCTACAGCCGTCCTTTTCTTCACTTCAGGATCTGTCCCACCATGAGGGGAAAGGCGCCAAAGGAGCAAGCCATGCGTGAAGACATGGCTCCTGTCTCAGAAAAAGGGCGTTTCTTCTCCAACTTGCACAAGATGCTTTGGGAGGCCTCTCTTTGTTACCAAACTTGAAATCTTGACGCTTTTATCTAAATGTAGTGCCTCTGGACTTCAGAGATGTTATCTTAAGCCCAGTATGGCAGAGGATGGTCTTCTGTGTGACACTGGCCATTTGCAAAAGGATGTATCACAAAAGTAAACTTTTGCTTTTAGGAGAGTATATGGGCAAATATGGACTGGACACCCATTGTGTAGACGCTACTGCATAAGGTTCCTAGGGGTAAAATAAAATAAATAATCGTTCTCATAATTTCTTTAACTATATTGCCATGGTAATCTATTAAAATAAGTGGATGGCTTCATCTAGAAAATTCCACATAGATATCAAAACAGAAGTTGTTGCAGGTATCTGGGAGGTGTGTGATTACAAAATTAACAAGCACCTGGATAAATTCAAGCATATCTCTTCTCCCTAACCCATCTCCTTCAACCATTGGGAGAATGCCCTCTGTGTGTCTGGAGCTGTCCTAGGTGCTTGGGACAGAAATGCAGTTGTGGCCTCAAGGAGCTTATGCATTAATGAAAGAGAGCCACAGATAAATCAGTAACTATGCTGTGGAGTAGGAAGTATGGGATTGGAGGTGTCAATATGAGCTTCTTTTAATGTCTGAGGGCAGCTTTTTTTTTTTTTTTTTAAATTTAAGTAATCTCTACACCCAACCTGGGGCTCGAGCTCACGACTCCAAAATCAAGAATTGCATGCTCTTATGACTGAGCCAATCAGGTGTCCCTAATGTCTGAGGACAGCTTTTGTGCACAGAAAAGACCATGACGGCTATTTTGGTTTTAAAAATTATCAATTCAGAAATCTATTTTCCTTAGGCCTTTGAATTCAGCCTATAATCTTATTATCCTGTTTATAAATAAAATGGATTAGTTCAAATTGAATAGATTTAAATAAATTCAAATTGCAATGGTGCCATTTAAAACTTTATTAAATTCTCTTAAACTTTGAAAACTGTATTTACGATTTAATATCTTCTTTTTCTTAAGTGCTTCAAATACTTGACTGAGCAAGCCAAACCTCCCTAAATACTTCAGTAGTGCTTGTGAATCTATAAATTGCTGATACTCTGGGAACTGAGGTTGCTTATAGGCCAAAGATCTTCAAGTACACAGGCCCAGGTGATTTTTCCTCTGCCAAGAGGATCCTGAGCCCTCTTATGGTTGCCATGACAACAGGGAACTTGAAGTTCATGCCCTTTGGATAGAATTGGTTTTCTTGAGTCTAAATTACAATCTAACTTAATTCTTACCTCTGTTTTGAGTTGCAACCTTCTTGCCCACATTGCCGCTAATGGTTTTCAAACTGATCTCTTTCCATGTTCTTCATGTTCTTGGTTGGGTCCCAATTTTTAAAAAAATATTTTATTTTGGTAAAATATACCTGACATAAAATTTACCACTTCAGCTATTTTTTGGCATGCATTTTAGTGGTACATTAAGTACATTCACATAGTTGTGCAGTCATCACCACCATCCATCCCCAGAGCTTTTTTTATTTTCTCAAATTGACACTTCATACCCATTAAACAGTAACTCCCCTTCCGCCTTCCCTGCGGGCCCTGGCGACCACCATTCTACTTTCTGTCTCTATGAATTTGACTACTCTAGGTGTCTCAAATAAGTGGGATCATACAGTATTTGTCCTTTTGTGACTGGGTCATCGTCACTTAGCATGTTTTTTAAGATTCATACCTGTTGTAGCATGTGTTTTTAAAGGCTGAACACTGTTTCATTGTATGGACACACTACATTTTTTAAATTCATTTATCCCCCATGAACATTGTTACTTTTACTTTTTGGCTCTTGAGAATAATGCTGCTGGGTGCCCGGGGTTCCAATTCTTACAGACACTTTAATGCTACCCAAGTGTAATTTTACAGGACCAAAGAGTAAAACAAAGTTAAAATAAATAATAACATAGACACACTGGTACATTCCAACAGTGCTGCTGAAAAGGTATTATCGATCTTTCAAAAATAGTTTTTTGTATATCCCTTCTGTAAAATATTTTGACAATGCATAAGCAAAGCCATAAAAATGTTTCTACCTATTGATCCGGTAATCCTAGTCCTAAAATGTATCCTAAAGAAATATAATCTACAGAGGAAAAACTTATATAAATGAAGCTCTTTACTGCTAAAGTTATAAAATTTTAAGTTATATACTAATTATATAATACAATTATATAATAGCTATAAAACTGTCGTGAAAAACTGGAGACAACCTAAATATTCAGCAATAGGGAAATGGTTAACTGAACTGAAATGAAACCACTTGAAGCATATTACACATCCATTAAAATAATAAATACAAAAATTCTGTAGCAATAAAAAAGGAGAATATAAAATTATAACTATGCAATCATGTAAAAATTATTGCTGCAAATGGACAAAGCCTGAAAAAGAACAGGGAAGTACTAAAGTGAATTTTGTGAGAGACTGGTGGATTCAAAATGATTTCTTCCCTTTAAAAAATATTCTTTGCTGTTGGTAAAAGCAATAAAAATTAAAATTTGAAGTAGCTGACAAAACTTGTCCATTAAAAATAAGGGTACTTGCTGGGTTGCTTTGATGATTAAATAAGTTAATGGATGCAAAAATAGCTAGATACAGTCTGCAGGCACTCTACAGTGTCTCCCCCCAGCCCTCTCTGCCTCACCCCTCCTTCCTTCCAACTTTAGTCGCCAGTGGCTGCAGGATCAACACTGGTCACAAAGTACCTCCATACCTCTCTCTTTCTCAGTAAGAGTGTTTCCTGCACTTTTTATTCTTTTTTATCTATGACTTCCAGAGCTCAATAGGATCTGGGCACTTACACTTTCTGATTCTCTCATCAAATGAACTTGTTCTTTTCTCCTTAGTTAATATATGGTTTTTGAAAAATATATAATGGTAACAGTCTGGCAATTTGTTCCCAAGTTAAACATAGAGTTACTATTATATGATCCAGCAATTCCCCTGCTGAGTAAATATCCAAAAATGAAAGCAGGGACTCAAACAGATATCATACACCCATGTTCCCAGAAGCATTATTCACAATAGCCAAAAGATAGAGAAACAATCCACGTGTCCATCAACAGATAAACAAAATGTGGTACATCCACACAATGGGATATTATTCAGTTTTTAAAACAGGAAATTCTGATATGATACAACATGGATGAACCTTGAAGCCAGTCATAAAAGGACAGATACTGTATGAATCCACTTACATGTGGTACCTACACTAGACAAATTCACTGAGACAGAAAGTAGAAGAGTGGATAGCAAGGGCTGGGGGAAGACAGAATAAAGAGTGTTTAATGAGTACAGAGTTTCAGCTGGGGATGATGACAAAGTTCTGGGGATGATGACAAAGTTCTGGGGATGATGACAAAGTTCTAGAGACTGATGGTGATGATGGCTGCACTTAATGTTGTGAATGTGTTCAATGCCACTGAATGTACTAAAAAATGGCTAAAACAGTAAATTTTATGTTATGCATATTTTACCATAATTCTAAAAAAGAATATGGCATTAGTATACCTCCCAGATTATGTGTTAATAATTTACCAAGTACTTTCTAGAAGTAATGCCTTAGGTGAAGATAAAGAAAATGGGAAAATTTCAGGGACTGTGTCTGGGAAGACAGAAAGACTATAGGGCACGTAGCCCTTTAAGTTCCCCACAAACTGCACTACAGCTGCACAAATCCCATCACTCTGCCTGTGGGTACAGAGTAATCCTGGTCATCAAGGGAGTGTGGAAAAAACAATCAGAGGTGAGATGTCAGTGTGGACAATGGAGTGGGTTGTGGTCACGGTGACAGCAGAGGAGCAAATTTTTTAGTATATGTGCTGCTGAAGCGAGCACGGAGCAAATTTTTTAAAAAGGCTAGAGGGAAATCAGCTAAACAATATTAACTGCAAAACCAACAGAAAAGGCCTCTGAATCCACCTGCCAGAGTCCAAATAAGAGTTTAACTGAACAGGTGAACACCAAATCCAAATCTTTGCAAGAGCGTTTCTGGGCCAGGAGGTCCAAGCTCCTGCCAGAGACATCTTGTGATGAGGACCCAGGCAAGCCTCTGCCCTGTTGATGGGCACTTGCTCTCTCACATTTATCCACTGCCAATCCTTCCTCAGTTCTCTCTCCCGTTGAGGGAAAATCTGTATCTGAGTCATTTGCTGATGGAGTCTGTCCTTATTCTGCCCTCTGCAACAGCACAGAACAATTTCATTCCCTCCTCTATTTGAAGTCTTTTCTGGGTTTGGATCTTCTTTATTCAGATTTAACAACATCCTCAGCATCTTCAACTGGTCCTCGTACTCTAGTCTATGGCTTCAAGACCTGAACTCCAGCTATCAGATGTGGTCTGACTGGTACTCTCACCTTCCATTAGCAGGACATGTTCTCCAATTAGGACTGCCGTCGAACCCCACTGTAATTATGACTATGAATGTCTGACTGCTGTGCTAGATTAGAAACTACTTGCCGTTTCACGTGCAAAGGACCTGGGGGTTATTCGTTTCACTATTCATTAATTGAACCTATTGGACCCCCAAGATCAACATGTAAAACATCTCCTAAATGGAAGAAGTAACATTTGTTGAGTATAGTCACAGATGATAACTACACTTAGCATGGTAAGCATTGCATAATATATAAATTGTCAGATCACTATGTTGTACACCTGAAACTAATGTAACACTGTATGTCAACTACACTTCAATTAAAAAAAGAAAAAGAAAGAACATTTGTCAAGTACTTAATCTGTTTTAGGCACTCTGTTACAGACATAATTTAAGCCACACATCAACCCTCATGTGAGAAGTATTACTTTCCCCACCTTATGTTAAGAAAATCAGAGCTACGTTCACACCTATAAGAAGAATCAAAGTCAATGCACCTGGCTCCAAAGCACTTCTGTTTTCCATATAAGTTAGGATACATTAGACCGCAGAGAATAGAAACCTCAGTTCAGACTGGCTCAATTAAACACCAAGGACAGTTGTGTGACAATGTCCGGTGGTAGAGGAGCCTTTCAGCTCAGCAATGTCAAGAATGCCCATTTCTTCTGTACCCACTTTATACCCACAATGTTGCCTTTGTAGTAACTGTAAAATATGCCCCTTTGTCACTATTAGCAGGAAAGAAAGACTGAGTTGCCATGGTTTTCTTTTAAAAGCAAGGAAAACTTTACTAGAAACCCTCAGCAAGCCATTCTGCATCTCATTGTCTGTGAAAAGAGATCGCTGACAATAAGAATCGAATTGCCCTGCATTGGCCTAGTCAGATAGCCCTGTGTCAGACTAGGTTCCCGGAACTCATCATCTGATGTTCGACATCAGAAAAGGGTATGTCCACCACAGTTGTGTCACCTCTATCTCCACAGAAAGTGGCATGAGGAGGCCTGTGCTGGGCATCCAGAGGCAATCCCTTCCCCAGTGGGACTTCTAATCTAGTATGGAAGACAGGAAGCACTGCACAACTGTTAGAGGTGTGATGTGTGTTAGGGAAGGGAAGGACATGTAGCACATATAGAAGAGAGTCTGGAAAATAGCTGAGTCTCTGTGGTTCTAGAAGGCCTCCAGAGGAATGACGGTCCTGGAGAGACTTGGACAATGCTGGGCAGAGGGAAGAGTACATGGAGACTAGAGTGGAGAAGGAATTGAACTCTCACACTGTACCTTAAGTCCTTGGGACACCTAACAGCCAGAGACCAATCATCTGATTAGTCGCTCATTCATCCATGCACTTGTTGTACAAATATCTACCTGCAGCAGGTGAGATCATGTGCGCATCATCGGTGAAAGACACCTGCTCAAGAGACGATTAGTCTGTGAAAGAGCCATGCCTTGCACTTCATCTCTCTTTCTTGCTAGCCATCCTATTGTATATTTGAACTCCCACCGCAGTCTAAACCACCCCAAAAAGGTGAATTTCAAACCACAGGTGGTACATTCTGTTATCATTAATGTTTGTTTGATTAAAAGAATTTGGAGCACCTGTAGAAAAATAATTTGGAGCACTCAGCCGGTTGAGTGTCCGACTTCCGCTCAGGACATGATCTCATGGTTTGAGAGTTTGAGCTTGGGCTCTCTGCTGTCAGGACAGAGCCTGCTTCCCATCCTATGTCTGCTCTCCGCCTCTCTGCCCCTCCCCCACTGGTGCATGCATGCAAAAATTAACATTAAAAAAGAATTGGGAATTATTAAAATGAGGTTTTAAGATTACAGTAAATTTTAATTATTTGTGTTCTCTTATTAGATGTTTCTATGGATAGGCCCATTCACTTCTGATCTCAAATCTCAGCATATGCAGAAAATGATAGTATCAATAAGAAAACAAACAAAGGTAAAAAGGCACAACAAACTGGCTGACACAAAGAATTTGGTAAACAAAGCATATAAATTCCACTTAGTTTTTCTAAGAAACATTCTTTCCTGGGGGGCCTGGATGACTCAGTCAGATACGTGTCCGACTTCAGCTCAGGTCATGATATCATAGTTTGAGCCCCATGTTGGGTTCTGGGCTGACAGCTCAGAACCTGGAGCCTGCTTCAGATTCTGTGTCTCCCTCTCTCTCTGCCCTGCTACCGCTCTCCCTCTCAAAAATAAATAAACATTAAAAAAATGTTTAAAAAAAAAAGAAACATTCATTCTGGATGGCAGTAGATTGTACTTCAAGGACATTTTTTTCCTATTACTTCTTTTCTAAAACTTTTGGCTTTCCCTAAATCAATCAATAATCATCCATTGTAGCATTCAGTCTACTAAAAAAAAACAAAAACAAAAACAAAAACAAAAACAAAAAAGAACAAAACAAACACCCAACTGTCAATGTCAATAAAAGAATGGCTCAGAGCAGTACAGGTCTTACCATGAGGGCACCTATATATATATTTTTTCATTTATTTTCGTAGTAGAAACTGCACTTCAACCATGATGTGTAACTCACACATTAAGAGTATTTGATAAACATCAAAGTAATAATGGGCAAGGGGAGAAGTGGAAACAGGCTGCATTTAAAAGATTTTTAATAAACCTTCCTCACAACTTGAGCTCAGATGCTCAGGGCCAGCAAGCAGGCTGTGGCCCTCCAATGTAGGCTGAGGCCATAGTGACTGGTGCTAAATCAAACCTCTCCCCAGCCCTCACTTGCTCCCTGCGAGCAGCTCCTTCTCCAAGAACACTTGTTCTCAGGAAAAGATCTGATAAATTTATTCTATCAGTTAGGGATCTCTGAAAAAAGGGGCAGAAAACCATCTCCCACAGGTTTAGTTCCAGAGGGACTTTACCGGCTTAGAGGAGTATTTTCAGGTCAGGGATTTCTGAAATCAGAAAATGCCCTTAGGGCTGGGTTCTTCTCCACCTCTCAGTCCTGATATCTCTACGGAGGCTTCATTTCTGCCTCCACGTGGCGGACCCTAGACACACTGGGCTACCCAGATCTGATGCCTGCTCCAGCACCAGGTTCACCTCTGCCCCAGTAATATCCAGCAAAAAAGAACTCCTGCCCCTTTGTTCCACGTAAGTTCCTAGATTCACTCTGACTGGCAAAAGTCACATGTCCTGGCCTGAACCAATCTCTGCAGCAAGAAGAATGCAACCCACAGAATGGTTATCCCTGAACCCCTTACTCCAAGAGGCGGGGAGGGCGCTGAAGCCACACTCAGCCCACATGGGCTGGGAACAGAAACCAGAAGCCAATCTCTGAAAAAGGAGAAATGGATGCTCAGTAGCAAATCACAAATGTCCTCTATATCCATTCACATTCTTCCCAGTATTTCTGCTCTTGCAGGAGATAAAGACGTAAATTAAGAGTCTCAAACGGATCTCATCCTGGACTTTCCAGCATTTGGGTGTGGATGGCACTGCTTCCTCAACCCACCAAGCCACCCGGACACCAGTCCTCTTCTCCAATATAAGCAAACACATGACATGATTGCTTCACGTGTAAACCCTTATGAGAAGACAAAGGTGTTAATGTAATTGATATGCATGTGATTATCACCATTAGTAAGGCAGTAGATATGCACAGGATTATCTACCTCAAAACGTAAGGTGATTGGTACCTGTGCGATTATCTGCCACGAAGGCATGCCCTTTCCTGCTTCTAATGCAATTTACCTTCCTCCCTATAGATGGAATTGATGCCCACGTGATGACTTAATCCAGACCCACATGTGATTATGCCTATGCAATTATCTAACACTATGATATGCCATGATTGAAACCCATGTGATTATCTGCTAAGATGATACCCATGCAAATGAAAATTGGCAAGTCCTGTAAGCTCTAATAATAAGCCTCACTACAAGCCAAAACCAAAGAAGAAAGGTTCTTCTTCAGAAAAAAAGGCCACCTATACACGCTAAGTATAGATGTGTATGCATGCAGTGTGTACGAGTGTGTATGAGAGAGATTGAGATTCATCTTTTTGTGGTGTTTAAAACTTAGAATAAAACTATAAAAGTGAAAGAAAAGAAATGTCAAGGTCATTTCCAACTCTAGAATTCTCAGATTCTAGGCTCTAATAATAACTGGAGGAGTATTCTTAATTTCACAGGAAGTAGTATTTATTCCATCACCAACTTGTGTTTTAATTCACAGACTCTGGTTCATAGTGACTGTTTTGCCCTTTGATGACCACACAAGGAAACCAGGAGTAGAGAATTACTGATGTAAATACGATCAACAGAAGGTACAGCACCAACACATAAATCAGCAAGGCCACGTTTTCAACTCCAGAGCATGTGCCATTATTACAGACAAGGCCACACTCAGCTGTACTTCCCAGCATCCACTGCTCTTCTTCAAAAGAAACAATCTAAGTAATAGCATGTTTGGTCATTTATCTTGCTCTTTTTCCCCAATTCGCTGTTCTGACTTTTGAGAAAAGCATGTAATATCCCCATAGAATTTGATGATTTTCTTTGTTATTGTCAAAAAATGCTAATCCATGAAGAGAACCTTCCTGGGTAATGTTAATTCAGCTGCCTGTTTTATAATAGGATTATGTTTTCCAGGATTTAAAAATCCCACTTGTTAGCTACCAAATAGACTTCTACAACAGCTATAAAATCAAATTTAATCCCTATTGGCATTAACAAAATAGCTGAGGTACAATTCATGTCTAACTACACTACCCCTCCAATAAATATATAACATTTCTTTTGAAGTTTTAAAAGGAAACTGTTCAGTGGAGAACCAGTCTCGTGGGTCCAATCATGCAATATCTCTAAGGCAGAATAAATGTTTATATATGGTAAGGACTATGGGAAAAATGTACTTAAACAGATTAATCCATGTTTACTAATGCTCCCTTTTTCATCATGCAAATTCAAGTTAAAATGATCTTCATTTCTTTCATTTGAAAATAGTTATGGGGGAGCCAACTATTTGTTCTATTAATATTTAAAGAATCTAATTAGGTTCAAATTAATTTCAGAATAGAATACTACACCAAATTTGAGGTGGAGGCTAATAGCGTATTTCACTTTACAAAGGGGAGGGCATTTTTTGGAGGGTGGGTGAAGATAAGGGAAGGCAAAGGGCCCTCAAAATGATCTTGTGAAACTGAGGGCTGATGGGGGGTGGGTGATGGGTATTGAAGAGGGCATCTTTTGGGATGAGCACTGGGTGTTGTATGGAAACCAATTTGACAATAAATTTCATATATTAAAAAAAAATGATCTTGTGAGCCAGCAAGAGTGGTAATCAGATTTCCTTTTGTCTTTGGCTCTTCATTCCTATATTATCCTCTCTTCAAAAATGGAGTTGAGTTGGCATTAAAGGGCCTTCTGGGAATGCAAAATTCAAGTGTGGTGAAACAGAGACATATTTCTCCCACCACCCTCCTTCCTCCTCCTTCAGACAGGTGACTCAGGAAGCTTATGGTTAGCCAGATGGGAACAAAGATATGCTGGCAAATATTGTTTCAAGATGAAGGAGAAGAAAACAAGGAGGCTGACATGTAACATATCAAAGAATATTCAGGCACTCGGAAGTTGAACATGAATCTCAGGGCAGTCCAACCTCTTTAAAGATGCAAATTGCAGTCAAACACAGAAAACAGTAGGGTTCTGTTTATCCTTTCACAAAGGGTGCAAACTGCTAATCAGGCTCCATTGCTGGGCTGGCCACTTTGTTTATCAATAAACAGGAAGACAGTTAGACTATAATTTTCCTGCCTAGTACTGGTAGCCAAAAGGAAATGCTGGCAGCTTGGTAGTACTGAGTTCCAGTTGCATCAAAACCCAATTATTATTGTAATAATGTATGGGTGTTTGCAAGTTGCACAAGTGCGCTACACATGTCCAGAGAATCATGTGAAACATGTTGGCAGAGAACGAGCTTGGTGATACACGGACTAAGGGGAGCTGTCAAAATAGGCCGGTCCTCCAAGAGCTCAGCTGTGGAGTGTTGTTTAAAAACACACGCGTGCTGGGAAAGAGTTACCATGACAGATATGGAAATCTTCTGCATGTTAATACAACACGACAAAAATATGGTTTGACAAAAATCAAACAACAAACAGGCTTCAAAATGGGAAATTTGGTTGGAATATGCTGTAATTGCCACTACAAACTGTTACAACAGAACACTCATACACTTCAGAGTTATTTTCATGTCAGTAGGAACTACCTTCCTGAGATACTATAAAACTCCAAATTTCAAATACAGCACAAGATCCCAAATCTAACATATAACAAAAGTTCAATCATACATGTGTGTTTAAGCATTCAAACTGTCCAAATCATGACCTTAGGTCTTCGTTTCATTTGTCTGTATAGATGCATCTATAAGAGATTAAGACGCATTCCAAACTTCACATAACTCCCAAGATGGAGCATGACAAATACAAAATACAAAGAGACTATATTTTCCACAACACAGTGTTTCTATCTTTTTTTTTTTTTTTTCAGATTTTAACAAGTTTACGGTGCTTCTATTAATGTTGAAATGGTGCATGTGTTATCATTATATATATTGATCACATGTAATGCATGTATTCATCAAATGTTTGCTGAGTACCTACTATGTACCAAGCACCGGGGTAAGCTGTTGGGATACACTGGCACCCTCTGCACATAGTTGAGTCTACCAGGAAAGCAGGTGTGGGACAACTCATTACATTAAGGCGTAATGACTGTTATGATGGACTACGTGAGCCACTCTTTTTCTGTGCACCCAACCAGTCTTCACTGCTGTGTCTGGCTCTCCAAGATGCCAAACCACAGCAGCCTCTCTGGCAACTTGAGATAGGGAACCATAGCTTGCTTCTGCTTGGACAAGACTTGGACAAGTGAAAATTTGGTAAGTTCTGTACGGCTCTGATAATTTTCATTAGCAAATGTAGTGGCCACAAGTGAAGCTCTAGGGTGTAGACTACCTGGCTTCCCTACTTATTGGCTTTGTGACATTGGGCAAGTTTGTTAACTTCTCTGTATTCCACTCTCCTTATCTGTCAATGCAAATAATAGCACCACTTCCACAGGGGTGCTGTGAACCTGAAATGAGGGAATCCATGCAAAGACTTAGAAATAGTGTTGGCACACAGGAATGTTCTAAATGTTCTCTAGTATTGTTCCTACACCACCTTCAGCACCATGGCCAGCACCAAGGCTCATTCCTCCTAGGGCAGAGACCAGAAAGAATGATTGTAGATAACTGCCTTTGGCCCAGGAATGGACCAAAATGCAGAATCCAAGTAGAACTCAGGATGGACTTCTGATAATTCCCATCCCTGCTCTGACCCTCAGAACTGATGGCTGACCCTCAGAACTGACAGCTGATATGTGGAGTATGTCTCTAGGGGAAATGTGGAGAAACTCAGTAATAGCTCCCAGCCTAGACAGTGGGAGTTCCTGACCAATGGGAGTTCTCTCGTATCTTGACTCCAAACTTGGGTGCTTCATACCCACTTCAGGATCCTTTGCTTTGACAGGCTACTTGGAACTTCCTTCCATTTATTGGCTCTACTTTCCTACATTCCTTCCCCCCATGTATCTAGCCATCCACAGCTCCAGGAAAGAGAAGCTCTTAACATTCTCATACCCTGTAGCAGTTGGGCCAGATCATCAGCCTTCCCCTGCTACTAGGGAAAGGTGATTAGATGATGTGGATGAATGGCTTAGTTGAAAAGCTTACTGGGGTTCAATCCTAGCTTCATTTTTCTATCCTGGGAGGCTCCAAGAATTCATCCTCTACTAGAAAAACTTGAGGCATCTTTGCAAAGCCTACTTTCATCTTAGGCCAGCTCCCTGGCTCATCTTTCTCTCTAGGCTTTTGCTCTTCTGACACATGTCTAGGAAGGTCTTTTCAGTGTAGTTACCTAGAGCTAATCAATACTTTTCCCGAGAATATGTGCTTCTTAGACTAGATTTAGGTGGAAATTCAGGGCACAACTGCTAACTTTTGGAGGTAACTTTTGGAGGTTAATTTATGACCCCTGAATGGCTAGCACAATTGCATCAAATGGGAAAAAGTTGCAAAAACATATTTGAAACAGGCAGCCTATCTTTATTAGAGAGGCAGGTAATGCCTTGGGTTAATTTTTGACTTGACATTTGCCTCTGACAAGCCACACTTTACTTTTATTTTCCCATTAAAACACCATCTTCCCGAACCTACACAGCAGGTATTGAATAAGAATTAAGTTATCATCATCCTGAGAAGCTCTGGTGTATTTAAAAATACATGGCAAAAGTATATTAATTCTTAATCACCTCTCTAAATCAAAATGTTAAATTATGCCTTAAAATATACCCACTAATTTATTATTGAAAATATGGTGGGGGGGGGCACCTGGGTGGCTCAGTCGACTTCAGCTCAGGTCATGATCTCACGGTTCATGAGTTTGAGCCCCGCATCAGGCTCTGTGCTGACAGTTCAGAGCATGGATCCTGCTTCAGATACTGCGTCTCCCTCTCTCTCCACCCCTCTCCCCACTTGCAATCTGTCTCTCTCTCTCTCTCAAAAATAAATAAACATTAAAAAAATTAAAAAAAAGAAAATATAGTGGTATTTAATACTTACAAATTGTGGCCACTGAAATAAGAAAACTTGAAAAATACACGATTTTTTGATCCCAAGTATGTTGTGCTGCAAAATTTCATGTTGTATTCCCTTCATTTTGGTGGTAGCTATGTGTACTTGGTTCTTTAGTCACAGAGATTTAGCAAACTGAAACCTCCTGGGTTTATTTTGTGAAAACCACCTGTGGTTCCTTGATAAAAAAGAAGAGATTTTAATTGGTAGCTAAATTTGGAATAAGCAAGTTTAATGATTTTCACTATAGATTCCAAGTTATATCTTACTTCATTTTGGAGGAAATGACTATAGTTTCTACTTTTATAAAGTTTTAGCTCATTTAAACTGGGTTCATTTCTTTCAATCTTAATTTTATGCTCAAAGATCTGTTGTAGGCTTGGGCTTTCCATAGTCAGGTATATCATATTATAGATGATACTGTCTTATTTAATTGGATTCCTAGGAATTGCAGGAAAAGACGTAACTGGTGATTTGAAGCCTACATTTCTTTGTAAAGAGATTTTGTTGAGCTCATTAAATGGAAATTGCTGACAATTATGACCCTAATAGAGATATTTGAATCCTTGCATTATGAAGAACTCTGTTCTGAAGAATAAACAACGAGGGATGGAGGGGGGGGAAGGTCAGGGTTTTTTGGGGGGAGGTTAGAGCAATTACTCCACAAAAGGGGAAAGGTTATTTAAGGGCATGAAGGGATTGATAAAAGACTGAAAACACTTTAGTACTTTTATGAAAACCTGGATAGGTTTTTATATCAGAACGTTTAAGGATCAAAAACACCTTGCAGAGTTCCTAAGCACAGTTCAGCTTTCCATACTGTTCCAAAAAGACTCACAGATACCCCAAATCCTATTGAAGAAATCTCCCAAGCTCTCAAGTCTTTTACTAAAGGCACAGCCCCTGGGAGAGGAGCCTTCCATCCCAATTTCCCACCCCTATTGAAGAAGAGTGAGTTCCCCACACCCCTGTATACATTTAATCATTCTTTGCACGTCAGTTAGCTTTCTCCCTGTGGGGAGGATATACCTCACTACTCTACGAATTTATTTCAACCGAAGTAACAGCATGGAGGTATAGAATTTAGCCAAGTGGATTTGTGTGTGCTTACTGTAAGTACAAATAGGAGTTTGGTGTCTGTGAACTTGTGTGTGTGTGTGTGTGTGTGTGTGTGCGCATACACACATGTGTGCACGAAAAGAAGCCAAATGAGAAAGCACAAATTAGCCAGAATATGTGCATTCGGGGTAGAAAAGGATCTTCCAACCGTATGACAATTAAAGGCATTACAGAGGAACTCAAAAGTTAACTGGCTTTAAATGACTGTCAGGAAATCGTATTTCTATTTCTCAAATGATAATAAGCCAATGACCTTGATTGATATTTGGGGTTTCTTAATGAGCAACTCATACTGGCAAATGCAATGACTCCCGGGTTCTGCAGTCTGACAAGTGATGAGGAGTGCTTTTTAAACTACTGCTTGTGAAGAGAACTTAGAAAGTGGCTCGCTGCTGGGGACACAATTGCACTCCTCTTACCTTTGCAGTGTTGCCCCCAATTGTTGTCTCCTTCACAACCACTAACCTTCCTTTAGGCCTCACATGTGTCCTGATACTCAAGGTAGATAGAGAGAGCAGAAGCATTCAAAGAAGATGGCCTCATAGAATGATCCTATGGGGCTTCTGAGGCACTGGCTATTGCTTAGAAGGCAAATGGCTTCCTCTTGCTTTTTGCGATGGTGGGCAGCTTTGACAGGACGATCCTCCTGTAAGCCCTAGGTCCTATGGCAAGCAGAGCAAGTGGTGGGGAAGGGGGCCTCTGTTCCAGTCCCCAACCAGGGGCTCACCTCGACAGTCTGCTGAGGGAGGCTCTGTGACAGTCCTCCTCCTTCTGTTTCCCATAATGGAGAATGTCATTGTAAACGGGTCTTTCTGGACACAGACTACAGCCTAGATCTCCCTTGCTCTAACCATTCTCACGGGGCCCAGGCCCTCACAGGCAGATTTGGATACCTTTCTTTACCATTTTCCTACTCCCTTTCTGCCAAAAACTATTCAAGTACCCAGCACAGAAATGCAAAGTAAAAATTTCCTAGTTAGCTGCTCAAGAAAGAGAATCTCTTCTCTGGATTCCTATGAAAAAAATAAATGAGATATTCCTAGGAGAGTTGTCTCTAGCCACCTAGTGTTAAGAAATCTGTGAGGGAACTAGAGAGAAAACGTGTTATTTTTGTCTCTAGAGTCTTTTCTTTGTCTACCATTTTTATTTATTTTGTATTTCTTTTAAGTTTATTTATTTTGAGAGAGTGAGAGAGAGAGCAGAGAAGGGGCAGAGAGAAAAAGAAAGATTTGAATCCCAAGCAGGCTCCGCATTGTCAGTGAGCAGCCTGACATGGGACTCGAACTCACAAGTTCATGCTAGATCATGACCTGAGCTGAAATCAAGAGTCGGAAGCTTAACCAACAGAGCCACCCGGGCACCCCTATCTGTCTGCCGTTTTAAATGTTTATTTATTTAAAAGACAGAGAGAAAGTGAGGGTGAGCAGGGGAGGAGTAGAGAGGGAGAGAGGGAGAGAGGGAGAGAGGGAGAGAGGGAGGGAGGGAGGGAGGGAGGGAGGGAGAGGGAGAGGGAGAGGGAGAGGGGGAGAGAGAGAGAGAGAGAGAGAGAGAGAGAGAGAGAGAATCCCAAGCAGGCTCCACACTGTCATTGCAGAGCCTCATGTGGGGCTCAATTTCACAAACTGGGAGATCATAACCTGAGCCAAAATCAAGAGTTGGCTGTTTAACTGACTGAGCCACCCAGGTGCCCTGTCTACCATTTTTAGAGGAAGGTTTAAAAAAATAGCAAAATTGGCAAACTCCATCACATCTAGAGCAAAAACCTACCTGGGACCTATATTACCCTACAAAAATCAAGAATCTAAGGTGTGAATCAATACCAGTGAAACTTGGCATTATAAGGAGACTTGAATTGATGCATCAGGCCCTTGGCCAGGAGTATAGTTAAGACAATTGCTCTTTAGATATTTACCAAACACTCATACAGTGCTTACAGAGGGAAAATTGAGGCACAGAGAAGTAGAATAATTTGCTTAAGGTCACACTATTAGGACAAGCTGTTACCAGAATCCAGATATAGGCAGTATGGCTCTAATATCTGTGTTCTTAACTGTCAAATTACATTCTTCTATGTGAAAAAATCATCTTAAGGAATATGCTATCTATTCTAAATTTTCTAAATTTTATTCCTTTAAGAATGATACCACTACTTAAACAAATATTTATATAGCACTCGAGAGTTTACAAAGTGCTTTTCTATTTGAGCCTCACAGCTGGTCTTGTGGTATGTGGTGCAGGTTTCATTACCGCATATTTCATGGGCCAGATAAGGACACAGAGGTTCTTGAAATTTGAGACTCGAGTTTCCTGGTCAGATAGTGTTAAAATTAGGACATTTCAATATGTTTTCTGTTGCCAAATCCCCTACCCTTTCCACTGACTGGGCTGCTGGTATCAAATCAAGGTGCCCACAAGTGACATCCCAGATTTTATTACCTTAGGTTCCCACAGAAAGGCCTTCCTTAAATTACAATTCAGGCCTTCTTTGGCTTCTTAAAGGCTAAGTAAAGACCCCACATGACCATAAAATCCTAACACATCTCCACTACTTACAAATCAAATTAGAAAAACAAAATGATATTATGTTCATATAAGTTGCTTTTGTCCTTCAGAAGGGAACTTTCTCTTAGGAACAACTATAAGGGATCAGAAGACACAAGGAGACATTTCCCCAAAAAGATGAAACAAAATACTGAATGCTTCTGAACATATTTAGAAAAGATTTAGATAATTAGTGAAGAGGTGAGTTTTGAATTAGTGAGAACTGAATACAAAAAATCAGAGGAAAAAAAAATAATTACAAACTTCAGGGTAAACAACAGGTTGGCAGAGAAAAAAGGTAATCAGCTTACTGCTACATAGTTAAACTCCAAATAGTTTTTACACTAGATACTAATCTTATCAAAGTTATATATAATTTTATTGGATAATTGAGGGATGAGGAAATTCACATATAGTAGTAAGGGTGGTGGTGGTGCGGGCAAATCCTATAGCAAGGAGTCAATATCATGCCTGAAACTGAAAAAATAAGTCAAGAAGTGTATCACTTAGAGATAGGGAAATAAATGCCACAAGAATAAGCTAGAAGAGATAAAATGCACTGCCTCTGGAGAGGAGAAATGGAATGATGTTTAGGGGCTGCTTTATTTCAAAACTATTTGACTTTTTATGTGTAAAAATGAATTTTCGGCTTTTCAAGTTTATAATTTAAGTTTAATCAAGTTTAGACTTAGATTCTTTTCAAGTTTATAATTTAAACATTTTTTAAATTTTAAAAAATGTTTATTTAGTTTTGAGAGACAGCCAGAGCACAAGTGGAGGAGGGGGAGAGAGAGAAGGAGACACAGAATCCAGAGCAGGTTCCAGGCTCTGAGTGGTCAGCACAGAGCCTGATGTGGGGCTCAAACTCACAAACTGTGAGATCATAACCTGAGCCGAAGTTGGATGCCTAACCGACTGAGCCACCCAAGGGCCCCGATAAAATTTTTAAAGGATGGGTACTTTACTTTGGTAATATGGCAAACGACATTCTCTAAAGAGCCATCCAACCATAAAATGGATACATTTCAATAAAAGTACTTTTTAATACATTGCTGGGCTCATAAGAACGTTAAGGGAATTTTCCAGAGGCCAATGTAAAACAACTACAACAACAAAACTGAGTTAACTTCTGATTTACGAAACATCAGAAAAATAAGAAAGCTTGGAACTAAATACCTGTATCAGACCTAGTATCAGGATACTAAGTCTGAAATCACTGTAAAGTGGGGGAGAACAAATTGAGGCTTCAAATCAGTAATATCCCTGACTCCCAGCAAAAGCAAACACAAATTATCCTTGAAGGAAAACTTTCCCACTCTAGGCCGTTAGGATTCCCAAGAATAATTCCTATCAATATGGATGGGTTCATATCATGAGTATGAATCAGTGAACAACAAAAAGTGATTTAAAGGCAAAATAATTGAAATAGATTCAGAATATACCAAGTAGGTATGAAAAAAAATCAAATAGAACTTCTAGATATGAAAAATATAACAATTAAAATTAAAAACTCAGAGGATACATAAAATAGATAAAACACACTGAAGAGAATTAGTAGTGTTGGTAAGATATGAAGAACTAACCAGCAGTGTAGCATAGACAGATACGAAGACAGAAAATGTGAAAAGACACTAAGAAACGAGGAGGATAGAATGAAAAGCTCTTAAATAGGTCTACTTGGCATCTCTGAAGGAAAGAATAGAAAGACTGGAATAGAAGCACCATCTGAATTGTTAACGGTGGAAATTTTATAGAACTGATAAAAGACATGAATCTATAAACATAGGAAAAACAACTTATACTTAGTAAAGGAAGGAAAAGGAGAAA
The DNA here is from genome assembly GCF_018350195.1 of Panthera tigris. Classification (NCBI taxonomy): domain Eukaryota; kingdom Metazoa; phylum Chordata; class Mammalia; order Carnivora; family Felidae; genus Panthera; species Panthera tigris. Next base: position 70,304,120 of record NC_056660.1, on the reverse strand, counting down.
GAAGGGAAGGAGGAATAAGCCAACATCTCATCATTATTTTAGTAAACTTCAGTACACCAAAGACAAGAAGATCTTAAAAGCAGCCAAAGAAGGGGCACCTGGGTGACTCAGTCGGTTGAGTGTCTGACTTCAGCTCAGGTCATGATCTCACGGCTCGGGAGTTTGAGCCCCGCATTGGGCTCTGTGCCGACAGCTCAGAGCCTGGAGCCTGCTTCGGATTCTGGGTCTCCCTCTCTCTCTGCCCCTTCCTGCTCGTGCTCTGTCTCCCTCTCAAAAATTAATAAACATTAAAAAGAAAAAAAAAGCAGCCAAAGAAGAAGAGGCAAGTAACCTTGTTTTTAGACTGGCAGTGGCATTCCCAATAGCAACAATAGAAATGAGAAGATAATGAAATAATATCTTCAAAGTTCTGAGAGAAAATAACTGTCAATCTAGATTTCTCTATTTAGCCAAACAACAAAGACATTTTCAAATAAATAAAAACCGTGAGTTCACCATCAACAAACCTTTGCTATAGGGAAATTCTGAAGGGGGCACATCAGGAGAAAGAAAGATGACCTGGAAAGAAGGTCTGAGATGTAAAAGAAGGAATAATGAGAGAGGTAAAGAAGTGATAATATATACACACAGGTTAACCTCAGGGTGCCTGGGTGGCTCAGTCGATTAAGCATCTGACTTCGCTCAGGTCATGATTTCCTGGTTGGTGAGTTCAAGCCCCACATTGGACTCTATGTTGTTAGTGCAGAGCTCACTTCAGATCCTCTGTCCCCCCTCTCTGCCCCTCCCCTGCTCATGTGCACATGCATATGCACACTATCTCTCTCAAAAATGAATACACATTAAAAAAATGCATATAGGTTAATAATCTAAATAAAAATTGTATATATAAAATAATGATAGTAATAATATGAAATTTGTGCGATTAGAAAGATATAATTGAAATACTAAGCAAAAATAACATCAATTGTAAGGGAGATGACTGAATTTAAAGTTTTCTAAAATTCTTGTTGTCCAGGAACAAGAATTAACAGGTAAATTTTAGGCTTCATTAAGTACCCTGGTAAAATTTCAAGAGTAACCAATAAAAGTTAGAAATACAGTCATAAGTTCTAAATGAAAAGAAGAACATGGAGTAAGAAAACAAACCAAAAAAGTAAAATTATCTTTAAAAGGCAGAAAAGATGAGAAAATAAATAAGTGAGAAAAATAGGGCAAAAAGTAATGGTATATTTAAATCTAAATTTATTGGGGCGCCTGGGTGGCTCAGTCGGCTGGGCGGCCGACTTTGGCTCAGGTCATAATCTCGTGGTCCGTGAGTTTGAGCCCCGTGTCGGGCTCTGTGCTGACAGCTCAGAGCCTGGAGCCCGTTTCAGATTCTGTGTCTCCCTCTCTCTGACCCTCCCCCATTCATTCTCTGTCTCTGTCTCAAAAATAAATAAACGTTAAAAAAATAATAAATCTAAATTTATCAGTAACTACATTAAACATAAGTGAAGGAGCGCATGGTTGGCTCAGTTGGAAAAGTATGTGACTCTTAATCTTGGGGTCATGAGACTTTGAGCCCTGTGTTGGGTGTAGTGATTACTTAAAAAAAAAAAACCAAAATAAGTCGATTAATGTTCCAGTTAGAAGACACAGATTGTCCACATGGGTATAAAAATTTTAAAAACAATAGGAGACATATTTAAAACATAACGATATGGAAAGGTTGAAAGCAAAAGGCTAAAAACAATACACTGGGCAGATGCTAACCAAAAGAAACATGGTGTATTCATATCAGACCAAGAAACGTTATTTATTTTTAATGTTTATTTATTTTGAGAGAAAGAGAGTGAGAGAGAGAGAGCATGTGCACACAAGCCCGTGCAAGTGGGGGAGGGGCAGAGAGAAAAGGAGAGAGAGAATCCTGAGCAGTCTCCATACTCTCAGTGCAAAGTGGACCCAGGGCCCAATCTCACAACCATGAGCCATGACCTGGGCCAAAATCAAGAGTGGGTTGCTTGACTGGCTAGGTGCCCCAGACCACAGAAACTTTGAAGCAAAAGCATTTTAGAGGATAAAGAAGGTCAGTGCATAATTATAAATGATTCAATATAAAAGGAAGATATAATAATTCTTATTTTTATATACCCAATAACATAGGCTCAAACTACCAGCAGCAAAGATTGATAGAACTATAGGGGGAGACTGGTAAATTCTCTACTGGAGGCTAAATTTCAACTAGCTTCTCACTTATTGATATATTAAGCACATAAAAGTCAGTAAAGATTTGGACATTTGAACAACATAATTAACAAGTTTGGTCTAATGGAAAAATATATAGAACTCTAGTCTACTAAACAGAAACAACACATTCTTCTTAAGCACACATGGAACAGTTACAAAAATGGCTCATGTAAAGCAGAACTCAACAAATTTCTTCCTTCCTTCCTTCCTTTCTTAGAGAGACAGAGAGAGTGAGCAGGGGAGGGGCAGAAAGAAAGAGGGAGAGAGAGAATTGCAAGTAGGCTCTGTGCTGTCAGCACAGAGCCTGACTCAGGGCTTGAAATCATGAATCATGAGATCACGACCTGAGCTAAACCCAAGAGTCAGATGCTTAACCAAGTGAACCACCCAGGCACCCCAGAACTCAACAAATTTTTAAAAATCAGCACCATTCAAATCACCTTCTCTAATCATCATGCAATAGAGGTAAGCAGTAGAAGAATAAATAAGAAATCTCTCATATGCTTGAAAATTTAAAAATTCTTAGTCCCTGCTACTCAAACGGTGGTTTGCAGACCACCCTGGGTCCACAAACTCTGATCATGACCATGACACTAGGAGGTAAGTATGAAATGGGGGGGGGGGTACGAATTTAGAAACTTCCATAGTACTTGACAATGCTATGACACCCAAGCAACATTTAATTTTTCTAGAAATTCATTTTTTTTGTATTTTATAAAAGTATCCGTCTGCAATAGATTACAAATGCTTAAAAATGAAATAAAGTAACAACAACAAATAAAAATAACCAAATTGGTTCTTCACCACAGGGAGTTTGGGAAGCACTCTTTAGTATCTCCTGGCTCAAGCAAGAGATCAAAATGCAAATTAAAAAGTACTTAGAACCTGGGGCTCAGTCATTTAAGTGTCCAACTCTTGGTTTCGGCTCAAGTCATGATCCCAGGGTTCGTGGGATTGAGCCCCAAGTCAGCCTCTGTGCTGACAGCATGGACCCACTTAGGATTCTCTCTCTCCCTCTCGGCCCCTCCCTCCACTGCACATGTGTGTACTCTTTGTCTCTCTCTCTCAAAATAAATAAACATTAAAAAAAATACTTAGAGCCAAATGGTAATAAAAAATATATGTTCTTATAGACCTATCTGGTTAGATTATAATTATTTACATTTTGCGTGTCTCACCACCAGTCTTTGAGTCCTCCATGTTGGGGATCATGCAGTCATCTTGGTTCCTCTCCTTGTCACAGTGCCTAAGTATTGAGTATCTAAATTTACATATTTAAACTTACATATTAAATATATTTAAATATTTCCTTAAATATTTACTCAACTAAAATAGCAGTCCTGGAATCCTGTCTCTCTTTATTCCACTCCTACTTTCTTGGTGTTGCCCAAGTGTCATGGAGATTCACCAGAAATTTGTGCCTTACTTGGCTTATTTTCACTGTGTCCCAGCAAGCAGTGGCTTATGCAGTCCTATATCTCCTCATGCATTTAACAATGAAAAGAAAAAGATAAGAGGGGTGTGGAGACAGTCTTTTCATCATCCATACTTGGGAAGGTGAGCTGGTAGTGCCATCCTTGACATGAAGGAGCTACTTAAACACAAATTGGATTAGCAGGACAGGATTAGAGCCTGCTGGAAGGTATTACACACTTATAAACTGCTCTGTAGAACTCTTATTGTTTTCATTACAAGCCCATACTCCACAGTGTCAATCAAATGAAATATTGAATTAGCCTATTAATAAAAAAGAAATAAATTGAGATATAAAATGAAGCAACTAAGTTCTAATACTGGAAAAATATTGATTAGACAGTAACAGTTGACTTTAGCAAAACTATAATTAGAACAAAATAAAAAAAGAATATCTGAAATGAATTTTTTTTGAAAGAGAAAGAGAGTAAGGGAGGGTCAGAGGGAGAGGGATAGAGAGAATCTTAAGCAGGCTATTAACTACTTTTCTATCTCCAGCACTTCAAAAAGAAGACGGTAACAACTAGGTACTGATACAGGTTCTTCAAGATCAAGTCTCATCTACTTAACCTCATTTTTCTGGCAAGGTTCAGGGGGAGAAGGTATTTCTAGGCCGGTAAATTGGGATGGTATCTTCATTTTGAAACAGCATTAGATAAAAATCTCTCATAATATCCTCATGAAAAGATTGGATTTTAGGAAAGTTGGGTGATTGAATGACCATATTCACAGTATTGATCCATGAAACTGACCTCTCCATGCCTCAGTTTCCTTATCTGTAGAAGGAGTATAACAGTAGCACCTCACTGGGTTGTTTATGAAACTAAAGCCCTTAGAACAGTGCCTGGATGTCAGTCAGCACTATATAAATAAATAAAACATGATCAGAAGCTTCTAGTTGCATGCTTGTTCAACACTTGGCTCCAACCTCTTCAACATTTCCATCAGAAACTTGTTAAATGCCTGTCAAATTCTCAAATGCTATTAATGATGGATAATAAAATCAAAATCCAAAAAGCTAGGAAATAACATATATGAGATAAAATTAAGTCCTGGACAGAGAGTTTAAGAAAACATTTTTTACAAGCACTAGCCTGGTTCGCCAGAACTTTCTGTGGTAAGAAAGGGAAATTCAACTGACTCCCAAGCTCAGCATGCATAAAACAGTGTGTCTAGCAATTAATGGAAAGTTTAACTGCATTAAGAGAACTGAAGCGTCCTGATGAAGACACTGTCTGGATACAGACGCAAAGATGGCGGGCACGTCTCACTCATCATGAATTCTTCCCTTCCCTTCCCTTAGTTTCCTCCTAAGAAGTGGCTCTGGGTACAAGGATGAGCTTGAGAACACCAGTGAACAGTAAGAAAATGTGAGGCAATAATGGACCATATTTCAAACTTATCTGGGTGGAAGGAAACATCCTCTGGTGGATACGGAAAGATAGCCTCAAGATTTGTGAAGACTATAATTAGAAGTTTATCAGGGCACCTAATGGCTCACTGTGCTACATGCTAAAATAAATTCCCCTCTAATCATGATTACTACAGGATTTATCTAATCTATTTCCTATAGGAAATCAAGCTACTCCCAGGCATTTTATCAAACTTCTTCCTCATAATAATCCCTGTCCCTGACAAAAGAAGATTTTGTCATCCCACAGTATAGATAAGAAATGGAGGCAAAGAAGTAAAGTGAATTGCCCTGGGTCACACAGAACTGAAATTACAATTTAGTATCTAATCTTAGAGTGCACTACATGAGTTTTGGAAGGGAGCATACTGGAAGCACATTATATCCTTCAAGAAAAGGCCTATTTACCTTAATCTCTGGGAGAAAGAAGATTAATTGTATTTTCCTTGGGGCATGCCAAAGATGTTGAGGAGACGCTTTAGATTCCACACGCTCGTTCTAATCCTTTTCCAAATACTTGGAAAGTCTTGCTTTGACCATTAGGAAGATGCTAGAAATTAACTTCTTCTCTTTTTTTTTTTTTTTAATTAAGGCAAATATTTGCTAGAATCTCCAAGGAGGGCAATTAATCAAGAAAGTTGTACAGTACGGCCATGCTATTTCAGATCATTTAAGACAAGAAAGTATCCAGATAGGCATGAATCCAGATGGCCAACTCCCTCTGTCCCCGAGCCCCACAATCTATTCCCAGACAGCCTCACTGTCTAGGGACAGACAAAGGTCAAGTAAAAACATGTTTTTAACTTAAAAAGTTCCAAACATAAATTATTGTTACAATGATTTACACCTAATTATTTCACCTAATTACTGAATAAATCCATGTTCATTATAAAAAGCTGGAAAATAAAGTTAAGTAAACCAAATGAAGCAAAAAGCACCCACTCTGCTACCACCCAGTAAGAACCTTTTGTACCTGTTTACAACTGGATATATTTTAAGGCTCAGTTCTGTGGTCAGGCCATGAGGAAATCAGCCTAAAGCTGCAACCCTAAGGTTCTGTGTGTAGCTTCCCTTAAATTAAGTAGGGAAAATGGTGACTTATTCATAGAAGACTATCTTTTATTTTCTTGGCACTTACCCCAGAAGCGATAAGGCCATTACTCAATATTAAAAAGACATGAATTCCACATTGTGTCTTACTGCTCTAAAAATTTACAACACAAATTTCAGATTAAATAATTTACCCAAACTGGTAAATATCATAGCCACAATGGATTCAGTGTCTATCTCTTTATCAATATATACACATAGTCACATATACTGAAGGTATACACTGGTTGGGTTCTTCCTTTGTCTTGGAGAAAAGAGACACATTCAAAACCCCTATGAGGGCTTGATCAAGAATATATTGGTAAAGAGCAAAAGGTGAGTATGGTAGAATCTTTCCAACTAATGAGCAATGCTACCAAGACAGCACCAAATTGCAATCCATTGCTTTTTCCCATCTTAAGGAAAAATCATGCTATTACCTTTTTGTTCATAGCAACACCATCCTCACAGTCGAGCACCGCACAATCTACATTCAAGGAGGGAATCTTCTTTATTTTCTTTTCATCATTTCCAGGTACATAGAGCACTGCTCTCCGGGGAATGTACTTGTGATTGGAGGAGGAACTGTATCCAAGCCTGGGCACATCAGCTGCCAGAAGTGGTTTCCTGCAGGAGACATAATTGGTGTTAGTCTAAAATAGGATCTATTTACGAATTTTTGCAAAACCTTATTTTAATGCAAAATTAAAACCGAAAACGTGATAAGCTAATTTCAGCAGATCACAATCACACAGCACAACTAGGAGAACAACAACAGAAATAACCAAGAAACAAAATGTCATTTTGGCTGAAGTTTAAAAAATATATAGCACTGTTTATTGAGACAATCTTCAGAGAAAAGAAGTGTGTACCAATTTCATCTTGGAAAAACACTTCCAATATTAGTATATTTTCTAGATAGTACCCATGGACAAAAAGAAAGGAAATTTATATCCAGAAGGTCCCAAATAACATTACTATCTTCAATTATATGAAACTAAAAACAGAAAATAAACAACCTATGTTAAGCATTAGTGTATGGCCCTCTGTCTGCCAGTGAGTCTAAAGTAGGCAAGGAAGTGATTCAAGTTCAATGTTAACAACAGACAAGGATGGCTGGCCACTTCTTAAGTGAGCAGAATAGATAACGAATGAGAAAAGATCATTACTAGCTCTGGAATGGTGGCCAACTTCATCACTGAAAACTTCAGGTGCTTCATCTATAAAAACGATACTAATTTTGCAGACTATTGAGAGGCTTCAGTGAAAGGAAATAAGGCACATGAAGTGCTTAGCGAGAGCCTGGCAGGTGTGGTGGTGGGCATAGAGAATGCTGTTGTTCTTAATGAGAAAACTAGGTCTGGATATCAGTAGCCCCTGCCTGCTTCTGACCTCTGCTCTCTCTCTCCTTCCATTCCCTACTGCACTCAGTTTAGCCTCCTGTGGAAATAAGAGTTGTTGGCCAGAAGCTTGTTTGGCTCACTGCAGCCCTCGCTCCTAACCTGATCCATAATTAGGTGCTATGGTTTGGCCCATAATATGTGGTAAAGGAAGGTGAAATCAGTTTTCACATTCAGGACGAGCTACATAACTTGTTGGTCCCAGAGTAAAATGAAAATGTAGGCCCTTGTTCAAAATTTATTAAGAATTTTAGGTGGTGACAGAAAACCATCAAACCAAGCACCAGACCCTTCTAAGCACAGAGCCATGTGTGATGGTGCAGGTCATACATTCATGAAGTCAGTCCTCCCCATAATAGACAAGCTATATGTCATGAAGCACCCAGTTAAGGTCAAAGCCACAGCAAGTCAGAAATGCCCTATGTTTTACTCTGCCCTGAGTAAACTGCATCATCCTTTCCGAAAACGTGTCAGCTGTACTTATCCTAAGTTAATGCCATCTGTATTTTACAAAGCTGTAATATTCTGTCATGATTACTTTGCCTTGTGACAATGAATCTCAAGAAAAATCATTCACTCTTTGGCCAATCGATTCTATGTGTGACCCCCAATTCCTTCTTGTGGCCAATCTTAATACACTAGAAAACTTGAGTCTTAGTCTTATTTTTCCATAGCAAAAGCACTATACTGTGTGAGGTATGGTGAGATACAGATGGATTTTAAAAGTGTACATGTCTTACAAGACACTTTATCTAATATAAAACATATAATGAACAAAAATATATTATGGCCAGTTAACTGAAGAACAACTGAACTGTCATCATTTTGCATTGACTGAAAATATCTAGCTTCTTTTTTTTTTTTTTTTTTTGAGAGAGAGAGAGAGAGAGAGAGAGAGCGCGCGCAAGTTGGGGAGAGGGGCAGAGGTAGAGAGGGAGAATCTCAAGCAAGCTTAAGGCTCAGTGAAGAGCCTGATGTGGGGCTTAATTCCATGACCCTGGAATCATGATCTGAGTGGAAATCAAGAGTCAGACACTCAACTGACTGAGCCACCCAAGGGCCCCTGGTTTATCTTTTAAAAAGGGAGAAAATATAACTATGTAACAGTAACAATCACATTTTACTTATTCACACTGGAAACCAAAAGTTGCAACATATTCATTTCCTTAAAATTTGTAAAAACACACTTAAAGGAGATGAAATTTTATTTACCAGGAAATGCTTGGGGGCGGGGGGGGGGGGAGTCAAAATTACTTTTCACCATAATTTGTTGTAACCACACGTGTAAAACCCAAAGAGAGGATGAGAACGGCTCTAGTGGAAAGAGCTTCATGGGTCCTTCCTATACCTCTCACTTCACCTGACAGAGTAAATATCTGGACTTCTCTGTCCCACTGGCAACTGACTTTCATTTCATGAAAACTGAGATTTCCTTCATAGGAAATAGCTTCTGACTGCCATTTTGGATTCAGCCACTGTGGTCTCCAAGCTACACTATTTGAATTTTTTTTTTTTTTTTTAACATTTTTTCATTCTTGTGAGACAGAGAGACAGAGCATGAGTAGGGGAAAGGCAGAGAGAGAGGGAGACACAGAATCTGAGGCAGGCTCCAGGCTCCAAGCTGTCAGCACACAGCCTGATGTGGGGCTGGAACCAAGAACCGTGAGATCATGACCTGAGCTGAAGTCAGATGCTTAACCAACTGAGCCACCCAGGTGCCCCCAAGCTACACTATTTGAATCTCAAGACTGAGCTCCCAGACATAGCTCATGCTGTAAATCATACCACCATCATATGCTAAGCTCTAGAGCAAATCATTCCTAACATGTTTATATGAAGTCTGATTTTATTTATTAAAAAAAATTATTTATATTTTAGTTAATGGTGCAATATTGGTTTTTCAGGAGAATTCATTGAATCATCACTTACATACAACACCCAGTGCTCCTCACAAGTGCCCTCCTTAGTACCCATCACCCATCTAGCCCATCTCCCACCCACCTCCCTCCATCAACCCTGTTTTTTTCTCTATCATTAAGAGTCTCTTATGATTTGTTTCCCTCTCCCCTCCTTCTTCCCCCCACCTTCCCATATGTTCTCGGTTTGTTTCTTAAATTCCACATATGAGTGAAATCATACGGTATTTATCTTTCTCTGATTTCGTTTAGCATAACACACTCTAGCTCCACCCACATCATTGCAAATGGCAAGATTTTATTCTTTTTGATGGCTAACATTCCATTGTATACCACATTGAAGTGTAATTTAAAACAGATGATCACTTAAGAAATCTCCTGCCAGGGCACCTGGGTGGCTCAGTCGGTTAAGCGACTGACTTTGGCTCAGGTTATGATCTCATACTTTGTCGGTTTGAGCCCCTCATCAGGCTCTGTGCTGACAGTGTGGAGCCTGCTTTGGATTCTCTCTCTCCCTCTCTCTCTGTCCTTCCCCTGCTTGTACTCTCTCTCTCTCTCTCAAAAATAAATAAACGTAAAAAAAAGTCTCCTGTCACTGTTAATGATGTTTTTGGTTTCTTGGATAGTATTTACAATCATTAAAACAGTGTTTTGCTCATATCTTCCCCTGCTCAAAAACTGTCAACAGCTCCTCACTACCTGTATGATTAAGTTCACTCTCAGATGATATTCCTTTCCTCAACTTACAGCTCATTATTCCTACTCAGTAAGTATCTACCCTAGGAAACTTAGATTATGACTGTCTGTACAACATGCTGCAGTCATTGTTTCCAGAATACCTTTGCTTCTGCTGTGCTTCTGATGGAAAAATCTTCCTTCTCAGTTTATTTGAACATTAAGGATCCTTCACGTTCAGTTCAAGTTCCCCTCCAACCTTGAGCCTTTCTTAACTATTCTTTAAACTCTCTCTTCTTTAAGGGACACCTGAGTGGCTCAGTCAGTTAAGCATCCAACTCTTGGTTTCGGCTCAGGTCATGATCTCACAGTTCGTGAATTCAAGCTCTGCACTGGGCTCGATGCTGACAGTGTGGAGCCTGCTGGGATTTTCTCTCTCCCTCTCTCTCTGCCCCTCCCCTGCTCGCTCTCTCTCTCTCTCTCTCTCTCTCTCTCTCTCTCTCAAATATAAATAAATAAACATAAACTCTCTCTTCTTTAAACTCTTATCGGATTTATCACTCATAACCAAACCAGAACCAGTTAAGGACTGGTTCTGCTATCAAGGCAAAGTTAATCAAAGTAGCACAAAGCTTTCTGGAAAGGCAATTGATGATACAAATCAAAAAACTTTAAAAGTTTCCTACCTTTTGAGCCAGTAACTTCAAGTTATTTGACAAAATTCCTTTTGGGAACTTTTATAGATTGAATGTGTCTCCCCCAAATTTGTATGCTGAAATCTAATCCCCAGTGTATTTGGAGGTGGGGTCTTTGGGAGGTGATTAAGTCTTAAGGGTTCTGCCCTTAGAAAAGAGGCCCCGGAGAGCTCCCTTCCCCAATGCCACATGAGGACACAGCGAAAAGACTGACATCTACAACCAACAACAAGGAAGCAAGTCCTCATCAGACACCAAATCTATCAGAGCTTTGATCTTGGACTTCTTAGCCTCCAGAACTGTGAGAAATAAAGTCCTGTTTTTTATGTCATCCAGTCTATGATATCCTGCTGTATCTGCTGGACCGAACTAATAGACAGGAATCTATCTTAAGAAAGTAACTAGAAATAAGACTAGATATGTACAATATTAAGAAACTGAAAACCTTCAGGCCTAAAAGTTGGATGAATTATAGTATGTATATTCAATGGAATATGCTGCTATTGTTAAGAATTATATTTATAAAAATATTTAATGTTACAATAACTATTGGTTTGTTTAATGTTTGTTTATTTTTGAGAAAGAGCATGAACAGGGGAGGGGCAGAGAGAAAGGGTGACAGAGGATCCAAAGTGGGCTCCACACTGACAGTAGGGGACCCAAAGCGGGGCTCCAACCCAGGAACTGTGAGATCACGACCTGAGCTAAAGCTGGATGCTCAATTGGCTGAGCCACCCAGGTGCCCCAATTATTGTATTTTTAAACAGAAGATGTAACATTATATATGCAATAACATCTCAACTTTGTAAAAAATGCAAAGAAAAATATCTGAAAGGAAATACATTAAAATGTTATTAGGGATGCCTCTGAACTATAGAATTGGGGATTAAGATTTTTCTGCTTCTGCACACTTTTTCCTATGTTGCATATTTACTAAAAACAGCATCACTCCTTTTAAAAAAATTAGTTTTATAACTGGCTTAAAAAAATCAATAAAACCATTCAAAAAGTCTCAAAAAAGTGTTAAGATGGACCAAATGCAACTTGGGGACTAAATGCCATTTTTGACCTACAAAAATGGTAATTTTATATGGTTCAACCCAATCCTGTGATTGGCATTCAGAAGATGGGATGAGAAGCAAGCTGCCATGTCACTCCGAGTGTTAATTTCCTCATCAGCAAGAAGCAATATACAAGCTACCTCGTACAGGGGAGAACTCACCACAAGCAGTAAAGCATCATGCACTTACAGCTACTATGAGTATCTGAAGCTTGTCACCCATATGTGATGCTGGTCAGCACAGCCCTGCACCAGGAGAGTCTTGTCTCCAGCACCCTCAACTAGACCTTGAGCTGAGGGAAGGGCAGGATGAGGTCTCTTCCACCCTGTTCAGCAAGGGCCTCACACATTACCTTACCATCTAAAACAGTCGGCAATCCAGAGGTGGGGATGTAGGGCTGATTTGCAAACACACTGTCCTTATTCTTCTTGTGGAAGAGTCACGTTTTAGTGGTCATTACAGGTGGGAGGTCATTTTTATTCCCTCTCTCCTTTGCCATCCTGGAAACTTGAATCCAACCCACTGCCTGCTGCTGCTTCTCCGTGTTTATTCCATCCTTTCCACAAACACAGTTTTTACATCTGAGTTTAGGGCCTCATAAACCTAGACCTAGATGGCTCTTATCGATCTTGCCTTCCACTGAGCTCCTTCATTTGTTCGTTTGTTCATTCACTCACTCCTTCAGTAAGCACTTCGTAAGCACCCATTGAGGGACCTGCACTGGGCCTCCACCAGCACACGTCAGGTTCCTTTGTGCAAATATGAAAAAAGTGCCTCCTCACACTTTCCAGCAGGTGGAAGGGTAAAAAGATGCCTTCTGCTCCCGAGGCAGCATGCTTCGGTGCATGGAGACAGGTCAAAGCTCAGCCCCAATGCGTGCCTCCCTGTAAGTGCCCCTGATCAGGGCATACTCCACACAACTGTACACAGTGGCCTTGACTCACATTGTGCTGAGCACTGTGGGGAGGTGCCACAAAAGAAAAAGGACATGCCCGGAAGGTCCAGGGAAGAGCACCCACAGGATGGCCTGCAAGCAGCTCAGGAAGGCTAAAGGCTGTACATAATGAAGCTCAAGGGAAAAAGATCAAAGGCAGCAAAACTGTTTGGAATAATGAAAAGAATAAAGGTGTAGAGGGGGTCTGGGCTTAAGTTCTATCATGGATTCTGAGATCCAGGAGGGGGCTGGCACTGGGAAGGTGGCCAAAGCCCATCTCGGCATCCGTCCTCAAGCCTCCTTCCTCCCCGTACCGCTGGTATGTCCTCTCCTTCCCCATCTCTGGCTGTTTCAAAATCTGTTCCCTACTTGAGTTGTGCTCAGCACTGACTACTGAGTATGAATATAATTGCAGTAGGTGACAAGAGCTAACTTCTTTTATTTTACCTTACATATTTGGAGTTAGGGCCTCTTGATAGTCAACATGTAAATGTATTCAAACAATATGCAAAATAGGGGCTTAAGATGAATTGAAAAAATCTGGTAGCCTTATGGTGAGTTCTCTCTACAGAAGGACATTTTTTGGGGTAATATATCCTTCAGCAGGTCCAGGGGTTCTTCTGGCTGAAAGGGGGTCCTCCTGGCCTTGTTCTGGTTTTCCCCCTTTCCTCCTCCACCTGATACACTTTTATTAGCCACTAATATAACTAGAGGTATCCCTAATGCTACAGGGGTTTTCCACCTGGAATTCAATATAGCCATCACTCAGGGACCTTTTAAAAATGGTCAAGTTCTGGACCTCACCCAGTGTAATCAAATTCAATTCACTGGTAATATGGCCAGTGTCTCTCAAATACATATATTTGAGCTAAGTCCTTGCCACTTACATGAGTGTGACTGCAGACCAGCACTATTGGTCTCTTACCCGTCCTCATGTGAGAATTTCCTGTCCCTCATGGTAGTAACTACTTGAAATCATCTGGGGAACTTTCAAATATGCTGACATTAAAGCTCCAGCCACAGAAAATTTGGCATCATTGGTCTGAGATAAAGCCTGGCTCTTGGACTTCTAAAAGCTCCCTACGTGATTCTGACATGCAGCCCAGTTGGAGGACGACTGTTGCCACATGATTCCAATGTGCAGTCACTGCCCTAATACAGGAAATTTTGCTCCAACAAAAATTTCTCTTGAGTCATGTGCTACCATTATATACAAGCAGATGCTATGAAAATAAGATCATAACTAAAAATGCATCAAAAATCCACATTTAAAGAAAAATGTTTCTAAAAAGAAAATTAACACACAAACTGCTGACAATATTTGAAATAATGGTAATAATCAACTAAGCCAATGTCCACTTTAAGATGTGCAATTTGGTATGTTATTTCTGAACCCAACTTGGTGGTTTCTTTATGTAGCTAATGGCTAGTACAGAGGTCTCTACTGTGGCTGCACATTATGATCACCTGGGGAACTTAGAAAAAGAAAAAAATCCCAGTCCACACACCCTAACCCAATTAAATCAGAGCCTCACAGTGAGTTTCAGGCATCAGTGTTTCTTGAAAGCTTCCAAGGAGAGTCCAAGTGCAGCCAAGAGAGGGAACCTCTGCAGCAGGGTTTGCAAGTACAACCAAAGTGTCTTACTGATCCTAGAAAGGAATGAAGGTTGTTGGACTTCAACAGTTGCCAGAATTGAATCCTACCATATTTAGGCCACGAGTTGAGTACCAACTGTGTGATTTCCCAATACCCAAGTGACTGGGGAATGATACTGCTGAGAGGCATTGTGGTTTTCTTTGCTTGGAAACCATGATGTTCTACACCATCCCCCACCCACTAAATCAGTGGTCACCACCTCCAGGGGCTTGAAGGTGGTGGTGGTAAGTGAACAGCCATGAAGTCCCTGATCAACTTGGAGCTTCAAATTAGAGTCCAAGTGTGAAGTCTAAGTATGGACCAAGTCCACAGTGAAATGATAAGCTTGCCTTTGTTAACAGAGAAGGAAGTTTTCTTATTTCCGATAGCTTGAGGGGCTGGATCTGGAGCTCCCAGGAAGTGGAGTGAGAGAGGACGGGGGTTTAAAGTAAACAAAATCTCCACCACCAAAAGGACTCAAAGCTACTCTGGATGCTGAGCGCAGTTTGCTGGCCAGGAGGTTGATGGGGGGAGTCCAAGTGGTGAAACTGGGGGAAGATTCTGCCTGGCCTCCAACTCTTTAGGAACTTCTACTTGTCCTCAGTGCAATGCAGTGAGGAACAGTACTCCAAGACGAGCGACACTGTACTCCTACTTAGTAGTTTCTCATGACCCATGACCCCTGAGGCAACCAAACGGTTGCATCAGTTGAGTTTTGCTACAGTGCCCCTGACTTGGACCCAGGTATCCTGCTGAATCTTTTTTTTTTTTTTTAATGTTTATTTATTTTTGAGAGGGAGTGGGGAGGGCCAGAGAGAGAGGGAGACACAGAATCTGAGGCAGGCTCCAGGCTCTGAGCTGTCAGCAGAGAGCCCGATACAGGGCTAGAACTCACAAACTGCAAGATCATGACCTGAGCCCAAGTCGGACACTTAACTGATTGAGCCACCCAGGCGCCCCAGGGATCCTGATAAATCTTATCCACTCTGTATTTTCCAAGGAGTCACATT
Organism: Panthera tigris; assembly: GCF_018350195.1. NCBI lineage: Eukaryota > Metazoa > Chordata > Mammalia > Carnivora > Felidae > Panthera > Panthera tigris. Next base: position 70,288,594 of record NC_056660.1, on the reverse strand, counting down.
TCCCCTTCCTTGGAGCCAATTTAACTCAAATTTACAGTTTTCATAAAAATCACATGATCATCTCAACAGATGCAGAAAAAAGCAATTGACAATTTTTTTATGATAAAAACACTCAACAAACTAGATCTGAAGGGAAACTCCCAAATCTTGAAAAAGAAGGACTAAATTGAAGGTAGTACAGACAGAATCCCAAGTTAACAAATACCAGTCACCCAGCCTCTCGTTTCCTGAGAGCCCACCAGTGCTCTAACAAAGCGTCCAAACTCATGCTGTTTTGCTTTTGAAGTTATAATGAACTCATATTCCAGGAAGAGCCCTGTAGATCAGACAGTTTTACAAACGCTGGGCCAAATCACTGTTGGCCTATTTAACAAATGTATTTTTATTTACGTGAAATGTGTTTATACAGCAATTGGAGTTTTTTAAATAGCAATTAGATTTTATTATATCATATTTAAATTTTGTTAGAAAATGTTGACAATGGATGACCTGGGGAAGGGAGGAGTTTATGTCAGTACACACAGGTCAGGGACTGGGGCCTGTTGGCTGGATGCTGCTTTCAACCCCAGATCTGCTTTTAGTTATCACTAGGGGGTCAGATCCCTGGAAAAAGCACAACGATAAAGCAGGCAAGTGTCCAAATCCAGAATGTTGGGTGGGCAGAGCAGGATGAGGGATGAGGCCTGGAGAGATCTCTTTTCACAAGCAGAAGTTCTCTGAAGCCAATGTTGGGCAAAACATGGGGACCAAGGTCCAGAGACCCTCTCTGAGTACTCCACATCTTATCCTTGACCCTGATAGCCGGCTCTAAGATGACTTTGCCTCACCTGTGGGTGACCCTCAGCAAGCACCACAGGCTGGCAGGCTCAGCTGGAAACATGGAAGGCGAAGGACTTCTGAGTGTTTCCCTTGTCACATCCCTACTGTCATTTCATAAACACAAATGTTTTGATCCCTTAAGTTCAGAATCTAATACTCTCTTTGAATCATCTAAATGGCAGTCGAGACTTGACCAAGTGAAGATAAGAACTTGATTCAGGACTTTTAAAAGTCATTACATCACTTCTTAAATTCAAAACCAAGTTAAAAAGCAATTATTATAAAGATAATAATAACTTAGGTCACATAATTAATTCTAAATCATTTTGTTAAATTCAAGTAAATTTATCAAACAAAAAATTTTAGTGTACTGATCAACCTCAGTATTGACCATACATTCAATGATGTATTCAAGCTGTTTACCAGTGCCTTTATAATAGGACTTTAATAATACTAAGATGGTTAATTTTACGTGTCAATTTAACAGGCCTATGGGTGCCCAGATATTTGGCCAAACATTCTGGGTGTGTCTGTGAAATTGTTTCTCTACAAGATTAACATCAGAATTGGTAGAATGAGCAAAACACTGCTTTCCCTAAGGTGGGTGAGCCCTAGCCAATCAGTTAAGGTCTGAATAGAACAAAAAGGCTGGCACTCAATCCAAATACAAGGAATTCCTCCTACCTGACTGTCTTCCAGCTGGGACATGAGTTTCTTTTCCTGCCTTTGGACTCAGACTGAGACATCAATTCTTCGTGGGTCTCAAGCCTGCTGGCCTTCAGACTGCAACTATAACATTGGCCGTCCTGGGCCTCCCACTTGCTGACTACAGATCTTGGGACTTGTCAGCCTTCATAAATGCGTGAGCCAATTCCTTATAATACATGTATAACTTATACACACACACACATCAAAGATATATCCCATTGGCTCTGCTTCTCTGGAGAACCCGAAAACAATTCCTACATAACCAGTCATGCCTTCCACACACCTTCACACTGTATCTCCCCATCTTGCCCCAAGACCCCATCATCATCCCAGGTCCTCCCTGCCCCTGTCCAGTCTCCTCCCCCACACCACAGTCAGGGTGGACCTTCACAAATGTTAATGCGATCGTGATAGTCCTCTGCTCCAAATCCTTTAATGGCATTCAGGGGTTCTCACATTAAAACCTAAATACCTTACCCTGGCCAACAAGCCCCTGGCTGCCAGCCCACCCATCCCCCTCTGCTACTACCCTCCATCACAGGGATCTGTTCCCAGTTCCCTGATTGAGCCATACTTTTCCTGCCTGTCTCAGAACCTTCCCACATGCTATCACCTCTCTGGAAGGTTCTTCTTCCGGATCCAAGCATGAATGTTTCCTTCTCATCCTTCAAGTCTAAATGTTACCTCCTCAGCAAAAGCTTCACCAACCCCTTTATCTAAATCAAACTCCTGATTCTCAACTCCATATTCCTGTTTATTCCTTTCACAGGCTTTCTCCTTTTGAAATGAATTAATTATTGGCCTGTTGACTTCTTTTTTTTTAGATTTATTTTGAGAGAGAGAGCACAAGACAGCAGGTGAGCAGAGGAGAGGCAGAAAGAGAGGGAGAGAGAGAATCTTAAGCAGGCTCCACGCTCAGTGTGGAACTCGACACGGGGCTCAATTCCAACAACCCTGGGATCATGACCTGAGCTGAAATCAAGAGTCAGATGCTCAACTGACTGAGCCACCCAGGTGCCCCAGCCTGTTGACTTTTTATTGTCTTTCTTTTACTGCCTATTTATTGTCTCTTCCACAGAACTAACAGAATTTTTCCATTTCAGGTATCCCATATAGTAACATCCTTCCTATTTGGTGGATGAGGAGTAGACAACCCAAGGGCTCAAAAGCAAGGGTGAGCATGCATGGCACAGTGTGGCCACTGAGATGCTACAGACAGGCACTGGAGCCTTGAGAGGCTGAGGCAAAATGGAGGACAGGGAAGACTTTTCCCATCCCGGTAGTGGCAAAGGAGGGAGGTGGCCATAGCAAGTGCCCAAGGATGGCGGGGCCAGAGATGTCAGAGCTGAGGGCAGCAGGAGAGGGTATCTTGGCCTGACTTTGGCCGTGTTCTCAGGTGTTTGTCACTGCCTGTTTTCCAAGCTCGGCTCTCCAGCCTGCCCACACCCCTCTCAGAAATTCTTTTTCTGCCAAAGTCAGCCCCAGCTACTGTTGGGCACATACAACTCTACACTCCAGTGCATAGGATCCTGGTGAGCAGGTACCTGGTCTGTGTCACTCCTATATGTGTACTCTCAGCAATGTGTGTCGCATATAGAGGGACTCAGGATAAGTAAGCTAATGCAGGGAAGAACAGACTCGGGGCTAGCTGGGTGGTGGGCTGGGGACCCAGCGTTCAAGGAGAAAAGGCCACATATTTCCATTAGCCTCTGTCCTCAGAAGGCTAAAATGATAGCAGGCATGACCCTTGTAATGCTCTTTGCAGATTTCACCAAACTATCTTTCCAAAAGGTACTAAATTCTATTCCCACCAGCAATGCAGCAGACTGCCTAGCCTGCCATGTGCTCCTGCACAACCCTTTTTACTTTTTATACCATGGTTTTGGACATTCAAGAAGAAGAGGTGTGATGTTGTGAGTGAAGGCTGCCATGGAAAGGGACTGGAGGGGCGCCTGACTGGCTCAGTGGTTGGAGCATATGACTCTTGATTTCAGGGTTGTGAGTTTGAGCCCCATGGTGGGTGCAGAGATTACTTAATAAAATCTTAAGAAAAGAAAGAAAGGTACTGGATATGTAAAGCCATGGGGGAAAGTTTATAATGACCTTATTTGAACAATGATGAAACAGTCTATGGATTGTATTAATCCTTTAAGATCGGCATTCCCCACCAGGAGCTGACCTATATTCTAACATTTTATACTCCTGCCATGTCAATTTTTTTTATTAAGGCAAAATATATAAACACCAGAGTCACCATTTTAAACATTTTTAAGCATATAATTCAGTGGCATGAAGTACATTGTGCAGCCATCACTACCATCCATCTCCAGAACATTTTATCTTTCCAAACTGAAACTCCATGCCCATTAGACATTAACTCCCCTACTCCCCTTCCCCCAGTCCCTGGTGACCACCATTCTATGTTTTGTCTTCATGAATTTTACTACTCTGGGTACCTCCTAGAAATGTAATCATACATTTGCCTTTTTGTGTCTGCCTTATTTCAGAGCATAATGTCCTCAAGGGTCATCCATGTTGTAGCACGTGGCAGAATTTCCTTCCTTTTTAAGGCTGAATAATAGTTCATTGTATGGAGGTACCATTTTGTTTATCTATTCACCCATTGGTGGACCTTTGGGTTATTTCTACCTTTGTACTACTGTGAATAATGCTATTATGAACACTGGTGCACAAGTATCTGTTTGAGTATCTGCCTTCAATGATTCTGGGTACTTACCCAGAAGTGGAATTGCTAGATCATATATTAATTCTATATTTAATTTTTTTAAGGAACTCTCACACTGCTTTCCAATTTTACATCTCCACTCAGATACTACTTTAAAGCATTTTATGCTGCAACTGATTCCAGTAATTACTGAAGTTTGGATAACTTCAGTTCAGAAAAAGAACTTTTATGTGCCCTTTAGAAATTTCCTTCCAAAAATTTTAAGTTATGGTAAATTTTCATTTGTTCATAAATATAAGAAATAATAAGAAAAGGCATCATTTAAAAATTATACATCAATAAATTCTTATTTAGGATATTGTGCAGAAATGATACAGCCCTTTAAGTTCTTTTAAAGAGATTTTGAGGGGTACCTGGGTGCCTCAGTCAGTTAAATGTCTGACTCCGGCTCAGGTCATGATCTCACGGATTGAGTTCAGGCCCCGCATTGGGCTCTGTGCTGACAGCTCAAAACCTGGAGCCTGCTTTAGATTCTGTGTCTCCCTTTCTCTCTGCTCCTCCCCCGCTCTCTCTCTCCTTCAAAAATAAATAAACATTCAAAAAAAAAAAATTAAAGAGATTTTGACTCAGGACACCTGGCTGGCTCAGTCAGTAGACCGTGAGGCTCTTGATCTCAGGGTTGTAAGTTCAAGCCCCATGTTAGTGTAGAGATTACTAAAAAATAGAATATTTTAAAAAAGAAAACAAGAAATAAAGGGATTTTGACTCTAAGAGCTGACCAAGGTTAAAAATAAAAATTTCTTGGGTGTCTTGCTGGTCAGCAGGGCATGCAACTCTTGATCTCAGGCTTGTGAGTTTGAGCCCCACACTGGGCACAGAGCTCACTTAAAAAAAAATAATAAAGTAAAATAAAAAATTCTTACGGAAAAGTCTGCACAAATCCAAGGTATATGACAGATTCCTGATGGATTCTTCTACTTGGGGCTGGATCTTCAATCCTTTGAAGGGTTGGAGGAGTAATAATTGAGCTATATCATTCCTCTTCTAAGTTCATACATTGGGAAAAACTGAGTTACGTGTTGCATGGCCCACGGGTCTGACCTCACATGCCAATTCTGATGCTTACGGAAGAATGCTTGCAACTAGAATGAGGATAAGAGCCCCTTAACCGATATTTTCCCATCCCTACAAAAGACAGTAAAATTCACCTATGAATTTCAACGATGCTTATGACTTAATAGGTATTTATGCAAGCATCTATAATAACTGAGGCCTACTTACGTTCTTACTTTGCTAAGTTCCCAACTGCCCAGAAAGATTCCCTATTCTGAGGAACTGTTTCCGTTACTATGGCAACAGTGTACAGAGAAGGAGGGAGCTTTCCCCGGGCACGAGAGTAAAAGAACAGCTATTTGTTCTCCCATTGGCAGAACAGGGCCATTCGTGAGATTAGCATGTGGTGCTAATACAAATAAGCGTGCAGCCCACTTCAGAAAAGCCGAGAAGACATTTTCAGGGCAAACTCTCATGAAGCAATTATATCGCACCTGAATCAAGTGCTCCATTTTGTACTGAAATGAAGAAATAGTTTTTTGTGTCCAAAGTAGACACACAAGATAGCAGTTTGTGGTCCACTGTGGGGGCACTGATGGGGCAACCCAGAGGCTGTGGGCCAGTCTTTCAGCCATTGTGAGGTGCCATGTACAAAGAGGGGGACTAGTGAGGGAACTCCCTTTTAACCTATCCTTGCCATGGAACCCCAGAAACAGAGGGGAGGAGATGGAATAAAGGGCAGACTTTATCCTAAAGCAGTGGTAGGGAGGAAAAAGTCTGTATTTATGCCCAGTTTGGTAAAGTTTGTGTCATGCTGTTTCAGGGCAGATCTCTGCCTCCTCAGACCATCAGAAAACCAAAAGGCAAAGCAAGAGACCCCTACAACAGGTGTCTTTTTTCACACAGAACAAGAAAACAAACATCCATGTCAAAAATTTAAGATTCTCATTATGCTCAGTAACATAAGCCAGACACAAAAGCACAAATACTGTATGATTCTACCTATAAGAGGTACTTAGAGTAGTCAAATTCAGAGACAGGAAGTAGAATGGGGATGGAAGGGGGATGGGGAGTTCTTTAATGGATACAGAGTTTCATTTTGGAAGATGATAAGTTCTGGAGATGACGGTGATGGCTGCACAACACTGAGAATGTCCTTAATGCCACTGAACAGTCCACTTTAAAGGAGTTAAAATGGAGAACTGTATATTATGTATATTTTACCACAATGAAAACAAAAGTTACCAAATCTGTTTTCCTTGTCATATCCATGCTATCATTTCATAAACACAAATGCATTGATCAAATTCAGTATCGATCATGTATCCAATTAATACTGAGTCTACCACAGTGGGCTCTTGTTCGGTAAGGGCTGTGGGCTGAGCAAATGTGGACAAGAAGCTCTGCGTCCAGCAGACCCTCAGTTGCGCATGCATCTTGGGCCTGGCGTGGCTGCAGAACTCTGGTTCTCCACACATTCACAGCCTGTATGGGGAAAAGTCCCAAGGAGAAATCCCTACAATGGTGTGACCATTAATGGGTCCCAAGGAAGAGGGCAAGTTTTCCATGAGAATGGAGACCCACCTTTACATGCCTTATGGATTAGTCTTTATTTCTAACTGTGGCACAGGCACCTTGCAGAGTTGCTCTGCCTGGGAGGCTGAGGCAACTGGCAGTACCTCTGAGGGTAAACACTGCCATTTTTCAAAAAAAAAAAATTAATGTTTGTTTATTCTTGTGAGAGAGAGAGACAGAGAAACAGAGCACAAGCAGGGGAGGGGCAGAGAGAGAGGGAGACACAGAATCTGAAGCAGGCTCCAGGCTCCGAGCTGTCAGCACAGAGTCCTAAGCAGGGCATGAACCCACAAACCGGGAGATCATGACCTGAGCCGAAATGGGATGCTTAACCAACTGAGCCACCCAGGTACCCCAACATTGCCATTTTTCTGAGAGGAAGAGGAAGGGAGATAAGAGCTCGGTAGTGGCTAAGCCTAGCCAGTCCAGCAGCAGACAAGGAGGAAGAGGAGGGGGGAGGCTATTGAAAGGAGATGAGGGAGAGAAAGAGAATGAGGAAAAGTAAAAGAAGGTGGAGAAAGCTGGGACCTGCGGGAAAGTTGGGGTGGATGAGAAAAGTGGGAGTGAAGGAAGGCAGGAGGAAGTGAGGGGCAGAAAGGGACAGTGGGGGAGGGGAGGCGAGATGAGAAGAGCTTTGTTTTTCCTCAAAGCTCCTTGTTTTGTGTTGAGGAGGGGATGACAATAGAGCATGTGCCTGTTACTGGGCATTCGCAGTAATCCCACTTTCTTGCTCTACTTTTGGTGAGAGAAGGAGGAGCAGAAGTTTTATCTGAACAGAAAACTGGAGGGATTTTTTTCTTGGAGTGACACTGAGGTCAAGAGGGAAACCTGCACTCCTTCACTGAACACGTTTAAGAACACAATGCGATTAGCATCTCTTCTGTTTCTGGGCTGCTTCCACCCAGGGCTCCTAGAAACACAAAGAAGTCCAAGGATGTTGTCCATTAATAGTTAACTGTTGATGTTGCTGAGAACTTGGTCCAGGAATGACACTCAGGACCCACAGAGATTTGATAGATGAATTTCCATGTGTGATCCCAGCATCGAGAACTAGATAGATAGTACCTGTCAAGCACAGAACAGGGAGTTTTGGTGAATTGTAATTAAAACCTAAAGGGCACACCATCTGATTTCCCTTTGCCTCTGTAGAGACGATTGGGAATTCTGGATCATGAATCTCTGAGCGTGAGCAATAAAGTGCATACTCGTTCCATTCCTGACCAAACAGCCTTCTGTTTAGATAGTTCATTGTTTGCATCCCTAAGAAGATCTGATTCTAAAACACGTTGCAGAAACGATAGTATTGAGTAGTTAATGTATTAAAACAGCCAGCGTGGATAGTTTAGGAAACATTCCCATAGGACCACCAGAAAATTTCACAAAAAAGGCCATTCACAAAATATCTCCATTTAGAGATTCCATTAGTAACTGGGTTATTCTACCTCAAAAATAATAAATTTAAAGCTGGGATGATTATTTCCCGACAGAGCTTTAGAGGTAACTGAGCAACTGTGAACTAGAAAGATCAATTTCTCCTTAACTTTTTTTTTTAAAGGTCACGAAAGAAGACTGTCAACCTGACAGATGTAACCATGGATTCTTTCACAGAGTTCTTCAAAAGCTCAAAGGCTGCTAAATGTGTCAAATTAATGCATTTCCCCCATGACCGGTTCTTTGATATGAAAGTAATCATGGGAGATTTTTTTTTCCCTCCAGAAAATGGCTCTACAATTTTGAGAAAATAGTTCTTTCCATATCTTAAAATGTTTTTTGTAACTGTCACGAAAATGATGTGGGTTAATGGAATCTCCGTTTTCTTCCTAGATTCTCTCAAAAATTCCTTTCCAGCGTCAATCTCAATGAAATAAGGCCAAAATGTTACATAGCTTAGAATTTTGATATTTCGTTAGCTATAGACCTTTGATTATCCTGATTTGTAGATTTTGGGAGGATTTAATATTGATCTCTCTCTAGCACTGAATAATTTTTAGAAAAAAACACAGTCTGAGTCTAATTGCCAGACCCATACCACACACACGAAAGCTGTGAATACAAGCTGTGATCACGAATCACGTGTATGTGGCTTTGATTGTGTCGGACTCACAATAAGATTAAGATTGTTTTTTTTTTTCTTCTTAATTATTCAGAGCTAAATGTGATAAAAATTAAAACTAAACATATGGATGTGATCATGAAGCTTTTCTAACATAGTTTTTTTTTGTTTTTAAGTATGTGTAATGTGCCACAGGCATTAATTCCTTCAAATATCTATTTAAGGCAAGACTTCCTAGAAATTGCTTTAATTTTAGGGGAGCTCAGGTTTTTGTTTTTGTTTTTCTTAATTCAGTGCCACATTTAGCATGTATCATCTTGAAGTGCAAAAGAGCTTTTATTTTCCTTATTTTTAGTTCTCCCCCCAATACCACTCTTTTTATTAAGTTTTAAATTTTAATGCCAGTATAGTTAAGCAAAAAACCACTCTTATTGAATACGTATTGTTACTTAGTTTTTGATGGAATGAGCTGATTAAATTCAGACAGTAACATTTTTAGTGTAAATATAACGGGAATAAAATTAAAAATTAAGAGGTGAATCTTTCCATAAGCTATATTTTGGTTTACTTGTGACTTGATTCACAGTTTTCTATGATAATAGCAAGAGAGATGAAATAGGTTAGCCAGAGACCAAGATAACCAGACAATTTTTTGTGTTTGTCTTTGGAATGCATGAACTAATTTAAAAGCTCATTTAATTTTACATTCTATCTAGACTAACACTGATATTTGTCTTCCTTTGGAAAGTGCTAATGATATGCTATGAAGTAGGTGACTCAGAAGACTATTGGATGACAAGGACAGACCACTTGAGAATGACAAACCGTTGAAGGTTTTCATGGCACCAAATGGACAATCTCTAAATGATTCTTCCTCTGACTCTGGTTTCAAAAATGCAAGCAAGGTACAGGGGAACATTTAAGCTACAAGTCAGGAGACACAAAACACCCACTCTTAGACCAGTCTCTGAGTTCAGCTTCTGATTGCCTGGCATATTTCCCAACAACTCTTGGGCACCGTGGTTCCATTCTTCCCTCTAATATCTTCTTTCCACTCCCACTTGTGCCCCCCCAAGTTTTTGTTGCTAACTCTACATTTAGCTGAGCTCACATTTCTTTGCTAAGCCCAAACTCCTAGATTCATTTTCCAGGGGAATTGGTCCTTACTCTGCTGGCCATTTCTGCCTTCCCCCTGGTTCCATTCACTCAGCTTGGGTTAGGCTGGTGGACTTAGCAGAATGTTGACTGCCCACATGGGCCAACCAGCTCCCGGTTGGTTTATGTTTGATTAGGTTACCCCTGCCAGATCTCTGGGACTGTAATATAAGTTCTGAATACAAGAGGATCTATTTAAGCAACTAAATAGTTCATAAACCAAATAAGAGAGCAAACTTTGCAGTCATTTTCCCTGGCATCCAGCACAGCCTAAGAGCTCAGTTTGTCCCATTCCCAGCAAGACGAGTAGACTGCAACAACAATCGAAGGGCAGGGAAAACGATAGGATATTAAATTACGAAATACCAACATTTGCATAGTAATTCCCACTAATTAAGAATGAAAGATATAAGTTGTTTGTTATAAACACCACCAGGTCTTGAGCAAACACCAAGAGCTCACCACAGAGCTAAACCAAGCATTTGTCTAATCAAAGCCACTTTCCAAAGCGTTTTATTAGTACAGCTGCAGAGCACACATTTTATCACACATGCTAATAATCCCAGTTATGGCGCCTACATTTTAATCATTTGTTCTAGGCTTGTTTCTCAAATAATTAACACTAATGAATGGTCAGAATACCTCGGATCATATATGTCTAATCGCAGTCAAGAGCAGTTCTTGTCTGCATGTACATTTCAATTTACCTCTGGGGATAATGTTTGTTAACTGTATTTCTTTATACGAAAGCGAAGAAAAAGGCAGTTCAGGAAAAAAGGGACTAAGTGTTCTCCTCTCTCCCTTTGTTCCCACAAGAAGCTAAAGTCACTTCAAGAGGCACTTAATCCCATCATCCGCGGTCACAATTGCCTTGCAGCATCAATCAAAAAGAATCTGAAGTAAAATGATGCAGCTATATTGTGTAATTAAAAGCAATTCAGGTAGTTATTGCTTGGGGCCCTCTGAGGGTCCAAATACTTAAAATGGCCCTGCAGGGATCCTAAACACTGTAGTGTTTTAAATTTGGTCACCAACAAGATCTGGAGGAAAGGGAGGAATATGCAAAAAAAAAACCCCACAAAAACAAAAACCCAAAACAAGAACAAAAAAGCCTACCACCCTGTCCTCGTGTGAATTGTAAAGCAAAAGAAAAGAAGAGGGAGAGCCAAAGTGTGAGGTGAAAAAGCCCCACAGTCCCCAGCAACAAAATGAAATAAACAACACAGAAGGGCTGGAAGGATAAAAGAGAAAACAACCGATGGCTTCAGAATTCAATAGTCCCTGTTTCGATCTACTTTTTGCACTTAAGGGGGAAAAAATGTGTACTAATGTTGACTGGGTCTCTTCAACATGAAACGGAATAGCTTTGTAGAATCTACAATATAACAGGTAGAGGCTATCTGGAAATTCAAACTTACTAAGAAAATATGAAGTAAATTTATGGTATGTCTAATTCCACAGTTACTTATAAAGGCAAGATGTGAGTACCCTTTAAAAGTCTGGCACAGATTTCTACCGCAATTTACTTAAATCATTAAAAAAAAATTAAATGTTGAAGCTTTCAAGTTTCTTAATTTGGCTTTTTAAGCCAACATAGTGTATTAACATAGTGTTTTCTGCTGTGTGCTTTTAACAAAGAGCCATCGTTGACAGAAGGTTGGGAACAGGCATAATTCTCTGGTTTTGATTCTCAGCTAAACTATTTTTAAGTAAAAACACAACTCCTCAACAGATGTAAGACTAGATGTTAAAATAACAATGTGTGTTTAAGTTTTACCATCATTTCCCCCTTTATAATAAAACTGGAAAAGAAGGCTTCCTGTTGATTTATGAAAGAATTTCTGGAAAAAATCCTAAGCTCATGCCTGAATGAGCTATTGGATATTAAGGAACTTTTCAGAAAAGACACCAGGTTACTCTCAGGATAAACTTCATTCTGTAAGCAGATGAGGAGTAGAAATGCTCCACTCATCACTCGAACAGGGCATTTTACAGCAGAATCTATAAATACTTTCTAAGGTACCCTTAGTGGCAAATGTAACTGTGGCCTAAAAACTACTATATGTGAGCATGTGAGGGTTATAGGATTTAACTTTCAAATCACAAAATGATTATCAACATCCAACAACAGTTCATTCAAACACAGAATTGCCCTCATTTTCCACACAAATATTCTAGCAACTTAAGTGAGTGCAAAAGCTTACAACAGAAAAATGCAAAAGTAGTGCCTCAAAGCTTAACTTTATATTAAGTACTGATGTGCAAAGCAGCAGAATGGAACCAATTGTGTTTGCATCTCTAAAAGCACCAAACTTTTAAAAACCTGTCATTTAAAAAAATCTGCCTACCTTGCCTTTCCAACTATAATGATCACAGTATTAGAGATACTGCATACACTCAAATGGTTTTGTGTTGTGAGTGAAGTATTTTCTGTAAATTTTTTTTTTGTTAGTGTTTATTTATTTTTGACAGAGAGAGAGAGAGAGAGAGAGAGAGAGAGAGAGAGACAGGGTGAGAGAGGGAGGGGAGCGGAGCGAGAGGGAGATACACAATTGGAAGCAGGATCCAGGCTCTGAGCTGTCAGCACAGAGCCCAACGCAGGGCTCAAACCCACGAACTGTGAGATCACGACCTGAGCCAAAGTCAGATGCTTAACCGACTGAGCCACCCAGGTGCCCTCCATTTTTTAAAAATTATTTTTAACGTTTTCTGTAAGTTTAAACCTATTTATTTTTATTCGGTGTTCAGTCTTCAAGTGTCCATTCAAAATCATTAACCCTCAATGGGTGGGAATCAAGGGTCTGAAATCCCCTCCAGCTGCCATACTCTTATCACCCTTACCTTCTAGGTAACACACTCCCCATGGGACTGAGATGAGCAAGTAGATAACAGAAGTGTCCTGAAGCTTATTTGAACATGAATCCCTGTCTCTGTACCTCCACCACCAAACTTCTCAGATAATCTATTTCAAAATCAGGCATAGGTGCTTCTTTGCCACAACTGTGCTATTCAAGATAAGCTACCTAAAGGCAGGGTGCTAAAAAAAAAAAAAAACAAAAAAAAAAACACTTTATTTTTGATCCACCAAAGCATCGATTTCATGTCCTATAGTTTTTTTTCACTAGCTTTTGGATTAAGATAGGTAGGTACTCGCCTGGGTGGCTCCGTCGGTTAAGCATTTGACTTTGGCTCAGGTCATGATCTTGCAGTTTGTGAGTTTGAGCCCCGTATCAGGCTCTGTGCTGACAGCTCAGAGCCTGGAGCCTGCTTCAGATTCTGTGTGTGTATGTGTGTGTGTGTGTGTGTGTGTGTGTGTGTCTGCCCCTCCCCCACTCATGCTCTGTCTCTGTCAAAAATAAACATTAAAAATAAATAAATAAAAAATATTAAAAAAAAAAAAAGAAAAGAAAAGATAGGCAGGTACTTTCTCTTAGGGGAAGAAAGTGTAAACTTTTAACAGGGGACATGTTAGGAATACCCAAAACTGAACTAAGCCAAAGGGAGAAAAACAAATTCATTGAAAATTAATTTCTGGCAAAGTCTGTACTGTCATCCGTCCCTTATAATAATTTTTAACACAATTCCCACTGACAGGTGCCTTTATCAATATCATATTTTTTTTCTTCTTGAGTCTCAGGTCTCAGCATTGCTCCCTTGTCCCTGCGGCTCCCCTGGAACTCCCCAGGGACAATGCCCACCACAACTGGGTCCTTCAGTTCCTGCCATTGATCCAGCTGTGTGCATGCTGACTAAACGCTGCCAGGTCAAGCTGGAGAGCAGGACTTGAAAATTCAGTGCTAATTACTGTGATTACAATCTGTGTGTCAAGCAGCCAAAGCCTCTGGGAAGTGTCCACAGGCAACCTGTCTCTGAATCAAAAATCTCAGTTTGAGAGATGAAGAATCTATACACACCGACTTTCCAGCTTGTGAAGTCATAATATGGGCATCAAGTTGTTCGTGATACCTTCTCTGGAAGCATATGAACTAAGGCAGCCCCAACATTTAGAATGTACAAGACAATGAGGGAAATGATCAAACAGAATCCATGCAGCCCCCCAACTAACAAATACCAGGGCCACGTGATATCATGCTCAGATGGCAATTCTCTGGAGATGACTTGAGACCCTCTGAACCCAACCAGGAAGTGAATGGGCACTTACAGAAACATGCTCCTATATAGGCATCATCACTCTGCAAATAGCAGGGGCAAATTTATCATGAGAACTTCAAACCCCTTAGTATCCATGTGAGCTGTGTATTTACCACAGCACTCCCAAATGTAGATATACTGCAATCAGAAAAAGTGATTTCACAAAAGCATCTTACAGGACATTAAAAAAATCAAAAAAATATTGATGCAAGGGAATGCTTAAGAGATCATTTTGTTTTCCTGGGCTCACAAACATTTCTTAAAATAAGTTTGAGTCGTTTGAGAACAAGTTGAAGGGGACAAGCAAGCTGCATTTCTAGCTATTTGGGAAGGCAGCTAGTTTTGCTCTGGAGTGCACAGCTCATTTCCCTTTCTTCACAGACTATGTGCAGATATGCTTGTTTTTGTCCAAGTTACACAAATACAGTTCTTCCCAGGGCACAGTGTTTAGAACAGAATTAATCCTTTGAGTCATCATGTAAAATCCTACGGGAATTTCTATACTTGCTGTGACATGACAACATTAAGTTTCCAGACACTGCCAAAAAGTTGTGATTTCACATCTAAACCATCACAGGACTCTTCTTTAGCTGTTGAATACCACCATAGGCTTTCTATGTGCCCATAACAAGGATTCTGGAGGAAGAGAAGCTCTTCAGGGGGGACACACTGGCCAGTGTAGTCCCAGGGCAGCAGGCAAAATCTGACCTGTCATTTTGACCTGACCAGAATTGGCCAACACATGTCAAACATCACAGAGCCTTTATGAAAATATGACCTCAAATATTTTTCTTTCCTCCTCTTTCTTTTTCAAGTATTCAGTTCACAAAGTGTGTCTATGTGTTTATTTGAAAATGAAACCACTTTTATTTTATTCTTTTTTATTTTTTTGAGGGGGGGGAAGGGCAGAGTGAAAGGAAGAGGCAGAGAGAGAACCTTAAGCAGGCTCCACACTCAGTGCAGAACCTGACCGGGAGCTCCATCTTACAACCGTGAGATCATGACCTGAGCTGAAATCAAAGAGTCAGATGCCCAACTGACTGAGCCACCCAGACACCCTTGAAATTACTTTTAAAAGCCTCAGTTGTTTTGTATCAAGAACCCTAGGGGGCCTGGGAGGCTCAGCTGGTTAAGTGTCTGACTCTTGATCTCAGCTCAGGTCATGATCTCAAGGTTCATGGGATTGAGCCCTGCATCAGCTCTGCGCTGACAGCACAGATCCCGCTTGGGATTCTCTCTCTCCCTCCTTCTCTGCTCCTCACCTGTTCTCGCTCTCTAAAAATAAGTAAATTTTAAAAAGAACCCTAAAAAAAGAAGGTAATAATTTCAGTATGAACCTATGCTATAAAATACCTTTATTTGATTACTTATTTAAGGTTATTTGCTGATTACTCAACATAAATAAAACTTTAAAAAAATACAAGTGATCATATGTTGAAGATACTGGTAACTTCAGATGGTAATTTTTCTCTTTTTAAGAATTAAATGAAATCATAGTGTTTAGTTTGGCAAAACAAACCATTACTAAAGTTTTTAAAAGGCCACTGATGTATTCTCTTGTGTACTTTCTGAGTTTTCATAAAGACTTCTGCTAACGGCACAATGAGTATCACAGCTGAGTGTCCAACTAGAAGAGAATGCAGAGTAGGACAATGACAGATGTGCTGGTGGTACATTTTCCACACCCATCGCAGGTGCTGGCCCCCACTCCCTGCTTTTCACAAGACTTTACCAAGTTCCTTTCAAGTGCTTCTGACACTCAAAGTGAGCGATCCAATAAGTCAAAACTTTTGAATACCTAAGTTTTCTTTTTTTTTGTTTTTTCCATGTACAATGAGAGAGTCGACAAATCTCCTTCATCTTTCTGAATCGGAGTCTTTGGAACTGTTCAGCTGGCAACAAGAACTCAGCCCTTCGGTTCATGGATACTGCCACAGTTTATCAGCATCTAGCCCAAGTCCTTGCATGTGGCCACACTCATGTTTGTTAACTGACTTCATTACCAACTTCCTTCCTTGTAAATTACAGGGACCATCGAAGTCATTATCATTGGGTTTCTCCACGGCCAAGAAACCCTTACATTTGTTCCATTTTGCAGATGAATTCTTCTAAGAACTGTCTGTGCTATATACTATGCAATAGCCACAATCTGTCCCCTGCAGGCTGAAAAACAGCTTACTCTCTACAAGACCAGCAAATAGCAAATACACCAAAAATATGCTCTGGTCAATACAAATAAGGACAATGAAGACTGTCCCAGAAATAATTTCAATCAATTTTATACAATTGATCTCTTCTTTCAAGGGGCCCTTAATTTACTCAATCCCTGATTGAGTTGTTACATGAATCATGAAGGCTTAACTACGAAGATAAAGACAGATATTTCAATCAGGGACTACCCATGATGGTTTAATTAAAGAATTTTTGCATCTCACTTACAGAATATCGCTCCTTAAGTACGGCATGGCATTTATTTAAAATGTCCCAGAGGCAATTAAGCCCTTGATTAACAATAAAATTTTCTTCCTTAACTTCATTCTCAATTACCATGCAGCTCATTTCTCGTTGCCTGGAATTTCAGCACATGGTACTCAATGGATTTAACTCACATGTAATTCCACGTAATCCATCAAAAACAGTTACAAGACTTGAAGTCCACGGGAACTAGCCCTCCCTTAAAGTTGGAGGTTGTACTTGTGGTACAGTTTGCCTCACTTTTCACCTGCAACTTGCAGCTCAACTAAGTCCAGAGCTGTGTGTGATGGCTCTACTCTGAGTTATGAGAGGAACAAGGGGACAATAACCAGGACATAATTCCTAACTCTGAAAGTTCAGTTTTTCTGGAGCTCCGAGGAGGAAAGATAGTGATAAATAATATACTTGTCCATATGACTCCTCTGTTCTATGCTTTGAGGAGAAACAAATGGTCATGATTCCCCAGACCTGCCATCTCTGAGCTGCTCTCTCATTTCCCTGGAAAGCAGGTGAGTGATAAGGAAATCAGAGCAGTTAAGGGATTGGGCTCCGGAATCCAGCAGGCCTGGTTCTGGTGGCACCTAAAGCATGTTACTTAGCCTCCCTAAATCTCAGGTTTATTATGAGTTCAATATAATAGGATTGCTGTGAGAAATCAATGAAATGATGCAGGTAACACCTGATAAAATGCCTCACATGCAGAAAATCCAATCAATAATAGCTACTATTATTAAAGAGGAGACACTTCCCCCTCCTCTTCTCTAACCTCTGTGAGTTATACATGTGGGTCTAAAACAGACTGTCACCTAGGACACTTCACAGGTGTGCTGTTCATGCACACGTGCTCACATGTGCGCACACACACATACACACACGCACACAGTGATTGGCACTCTGCCACGTCTGGGAAACACACCTACCAAGGGGATGGGAGCCCACATCCAGGCTAAGAGTCTAAGAGTCAGCAGTGCAGAAAATAGAAACATTAGGTTATATCTTCTCTTCTGATGCCCTCCAGGTCTCCAGAACTTAATAGCTGGACAAACTAGATATCAATTGTGGCTTCTCTGTGAATTTTTAATCAGCTCTAAAATAATCCTTCATGATTATCTACACACATTAATCTCATCTGAAAAGAAGAAAATCAAGGCAGAGCCTGGGTGGCTTAGTCGGTTAAGTGTCTGACTTCGGCTCAGGTCATGATCTCAGGGTTTGTGAGTTCGAGCCCCACGTCAGACTCTCTGTTCTCAGTGCAGAGTGTGCTTTGGATCCTCTGTCTCCTCTCTCTGCCCCTCCCCTGCTCATGCTCTCACTCTCAAAATAAATAAGTAAACATTAAAAAAAAATTTTTAAAGGGAAATCAGAAGGATTTTTCCATTCATTTTCTCTTAATGTTAGACAAATTTTTCTTTCATTAGTTCCACAAATAGATATCAGACACCTAAGTCAAACCCTGGGGATGTTAATGAGGAGAGAATCAGCCATCTGGGAAGCTGAGGTCCAGCTAGGGAGACAGACCCAAGACAGGAGTCTCTAAAGCAAACAGAGGCCAGAAGTCCAGGAGTGGGAGGGGACATTCACAGAAGGTTTCTCAGAGGTGGGGACAACCTTGGAAGAGGGAGGACAAACTCCTGGAGGCAAAAAGTGCATCGTGGGTGCAGGAGAATGAGGAAGAGCACAGGGGAACTCATTGATTTCATCTCAATTATCACCAGTGATTTTCTTTCTTTGCAAATGCTATGCCCAGCTCTGTCATACATTGCCTTCATGCATGTAGGGGTTCCCAGACATAAACACTAGCTATGTGAAACACCAAGCCGGTGTCCTTTTTCCAATCATGTAGTCTGTCACAGACAGGGAGCAAAACAGTGACAACTCAATATATTAAAATTTTCTGAACCAGAAAAGCTCCTCTTTTTGCTCTTTGATAAGGTTTATTTATGCTTTAAAATTATCTTAGAAATACACAGGACTTCAGCTCTTGATTTTGGCTCGGGTCATGAGCTCATGGTTGGTGGGATGGAGCCCTGTGTCGGGCTCTGCATTGACAACATGGGGCCTGCTTGGGATTCTCTCTCTCCCTCTCTCTCTCTCTGCCCCTCCCCCTCTCTCAAAATGAATAATTTTAAAAAATTTTTTTAATGTTTATTTTTGAGAGAAAGAGAGAGAGAGCAGGGGAGGGGCAGAGAGAGAGAGGGAGACACAGAATCTGAAGTGGGCTCCAGGCTCTGAGCCGTCAGCACAGAGCCTGATGCGGGGCTTGAACCCATAAGCTGTGAGATCACGCATGCATAACTGACTGAGCCACCCAAGTGACCCTTGAATAAATAAATGTTTAAAAAAATCTACAAAAGAAATATATAGGCCTTAAGTAATAATTCTATTTTAAACAAGTATCTGCCACAAAATCATGTTGAAAGAGATTATATTTTGTATTGCCTGAAGCTTAGCAGCAGCATTATTTAGGTACCTACCAGTGTACAGGGGACAGTGTATCTGTACATAGATTCAAAATGTTAAAACACAAAGTATCAGTACTCATTCTAAGGCAAACAAACTTAAGTTCTGAATGGTAGACTCTGTTCTTTTTAACATCTACTGATTCCTTAATTTACATATGTCACTTAATTCCCTCAACTGTATGAAATATACTATTATTGCCAGTTATTTTATATAAGGAAACACAGATGTATTTTATTCAGTGACTTTACATTTTCAAAGAGGCAGCTGCTGGCAATATTATGCTGCACTTCACAACTGACACCAGTTTTCTCAGGACACTGCACAAGCCAAAGCATAGTAACTCATATCCATATTGATCAGAAAAGCTTCACTATTAAAACAGAAAATCGAAACAAGATTCAAACAAGGAATGATAGCAAGAATGTCTTTTCCCCTCTTCAAAATTGTCTCTATAATGGACAGTCTAAAACAGGGCTCACCAAACGTCTGAAAGGGACAGATAGTAACTATTTCAGATTGTGAGCTGGGAGACAAATGCTGGGATATTATACAGGGACTTATATACATCAAGAGAAAACACAATTTTCCACACCTTTTTTTACTGATGGAATTAAAAATAAAATTGAGTACAACTTTTTGGTAATACAGTTCTAATGGAGAGAAGAATGGCATTCTTTTTTTTTTTTTTTTTTGGTGCGGGGATTAGCATTTTGCTTAATTGGAGTTAAAGGTAATGTTCCCTATCATCAAATCACACATCTGGAAAAATTATTAGTTCAAAGGCTGTATAAAAATAAGTGGTTAGCAGAATTCAGCCTTTGGACCCTTGGTTTAGAATATTTATTTAAGAGTTTAGCCACAGACAAACTTTGACACCCTGGAGACCCAGAGTCACAGACATAGGACACACCTCACAGAGAAGTGCTTGTCATCACAATCATGGCAACAGGGAAAAATGGTTAAGACTCAGGTCCTGAGCTTTAAACTACAGGCCAGTATACCAGCCCTGGTTATTGTTCAGGGACATCAACAAATAGCTTTCCAGGGCTCCCCACTAACCTCCCATGGGACTCTTGTGTTTTTACATTACTTGTTAACTTGGGGGCAGGGCGGCTGAAGTAGCTGCCACACCAACTAGTTTGTGTGACACTAAAGAAAAGTCAATTTAGTGCGAATTACAAAAAAGTAACATTATATTCACTTCTATTCATGGCATTTTAAAAAAATCTCTATTCCTCTCACTTTTTATTCCCCCTATCCTGATGTTAATAAATTGCTTTTTTGGTAAAGTTTTAACAGATCAGTTTCGTGTTCCTAAGTATATCCAGCATTTCATCCTCCTTTTCAATACAAAACCCAGAAACTGAGTCTTTTGTGGACTCTCTGCTCTTTGTGTCATAGGGTAGAGGTGGGGGCGGGGGTAGAGGGGAGAGGGGTGAAGAGGGAGGTTATTGGCTCACAAAAGTCCAGACAGAATTTGACTACAAAAATGCAGAGCAGGGGAGCAGGGCGGAAGAAATGAATCAGAAATCCCACAAACAGAGGAGGGTTATTTTTCTTTTAAAAGATTAAGGATTGTAGGTTTTCATGCTTACTCAGATGGAACAAGAAAAGATTTTAACTTCTTTGCTTCATTCAGTTTGGCTCTGAACAAAACAAAAGTTGAGCACATTCAAAACATCCATTATAATTTTCTTCTTCCCTTTAAGATGGTGAGGCAACATCTGGTGAAAGATTTGGGGGTTACATTCCACTCAATAATAATCGCAGGGAAGAAAAGTCGAAAGCTCACCAAAAACGGAAAGGGGGACGGAACTTGTATGGTTTTTCCTCGCCTTTCATGTGTACAGACATTCTAGGTAAAGCTTCCTTGCCATTGTGAATTAAATTCTAGTTCTGGCATCAAAGCAGGACACACTGATTCTAGTTGTTTATAACGAATAAGGAAATGCACACAGCTATTTTATAGAAACGTCCAAAGATGCGTGAGCAGTTTCTTTTGAGGGAAGGAACCATATTTTCCAAATGAGTCCGAGTCGTAGTTGAGGGGTTGACACCCATTTATCTACATCTATAACGAACTGGTGCTCCTGATGACTACTAATGCTTTCAGGAAGTAAACACCACTATGTTGTAATACTGGTAATACAGAAGATAAAAAGCAAGGGGAATAGGCAAATGAGGAGTGGGAGGGAGTTAAGGCAGTAATTTGGACAATAAAGTGAAAAGAGTTTCAATCATAACAGGGGTTCAGTTCAGTCTGAGCAGCCCCCCATCCTTACATGGACAACTCTGATGATTCTGGTAGAGTTGGCTCCCCAGTAATTAAAATTTCTTAAAGATTTCTCTTCTCTGAGCATTCCTACTGCGTATTACACATCACTGGGATTACAAAATCTTAACAACTAATCGAAAGCTCTGATCACAATGATAAGGCAGAACAGAAGGTAATATTTGAGTGGGGAAAATAGAGACAAAGAGCTGATTTTAAGAGCCATGATTTTAGGGGGTTGTGATTTTAGGAAGCATTCTTTTTGCTGACCCTGGCACTGTACCCAGCATATAATAGATGCTAATTAAATATATAAATAAGGAAATTAATGCATGCAAAAACCAAGTACCTTAAATTAGCTTTATATAAATGTCCCCTCCTTAATCATGTGATAGTGATAATAATTATCTGTAAATATTTGACAAATTAGAAGAGCAAGTAGAATTACATTATTTACCTACTAACTAATGTGCATATGTTAATCATTCAAATAGAAAACAGTGATATATAGAGAGAGACAGAGACAGAGAGACAGAGAGTCAGGAAATTTCTTTTTCTTTAAAAATTTCATTTTTATTTTTTTAAGTTTTTTAAAAATATTTATTTATTTCTGAGAGAGTGAGAGACCGAGCACGAGTGGGGTAGGGGCAGAGAGGGGGCGGGGAGAGAGAGAGGGAGGGAGGGAGGGAGAGAGGGAGGGAGGGAGGGAGAGAGGGAGGGAGGGAGGGAGGGAGAGAGAGAGAGAGAGAGAGAGACAGACAGACAGACAGAATCTGAAGCAGGCTCCAGGCTCCAAGCTGTCAGCACAGAGCTCGATGCGGGGCCCAAACCCACAAACTGTGAGATCATGACCTAAGCTGAAGTCGGATGCCCAACCAACTGAGCCACCCAGGCACCCCAAAGATTTCATTTTTAAGTAATCTCTACACCCAATGCGGGGCTTGAACTGACAACCCCAAGATCAAGAGTGGCATACTCCAATGACTGAGCCAGCCAGGGGCCCCATAGTCAGGAAATTTCTAAGGAAGTCGTTGTATTTTTAAATATCTGTGGGTGAAATACATAGTTGTCCTGTTGATAGGTAGGGTGAAAGTAACGAAAACTTTTTATTATAGCACTATATTTTCATATTTTAACTCTATTTTAAGCTCTCAGGATATTTATAGCAGCTAAAGTTTATGGAGATGTTCCCAGTGATCATGAACCAGCTACAGGTTTTATTTAAAACTCACTTAAAATAGCAAAATGACAAAACAGTGACTCATTATCATAATCCTCCTGTGGATATAGCTTAAGAGACACGGGAACCGATTTCTCTCTGAAAAGAGAAAAAAAGAAGAAAACACCTTTAAAATGCTGCTATATAATGCTGAAATCCTTAAAACAATGTGGTCTGAACGATGCAAGAGTCCTTACATAACATTATTGCATACAGAGAAAAGGAGGGAGGGATGGAGGGAGGGATGGAGGGAGGGATGGAGGGAGGACGGAAGGCAGGCAGTAGGAGGGGGAGAGAGAGAGAGATGAAGAAAGAGAGACAGAAAGAAAGAAAACAATGAAATATCCTCAAGAAAAATGAAGCCCCAGCAGAATATACTGCAAAAATCCATAGCCTCTGGTACCATTCATGCAAGTATACCCACAGTTCTTACGTTTAAGAATATATGTCATCCCAATAGCCTCCAATGGAGAAGCAAGTAAGTGACAGTTCGCACTAAAAAACTGAAGTACTGGTTCCTGAAAAGCTAAAGCAATGTGAAACCATGTTGGTGGGGAGTTTGTTATTCAGTTTACTTCTTAGCTAGAAAACAAAGAAGTGAGACATGCCAGCACAGACCTTTTCTGTGTCAGATTTCTAGGCTCCCTTCTCCCTGTGCCCTCTCCATCACCCGGTGCTGTCACGGTCCATTTGCCTCACACTCTACACAAAAAGCATGTGCACTAGCACTCTCCTGCTAGCACTCCCGCAGCCCACAACCTCTGTCTTCTCACACCTCTGAAACCAGTGTATGGCTTCTCCATCACCCATCACAACCTCATCAATAGCAAATGTTCCTGTTCTTCTGGTGGAATCATCAGTAAGTATTATTTCAATGCTTTGAGGTATTCTCTTATTTAAAAACATTTTTTAAGTTTATTTATTTATTTCGAGAGACACAGAGAGTGCAAGCAGGGAGGAGCAGAGGAAGAGGAGTACAGAGGATCCGAAGAAGGCTTTGTGCTGACAGCAGAGAGCCCAACAAGGGGCCTCAAACTCATGAACCGTGAGATCATGACCTGAGCCGAAGTCAGATGCTCAACCTACTGAGCCACCCAGGCACCCCTCTCCTATTGTTTTTTTAAAGCAAGCTAGACATTTATTCTGCTGCTAGGCTTTTATTTAATTAAAGTCATCCTCAACTTTTAAAGCAGGCTTTGACAGCCCTATTTTGACTATACTAATCCATACAACTTTTTCATCCGCGTTAATTTTTTAATGCAGTGCAACCTGCCAATATCTGGCCTATATTAACAAAGCACAGCACAGCCATGCCCCTCCTCCCTGAACACCTCCCAGAGAAGCTTGCTCTGGGGCTCCTGGGGGCTCACCTCTCAGGCTGGTGCAGTACAGGGAAAGTTGTGGTCTTCCACACGGGGACTGCAGGCTGTGGCCTCTGCACCTTGGCTTCCCTACAGAATCATCTTGGGTTGCTTTGCTGCTCCCTCAGCTCTGAGGCCACGTGTGGCCAGCCCGCCCTGCAAGCCACTGCTCAGAGACTGCCCTGTCCCCAGTGTCACCCTATCTCCAAGTGAGTAGAGAACCACTTGCCTCTCCTCTTGGACCTAACAGCGCTTGTCCCGAGAAAAGACAGAAGGGCAAGAGCTTCAAGTGGCAATCCTCAATCCTCACTGACAAAGAGACCGATGCAGCCAAGTGCTTTCTGCCCAGGCTTTGCTGGCACTGGGGCTGCCCCCATAGGACCCATTTGCTGTGCCTCCTGCCTGCCACCAGGCCTGCCACACTGTCCTTGCACTTGCAGGCCTGGTATGGACCAGTTCTACCACATCTGCTAGTCAAATTTCAACAGATACAGAATGCAATACAATAAAGCAGGAATGTGATACCTTCACTGCCGACTAAGAGGTCAGTGTCCTGAGCACCTCAGTGCAGTGTTATTTGAGGTCCACAGCTATGGTGACAAGCCCCTGGAAAGATGGGGCCCAACAGCACTCCAGCTCCTGCCCACCCTCCAGACAGAGGCTGGTCTTGCAACAACACTAACAATAGTAACAAAGCACTGATTGGGGTGGGAGGTGGGGTACAGTGGAATTAGGAGTCAGGACAGTCATAAATGCCAGATGCTCCAGTACAAGTGGTTAAGGATGCAGTGCTCCTCTTTCTCCTTTTTCCTAAACTTTATTAACAGAAGAAAATCACACTTTGCTAACTGAGAGAGAAAGAGAAAGAATCGTCAATGACTCTGGAGTGTCTCACCAGTGGGCCAATGTCCACCTGCACCTTCTTCAGTTCCCTCTGGAGGGGAGGGGTGGGGTGGTGATGTACTTTCTGATTTCTCTTTTCCATCCTCCCATTTATGTACATTGCCAGAACTCATCAAACTCTGAGGATATTCAGCGCCAAACAGAGCCATGTATCCAAAGCACACATCTCACTGACTTGAAACTGTGCCTCAGAGAAACACAACAATCACCACCAACCACCACTCCCTTAAGTCTTTTCCTTAAGTAGAATTCGTATTCAAGCAGATGGCTGAAAAAGGAGTCCGATCTAAGAGGCCACCTGGCACCTGGGTGGCTCAGTCAGTTAAGCATCCGACTTCGGCTGAGGTCATGATCTTACGGTCTTTGGTCCTTGAGTTTGAGGCCCTCATCAGGCTCTGTGCTGACAGCTCGGGGCCTGGAGCCTGCTTCAGATTCTGTGTCTCCCTCTCTCTCTGCCCTCCCCCACTTGCACTCTGTCTCTCTTGCTCTCAAAAAAAAAATAAACAAAAAAAAATAATAAAAAAAATTTTTTTTTAATTTAAAAGGCCATTTAAAGATAGGTTTAGTAACTGACCTATGTGGAGGACCTTGTGGCTGAGCGCATTTGCTGGTTGCCCACAATGTGTGCGGCACACAAGACACCTTCTCCCAGCACAAACCATTATTTCCAGTGCCACTTGTCCTCCAACTTAGTATGAGCAAGAACATTTAATAGAGCCTTTCATCCTGATCTGCAAGAAGACAAGTAAGTGGTCCTTGCCATTACGCTTTTCCCTAGCTCTAATAGCAAGTCCCCACAGAACTCCCAGAACAGAATTATGCAGAAAATTTTCAGCATTCCAAAGCAGGAGCAACACCTGTGTTAGATATCTCAAAAAACCTGCTATTTTTTTAAGTTTGTTTTTTAGAAAGAGAGAGAGCATGAGCACAGGGTAGGGGAAGAGAGAGAAGAAGAGAGAGAGAATCCCAAGCAGACTCCGCACTGTCAGCACGGAACCTGATGCGGGGCTCAAACTCACGAACTGTGAAATCATGACCTCAGCCAAAGTCAGACACTTAACCGACTGAGCCACAGGAGCCCCCTCCTTTTTTTTTTTTTTTAAGTCTATTTATTTATTTTTGAGACACACAGAGAGAGTACTATGTTTAAGTATTGAGAAGGACCCAATTTATACTGAATGGATTTTGAGGAATTCTCATTATAAAACACATTAAAAGTAGCATAATGGGATCTGTATTACTAATATATCATTTGTAATTAATTAATACTAATATATCCTCTGTAAATAAAGGCAAAGGTGTCATTTCCTATGATATCTATTCTAAGGTAAACAGGACAATTTTCTTCAGCCAGCAATTATTACACATCGGCTATGGGAGAGAGAACTAGGTATATGTTTAAAGCCGGATCTCTTACTTAACCTATGTTTCAAAGGAAATCACTTGTTTGCTTGGTGGCCTACTTTTGTGCCTTACTGGATGCCATATCTGACCATAAGGAGGTTTGGGGAGGCTGAAATGTGCTTATGTTCATTCCTTTTTTCCACTTGGTTTCAGAAGGTGAGGTGTCCAGAGGATCACAGTCCTCCGATTTTATGAGAAGACCTTGTCTGCTCTCTGAGACCTTTATCTGAAAAAAGAACCAGCAACCCTGGATTTTTGTTGAGAAAGGCCATGACCTCTTTCTTCTCAGCAATCATCATGCTGATTTTGTGTAAAAAAAGCAACATTTGGAGTATTTCCACTGTAGGAACTACTAAAAATGTCTGCAATTATGGGGGTGCCTGGGTGACTCAGCTGGTTGAGCGTCCGACTTTGGCTCAGGTCATGATCTCATGGTTCATGGGTTTGAGTCCCATGTCAGGCTCTGTGCTGATAGCTCAGAGCCTGGAGTCTGCTTCAGATCCTGTGTCTCCCTCTCTTTCTACCCCTCCCCTGCTTGTGCTCTCTCTCTCAAAAACAAATAAACATAAACAATTTTTTTTTTTAATGTCTGAGATTATGTTTCCTATAAGCAAATGAAGCAGGCAATCCCTGGACCTAAAAAGTCTTCGAGGTATTTTTCACAGTGGTGAGGTTCTGAATACACATCATCACACCGTTTTTGGTGGCACAGAGAAAGTGTGACCAGGTAACTTCCCTGGCCTTCAGCATGCAGGACGGGAATCAGAATGTAAATACTTGATGCCCTGTAGATACCGATTTCTTAGAACAAGGGAATGGGGGGAGGGTCATTCACGGAGGACTTGCTGTGTTGGCTCCCTTCACCACAATCATAGAACTTGATTCTCATACCAAGCCCTGAGTTGAGGGCTCTTCCCTTTCAGGTGAGGAAAAGTCAGTGAAAGCCTTTATCCTTCTCATGACACTACTCCGCCTCCATAGCTCTCTCCAGTTTCAAATATGAAAAAAAAAAATAGATCAATCATGCAACTTCAGTTAGCATTCCAAAAACTATGGTCAGGCTCGAGTAATCTATTCACAGACATGCTTCACAGAGAACATGTTCACTCTCACAGTTAAAGCTGATTATCAAAAACTAGCATACTTAGAGGTTTCCCCTATTTATAATAATCATTATAAATACAAGTTAAAAACCAATTACATCGACAATGACAACAATAGTGCTATAATTCTATGAGCCTGGCATAAGGTAGGAATTTAATAAATCATTTGAATGAATGAATTCATCTTTGGGTCTTTAATCTGGAAATACACCAAAACAGAATCTATGAGAAATCTAACATCTTATTCATTTTACACTAATAATTTAAAAAACCCTTACAATTGGCTATTAAATCTTTAACAGGACAGTAATAATTATCATGAGACATACTTTAAAATTCACTCTAAAATCCTGCTTTAACTTGTTGCCTTAACATAAATATATCTGATGTATAAATTCACGAAAACCAACGTAACTACCTCACTTTCAACAGAAAAACAAATGCTTCAACTGTTAAAGAAGGGATTCTATCTATCCATACCTAAAACTATCTTAAGTGAGGAGTATTAACCTGTTGCCTTCATGCGCATGTGCAGTGGCTGAATTAACTGAACAGAAAGGAGCAGCCCGAAGAACTGATTTAGTGCATCCAGTGAGTAAACCGCAAACAGAAAGGGATTTACACACCATCACAATGCCCCCTGGGAGCTGTTCTGGTCCATCAGAACCCAAATCTAACTTTTCAGTGACACCTAAAAGTACAGATACCTAACAGACCTTGCATTGCTGACAAAGTAAACATTATATACTCTTTCAAAAATCAGCTTATAAAATACAACAGGGATGTGATTGAGTTTTTAAAAACTAAGTGCTTGAAATATACCCTAACTTGCTTCTAGGTCTAAACAACCAGAAGACTTGACATTTGACACTAGGTTTCTACAGCATGGTGCTAAAATGACCCTTCATATCTCTGAGGGCCTCTCGACAAACAAAGCTGGTAAATAAAAGAAAACAAATGACAATAGAATCCAATTTCCTACCTGATCCTGACCGTCCGGGGGCCAATCTGCAACTCCCCCGCTGCAGCCTCAGTGAAAGCACACATTACCAGCACTCACTTGTCCCTTTCTTGCTTTTGTTTCCTTTGAGAGCCATCCCTGAAACTTACCCAAGCTGAGAGGCAGATCCAGTACCTTTAAAAAAGTTAGCCATGATAAATCACCATCTTCCTCACTGCTGAGTCTTTCCTTCTTTCGCACCAAGATTTCTTTCCACTAACCTGAGAGCAGAAACTTCCCTACGCTAAGATCTCAGATAATGGTCATGTTTAAAGACCAGCCCTGCTTGTCAAAGATTAGACAGCTGTCTGTAGCATACACTCCTCTTCACCATCACCAAGTAGGCCCGATAAATGCTAATACTCAGCATGACGCATCCAGAACTTTAAGCCCCAGTGATAGCTAAGCAGAAAGTATCACAAATTTACTGAAATTATCTGTGGCACAAAAGAAAGGAGAAGGAATTAATCAAAGTCTCTCTCTTAATGCAATGCTTGATTGAACTACCCCAATCCCTTTTTAAATAGGATACTGGTGGCAAGTGACCCTGACTGCATGCCCTAGTGAGATACACAAGGAACACTTGTTCCATTTTTTTCTTTTATGACCTCATTAAGGAGGATTTTGAAGATTGTTCCTGAATATGAGAACAAAGTGTCTTAAGACATCTCTGGCTTTTTATGTCTTTAGCCTTTTACTGCTGGGATGGCCTCTGGGTCTGTGTCTATAACTAGGTACACTCATGCTCACACTTACCTCCCCACCCAAAACAACAATCAAGCAAGGTGATCTGGGCGAAAATAGCCAAAGCCGCACACATCTAAATGCAGGTCTTTTAGTGTGCTACTTTCTCACACTGGAAAGTTTTGCCAAGACCAAGTTAGGATCCACTCTCTTTTTCCCTCCTCTCTGAGTTGTAGCTGCCATTAATTAGCTCTGGCGGCTGTTTCAAGGCTCTTATCGAGGGAGGGTGCAGACTGCCAAATCTGCTAGTGTGAAAATACTCCACCGCCAGGAACATTTTTCTGTTTGTTGATTCCACGCTTCAATCTAATATGGAAGATTATATTTTACTATCAGAAACAAACAGATTTATAACCGAAGACATTAAAGGCAAACAGGCAAAAAGCAAGCCAAGGACTGAGCCTAAATGTAGTATTTTTATTGACTTCTTAGAAACCAAATAACCTGGCATATTAGTGTGTGCATTCTGCAACAGACATTCAGCCCCATTGTACTACTTAGAAGAGAATAAAAAGAAACCCTACTGTTTGAAACCCAGCGGAACATCCCCACAACAGGGCACAACTGTTCCCTCATGCATGAATGGGAAGGAGATGAAAGAAAAGATGGACTTCTGAGGTACAGCAAAAAACAAAGACAACAAAAGTGCTGATCATGAGGGAATGACACAAGGCATTGCAGCAAAAAGGATGAGAGAAAGGAGCTTAGACAATGGTGAGGACAGCTAAGTGACACGTAGGAGAATTGAAAAATCTACAGAAGTGTCTTTTCTCTCCACCCTTGATGAAAAACAATTAAATGTTGGTACATCTGTCATAAAAAAAAAAGATCACTGAAACCTGTTACCATCATTATGTGCGGCAAACTTAACTACCCAAACTGTAACTCTCCAATTAAACATTGCCACCTCTGTCTCTGAAAGGAAAAGTTTTCATTTCTGTGACACTTTATAATATGTGAATACGCTGTAACAAGTTATAAAGCCTGGGGTGCTTAAATGCGTGAACACATGTATGGGGACATGGATATGAAGGTTTAAAACACTCTAATGTAAAAGATGGGCTTAAGGAAATGTGTGTATCAACTCAGCTTTTGTTTACAAAATATTTTCCTCTTGACTCACATTATAATTATAGAGATATTTGCTCTAAATTTTGATTGGCTTTCAACTAGTAGCAGCTGGAAACATTGTGGCTTTAAGTTTCTTTGCTCTCAAACCGCACTGCCAAGAAGATATTGTTTGTAAACACTTAATATGAATGAAGGAAGTTCATGATTTAAGGCTACTCTTAAGCGAATGCAGTTATTTATATGTGATGGGAATAATTACCTTTTGATGTTTCTGTTTTTCTTAAACAGAGGTACACCTGTCCACACTTCACTAATGTTGAGCCCTGCTAATGAAGTGTTCAGTGAGAAAATCCCATCAACCAAATATATTAAAAAACCATGCAAAATCCCCACTAGATGTTTATTGCTCCGGAAGTCCACTGGCCTGGGAAAGTCACACTGTTTTAAAGTGAGCTCCTGAATGTTATTCCTTGCTTGATAACATGCAGCCCCTGACAAAACCCAAAAAAGCAGTTATTGACTCTGTCAGAATGCCTGATTAATGGATAAACGCTGTAATTGATTAGCAGAGAAGTGTGAATTAAAACAGGGCATGGCATCAATAACCAGCTTCTAACAAAGGTGGCTGACATAAGATGGAAAACAAGACCCCACAGCTATATCTCATCAAAGGCACGCTTTTCTTAAAAACAGTGGAGAGAAGGAGAACTAAACAGGCCCAGTGTCCTGTTCTCTGCAATTCTTCAATCTCTTCTCTTGGTAAGCATGCTGTATGGAGCCATCGGCAAACGGTACCAGCACTCACTCCTCAGTCCGCTTCTGTCCTCCTTTGGATATCAAGTACTGGAAGTCAGTTAAATGTTCCATTATTCCAGGACTACAGTGAAAGCACATAAGAAGTCCTGTTCTCTTTTCATTTTGTTTACTGGGAACTCTCTTTACTTATATCCTCATAGAAAAGCAAATTCTGCTTGTTCCAGTGCCCCTGGAGAGACAGGAGGTGTTATTCACTGGCACATTGCTTCCACCTGCTTCTGGAGGTGAAAAATTCATTCATTCATTCACTGAGTCATTTGTTCAGTCAGTCAGTCAGTCAGTCAGTCATCCAGCATCTGGTATGGACTAGTTACTCTTCTGGGCTGAGGAGGACAAAGATGAATAGGTTTATGGCAGCCTAAGTTGATGCAGACGCCACTCCTTAAAATACACAGAAGCACTGGATAATATAAAGCAAAAAAAAAAAAAAAAAAGTTTTTGAAGGTTAAGTGAGATTGAAAGAAAAAGGAAAGGGAAATCTCTAAGTGCTAAAACAGCAGGAATTCCAGAGTTGGACCTCCTCGAGCTGATGCTGAATCCACAGAGGGATAGGGTCCTGGAACAAGGGCTAGGGGCTGGAGTATCAACACCCAGCTGGGACAGAAGACACCAATTTGGGCTTGTGCAAGGTGAGGGACCCCTTAAACAGCTATCTAATCCGTGAACAAGGAACTAGAAGAACTCTGCCCACCAAAGAAATGGCAAAGTAGCCCGTGTGGGCACTGTGAAAATAAACAAAGCTTTTTGTAGGAGTCCTCTAAACCGTGAACCTAGGCTAAGAGCAAGTGCAAGCATTAAGTTAATACCACCTGGATGGGTTGGAAGTTACAAACAGAGAAATTACAATTAACTTCAGTTCAAGACCCTGAAACAACTGAGTCTTGGTTTGTAGAAGAAAAATGCAAAGTAGTGCTGCAAAAATGTATCCACAATTCAGGGCACTTGGACTCCAAAGTCAAAAATAATCCCTGCTGAAGAGGAGCTTACAATAAAGAGTCCCAATCATGTGAAGAAATAAACCAGCAGGTGGGACAGTGAGCAAGTACAATGTAAGGGTGAACAGTTACCTGGGAACTAGAAATAAATGAAAACCTAAGAAGGAGTCTGAAGTATACATTTGAAGTTATTAACATGACCCAAAAAGGAATAGTAAGCATTAAAAAAAAGGACAGTATTAAAAATTAAAATTAATTTGAAAGAGAATCAAATAGCATTTTAAAAAATGTTTATTTATTGAGAGAGAACAAGAGAGAAAGTGCAAGCGTGGGAGGGACAGAGAGAGGGGGGGAGAGAAAATCCCAAGCAGGCTCTGTGTTGTCAGTGCAAGGCCCAAAATGGGGCTTAATCTCACAAACAGTAAGATCATGCATGACCTGAGCTGAAATCAAGAGTTGGACGCTTAACTGAGCCACCCAGGCACCCCCAAATAGCATTTAAAAAAATATATATATATAATTATGGAACTAAGTAAAACAGTAGATTAGCTGACAAAAGAATTACTAAACTATAGGATGGACAAAAGGAAACCATACAGACCATGGCACAGACAGTAGGTGACAGAAGTCATGAAGATAGGAAACAAAAAGGGCAAAATGAGATATTACAATAAATGTCTAAGAACAGAAAGAATGAGGATTCATGACTATACATTTTCAGAAGTGAAAGCAATATTTAAGTTCTCAGATTGAAGAAGCACAGTCATGAGCTGGATAAATAAACACAGATCAACACCTACACATATGGCAGTGAGCCTACAGAACACCTCATTAAGAAACACAACAACAACAACAAACCAAAAACAAAAACCCAGAAAAAATAATTACTCATGAAGAAAGAAAAATTTTGCTGTTCCCCAGTAGCAAAATAAACCCCCAAATAATGGAACAATGTTTTCCAAGTATTGAAGGAAATAACATTTAGTGTTGAATTTATTAAGTTATCATTCAAAATTGGGGCAAAATAAATACATTTTCCAGACAAAGGCTGAAAGAAGTTACTACTCTCGTACTTTTACTGAAGTGACCAAAGGTATATTTCATAATACAAGAGACTGAATCCTGAAGAAGGTAGTGGGATCCAAGAAACAACGATGAGCTGAGAGGTTGCAAACAGGTAACTATATCTAAAAGAGCCCTCACTATAGGGGCACCTGGGTGGCTCAATCAGTTAAGCATCTGACCTTGGCTCAGGTCATGATCTCACTGTTCATGAGTTCAAGCCCTATGTTGGGCTCCGTGCTGACACCTTGGAGCCTTCTTCAGATTCTGTGTCTCCCCGCTCCCTGCTTATGCTTGTGCTCACTTGTGCTTTGTCTCTCTCAAAAATAAAAACCATTAAAAAAAATTTTTTTAAAGGGCCTTTACTATAAAAAGAACAGCAGCAGCAATAATAATGTCCTCTCATTTTAAACAAAGGACTTAAAAAACAAGACAATTAGCAGGCTCTGACTAGACAGAGGACATGAAAGACTAGGAGACTATATCAGGGCTAAAATACATTAGAGCACTTTGTTCAGAAGGATATTAGAGATTTATCAGTTAACTTTAGACTTTGTTAAATCAAATATACACATTAGGGGTGCCTGAGTGGCTCGGTCGGTTAAACGTCCGACTTTGGCTGGGGTCATGATCTCGTGGTTTGTGGGTTCAAGCCCTACATCCGGCTCTGTGTTGACAGCTGGGAGCCTGGAGCCTGCTTCGGATTCTGTGTGTGTGTATGTGTGTGTCTCTCTCTCTGTCCCTCCCCTGCTCATGCTGTCTCTCTCTCTCTCTTAGGTGAATAAATGTAAAAAAAAAAAAAAAAAAAAGAAAGAAAAAAAAAGTATATACATACATATATATTTTTTGCATAAAAAAAATTTTTTTTTAATGTTTATTCACTATTGAGAGACAGAGAGAGACAGAGCGTGAGCAGGGGAGGGGCAGAGAGAGACGGAGACACAGAATCCGAAGAAGGCTCCAGGCTCCGAGCTGTCAGCACAGAGCCCAATGTGGGGCTGAACTCACAAACCATGAGATTATGACCCGAGCCTAAGTGAGATGCTTAACCAACTGAGCCACCCAGGCACCCCCCAAAAAATATATATATATATTTTAAAATATATACGTACACATTAAAATTATAAAAGTAATCACCAAAAGAAAAAACTAGAATATACAACTTGAAAATCAATATAAAGAAACAAAAAAACAAAAATTGAAGGAATAAAGCTTAGTAAATCCAATTAAAAGCAGGAAATGAAGGAAAAAAGACCCAACAGAATGGTACATAAAAATAGTAAAAGAGGGCGCCTGGCGGGATCAGTCAGTGGAGCATGCAACTCTTGATTTCAGGGTCATGAGTTCAAAGTCCCATGGTGGGTTTGGAGCCTACTTCTAATAAAAATAAATAAATAAATAAAATATTTGAAAAAAATAAAAGACAAAAATTTAGTAAGAATGGAGTGTTTGAAGAGGAAATTAATAAGCACTAATGAATATACAAATATTTCTTCACTCAATAATTAGAGAATACACATTCTTTTAAAGTACACATGGAACATTTACAAAATGTGATGACTTACAAGGCCAGAAAAGAAGTATCAGGAAATACTAGCCAATCTTGTACAAACTGAATTCTCTCACCACAGTACAACGAAGTCTGAAGTCAGTAATTCTGAAAACTCAAACACATACTTTTAAATAATCCATGAATCAGAAAAATTATAATTAAAGGGAAATATTTAAAATATAGTAAAAATGAAACATTACATACCTAAGCCTGTAAAACACACCTAAGGTAGTTCTTAGGGGGAAATTTACAAGCTTAAATGAATGTATTAAAAAAGAAAGAGTAGGGGCGCCTGGGTGGCTCAGTCGGTTAAGCGTCCACTTCAGCTCAGGTCATGATCTCACAGTTCGTGGGTTCGAGCCCCACGTCGGGCTCTTTGCTGACCACTCAGAGCCTGGAGCCTGTTTCAGATGCTGTATCTCCCTCTCTCTCTGCCCCTCCCCTGTTCATGCTCTGTCTCTGTCTCAAGAATAAATAAACATTAAGAAAGAAAGAAAGAAAGAAAGAAAGAAAGAAAGAAAGAAAGAAAGAAAGAAAGAAAGAAAGAAAGAGTAAAAAAGGGGATGCCTGGGTGGCTCAGCCACTTAAGCATCCAACTCTTGATCTCAGCTCAGGTCATGATCTCACAGTTTGTGAGATCGAGCCTCACAGAGGGCTCTGCGCTGACAGCACAGAGCCTGCTTGGGATTTTTGTCTTTCTCTCTCTCTGCCCCTCCACCAATCGTGTGTGTGCGCTCATGCTCTCTCTCCTTCTCTCAGAATAAATAAACTTAAAAAAAAAAGAGAGAGAATAGAGGCCCACTGTAGCAGTGTGAAGGATGCCACAAATTCCATTTGGAGGTGCCTCTGAGTTTGTGGAGTAGACACCATGAGAAAAAGTCACCTGCCCAAGTTGAAAAAATTTATAGACAATAAATTATCGTTGAAATTAAATGGCGGCAAACATGTCCAGGAAATACTGTGGGAGTTCAATCCCTTTATAAATCTTGTGATAGATGAATGTGTGGAGATGGCAACTAGTGGGCAACAGAACAATACCAGAATGGTGATAATTCGAAGAAATACTATCATCATGTTAGAAACCTTGGCCTTGGAATGGAGTATAAACAATAGCTGTGTTCACCAGAAGAAATCAACTGTTTCCACGTGTCCCCTCTGCATAGCACCTGTTTTACTACAATATAAAAATCAGATCATGTGCATTTTCATACTGAACTTCTTTGTTAAATAAACTTTTGTAAATAGTCAAAATAAATAAAAAAGAAAGAGTAAAATATTAATGAGTTAGCTTTTCTACTCAGGAATTATTTTTTTTTTAAAGAGCAAAAGACTTAATTCAAAGAAAGTAGACAGGATAATAAAAATAAGAGTGAAAATTAATCATAGATCACCAAAATAAAATACTGATACTTTGAAAAGATAAAATAAACAAACCTCTGTCAAGATCAAAATAAAGACGGCACAAGGGTGCCTAGGGGAGCTCAGTTGGTTAAGCATCTGACTCTTGGTTTTGCCTCAGGTCCTGATCTCAACGGTTTGTAGGATCGAGCCCCGCATCGGATTCCGCACTAACAGTGTGGAGCCTGCTTGGAATTCTCTGTCTTCCTCTCTCTGTCCCTCCCCTGCTCATGCTCACTCTCTTTCTCAAAATAAATAAACGTTAAAAAAAAGAAAAAAATTTCTTTAAAAGATGGCATAAATAATATTAGAAATAAAAAAAACCAAAACCTAAACCTACAGGTGCAGAAGAGAATAAGAGAATGCTAGAAACAACTCTGTGGCAGTAAATTCGAAAACAGACAATATGAGTAATTTCCTAGATAAATATAAGCACCAAAAGGGACTCAATAAGAACTAGGAAAACCTGAAAAAATCATATTAAATAAAATTAAATAAATTAAATAAAATTAATAATAAATAAAAATAAATAAATAAAATTAAATAAAAATTCATATTAAACATATTGAATTAATAGTCAAGATACATATAAAAGTTGTACAGATAACTTCTAGCAAGTTTTAAGAAGCCTTTAAGAAACAGAAAATTCATATCTTATTTTTAAGGTTTTAAGTTATTTATTTTTAGAGAGAGAGAGAGAGCAAGCAGGGGAGGGACAAGCAGGCTCTGCACTGTCAGCACAGAGACTGACATAAGGCTTGAACTCACAAACTGTGAGATCATGACCTGAGCTAAAGCTAAGAGTTGGGTGCTCAACCGACTAAGCCACCCAGGTATCCCCAGAAAACTCTTATCTTATACAAACTATTTCACAGAATAGAATAAGGGAAAGTTCATCAATAATTCCTCCCAACATATTTGAAGAGAGTATAAAAACCAAAGAAGGTGAATACAAGAAAATTACAGACCAGTCTCAAAGCATAAATGCAAAATTCCTGAATTTTAGCAAACCAAATCAAGAAAATTTAAAAAAAAAAATTGTTTCATACCAGTAATGCAACAATGACTTAACATTAACAAGTATATTA
The DNA here is from genome assembly GCF_018350195.1 of Panthera tigris. Classification (NCBI taxonomy): domain Eukaryota; kingdom Metazoa; phylum Chordata; class Mammalia; order Carnivora; family Felidae; genus Panthera; species Panthera tigris. Next base: position 70,251,527 of record NC_056660.1, on the reverse strand, counting down.
GTATAGCTCACTTCATTTAGAAAAGAAAAATATTTTGAACATCTCAAAAGATGTAGGAAAATCATTTATCAAATTCAATAATGTAAAGAGTTTTGTGCATGAAAAGATACTATAAACAGTTAAAAGGCAACCCACAGAATGGGAGAAAATATTTGCAAATCATATATCTAATAAGGGATTAATATCCAAAATATATATAGAACTCCTAAAATCCAACAATAAAAAACAACATAATTTTTTGAAAACTAATAAATGTTCATAAAGTTGGCTGGTTACTAAATCAAAATACTAAAATCAAAAGCAGAAACATGCCAGATCTCTACTTCCTTTCAAGAACCCACACTGAAGGGGAGGAGTATGACTCCACAGGACCAGATGTAATGGAAGAAACCACTTTTAAAAGATGTCAACAAGGGGCACGTGGGTAGCTCAGTTGGTTAAGCGTCCAACTTCAGGTCAGGTCATGATCTCACGGTTCATGGGTTCGAGCCCCATGTCGGGCTCAATGCTGACAGCTCAGAGCCTGGAGCCTGCTTCGGATTCTGTGTCTCCCTCTCTCTGCTCCTCCCCGGCTCGCACTCTGTCTCTATCTCTCAACAATAAATAAATGTTAAAAAAATAATAATAATAAGATGTCAACAAATGTGGAAAATGGAAAGTGAGTCAGCAGATGAAAAGCTAACTACCAACTGCCCCAAGTACTGGGGCCAAAGAGGGGTGGGTGGCAGGCCAAAAAAATCAAGTGTCTTTCTATAACAGCCCTGGAAATGCTTAGGAACTGAGGTTTCTGGAACCTCTGGAGGCAGGGTTGTGAGCCTGAACAGATTGTAAATCTGTATAAGAGCACTAAGACCCTGCCCCTACTAACTTTCTCATCCTAATAAAGGAGAGGAAGGAACTCTCTCTGGAGAAACTGAACCAAAACAGCTTCCAACTTGTGGCTGTAAAACCCAGCAATGAGGAGTTAGTCAGTCATGGAGGTAAAAACTGGGACCAAGTGCAAGTCAGCATATGGAATGGTGAGGATTCCTCAGGGCCCTTCCTCCTTGGCTCCCACAATGCTGGCAGCCAGGTTACTCCTGTAAGTCAGAGGTTGGAAGATTCCTCCTGTGAGAAACAGAGGCCTCACAGATACTGATGACAGGCAATCCCCTGGTGAAGGTGGCAGGTCCCTATCTGATAACTCTACATGAAGTCCATCCGTTAGCACCCACAAAGAACTCCCCATAAAATTTTAAGTTCCTCATTCTTAAATATGGACTAATACCCACAGATCAGTAGACATTTGATGAGAAGTCACTAACCTGAAAGATAAGGACCAAAAACAAGCCGGCAGAGCACTCAATAGAGAAACTCTGAGTGTTGTATTACTTCATGAAAATGCAAATTTACATTTAAAAAAATCAAGCAGCATTCCCATACACTAGCAACAATCAAGCACAGATTTTGTAAAAAAGACGTAAGTCTCGCCTTTGTGGCATTCAGATTTTAGTTGGATTGACAGACATGCAAAGAGATAAATCACAACACAACATGGTAAGCACTAAAACTGCACCATTTTATAGACCCAAATTTAGGAAGAGATTTTTTGAGAAACATACTGAAATCAGATTGGTATATACAAAATCTGAAGAGCTGTACAAACATCCAGGTTGAAAGAAGATTCTGAGACCATCATAAAGGAAGAGAATGTCATCATCAAGGGCAGTATCAGGATTTTAGGGTCCAATGAAGAACAACAAATCCTTTTAGAAAACCAGGAAGGAATGTTGGAAAACAAAAAAACCTACAGAGATTAGCATCCTCAATATGGGGGAGAGGGTGGAGAGAGTTTAGAGAAGTGGGCACGATCTACAACACCAAGAATCCAAGTCAACTGAGGATTGGGGTGCCTGGGTGGCTCAGTCAATTAAGCATCTGGCTCTTGACTTTGGTTCAGGTTATGATCTTAGTTTGCTGATAGCACAGAGCCTGCTTGGGATCCTCTCTTTCTCCCTCTCTCTCTCTGCCCCTCCCCAGCTTATGGACTCTGTTTCTCTCTCAAAATAAATAAACTTAAATTTAAAAAAAATGAGTATTAGGATTAAAAATGGGGTCTTGGTTGGGGCGCCTGGGTGGCTCAGTCAGTTGAGCATCCAACTTCAGCTCAGGTCATAATCTCATGGTTCTTGAGTTCAAGCCCCACATTGGTCTCTCTGCTATCAGCCTGGAGCTCACCTGGATCCTCTGTCCCTCTCTCTCTCTCTCTCCTCCCTTCCCCTGCTCATGCTCTCTCTCTCAAAAATAAATATTTTTTTAAATTATAAAAATAAAAAAAAATTTAAGAAAAATGGGGCCTTGGATTTGGCAATTCTGAAAGCATTTAAAACCCCAGGGGACAGGTGCAGCGTTAGATGAGATACAGATGTTCTAATGGACTGAGAATTCAATGCCACTTAGTGGGGATATAGAGAAGGTGAGTACAGACAACTCCTCAGAGACATTAGGAATGAAGAGAAATTGAGAGACATGCCAATGGCTTAAAGAAGTGGACATGAAGCAAAGTCCATGTTTCACTTCATTTTTGACAGAAATGTGTATAGAATCTCTTCGTAGGCATTGGGGCAGGAAGTAAAAAAAAAAACCAGGAGAGAGAAGGGCTAAACTGGTGTCCTAAGAGTCCCCAAGGAGAAGGAAGGAAGGCGGAGGCAGCGACACTGGAGAGGAAGAACAACTCCTCATTTGAGGAAGTTAGGGAGGCAGGAAGAAGGTTCCTTTCCAAGTGCAGCAGTCGGAGATGGAGCCAGGTGTGATATCTGAGTCAAGGCCTGTACTTCTGGAGACCAACAATTACTCTTTTTTCCTCAAACAACAGGATGTTTAAGTCAGAGGGATATTAGAGACTAACCATAGAGAAACCTGACAAGTAAATAGGAGGATTTCATATATTCCCCGGTGGCAGGGACACTGGTTGGGAGCCACGGTGACAGTCCTGACAAGAAAAGGCAGATCAAAAGGGTGGCAGCAGTGGCCAGGAGACACGGGCTGGAGGCAGGGAGTTCAGAGGTCACTAAAATGCATGTGAAAGGACACAGTTCAGGAAGGGGCCGAGAGAAGGGGTGGGAAAAACTGCAAGTGTTTGGAAAAGCAACATCCTGGAAAATAAGCCCCCTTTACCTCTCTTCTACCCAGATTAAAAACTCACAAACTCCCTCATGTCCTATGCCAACTTCACAACTCTCAATGACAAAGACCGCTGACAAAAATGCTGTGCAGTATAAATAATAACAGCTTTATTATTCCCCCAGCTCCACTGGGGCAGAGAAAAGTAGCAGACGGTCCCTAGGAAGAACAAATGTTAGTGCTGCCCAGTCCAGAATGCACCCGGCCACATTGCTCTGGGCCTCTGGAGGGGAAGGAGAAACACTGTCCAATCTCCAGATTCTTTAAAAAACAAACAAAGAAAAACCCAAGCTCCCAATTTAAAGGTAGATCAGAGTGTAGTCAGCTACTGCAGTGCAGTAAGGGGACTCTCTCCCAGATCTTTCACATCACTTCCTTCAGACAGCTGCCAATCTACAATTCCTCCCCCTGCCCTTTTTTGAAGGTATTTTTATTTACTTATTTAGATTTTTTTGAGGTAAAACATCCATAGGGTAACACAAATCTTAACCATACACTTGATGTACACATTATACATGTATACTCTCAAGATCAAGATACAAAACATTTGGGGCACCTGGGTGGTGCAGTTGGTTGAGCATCCGACTCCTGATTTCAGCTCAGGTCATGATCTCACAGTTTGTGAGTTTGAGCCCCATGCTGGACTCTGTGCTGACAGTGCAGAGTCTGCTTGGGATTCTCTCTCTCCCTCCCTCTCTGCCCCTCCCCTGCTTGCTCTCATGCTCGCTCGCTCTCTCTCTCTCTCTCTAAATAAACTTTAAAAAAAGATACAGGACATTTCCAGCACCCAGAAGACACCCTCATGTACTCCCCAAAGCACCCTAACAGGAACAGCCACTAGCTTGACTCATGCTATCACAGATTATCTGATAAAGTGTGGTTTTTATTTCAAATAAACAGAATTACATAGTATGTATTCTTCTGTGTCTGACTTCCTTTACTCAGTATTATTGAATTATGAACTTTTTTTTTAAGGTTTACTTATTTTTGAGAGAGAGAGAGAAAGAGAGAATGAGCAGGGGAGGGGCAGAAAGAAAGGGAGACACAGAATCTGAAGGAGGCTCCAGGCTCTGAGGGCAGGGCTTGAACCCATGAATAGTGAGATCATCACCTAGGCTGAAGTCTGACACTCAACTAACTGAGCCACCCAGGCACCCCTGAACTTTTTTTTTAAATACTCTTTTTTTTTAAGTTTTATTTATTTGAGAGAGAGAGCGAGAGCGAGCATGTGTGTGCATGAACAGGAAAGGGGCAGAAAGAGAGGCAGAGAAAATCCCAAGCAGGCTCAATGCTGTCAGCTTGGAGCCCTATTCAGGGTTCAATCTCATGAATTGTGAGATCATGACTTGAGAGAAAACCAAGAGTCAGATGCTTAACTGACTGAGCCATGCAGGTGCCTCCAAATTATGAACTTTTTAATATAAAGTCTTTTAAATGTTTCAAAGGTCAATGACATTTTGTTATACAGCTAATAAATATTATGGTTGTCACATACAATGCACATCACAGGAGTGTGGTAAAAATTACTGATTGGAAAAGACAGAGGTGGAAGAGGATCTCTAGGAGTATTAAGAAGCAAGAAGCGGGGTGCCTGGGTGGCTCAGTCGGTTGGGTGCCTGACTTTGGCTCAGGTCATGATCTCACGGTCTGTGAGTTCGAGCCCCGTGTCGGGCTCTGTGCTGACAGCTCAGAGCCTGGAGCTTGTTTCGGATTCTGTGTCTCCCTCTCTCTCTGACCTTCCCCCATTCATGCTCTGTCTCAAAAAATGAATAAACGTTAAAAAAAATTAAAAAAAATAAAAAAATAAAAAAAAGAAGCAAGAAGCTGGTGTGCCTGGGTGGCTGAGTCAGTTAAGCATCTGACTTCAGCTCAGGTCATGATCTCATAGTTTGTGGGTTCGAGCCCTGCGTCAGGCTCTGTGCTGACAGCTCAGAGCTTGGAGCCTGCTTCAGATTTTGTGTGTCTCTCTCTGCCCCTCTCCTGCTCACGCTGTCTCTATCTCTCTCAGAAACAAACATTAAAAAAAAAATTTTTTTTTTTAAGAAACAAGGAGCTCTAGACCAGCAGGCCATGACCCCCACAGGCCTAGGCATCCACGTCTGCCAGTGGGGTCATCTCTACCCTATGAAAACAAGACCAAGTTCTGGCAAAGGCAGGTAGAAAGCTAATTTTATTTGTTAATTCAACAAATATTTACCTAGCACTTGTGATGTGTCAAACACTCAGCTGGGTATTAGGGAGTCATTAGAGAACAAGACAGACAAGTTTCTGTCCTTTTGCACTTTATAGTGTAGTGGTGGTAGGAGCAGAGTAAGGCCATAAATAAACAAGATAATATTACAGTATTAAATGCTAAGCAGAAAGTGAATGGTGGGAGAAAGAGGGATGGGAACGGTGGGCTGTGTGAAAGGTACATTGGAAAGGGGCAGGGCAATGTCTTTGAGAAGGGATGGATGAATTGAGACCTGAAGGATGCAAAAAAGCTAGGCACCTGAAAGACTGCGGGAGGGCAGACATGGCAATGGACAGCCAAGTGCAAAGCCCTAAGGCTGGAAAGAGCTCGGTATTTATGAGATACACTATAGAGGAGACCTGGATACCTGGATGGTAGTGAGAGGGAAACACCAGAAGAGGCGACCAGAGGGGTTGGCAGGGAGGTCCCTGGAGAGCAGGGCAAAGGTTTGGATTTAATTTCAAGGGCAGTGGGCACTATTAGAGGGTTTTAAGGCAAGGGAGTCATCTGACTTATATTTTTAAAAGATCACTCTGGCCAGTGTGCAGATAACAGATCACAGTGGCTTCAGCACCTGGGTGGATGGATGGTGAAGACTGATACAGAGAAGGTAAAGAAGGTAGGAGAGAGAATCCAAAGTCAGGTGCTTGACATCCAGGTGGAGTGACTGAGTAGCCAGTGATCCGGAGCCTTCAGCAAACAACAGATTCACCTGGGGAGCTTGTTAAAACACAGACTTTTGGGCCCTGCTTCCAGAATTTCCAATTCAGGAGTACAGGGATGAGGTCAAGAATTCACATTAAGAAAAAAAAAAAAAAAAACTAAAAAGAAAAAGTTTATTTTGAAAGAGAGGGCAAACCAGAGAGAGAGAAAGAGAGAGAGAGAGAGAAAGAGAGAGAGAGAGGGAGAAAAAGAGAGCGAGAGTGAGAGCACGCCAGGGAGGGGCAGAGGGAGAGAATCCCAGGCAGGCTCTGCACTGTCAGTGCAGACAGATGCAGGGCTCGAACTCACAAATCATGAGATCATAACCTGAGCCGAAACCAAGAGTAGGATGTTTAACCAACTGAGCCACCCAGATGCCCTAAGAATTCTCATTTTTAACAAATTCCCAGGCAATACTGATTCTAGTATCTAGGGACTACACTTTGATAAGGGCTGTTAAAGGCAACTGGGCACAGAAGCCTGGAGAGGATCTATGCTGGCCAGGAATATACCACCTGTGTAAGTACACCACATATTTAAACTTGTGGGAATGTTGGGATCTTTCAGGGATTAAAAACCGAGAAGGGCAGGGCCCTGTGTAGAAGTCAGGAAGAGGAGGATGATTGAGGAGAGACAGCCAGTGAGTTAAGAGGGAAATCAGATTGGTGCCCAGGAAGGTGTGGTAGGCAGAATGGTTCCCCAGAGATTCCCATGCTCTAATTCCTAGAATCTGTGAATGTTACTTTGCATGGCAAAAGTGACTTTAAAGGTGTAATTATGGTCATGGATTTGAGTTATCTCCATGGGTCCAACCTAATCACATGACCCCTTAATAGCAGAGAACTTTCCCTGGCTAGAGACAGAAACAGCAGCAGCAAAGGACACGAGAAGATTCCCAGCCTGAGACAGATTCAGCACGAGGTTGCTAACTCTGAGATGTGGGGATCCTGTGTGCCAGGACTGGAGAGAGGTCTCTAAAGGTTAAAGTGGCAAGGGGATAGGGACCTCGGGCCTAGAGCTGTGAGGATTTGGACTACCAGCAACCTTAACGAACTTAGAAGTGGATCCTTCCCCAGAGACTCCAGTAAGGCTGATGCCTTGATTTTAGTCCAGTGAGCCCGGGGTCAGACTTCTGACCTACAGAACTGAGAGATAATAAATAGGTATTAACTCTAAACAGCCAGTTTTGTGGGAACCTATTACCACAACGATAGGAAACTGATACAGAAGCCAAGAGAAGCGTTTAAAGGTCACCGAAGTGAAATTTGTCAAATGCTGACAAGAATCCAGTCATCTGAGGACAAAGGTGTCTGCTGGGTTTGGCAGCAAGTGCAATCTTGGTGGCATGGAGCAAGGAGAAAGTGGTATTGAAGTGGGCTCAAAAGAAAATGGAGGGTGAGGGGCTGGAAACAGAACAGTTGAAGAGTTTACAGTTTGTAAAACTTTTGAAGAGCTTTTCTGTGGAGAGTAGTAATGGAACCACCTGTAGCAGGAGTACGATGTGGGACAAAGGGAGGCATATTTGTTTTTAGGTGGGAAATTTTAGGACACAGAGAAGCTGAAGAAAGGATTCGGTAGTCACAGCAAGACCGATGCAAAGAGACGGGATATTCTGAAAGGAGTCAGGCCCTTGAGGGGGCAAAGAGTGTAAGGACCCAGGGAACCGGCAGAAGGGGGTGGAATCCCAGGCCGTTCGCCTCTGCACAACGTGGCAGCAGATGTTGTGGATTCAGTGACGGGAAAGTGAAGGACACAACCTTGTTTTCTCAGATACTGGGCAGTTTGACCCCAAAGTCTTTCTGTGGCTAAATTTCTCAGGAGCAGGGGTGCCTGGCTGGCTCAGTCGGTTGGGCACACGACTCTTGATGTCAGGGCCTTGAGTTCAAGCCCTGCCTTGGGCGCACAGCTTACTTAAAAAAAATAATAGTGAATTCCCGAGGAAGGAAAAGGAGAAGATGGTGGAAATAACCCATTGCTGCCAGGCATGACCCTTCCAGCAACAGGCAGCTTCTGGGGACTTCACCTCAACAGTTTGCTCCAGACACGTGCTCTGGTGCTTCTGCCCTTCCCCTAATCCTGAGCCCCACTGCCAATGCTCAATTCCTGCCTGTCCCATTCCCTTTACTTTCCCCACCTGCCTTACTACACACCCTCATCATGTACTCACATGGTCTAGGTGCCCCAGCACGCTCCACATGTCGTTGTCATGTGCTCCACCATGCTCTGGCCTCCTGGCCATGTGCCCCGTCACGTTCCACATATCCCCACTCCTTGCTGCCTCTCACATGGCCCGACCCTTCCATGTGTCCCATCACATTGGGTGCATCCCATCACCTGCCCCAATGCCAGTCTTTACCGCCTGCACAGCCCGCTGGAGCACCTTCCCCATGTGTCCCATCATACCCCCTCATGTTCACCTATGTTCTGCATGCCCCTGCCACGTGCCCAATCACACCCTATGTGTGCCCCTCACGTGCCCCATCACGTTCTGCCTGTCCTCATCACACTCTGAGCATGCCCACCACGCACTCCATCATCTCTCCCAGCACTTCCCCTCCACGTGCCTCCGCTGCATTTCCTTTTTATCAAAAGAAGTCACACATAAGCCTACCAAATAAACTCCCATCTCTTGTCAGGACTTTAGGAGAGGGGTAGGCAATCTCTAGGAGTAACAATTTACAAGGGGTTATGATCTTATAAAGAAAGAAAAATCAAGCTAAGAAGGTGAGAAGAAACGTGGTAAGACAGAAAACAAACTTTTCAACTATAGCTTTTTAGGAAGAGAAACAGGAATGAAAGGGCAGGAAACTTTCCCGCATACCTGTTCTTGCTAGGAATTTTTTTTTTCATGCTATTTCAGGAAGAAAGAAGGAAAGAAGGAAAAGAAACACAAGCTGAAAAGGAGCACATGTATTTCCCATTGGCTAGGAAATAGAGGCCGGTTCTCAGGCCAATGAGAAACACAGAAGGCTAAGGATGATATTGTCATCTGTATTCATCTGCCAGGGCTGCCCTAACAAGGTACCATAAACTTAGTGGCCTAAACAACAAAATGTTGTTCTGGAGTTCTGGAGGCCAGAAATCTGAAACTGAGGCAGGGTAAACCAACATGCTGACTACTATCCTTTACTCCTTATATATAAAGACAGCGTTCTAGGGACACCAGGAAGATTCAGTGTGTAGAGTATGTGACTCTTGACTTCAGGGTCCTGAGTTCAAACCCCACGTTGGGTGTAGAGCATTAAAAAAAAAAAAAAAAAAAAAAAGAGGGTTCTACCCACCTATTCAGATAGCAATAAATTAATGCCAAGTGAATGAATGAATGAATGAATGTACATGAATGGGGAATAAACAAACTTGGTGGTAGTTGAGAACTTCTCTATAGTAAAGTAGAGCTATTGTCCAAAGCACCCAGCAGGTTTCTAGGAGCTTCCTTAAATCTAGGGTGAATTTAACCTGTACAGAGAATGCAGGCTTCAGAGTCCAAATGAATGTGTTTGGCAACAGAAAACACATGCATTAATGATTTGTGTGTGTCCAATTCTAACGAAACAATTCTGAAATGATTTTCAAATGTAAGTGAAAAGATGAGATTTTAGTAGCTAGCCTGGGAAAAACACAATTTGGGCAACTATGCATATTATCAGGCTTTATCAACTCCCTAATATAAGGTCAACTGTTACTTCAACACCAACATGATAAACTGCCAGTACAGAGAGAATTTTTTTTTTTTTTTTTTAATGTTTGTTTATTTTTGAGACAGAGAGAGACAGAGCATGAACGGGGGAGGATCAGAGAGAGAGGGAGACACAGAATCTGAAACAGGCTCCAGGCTCTGAGCTGTCAGCACAGAGCCCAACACGGGGCTCAAACTCACAGACCGTGAGATCATGACCTGAGCCGAAGTTGGACGCTTAACCGACCAAGCCACCCAGGCGCCCCGAGAGAATGTTTTTTTAATAACCAGTGTTTAAATATTTAAAGGTCTTATTATAAAACATATCACTGTAGGGGTGCCTGGGTGGCTCAGTCAGTTAAGCATCTGACTTCGGCTCAGGTCATGATCTCACAGTTTGTGGGTTTGAGCCCTGCATCGGGCTCCTCATTGGTAGTGGGATTCTCACTCTTTCCTCTCTCTGCCCCTCCCCTGCTCGTGGTTTCTCTCTCAAAATAAATAAAAAATAAAAAAATAAAATATAACACTGTAAATGAGTATTCAAAATCATTACTCCAAAAATCAAGGCAACACCTCTCTTTAAAAATCATGTCATGCTTGCACTTTAAAGTACTCAAATTCAAATTCAACTATGTGCACTTGGAAGAAAAAAATCTAAAGAGGAACAGAAACCTTTTAACAGTATGCTTGGCTCCGCCTGCCACTTAACTCCCTAAGAAGAAAGATGTAAATCAGTCTATAAAAGTCTCTCAGGTCTTCTGAGCCTCTCATCCTGTGTGGGGAGCTAGTGCAAAGCCTGTATTTAAAACCAGATTTCAAAATACGCATTTTCCTGGAGTCTCTGACTCTAAATGTAGCCACCTTCTCTTTCTCACACTTAGATGAAGGAATGGAGATCTATCTTCTCCAGTGCTGGAGGGGAAAATAAGTCCGTGATCAATTTAGTGATGTGTTGGTCTAACATAACATCATAAGAGATTTGAACTTGACTATATGAGACTGTCCCTTTGTCAACTGTCTTTATGCTGAATGCCCAAGAAAAATCAGTTCCTCCACATCACCTTCCACACAATGAAATTCCATTGATAGGTAAGTTTTTGTCTCAGAAAAACATGGCACAGATAATCCAAAATTACAGAATCCAAAAATTCTGTCATAAGTCAACCCCCACAACCTCATAATCACTGGAGCCATTCAATGAGGGGCCTCTCAAGATGCAGACCAGGCAAGAGACCTGGAGGATGGTACACTGAATTTACACAAAGTTCCGAAAAGGTTTTTACATTTTTGTTTTTCTGGGTATAATTTGGCTCAGGGACACATTGTGTATTTTCCAGAGAAGGAGAGAAAAGATCTGAATGTCATCAACAGCATAAAGATGTCTTACTTACTTAGTGATGGCTTGAGTATTGACATAAGTAATGTCCACAGATGCTTTTACCCTTTACAGCAACAGCTTTCACTGGAAGTACTGATAATTATGAACACAGGAGTATTTCTACATACATAACCTTTGGTTTTATTTCATATAGCTTTATGCATGCTACACATTATCATAAATGCACAAGTGTTTTATGCCTTTTGACGGAAAAGCAGGAAAGTTCCCAACCAGTGGGATGCCAAATTCTCCATTCTACTCTAAACCCAAAAGATGAGTTATTGAGGAAGAAACAAATGCTTCACATAAAAGAGTATGTATATATGTGTGTGTGTGTGTGTACACACACACACACACACACACATATACGTATATACACATGTATATACGTATATATGTGTTATATATGTATATACACGTGTATGTACGTATATATGTGTATGTATATACATGTGTATACACACACACACACACACACACACACATATACTCAAGAGAGATACCTTTGTGAACGTATCTCCTTTATGGAGAAAAGAACCCATGAAACAAATGCCATCCAAAAAGATCCACACAGTAAATAAAAAACAAGAGGTGAGGGGAAGAAATGAAAGATCACCTGACTGTATACCAAGAGGCCATGGTCAATTAAAGAGAACGCCCCGTGGAGATGGTGCCCTGAGAAGTGAAGGATGAGGGTACAAACAGAAACTGGGTGTTACAGCGACCCACAAAATAAGACAATAAATTTAGAACTTGTGACATTTTTATGATAGTGCAGGTCCAGTGAAATTTTCAACTAAATTACCTGAGATAGCTTCTTAACAGAAAGTGTCCTTTTCTTTTGAAAAGATAGTATATTCACAGTTCCAGAAAGGTACCAAAGAGTTCAATGGTGAAAAGTATTCCTCTCAGCCACCCTCTCTCTCTGGCCTCACTTCACCTCTAAGAAGCCAACCCACATTATCAGCAACTTGGGTAACCTAGCAAAGTCTTTACACATAAACTCAAATGCTCTAGAGTCATCTTCACGTGCCCAAAGTAAACAAGATGGAGCCACAAGGGGCTATTTTTCAGGAGCATCTTACAATCTTTTCCCCTCACCCCTTCTTTAAGGTAGGAAACCTTAAGGCTTTCAGATTTCTGTTTTGTTTCTGTGGGGTTTTTTTATTTTTGTTTTTTTTTTTTAATGTTTATTTTTGAGAGAGGGAGAGAGAGCATGAAAGTGGGGGATGGGCAGACAGAGAGGGAGACAGGGAATCTGAAGCAGACTCTGTGCTGTCAGCACAAAGCCCGACATGGGGTTTGAACCCACGAACCATGAGATTATGACCTGAGCTGAAGTTGGACACCAACCGACTGAGCCACCCAGGTGCCTCTCTCAGAATACTGTTTTATCCTGAACTTGCAGGGAATTCTGCATGAGGCTTTGTTTTTTAATGATGAACCAATTTTTTTTAAGCCCAAAATAAGTAAATTAAGATCAATAAGATTAAAAAGACAGATGTGATGAAAACAGTATCTACTAAATAGATTACCAATAAACAGCTATTGGATGAATGTGAAAGAGGCTCTAAGATCTGACATACCTGGGTTCAGACACTGGCTGCCACTTACAGGAATATGATGGAGTCTTGCTTTACTCCTTTGTTAAAATGGGGATAAACACACATCGTCGCATAGCTGCTGTTATGTTGTTGGAATTTAATGACACCATATGTGTGATGTGGTCAGGGTCCCTGATATGCATTAGATGCTGTGTAACTGGCAGCTGTGTAACTTTACAGCCATGAGCTGTTCCCTATTTGCAACCTCCTATATACTTTTGGTTACAGGGATCATTTGGTCCCCATGAGGGCACCCAAAACTGTCACAGAAACATCTCTAAGCTTGCACCATGCTGGGGTGAAGTGACATTTCGACATGGGCTTTACATCTTACATCATCCTCTGCAACATCACTGAAGCAATGTCAGCCTCCTCTGTACTGAGCGGGAAAAAGTCACACTCCAAAACTGACCTAGACAAAGGAACCTTGACAATCAGGGAGGGGGAAAAAATCCAACTTTTCCATAATGAATAATAAATCATTTGTTTTAAAGTTTTTTGTGCTGTGCTCAGAAACCAGAGCACCTACTGACAGTGTCCCACAAAAACTGAAGAGAAAAAGCATTAAAATGTTGATTCATGAGGACTTATGTTTATCACTGTAACAAATATACATTTGGATTCACTGAAGCCTTTGGTCCAAAGGGCAGCCCATTCCATCCACAAAACGCAAAACGCAGTGACCAGCAGTGTCTTCCAGCACTGCAGCATGGAAAGGAACAGACAGGCTTCGGCACTGCTCAGCAGCTGTGTAAGTAGTCGTCCGCAGGTAGACTTTGCAGCATTAGGACTGTCACAACATCAAACCACGAAGGAGTAACAACACTGGGCTTTACCACACCCACACCACCTCAGACCCACCCTGACTCTCCTACATCAGGGGTCCCTGGACCCAACAAGGAGTGTTTACAAGTAGCCATTTAGCACCTTCCTCGAGGTAGTTTTACACCATTGTTGTTGCTTTCCCTCCTGTGAAGGAGAAGAAACCAGAATGCTGAAAAACATTTTCTCTCTTTCTTTTCACTTTAAAATAGGAAAATGTAACCACATTAGGCTTTTTTTTTTAATGGCAATGTTTAAAATCTCTTCCATATCAATGAAGAAGAGGGAAAAAAAAATCTTACTCCCCAAAATGACTCTTTCATAGAACATCAGGGTTAGTTTCTGAGTGGCACGTTTTAAAAACATTTAATCAGTGATCTGAATATATGTCAACACCTTCTGGCGGTGTGCTATAAAATGTGAACCTTGTCAACAGCAACAGAAAAAGGTGACACACTTGGGACACAGAGCTTTTAAGCTGACACACAGTAATAATATAATTTTAAAATTTATCATCTGTTTAGCTGCAAGCAACAACAATTAATCTTTTTGACAATTCATACAATGCTTTAAATAACACCTGGGAAGAAAAACAAGGCATTCTCATTTTTACTTTCATCCTCTTGCATGGCTTCGTAGCTACAAACGCATATAAAGCCACACACAACAAATTTTGTGATTAGGATTAAAATGTTAGCAAAAAAATATTTCCCTTGTCACCTCATGCCCCTCCTTGCCTCCGTTAATAAAATTACTTAACACAAGAACTGTGAGAGCGAGTCCCAAAGGAAGTGTGGGCCTCCGAGGGTTCATTTCTGTCACATCAAATGACATTTTATTCCCAAATCATTTAACCTACAACTTTGCATGACTATTTACAGCTTCAACAGAATTCTGGTGGGGGCCCAGAAATGACACTAATCCCTCTGGCAGAAACTCCATGAAGGCATGACAATCCTGGGTGCTCTGATAACAACAATTTAAAAATACATAGCCAAGCAAATTGCCTTCAAAATGCTCAGAAGCACGTGGCTGTCTATATGCCGTATGGACTGGTACTTCGGTGCCCTGTGAGGCTTCATGAGATTTAGTGTTAGATGGCGTCAACATCTTTAATTAATCTATTTCCTACTACACATGAAGTCAAATGCATGTTACCAAATACACTTGCTGACCCACTGCCCTGCTGACCTCAAGGTTTAAAAGCCTGTGGGGTAAAGGAAAGGTAACCTCAGCACAGGAGAGGATGCAGGTGACAGTGAGTTACAAACTTACGAGGAAACAACATGTGAAGGTCGTTGCAAACAGCCCCACTGTCCACATACCTCGTTACAGCCAGACTTCCAAGACTCTGGTTGTACCCGCTGTCCAGAGAAGGAAGCCAGAGTACCACATCTGCAACTCTGGATTTCTTCCAAGCTATGCCCAGATCCCATGTGCTTTCTATTCTCACACACCCTAAACAGAAATTAGGACTTAAAAGAAGAGGGTGGCTCCAAGAGCTTGGCCAAACAGGGCAAGGTGTTAAGAGTGCGATGGCCCAAGGTCTGGGGAGAGTCCTGGCAGCAGAAATCCATAAAAAAAATATAAGCTCTCCTATAGAACATAGAGAAGACAGAGTCAGAAGAAGACCGAGGTTATGGGACACAGGAATGGACATTTGTGCAAAAAATAGAGACTGAGTATGCGTGGCTCTTTGTCTATGGGGATTTTCTTCTTGTCTTTCTTTTCATCCTAGTCTTTTTCCTTCTCTGCCAGATCTAGCCTAGCAGGAAGTGATTAAATCAGGCTTTACCACATGCCCGTGTGTCTTGTAATAACAGGACCTGAACAGATTTTAATTCCACTAGTTTTTCCTAATGAATGATGTCTATTACATGGTCTTGGTCTCAGACGTCTACATGCCCCCAGATTTTGTCCAGATGTTGATTAGAAAAGAACTGCAAATCTCTTTCAGAGAAGACGCAGAGAAGAGCACACCATTCTACATACTATGTCAGACCTTCTCTAAAGGGACGATTAGGGACCATTACTTTAAATCTTTATTTTGAGCCTCTAGGCAAAAACTTCATAAAGGCTTCCTTTCTCCTTTGTTAATTATTGGTGAACTTATCCCTCAAAGGCAGGGACCCCAATGACATACCCTTCATGTCCAAGCTCTAATGAGCTGCCTGTGTAGCATCTAAAACTGCAGCAGCAACTTTTAAATAAGGATACTTTATTTTGAAAGTTAGAATTCTAGAATGAATTCTAGATCTCTGAGGGGACTTGGGGAATACTCACTATGGGGACCAGGACCTGAGACTGATGACTTCGGGATTTTGCTGACATCCGTGCCCCTCATCTCCTGACTTCCTGTCCAGGTTCCTCTCAGTGCCTCCATAATGCTCTGCCATCCTCCTGAACCTAAAAAGTGTAAAATTTACTTTCCCACCAAGTTCTTTTCCCCAACTACCAAAGGGGGAAAAAATCCCCCATACTTAACTGATATATAAATTTCCTTTTAGTTATACCTAGTATTGATATTGAAGTCTCAAGGCCTGAAACAGAACTCTCTAGCTAGTGGGAAGGGCACTGACGGCTACAGCACATACGCAAGAGAACAACTCTTAAAACGTGTTTAATTACAGGGAGCCCCTCACAGCATGGAGCCAGAGCACAGGGATCTCAGAAAGCAATTTTCCATTTAGATTGTGCTCCTCAGCTAATTAAAAAACCAAACAGGCTAGCAATCTGGACAAGGAGACAATGAACACCCCACACGTTACAACACAGGTAAAGGTATGTGTGAGCCTAAATGGAAACGAAAGCTGCAGGAACCCAAATGTGAAAAGTAGCCATTTATAGCAGTGGCCCTGACGGATGGGTAAGTGCCTGGCTGGCGAATGACACGCTGCCCTCTCACTTCGTGGCTGAAACATGGAAACACTCTGGCCATCTGTTGTATCTGCAGAGATCCCAACTCGGAGCGGGAAGAAAAATGCCTGCTTTGGTTGCAGCTATAATGCACACGCTTCCAGCTGATGTGTGTTCTTGATGCTGCCAGCATTTCAGGTTTGAGCCCTCAATGACTGATCTTTTCTCCCTGACTGCTCTACCGGACATCCCAGGTTCTTACAGGAATCTGTTTGTTTAGGGGGTTCAAGACCTATAATGGACAGAGAATGCAGAGTAGTCACTGACTTTCAAATGAGTTCAATTCTACTGAGTATGGAAATGCTCACGGATGAAGGAAGGAGGTTCCAGCGATTTGGTGCAGGTTTGCGCCAACCATAAATCCTGCTTAACTTCCTTCCATTTACAGTTTATTGCATTAACATTTCTTTTGTGCTGGCTGCTGCTGGGAAGCTATTGTAAATTTGGGCAATTACGACTTTTGTTCCATCTGTCCCTCCCCTCCTCGGTACTGTAACATCAAAGGTGGCCAATTCAGCAGAGGCCGATCTGTCTCTTAAATCCAACCTGAAATAGATGTTATTAGAAATCACAGGCTCTGAGTGAAAGGTAGCAGAATAAATCATAAAGATACTGCTCCAGCCTTCTGAGAAAGTCTTAAAATAAGCTTTCTTAAACCTCCTGCACAATGCTCCTAAGTCAAAGCCTAGATAGGCATTTTAGGGCCTCCTTGTCCAAATCCCCTGAAAGTAGGTATGTGAACCATGTCAAACAGGGGGTGTGCCCCCAAATGCTGGGGTTTCCACCAGCCCTGCCTCTGCCTGGGTTTTAGTGGTGCTTAAAATAATCTCTCTTAAAGTATCTGCATAAACCAGAATGGGTCCTAACTGCTGCTGTGGGGATGAGGCAGCTTGGAGAAATCCCAAGATCTGGGTAAAGGCCTGTTGCAGATAAGGAAGGTCAGCAACCAGCTGGAAAGCTTGATGGACAATACGGAGCTGCTTCTATTCCTAACAAGCTGTCACTTGTTACAGGAAAAGAGGGAGAGAGACAGAGCAAGTACGGCTTAGGCGTGTTGGGGATTTCATAAGCAATAGGACATTGCATTGGTCAGCTCCATTCTCAACAACTTTTTGAAAATATACTATGCGCTGTGGTGGGTGCTGGGCTGGAGAGGGGAAGGGGTTCAAAGATGAAAAAGGACAACCTCTGGTCTCAAGAAACTTAAAACCTAGTAGGCCTAATGATAACAGACTATAAGTGGCTTCATAATTAGTTTCATAGGCACGAAACGCTGTGTTATCCCAGTTCTTTGTAATGTGAAACACACAGCTATCCTATGACCCAGCAATTCCACTCGCAGGTATGCTCAAAAGAAATGAAAACGCATATCCACAATGTATGCTAATGTTCATAGCATTATTCACAATACCCAAAAACCAGAAACAACCCAAATGTCCATGATGGATGAATGGATAAATAAAATGTGGTATACTCCTGCAATAGGTCATTATTTGGTCACAAATAGGAATGAAACACTGATCCATGCAACTACAGGGATAAACCCTGAAAACATGCTAAGTGAAATAAGCCAGACACAAAAGGGCACAATTATACAACTGCATTTATATGAAATGTCCAGAGCAGACAAATCTATAGGTTCAGAGAGTAGACTGGGGTTGTCAAGGGAAGGGAGGAGGGGAACGTGAGTAGCAACTGCTAATGAGTGTAGGTTTTTTTTTTCCGGCGTAAGGAAAATGTTCTGGAATTAGACAGTAGTGATCATTGCACAACTTTATGAATAGACCAAAAACTGTGAATCGTACACTTTAAGAAGGTGAAGGTTAAAGTATTTGAATGTAATGATCTCTCAATAAAACTATTTAAAACTGCCATGGGAGCATAGGGTTGGGAGCAACTGTGACTCAGGAACAGGGCTGTCATCTATGGTACCCCTACTTGTATTACATGCTGAGGATTCTAAGCACTTTTTAAAAAAACGTTTCTTTATTTATTTTGGCAGGGAGGGACAGAGAGAGAGAATGCCAAGCAGGCTCTGCACTGTTAGTGCAGAGCCCAACGTGGGGCTCGATCCCCTGAACCACAAGATCATGACCTGAGCTAAAATCAAGATCTGGACGTTTAACTGACTGAGCCACCCAGGAGCCCCTCTAAGCACTTTCTTAAAATGAGAGAATGAATGAAGAAAACAAATCATGGGATTCATTGCTCACTTTAATACCTCCTGGCCATGAAGGAAAGACACCAAGTTCCCACTTTCTGACTACTTTGATACAGTCCATACAAACAGTATTCTGAAAACTTAGGGGCTTAAAGCTCTTTGCCATGTGGGTTTCAGGTTTTGAAGATTTTAGAAACACCTGTTGTGTTGCCGCCAACCCCCAGAGCCCTCTCTCACCATCACCTGAAGTGCCTGTATTTATTTATCCTTCAAGCAATTTGGGAGCAGTGACTAAACCTTTTATCTCCATATCCCTAAGAACCAGCAGCACCCAGAAAGGACTTAACAGGTGGCTGTGGAAGGAAAGGAGGGAGGGAGGAAGAGAGGGAGCTGGGGAGGGAGAGAGGGAAGGAGGAAGTTCGTCACTATTTGCTTATAATGAGCTTATAGCCTAATTCTTCAAGCTTGCTTGCTTGCTTGCTTTCTTCCTTTACTTTTCTGTACACCCAACGTGCTTGAGCTCACAACCCCAAGATCAAGAGTCACATGCTCTACCGACTGAGCCAGACAGGCACCCTCTTTAACCTTTCCTATTTCTTCAATTTTCTTATCAGAAGGTGTTATTACACTAAAAAAATTTTGGTACTCTAGTGCCACTTTTATAGGTCAAAACTGGTCAAGCAGTAGCAATTTCCAATGGTTCAATCTAATACACAGTCACAAGAAAGAATATCATTTTGATCCTATTTCATTATACAAGATGCATTTATTTTTTAAATATTTTATATTTTTTAATTTTTTTTAACGTTTATTTATTTTTGAGAGAGAGAGAGAGAGAGACAGAGCATGAGCAGCAGAGGGGCACAGAGAGAGGGAGACACAGAATTGGAAGCAGGCACTGAGCTGTCAGCACAGAGCCCAATGCGGGACTTGAACTCATGAACTGTGAGATCATGACCTGAGCCGAAGTCGGACACTCAACCGACTGAGCTGCCCAGGCGCCCCTAAATATTTTATATTTTTAAGTAATTTCTATACCCACCGTGGGGCTTGAACTCGCAACCCTGATATCAAGAGTCACGTGCTGCACTGACTGAGCCAATCAAGAGACCCACAAGGTGCATTTTAAACTTGGGGCTCTGACCACATCTTCAGGGACCACCAACTTGGGAGGCAAGGGGGAGGGTTTCTGATAGGCAACAAACTCCTCCAAAAAAAATACGTCAGAGTTTCTATATAAGAGTTGGTTTGAACTGAAGACCCAAAGACACGTGTGTAAAAATTAGTTTGTACTGGGCTGGGCTGCCGCCTTGCTGTCTTGGATGGAAGAGGAGGTAGTTCTAGATCTTGGGGTCATGAGTTGGAGCCCTACGTTGCGAGTAGAGATTATATATGTATGTATGTACATACATACATACATACATAAATAAATAGAAATTTGTACGGCTTATTCTCAGCTCCAGATCAACTTAGATATTAAGAAAATGGTCCTTTGGCCAAAGAATCAAGTAATGCCTCAAGGTTTTACTTCCAGTTCATTCAAAAACCAAACTGCTCACAAATTTTCATGCTATCGACCATCAGGACATCAAGGAGAGGCAGCTCAAGGAAGTGGCTACCATGTTGGAAATTCTGCATGGGACAGCGATAATGGGTTAGAAACTCAAAGCAGTAATCCAAGAGTTAGTCAGGAAAAACACTAACTCCAGAGAGTACTTATTAACCCAAGATTTTCTGCATAGTGTCTACACCACCCTGCTGCCTCTAACCAAACAGGACACTGTAGGTCTCAGTATGACAGAAAGCTTTTGTTGAAGTGGGAAGCTGACAGGGTTTTTTGTTTATTTGTTTGTTATTCAAATAACTTTCCCCCTGAGGAAAGTCAAAGGGAAATGTCAGAAGCATGTGATTAATGATTTTTAAAATAGATGGATCCTCCCTGTTGAATTGAAAGTATGTATTGAAAAGGAACCCACCCTACTAAATATTAGATTTTCATATGTAGGTTTGATATTAATTCTTTCAAAGGAGTTGTGCTTTTGAGTCAGATAAATGACAGAAGGGTCTAAGTATCAACATCCTCTTGAGAGGCAGCTGTTCAGTAACATTCTTAAATCATAATGATGAATAGAATTGCAACATTGATGATGTGACCAACTGGTGATGGGGAGTCATCCCCAAGCTGTGTGCAGTGTTAATGTGCTTCCTAAAATAGTGTTAAAATTTAAAAAAAAAAAAAAAAAAAAAAAAGTACATGCTGTTGGGGATAAGGGTAAGGTGGTGATGATGGCAGGGGGCGGGGTGTAAGGGAAGATTCCAGAAAGAAAAACCTACACCAAAATATACATTCTTTTTCTTTCTTTCTTTCTTTTTTTTTAAGATTTCTTTTAATCGGCTCTTAAAGCAAAGACAGAAGCTGAAAACATTCCATGTAAATAAACAGCAAAGAACTCCAAATGCTTAGCAGACCAGAACACCGGAAAGAGCTTGCTTGGTACTGCCAGGCATGACCGGCTTTAGTGGATTTAACAATAAAAAAGAAGATGGCGCCAAATGACCAAACTACATGAGACTTTCCCTTCCAGCAAGGAAAGTGGATAAAACTTTGCACTGGGTGTAGGGGGAGGGTCTAGAGAGATAAAATGCTACTTAACACAACAATGTGAATAGCATTTAGGCCACATGCAAATTTCATCCACAGAGCTTACAAATGCAATTTACTGCTTAGAGGATGTAACCTATTTGAGTCTAGAGAGCTAATTAATAAAACAGTCTAAAAAAGAACGCAGAGTTAATTGCCATCCATCCACTGGTCTATTTCAACTCTGTTCTTTATACATTGTGCTAAACAAAATTCCAAATATTGTTATAGCAATTATGATTTAGTAATCTCAAGAAAAGGGAAGTTAGGTTTTGATCAAATTGAAGACTCTTTTAAAAACACTTGAAAAGTTGAATCTGCTTTTCTCCTCAGAGCTTGTTCTGTGATGGATAAAAAATGTCAACAACTATAAAGATTTCAAGTCAGGTCACACCTAGAAAGTAAGAATAAATAAATGCGACTATTCAGTAAACAATGCTAGATCTTTTTTTGCCATTACTAAGGTTGAAATAATTGAATACAATCTTCAAAAACCATACTCTCATTTACAGATAAAGTTGGGCACATGGGATGTAAAACATACTCCTTCCTTGCTGTGAGTCATGGAATTAAAGATAGTAGTGATTTTTATCTCCAATTTTCCTCTTGACTTTTTCTTCCCTTAAGCCTACCTGCACTAAATAATTTTTGTTTTTCACTGATAACAAGAAAAGTTTGAACCAGATTATTTCCTCTGGGACAACCTGTCAATGATTACAAGGGTACAATTCAAAAGATCCTGCAAATAGCGGACCCAAGGCTCATTCTCATCCTATTTCCCCCTGAAGCTTGCTGAAGCACGATGCTTCTCCATTCTGTCTTGGCATACGTGCTTCTGGAATCCTAAACTGATTATGAGCTATATCCATTTTCAACAACTACGCTTAAAATATCAAAGACTCTCTAAGAGGTTTTTGAGTGGAAGAAGATACTTTACGAAGTGTATTAAGCCCCAAGGATTAGATCCTGGGAACCCAACATTTCAGCCACAGTGTAACTGCTAAGGATGGGAAGGGCAATACCTGGGGTTTGAGGCTTATTTTATGGAAAGTTCTTCAAAACCTGAATGGGCAGACTAGGAAAATGCAGGTCTTCCCTTGGCCATAGTCCCAAAGGTGCATCTATACCCTTGGCTTTTGTCAGGATGAACAATGGTGCTGGATAATTTCAGGAAAGTAACTCATATACCAAAATAGGACCGCCAAGATATTTGGAATAATTTAATTTAGCATTTCATGTAAGTGTACTTTCTGATTTTACAAATAAAGAAACAGCTGCCTACTGGCCATTAGAGCTTTTGTTTTATGCTGTAATTCCTATTTCCCCCACACTCATGGCCATGTAGAAACTGGAAGAGATACACTGAGCACACTTCTTTAAGTCACCACCTTCTCATCTTCTTCCACTCACGTGTTATTTTTCTAGCAATGCCAAACTGGTACACTAAAAAAAAAAATGTGACTAAAGAAAAGCCAAAGGGATGATATCATTAGTGAATGCAAATATGCTAATTCAGAGAAACAAATAATGCTTAAAAAGTCCAACTTGTCATATCATATGTAAAATTATATTAATGACATATTCAAGAAGAATCTGGAGATTATGCTGCCAAGATGGCGATACATTTAAGGCAATCCTACAAAGTATATGAAATCACAGACTGTCATATCCTGTAACTATTTTAATTTTAAAAGCTCAGTTTACAAATATATACCAATATTTTTCTCACTTTTGATCACTCCCCCACTGTTTCAGCATAAGAGCTAAAATAACCTAAAACGGCCCCTTAAAACACACACAGCAAGTCTGTTACACAGATCTAGAAAACAAAAAATGTATGAAGGAAAGCATTCTTTAAATAATCCGAAACAGAGTAGCAAAAAAAAAAAAAAAAAAAATGTGTATGGTTTCTAGATTTCAACTACTAATAAAAAAAATTCCTGAGAAAATTGTACTTTAAAGCAACTCTAAATGAAAATGCATATAATTAAGGGAAAGACCATTGCTTCAAACAGATTGACTGTCTTTAACAAGTTTCTCTCTTTCTAGCTACTCAGATATGCTATATTTCCTAATTATCACCTTTTAAGGGCCATCTGGGCCCATTCCTCCCCATCAGGGGGCAATTCCATTTGCATTGTTCCTGGGTTGAGTCATGATCAAGTAGTCTGGTGGTAAAGTTCATTAGAAATTAGAACAGAAGCATTCAACCCAACACAGTAAACCAAGTATCTGATACTCAGGCATCCACAGGAGAGATGCTAAGCACTTCATTCACGTTCTCACATAACCCACGTCTTCCATGTGCATTTTATCAGATTGCTTAAAGAAACATTCAGCCTAGTCCCTGACCAGGTATGAAATGAAAATTTGATTAAGTCTCCTTACACTGCAAAATATTTCTCAATTAAGGCAACATAACTGTAATCCCTTATGTCTTTTCGTTCAAAAGTCTATTAAAAACCCTTTAATGATTCCCTCATTTAGCCTACCATTCACAAGCAGTATACTACTTCCTTCCTGTAGAGAACACACAAGAATTATCCTAATTGTATTTTCTGTGAAATGAATGCACATTACAGAGAAAGCGTATCCAACCCACAGACCGATGCTGACGGGTATAGGTTCCAAAGAGCGTTCCCTTTTGTCCTCATCAATAGATCATCCTATACATTCACACGCTCTTTACAAACATGTTTGTGAGCCAAAGGCAGGCTTGGCCCCTAAAACGCTAGATGGTTTATTTAGGCAGCTGCCTTCAGTAGGGCTGATTGGAAAAGGCATGGCTAATTCAAGGCAGCCGTATATAAGAGTTCCTGCTTCATACCTCATAAGGTCTGATACATAAAACTCAGGAAATAGTTACCTGCTTCATCTTGCAATTTCTGAGCCTAACTTGCAATGGCCATCTTAATCTGAAATGCCAGCCTATTGAGATCAGGAAGGAGTGCTCCCTGCTGAGACCCACAGCCTCATCGAGCTATACCTTAGTCTTGCAAATGAAGACAGCTGCAGCAGGCCCTAATCTATGCAAGGCAGGTGTAGCCCTGGGGCTCTCTGCAAGTGACCCTAGGAGTTCTTAGGGCTGTGAAGTTAAGAAGCTACTGTCATAAAAAGAACGATTTCATAGCCTCTCATTATCGAGGTTACTATGCTTTTTAAAGGAACAATGGCTTATTTCCTCCCATTTGTACCTTGATATTCTCCCCTGCCTTTCTGAAAATTCCCTGATTTAGACAGTCCCTAATTCTGACCCCAGCTGGGACACTTCAAATCAATGGCATAGCTCACACCTAACTGATGCTATTTGTTCAATACTATGTTGAAAAATTGATTCTATGTCAAGTATCTCCATTTTTAAAATCTATCCTAAAACCTACTACTTAGATAGCAGAGATTGCAGGAAAAAACAATGCCTACAGTATCTTCCCAAGATAATGAGTAAAAATGATGATTCAATGCTGCTTAGTAAAAGATCTATAGCAAAACAGTACCACTGAGGAGCCAACAATAATTAACTCAAGAAGTAGTCACTGAGTCTTCTACTTCTACTTCTCACCCCCCTCCCCTCTGAACGTGTTGAAACAAATGTATCTATGTTTGAGGCCAGTTCCGGGTCTCCCGGGTCTCTCAAAGGACCAAGGACACAGAACTCCAGAGATGTTTCTGCCCTAAGAGGGAACTGGGGTATATACCCTGAGAGTCCTTGGCTGGATCACCAGCAAGGCCATGCCAGCTCGTGAGCTGAGCATATGTGTAAAGTTCACAGCAGAGAGGGGACCTCAGCAAACCTTAAGGCTTATCCCCTGGAAGATCCTTCTATCTGAAGGAGGGAAGTTTTGCTCAGAAGATGCTTAAGTTACACAAGTTTCAACAGAAGGGGTCGTTGCAAACCCAAATCCTTATATATGATTATACTGAAAGTTTGTAAGCCTTTTTTTTTTTTTTTAATGGTATTACTTTAAGGCATACTTTAAAAATCTGGGAGCTGATATATTAATTTTGAAATAAAGATGATAAATATTTTTAAACATTTGGATTCTCTTAAGGAATCATTTTAGAACTTAGTTTTTAGTGGTTCTATAGTTTTCTACACCTTCACTTTTGAAATACACATAATATGCTTTTTTCCCCCAATTCCTATAGAACTGTTGAGTTTTTATAAAAGTATTAAATTTGAAACAAGTGCAGAAAGCCTGTAAATGTACCAGAAATACCAGGCTACACTTCCATACCCATTACTTCTAACAATTTCACAAGAAGGAGCACATTTTCATGAGTTGTGTGATGTTTTAGCAACAAGACTCCTATGGTCTTTAATGGAAGTCACACAGCTAAAACTCCATGCACCACTTTGAAAATTTAAGAGTAATTGCTAAGTCCCCCTTAGAGGGTCATAGAAATATTAAAAACCAAAGTATTTTGCTAAGAACTCCAATTATGCCTGAAGGCTTACATCAGATTTTATAAAATGATTGGTCACATATATAATGTACTCTAATACTGTTTTATTGGCTGGTTGTTTTCTTCATAAAAGAGGGTCTTTGTGAAGTCCTGTCTGAAAGGGAACATACAATACAGTGAACTTCAGTTCTAATGTTCACTGAAGGCCATGGCTCAATCTTACAGTGGAGGTGTACGTGAGAAATAAATGGACTTGAGAACATTTTATCTTGTTATTTGTAGACTCAGAGAGGATCATTTAGTTCTCTGTTCCATCAGGCTGGTAGATTTTGAAGAAATACATTAAACTGTTGAACATAACCAATCCACCCTGGTGAACATTCTTCCCAAGAATCCATTTTGGCTAGCTGAGTCAATACTACTGACCCTCTGTGGGTGATCCAGTGGCAGGCTTTGTCTGAGAATCCCGGTCAGAGTAGAACCTCTGATTTCTTTCTAGAACCATGCACAGAAAGGTTTATTAATTTGGGGTGGGGTGGGAAGAACCCAGAATTTCAACTTTAATTTTTTTTAATTTTAAATAATTTCAAACTAACAGAAAAGTTGCGAGGATAGCACAAAAAATTCCTGAATACCCCTTACCCAGATTTGCCAATTGTTAACATTTTGTCACATTTGCTTTATCATTACTGCCCTCTATTGATTGACTGATTGATGTTCATAAGTTATGTATATATTCTTTCTTCTGAACCATTTGTAAATTATATTATATTGTGCCCCTTTACTCCTAAATACTTCCCCAAACCAAGGATACTCTCCTACACAACTGCACTACAATGATCAAAATCAGGAAATAGAACTGATACAATGCTGTTGTCTATTCTATAGACCTTATTCAAATTTCATCAATTGTGCCAATAAATGTGATTTATGTCCACTTTTTTTCTGGCCCATGACCCAATCCTAAATCACTAACTGCATTTAGTTTTCATGCCTCTGTATTTTTTTTTAATTAAAAAAAATCTTTATTTATATTTGAGAAAGAGAAAGAGAGACAGAGTGCGAGCAGGGTAGGAACAGAGAGAGAGGGAGACACAGAATCCAAAGCAGGCTCTAGGCTCTAAGCTGTTCTCACAGAGCCCAATGTGGGGCTCGAACTCGCAAGCCGCCATGAGATCATGACCTGAGCCAGTCGGATACCCAATACTACATATTTCTTACAGAGATTGTTCACAAATGACTCCTCTCATAATCTTCTGATGTTCTGGCTCTGGTCGAAAATAATCACGAGGGAAAAACTGAAATTTAGTTTAAAAAAAGTAATTTTTTTTCCTTCTTTAATGGGATAAGAGCATGTAGAATGGGCACAGTAAAACATCATGAAAAGCATGATGCATGTTCAGAACTGTGCTGTTTATTTGGTTCAAGCCTGGTGCTAGTATAACTAAGGTTTCAGGCTAGGGACAGAAACACAAGGAGTCTGTTATGAGGCCACAGATCAGACCCTTGATCTCAGTGGTCATATCACATCTGTGCTGCTGGTCAGAGGACAGACTAGGTAGGCATGGGGCAAAGGCATTCTGTAGGCATGGTAAGTAGTAACGGAAAACACACTCCAACCTCCTATTCTACTCTGGTGGAATCATCATCATCCAATGATGGAAACACAATGGATAATTCAAGATCTTACTTAGATATAAACCAAATAAGCTTTTCTACTAATAACAACAAACTCTAAGTTGGATTAGAGTGAGAGATTTGGTCTGCTAGCTGACTAGCCCTTGACAATTATTTTTGGAGGCCTCATACAAAATGGCCTTTTATAAGACCTGGTCAACTTAGGTACCATTCTTTTACTTTTAGTGCAACAGGAATATCAAACAACTGCTATCCTAATCCCACTAATGCCATTTCATCAGGCTATGTTATTTACCTTCTAAATTGATTCACCAAATATTTCATATGGAATCTATGATATGGGAATATGTTTTTATGGAAGGGTGCACTGCATCCTTAGAGACTTGCAGACAAGTACAATGGATGCTCTAGAAGTCAAAAATGGTATCAGATACTCTCTTGTGAAAGTGTGGAGGAAGACACTGTTTTTACAGAATGCCCCTCCGTTTGCCGTCATAGGCGATGCCATAGTGAAATTCTCCCATTAGCAGGCCAACATCAAACCACCATTACCCATGAAAACACCAGCCAGTAAAAACTACTTTATAGCAGTCTGCTTTCAGCCAGTCATGAATGCAAAAGTTTCCAGCACAAATCCTGAAAATACAAACCGGGCATCCTAAATTTTTATATTAACTATCACCCCATCAATAAAACATGGCCATTTAGATATTGTTATTTAAATTCTAAGCACACGTACTGGTTAGTAGTAACACCGCTCTTTAAATTTTTTTAATGTTTATTTAATTTTGAGAGAGAGAGACAGAGCAGGAGTTGGGGAGGGGAGAGAGAAAGAGGGAAGCACAGAATCCAAAGCAGGCTCCAGGCTCCAAGCTGTCAGCACAGAGCCTGATGCAGGGCTCGAACCTACAAACTGTGAGATCATGACCTGAGCCGAAGTCAAATGCTCAACCAATCAGGCGTCCCAATAACACTGCTCTTTAAAATGCTGTTTCTTTTTTTTTTTTTTTAATTTTTTTAACATTTATTTATTTTTGAGACAGAGAGAGAGAGAGACCATGAACAGGGGAGGATCAGAGAAAGAGGGAGACACAGAATCTGAAACAGGCTCCAGGCTCTGAGCCATCAGCACAGAGCCCGACGCGGGGCACGAACCCACAGACCGCGAGATCATGACCTGAGCCGAAGTCGGCCGCTTAACCGACTGAGCCACCCAGGTGCCCCAAAATGCTGTTTCTTATACCAGGACCTGGTTGGTCAAACATTTTCTTTGAATGAAGTTTAACAATGAACACCTGGAAATCTAAGGGTAGCTGCTGGATAATGGCCAGAGGAATCCATAGTTATAACTTTCTTCCCATTTCTAGCAGATATTTCCCCTTCTCTCCCCCTCCGTTTTGGAAAGAGAAAAAATACAGTTTATTATAAAGTGAGTTGCAGTTATTCATTACATGACACTTGGACAGATGTGTCATTTGCAGATATAATAGGTCTGTGCTTCATTGCCCCCTACATAATTACTCAGATCACCATCTGAGGACCTATAAGAGTGATTCAAAAGGTAAAATCGAAGTCCCAGCACAGTAGACATCTGAGTAACACTCGTAAACAGAAGCGCAGATCTGCCAAGTGAGGAAGGCATGCACAGAACTCCCTACAAGACCACCGTGTTAAACAGGAGTATGGGGACAAAAAGACAATTTCTTTCTTTCTTTCTTTTTTAAAAAAATATTTATTTATTTACTTAGAGATCATGAGCAGAGGAGGGGCAGAGAGAGAAGCCCAAGCAGGCTCCACTCTGTCAGCGCAGACTGTGACATGGGCCAGATCCCACAAACTGTGAGATCATGATCTGAGCCAAAATAAAAAGTCAGGGACTTAACTGACTGAGCCACCCAGGTGCCCGGTAAGACCATTTCTTAAGGCCTAAAAAAAGTTCAATTCTCCTTTTCTAACATGTACCTAGGGCAGAGTTCAATTAACTGTACCATTTAAGTCACAAGGCTTTCTTTAAGGAACAGACATCAGCAATATAAACAGCCAGAATATTCAGAATGAGAAAATGCAATCCCTGTATACATACTCAGGCTTTCACTGCGTGGAACAGGGATTCCTGTAAGTACAAGGTCCTCATCAGATGTCTGAGAGAGACATGCTAAGAAATTATCCTGTACTTTCCATTGTTAAAAGAAATTATCCTGTACTTTCCATTGTTAAAGAGTTAATCTACATAAAAATATCAGGAGAGTAAAACAGTTCACACTAACTCCTACCGCCTACCTTTTCTCTAATTATACAAAAGATGATTGTAACAAACCCGCTCTGGTAGTCTCCTAAAACAAAAAAGATAACAATACTTTCCTAATTTTGGTTTTGTCGCAGAAAAGGCAAATGGGTGCATAATTAACAATTTTTTGGTGCAAATTCATCTGCATCTTTTAATTGGTGTTAATTAGATTAGGACTAAAATTTCTTTAATCCTCTATCCTGCCTTTTTTGATGCAAACTAATTTTCTCAGCTGGACGTCAAAGTTTCCCATTAATTACACTTTTCTAACAGGAGATTCTTCAACCACAGAGAATTAAACATATAGACAAAAGCAGTTTTCAGAAGGGCTACGGACCAACCTTTTGGGGAAAATAAGAAATGGTGAGAATTGACACCTGAGAGATAACTAGTGAATTCACCCAAATTCACTGGTGAAGCAAAGCTACCACAATTAGCAAATTGGGGACTGTCCCATCCTTGAGAGCCTCCAGCATTTGGTAGCTGTCAATAACACCCAGTACCGTAACTCTGCCACATAGGGCGAATGTTAGAGCAGGCTTTCTGAAACAACAATGACAAACTGTTTAGCGTTACAGTTAAGATAACCTGCTTTTAAATCTCAAGAAAAACAATATGCTGCCTTTTAACCATTACCTAAGAGCCATTCCAAATACTGGTAAACCCACTTCCAATGGAAAGGGAAGGCAAATGTAATCCATTGTGGGTGAATTAAGTTCCACATTTCATCTGGTTTGCTCCAAATATTGTAACTCTTCTACAAGTGTTAACATGTTGGGGGGGAAAGCCACAGAATATACTCAGTATCTTTTATGCCAAGGTGACCTGAAATAAAATTTTATATAGTTAAGGATTTTTGATAGTTCTTTATCCATCTCTTTCCTCACACTATGCAGTAGTGATGATTGAAACCTGATGTGTACTAAAAAAAAAAAAAAAAGGCTATAAAACATTTTATGTACAAATAAAACAGTAGCCATTAAGTTTTGCTATGATGTCTGAGTAGATATTCAGCATGAAAACATGATAAAACAACTGTAAACTGATTGTGATCAGATGTAATTACAATGACTTGTCTCCAGTGAATGACATGAACTAAACACAGTCACAGACTTCTCCAAAATTACTTTGGGCAATGAACCAAGAGAACACTATATCCTTTCTTCACTAAAGGCATTTTGCCAAATAAATTGCAAACACACAAGCTTTAATAACCACGGCCAAAAAAGCACTTGGGAACTCATTATGAAAATGTTTAAAATCACACACACACACACGCATGCGCACATGATCATATTTGATAAAACTCTTTCATATTAATAAAATTATGCTGAAAAAGCTACATTTAAGATTTTTAATTGGTGCTCCCCAGAAGTAAGTCCAAAGACTGATAGGCAATTACAAGTTGTCTTTTTTTCCCTCAAAGTCAGTGTTTTTGGCTGTCTTTCCTGGCTTCTTTATTTTGGAGATGCTGTAAGAAAATCTACTTAAAGATTTTTTTATGTAGCTAAAAGTAAACAATGACCTAGGTTTTGAAATAACCTTGTATTTTCAGTAAGCCAATGCAGGTGGATTCTCTCACTCACTCTCAGCCCTTTTTGATGCGGCTTATGATACAGCATTATGCTCCAAAACAGAACAAAGAAAAATATCCATTCACTTAGTACTGTGGTAACTCAACAGTAATTATGGCTAAAATAGCTCTAGAAACATAGGGACCTGGGAAAGAAAAAAGGACAACATGTGTTCTAGGTCCCACTTTTCAACTTTGTCTCATTTTTTACCTCTAGGCCTGAAGTTGTGGTAATATTGATATAGGCTATTTGGTAATATTAATAAGAAAGTAGAAATCTAATTCCACTCCTAAGTATATATCCCAGAAAATATATGCCCACAAAAAAACTTGTATACAAATGCTCATAACAGTATTACTCGCAATATCTAAAAAGCAGAAACCCAAATGTCCATCAACTGCTCAACAGATAAGTGTGTTGTATCCATAAAATGAAATATTATTCAGCCATAAGAAGAAATAAGTATTGATGTATGGTAGAATATGGATGAGCCTTGAAAATATTTGCTAAGGGAAAGAAGTCAGGCACAAAAGACCACATTTTATGATTCCATTTTTATGAAAGATCCAGAACAGGCAAATATATTGAAAAAGAAAATAGATTAGTGTATGCCTAGGGCTGGGGAGTTTCAGGGGCAATGACTGCTAATAAGTATGACATTTCTTTTGGGGGTGATAAAAATGTTTTAAAATTGTGGTGATGGTTACACAGCCCTGTAAATTGATTAAAAACCAATGAATTGCACACTTTAATGGGTAAACTGTATGATATATAAATTACATTTTTTTAAGAGTGTGTAAGCGTGCAAGTAGGGGAGGGGCAGAGGGAGAGGGAGGGAAGGAATCTGCCTCCCTCTCCTCACCCCACCTATTTTCTTGGCCCTGCTGCACCTCTTCTTTCACCATCTTCTAAAATTCTGCATCCTCTACTTACTTTTTTAAATTCTTTTTAATGTTTATTTTTGAGAGAGAGAGAGAGCAGGGAAGGG
Organism: Panthera tigris; assembly: GCF_018350195.1. Taxonomy (NCBI): domain Eukaryota; kingdom Metazoa; phylum Chordata; class Mammalia; order Carnivora; family Felidae; genus Panthera; species Panthera tigris. The sequence goes on along the minus strand of NC_056660.1, from coordinate 70,219,341 downwards.
GCAGAGTGGAGAGTACAGAGGATTCAAAGCAGGCTCCATGCTGACAGCAAAAAGCCCAATGCAGGGCTTGAAGTCACAAACCGTGAGACCATGACCCAAGCCAAAATCAAGAGTCAGACACTTAACTGAGCCACCCAGGCACCCTGCATCCTCTACTTATTATCTCTGCTATTTGTTGTCAGGCTGCTAAAATGTTAACCTCCAGAAGGGCAGGTATTTGCCCTTGTTCACGGATGGATCTTAAGTGCCTAGACCAAGGTAGTTCCTCAACATATATTGGTTGGATAAATGAATGACTACTGAAATCCCACTGGACTCATCATCTGCCAACATTTGTGTAATGGTGACTTTACAAGCTAAGGGTATAAAATTTTGCTACACAGATTTTTACACAAAATGAACAGTGTAAGGGCATCTGGGTGGCTCAGTCACTTGGGTGTCTAACTCTGTATTTTGGCTCAAGTCGTGATCTCATGGTTTGTGGGATTGAGTCCCACATCCGGCTCTGTCCTGACAGTGTGGAGCCTGCTTGGGAGTCTCTCTTCTCTCTCTCTCTGCCCCTTCCCCACTCACCCTCTCTCTCTCTAAATAAATAAACATTAAAAAAAATGAACAGTGTTGAAAATTGATGTAAAGGGTTATTGCTGCTATTCAATATTTATTATGGCCTTGAAATACTCTAGGTGACACAGAGGAGATTCAACTCCATGAGTCTTAGAATAAAACCATGGATGTTGAGAAATTTACACTCTCCTAGCAAATGAAAATTCACAGGTAAAGGAGGACAACATGTTTTAGATTTCCCAAGAGCTCAGTACCAACATTTGAAGTAGAGAGGAAAGAGCAGATTGCAGAGATATCCATCTAACTCAAGTGAACTTCGAGATGCTTAGAGTTCTATGGTGGTGCTTCTCCCTGCAATGACATGTGGAGATGGTCTTTAAACAGGGAGAGGTCTGAAAATATCTTGTGTTACAAAAGAAGATGAGTTAAAGTGACCTGTCTATCTTTATATAACACTGGTCTTCTTGTATGCAAAATACATTGCTGAGTTTAGAAACGAGAACACACTGCTCTTATCCACAATTTGCAATTTTAGAAATGTTGCACCACATTTTCCAATGAGACTGTGGAAGCATTACCATATCCTAAGTCAAAATTTTGTATATTAAAAAAACGTATTCTTATGGCATTTTCTGATTAAGACTAAAGAAATTCCCAAAGAAAAATATATAAAGTAGTCACCTACAATATATTTGCTTTTTATTGAGAATAACTTAAGACCTTTTTAAAAAAAAATTGAGAGAGAGAGAGAGAGAGAGAGAGAGAGAGAGAGAGAGACACTGAGTGAGGAGGGGAGAGGTGCAGAGGGAGAGAGAGAATCTCAAGCAGGCTCCACACTCAGTGTGGAGCCCGACTCAGGGCTCGATCCCATGATCCTGGGATCATGACCTGAGCCAAAATCAAGAGTCGGACACTCAACTGACTGAGCCACCCAGGCACTCTGAGAAGAGCTTAAATAGCTAACAATCACTAATAATAATATAGTTATTAATAATAACAGCTAACAGCTAATAATATAGGTCTCTATTGAAGAGCAATATTGTCTTCTAAAAGACATGAGACAGATCCAGTGCTCAAGCATCACCCAGGAGACCCGCAATGCCAGCTTCAGAGGTGACAGCTTCCAACAGGAAGCAATCTCACCATCCCCATATTCACAACTATAGCCAGCATAGGTGGTGCTTGGAGTTAAAATTAAAAATAAAAACATCAATGATCGATTACAGTTATACCTCTGGGCTTCAGCATTACTAGAGTCTAGCATCTTTCTTTCTTTTTTCCATCTTTTTTTCTTCTTTTGTTACATGAAGTCCATGTCATGTCCCAATACTAAGTCAAGAGGAGAACCAGAATTTGATTAGGCTTCCTGGGAACCACTGTAGTTTATGCTGTGTAAACGCACACAAATATTTTTGAGTTCTGTATTAGCTCACTAAACAACTCTTAATATATTCAAAGTGATTCTTTATAACACACTTTCGGTAAATTTTAATGGTTGTCCAGAAGTTTCATTTATACACAAATATCATTTAAAAAGATAAGTAGCCCCACAGACTGTGAAGGATTGAATAAAACAATCATGCTTATCATCTCAAAACATCTCTTACTAGCAGTAAACTTTCAATCCCAAATCAAAATGTATTAAATGGCTTCCATTATGATTGCTATCAATACTAATTATAATACATTTTAATTAATAACTAGATGAGTTCTAACATTGTGCCAGGCCATGATCTTAGAAGTTTGAATACTTGATCTGATTTCATCATTCTAACAGTATCCTCAGTTTTCAAAGGAGAGAACAGAGAAAAATCAACTTGCCTGGGGTCAGCACAACAAATATGGTGACAGTATTCTAACTTTCAGGGCCTACATTCTTAACCGTAACTGTCTCCTACCACCAAATCAAAACCAGGAAGCAAAGGAATGTGCATTAACTGCTCCAAAGTCACAACACAACTTATTAAAGGTTTGCATAGTGAGTTCCTTTCAGATTTGATTCATTTATTCAGAAGAATTCACTGAGCACCTACTATATCTATTCTATTAGATACTGAAAGCAAGAATAGAGTAAGACACAGTCCTTGGCCTCAAAGCTGCAGGTCTATATGGGAGCCTCCCAAAGGGCACTGGGGAGCCTGAGGGCCTGAGATGAGAACTGCAGGTGAATTGAGAGGTGAGATCAGGAGTGCCTGCTGGCAGTGGGGTACACAAGTCTGTTATCGGAATCCAGATAAAAGGGGAATCTCTTGGGGTGTCTGGGTGGCTCAGTTGGTTAAGCAACCGACTTCGGCTCAGGTCATGATCTCACAGTTGGTGATTTCAAGCCCCACGTCAGGCTCTGTGCTGACAGCTCAGAGCCTGGAGCCTGCTTCTGATTCTGTGTCTCCCCCTCTCTCTACCCCTCCCCTGTTCACGCTCTGTGTCTGTCTCTCAATAGTAAATAAACGTTAATTTTTTTTTTTAAAGGGAGGAATCTCTCATACATATCTTCAATGTATGAGTTAGGGTCCTTATCATCTCCTAATAGAACTTTTGCAATCATTTCCTAACTTTAGTTTTTTGGCTTCCAGTCTTTCCCTGGTCCCCACTGAGCCCTTGAATTTATCTTGCCCACTGCTATGGATTTACTCTGCCTAAAATACAATCATGTCCCTCCCCAGTGTGAAAACTTTCAGAAGCTCCTCACAGCTCAGTTCCAATTTCTTGGCCTACTAAGTCCAAAGTCCTTCATTAAGTATCCCATCCTTCGCTAAGGGTGGGTCTGATGGATGCTGTTTTGAGAGCATGTGTCTAGAAATTACAAATAAGTTATGTTTCAGGAAATTATAAACTGCCATGAGAAATTCCACATAATTTGGATAGGGAGAACTTTATAAGCATTGCTTATATTCATGGAAATTTCCAACAGGCCTTTCACTAAAATTAAGTAATATGAGAAAATATGCCTATAAGGAAACCTAACTGATTGACTAAGACTAAACTTGTTTTGTAGTTTCAGGAACTCTGTCTGTAATCCTGAGATGTGTACTGTGTGGGGTGCAGAACACCATTTATATCTCAGCTGTAACAGCTCTTAAAAGCTAAAAATAGGGATCTTTATGGGGAATGAAAAAGAAACTTTATAATATCCATGCAGTGGAAGGCAGGCTCTCAGTGAACTAGGAAATCTTTCAAAGATGAAGAGAATGAAACAATAATTTGAAACCATCAGCCAACTTTACATTTCCTACTTGGAAAATTAGGGTTCCTAGGCGTACCCAACTTTTTTTAAGGCTTATGAATTTTTTCCTTTGATTCTTAAAAGATACTTTGAAAAAAGCCTATGGAATTTTTGCCAATGGGAGAGGGCTCTTGAAAAGTATGGACAATGTACACATTCTTTGCGTACCTAATGCCTCACTACCTGTTCAAAGCCAAGACCCTAGAAGAGCAGCAGCGGTTCTGACAGCTGAGGACACCTCTGGGGGCTCCATACCCTGCATTCTGCTCTGAACCAGCTGGCCCCGCTCTCTGATTGCTTTGAAACTGGCTCTTGTATCTGTAACTCTTCATCTACATTAATACCTTGATTTGACCATACCATGGCTTTTGGGTTTGGTTTTATCCATTAATCCTATTTCCTGGCTTGGTTCCATCACCTTGGATCCGGCCAGGCCATGCTCAGTTCAACCTCCAGAAGCCAGGCTGGGATTGCTGTGCCAGTCTCATGCCAAGGAGTGTAGACACAGGTAATGGATAGTGCAGTTTTCCTTTCTTCTAATCTAGCAAAACAGTCATCTAGTCCAAATGGCCAGCAGGTTGTTAATAGTGAAGTATTATTTTTGTTCCTCATTTTTAAAGTAATCTCTACACCCAATGTAGGCTTCACACTTACAGCTCTGAGATCAAGAGTTACATGCTCTACCGACTGAGCTAGCCAGGTGCCCTGAAAGATTTTTAGAAGAAATCTCTAAGGGTCTTTAGAGGAAATCAGGTGAATATGGAATGAGTTGACCAGTAAAATTTAAGAGAAAATGTTTCTTAGCACTATTAGGAATATATACTGTAGTTAAAAAGATAAGAAATTGGTTGTTTAAATAATACCAAATACATTATATGATTTCATAAAAACAATTTTTAATGTGGGTATTAGTTGCTTCTATTAAAATGTTCAATTTTATTCCAGAAATACCCAAAGACTACCTAAGAAATTGAGGCAACACACAACACACATACACACAAAATTGAGTCTTACTAATGATCACTGAATCATAAGTATGTTAAAGAATTAGATGCAAGGCGGCCTCTCAACTCTTCCAGTGACAGTTTATTTACTGTCTGTAAAAACCAATATCCTTTAAGCAAGACTATATGGCAATCCTTTCCATAATCTGGCTGTGTGTGTGTGTGTGTGTGTGTGTGTGTGTGTGTGTGTGTGTGAGAGAGAGAGAGAGAGAGAGAGAGAGAGAGAGAGAGAGACAGACAGAGAGTGAGCGAGCACCCACATACAAGAGAGGAAACAAGAACCATGAAAGTTGCATGCTTATAGATTTAATATAAAAAGAACATATTCTGTGCTTGAAGTTCTTCTACTCTGTTCAAAACTGAAGCCCTAGCTTCAGGGCGCCTGGGTGGCTCAGTAGGTACAGGGTCTGACTCTTGATATTGGCTCAGGTCATGATCTCCCGATTATGGGATTGAGCCCTGAGTCAGGCTCTGCAGTAAGCATGGAGCCTGCTTGGGATTCTCTCCCTCGCTCTCTGCCCCTCTCCCACTTATGCATATTCCCTCTTGCTTTCAAAATAAATAAATAAACATTAAAAAAAAAAAACACCTCACCTAGCTTCATCCCCATGGGATGTTTACACAAGGGTAGTTAGTTACAAGTGACAGCTCCCACCATATTCTGTACAGCAGTGATTTCTAACAGACCCTGAGTCCAAGACCCCCCCAGAGCTCTAGAGCTTCCAAAAAGAACTTCCTCACACGACTTGCTTCTCTGCTGACTTTTGGGTGTACATAAAGATCATTTAACTTTTGTTGGAAACCCTCGAAGCAGAATTCAAACCCTCTCAAGCAGTGTGCAGATACTCAGGTGGGCCACAGGACACCGGGCCTCCCTTCCCATGTGCTCTAGCACACACAAGAGTAAGACACATCAGCATGCCTTCCATGAGACCCCTAAGTACAGGTTTTCCCCATTATCTGAAAGTAAAGCATTCCTATAAAACCTTCTGTAAGCTGAAATGGCATCAAGTGAAGAAGTAATTATCATTAATTTATATGGAAATTTTTTTAGCCTTCCCAGATCCAAAAAATACCCTCTCTTAGGCTTTTCTGATACCTTACAATACATCTTGTTAACAGATGCACAAAATAAATGGAGATAAAGCACAAATGTTCACAGACACAGTTCAAAGCTCTTGTGGCTTGATGCTGAGATGCTGAGTGTAGTTCTCGGGGAAGGAGTTTGGAGGGGCCACTCTTGCTGCTGTGGGTTTAAAATGCCTCTATAACAGTTTGGTATAAAACCTATGCTGAATGCTATTTTTGCTTTTTGCATTTTTTCGTAAAAGCAAAAGTCCTCTAAGGATTTCTCTGAGTTAGTGAAAACAGGTAGTAATATAGGTCTTTCATAAAAGCAGGGGATATCTACCTATATAGGCAGCATCAGGTGACAAACAGGAAAACCTGAATACCACCAAGAACATCGTTCAGGAGAGCAGGGCATTTAAAAAAAAAATTTTTAATGTTTATTTACTTTTGGGAGAGAGAGCACACAAGCAGAGGAGGGGCAGAGAGAGAGGGAGACAGAGGATCCAAAGCAGGCTCTGCACTGTTCGTGCAGAGTCCAACATGGGGCTCAAACTCACGAACTGTGAGATCATGACCAGGGCCAAAGTCAGATGCTTAACCAACTGAGCCACCCAGGCGCCACGAGAGAGCAGAGCATTTTAAATTTTGCTAACGTAGGTGGGTTTGCCCATTTGTGGTGGCTTTTTGGGGCAGTGCAAATTTTCACACTAATGGTGTAAATTCAGCACCATATTTTGACACCTGCTACATCTGATTCAAATGCAAATAAAAAATTGGGTTTGCATAATGAAAAATCATTCATTTTTCCCTTTCCCATCCCAGCAGGAACAGAAAGCAATTCCAAGCCACTCTGCAAATGTATCCAAGGTTAGAGATTTTGGAGGGAGAAGCCAGCCAGCATCTCATGCCCCAAATCACTGAAGCACTTCAGACGACTGACTGACTTAAAATAGTAAGGAAGAGCGGGGTGGAGGGTGAGGGGGAGAGGGGAACCTTCAGGGAAAAATCCAGTGAACTTTGTCAATGTTCTGTTGCAGAACAAGTTCTTTCTAGAACCATCTGAGAGAGGCTTATCATGTTGGATTTGATCGCTGGGGTTGGCTTAGGTGGCACACCCACCATAGTCATCCCAGTGCGATGAGAGTCAGACCGCACTTGATCAGTTAGCACTTGATCCCTTTGCTGGGGTCTAAGCTCAGCAATGCAATAGTTTCTTCAGGCATCCCCACTCATCCACCCCCAGACCTTCCCAAATGTCCCTCTCCTCTTCCCTGAACCCCCAGTGCCACTGCTCTCTGTGTGGCCTTTTCAGCCTTGCTGCCCAGAAAGTGTTCCAAAGCCCAAGTCCACCAGGCCTCCCTCTCCATGTTCCTTCTAGCAGGTAGAGCTGTGTCTGGGAGGCTTCTTCATTCTCCTTATCCTCAGCTTCTCCAAATGAAACCCACAGTAAATCCCTCCCCAGACTGATATCTTGGAAATGATTAATCTCTCAGATTAACCGAATGGGCTCAAATATAAAAATATTTTTAAAAAACAGTAGGGTCGTTAAAGAGTGACAGATTTAAGCGCCATCTGGGCTCGCTGGTCAGGGTGGCGCGAATTCCATCAAACGGCTGAACGGTGCACGATCTGGGAATCCCATCTGTTTTATCTAACATGAATCAGTCCAACAGTTTGGCCATTTTGATGTTAGAGCTGTTTAAAGAAAACCCTGGACATATAATACCAATAGTTTTTCCTTCTCTAAACTTCTAGAAAACAAAATATATGCTTGATTATAAGAATTAAAGATAGAAATGAAGTTTGATTTGATGCTAAGAGCAGCCCTAGATGAATTCTAAATTGACTTTTCATAAAATAATTATTTCCCCAGTTTTATTTTTTTTTTTAAACCTTTGGGACCATATGTGGAGACTTTTCTTAGGGTTATCATATGAAAGTTTATATTAATAATTTTTTTCACTGAAAACTACATTGATAAGATTTTGGATCTTGTAAAACAGGAAACTGTTTTGGTTTTCTTTCTCATTTTAATTCTTCCTCTTCTGGTCCTCTCAACAAAATATTTTTTATGAAAATAATATAAAAGTACTATAATAGAAAGCAGTCAGATCTCACTTAGACAATTTTAATGGTTCTTAAGAAACATTTTTTTTAACAAGTCTTCTCCTAGTTATTATAAATTGCTTTTAACCTTTAGTACTTTGGACTGCTTCCCTGTCTTGCTGTGCTATAATAATTCTTAGAAACACTAATCAGATTTTCCTGTCCCCAATAATATAGTTCTGTTTCTGAACAGTAGCATTAAATTGCCCCAAAACAAATACCCTGGCTACCTAGTCTTTAACAAGCAAGAAAAAAAAAAATACATGATTTCTAAGAGTAAGTATTTTGAGATTTCATTCTTAAAAAATCATAAACTACAAATGAGATGATCTTTGAATTGGAAAATATTCTATGATATTGTGATTATAATTTCTATCTTTAAAAATGTGGAAGATAATCCTATTTAGTTATTATGAGGCATATTATAGTATTTTACACATGAAACACATAAAAACGAAGCAATCATAAAACCAACATTCAGGTAACTGTGCATTAAAAGCGGGATTGCACATTATCACGTGAGTTTATTCCATTTTTTTGGTTGCCTTTTATAGCTCTTAATGTGAAACCAAAATAACTTCTTCAGTACTACATTTGTGTTTTCTAGCCATTTTACATACTAAATATATTTCCTAAAACTGAATTTTCTGGAAATACAAAGCTGGCCCTATGCAGCATGTTATGAGCATGTGTATTTATTATTTCCTCATCCATAAAACCAGGATAATAATATCTTCCTGTAAAATTCTTTTAAGGATTATATTTAATAATGTTTGCAAAAGTACATTAAAAATTTTAAAGCACTGTGCAAATATAAGGTATTACTAACCCTAATAACAATAATTTCATATTCTTTATGGAACAAAAACTACCAAAAATAAAATATCCTTTCTCCCAATCTCCCTTATGATTAAATAAAGACGCACATTTACTTATATGAATCCTTTCTTAAACAGCATTTCACAATTGGTTTTAAAGTATCCACTTCAGGGAATTACAAAATATCAGAGAAAAATTATTTCTACATTTGACAAATTTTAAAATGCAGAAGCCAATAGTTAAATTGTCAGAGACTTTACTTGGATCCTTTTCTTTCCTAAAAGTTGCTGTGGCCAATTCAGAGCTCTCAGAGCACATGAAAACTTCTGTCTACCCAGAGCGGATAAGGATATACCTCTATGTTTATGACCCTGATCGTCTCAGGAAATGTCAGTGGTCAAGAGTTACAATCCATTTAGGTCATCGACTGAGGCAAACACTGGGACCACTAACTTCTCTTTTTTCTTCAAGAGTATAAAATAAATGAGCAAAAAAAAAAGGGGGGGGGAGAAGTTCTGAAGGATAAATACTATTTACAAAGTCTTTAAGGAGAGAAACTGCACTACTAAAATTTCATTAAATTTGCAGTCTTATCCTTCTCAGCATCACCTGAAACAAAAGGAATAGGTCCCAGCTTCAGGCTCCCAGTTTATTCTTTCCCCTTTCCCTGTGGTGACCAAGCCTGTGGCATGCTCCTGGAATATCGGTAGCAAATGAGATCCATCCGAACCCAGCTTTAGTGACAATGGAGCAGCTCAAGTTGTCCCTGTGAGATGCCAGCTGGCTTCTGCACAAAGGTAACAAGGTTTCTTTGTTTGTTGTTAATCCCTTTGGCTTTTTATCCTCCCCAATTTGTGCAGACATGCACGGGACACTTGCATCAGGTGGCTACAGTACTGATGCTTGCTCTCCACAATAGTGTGATGCCCACATCTTTAGGCATAACCCCAGCTCTAGAGCCTGAATACTGGTTCAGCATGCACACCAAAAAAGAGGTCAGTTGCACTTGGCTGCAAGATGGTTCTCCTGCCCAGAAGTGGAATGTGAAGACACACGCTAGGCCATGAGATATGGGTGGGCAACAAAGAGTGCTTGGGTAAAAATGACAAGTAGTTACAGTTGTGGGAGAACTACCACGGAGGCATTTTCCCTTGGCCAGGTAAAATGACCCTACTGAAGTAGAAAGTTGTCAACCAGAAAATGTTATTATTTATACTCATGCATGTGGCTAGTATCAAACGAGGCCCTGTTTGCTCCAGTTTCATACATTATTCCATCAATGGATACCTATCTCTAGGGTTCATAAAGTTAGGAAGAAATTTTCCCCGTGGGCTTCACCTAAGTAGCACAATGTGAGCTAAGAGAAGTGATGAGTTTGTACTGCCCCATTTTCATTCCAGTATATTCCTTGCCAAAATAATATTTTGAAACCATAGTTCATTTAACTATATCTCATTCCCTGTGACTTTATGCATTTGAGTAATTTTATTAAACCTTGATTTAAAGAAAATGTTGTCAATCCTCCATCTAGCAAGAGATGTTTTATCTTTGTACCAACAGTGACCATCTCAGATCTCAGCACTGTATTTTGAGCCACAGGACAGTGGCCCATTTAAAGGTAAATAAGAAACTCCTTCCCCCCCAAAATTTCAATGTCTCATTATCCCTTACCAAAACTGGTGTAAAACTCAGTGAGAATTGGGAAATATTTTATAAATATATTTATAAATATTCTGAACTTCATAAGTTATTAAACTGGATGATGGCAAAGTATAAGACACTATCACCCATCTGTCAGGTTAACCCATAAATCTGTACCTTTATATGTGACAATTTGTCAAGTTAGCAAAACTAATGAAAAAATAAACCTTCTCCTAAAAATCTTAGTTTTCAACTCATAACTATTACCTAAAAAAATCTTTTAAGGACTTAGAAGATATAGGGGTGCCTGGGTGGCTCAGTCAGAAAAGCATGTGGCTCTTGATCTTGGGATCGTGTGTTCGAGCCCCATGATGGGTGCAGAGATTACCAAAAAAAAAAAAAAAAAAAAAAAAAAAAAAACCGAACAAACAACAACAAAAAGAAGATATAAACCTATTTTTTCAAAGCATAAATTCAACAAAATAGAACCAATGGTCTAATGTCAGTAGCTAATGCAATTCTCTCTCCACAAAAGCAGCTATGGGGAAGAGACACTAGAAAAGACTGAAAATCTACTTTGGCTCAAGATAATTGATAAAATTCTATTCCTCCCTTTAAAAACAAAACCAAAACAAAGTGATTATCTCTGTGTCAGCTTTTTAAATGATTTTGAGTGTAACATATAGTCAAATTACTAAAGATCACACAGCACAATTAAATGTGTGCTGAGATGTATCTTAAATAATCTCAAACTTCTAAAACTTCTGTGGCTTTAGCAAAAGCATCATAAAGTACTCGACAACCAGAGTAAACCTCTTTAAAGTGACAAAATAGCAAGGAAAGGTCAGGGAGCCAAGCAGGTCAACAAAGTCCTTCTTCCCAATCTGGGGTCATTCTTCCCTCCGGCACGGATTGGTCTCCCAGTAAATTCCACATTAGCTCCTCCCTTCAGCTGCAGCAGAAACACTTGAACTGCCTTCTCTCTCCACAAAAGTTTAGTTTGCTGATTGGGCATGAAACAAAGGGAAGACAGCAGGGGTACAATTTATAAGGGGGCAGGCAAGGTTGACAGGCTATTGTGCTCTGGAGGCATCCACAAGCTGTTAATTCTATTTTAACATCGTTAATAAGACTGTTAACACATCAGACTTTGTTTAGAGACCTTGAAAACATCAACAAACTATTAAACGATCCACCTGAAATAAAATAGTATCCACTTTGGAAACATCAAAATCATACTTTTTTTAATCCTTAAAACTGAAAGACTAAAGAAAGGAAAAAGGAAATCTATTACTGTAAATCATGTGCAAATACCCCAAATTCTTACATTTAATACTCTTGAAACATTCTTTTTTATTTTGACATCATCTTTGATCTGTGAATTTTCAAAATAAGGAAATCATATCAAAATAGTTTTACTTCCATGTACATATGCAAAAAGGGATTAAAAACAAATGCACAGGTTTAAATATTTAAAATGAATAATTAGTCTGGCAGATTAACAGCACTTAATTTTGCAATAGAATAACATTTTGAGCTCAGTCTGTAAAGAAAGAAGAAAACACTCCATTATATAAGGAAAGTTTTTGTATTATACCCTCACATCCAACTAAAATACTACTAAGTAATTTTAGCAAGAGTAAAAAGTTCCAATTCATGACTTAAGAAAAAGAAAATTTTCTAAATTTTATTTTGCTTTTTTTTCTCCTTTGCTTTACTTAGCTTAATTTTAAGAATTAAGATTATTCAAAGTAAAAAGTACTATGCTTAAAATCAAGGTGACCAAATAACCAATAACTGACATTCAACAATGTTTATAGAGAAGAAATTTTAATTTGAATTTTTGGTGTAAATGTATTTTTGATGTCAAACTCTTTTCAATTAAAATAGCATATTTCTTATGGGATAATCTACTAAAATTACTATAATTGACACCTAACTATATTTTCATGTAAAACCAAAAATGTATATTACAAAGAATTTTTAATAACAGCTTAAAAACAATTTTCTGGACACTATATCGGAAACAAATGGAAAAACTTGAAGCATTTGGGATATGGCTTAAAGTACTGATTTTCTAACACACTATAATGCAAATTTGTAGGTGTTAATTTTAAACATCCTTGCTTGTGATTTAAAACAACAGTTACTTAATGCTCTTGCTAGCACTGGAGTGAAAAATTAAAAGCATGAGAAATTAAGGTGGAATCAAATTATGTAGAAGGGATATACACCTTACAGAAGAGAGCAGGGAATTCTAGGAGATATTTAAATCTTTTGACTCCTTTGAGTGCAGCTGTTTATCGGTGACCGGTGGTGGCCTAGGGTTAGGGGAGATGGTGAATGAAAACACTGTGGAGGCTACTCACGAACCAGGACATTAATGTGAGAACACGGAAGTGTAAACTCATGGGCAAACGCTGAGACAACTCAAAATGCAATCTCCGCATTGAACACAACACAAGAGTGAGTTCTCAACAGGTCAAATGACCAATGAGCAAACGCGGGTTCAAGGCATGACGACTTTGGGTGACACACTCTGGGAAAGCATCAATCACCACACATTTTTACAAGTGGAAATCAAGGCAGGAACTCTGAATGATGACCGACGAAGAAATAACATTTGGCTACCACTGTTCACTTGCCTTTCCCAAATACGATGCCGGGTTTATCTCTCCGGCTCCCTACAATCTTTCATGTTTCAGATACACACATTTCAGCCCGAGTGTTTCAGTTGCCATAACAACTTCATAAATTTGTTCTCAGATGTCCTTTTTAATCACATCCTTTTTGTTGAAAAAGCTGGATGGGTCAGAACAGTGCCTCCAATTTATTTGGTTCATACCTGGCTCATGAGGAGTTGGGGTATTTGTTCCCTTACGTTAAGCTCAAACACCTGAAAATAATGTCACTATTCCTCTCCATAGGCAAAGAAGATGTTTTTAAAAAATGTGTTTGCATGTGGCCTTATCATCAAATTTTTAAAACCTAGGCGACAATGCCCAGGAATCGTCCCCTGGTTCATGACGTACAGAGATTGCTAACGCTGCCCAGTCGTGTACAGAAGGGCCCCGTGCACAGAGCAGCCGCTTTATTTCCAGATATCAATTATTCATACTGTCAAACAGGTTTTTGATAGAATCCTAGTGGTTTTAATTGGCTTCTAGTGACTATTATTACTAGTATCTTTAAAATAGTATCCACCTTACCATAGGAAAACAAAACCATGCGAGTATATAATAGTTTCAGCAGCATACATTAATTTTTTAAATACTTAGCAATATTTTCGGATTTCATTCCAATAAAGAAGGCACAGTAACCCTGGCACCATTAAACAAATGACTTTTGCCAACATCAACAACCAGACAATGGAAAACAGGACTCCACCAACAAATGGAGAGCGGGTGTCAAAAAAATTCAAGCTGAGGTTTTTGCATATGTAGTGAAACCAAAGGCACTCCCAGAAGGTATTGAAATGCACAGATAAGAACACAAAAGGCCCTAAAGTGGTTTTGAGGGTCACAATTTGCTATGAAACACAGCAGATGGAAACATGTGAAAGTCCACTCGAGTGAATTTAGAACGCTGGAGTATAAAATAAAATCTGAGAGTAATGGACAAATTAGGGCAATCAACAATTCTAGAGTTATCTTTAGGTGCACTATCACTTTGTTAGAACAGCAATATATTCATATATAAATACATAAATAAATAAATATATATATATATATATATATATATATATATATATATATATATATATTTAAAATTAGGGGAATGAGGTAGAGGGGGAACACGCTGTTTATAACCCCATTTGTCGAAAATTAAAATACAGGGCAAACGATACGCAACTAAGTACCAGCAAAAAGTAAATATTGGCTATATTTAAGGAAAGAGATAAGAGCAGATGTTATTTAAAAAGTTGGACCTTTAACTTCAAAAAATACTACACATGACTAGTTTTTTGCTACTGGAAAAAAATCTTTAATTATGTAAAGAGCGAAGAGAAGGTGGGACTCTTTACCTTTGAATACTAAATTAGGAAGCAGCCGCATCAAAGGCAGGCTTGATCCGTTCTGCCTGAAAAATTAATAGGCTTGACAAGTCCTTTACAATATTTTCTAGAATCGCAAAAAAAAGAGGTTCTAGTGACACCCACAGTCTCAGGAACAAAATGCAGCCGTGAAGAAGGGATTGGGGTTGGGTGAGGGCTTGTTTGTTTGGGGGCTGTTTGTTTTTTCTTCATCACAATGGATAAAGCCTTCAGCCCCGACTGGAGGATCTACATGAGGACTTCCTCCGGCTTCTTTTCTCTTCTTCCTCTCTCCAGTGCCACTGCCCCACCGCCTGTCGCCTGTCGCCTGTCAGAGAAGGCCTGTAGCTACACCGGGCCTGGCTGGAGGGCCTGGCCACCCCAACCCTGCAGTTTCAAAGGGCAGGGAGTTGAAAGGAGGGGAGAGCTGTGAGAGGGGCAGGGATGCTGAGGAGAGACATCAATTCAGCATTCCTCAGTGGCCTCAGATCTTCGCACTTGTTTTCTTTCCCCCTCTTCGCTCCTGGAAGGGTGAGGCGGGAACCAACACTTCAAAGGGGAAACTTCTTGGAAGGACTTGTTAGCTAGCTCTGCACTTCCCATCAGCGTGATTAGCACCCAAGGTTGTTATTAAATGATAAAAACAAAATCATCTCTCTTAAAGAAAACCACTTTACAGCTCCTGAGTCACTTGCTGATGAAGATGTTGGTGTTCTGGGGGGGGGGGGGGGAGGGAGGATAGCACAATGGCCTTGCCTTAGCTCAGCTCCTTTCAGAAAAATGGAAGGCACACCTCTGCAGAGTGGGGACACACAGGCGGCCTTCTGCTAACACACCAAACTCTCGTCCTCTCTGCACCCGACTCCTGCTGCTGGGAGTGGGGAGTGCGAATAGGGGCCAGAACTCCATCAGGAAGGGGAGGGACGGAAAAAGGTCGCCAATTCAATAGTAGGAAGCCACCGAATGGGGCAGGATAAGGCAGGCACACAGACTTGGGCTCTGTGTCTGGGACCGAGAGGAAACATGGAGGTTCAAGGCAAATGCCTTCCAATGAAACAAACTTGGCTTACATTACTGGGAAACACTGATAAAGAAACTAGCTGAAGAGGACTATTTAAAGAAGAAGGAGAGGAGAGCTACTAATTCACTCAAAAACAAATCTTAATTGTTCAAAACCAAGCAGCTAAATTTCAAGAATGCCTAAGAGGGCTTTCAGAATATAACCTGCAGCACAAAACACACACAATATTATCTTGGAAAAATAAAAGATTTTCAGGATCAAAAATCAACTCAGAACTTTACCTTAATCTTTCCTTTTTTTTTAAGGGTTTAATTTTTTCCCATCACCCCCAATTAGGTCAGAATTTAAGTAATGTTATTACAATTTAACTATAAGCCATTTATTTTGCTACCTTTTTAAAAGAAAAGACTAAAGAGATGCATGTACCTTATTCCTAAAGAGCTCAAAATCTGAATTTAAAAGAATAAAACTTTCCTAAACAATTAGATAGAAAGTCAAGAAGGGTTTTTGCAAGAACTATCAAAAGACAATATTTATATAGAATTTGAGCATTAGCAGCTAGCCTGACACAGCAAAACCATTGTATTTTCCACTAGTTTTGTTTTGCTATATACAGCTGTGTTTTCACAGATGCAAAGCCATGTGTCTCCACCAAAAGGTCTAGGCTTCCCTTCAGATGTGAATGCAGATCAAAGGTTCAAACGCAGAAATACAAGATCCTTTTCCCTTTGGAACATGTTTTTATTTTTCTGCAGTGGCTGCAAACCAGAATTTCCATCTGTTGTCCTTCTGCAGCATACAGGTTAACCTTAGCAGTGGGGCTCGGCACACTGTTATCTCTGCTAAGAAGTGCGCAGATGAAGCACGTCTGCATGTATGCTCTGAACAGCTCCCCAACGTGCCCACCCAGCTGAGAGAGAACGGCACCAGGCAGGAGCAGAACCCATTTCAGTTGATACTGAAAAATTAATTTTTAAATTCCTCTGAAATATCAGATTATAAATTTAAGATGGGGTTTTGCTTTTATACAACATGCATCCTGATAAAGATAATATCAACTGTGATTTCCTGCCTATCCCTTCTCCCTCCTATACCCAGTAGTATGTAATAAGACATCCTGCATTTGACCCTGTTTTATGGAAAATCCTCTAATAGGAAATAATTTGATAAAAAAACACCTCATTAATCTTAAGTCATTTTTTATTTCATTACAAGTTAGTAACCCATAATTTTGAATGGAAATATTTTTTTAATTAAAAAAAAGTTTATTTATTTTGAGAAAGAGAGAATGGGGAAGGGGCAGAAAAGTGGGGGGAGGGAGAGAATCCTAAGCAGGCTCTAAACTGTCATCACAGAGCCTGATGTGGGGCTCAATCCCACAAACTGTGAGACCATGACCTGAGCCAAAATCAAGAGTCAGACACTCAGGGATACCTAGGTGGCTCAGCTGGTTGAGCATCTGACTTCAGCTCAGTTCATGATCTCACAGTTCCTGAGTTCAAGCCCCACATCAGACTCGCTGCTGTCAGCACAGAGACTGCTTTAGATCCTCTCTCCTTTTCTCTCTGCCCCTCCCACACTTGTACTCTTGCTCTCTCTCTCTCAAAAATAAATAAAACAAAACAAAAACAAAAACAAAAACAAAAACAAAAAAAAAAAAAAAGGAGTCAGACACTCAACCAACTGAGCCATGCAGGTGCCCCTGGAAATATTTTTTTTAAATTTATCTATTTTTTTTAATAATCTTTCCCTTTGACTTCTATTCCTTTTATTGAAGATACCCTCAGAATGATTGAAGAGAGAAATAAGTTTCCCTGCTCCTTACTCTGAAAATGAATTTACTGCCATGAAAACATCTGCTTAGAAAAACAGTAAAAATAAAGCACTGAAAAAGTGGGAGCCTCTGAAAGTATTTTTGGCAGGTTTTTAAGGTCACTAAATTGAGGGGATGAGAGAGATAGAGACAGACAGAGAGTGGGGGGGCGGGGGGAGAGAGAGGCAGGCATATCTACCTATCTGTAGAAGAGCCAAAGAGGTTAGAGGGATGAATGGATGGATGGAGATGGCAGATACAAAGCTTTGGCTACTCCCTAGAGAGATTCTACAAAAACCCAAAGTGGAAAGTGTCAGGAACTGGTCCTAATGCTAATGTCTGAGTGCCATCTAGTGGTCTGCCTAGAACTGCACTCTGGTCTAGCTACACCTGGAAACCATCCTATGCTATGGTCTGTGGCTCCTTACTGCATATCTCCACCCCATTTTGGCTCATTCAGTACTCCCAATGCTCCCATCCAATAATTGTAGCTTTTCTGTCCTAATTACCAAATAAACCAACAATACAAAATGCCTCCGAAAACAAAATGATAAGAGGGATGATCCCAAAGGTTGGGGTGGGTCTCCCAGAAGCAAAGTGTATCACAGGTGTTCTCAATGAGGGCTGCCTCCAAGCCATGTGCAGAAGCAGTTTCTACATAAGAAGTTGTTATGACCACACCTGAAGGACCAGACTAAACACATAGGGAGCCCTACTATCTACATCCGTGTCAGGATGTTAAGCTTTAGGGGGCAGATAATTAGCTCTATGACTGGGCATCAATATTCCTCCGTAGGTACTGAGAGGTAGAAAACAAGAGGTAGGTAGTCTGTTACACCTGAAAAGTACCTACTCCAACTCTCACTTTCCAACTGAAGTGACTCAGGAAGGTGAAGGCTTGTTCCCAGTGACCTGGGGAGACAAGAGGACTCATTTCATCATTTTCCCATGATCCGAGAAGGGGTCATTGAGAGGAGGGTGAACAGCTCTGAGAGTGAGTGGGGATGTGGGGGGGGGGGGGGGGGAATACCTACATGTTCCACAGACAGTGCTGCAGAGTCCTGTGCCAGGGTACATGGCGACTCAGAGAGCTTAGTCAAAGCCAGCCCTGGCACATTAGTGTCTTACGCAGTGGTAACGGAGACTGATTTTCCTGTTACCTGTCTCACTCCTTCTCCCCTCCCTTTTCACTTTAATAACAAAAGTAAATGGTTGCATCACACTATTCTAAGCTCTTTCAATTTTATCTCACCGAATCCTCACAAAAAGTCTTTAGGTAGATACTATCATCCACATTTCAAAGATAGGGCAACCGGGCTAGAGAGGTAAAGCCAGCTCACAACAGTGGCAGTGCTGGGATCAAGTGTGGGAGTCTGGCTCCGGCCTGGGTCGCCTCCACAAAAGCACCTTTCTCCTCTGTATGAAAACATGGACACTTAAAGCATTTAACAGTTCAAGAAGGTGTTTGGGGCTAACAGGGTCAGTCCTTGGATATGTAGGACAAGGGCTGCCATGTAGTAAGTGTTCCCTAGCTATGTGACCTTGGGGAAGGATGTCATGTCAGAGCATCAGTTTGTCTGACTATAAGATAGGGCTATGTTATCTGCTTGTCCACCTCAGAATAGGTTGCTGAAAATGCAATGAGATCATCTGTGCGGATATGCTCTGTAAAAAGTCATGTCCAATGGAACAGAGGTGGTATTCATTTTCATCCCATGAGACCATCCCTGTTGCCCGACATCCAGAGAGGGCCTCTAACAAACTGACAACAGACGGTAGAAGCAAGGCCGACAGTTTCCATTCTTCAAATACTGACTTTGATTGTAAGTTCCATGGAGCAGGGACCCACAGTGTGTCATTACTGGAATGAGAGGACGTTCCCCTCTCCACATTATGCCAGGGCCCAAGAGGCAAAATGGATTTAGGAACCGTGAATTATGAATAATAATGAGAGATAATTAGGCTGATATTAATCCTAGTAAAACAAGCACAGTGGTTAATATTTCAAGCATACCTTGAAGCACCTCTCCAGCCATCTGAGGCAGCATCCTGAAGTACTCACGTGAGTGTGGTAGCCCATAAGGGAGGACAGATGCCCAGAGCTGACTGACCCACATGCCTGTCCCACCCACTAGAAGCCACTGTCCCGGCTTCATTCTGAGTTGCACTTGGTGTGCAGACACCTGAAAGAGCACAGCTACAGTGACGGCAACAAGATGAAGCACTGCAGCACCTGCCATACTCCTCTGAATTCTTTCCCCAACCCTGCTTTACTGAGATATAATTGACATATATTATTGTGAAAATTTAAGATATACAACGTAATGATTTGATATACATAACATTGCAAAATAATTACCACAATTACATTAGGTAACATATCCATCAGTTCACATAATTACCATTTGTGTGTGTGTGTGTGTGTGTGTGTGTGTGTGTAGTGAGAACATTTAAGATCTATCTACTTCAGTCTGGCAGGGAGAGGAGTGCTTAAGACAGGTGAGTCGCTGCATGGAAAGAATGGGCTTCAGAGTGGGTCTGGGCCTGAATCCTGGTTCTGCCAAACATCACCATGTGATCCTAGCAAGATTCTTAACTCTCTGGGCCATGTGCTCATCCAATATGAAACAGGATCACAACACCTGTCCCAATCCCAACCAGAGTTAAATGAAATGATGTAGTCACAAAGTTTTGCACCAGCCTTGGAGGGGAGCTCAATGTATACTCATTGAATGACAGAAAGAAAGGAGGGGGATCACCAAGAGATGATGGCGGTGTGCATCACCATGGGAACTCCACTGTAAGGAGTGTACAGCACGGTTCACATTTCCCTCGTGCACGCAAAACGCACAGCTTAATGCTCAAGAACACAGGCTCTGGAGTTGGGCAGACATCTAAGTTTTGTTAAAATACTACTTAATTTTAAAATTAAGACAATCTGACTTGTCTCAATGTGGCTCACTCCCGGCTTTGAGGCCAGAGGCTCTGTGTTCTATCCACTCTCAGTCACTGTTCTGATGTGATTGCTTTGGAGACCTTGATATAAAGCAAGACTATGGTGACAATGGAAGCACGATAATACTGTGGGCAAGAAAAGACTGGAGAGCTGAAGATTTGGCTGAACAGCCCCACCCCTCCATATGTGGGCCTCAGGGCTCAAGTGAAGGTCTAAGGCCCCAAGCCTCAAGCACCAACCAATCCTTCCTCTTTGTGCCCTGGTTCGGTCCTGTATGTGTGTGGACATGCCAACTTGCACATCCAAGCTCAGTGTTTCACTTCCCAGCACACCTCACCCTTTAGCCACCACCTCAGGTCTGGGGTGTAACCGCTACAGTGGTACCATCTGCCCACCAGGACAGACCCAGGGTGAAATTCATGGATGCCCAGCTAACAGTGACATTTCCCAGCCTCTCCTGTGTCTGGGTGTATTCATGAGACAAAGTTCTGGTTGACAGGGTATCGTCAGGGTGACCAGGAGTATGAAACGTCCATAAAAGAAGAGCACATCCTCCGGGTTCCCTGTGTCACAGGCCAGGTCAGAGCAGCCTTCCTAGATAAGATGCTGAGGGTGGACAATCCACAAGATGAAAGGAACCTGGGTCCTCCCAGAGTCATCCTATACACCCTCTGCCACCAACCTACACTTAAAGTGAGAGATAAAGTGTCTTTGATAATGGCACTGTATTTGGGGGCCTTTTTGTTACAACATCCAAACCTGTACCCAACATTTATCTCAGTTACCCTACGTGTTTGAAATGGGTACCTAGATCACTGTGCCTAGCATATTAGCACTTGAATCAGTCTAATTTTGAGAAGAACAAATAAACCAAAATTATACAGTTGGTCCACTAGGACATATGGACCACTATGAAATTCCTAAGTAGAAGGGAAGGTTAAGAAAAACTAGCAAGGGGGACACTTGGATGGCTCAGTTGGTTAAGCACCTGATTCTTGATTTCAGCTCAGGTCATGATCTCATGGTTTGTGAGACTGAGCCCAGCATTGGGCTCTGTGTTGGCAGTGTGGAGCCTGCTTGGGATTCTCTCCCTCTCACTCTCTCTGCCCCTCCTCTGCTCACGCTCTAAGACTCTCAAAATAAATAAGTAAACATTAAAAAAAAAAAAAAAAAACTAGCAAGGAGGAAAAAAGAAAAAAAAAACCGGAGGACAAATGGAAAGCCAAGGAGAAAATAATCATAACAGCTTCTTGTGTAGTAGTTTAAATTTCCAAACAGATGTACATGATTAAGGAGACATTTTAAAATGAAACATCATTATTTCATTTGGTCATAACAATAATGGTGCCATTACCACCAGATGCGTAAAGTGAGACACAGATAGTTGCCCTGGAGGTACAACCAAGTAACTTTAAGTCTAGAATCCTAGATGCTCTCTCCCAAAGTTTTGTTGTTTTTTTTTTTTTTTCAGATAGCCATCTTTGTCCCTAGGTTATCAGCCTCATGACAGTGACTCCTCTGTGGCCAATTACTTAACTCTACTCTTTTTTTTTTTTAATTTTTTTTTCACGTTTATTTATTTTTGAGACAGGGAAAGACAGAGCATGAACGGGGGAGGGTCAGAGAGAGGGAGACACAGAATCTGAAGCAGGCTCCAGGCTCTGAGCTGTCAGCACAGAGCCCGACTGCAGGGCTAGAACCCACGGACCGCGAGATCATGACCTGAGCCGAAGTCTGCCGCTTAACCGACTGAGCCACCCAGGCGCCCCTTAACCCTATTCTTTTAAAAACATCTATCACCATACTCCCATTCTGAAATCTATAGGCACTCCTACTTGCCTAGAAAGCGAGATCCAAAATCCTTAGCCTAGAAGTCCAGGCTCTCCACGATCTGATCCAAACACAACTTTCCAATCTCATTTCCCGCCACCCCAACACAAACTCTTGCCTTCAACTGGGCTTGTCTTCTCAGCACACTGAGCACCTTCTTGCCTCCCCAGTGTCACACCCATTCTACTATGCATGTTCAAAGCCTACTCATCGTGGAAATATTCTTTTATTGCCACTTGCTCATCATGTCTCTCCCAGCCCATCACTGCAACTCCTCCCACACTTGGCTGACACAGCCCTTTCCACCTGGGAGAGTGGTATCCCTTGCTTCGATTTGACTTATAAGGAGAAATAACCTTCAGGGGCACCCTCACCCCCAGAGACTAGCTAAGAAGCCAACCATTCTCACACAGAGGCCTCTGCGTGGTTCCACCACAAGTGGTACAGGGCCATGACACCACTGAGCAGGGTAACTAGTACTGCTGGCACACACACCAACCTTTCCCACTTCAGCCTACTCTGTGCCTATTGTGAACCCTGCAGCCACAGGTCACACTTTTGGTGAACAGCAGGGGCTATGTTATCATCTCTTCCCAGGGATATCTGTACTTTTATAGAGCACTTCCTTCTTATTTGGGTAGAAAGTCTTGCTCAAATCCCTACCAAGTCACATAAGACAGGCCAGTCAGGGTGCTTGAGTGCTAGAAACGGAATATTCAGTCCTGTGTGAACACGTATTGGTTACTGACTGCCCCCAAGTCCACCCACCTCTTAAGGAATTCCTTCATCCTACCCACAACTTATGGTCTTCCAAAATTATCATCAAGATGCATAGTTCTCCCAGAGCCAAAGGGTAGACCAATTTAGACCAAACACATCATCCCCACAGTTAACATCTTTTTTTTTCTTTTTTAAACGTTTATTTGAGAGAGAAAGAGCGCAAGTGTTTGTGTGCACAAGCAGGGGAGGAGGAGAGAGAAAGGGAGAGAGAGAATCCTAAGCAGGCTCTGCACTGTCAGTGCAGAGCCCGACAAGGGGTTCAATCTCACGAACCATGAGATCATGACCTGAGCCAAATCAAGAGTCAGATGCTTAACTGACTGAGCCACCCAGGTGCCCCCGCCCCCAACAGTTAACATCTTGAACAGAGTTAAAGATTGAACATGCTGGCGGCACATCCATTTGGCTGTCTGAGCTGGGACAACACGAAGGAGTGGTGCTAATGCCAAGATGCCTGGGGCTGCCTTCCCACCAATTTTGTGAATGTGCCCACATCCTTCCAATAAATCCCTTTTTGCCTAAAAAAGCCAGATTTGGTATCTCTTAAGAATTTTTGTTGCCCTACATCCAGATGGCCAACTGACACATGAAAAAATGCTCAACATCACTCATCATCAGGGAAATACAAATCAAAACCACCATGAGATACCACCTTACACCTGTCAGAATGGCTAACATTAACAACTCAGGCAACAACAGATGTTGGTGAGGACGTGGAAAAAAAGGATCTCTTTTGCACTGCTGGTGGGAATGCAAGCTGGTGCAGCCACTCTGGAAAACAGCATGGAGGTTCCTCAAAAAATTAAAAACAGAACTACCCTACGACCCAGCAATTGCACTACTAGGCATTTATCCACGGGATACAGGTGTGCTGTTTCAAAAGGACACATGCACCCCCATGTTTATAGCAGCACTATCAACAAGAGCCGAAGTATGGAAAGAGCCCAAATGTCCATCGATGGATGAATGGATAAAGAGGATGTGGTGTGTGTGTGTGTGTACACACACACACACACACACACACACACAATGGAGTATTACTCAGCCATCAAAAAGAATGAAATCTTGCCATTTGCAACTACGTGGATGGAACTGGAGGGTATTATGCTAAGTGAAATTAATCAGAGAAATTAATCAGAAAGTGAAATTAATCAGAGAAAAAATCATATGACTTCACTCATATGAGGACTTTAAGAGACAAAACAGATGAACATAAGGGAAGGGAAACAAAAATAATATAAAAACAGGGACGGGGACAAAACAGAAGAGATTCATAAATATGGAGAACAAACTGAGGGTTACTGGAGGGGTTGTGGGAGGCGGGATGGGCTAAATGGGTAAGGGGCACTAAGGAATCTACTCCTGAAATCATTGTTGCACTATATGCTAATTTGGATGCAAATTTTAAAAAATAAAAAATTAAATTAAAAAAAAAAAGAATTTTTGTTGCCTTTGGGGCACATGGGTGGTTCAGTCAACTGAGCATCCAACTCTTGATTTTGGCTCAGGTCATGACCCCAGGGTCAGGGCATCAATCCCCCGGTCAGGCTCCTTGCTGAGCATGGAGCCTCAAGATTCTCTCTCTCAGGATGCCTGGCTGGCTCAGTCGGTTAAGTGTCTGACTCTTGATTTCAGCTCAGGTCATGACCTCCTGGTTTGTGAGTTCGAGCCCCACACTGGGCTCCACACTAACAGTGCAGAGCCTGCTTGGGATTCTCTCACTCCTTCACTCTCTACCTCTCCCATGTGTGTACTTTTTCTCCCTCTCTCTAAAAATAAATTTAAAAATTTAAAAAGATTCCTTCTCTCCCTCTGCCCCTCTCCTGTGCCTACTCTGTCTCTTAAAAAAAAAAAAAATTCTTTCTTTGTTGCCTTCTTTTGTTTGGCTCAGTCCATAAAGCATGTGACTCTTGATCTCGGATGATGAGTTCAAGCCCCAAACTGGGTGTACAGCTTATTAAAAAAAAAAAAAAAAAAAAATGTTGTTGCCTTAAAAGAGCCTGATTCAGTATTTGTTGCTTAACCAAGAATCTTAACTGATAGAAAGCTATAACCTAGAATTCCATTAAATTAAAAAACATTTATTCTTGGGGAGGCTGGGTGGCTCAGTCAGTTAAGCAACTGGCTCTTGATTTCAGCTCAGGTCATGATCTTATGGTTTGTGAGACCAAGCCCCATGTCAGACTCTGCACTGACTGCAAGGAGCCTGCTTGGGATTCTCTCTCTCCCTCTCTTTCTCTATCCCTCCCCTGCCCACACTCTCTCTCTCAAAATAAATCAGTAAACATTAAAAAAATATATTTATTCTTCTTGTCACATACTGAGCACCAAGATAGGTGCTGGCTTTCAAACAGGTACAAGGACTAGCCTTATCCTCAGGAGATTTAATGTAATACGGGAGACAAAATAGGATACAAAGTACAGTAAACATGAACAAAACTATAGAGATGCAGAGGAAGGGTGCATGATAGCAGGGTGAGTGTGGGTGATTGATAAGATACCATAAGAGGAAGGTGATATTTGATCAGGATTTCACCAAGTAGAATATGGGAAGAAGGGCACGTAGGAACAGAATGAGCAATGGCAAGGAGATGGGCAAGAGCTGGGGTTGGGGGAGCAGAGAGCTCATTAAAAGCAAGAATTTTAAGAGTGCCTGGGTGGCTCAGTCGGTTAAGCATCCAACTCTTGATTTCAGTTCAGGTCCTGATCTCACAGTTAATGAGTTTGGGCCTGGCATCAGGCTCCACACTCCAGTGTGGAACCTGCTTGGGATGCTCACGCGCTCTCTCTCTCTCTCTGCCCCTCCCCTCCTCTCTCTTTCAAAATAAATAAACTTTTTTAAAAAAGCAACAATTTTAATGTGACTCAGGTACATGGTATGGGAAGATGATTCTGGAAAGGTAATTTGGAGTCAGGGAATAAAGGACATTGTATCACTGTATGGCCATGGAGGGTCTTCATTCTTTAGTGTTGGGAACTACTGAAACTTTTTAAAGAGTAGAGCAATGAGACTTGTGTTCAGAGACCTCCTTCTGGAAGACAGGAGGGAGGAGAGACCAGGCAAGAGAAGAGAGTGATGAGCTGGGATAGCAGTGAGGAAGGGACGGCCAGGAGCCATGGTAGAGAGACACAGAATTTGAGAAGTTGGATGGAATCAAGAATAACTCCAAAGGTTTCAGCCATGAAATACGGAAATGTGGCCTCAGAGGCACTGCCTTGAGTGGTGCAATGACCAGAACAACACACCAAACACAGAGGCTTCCCTGCTTGCCTTACTCCTCAGTAAACACATTTACCTTTGGCCAAATCAAGACTCAACCTCCTCTCAGACTGAGAATTAGCAATACAGTTTCTGATTCCTGAGCAGTGAGGGGGAAAGAGGGTAAAACCTGAGGTTTCCAACATTGTTCCTTATTAATTCCCCTCTAGACAAAATGTTTTTCTTCTGAAGAATCACAGACCATTTAAGTTCTTCATCAATGTTTCAAATTTTCCCCACCCTTTATCCCCTTTTAACAGCAAATGAGTAAGATTTGCCAAAGCAACAACGACATTGCAAAGGTACAGTGCACTGCAGTCTACTGAACTGCTACATTTGTTTAGCTTCTCTACCTTCATGACATAAGTTTTAAGGGTCTTTGTAGTCTTCACAGAACTGCACCTGGACTATATATGAAAAGTGGGTGCCAATTACAGTATTTTAGTTAAAACTGGTTCCTACGCATCATTGTCTTATGCTAGCAGAGAGCTGGCACCAGCAACAAAGGGTTGCTATTAATAGTACAACACAGAACACAAGCAGAAAACTTGAGTGAAATTATGTTTTTTAAAACCCAGTGTTTAGTGCCCAGAAAAGGGCCAGACTGTGCGGCATCTGTGCTGGGGGGATATGGGACTAATAAATCATTGCCATTTTTACTACACACAGGCAGAATATCATAGTACATCCAAAGCCAAACATTTGCTGTCCGAAAAAAAATGATTTACATTCCAGGGCTTTTTTTTCCTCACTCAATTTGAGAGTTTATGCATTTATGCATCCAAAATTATTTTATCAATTTAACTGTCCTATAATCATGAACAGTTTTTGATTTGGGAAGGGTTAAATTTATGAATGAAATATTAACATAAACATACATACACAACCTTATGTTC
Organism: Panthera tigris; assembly: GCF_018350195.1. Taxonomy (NCBI): domain Eukaryota; kingdom Metazoa; phylum Chordata; class Mammalia; order Carnivora; family Felidae; genus Panthera; species Panthera tigris. The sequence goes on along the minus strand of NC_056660.1, from coordinate 70,192,325 downwards.
AAACATAAAACATTCATTTCAAAGTCTGATTTGCAGATGGAAAGCCATGTAACATGTAAAATCAGGCTAAAAAATGGTATTTTGGTACATGTAAAAAAACTACTAGCGAAGCTAGATGCTTTCTATTATCAGTCCAAGCAAGCAGTAAGAAAAGCATACATATTTTTTTGCTGAATTAATTTCGTCAGATTATCGAAACAATACAAAAGACCTTAAACACTGATGAAGGTACGATATTTTTCTTCAATGAGCAACAATCTTAGGATGATTTCTTAAGCTTCAGGCACATTTGGCCATCCTATCTGCTCTGGAATACATTAGTGTAATAAAAAGGGGCTTCTAAATAGTAATGCAGGCGGTTCCACTAATCACATTATCATCGTAATGTATTGACAGAGAGAAAAGTCACAGAAAACAAGGACTGACAGGAAAACTGTTTCAGAATTCAAAGAACAACAGGCCATTTATTTTGGCATTCCATAATCATTTTACCTATACACTCTTTTAGAAAACTGGTAAAATTTAGGAAGCAGAGCCCTACAAGGGCTAATACATATTGGGAGCCTTCTGAATAGTCAGTGGCATTTAGATTTTTGTCCTAGGACTTGAAAAGTTAAAGGCATGGTCCTGCCAATTGTGAGATGCCCTCTCCAACACAGACCACCCACAACTACGGATTTTCCATCTGGTGAACAAAACAGACAGCTCCCTAATTATTTTTAAAAAGGATTTTTCTCCCGAACATACTTTATTTGTCTGTGACCTGGAACTTAATGGAAAACCTGGTATATGCCAACTTCATTTCTTATAATGAAACATCCTATTTTATTGTTTTAACTGGGGTTTTTCAAAGGCTCTGAGATAGAAATTATTACCCCCAGAGCTAACGCTCCAAACCACCAAGACAATTCCAATGAACAACTGTTTTCTCTGAACAGAGAGTATCTTGTTTAAATATTAACCGCTGAAGTTTTCTCTCACAACCAACATGATGAAAATAGGAGGGAAATTATTTTCAATCATTTTTAACTGGGCACCCATACTGCTAGTGTCAAAATCTATGGCTTTTCCAACAAGATGGCCACCTCTGCCAAAAGCATGCTCAGAAATGCCAACTGTAATTAAAATCTGGCACCTGTCTTGGGCACCAAATTTGCTTCTAACATCTCCATGTTGAAATGTGTCTCAGCTTTGAGAGGACGTAAGACGCTTTTTGCCCTCTGCCCTTTGGAAAAACACTCGAGTGGAAAAATTGACGGCTGTTATCCTGAAAATTACATTTTTTACATCTTAACTATACTACATCTTCTCTGCTTTCTTTCCCTGAATCTGTTTGTTTAATTAGTCCCAAGAGAATCAGCATACATTCCCTTCACACGTTTTGTTTTTATAAACCTCAGGAAAAACAGGCAGTGAAATAAGTTCTTCCTACCATGAAGTTGTGCTGGTAGGGAGGGGGTAGCAGAATAATGTGGATAGATTTCGTAAGGGGTTAGATATTATGGAATCAGGAGGCTATAGATGGGGTGGGATGCTTCCCTAAGAAGGCTTTTCAGAGACTAGAGAAATAAATCTTGATTTGATGCACATTGTCTTCTCTGACTACTGTCTACGGCTTGTGCCCCACCTATTGTTTTGTTGAGCTCTCAAAAATCTTATTAAAGTTTTTGTTCTTCAAAGAATCTGTAGCATTTCCCAAGAACAAACTCCCTTCTCTCTTACAAGCCTTTAACATGCTCGACACCTAGCCCCACTTAAGGTGAGGACAGAGCAGTCCTTGGGCCCAGCTACTACTTTGGAAGGGTAAATCTGTTGTACGGCTTGTCTCCAACAAGCCCAATGAACAAAAGGCCAAAGTGTGAGACCAACCAAGAGCAGGCTCACTGTTGGGGAAGCTCCTGGGCAGGGTCCCTGTCCACATTGCCCACTGCCTTATCCCAGGACCTAAGGAGTGCCTTGCACAGAAAAAGTACTCAATCAATGCCTAGTGAATGAATACCAGGCAGATCTGGTATGAGTGCGCCTTTGTAAAGAGCACCTTATATTAACATAGGGCCACACTGGCTTCAATGGTAAAAGGAACCTGATGATTATCAACTGTTGCACGTGCAAGAAGATGCTTTTCTTCGGAGACTCATTAAGGGGTGCGGACACACAGATGTTCTGACCTTTGGGCTTGTCAGCCTCCCTCTTCAGAAGTGCTGTCAGCGACACCACTTACCCCAGGCCACCCAGAGCTCCTAAAACACATCACTCTTCATCAGAAATTAAAAAGGGGTAAAGGAGTGTGACAGAATGCTTAAGGTACAAATAGATTTTACTATTATATAATACAGAAAAGTGTATAAAAGTAGTTCCCAATTAATGACAGAGTTCTGCTTTAAAAAAAAAAATCACCAAGAACTTGCTTCTTTGGAGCTGAAAATGAATTTTTCCCAATGGAAAAGATGTGACGGCTATGGCCCCAAGAGAGCCTACAAAAACCCATTTAACTCCACAATCTCCCCAACACTATATAACAGCATGTTCATGGGAAAAGAAGCTGAGTTTAAACTGGGGAACTCCACAGCTACAGGAAAAAAAGATAACCAGGAAACTGCTAGTAGCTTATGGGTGCCCCATACCCCCTGAAGGAAAGCCATCTCCCTGGATCAGAAATTCCTCCAATGCAGCATTTTCCAAAAAAAAATTTTTTTTTTACTGCAACTCATAGGAAGAAACATATTTTATACTGAGAGCCCAGAAACACCCCCCCCCTCACAAATTAAAAGAAACAAGTTTTACAAAATGAAATTCAACATGTGATGTACTCTGACTAGAATAACTTCTCTTACAATTCACTTTCTAAATGCTTCTCATGACCTAATAAATTAGTTTCCAGCTCATTTATTGGGATCCCCAGTGTAAAGCACCATTGCCCTGGATAATCCAAACTGAGGAGCAAAGGGTAGTGAGCAGTAGCTGGTCATGTGTTTCTTCAACTTGTATACTAAATGCCTCAATTGTGATGTAATTATGAATAAAAAGATTAAAGTGAGACAATTTCCTGCAAATGTGTCAGAGATGCATGCATCCATGTGCAGGCTCCAACCTGTTTAATCAGTAGGTTCTCTTCCTTCTCTATTTGGTCAAAGATATAGGTTTGGGCAGAAAACATGAGAGGATCTAGATAATTACAGACACTATATAACAGAGACTACAAATCATACTGACAACAAGCCTGATGATCTGTAAAGCTTAAAAAAAAAGTGTTCCTGGATATTCAGAACACATCGATATAATTTAATCAATGTTTGGGCTTTCACTACTGGAGCAGCATGCAAATGGTAGCTAGTAGTCAGAAGGTCATTGCTATCCACTAGGCACAGCCTCAGGAAGCAGAAGCACAGTACCCCAAGCCTGGTAGCCCCTTCATACAGACCTTCTGCTTTTTCTCTCCAGACAAAAGTCAAAGACTCTGGATAAATGAATGATTCTGGGGACTCCAGAGACAAGTAAGTGCCTGACAGGAACCTCATGAGCTCAGGGTGAAGTCCTCGTGAAGATCATGCCCAATAAGCACTTGAGTTCAGTAGATTAGAAAGGGGCCAATGTTTTCATTTTCATGCTGTTGGCAGATTCAAGCAATCCACCTACAACCATTGGCCAAGCCCTCCCGTGCCTGCTTTGGCTAACAGTGACTGAATATTCCCATCCTCACAGGAGGTACACATTGGCCAAAGATGCAGTACTGAAGGGTCAGAGTGCCCACAGGATGAGGCCCTTACCCTCCCCAGTGAGAGTGGGCCTCTAAACAAACCTACTTAAAGTCAGAGGTCAGAAATGAGGATCTTTCCCAACAATCTCTCAGAATCTTGCACTATGTCTGAGAACTTGGGACCCTTCTACAAGTTCCTCCTGGGGGAGTCATCTCTGATATGTGTCCTAAGGATTTTCACTAACACAGGTATGCATTTTTTGCATACTGTCACATTGTATTTAAAAATTCCATTCAGGGTCACCTGGCTGGCTCAGTCAGTAAAGTATTTTACTCTTGATCTTGGGGTCATAAGTTTGAGCCCCACGTTGGACATCTATTTTTTTTAACATATCCCTTTTCTAAGTTTATTTATTTATTTGAGAGAGACAGCGTGAGTGGGGATGGGGCAGAGAGAGAGGGAGAGAAAGAGAGAGAATCCCAAGCAGGCTTCGTGTTGCCAGCTGCGGAGCCCAACTCTGGGCTCAAACTCATGAACCGCAAGATCATGATCTGAGCTGAAACAAAGAGCTACTGCTAAACCAACTGAGCCACGCAAGTGCGCCTAAAAATAAAATCTTAAAAATAAATAAAATTAAAATTCCATTCAAAAAATTGGGGAACATTATTTTGAAATGTAATTTAAAAAATATTTTAACATTTATTTTTGACAGAGAGAGAGTATGAGCAGGGGAGGGGCAGAGAGAGAGGGAGACAGAGAATCTGAAGCATGCTCCAGGCTCCAAGCTGTCAGCACAGAGCCCGACACCAGGCTCAAACCCATGAACCATGAGATCATGACCTGGGTTGAGGTCAGATACTTAACTGACTGAGCCACCTAGGTACTCCTCAGATTTAATTTTAAAAGGTTTAATTTGAATTGACATTTCAAGAAAAGGACGTACACCAATCTCAGAAACAACAAACGCTACTGAATTCATCTTGGACTTTTTATTTCTGTATTTTCATCCCTTCTTTTATTGTAGGACTATTTTTAATAAAGTGACTTTTTATTGGCATAATAAATAATGGAAAGATGTATATAGTGCCAATGCAATATAAATAGCTTTGGTTCATCTGGGTTCCTACCTTATCCACTTAAAATTCACTTTAACCTAGTTTATAAATGATTAATTACTCAGGGGTGCCTGGGTGGCTCAGTCAGTTAAGTGTGTGACTTCTGATATTGGCTCAGGTTGTGATCTCAAGATCATGGGATCAAGTCCTGTGTTGGGCTCTCCACTGAGCGTGGAGCCTGCTTGGGATATTCTCTCTCTCTCTCTCTCTTTCTCTCTCTCTCTCTCTCTCTCTCTCAAAATAAATAAACATTTAAATGATTACTCATTTTTTTTTAAGTTTTTGAGAGAGAGAGGGGCAGGGAATGAGGGTTCACACACACATGAGCAGGGGAGGGGCAGAGAAAGAAGGAGAGAGAATCTCAAGTAGGCTCCATGCTGTCATGACGGAGCCAGATGTGGGGCTCAATTCCACACAAACCATGAGATCATGACCTGAGCTGAAACCAAGCATCAATGCTTAACCCACTGAGCCACCCAGGCACCCCTACTCATATATTTTTTAAGATTTTATTTTTAAGTAATTTCTATGCCCTACATGGGGCTCAAACTTACAACCCTAATATCAAGACTTGTACGCTCACTGAGCCAGCCAGGTGCCTCTCATATTTTAAAATCAGCAAAAAGCATACTATATATCAACTGAGGTTGTATAAACTGCAAACAATGTAGGATTATATGCTTGCATTGGTGACTGGAAAAAAGACTTCCCACAGGATTGAAGGCAAGAATTTTCAGAAAAAACTCCACAGACAAAAATTACATATTTTTCACATTTGTCATTTGTCAATATGGTTCATAAAACCAAACAATGAAAGTTCTATGTTAGAAAAGCAATAATCATGAAACAAAGTTAACGTTATGCACTGATTTTTTTGGCAAGTCCTCCCATAAAGGAAATATATTTTTAGGAGAGGTATCAGTGAGTAGTTTAGATTTACACCTCCTCCCATATATTCATATTCATACATGTGTGTATTTATGTACAGATGTCTATAACTGGGTGCACACATATATATTTCCAGAACAGAAAAATCCTACAGTCCTTAAGGTAAAATAGCAGGGGGTACTGCCCATTAAGTTATTGGTTCCAGGCCTTCACTTTCTAATTGACAATTCAGGGCTACTTTCATCACTTGTCAACTTCAAACCCACATTCAACCTTTCCTTTTAGATGATGCTACATCTATAATACAGCAGTACTGAAGTATGTTCTGCAGGAATATTTCTTCAGAAGCACAGCTTAAGAGAAGGTAGAAAGGCAGAAAACCTGCTAAATGTTTTTCACATCTATCAATTACTTGAAAGAACACTGTGGAAAAAAACCCTAAATTTTTACACTTAAATATTTTCCACTAGCCTTAGCAATAATTCCAAATACTTAAAACAAGTACATATGGATTTAAATAAAATACAAAAAGGTATCTGATACAACAAAAAAATATCTTCAGCCTAACATGGTGAAGTTGGTGAAACATTAAAGATGACATTTTATGTTAATTAACATACAAAAACTATAGGGACATTTAGTTGGCTCCAAACTAAATGATTTTTAAAAACCATAATGAGATCAGCAAACATAGTAAATAGTTAAGTATGCAACTGTCCAGTCTATTAAGTTGCCTCACAAAGAGGCACCTGGGTGGCTCAGTCAGTGGAGCGTCCAACTCTTCACGTTGGCTCAGGGCATAATCCCAGGGTCATGGGATTGAGCCCCACATTGGGCTCTGTGCTGAGTGTGGAGCCTACTTAAGATTCTCTCTCATTTGACAATACATATCATATATTGGAAAAAAAAAAAAAAGATTCTCTCTCTCAGGGCACCTGGATGGCTCAGTCAGTTAAGTGTCCCGCTCTTGATCTCGGCTCAGGTCATGAACTCACTGTTCATGGGATTGAGCCCCACATCAGGCTCTGCACTGACAGTGTGGAGCCTCTTGGGATTCTCTGTCTCCCTTGCTCTCTGCCCCTCCCCCACTTGTGCTTGTTCTCTCTCAAACTACAAAAAAAATTCTCTCTCCCTCTCTGCCTCCTCCCCTGCTCATGCTCTCTCTCTAAAAAATAAGTAAATAAACTGCCTCATATGAAAAATACACAAAATTGTTTTGATAGGTGCTTTGAGCATCAGTTTTCATGATTAAAAAACACCTAAAATAAAAGAATCAAACTTAATTTTATTTTAAAAGTTTATTTTGAGAGAGAGTGTGCATGCACATTAGCCAGGTAGGGCAGAGAGAGAGGGAAAGAAAGAATCCCAAGCAGGTTCCACACTCAGCATAGAGCCTGATACAGGGCTCAATCCCACTAACTATGAGATCATGACCTGAGCTGAGACCAAGAGTTTAGGGTGCCTGAGTGGCTCAGTCAGTTAAGCATCTGGCTCTTGATCTCAGCTCAGGTCATGATATCACAGTTGGTGAGATCAAACCCTGCATCAGGCTCATGCCAGCAGGGTGCAGCCTGCTTAGGATTCTCTCTCTGCCCCTCCCCAGCTTGTGCTCTGTCTCTCAAAATAAATAAACTTAAAAAAAAAAAAAGCATCACACGCTCTATCAAGTGAGCCAGTCAGGTGCCCCAAAACTTAATTTTATAAGTATAAAAAGTTAGATTAAAATCAGATCATTCTGTTTAATTAAACTCTACACTACATAGAGAGTATACATTTTCAGCTACACATAGAACAATCACATGCCTGGCATTTTCCCAGATAATTTCAATCTCAAATATTTTGTCCAATTACCCATTTCCACAAATGTACTCAAATCATGTGCTCAGTGCATACACCAAACTGTGGCTCTAAAAATATAGTCACCTTGTATAGGCAAAAAGGATGGGTTTATACTTTATTTTAATTTTTGTTTTTGGCTTTCATGTGTTACATATAAATGCATTTAAATAACTACTAAAGGGGCGCCTGGGTGGCTCAGTCAGTTGAGCATCTGACTTCAGCTTGAGTTTGAGCCCCACGTCAGGCTCTGTGCTGACAGCTCAGAGCCTGGAGCCTGCTTCGGATTCTGTGTCTCCCGCTCTCTCTGCCCCTCCTCTGCTCATGTTCTGTCTCTCCCTGTCTCAAAAATAAATAAAAACATTAAAAAAAAATTTTAAGTAACTACTAAAGCATTGCTTCACTCCTTTAAGAATGACTACAAATGCTTATATTCTAGAATTGGATTTAGCCAAGTAGTTACTGTTATGGTTGCCCATATTTATGAAACAATGTATGATTAAAGGTTAGCAGCTTTAATTTCTGCATTTCAGAAGCTTGCATTCCAAAAAGTAATAGAATTCACAAATAACAATAAATATGTGAGGGCACTAAATAACGTGTTGTCTATATAGAGTGACCACAAACCCTGGTTTGTCTGGACAGTCTTGGCTGACTTCTAATGTCCCAGTGTCAATATTAAAATTATTTTTTTAAGTTTATCTATTTATTTTGGGAGAGAAAGAAAGAGAGAGAGTGTGTGTGTGAGTGAGCAGAAAAGGGACAGAAAGAGAGGGAGAAAGAATACCAAGCAGTCTCTGCACTATCAGTGAAGAACCCAACATGGGGCTCAATCCCACAAACTGTGAGATCATGACCTGAGCCAAAATCAAGCATGGGATGCTTAACCAACTGAGCCACCCAGGTGCGCCCCCCACCCCATGTCAATATTAACAGCATCCCTTTCACTCTCAAAAATGCCATATTTTGATGATAAATTCTAAGGCCACACTGTTGATCAATGGGAAGACTGGTATATTGCTGGTTTAGAAACAGCATATATCTCTATCATCTTCAAGATCTTCAAGTGGGTGATTTTTCAAAATTCAATTGGTTGTGACCTAAAATTCAGCCTTGGGTGAAAGAGTGTACAAAAGATACTAGGCCAGCACAGCCTTGTCAAAAGAATCCCAGCTTTGGAACAGAACCTGTGGCTGGGATCCTAACTCTGCCTTAGTTTCATATTGGGGCAGGTACCCACCCCTCTGCTCCTTGGTTCTCTGATCTAGCAATGGATAAGGTTAACTAATGTAATGTTAACCAGCACATGACTTCACACTTCACAGGCATTAAGAGGGTGCCTATGAGTCATACCACCCTATTCAAATTCTGGCACTACCACTTAGTAGCTAAGTAACCTTGGACAGAACCAGCCAGGGGGCCCTAACATCAGCAGCTCTGAGTAAGAATTAAGCCAGATTGTGTGTTGAGATGGCAATGTGGAGGAGAGAACTTCAGAGCAAGAAGTGTTTCCCTAGAGTCATCTCCTGAGTGACAGGGGAAGCCTGGGGATGGAGAAGATTCAGCAAAGGGATAAAAGTGTCAAAGACCAAAGAACACTACCTGACAGCTCCATGACGGCCTTTGTCAAATGACAGCATCTTGCTGACCCAGAATCCTGATTCTCAGTCCACATTTTCTTCATTTCTGTCAAATTCTTTATAAGGCAGAGACAGATTATTATCCTCCCACCCCAGACTATGTACCTATATTTTTTCCCAGTTAGTGACTTTATAATTTTATTTTGCAAAAATAAAAGTGACACAAGTACATTAAAAAACATTCAAAACTTTAGTCGCCCCTTCCATACTCCAAGCCTTCAATCTTTCCCCAAAGGTGACCGCCATTAAAGGCTATATATTCCTCCTAAAAATAGTATCTTCATACATACTTTTATTTACACAAAGATCATACTATATGCACACTGCTTGGTTCAGGTAATAATATATCAAGAGGCTTGAGTTGAACAGTTGAAAAGATAGCTTCTAGAATCAGAATGCTGAATTTGAATCCTACATCTGCCACATTGTGTGGCCCTGGGCAAGTTACTCTGTGCCTCAGTTATCACATCTGTAAAATGAGGTTAATAATAATACCCATTTTATGTGATTACTGTGAGGGTTAAATAACATATCTAAGACACTCGGAACACTAATTGCTATATAAATATTTATTATTGTTAGTTATTACGACATGCTCATATGAACACACAGAGATCTACCTGGTTCTTTTCTTCATCATTTCTGGTGATTTACAGATATCCAAATTATCTGGGGTTACTTCTCTTCAGCCTAAAGAACTTCCTTAGCATTTTTTAAATTTATTTTTTTATTAAAAAAAATTTAAGTTTATTTATTTGAGAGAAAGACAGAGTGAGTGGGGGAGGGGCAGAAAGAGAGGGAGAGAGAGAGTCCCAAGCAGGCTCTGCACTGTCAGCATGGAGCCCAGTGTAGGGCTTGAACTCACAAACAGTGAGATCATGACCTGAGTCAGATCAAGAGACAGACACTTAAACGACTTGAGCCACCCAGGTGCCCCTCCTTTACCATTTCTTTTTTTTTTTTTTTAATTTTTTTTTAACGTTTTTATTTATTTTTGAGACAGAGAGAGACAGAGCATGAATGGGGAGGGGCAGAGAGAGAGGGAGACACAGAATCGGAAGCAGGCTCCAGGCTCTGAGCCATCAGCCCAGAGCCCGACGCGGGGCTCGAACTCACGGACCATGAGATCGTGACCTGAGCCGAAGTCAGACGCTCAACTGACTGAGCCACCCAGGCGCCCCTCCTTTACCATTTCTTGTAGCGTGGATTTCCTTGTAACAAATTCTCTCAGTTTTTGCTTATCTGTAAACATCTTTATTTTAGCTTCATTTCTGAAGGATAGTTTTGCTGAACATAGAATTCTGAGATGACATTTTTTTCCTTTTAGCACTTGAAAGGTATCAATGCATTTACCTTCTACTCTCCATTGTTCCATTCATATCTCTGTTCCCTTGTAAGTAATGTTATCTTTTTTCCATCTGGATGCTTTCAAGACTTTATTTTTGGATTTCAGCAGTGTGGCTTTCGTGTGTGTGTGTGTGTGTGTGTGTGTGTGTGTGTGTGTGTGTGTGTGTGTGTGTGTGAGAGAGAGAGAGAGAGAGAGAGAGAGAGAGAGAGAGAGAGAGAGAGAGAAATTTATCTTGCTGAGGGTTTGCTGAGTGATCTGCAGGTTAGTGTATTTCATCAAATTTGGGAACTTTCTGAAAAAAAGTTGAGAAACTTTCTATCCTTTACTCTGTCAAATATTTTTAGGGCCTCTTTTTCTTTCCTTCTAGAACTCTCATTACCTACATTAGACTGCTTGATATTGTCCCACAGGTCTCTGAGGCTCTATTCATTTCTCTTCAATCTTTTTCCTGTCTTCATCAAATTAGTAATTACTATTGATCTATTTTGAGTTCATTGACTCTTGTGCTTCTACAATCCACTACTAAGCTGATCCAGTAAATTTTTAAACTTAGTGAATGTACTTTTAAGTTCCCTTTTCATAAAATTAATTTTAACCATGTTAAAAGCATACTGGCATTTTATACTTTTACAATGTTGTAAAAGCATCACCATTATCTAGTTCAAGAACATTTTCATCACCCCAAAAGGAAACTCCATACACATTAATCAGTCATTCCCCACTCCCTCCTCTCCTCCAGCCAATGCCAATCACTGATCTTTCAGCTCTTTTTAATAATGTGTCTAATTTTTTCTTTTAATTTTGAGAGGAGACAGAGTACGAGTGGGGGAGGGGCAGAGAGGGAGACACAGAATCTGAAGCAGGTCCCAAGCTCTGAGCTGTTAGCATAGAGCCCAACGTGGGGCTTGAACCCATGAACTGTGTGATCATGACCTGAGCCAAAATCAGATACTTAATCAACTAAGCCAACCAGGAGTCCCTAGTGTGTCTGTTTCTAAGGAGATGTTCTCTATCTGCTCATTGTGTATATATTTACCATTAAGTCCTTCAACATACTTATGATGGATGCTTTAAAGCCCTTGTCTGTTAAATGCAATGTATGTATAGATCATTTTGAGTTTGGCCTCAATTAACTGCTTTTTCCCCCTTGTTTCTTCATCTCTACAGTTATTTTTTTTCTCAATTTTATTGATATGACTGACATATAACATTGAATTCATTTTGGGTATTCATCATAATGCTTTGATATAGTGATTTTTTATAGGACTTTGGATATTATGATTGTTATTAAGATTCTAGATTCTGTATATTTCTCTGAAGAGTGATTTTTTTGTTCTAGCAGACAGTTAATTTGGTTGAACACAAACACCACACTCTGTCTCCTCTGTGAACAGCAGCTAAGATCTCTACCCAGGTCTTTCAGCTTCCAGCTGCTGCTTTTCCATCAGTTCCACTGGAAGCTCTCTCTACACACACACACACACACACACACACACACACACACACACAGCTTAGTGGCTAGCCAAGGATTTATGCCATTTTATATGTAAATTTTGGAGTTTATCCCTCTGAGCTCCTTCCCTCTGGGATTTCCCTCCTAACTTTCTGGCTGCTCTGCCAGTCTCTACCTCTCCTTCTAACACCTCAGTACAGTAAGGCTATGCTTTTTGCCACAGACACAAGGTAGATTTGAAGTGCCTTCTGGTAAAAAGCCACCAAAAAACTATCCATTGTAGTTTGTGTTTCAAGGGTAGATCTGTTTCAGTTTTTGCCTGACTTTGCTTGCTTTCCACTGCCTTAAAATAGTGGTTTTTAAAAATATTTTTTTTTACAGAGTACAGAATGTAATCTACAGAAGGTTTAGTGCAATCAAGCTACTTCACCATTCATGGAAACTACCTTATTATTTTTAACACCTACATCATTACTAGGGTATGACTATACCATAATTTACTTAACAAACCTCCAATTTACAGATGTTTTATATTATCATCACTTTGGGTAACAATAAAAGAATACTCTTTTCCCAGACTAGATGACTAAAATGTAGTGATTCAGTAAAGAGGCTTCAGAAACAGGGGGTTGGCTTCTGTTCCATCCCTTAGTAGGTGTATGAATTTGGATAAGTCAATAACTTCCCTGAATCTCACTTGCCTCATATGTAAAATGGGCCAAAGAATTTCCTCATGATAATACACAAATGCGCAAGCACAGGGCTTGGCACATGGGGCTCAAAAGAATGTAATCCTCCCCGAGAATAAGAACAAGATATAGGAGAGGGCAGATCTGGGATTGAGAGGAATAGTACAGGGCAACTGGGGATCAGAAAGCTGAGATGGAGGAGAAGGTTGCAAGGGAAAGGTGAAAGAGGTGAAAAAAGAGAGAGAGGCCAAAAATAGTATGTCTTTGTACAAGGTAAGATTCCATCAAATGCTTTTCTTGTTCAGAACTACTTTAGTCAACACTTGTAAAATGGGCAAGGTCCCTGCCCATAAGTCTTGCAGTTTTAGCACTTCTCTGAACCTTCTAGAGCCCTATCAGTCTGGTGCCAGAGTTATAACTAAAAATTTGGGTGGTGGGGGGTGGGGGGGACACTATACTAGCCAGCAGCCTTCCCAAAGCCTCCCTCAACCTCAGGAAGATCTCCTCATAAAAACATTAACACCCGCACTACAAGGAACTCCAGAGTAAAGAAAGGCAAAGAAGTATAAAAGAACAGGATGGCTCAGAAAGAGGCATTTCATAATTTATCAGGGTAATATCCCCTATGTTGCCTCTCAGAAAAGCATTGCTAATGTAGTCCACATGACCATTAAACAAGGAATGCCCTGAGCTGCTTCTGCAGGAGAGGACGGGAATGGGCAGCCAGTATCCAAGCACACTTCTGCTGGATGAGAACAATCTACTTCTAGCCAGGTCCCACCCTTGCAGGGGTACAGAACACAGTGGCAGCAAGCAACACTGCCCTAGCAGAAAATCCATATCCGACCCAACTCTGAGCACCTCTCAGAGCCTGTGGAAATGAGCAGAGCCTTTCTGACCACACCACCAGAGAAAATTCTACCTGGTGACTCTGAACATGTATGTTAGCAGAGATTACCTTCAAATGCTTAAACACCATCTCTGAGCCGACAGACATGTACTGAAACAGTGAAGATCCTCAAGAGAGAATTAGCATAACATCTCCTTGTGAAAAAAAAGAAGTCTTAAAAAGGAACCAGGCTAAAAACAGGAATCCTGAGCAACAGGAACCTAGGGTCTAGAGGGAGCAGTGGTTTCTCTAAGATAATACTGATCTCTCGGCATAGGGCCACCTCTCTCCTGCCCAATGCCATTTGTGTCCTGTGGAAAGAACTGAACTTTGATATGAAGGACAGAAATATTACTGAATGGCTACAAATTCCTCTGGACCTCCCATGGGAATCGAAAAGGCTGTTTTCTACTGGCCAAATAAAGAGACAAGCAACAGGGCTGCAGATGAACCTGGGTCTCTCACTGCCACAGGATCCTGGCTGGAGCAGGAGGACCACCGCTAAGCAGCAGGGACAGCTCTGATCAGACAGGAGCCAACCAGGGACATTTCAGGTAACTTATCGAACTCCTGGAAGAGGGCAAGCCGTGGGGACTTGAAGCACTGAGATGTGAACAGTCACGTTTGTACTGGTCTGGAGGCAAAGCCTGGAGCACCCTGACATACACATCATTATGCCCAGGTAGATTCTATAGACTGTTCTCGATCTGCAAATTGCATTCTTGAATTCTCTCCTAATTTTCTGGTTTTCTTCATGGTTCAGTTAAAGAATCATTTCTTGGGATCATCAGCAGAGATCCTGAAGCTGGGCTAGCCCACAGTGAGGGCCATTTGTCATTTCCACAGGTGGCCAAGAACCTGAATTCTGCCCTCATGTTGGGGAACCCTCCACCTTATGAGCCAATAGAAGCTGGAAATGCTTCCCTATTTCCCCAGCCCCAAGGGCTCTCTCACACACACTTGCCCCAGCCTAGGAACTCAGAGTCAGCCACACAAAAAAAGCAGGAACCATGCACAAGTAGCTGTTTCAAAGTAAAACCTCCAGGGGTGCCTGGGTGGCTTAGTCAGTTGAGCATCTGGCTCTTGATGTAGATTCAGGTCATGATCTTGAGGTTCATGGGATTGAGTCCTGCATCAGGCTCTGTGATGACAGTGCAGAGTCCACTTGGAATTTTCTCTCTGCCTTTCTGGGATCTCTCTCTCAAAATAAGTAATTAAAAACTTAAAAAAAAAAAAAGTAAAACCTCCATATTAGTTGTGATACTTGACTTTTCATCATGGCCAATGTAAAAAAACAAAAACTTACACGAATATTCAGTTTTACTTGTTCCACTTGCAGCATGGCTCCCTTCCCCTCTACCCTTATGCATGAAGGAACAAAAAGAAAATAACATATCCCCAATAACAACTGGGAAATAACTAGCCATTGTCTCTACCTTTTATAGTCCGATATTTCATGGGATTTGCCTGCAACACTTAAAGGCACATTTGTGATTCTGATAGCCTAAGACTAAACTATATTACAAACTGATTACTGTCCAGAGCCTAAAGCTACGGTTTACAAGCCTGTTCTGCCTTCCTTCAAGCTCTCCATGCTTATAAATGACACCTTCCAGTGTCTTAAAGTATGAGAGGCAGCTAGCTCCAAATTCTCAGGCTGCTAATGGTTTCACATAAAATGAGCTCCTGCAATTTTATTACCACCCTGGTGCGAATTCACAGGTGAGGGGCCACCAGGGAAAGGATGTGGATATGTCTCTCACTCCTGGCCTCCTGACTTCTCCAAGTGCAAGAACTTTTCCACTCAATATTTCAAATGATTGCTCCAACTCCCAAGGCTGCTGATTAAGCCAAATAGGCTCTACTACATTACTGAGAGAAAGAGAAGTCATCAAGTCGCCTCTCTGGAGAAAGAGGGGATGTGAATTCACATTCTAACTTTATACCTCTAAAGCTGATTAAGCAAGCCACTGATCCTTTACATTTTGACTTAAATAGATATTTAGTGGGTATTACTCAATTAGAATGTTGAGAAGTAACTACTGGAAAATGTCCATTTCAATTTCAATCAGATAAGCCAGACATAAGTTTTGTAAACATGATATATGTATCTCACAATCCAAAGATTGCTGGTACATGGAAAAGTGATCATGTTAACATACCAGATTCTATAAAGTGCACAATTCAGCACCTCCACATTTCTGTGAAGTTTTAACAACATACAACATGCCAAACACAGCACCAGTGAGCTGCTTTTGAAAGAACTCTAGAAACCTTTAAAACAGGGCTCATTATCAGAAAATACATAAAATTCACATGTTCCACCATATCTAACTTTGTATGACTATTTTCTTATCTTTGAAAGTGATTTATGCCAGACTAGATAAATGGACAGATAGTAGGACTAAGAATATTTCTTAGTAGGACATTATTTCTCCTGGGGGAGGTGTCAGATAACCTAAAGCCATACACACTAAACATAATTTCTCAATTTTCAAAAACAGCTGACAAATAATGACTGCTTAATGAGGGAACTTTATTTTCTTGGTATCTTTTAAAAATAGAAAAGGCAAATCAGGGATGCATGGGTGGCTCAGTTGATTAAGCATCCGACTCTTTTTTTTTTATTATTATTTTTTTATTTTTTTTTAACGTTTATTTATTTTTGAGACAGAGAGAGACAGAGCATGAATGGGGGAGGAGCAGAGAAAGGGAGACACAGAATCGGAAGCAGGCTCCAGGCTCTGGGCCATCAGCCCAGAGCCCGACGCGGGGCTCGAACTCAAGGACCGTGAGATCGTGACCTGAGCTGAAGTCGGACACTCAACCGACTGAGCCACCCAGGTGCCCCTAAGCATCCGACTCTTGATATCAGCTCAAGTCATGACCTCCTGGTTCGTGAGATCGAGTCTCACGTCGGGCTCTGTGATGACAGCACGAAGACTGCTTGGGATTCTCTCTCTCCCTCTCTCTTCCCTTCCCCTGCTCACTCTCTCTCTCTCTCCCAAAATAAATAAATAAACACTAAAAAATTGTTTTAAGTAAATAAAAATTAAAAAGAAAAGGCAAATTAACTTTTTTTGTTGTTGTTTATTTTTGAGAGAGAGAGAAGCAGAGCATGAGCAGGGGAGGGACAGAGAGAGAGGGGGACACAGAATCCAAGCAGGCTCCAGGCTGTAAGCACAAAGCCTGACGTGGGGCTAGAACTCACGAACCACGAGATCATGACCTGAGCCGAAGTCACTCAACTGATTGAGCCACCCAGGCACTCCGCAAATTAACTTTTCAATGTAAAACATGTGAAAAACAGTTCAATATGGCAGACTCTACTTTTAAAGCTTTTTTAAAATTTCAAATTCAACTAAAACAACTTCACAAAAATTTTTGGCTTACATAAAAAAGTCTTCAAAGAATAACAAAACTCAACTTAAAAGTCACACATATAAAGTTTTCCTTTTTCAGACCAAAGGATCACCTAAAATCATTTGTCAGAGGCTTAGAAGTGGAAAAAACTAAACTAGCTGCCCAAAACTGTTTAACTCTGTAGCACATAACATTCATTAAATGACCTGCAGAGAAAATGCAAGCTTAATTTATTCTGCATGCTTTTGGTTTTACTTCCTGTCGAAATAATACTCATCCCCCTACTCAACTTTTTTTTTTCATGCATTTTATCTTAAAAATATAGGCAAAGGAAGGAACACAGGAGGGGGAAAAAAGGTGAGAGTGGCAAGAAACAAACAAATCAGGATTTCTCGGTCAGAAATGTAAGATCAACCCCTGCGTTGAGAAGGGGCAGCTGGCCCTACAAGGAAGCAACTGCACTACTATTTATCCAAGGGCTACAGGTGTGCTGTTTCAAAGGGGTACATGCATCCCAATGTTTATAACAGCGCTATCAACAATAGCCAAAGTATGGAAAGAGCCCAAATGTCCATCGACGGATGAATGGGTAAAGAAGATGTGGTGTGTGTGTGTACACATACATAAAATGGAGTACTTCTTGGCAATCAAAAAGAATGAAATCTTGCCATTTGCAACCATGTGGACAGAACTAGAGGGTATTATGTGAAGCAAAGTTAGAGAAAGACAAATATCATGTGACTTTACCCCTATGAGGAATTTAAGATACAAAACAGATGAACATAAGGGAAGGGAAGCAAAAATAATATAAAAACAAGGAGAGGGACAAAACATAAGAGACTCTTAAATACAGAGAACTAAGGGTTGCTGGAGGGGTTGTGGGTGGGGATGGGCTAAGTGGGTAAGAGGCATTAGGGAGGACACATGTTGGGATGATCACTGGGTGTTACACACGGGATGAATCACTGGAAGCTACTATATGCTAACTAACTTGGATGTAAATCAAAAAAATAAATTAAAAAAAAAAGAAGGGGCAACCAGTTGGCTCAGACAGCAGAGTGTGCACCTCTTGGTCTCAGGGTTGTGAGTTCAAGCCCCATGTTGGGTGTAGAGATTACTTAAAATCTTTTTAAAAAATCTATGAAGAAAAAGAATAAACCTATGATAAAGTACATCATGAATACTTAATGCCTCTCAAAAGTATAGGATTAAAAATTGGAATTATTACAGTTACTATATTCTCAACATATTTTTATGTACAGAGTAGGTTTTGGGTCTTGTCAGCTTCAAAAGCACCAGCCAAAACACAGCCAGAATGAGTGCCGTGAACGGAAAGCGTTGAGCACAGAGCCTGTGCAGATAAGCCAGAACTGTAGGCAGCTCTGTGAGTGTAGCAACAACAGGGCCTGCCTGTTAGTCCTAAAGATATATAAGCTCTTTGTAAGGGAAGCTCTGGAATGTCATCTGTCTTAAATTACATCCACCTGGGATTATGTTCCACTGACCAATATGGACAGATTACTGGAATTTGAAAACCTCACTTTTTTGGTAATTGACATTTAAACTGTTTGAAGTTTCCCATTAAAGTCGCTTAAGAAATTAACTGCAGATGTGGGAAGCTAAGTGTACAGTAGTCACAGAAATGAAGTCATCTGAAGGGTCCAAATAACTTAGAAGTGCTTAAACATAGTTAAGTGCATTAGGAGGAACGGATGAACTGGCCTGCCCCCCAGGCTACAGTTTCATCACTTTCTCTCTGTTCCAATTAGGTTTCCCAGCCCGTTTTGAATGTAATTAAAAGAAAAGAGAAAGGCAAGAGGTTGACATGACGAGGGACTACCCCCTAAACCAGAGTGCGGAATGAAGCACTCACTTGATGGAGGCTGAGAGACAGTAAACATCTCTACTGCCTCCCCATTGCCAACAGCCGGCCCCAACCCACCTGCTCAGCTATGCCCAGCCCCTCTGCCAGGAGGCACCCCTACTCCACAACCACTCACTCCTAATTCTCCTGCTGTGCCTTTGCACAAGCAGTTCCCTCAGCCAGGAACGCCGTTCCCTCCCCTGTCATCCTCTCAAACCTGCTCAGAGGTCAGCTTCCCTGGGAATAGTCCCCATGCCCTCTGCAAGTCGCTCCCGCCTCTACTTTACCACTTCCCATGACACATCCTGTTTAGTCAACATTTACTAAGTACCTACCATGGGCCACAGCACTATGCTGGCTACTCAAGGAATAAAATATAATAGTGGCAGACTTACCTTTCAGTGTCTCATCTCCTGACCCAAGCACCTTAGACTACACAGTATCTTACAAAAGATGTGCCAACTAAAGTGTGCCCAGGTGCCTGGCATGGAAAAAAAACCCATGAGAAATTTTCTTCCCTTCCTCGTTCTCAGGAGCTCCCTAGGACTATGTAGGGGCATAATTTTCATTCTTTTCAGGAGAATGTATAAATGAATGACTGAATAATAAAATATAAGTATCTCTTAAGAAAACCATCAATATGTTCTAGAATTTCTTGTTATAAAGAAATATTCTATGAAGTAAATACTTTTCTCATTTACCTGCAGAATAAACTCCTACAAGCTAATGGTTTTGTCCTTACTAAAAGTCAAATTTAAAAATATCAAAAAAGAAAACCACATCAAGCAGTAAACCATATGGTTGTGAAGATAAATGTAAGTTTCTTATCCCTCATTAACAATAATGCTGGAAATACTAATATTTTTACTAATGCCTCAAAAACAGTACACTGATTAGTAAAATGCACACGTGTTAACAGTCCTGTTTCTATCTTTAAAAGTCATTTCTTCAGCTGATGCCTGGGGTCCTCGTTTTAGGAATCAAATGTGTGTGGAGCCTAAAAAGTGCTCATCACTGCTGGTCTCTGGCTAGTTGCTAATACTTAGAGGTTCCCACACATAACAGAATGTTTGCAGCCATCTGGCTGGTTTCAGACACTTGCTGATGAGCAGTCCTGCCCAGGCACTGCACAGAGACAGAAATGAAGAATGTGGTGCCTTGTCCTCAGGGAGCATCCAGCCCACCAGGCATCAGATCAACAACAGAATTCTTCCCCTATCAGCCTGTGGGTTCATTTCACTAATTCCCAATGGAGAAGTCATAAGGATACAGGGCTCTTCTCCAACAGTGGTCACTAATCCACGATTATAGTCAAGGCCAGAAATCCAAGCCTTCTAGAACACCTCACCCTAATATCAACCAGGGTATGTGGGGTGGGGGTTGGAGAACAGCGTGGAATGGGGAAAAAAAAAAAAAGCAGAAAAGAAAATTGCAGAATAAAAGTAAATATTGCTTTCGATCCTAAGATTTCTCCAATGAACTGAAAGACTGTGACTATTGGTTTAAACACATCTTCCAGGTGCTGAGTTGATCCCGAGTTGAAAGAAAGAAGTGTGTTCCACAGGTGAGAAATTTTGAAATAAACAGAATGTACCTGGGACACAAACACTGGCTGGAGGGATATTTCAACCACATAGACTCAGACAGACTGGGTTCTCCTAATGATACCTCGATGCCAAGGTAAAGCCACATTTTGACAGTAAAATAGCCCCTCTATCCACAACTCATTTACATAAATGAATAATGTAGAAAAGTATGTACAGAAGATACCCCTTTATGTTTTCAAAAACTCTTTAAAAAAAGGAGAATACTAAGGGATCTGAAAACAGCCCTGGACTGTGTTCAAAAACTCAAGCCAAGAAAGAACCTTCAGATTTGACATATTAAATTAGCAGGAATGTTTAGACAAATCTATAATCTAGGAAAACATACATACACCCACACTCACACATAAAAAGTTTGCCTTTCCACCCTCTCATGTCAAGTGAATAATGAGTAAGGAATTCTGTTTACTGTGACCCTATGATGGTTTTTTCATTCAAGAATATTTAGTAAGTGCCTACTATGTGTCAGGCACTATGCTGGGTGTAGGCATAAAGAGTAAACAGAGATTCCAGTCGAGTGGGTGAGACAGACCAAACAAGAGGAAATGCACCCATTCATTCACATCATGTTGAACTGCAAGCATAATGAAGAACAGGAAGCTCTGAGGGAGGCAAATGGGGATGTGAGGGAGGACATGCTTCAGATGGTCGTCCCCCTCCCCAAGGAGGTGGCGCTTATGTATTATCTTGTTTCCTTTTTATATCCATTGTTTATCAATGTCCTTATGAGCCAGGCACCATGCATTCAGTGCATGAGCTCATTTAATTCTAACTGCTCTCTGTGGTTAAGGATCACAAGCTGCTTTTACAGATGACAAAACTAAAGGGAACTGGCTAGTAAGTGGCAGGGCCAGGGCTCTGGCTCAGGTCTGTATGACCTTGGGGAAGTGTCTGAACTCCTCTAAGCCTCAAAGCCCATGGTCTGCCTTCCTTGCTTAAAAAAGCAAGTGAAGGCCAATGATGCTGGAAGGGGTAGTGTGTGTGAGAAGGGTGGAAGCAGGTGAGCTACAAAGAGTAGAAGGAACAAGACCAGACTCGCCCTGAAGGGCCAAGAGAAGGAGCTCTAAGGAGCTAAGCAGAGAAGTGAAATGAACTGATGCGCATTTTTTTTCCTTTTCAAATTCTTATTTAAAATCAGTTACTTAACTGATCTGTGTATTTAAAAATTGTTTGGAGGAAACCACAATGAGATACCACTTCACACCCACTAGGATGGCTATAATAAAAACAGTAGAAAATAACCAAAGTTGGCAAGGATGCGAACTGAAACCCTATGTATCGCCAGTGGAATGTAAACTGGTGAAGCCTCTGTGGGAAACAGTGGGCTACTCAAAAAGTTAAACATAGAATTGCCATATGACCCAACAATTCCATAGCTAGGTATATACCCAAAAGAACTGAAAACGGGCGCTCAAATAGTTATGCATAAATATTCATAGCAGCACCATTCACAATCACCAACAGGTGGAACAATCCAGATGTCCATCAACTGATGAATGGATAGACAGAATATATACCTACAGGAGAGTACTATTCAGCCACAAAAGGTAATGAAATACTGACAGATACATGCCATAACATGGATGAACCTCGAAAACATGCTAGGTGAAAGAAGCCAGTCACAAAAGCCATATATTGTATGACTCCATTTATATGAAACATCCAGAACAGGTAGATGCATTGACAGAAAGCAGGCTGACAGTTGCCAGGGGCTGGTGGAAGAGGGCTGCCTGCTAATAAGTAAAGGCAGAACCTGAAGATGAGAGGTGGGAGGAAGAGAGTCAGCAAGTCAGAGAGAGAGGTGGGTGGTGTGTGGAATGGTGAGCCTTCTGGTTGAGTGGTGCAAGGTAAGCAGCCCTGGGAGCAATGTTAGAAAGGTGGGTGATAAGTGAGGAGACACATGCATGCCACACTCAGGGGTCTGGACTTCATGCAGCCAACAGAGGATATCATGGAATTTATGCTGTGTAAGGGGGAGATCAGAGCCCACTTTAGGAAGCTTAAGGTCAGTAAGAAGTGAGTGTAGGGGGTGGGGAGGAGCAGGGAGATTTCTAAGGGTAAATCCTCTCCCCAGTCTCAAGCATGTTACCAGGTCACCTGGTAAATTCCTGGCTCTTCTGCAGCACAGGGAGACACTCATGACCCAAATTCACAGCCTGGACCCTTGTCCAGGGATTGGAGGACAGGAGGGGCCCCACAAGCTATGTCCATACTTGCTTTCCTGGTAGAAGAGAAATTCTCTTTAGTGGCCCACCTCCTTTGCAGGTAAGGCATGTGAGAGGATTACAAACATGACATTACAAGCTGGTTTTCTCATATTCACTGGGTATCTCTAGGTGAACCGTGGACTATGGGAGCTAGAATAGGCGGGCTCTAAGAGCTCTGTGCTCCACCCACTGGAGCATTCGTGGGTCAGTATGAAAGCTCTAGGAGCGCAGGAGATAACTAGAAGAGGATAGAATGCAGGCAAAAATCACATCTCCACTTCTCTGAGACAATCTTGCAGATTAGACTAAAACTTAAGGTATCTACCTCTAATTATTCCTGATCTCTTCAAGATTTTGTATTTCCAGTACAGCCAAATTATTTTGAAATCAGAGCCCCTCTGTACTGTGGCAGTCAGCAGCCACTTAAACTAAGGACTTGAACACAGCAAGCAGCTGGCAGCAGTCCCTGCTGCAGAGAGAGAGAAACGAAGACACCTCCTGTATGGGAGCTCTAAAGGATAAGAATGAACAATACATGAACAAAACAACCTCCCAACGTGGCAAGAAGAGTTCCAATCAATTACTGAACCCACAAATTTGGGGAAGGCAAAACTTTTATCTTCAATCTCTGTTCAAACTGAGCTGAAAAAGGGACACCTGGGTGGCTCAGTTGGTTAAGCGTCCGACTTCGGCTCAGGTCATGATCTTACGGTCCGTGAGTTCAAGCCCCGTGTCAGGCTCTGTGCTGACAGCTCAGAGCCTGGAGCCTGTTTCAGATTCTGTGTCTCCCTCTCCCTCTGACCTTTCCCCATTCATGCTCTGTCTCTCTCTGTCTCAAAAATAAATAAACGTTAAGAAAAAAATTGAGCTGAAATGGACCAAAATAACTAAAAGCTCAAAAAGCCATATATTTTATATTTCTGAATTCTCTAAAGTCCTCTTACTTTAAGTCAATAATTCCTTTCTAGATTCCTTCTAGATTATGGAATGTCAACCAATAAGAGGCATCTAGTCCAACCTCCTGTTTTAACTGTGAGAGAAATAAGGCTCAATTTAGACAAGAGCCTTGAACAAGGTCAAGGGCTAACTGCAGGGTCAGCACTGGACTAGAACCCCAGAGTATCCATCCAAGATCTTCTTGCTTATACCAGAGAATTAGTAATTTGATTTTGTTTTGAACCTTTTTTTTTTTTTTGGCATTTGTAAGAAAAACTTGAATAGCACCAGTAGGGATATTAAACCACTTCTGATCTTTCAGAGCTTGTCTTAAATAAGTTTCTACTTTAATCTGAACTAACAGTATTTTCCTGAAGGCAGAAATCATCCAAGGGTGAACTATGACTCATTGGTATAATCTAAAGAATCTATCACTGTTCCAAAGAAATCTACTTAAGACTCAAAACCTAAACATCACATTTCTATGCTCTGTATAAAATATGCACTAGCAATAGTTAAAGGATGAAAACAATTCAAATGTCCATTGATGGATGAATGAATAAACGAAATGTGGTATTTACATGTAATAAAATATTATTCAGCCTGAAAAAGGAAGCAAACTCTAACACATGCTACAACATGGATATTGACATTATTCTAAGTGAAATATGCCAGACACAAAAGACAAATATTGCATGACTCCACTTATGTGAGAATATAGAATAGTCAAATTCATAGAAACAGAAATGGAGAATAGGGATTTGGGACAGGAGACAATGGAGAGTTATTCTATAGTGGGTACGAGTTTCAGTTCGAGATGATGATATAGTTCCGGAGATAGACAGTAGTGATGGTTGTACAAAAATGTGAGTGAACTTAATGCCACTGAACCATGAACTTAAAAATGGTTAAAATGATAAATTTATGTTATATATATTTTACCACAATAAAAAAAAAAAGGCACAAATTTCCAGAAACACTGTCTCAAATACTTCACTTCCTAAATGTTCTTTTTTTATTTGGCAAACTTATACTGGGCACTTACTATGTGCTAAGTACTGTTTTAGGGCTGGGGTATATAGCAATGGGATAAACAGAACAAGTGTCTGCTCTTATGAATAGCTGCATGGGGGATGGGGTGAAGACAGGCAATAAACAGACAAACATACATTATGTCAAGTGGAAATGAATGCAATGGAAAAAACATCAGGTAGAGTGAGAGGGATGAGGGCGTGGAAATAGTTGGGGGGAAGTTGCTATGTTGTATAGGTGGTAAGGAGGCCAGTCTGCCTGGAAGTAATAAGGGGCCGCGGGGCACAGATCCGCTTCTTAAGTTCCTTATAAACCTTTCAAGGGAAAAGGTCAGTATAGAAATATTTCCTCTGCCATCTATGTGTTTTTAATTTGACTTAAAAAGTGATAGAAAGGACCTGGCTGACTCAGTCAGTAAAGCATATTACTCTTGATCTCAGGGTTGTGAGTTTGAGTCCCTTGCTAGGCACAGAGATTACTTAATTAAAAAAAAAATTAATTAAGGGGTGCCTTGCTGGCTCAGTCGGTTAAGTGTCCGAATTTGGCTCAGGTCACGATCTCATGGTTCTCTCCTGGTCGGGCTGTGTGCTGACAGCTTGGAGCCTGGAGCCTGCTTCAGATTCTGTGTCTCACTCTCTGCCCCTCCCTTGGCTCACGCTCTGTCTTCTCTTTATTTGCTCAAAAGCAAATAAATATTAAAGTAAATAAAAATAAAAAAAATTGTTTTTTAAAGTGACAGGAAAACCAACTTCCGTATCTTTTCCGAAGAGGCATGTTTGTAAGGAGACAATTTATATCTCTCATTGCTAGAGCGCCCTCCAGTGCCTCTGTGTGAAAACTGCATTTGGCACAGATTTTTTTTTGTTTTTGATTTCTTAAACTTTTGTATTTGGCCAAGAAATAAATACATATTGTCTTTGATATGTATATTAAGGACATATCATCTTTCTCACAAACAATACTGTGACATTAAATAAGAAGACAAGTGTGCTTTAAAATGAGCCTGCACTACTTGTAAAGTGGTACAATGTATACATGTACAATGGTATTTTTAAATAATCATATAAACTTTCAAAAGGTTCACAGAGTCTCTTTTTTAATTCATTTTTTTGCCAATGTAGAACTCTCAGTTAAACAGTGAACACATTCTACCACTGAACTGTGACCCTAATTTTACTGAAGGTGGCCAAGTAGGGCAATAAAGTAGGAAGTGTCTTCTAAAATTTCCAGTATTTACATGTTCCGAATATTCATATTTGAAAAGTGTCCTGCAAATACTTACAGAACACTCTACCTTCTTGGCCAGAACACAGTGAAGGGGAACAGGTAAGTAAGACGTGCCCATACTAGCATCCTATTAAAAAAGAATTTTTACTTTCTCACAGATATTTACTTTGAATTCTTTATTATAAAATCAGGCACCTCTGTCAATCTCAAAAGGCCAACTAAGAGGAAAACATTACATATGGTGTAGTTCAAAAGAGAACTTGCAAAAGGGGTAAAATTCCATAGCTGTTTCCAGAACCACCCACAAGCAAGGTCAGTGTGACAGCTGAGGCCACAGAGAGAAAAGCTGGCCCTGACTGACAGCCAGAGGATGGGGTTCTTTCTAGGCCAGATGCTGACGACTGTGACAGTCTTGCTTACTTTACTGTGCACAGGCCTGCAGATGCCGAGGAAATTGGGCAGATGAGCCTCCAAAGGGCACACTGCAATCCAGGTATCTCACCCTTTCTGGAGGATGATCTGAAAACAAGCATCAAAGAGCTTAAAATGTCCATAGTCTTTGAACCAGCAAGTTCACATACAGAAATTCACCTCTAAGTACATGAGTAAGAGCTGTCACAGAGATTTGGGTATAGGGACATTATCTCTGCATTTCCCGAGGCAGAAAACTTGGAAATAATTTAAATGAATAGCTGGAATTATATACACCCAAATATATATGTGACAGAGTCATGGAACTGTAGCGTATATCAATGCTCCAAGATTAGTTAACATCCTAAAACTTAACCAAAATATAAAATCAAAGCAACTAAATAAAAAGCCACCTTAAACTTGGTTTATGAAAGGAAGGGAAGGACGATGTGGAAAAGGAGAGAAAGAAAAGAAAGGGGAAGAGAAGGAAGGAAGGAATAAATCTCAATTCTTGAGCCCATTTATTATCTACATCATTCAAGTGAGTTATTTAATTGATATGCGATAAAACATTCAAGTTAACAACATGAAATAAATTAAACCTGTTTGAATTACAATGGATTTAAATTCATACCCAGTGACCTATATGAAAACATAAACGTTATTTCTTTGATCTTTTTATTAACTAATAAAATTCTGAAACTGTTGCCATCATGAGCAATGTGTAGAGGAATAAAGAAGCCAAATGTATCAATAGAACACAGCTCCAGTTGCACTCAGGGGCACGAAAGCATATTGTTTTTACAATTAACAACTCTTCCAATCTTAAGAACAGTCATCAAACCCATCAATAACCACTCCCCAAGGAGCCCAGCTTTCTTCTCCCTGCCTTCCTAAAATTTTAGCCACATGTACCTAAAATTTTAGCGGACTTCCTCACAGGGAGTCACACATAAAATAGCAGCTCCTATAGAGCAGCCACCACAACACCCAGTTAAGGAAACTGACCAAAGGCTGTTCTCAGAAATTACATCAATCAGACATTGGCTGCTGTAAAGCCCTAACTGGAGAAAACAGTCACTTCAGGAAAGTACTGATGCTGAGCCGTGTCAGCCACTCTGTGGATGTGATTTCACTATGTATGATGTCTTCCCCCAGGCTCATCCACAACCAAGCATATGTGTTCACTTTCTAAGTCTCATATGTAAGTAACTTCAGAGAATACTCTATCCTCAACACACCACATGGAGTATTTCTAGAATAGTAAAGTGCATATGTCACTCAAACATTCTGTAAGACAGGGGCACTCAGGACAGTTTCCTTGAGAGGGCAAAGAGTTTGGTGGCCACAGTCTGGGGAGTAGAGAAAAGCACATGTGGTAAAATTGTCCTCAACTCCGCTATGGGCCCATGGGGCGAAGGGGGTATAGGGTAACGGTTGTTTAGTCAGAATTCATCTTCAGGTCCTGGCCTTTCCTACCTACCTGCTGGCCTTTCCCACAGAAACCATTTAGGTTACCCAATGTTCTTCCTCCTGGCCTGTACCCACACAGATGGTTCTAGTTCACAGCAAAACTCTATGACAGGGAAACAGTACAATGAGAGCTGAAGCACTACACGCTGGAATAGACAGATCCACACGCAAAGGCTATGCTATTTAGTAGACGTGGCACAGCCTTGTTTTGGCAAACAGTACCTTGCTGGGAGTTGCCCTTTGCAGGGATATCTTCTCCAGGAGGTACCACCCATGGACATGTGCATCTTCTGATTCAGGCCCAGCTACCACTTTTAGTTCTTACTCACCAGCTTGGCTGTTGCCCACTAGTTTTTCTCTGGGATACCTCATTTCCCACCAACTTCTCCATCCAGCCCGAGGACATGTTCCCTGCCCCCAGGCTACTCCTGGTCTGTGTACCCCGTCATGGTATTTCCTACATCCTCAGAGTCTTCTCCCTCTTTCTCTTCTCTTCAGCCTCTTAACAGAGGCCCTGGTCTACCACCTTAGGTCATCTTCATTTCATCCTACAGCCCTTCACTTCTCTCCCTCTCGCCTCCCCCCCCCCTTTTTTTAATGTTTATTTATTTTTGAGAGAGAGAGAGAGACAGAGCACAAGCAGGGAAGGGGCAGAGAAAGATGGAGACACAGAATCTGAAGCAGGCCCCAGGCTCTGAGCTGTCAGCACAGAGCCCAATGTGGGGTTCAAACCCATGAACCATGAGATCATGACCTGAGCCAAAGTCGGACACAACCAACTGAGACACGCAGGTGTCCCAGCCCTTCACTTCTCTATCTCTAGAGTGAATAACTATCCTGCTTTGCCTGAAACAGGTTTCCTGGAATGTGGGACTTTTGGTGCTAAAACCAGGAATGTCCTGGGAAAGTTGAGATGGTTGGTCCCCTGCCTCCTGGACCACTTAACATTACTTTCTGCCTTACAACCCAAAACATAATATTTGTTTACAGCATCTCCTTTTAGCTTCTCATCATGCACTTGGGCAAGTAAAGTCAATTTCTAATGATGCCAATAAATATTTCAAAATAACACTTCAGGGCACCTGGGGGCTCATTTGGTTAAGCGTCCAACTCTATTTCAGCTCAGATCATGATCTCATGGTTTGTGAGTTCGAGCCCCACATCCAGCTCTGGGCTGATGGCTCAGAGCCTGGAGCCTGCCTTGGCTTCTGTGTCTCCCCTCTCTCTGCTCCTCCCCCACTCATGCTCTGTCTCTATCTCTCTCTCTCAAAAATAAATAAACATTAAAAAAAAATTTTTTTAACTAATCAATCTGATTCATCATATTAACATACTTAAGAAGAAAAGCCACATGATCACAACAGATACTGAAAAAACATTTTATAAATTCAAATCCATTCTTTTTTTTTAAGTTTATTTTACTTATTTTGAGAGAGAGAGAGAGAGAGAGCGCGCGTGCACGCACAGGGGAGGGGCAGAGAGAGAGGGATACAGATAATCCCAAGCAGACTCCACACTGTCAGCACAGAGCCCGACATGGGGCTCAATCCCATAAACCATGAGATCATGACCTGAGCCGAAATCAAGAACCAGATGCTCAACTAACTGAGCCACCTGGGCACCCCAACTCAAATTCTTGATCAAAATTCTAAGCAGGGGTGACCAGCAAAATTGCAGAGAAAGGAACTTCAAAAACCTAATCCTCTACAATAACAATGAGAATATTGGCAGTCAGAATGAACTTTTTTAGAATTCTAGACATTAACCAAAGGCCTGCAGCAATCTGGGAGCATTTATTCAAGAAACACGGATGAATCTCAGTAAGAACAGCAAACCATGTGGGTTTTTGTTGTTGTTGTTTTTTTAACTTACCCACTCCCTCTCCCCAGTTCGGTGGTAGCCTTAAAAACCAACAGTCATAATCCTTGTGAAAACCAGCAGCCTGGCAGCCACTGGAGGGGACAGGGTAGGGTGGGAGGTCTTTGAAAGCACCACACACAGAGAACTGCCACCTGGTAGCTCCCTGGAAGACTCCATTTGCAGGGCTCACCTGGCTTAGAGCCTGAACAGTGGAAACAGCATTCTCCCTGAGGGCGTTTGTCAAAACAATCAGAAGCAATTATTTAATATCATCGCTACCTGAGATCCTGGATAACAGGGCAAACGACAGGCTAACCAAAAAGCTTAAAAGGAAAAGCTGGAGCCAAGAATATACAATGGAGAAACAACAGTCTCTTCAATAAACAGTGTTGGGGAAACTGGATAGCTACATGCACAAGAATACAGACCACTATATTACACCATACACAAAAATTAACTCAAAATGGATTAAAAACTAGAATGTAAGACCTGAAACCATAAAACTCCTAGAAGAAACATAAGCAGTAAAGTCCTTGACATCAGTCTTAGCAACGTCTTTGTGGATCTGACTTCAAAGGCAAGAAAAACAAAAGTAAAAGTAAACAAATGGGACCTCATCAAAGTAAAAAGCTTCTGTACAGCAAAAGAAATTAACAGGAAAATGAAAAGTCAACCCACTGAATGGGAGAAAATATTTGCAAACCACATATCCAATAAGGGGTGAATATCCAAAATATACAAAAGGAATTCATACAACTCAACAACAACCTGATTATGAAATGGGGAGAGGATCTGAATAGACATTTCTCCAAAGAATACATAGAGATGGCCAACAGGCAAATGAAAAAGATGCTCAACATCACTAATTATTAGGGATATGCAAATAAAAACCAAAATAAGATATTACCTAACCCCTGTAAAAAATGGCTATTACCAAAAAGACAAAAAATAACAAGTGTTGGAGAGGGTGTAGAGAAAAGGGAACCCTCACATACTGCTGGTGGGATTGTAAACTGGAGCAGCCACTATGTAAAACAATTTGGAGTTTCCTCAAAAAATTAAGAATAGAACTACCCTATGATCCAACTCTTCTACCTCCAGGTAATAGGAAAACTTTCACTAAAAAGATATATGCACTCCTGTTTATTGTTATGTTCACTGCAGTACTGTTTACAATAGCCAATACACGGAAACAAAATGTCCATCAACAGATGAATGGATAAAGATGTGGTATATTTATACAATGAAATACTACTCAGCCACAAAAAAGAATGAAATCTTGCCATCTGCAACATGTTTGGATCTTGAGGGTATTCAAGCAAAATAAGTCAGATGGAGAAGAGCAAATACCATACAAATACCATATGATGTTACATGTAGAATCTTAAAAAAAAAAAAAAAAAGAAAGAAATGAACAAACAAAATAAAAATAATCTCAGATACAGAGAACAGACTAATGGTTACCAGAGGGTTAACAGGGTTGGGGGCCTGGTGGGAAAAATGGGTAAAGAAGGTCAACAGTATGGTGAAGGATGGTAACTAGACTTGTGGTGGTAATCACTTTGTAGTGTATGCAGATGTTAAATTATAAAACTGTACACCTGGGCACCTGGCTGGCCTAGTCGGCAGAACACGCAACTCTTAATCTCGAGGTTGTGGGTTCAAGCCCCATGCTGGGTGTACCAATGACTTAAAAATAAAATCTTAAACAAAGCTGTATACCTGTATACCTTAAATAAAGCTTTAATGAAAAAGCTGGAAAATGAGATATCCATCAACTTTGAAAAGCTCTGACCTTTTCCTGGGCTTCTGAAAGGCCGCAAACAGGGAGGAGCCAAGATGGTGGAACAGCATGGAAGTTATCTTTGTGTCTTGCGTCCATGAAATACAGCCAGACCAACACTAAACCATCCTGCACACCAGGAAAACTGATGTGAGGATTAACACAACAATCTGCACAACCTGAACCACAGAATTCAGCAGGTACGCAGCGCAGAGAGGTGAACTGGGGGAGAGAAAAGCTGTGGAGGGCAGGGAGCTGTTTTTGCGTGGGGAGACAGGATGAGGGTGGGGGGGGAGAATACGGGGAAAAGCACCCCCCCCGAAAGCAGCTGGAGAGAAAGTGGAAAAGTGGAAACAGCCGCAGGGACTGAACTAAAAAGGGAGAAAGGAGAGGGTTTGAAAGGCCACACACACGTGTAGGGCTATTGCTAGCAGACCCACCTTACAAGAAATACTAAAGAGGGGCACCTGGGTGGTCAGTCTGACTCCTGATTTAGGCTCGGGTCATGATCTCACGGTTTGTGAGTTTGAGCCCTGCATGGGGCTCTGCACTGACAGTGCGGAGCCTGCTTGGGATTGTCTCTCTGCCCCTACCCCACTTGCTCTCTCTCTCTCTCTCAAAATAAATAAATAAACTTAAAAGAATTTTAAAGACATACTAAAGAGAGTTCTTCAGGCTGAAAGTAAGTGATCCCAGACAGATCAAATCCATACACACACATACACAGATAGTAATAAAGTAATTAAGAATAAATGCATATTCCTGCTTTCTTCTCTTGTCTAATTTAAAAAGCAACTATATAAAAGAATATTATATAATTGTGTTGTCAGGCCAGTAACATATAGAAATGTAGTATATTTACCAATAACAACACAAAGGAGGTGAGAACAAAGATGTACTGTGTTAAAAAAAATGGCACCAGATGGTGACTCAACTCTATAGGAACAAATGAAAACCAGAACTAGTAAATAAGAAAGTAAGTATAACAAATACTATAAAATGTGTGTGTGTGTGAACTTGTGGCTCCTTCTCTAAGTTTCTTTAAAAGACATAAAATTGGGGTGCTTGGCTGGTTCAGTCAGTAGAGCATGTGACCCTTTACCTCAGGGTCATGAGCTCAAGCCCCACATTGGGCATGGAGCTTTCTTTGAAAATTAATCAATTAAGGGACGCCTGGGTGGCTCAGTCAGTCGAGCATCCGACTTTGGCTCAGATCATGATCTCACAGTTCGTGGGTTCGAGCCCTGTGTGGGGCTCTGTACAGACAGCTCAGAGCCTGGAACTTGCTTCAGATTCTGTGTCTCCCTCTCTCTCTGCCCACCCCTACTCACGCTCTCTCACTCTCAAACATAAAACATTTAAAAAGTTTTTTTAATTAAAAGACATAAAATAAGTAAAACTACAACAATGTATCCTGGGTTTGTAACATATAAATATAATATGTGGGGCACCTGGGTGGTGTTGGTTGAGCGTCTAACTTTGGCTCAGGTCATGATCTTGCAGTCGCTGAGTTCGGACCCTGTATCAGGCTCTGTGCAGATAGCTCGGAGCCTGGAGCCTGCTTCAGATTCTGTGTCTCCCTCTCTCTCTCTGCCCCCCTCCACTCACTCTCTCTCTCTCTCTCTCTCAAAAATAAATAAAAAACACTAACAAAAAAAAAGAAAAAAGAAATAAATATAATATGTATAACTATAATACCACAAAAAAGAAGAAAAGGAAATAGAACTATATAGAAGTAACATTTCTCTTCTGGAATTTAGTATAAATCAAAAGTAGATTCTTACAAGTTAATATGTATATGGTGATATACTTACGATGGAATATTAGCCAGCCATAAAAAGGAATGCAGTTCTCATACATACAACATGAATGATTCTTGAAAACATTATGCAAAGTGAGATAAGCCAGAAACAAAAGAATGTAAATTATATGATCCCACTTACATATCTAAAGTAAGCAAATTCAGAAACAGAAAGTAGACTAGGGACTACCAGGTGAGAGAGAAGGAATTATTGCTTCATGAGTACAGAGTTTCTGTTTGGAGTGAGGAAAAAAATGTGGATAGTGGTAATGGTTGCACAACAGTGTGAATGTGGCAATGCCACTAAACTGTATACTTAGAATGGTTAAAATGACAAAGCTTATGTTACATGTATTTTATTTTACCACAATTCTTTTCAAAAATGTACATGGTAAGCCCTAGAGTAACCACTAAAAAATCTCTTTAAAAACAGTATTAAAAAAAAAAACTGTGTCAACTATACTCCAATTTAAAAAGTAAAAGAGTAGTTAAAAATCATTAAAGAAATTTAAAATATTAAAACATTACAAAGTATTCACTTAGTGCAAAAGAAAGCAGTAAAGAAGGAATAGAGAAACAAAAAAGTCATGAGATACACAGAAACCAATACCAATAAACACACTACAGGGCGCTTGGGTGGCTCACTGGGTTAAGCAACCAACTCTTGATTTTGGCCTAGGTCGTGAGATCAAGCTCTGTGCCAGGCTCCATGCTGAGCATAGAGCCTGCTTAAGATTTTCTCTCTTCTTCCTCTGCCTCTCCCCCACTCACACCTGCATTCTCTCCCCCCCCACCACAAAACACACACACACACACACACACACACACACACACACACACACACACACACAGTACAAAAAAGGAAAACTACAGACCAATATCTCTCATGAACAAAGATAAAAAACCCCTAACAAAATATCTGCAAATCAAATCCAAAAATGTATAAAAAGAATTATACACCATGACCAAATAGGATTTATTCCAGAGATACAAAGCTGGTTCAACATCCAAAAATCAATTAATGTAATCTGCCACATTGACAGGCTAAACAAGGAAAACCATATCAATTGATGCAGAAAAAGAACCTGATAAAATCCAACACCCATTCACAATAAAAAACAAAAAGTATCAGCAAATGGGGAATAAAAGACATCTACAAAATACATACAGCTTATATCATAATTAATGATGGGAAACTGGATGCTTTCCCTAAGATTGGGAACAAGGCAAGAATGCCACCTCTCATCACTCTTATTTGACATCTTATTAGAGCCACTAGCTAATGCAATAAAACAAGAAAAGGAAATAAAAAGGCACATATCTTGAGAAAGAAGAAATAAAAATGTCTTTGAAGGGTGCCTGGGTGGCTCAGTTGATTAAGTGTCTGACTCTTGGTTTCAGCTCAGGTCATGATCTCACAGTTTGTAGGTTCAAGCCCTGCATCAGGCTCCACACCTGGCACAGTGGAGCCTGCTTGGGAGTCTCTCTTTCTCCCACTCACGCTGTCTCTCTCTTAAAATTAATTAATTTTTTAAAAAGTTTTTGAGAACTACATGATCGTCTATGTACAAAATCCCAAATAACTCACAAAAAATAATTCATGTAAATTATAAGTAATTATGACAAGGCTGCAGGATACAAAATTAATATTTAAAAGATAATTGCTTTCCTATAAACTAGCAATGAAGAATTGGAATTTGAAATTTAAAACATGATACCATTTGCAACAGCACCCAAAGAATGAAATATTCAGGTATAAATCTAACAACACATGTAGAAGACCTGTATGCAGAGAACTATAAAACTCTGATGAAAGAAATCAAGAACATTTAAATAAATGGGGAAATAGTCCATATTCATGGATTGAAGACTCAGTATTGTTAAGATGTCAATTCTTCCCAATTGAATCTATAGATTCAATGCAGTTCCAATCGTATCTCAGCAAGCTATTTTGTGGATATCAGCAAACTGATTCTAAAGTTTATACAGAAAGGCAAAGACTCAGAATAGCGAACATAATACGAAAGAAAACTGAAGTTGGAGGACTGATGCTACCCAACTTCAAGACTTACTATAAAGTTACAGTAATAAAGACAGCCAATAGTATTGGCAAAAGAACAGACACACAGGTCAATATAACAAAATTAAGAGTCCAGAAACAGACCCACACAAATAGGGCCAACTGACCTTTGACAAAGGAGCAAAAGCAATTTAATGGAGAAAGGACAATTTTTTCAGCAAATGGGATGGAACAATTGGATCAACATCCAAAAAAATTAGACAAACACCTTCTACTTATAAAAACTAACTTAAAATGGATCACAGGCCCAAGTATAAAACAAAATACTGTAGAACTTTTAGAAGGAAATACAGGAGAAAATCTATGTGACTCTGGATTTGGCAATGAGTTTTTAAAAATAACAGCAAAAGCATGATCCACGAAAGAAAAAGTAAGCATGATTTCATTAAAATAAAAAAACTTCTGCTTTGTCAAAAATACCATTAGAGAATGAAAAGACAAGTCACAGACTGGGAGAAAATATTTGTGAAACATATATCTTTTATAAGACTTATATCTAAACTATGCAACAAATACTTAAAATTCAACAATAAGAAAACAATCTAAGAAGTAGGCAGAAGATCAGAATACACACCTCACCAAAAAAAGATACACAGATGGCAAATAAATATATGACAAGATGTCCAACATCATCTGACATCAGGGAATTTCAAGTTAAAACAAATGAACATTAAACCAACAACAGATACCACTACGCACCTGTTAGCATGACTAAATCAGTTTTTTCAACTGACAATACTGACAATGCTGGCAAGGATGTACAGCATCCTTCCATTGATGATTGGAATGCAAAATGGTACAGGCACTTTGGAAGATAGTTTGTAGTTTCTTACAAAGCTACCATACAATCATATTCCTAGGTATTCACCCAATTAATTTGAAAACTTATACCCAGAGAAAATCTGCACGAGAATGTTTATAGTAGCTTTATTAAACCTTTATAGAACTAAAATGTCCTTCAATAGGTGAACAGATAGACTGTGAAACATCTCTACAATGGAACATTCAGCAGTAAAAGAAAATGAGTTAAGAAGCCATGAAAAAGACATGGGGGGAACCTTAATGCACATTGCTAAGTGAAAGAATGCAGTCTAACGGGACTGCGTACTATGTAATTCCAATTCTATGACATTCTGGAAAAGCCAAAACTATAGAGAATATGATCAGGAGTTTGGGAGAAGCCAGGATGGACAAACAGGTGAAGCACAGGGGGATTTTCAGGGAAATAAAACAATTCTGTATATAATACTCTTATGGTAGATACATGATATTATGCATTTGTCAAAATCCACAGAATTTTATAGCAAAAAGAACAAACCTTAATATATGCAATTAAAAAAAAAATTCATGTGGGAGGTAGGAAATAATGCAGATTATGACAAGGGACTCTCAAACTGTATTGCAAATGTATGAAACAACCTCACTGAAGGGGATGGGAGAAATAGGCCCTGAACTAAGTAACTATGGAAATGAGTGGCACCTGTAAGACTAAAGGAAAAGGAACTGCACACAAGTACCCTACTTAGTTGACAGTTCCATCCCCCAGAGTATGGCCTAACAATTCAAATACTGCTGCATGGGTATGCTAAAACTGAACAATTAAGTAACTGGATGGTGGATGGTGGATGATGGGAGCCAGGTTTCTAACTGTTGTAGTGAAAATTTATTAATCAAGCAAAGGGGAGGAGGCTAGAATGATCCATGTGGTAATGGATTACAATTGGAGGCAGTATGAACTCAGGTTTAGGTTAATATAGATACAGTGGTTTTATACAGAAATATTCGGGGGCATCTGGCTCAGTCGGTAGAGCACGTAACTCTTGATCTCAGGTTGGTGAGTTCTAGCCCCACCTTGGGTGTAGAGCCTATTTTAAAAATATATATATTTATAGATGAAGGTATATATATATGGGTTACTATTCACACTTTTTTTTTTTTTTTTTTTTAATTTTCTCTGTCGGCGGAGAGGGCTTAAAAGACAGTCGAACCAATAGCATCCCTAGGAGTGGAGAGTTGCGCTCCCCGAGACTGAGGGCAGGTATTTACATAAATTGAGCAGTGGCTACAGAAAGCAGCAGGGCCAGAGGCAGGGTGGAAAATGAGGCATCAAGGACAGCACTTGCATGGTCCCTGCCTAGCAGCAATGGTCCTGACACTCTAAAAACAGAAGGAAAAAGCCACCAGAAGCAGGTCTACCGGCCTGAAGCTTAAATGCAACCTAACTAGAAATTAAGGCATCTCTAGGCAGACCTTTCTAAGCTGACGTTTAGCACCTTTACTTCTCCCAATTGTGTGTGTTCTGAAGATGTGGAAACAGAGGATTTAACCCAGGGAGCAGGCTCCCTGAAGCACCCAGCACGAAAGCCTGCTGCCATGGCCTTCGTAGGATGTGTGTGTGGAGAATGAGCCCAGGTGCTGAAGATGGCAAAGAGCACTTTGAGATGAGCCCCAAGTGCCTTAGAAATAGGTGACTGCGTGTGGTCACTGGACCACATTACTGAAGGAAAAGGGGGCCTTCTGGAAGGGCCTGGGTGTTACCGCCTTGGCAGCCATCTCTGGTTCCAGGGGTGAACCCCTGAGCCCAGGGCCACATACCAGGCTCAGGTCTAGGAAAGGGGAAGGCGGGATGTACAAGACGGGGTAGGGCCTGGCACGGGACACACTGGAGAGTCAGGAAGCAGGGAGCAAGCAAATGCAAGAAGTTCCAGACCAAGAGCCACAGGCTTGGTTTCTAAACCAAACTCTGCCATTCTCTGCTTGGCGTCACGTAGCCTCTCCAAGCCTCAGTTTCCTCGTTCTGACTTCTTCACATGGTGGTCAGGGAGCCATATAAGTTAACGTGTGCGCATGTAGTTGGCAACTGCTAGCCCAGCGGCTATCCAAGGGCGGTCCCAGCACACCCGAGAGTTCCCGACCCCCTTCGACACGGTCTGAGAGGTCTTCCCTTTTCCAACTGGCACCTCCGTGAGCCCGGAACTGCTTTGTAAACCTCCTCCAAATCAGCGGAGAGGAGACTCCAGCTGTCCTCTATTAAACCAAAGAGACTTTCGAAAATCTAAAACCACACCACTCTTTCACTACATATGAGTGTGTTAAAATGCAACGGGTGTGTTATTCGTAAATGAAGATTTTTTTTAACTTGTTTTAATTCCTCACGCCGCAAAAAATTACTAGATACAAGCAAGAGCTCGTCGGGGTCCTCAATAGTTTTTCGGCGCGTAAAGGGGTCCTGAGACCAGTTTGGGAACCGCTGTGCCGAACCAAAGAGCGAAGGGTGTTCTCCCTCAGCAGGCGAGCCGCCTCGCGGACGCTGATTCCAGAACCCCTTTTATCAAACAGCACACGTTCGCGGTTTCCACTTGGGGGGGGGGCGGGGGGCTGGTTTTGTGTTCTGGGGCTGCTAATCGAATGTTTGTACCCATTTTCCCGGCCCCCAAGCAATGACCCTCCCACAGGGAGGCACGCGGAGGACTGGCGACCCTCGCTGGGCGTCGGCGACCTTGGCAGAGGTCGAGCCGGCGCGCGAGAGGGGCACGGTGCTCCCGGCCGGCGGGGGTTCCCGGCAGGAACTGGGGAGGCCGGCACGGGTGGCGGGGGACCAGGGACCTGCACTCACAGCCTCGGCAGCGCCGCCGCCGCCGTTCCGCGTGGCGCTCTCCACAGCAGACGCAGCGCCATCTTCCTGACGCGCGCGCGCCCCGCCTCAGACAGGTCCTTCCTCATCTCGCCACGCCCCGTGGCCACGCCCCCCCCACGTGGCCCCGCCCCACAAGCCCAGCCCAGCCCCACCTCGTCCCCGCAAGTCACGCCCCGCTGCCTGGAGCACCTGTTCCCGCCCCTAACCAGGGATGTCTGAGAGCTCAGAACCTTCTTGTCCGCTATCATGGCGGGCAGAGCAGAGGCACGGAATGGATGGCCACTTCTTCAGAGGTTTTCTGGTGACTCCATCCAGTTACTTCTCTTCGTGCTTCTGGGGTTTTAAGGCGACTTTTGCGTTTTCCCAGCCAGAACAGGCCAATTTTCAGAGGGATTCATTGTTTTTGTTGTTAGAAGTACTGCCTAATATGTGAGCCTCACCATGTGCATGCCTTAATTAACAGTTAATCCATCATGGGATACATATGCCTGCAATAGGATCAGAATAGATATGGGCAACTTTCTGGGTCAGAGAAATGCTTCTGAAGTAGGGCAGCAAACACAACTCTTCACTCTAACTCCTTCCTGCCAGATTGCATTACTTTCAGCAAATACAACTCCTGCCGTTTCACAGTTGGGGGACTAAGGTATTAACACAGGCTTTACTAGCTGTGCTAAACTTTACTAGTTCAGAACTTTACTTGGTTCAGCAAGTGGTTCCCAGACTGTACTAGACTTTAGGCAAGTTACTTAAGTTCTCCGTGCTTCAGTTTCCTCCTCTATAAGATGGGAATATAAATATACTCACCTCATAGGGCTGTTATAAGGATAAATTGAGTTAATATATATAAAGAGCTTAAAGCCTTGCTGGCCCAGAGCAGGTGCTCAGTAGCATTAATTACTTCTCCTTATTACCATTATTACATCAATTCTCTTCTTAAAACCCTTTGGTGGCTTCCAATAGGAAGCATTTAGAATAAAACCCAAATTCATCACCACAACTCTGAAGGCCTTACAGGATCTGACCTCTGCCTATCTCTCCACCTTACTTCAGCCCCATGTTCTTCTTTCCACTTTTTTTAAGTTCACTAAGCCATTTCCCACTTTAGGGCCCTTACCTACCATGCATGTTGCTCCTTACCTACCAAGAACACTCACAGCTACACCTTCTTGTCCTCTGGGACATTTAGACTACTTGCCCCCTGCTCAAAGAGGCCTGCACTGACTGCCCAAACTAGAGTGTCCTCCCAATCTATTCCACTGGCACAGCAACCTGACGGTTTCCATCACAGCCCATATCACAATTTTTATGGGTTTGTGAATTCTCTTTCTTTTTCTTAATATATTTTTTTAAAGTTTATCTATTTTGAGAGAGAGAGAGAGAGTGCAAGTGGGGAAGGGGCAGAGAGAGAGGGAGAGAATCCCAAGCAGGCTCCATGCTGTCAGTGCAGAGCCCTATTCTGGGCTCAGTCCCACAAACTGTGAGGCCATGACCTGAGCCCAAACCAAGAATCAGATGCTTAACTAAGCCCCCCAGGCTCTCCATGAATTTACTTTCTTATTGTTGCCTTTCCCTCAGTGGTTCTCAAGGTGGGAGGGAACTTCTGCCCACTGATCAAAGGGAAGGGGGGCTTGTATTATTGTCCTTTAGGGGACAGTGCTAGGGTCATGTGGGAAGTCCCCTCTTAGAAAAGCCACTAGTGCTCTAGTTTAAAAAACATCATCTTTAGGAATAGACTGTGAGCTCTTTGAGATCAGGGACCTGGTTATCTTGTCAGTGCTGTCTGCCCCCAGCACCTGGGTTAGTGACTTGTAACCAGTAGGTATTTAATAAATATAATGTGAAGATGTTCCACCAGCTTCATTATAATGCCAAGAACTGCTATATGAGTAGTTCTCCTTATTAAAATGCCCCGGGCCTTGTGGCCTTTTAAGTAAAGTAGGACCTCCCACAATAGGTGATTCAATTTCTTTCAGATTCTGCTTGAAGAAATTGTAGCTATGCCCATTCTCACCAGGACTTCTGTGGTTTTGTTGAGCTTCTTCATGAGATTACTAACTCATAGGTTTCAAGAGCTGTTTTCTAATTTTTGTGTATTTTATTTACTTTATTTTATTTTTTAAAAAATTTTTTAACGTTTATTTATTTTTGAGACAGAGAGAGACAGAGCATGAATGGGGGAGGGGCAGAGAGAGAGGGAGACACAGAATCGGAAGCAGGCTCCAGGCTCTGAGCCATCAGCCCAGAGCCCGACGCGGGGCTCGAACTCACAGACCGTGAGATCGTGACCTGAGCTGAAGTCGGACGCTTAACCGACTGAGCCACCCAGGCGCCCCAATTTTTGTGTATTTTAAAATAAGGCTTTATTAATTTCCTATATTTCTGGATATAATAGAGAAAAGGATCCAGCGTTCCTCCTTTGAGGTAGTTAAATCTGTTTTTATTCACAGCCTCTAAAACAAAAATAAAAGAACATGTTTATCCCCAAGGACATTTAAAAATATGAAATTTAGGGGCTCCTGGGTGGCGCAGTCGGTTAAGCGTCCGACTTCAGCCAGGTCACGATCTCGCGGTCCGTGAGTTTGAGCCCCGCGTCAGGCTCTGGGCTGATGGCTCGGAGCCTGGAGCCTGTTTCCGATTCTGTGTCTCCCTCTCTCTCTGCCCCTCCCCCATTCATGCTCTGTCTCTCTCTGTCCCCAAAATAAATAAAAAACGTTGAAAAAAAAATAAAAATAAAAATATGAAATTTAGGAAAGACATATTATCCTGTTTAATTAAGCAATCTGGTAGGGTAAG
The DNA here is from genome assembly GCF_018350195.1 of Panthera tigris. NCBI lineage: Eukaryota > Metazoa > Chordata > Mammalia > Carnivora > Felidae > Panthera > Panthera tigris. Next base: position 70,150,695 of record NC_056660.1, on the reverse strand, counting down.
AACCTTGCAGAGATCTGAGAAAGAAGGATAGGGGCCAGAGACATTACCTCTAGAGCGTAATAAGCTTGGGGGTAGCAATGGGGGACACTAAAATAATGAACCAATACTGATAATTACTGAAGCCAAGTGATGGGTACACGAGGTGGGAATGGGATTTGTTACACATTCCTCAACTTTGTGTATGTTGGAAAATATTCTTAACAAAAAATTAAAACAAAAATCAATTGAACTAATGCTTAGCATGGAAGGAGCCAAAGGCAACTTTACCTGAAGCCAGTGGAGGTTAAGCCTCAGGGTTCCTGACTTAAATGGGCCCTTTCTAGGTCATTTGTGTTTGTAAAGTGTATAAAAATGAAATTTTAACTACCATTAGTCAAGGTGCTTTCTCTTTGTACTCCAACTTTCCCTCTCTCAAGCTTCTTTTGTGTTCAGTGGTGTTGAAATGGCTGCAGCATTTTCATATTTATTTATTTATTTATTTATGTATTTAGTTAAGTAATCTCTGCACCCAACATGGGGCTTGAACTCATAACCCCGAGATCAAGAGTCACATGTTCTACTGACTGAGGCAGCTAAGCACCCCTGTGCGTGCAGCATTTTGAAGGCCCAGCTAAGGGTAAGTTGGGCCGGGATATATTTGGTTTAGATTTAGTAGACTATGTTTATGTGATTTTTTTTAATATTTTATTTTTAAGTAATCTCTACACTCAATATAGGGCTCAAACTTACAACTCAGAGATCAAGAGTCGCATGCTTTACCGACTGAGCCAGCCAAATGCCCCTGTATTTATGTGATTTGCAAGCACTTCCGTGTTTAGTTATTACTAGCTGTCCTGGTTTAGGAATGCTTTCTAGGAATATTACTGTCCAATGTGCTGCCTCACACATGTAGACATGCAAGGTCAGAGGTCATATCCCAGTAAGAATAGGCCCCTAAGGCACCTGGCACCAGAAGTATGTGGGTAGTAGAAGAGAAAATTTGCAATGTATGAAGCCAGAGACAATCGTGGATAAATTTTAAGTCACCAGATATGTACAATTGCAAAGAGAAGGATTGGTTCTTATCTGTATCTGCTCGACATGGAAACTCTCCCGTCTGGGACATGCTCTTTTTTTTTTTTTTTTTTTTTTAATGTTTATTTATTCTTGAGAGATAGAAACAGAGCATGAGCAGGGGAGGGGCAGAGAGGGAGGCACAGAACCCAAAGCAGGTTCCAGGCTCTGAGCGGTCAGCACAGAGCCTGATGTGGGGCTCAAACCCGTGGACATGAAATCATGACCTGAGCCAAAGCCACCCAAGTGACCCTGGGATACACTCTCATGGCATTTTAGTGGCCTTCACACTTTGACACAGCTCAGCTGGAACCACTTCTCCCTGAATTTCCTTGCCTGTGTAGTTCCAGGTTGAGATTGTTCACAAGAGACATCTGGAGGGTGGAACTGAAGTGGCAGGTCAGTGTGGGGTACCAGGCACTCTGGCCATATGCATGCCTGTTGATCTGTGGGCTCACCCTGTTGATATGGGGCTGTCAGTGTTTATTTCCTCGTGTTTGGGACTATTTACAGATCTCGTTACTTTACCTTTATATCCACCCAGTTTTTCAACTCAAACAAATTTAAACATTTATTGAATGATTCCTGACTTCAAGAAGCTATCTTTATAAAATGTACAAGCATGTTACAGCAGGGATGAACCTGAGGACATCATGTTAAAAGAAGTAAGGCAGGCACACAAACACAAAAATACTGTATGATTCCACTTCTGTGAGTTTCCTAGAGTAATCAGATTCAGAGACAGAGAATGAGGGTTGCCAGGAGCTGGGAGGAAGTGGGGATGAGGATTACTGTTTAATGGGTACAGAATTTCCATTCTATAAGATGAAAAAAGTTCTGGAGATGGATGGTGGTGATGATTGCACAACAATGTGAATATACTTACCATTACTGAACTGTACACTTAACATACTTAAAATTTTTGTTATGTATATTTTACCACAATAAGAAAAAAGATTTTAAAAAGAAGCTATTCACTCTAGTAAAAGAGGCAGACAGATAATTGGGAAAAATGGGTGGGTCCTGAGATCTCCTGGTGATATGGGGAAAGGAATACAGAAGCAGAAAGAATCCTGGGGGGCGCCTGGGGAGTTTCAGTCAGTTGAGCGCTTGATTTCGACTCAGGTCATGATCCCAGGGTTGTGGAATCGAGCTGCACCTTGAGACTTTTCACTGAGTGTTTGAGTCTGTTTGGGATTGCCCTTCTTTGTTTCTCTCTCTCTCTCTCTCTCTCTCAATCTCTCTCTCACTCTTCCCGCCCCCCCCCCCGCCCTTCTTCCCTGCTTGTGTGCACTCTCTCTCTCTCAAATAAAAAATAATAAATAAAAATAAATAAAAGAAAAGAAAGACTCCTGGAATCCCCTCTGCTTGAAAGGGGCAGGGCAACCAGGGGACTTTGCAGAAAGGGGATAGGCAGCTCGGACTGCTAGTGAATCTAAAAATGCACTGCCTTTTAGGGAAAGGTGCTGCCTGGGGCCAGGCTGTAATCTACCTCAGTGCCCAAGTCTCAACTAATGTTACCCGAAAAAATACAGGTGTCCTAAATAGAAGTGCATTACATTGTTACCACTTGGTCTTGTAATTATCATGAAACTCAAATACCTCTCCCTGTTAATCTTAGAAATATTGGGCTTTTGTATTGGCTCAACTACACCTCTGGCAAATTGTCACACCCCAGGAGATACTGGGGTGAAAATAACTAATCAACCCATGATTTACTGTAACTATTTAAAGCTTAAATAACTTAAATAACCATTTGAAGCAGTAATGATTAGGAAAATGAAGCTACATTATTCTTTTGTTATAAACAGCAAAGTCTCTGTGTCATATCCATTTTTCCCATCCTTTTGGTGTCTGGCCGATATAGGTTATTTTCACCAACACTGAGTCTCAAAGGCTGAAGGGCAGTGTCACAGATTTAAGACTTCAGAATGCTGCACTTAGAAAGAGGCATATTAGAAGTTCTGTGGAATGATTTTTCAACAGTGGCATAGATAGAACTACACTCTGAGATCATCCATCCCTCCTGCTGCTCTGATACAAAACCCTCCCAGCCTCACCTCCTGACAGCCACTGCCTTTGATAACATGATAACTATGTCTGGCTTTCTTGGGGAGAGAGGAGGAGACTCTCAAATTTAGGCCAAATGCAGAATAACTAACGACCACATTGTGGACCTTCTGAGCCTTATCTTCCTCTTTATGAACTGAGAAAGTTAAACTAGCTGACCTCTAAAATTCCTTCTGGCTCCCAAACACTGATTATATAATTAAAATCCTTCACCAATCTCAGCCGCCAAAACTGTGCAGCAGCTCCCCCTAGTGTCCGCAGGTGGAGGTTTCCCCCACGCCCACTGGCTGCTCTCCAGTCCCTTCCACTGATTCACTCTTCCTTTCTTCTACAGCCCTTATCCATTTTCCAAATTACTACATGATGAGCTTATTTATGATGTCTTTATTGAATGCAAACCCCATAAGGACAGGGATTTTTGCCTGTTTTGTTCTCTAATGTGTCTTGGCACACACCAAATGTTTAAAACTCATTTGCTAAACGCAAAGTGTTGAATCTGAGGCATCCTCTGATAAAATTATTCCTTACATAATTCCTTGTTACTTTAATTCACCTTGTATGTTAATTATCTTGCCCCCCCCCCAGTTTCTGTTTATTTTTTTAAATATTTTATCTTTAAATAATCTCTCTACAACCAATGTGGGGCTCAAACTCACAACCCCAAGATCAAGAGTTGCATACTGCACCAACTGAGCCAGCCAGGCTCTTAATTGTCTGTGGTGGACAGAAGAATGCCCTCGCCCCCCCCACCAAGACGTCCACAAGCTAATCCTCAGAACCTTTGAATATGTTACTTTGCAGGTGTGATTACAGTAAGGAACTTGAGGTGGGGAGATTATCCTGGATTATCTGGGTGGGCCCAATGGAATCACCAGTCGTTAGGAGAGAGAGGTAAGGGGGTCAGAGTAAGAACAAAGTATGACATGGAATCAAGGCTAGAGTGAGAAGTGCCCCCAAGCCAAGGAATACGGACCTCTCTAGAAGCTGGACAAGGTGAGGAAACCGCTTCTCCCCTCCAGCCTCCAGAGGAAATGCAGTCTTGCATACACCTTGATTTAATCCCCACAAGAGCTATGTCAGACTTCTGACCTCCAGAATTGCAAGATAATAAAGCTGTGTTGTTTTAAGCCACCAAGGTTATGGTAACTTATCACAGCAGCAATAAGAAACTGCTATCACTAGTAAAAGAAACCTTACCAAGAGCACCTGTACATAAAAACTGGTTTTCAAAGAGTGCCTTTAAAGTCAATTGTAAGTCCAAAGTGACACTGTATAGCTCGAAAGACCAGAGACATCTTTTTTGAAACATGGGTATGTAATACTCAAAACACTAAATTTGAATCATATGAACAATAAGGCAAAAAGAAGAAACAGGAAACCAGGGTGTGACCTTCATGAAGCTGTGGGTCCCTACATCTGCCTGGCACCTGTGCCATCTTCGTATGTGGAGTGTGGGAGACTGTGTCACTTTGGCATGCCCATGGCCACCAAGTTCTCTGTTCATATCCCATACTGCATTAAAAACTCCCTGAGTCCTAGGGGCGCCTGAGTGGCTCAGTAGGTTAAGCATCTGACTTCGGCTCAGGTCATGATCTCACAGCTTGTGAGTTCAAGCCCTACATCAGGCTCCAGCTCAGAGCCTGGAACTGCTTTGGATTCTGTCTTCCTCTCTCTCTGCCCCTTCCCCACTTGCACTCTGCCCCTCTCTCTCTCTCTCAAAAATAAATAATAAAACATTACCAAGCAAACAAAAAAACACCCTAAGTCCCAGCCTGTGCTGTGCAGAGTGAGGGCCTAGTGACTTGTACAGGTGACAATCTTCACAGCCTCTGTGGACTTGTAACATTGAACCATACAATGAAGGCTGGTTGGCTAAGACCCTCTGGGTTTTGTGGAATAATCTTTAATGTACCAGACAAGAAGATTGTTAACCAGCCTTATTATGGACAATTTCCTATTACCATGGTAGGCCAGGCAGATGATTTGAGGATTATCTGGGTGCTGACAAATCCTCTGGGCCCTGACAATCTCGTTTATAAAAGAATCAAATCTGTTTATTGCTGATAATAGATGGCATGCCCTCAGGTTTGCTTGTAAGTAACATGTGCATTGCTTTTTATTTTTTCTTTTAGCAATAGGAGCCAAACTTGGATTCATCCTGATAAAGTAGGCATTTGGGACTTTATATGATCTAATTGCTCTGAGCTGTTCCTTAATCGCCATTTGCTAAACCTTTGTGCCCCTGCCCACAATGGCCTTGATCCAGGATGGCAAAATGGTCCATCTAACAAATTGGACCCTTTGTTTATAATTGTTCATGTGGCTGAGATTCTCTAGTCACTCTTCTTATTTTTATTTGTCGTTCTAGGATTTAAAACAAAAGGACAAAGCAAATCTTGAACTTGTTGCAATGAAAAGCACAAATCCCTGAATGCAAAGTCCATTTCTTCATTCCCAGCAACGGCTACAGCAGCTAACACTCAGCACGTTCTCCAAACCAGTTGTGGGATTGCCTTGTTCATAAATTCTCATAATTTCCGTCCTCAGATAACTAAATTTTAACAGACTACATTTGGAAACACAAAGAGAGATTAAGTTAAATTAGATCTGTAATTCCTTTTGATTTATAAGAAGTAAAATGCCATCTGCCAAATTCTAAACCTAAACATATTGTCAGTATCTAATCTTATCCATAATAGCACAATAAAGGATTGCTGCACGAGAACATTTTCTAAACATAAGTTAGTATCTCACTTAGCAACATCTGCCTGACCCCTTGGTCTAGTGACAGCTTCTCCATGCTGGATAAGTTGTACACGAAATGCTGATACACAGGCCCAGACTGTCCTGCACACAACATGCTTCTCTAGGGGCGTGTTAGGACCAGCCGGGTGACGAAGGCAGTTGGTGGGATCCAAACTCATCCTTTCCCACTCTGATTTTCTGCCTAATGAAACAATAAAGCTAGCCATGCGATTTCCAGCCTTCAAATAAGCTCCCTCTGGAAGGTTTTGTCATCAGTTTCCTTAAAGTTAAAGGACTTTCAGAATTCCTCAGGCAAGGGGCACCTGGGTGGCTCAGTCGGTTGAGTGTCTGACTCTTGATTTTGGCTCAGGTCATGATCCCGGGGTTATGGGATTGAGCCCTAACATGGCCCCATGGCAGGCCCCACATCGGGCCCTGCACTGAGCATGGAGCCTGCTTAAAATTCTCTCTCTCCCCTCTGCACCTCCCCCTGCCCTTGTGTGAGTGCACACACACTCTCTCAAAATAAATAAACATTAAAAAAATAAAATAACTTTTAAAAACGAAAGAATTCCTCAGGTGAAAAGGCCAGATTGTTAAATATTTATTCTCTTTTTGGGGGCACCTGGGTGGCTCAGTTGGCTACGCTACCCACTCTTGACTTCTGCTCAGATCATGTACTCAAGGTTGTGAGATCAAGCCCTACATTGGGCTCTGTGCTGGGTGGGGAGCCTGCTTGGAATTCTGTCTCTCCCTCCCTCTCCCTCTGTCCCCCTGACATGTGTACATGTGTGCTCTCTCTCTCTCTTAAATTTTTTTTTAAATGATTTTCTTTTAAAAAAATCCCATTTAGTATTATATAGGCAATAATATATGTTCATTATAGACAAATTGAAACATATGAAAATAAATTAATAGGGGCCTGGAGAGAAAGTTAACACACCAAGGTAATTGTTAGTATTTTGATATCCTCCTTATAGACAGGTTCTTTTTCTTAAAACATTTTATTTTATTTTATTTAAGTTTATTTATTTGGAGAGAGAGAGAGAGAGAGCATGAGTGGGAGAGGAGCAGAGAGAGAGGGAAACAATCCAAAGCAGGCTCCAGGCTCTGAGCTGTCAGCACAGAGCCCGACGCGGGGCTTGAACTCATGAATCACAAGATCTGAGCTGAAGCCAGACACTTAACCGACTGAGCCACCCAGGTGCCCCATCCTTATATACATGTTCGTACACATTTTTCGTGCATGTGTGTATGTATCTTTCTCTAGATAGTTATAGATACACACAACTCATTTTTATATTTTTTAAGATCACATATATATAGTTTTGAAACTTGCTTTTTTCCTCTCAGCAAATTACTGAAGCATATATTTAATATTGTAAAACTCCAAATTATTTGGCATTATTCAGACTTTTGTGGAAAAGAAAATAAACAAAACACATGTGTAAAGGTACTAAAGACAAATCCAAAGAAAATCCCTCTGTAAATTGTGAAAATGAGTCAGAATATTAGGAAATTAGTTTCTTCTGGTTCAAACTTTTTTACTCTGGTAAGCTTTGAAAAATGTTTTTCACACCATTATTCTTTTATGAGACACAGCTAGGAAATTCTATTGTCATGCAGTCCCAAACTTAAAGTTTGCCAAATCTAGTTTTTTCGTCTTCTTTTTCTTCTTCTTCTTCTTCTTTATTTTTTTATTTTTTTTTATTTTAAGCCTTTTAATTTAACTTATTGACCCCGGTATCTTTGCTATATCCATTGCTAGGATCAAATCATTATACTTTTCAAAAGCATCCCTTTAACCTGAGGTCAAACAAATGTGAAATATGAGGAAGTTATAAATAGACTAAAATCTAGAACAACCATAACCCTGATGTACTTTATCTAAATTTTTATAACTTTGAAGTACACTGAATACAGAAAGAATGCAGAGCTTTTATTTTCCAGCCAGAGAAACCACATACAAAAAAAAAAAAAAAAAAAGAATAGAAAAAACTATCTCTTTCTCATTTCTGTAGTCAACCACTTAATCCAAAAAAAGAAAGTGGGGAAGGATTCAAGTTAATCCAACGAAAATAAACTGTTGCCGTTGTTTATTGAGAAAATAATTCCTGGGGATTTTTCCCCCCAAAGAACTGGGAAAAAAAAAAAAAGATCATAAAGAAGATCTCTGGCTTAGTGTATTTCCTAGAGGAAAAATTGTTTAACATTTGTTTATTTTATAAACACTACCAATAACGAGTGGACCCATAAAACTCCCCCCTCTTTTTTGTGTGGTGGGAAAGAAGTGGCAAGCTAAGTTTGGCCTGCAGTTGGAATATGGTTTGCTGTCTGGGATTGCCCAATATTGTCCAGCTTCTAGAAGATTCCCAAAGTCCATGAATTGTATCCCAAATGAATAGCCCAAAGTGGGGGGGGGGGAGTTGGGTTGGATGAATGGAGTGAATCCAGACAATAGGAGACTTTGAAATCCAGGTAGTGGAGTTTGGATTGACCCTCTTAATGGTAGACTGCGTTGATGACTCCAATTCTTCCACAGCCTTCAATCAGCTCAGTATGCACAGAGTGTTCCCCTTGCCCCTTGACTTTGAGCTTGACCCTGTGTCTGTTGAAGCTCCAGGCCTTCAGAGGCCTCCCATGTTTCTGGTGGCCCTTTGCACCGTTGCCATCACTGTCAGAAGAGCAGACCCTGGCAAAGCACACTGTCATGTGGGCAAGGAGAGACCCATGGAGCCGGGCTGCCCCTCAGACCTGCAGGGAGAAACAAAGCTGCCCCAGCCCAGATTGGCCGAACCTCAACAGACGCATACACACTTGCCAATAATAAATATCCTTTTTGTTTTTTTAAGCCCCTGAATTTATTGTGCTGTGCTGCATTATTGTGATACAAATTGAAACACATCTTAAGCAAAAAGAATAATAATACATTTTCTTTAAAAATACAACCCTTATGGGGCGCCTGGGTGGCTCCGTCGGTTAAGTGTCTGACTTCAGCTCAGGTCATGATCTCACGGTTTGTGGGTTCCAGCCCCACGTCGGGCTCTGTGCTGACAGCTCGGAGCCTGGAGCCTACTTCAGATTCTGCGTCTCCCTCTCCCTCTGCCCCTCCCCTGCTCATGCTCTGTCTGTCTCTCAAAAATAAATATTTAAAAATAAAATAAAATAAAATAAAATAAAAATAAAACTACAACCCTTATTGTACTTTAGGGAGTTTAATGTGTGGCTGTACACAGGCTGAACTGAGGTAAGGAACAGATAGTACAGCGGTTCAGAGGTCAGATGATCAGCCCACGAACAGGTGTGTTGACAATGGGTACCAGAAGGAACAGAAAGAGGGAGGAGATTGACAAAGGGTAAAAGAAAAGGTTGAATCAATGGGAAAGGAAGCAGATTTTCACAGCTAGGAGACCCAGGAAATGGCAGTAGTTTTTGGAGACTTTGAACTTTGAACATGATTATAGGAAAAATGATGAGCTTACTTTGTGCCATGGCAGGTTTGAAGTAACAATAGCATGATCAAATGGCAGTGTGGCATAGAGGAAAGTGAGCCAGCTTTAACATCGACAGAGCTGCTTGCTAATTCTGCCTTGGCTTCTTTTAGGTGAGGTGGACTCTGTGGGTGTTCAGTCTGCCCAGTACCTTTCCTTTTGAGAATACCCCTCTGCTAGTTAGTGGGGTTGTCATTCACATGACCATTTTCTCTGCCACCATGATTGATTCAGTATAGGGCATGTGGCCCAATCGGAGTCCTTGGGGGTGGGGGGAAAGGAGGTGTGGCAAGGAATTTTAGCGACTAAGGGATCTCCTCTCCTGATATCCCATGCAGTAAGGATACTGAAAGCTTGACAGTATCACCATCCAAGCTACTTTGGGGAGAGAGACTGCTCGAGAACACAAGCAACAGAGAAAAGCAGTAAGAAACTGAGAAAGAGAGAGGGAGAGAGAGAGCCCTAATGATATTGTTTGAACACTTAGATCTAATAAAGCCATTCATTAGACTTCAGGTGTATGGACACATTTCCAGCCAGTGTGTATATATTTTCTAAATTAATGTTGTTTGAGTTCAGTTTTTGGTTCTTGAAGCCAAGAGTCTTAATTCAGCAGCTAGTCAAGAAATAGTAGCTAACAGGCACATGGCTGGCTCAGTTGGTGGAGAATGTGACACTTGATCTTGGGGTTGTGAGTTCTCATTGGGTATAGAGATTACTTAAAAATAAAATATTTAGGAGCACCTGGGTGGCTCAGTCAGTTAAGCGTCCGACTTCGGCTCAGGTCATGATCTCGCATCTCATGAGTTCGAGCCCCACATCAGGCTCTGGGCTGACAGCTCAGAGCCTAGAGTCTGGTTTGAATTCTGTGTCTCCCTCTCTCTCTGTCCCTCCTCTGCTCGTGCTCTCCCTCTTTCTCTCTCTCTCTCTCTCTCTCAATAATAAAAATAAATAAATAAAATGTTAAAAAATAAAATAAAATATTAAAAAACAAAAGAAATAGTAGTTAAACAATGTTGAGTAGAGAATTACCACTTAGAGCTTGCCTGACTTGATATTCTGTGCTTCGTCCTGTAAATGGTAGCAGAAAACTTACGAAGTCTACATCATTGAAATAAATGTGGATTCACAGGCTTTTGAAAGGAAATGTGAAAAGAGTCATACCGTGAGATATGAAGACACACTACAAAGCCATAGTAATAAAAACAATGTGCTGTTGGCAGAGGGACAGGTAGATAAGCGAGTGGGGCAGAATAAGATGCTCAAAAGCAGGTCTATTTTGCACCGGGGAATGAATATATGATACTTGATACCATAAACCTGTGGGGAAAGGATAGATTATTTATCAGATGATGTTGGAAAATAAATGGTTTACTATATGGAGGAAAATAAACGACACTATGTACAAAGGTCAATTCTGGATAATCCAAAATCTAAATGTGAAAAGACAAAAATATAAAACCAATAGAAATAACTGTCAGATAATTTTGTCATCTTGAGGTTGGGAAGAACTTAAATAAATTCTAAAAGCACAGACTATAAGGGAAAAAATATGATAGATGTGAACCCATCAAAATGCAATGGTTGTGGTCAACAGAGGACACCACGGACAGAGGGAGGAGACGGTAACTGTAATGTCAAAACCCAACAAGGAAGTAGTATCTAGAACAGAGGTTGGCAAACTGCGCTTACAGGCAGGATCTGGCCTTTAAGTTTTACTGGACCACAGCCCTGCTCGTGCATTTACGCACTGTCATGGCTGCTACATGCTTTAACAGCAGAGTTGAGCTGGTGCAGCAGAGGACATGTGGCCTGCAGATCCTAAAATGCTTACTCTCTGGGCCCTTTACAGTATTTATCAACCTCTTACCTAGAATATACGATGAAATTAACAAAAAATGTCAGGAAACCAGTAGAAGAATGAGCCAAAGATATAAAAGGGAAAAATATGAAGAAATGCTCAACTTCACAAATAGTCAAAGACATACAAATTATATGTGATTCCACTTCACAGTTTTTCCTGATTGGTGTAGTAAGAAATGCTCATTCTCATTGTTTCTTTACAATAAACGCAGCCACCTGAAAAAATGTGAAGGGATCTTTGTTCTTTATAACCTAAGGAGCTTAACTAACATCCCATCAGAGCTTCAGACCCATGTAGATCCACCTACCAAACTGACCATAGCACACCCTTTCCTGGATGTCTGCTGACGTGTATGCTCATGCCCACATACATACTCACACACGAGCAGGGGGGATAAAGGAGGAATGAGCCAGGATAGGACATAGTAAAGAGGCAGCTGAAAAGGCTGGCAGTGCCTTAAGGCAATACATTGCCACAGATGGCAACAGATTCAGGTTTTGGTTCTCAAACATTCATGGGCATCAGAATCACCCTGATGGACTGTGGGAAACTCAGCTTGCTGGGCCCCACTGGCAGAGTTTCTGATCCAGTAGGTGTGGATCAGGGCCTTAAGAATCTGCATTTCTAACAAGTTCTCAGGTGATGCTGATGTTGCTGATCTGGGAACCACACTGAGAGAGCCAAGAGTTTCAAGGAGTGAGTGGCTAAGACAGTCAAACCTCAGAGACTTGGCAAAACATTTCTATGTTGTCAGTCCAGATAGCAATTTCCAGAGAATAGCAGATTTTGCTGCTTGCTGTCTCCTGAAAAAATTCCAAAAAACAAAACAAAACAAAACAAAAAAACCCCAACCCTATTCCTGTCCCCTGGAATAGCCCCATTGTCAACTGTGGCAAGTGACATGGGTAAGTCTTCTTCATGAAAGCTGTCATCACCCTGCCCTGGCACCCAGCCCTTACTGGGATGGTCAGAGCAGGTTAATGGGTTAGTTGGCATCTATCTCCCTCGGAATCCTGCACTTTCAGCCAAAGCCCTCAGGTCAAAGGCATTTGGTGTGATAAAGGCATAGAGGTCTGAATCCACATTCAACAGAACAGAAACTAAAAATTATCAGAAACACTTTGAAGGGTGGTTAACAGAGTCACCTCCTGAAAACAGCTATTATCTGTCCATCATCCGGTTTAAAGTCAAATTATGCCCGAGAAAGTGATGGCTCCAGAGCTCCCACAGATGGATATTTTCAGTTCTGTCCCCCTTTAGAGCACTTTTCCCAAATGTGAGACATTATTGGTTGCTTACGGTATGAGTTTTCTAGGGCTTCCAGGACAAATAACCACAGACCAGGTGGCATAAAACCGCAGAAATTTGTTCTCACACAGTTCTAGAGGCTGAAGTCTGAGAACAAGGTGTCAGCGGGGCCATGCCCTCCCTGAGACCTTTAGGGGAGGACCCTTCCTTCTTCTCCCTACTTCTTGTGGTGTGCTGCCCATTGTTGATGCTCCTTGGCTTGCAGCCACATTGCTTCAGCCTCTGCCTTGTCACATGGCCTTCCCCTGTGTGTGTCTTTTCTCTTCTGCTAAGGACACAAGCCATATTGGATCAGGGCCCACCCTACTCCAGTATGACCTCAGCTTAACTAATTACAACTGCAACAATGCTATTTCTGAATAAGGTCACATTCTGAGGTACTGGGGGTTGGGACTTTGACTTATTTTTTTGGAAGACACAATTAATCCATAACATCTACCCATGTCCCTCCACTCTTTTCTCTTTCCTAATCAAACCCAGATTTCCCCAAAAGCATATTAACTGACCTACCTAAGGGTGAAAATACCCAAGCCAAGACTGGGAAGACTCAGCTATGTGGCATGGCTTGTCCGAACAAGATATGCTCGGGGAAACTCATAAATATGCTCTTATAGAGCCTATACCAACGGGGCATCAGGGCAAAGCAATAAGCTTTTAGAAGATGGGGACATTACAACGCCATGTACAGTCAAGGCACTTCTCAGATAGTTGGCTAATCATCTGCTTTCCTAGTTGTTATCCCCATTAGATTTTTAAAAATCTATCTTATCTCTTACCATAAAGACGAACATGTAATAGGCACTCAATTTAATAAATGTTTCAAATACTGGTAAAAATATTAACTTTGCTGAATTCATTTTCTTCCCCATTGTAAGCTGTTATCTGCCTATACCACAGGATGAGTAAGGAAGGTTTATTATACTACAGGAGCTGATACTGGTTTTCTCATCTTGGCACCAAGGAAACGGACACACAGTTTAAGGGTGATCAAGCTGGATAAGACAAAATGGCAAATGCTGAGGCAGAAAATGCTGGACTGTTGGCTGACACTCTGTTCCCCCTTGACACCAAATAATATTGGGCCCTCAAAGATGTAGATATGGATGAAGTGGGGCTCAAGCAACGTTGGAGGGGGACAGCTAATAGGGTGATTTCAGCTCAGCTCAGGAAAGACAAGTTGGAGCAGACCCAAGGGGGCTGTGTTCAGGTACAGTCAGGGATTTAGTGACAGGTTCCTTCCCATCCATGCCTGACCCACGAAGTTGGATGAGAACTCAAGGAGAGCCCCGTGGACACGCACACTCATATTCTGCAAAATAGCTATGCAGGGAAAATTGTCAAAGATTTGGAAATGGACAAAAAAGACTAGTAGTATTCCTCCAGTGAAATGCTGGGGTATTGTCCCCCAGCCTGGCCAGTAGTATCGGATCTGATAAGGGTGTGTGCACCTTTAATAGTCTTTGGACCAATTTACAACTCTGTAGAGGTATGAGTAAACTTGTAGAAAACTGACAGTCCTGCAAATGTTTCCTGTCTCTAGTGATGCCAATGAGTCCTGTTCACAGTAATGCAAAATAGATTTGTCCAGTAGAGAATATAAATCTCTGTAAGTCTAAACCTTATTTGATCTGGTTTTAACATCTTAGTGGGTCTGTCATTAATCAATGAGTTAAATAAATGCTTTCACATGCAAGCACTTTATATTTGTAAAAGAGTCCTGATTTTACCTTTCAACATGATACTTCAACAGGTAAAGCGGAGTGAAGTGAGAGCAGCAGGGGTGCCTCAAGACACAAAGCTTTGAGACACAGACAACTGTGGAGAAAATCAAGCCAGTCTTGGGGAGGGAAAGGGGGATTCAAAAGAGGTGAAGTCCAATTCTCTCTTCTCTAACCTCCTAACACTTTAACTTTCCTCCCTTTGCTGACTCGAGGCCATATAAATCTCCTCTAGAGAACCCCCCAGGGTCTGGATCCCACTCCACCACTCCAAGGTCCAAAATTCCTTCCACCATTCCTTCCCCAGCAAGATTTTCTGCCCAACTAAGAGGATGAAACTGAGTAAAATTCTTTAAGGGCATTCTCTTCTTTTTGAAAAAAAAAATTCTTTAAAAATATTAATTTTTAGATTTATGCTAAATTTATAAAATTTTGGTGGAATATACAACATAATTATGTGTGCAATTTAGTGACATTAAATACATTCAGAATATTGTGTAACTATTACTACCATCTGTACCTGAAACTTTTTCATCATCCCAAACATGAGCTCTGTGCCCATTGGACAGGATCTCCCACCTCCTGTTAAGCCCTACTCTATTTTCTGTCTCTATGAATATGAGGTACTCTGGGTACCTCCTATTAGTGGAATCATACAATGTTTGATTTTCTGTGATGGGCTTATTTCACTTAGCATGATGTTTTCAAGGTCCATCCATGTTGTAGCACATGTCAGAATTTCATTCCTTTTTAAGGCTGAATGATATTCCATTGTATATACATTCACATTTGTTTCTCCATTTGTCTGTTGATGGTCATTTGGGTTGTTTCCACCTTTTGGCTGTTGTGAATAACGCCGCTTCCTTTTGAACGAGCTTGATTAGAAGGAGCACAAAAAGATCTCTCTCAGTTTGGAAAATGGAAATTCTACTTTGCCTGGCCTGCCTCTTCCCAGAAACTAGGATCTGCAACCTGGCCCTGCTGCTGAGAGACAGCCACCCTCCCAGGACACTTTTCTGTAGAACATGCTGAGGACTTTTTGTTATCTCCCATCTCTCTCTACCCTAACAGCGGGGTGTTAGTTTGCTGCTACCATAACAAAGTACGACAGACTGGGGGCTTAATCAATGTAAATGTATTTCTCACAGGTCTGGAGGCTGGAAGTCCAAGATCAAGATGTCAGCAGGCTTGGTTTCTCCTGAGACCTCTCTCCTTGACTCACAGATGGCTATCTTCTTCCTGTGTGTTCACGTCGTCTCCCTACCATGTGTGTCTGTGTCCTAATCTCTTCTTGTAAGGACAACAGTCATATGGGATCAGGGCGTACCCATATGACCTCATTCAAACTTCATTACCTCTTTAAAGGCCCTATGTCCAAATATAGTCACATTCTGAGGTACTGGGGGATAGGACTTCAACATGGGAGTTTTAGGAAGACACACTTCAACCCCTAAAGGCTGGTAACCAGGTTAACAGCATGTCACTCTCAGAGACCTTGAAAGTTTTTTAGTCTGCTGGTTTGATGAAACTCAATTTATGAAATAGCTGCTCATTTATATTGTTAGAGCCTGGAATCTGTCTAGTGGACAGAAACCATTTAAGAGGAGACTAAAACTGCAGAAATCTCCAGGAGGGAATTGCATTAGCTCAGTAAATGCATACTAGAGCAGGATTTTCTGACTGCTTCCTGAGAAGAATGTCATTTCCCCTAAGTAGGTGGTGGGGTTTATGGGGTGCTACCAGCGATGGGGGCAGGGAGGGGCTGGTCGTAGGCACTGTGGGTGACTTTGGCTAAACTGCTAAACTCACCTGGGTTTCAGTTTCCTTCTCTGTGAGAGGGAGGGGCTTAGGCCCTTGCTCCGTAAACCTGGGCCCAGAAGCAGGGGTATCACATTATGTGGAGCTGGTGAGACAAGCAGAATCTATGGACGCTTCCCAGGCCCAGTGAATCAGAATCTGCATCTTAAGATCTTTAGTTGATTCACATGCACATGGAAATTTGAGAAGCACTGATTTAAGACTCATTGAGTCTGGTGGGCATGAAGGGAGACCAAGGAACCCATCACTATGAAACTTAAAATTTCCTCTTTCCCTGTTTTTCTTCCTTCAGAGACCAGGTTGGAGGAAAGATGTTTGTCCCTGTTTCTTAGCCGCTGTAAATACACACAGGAAAGGCTCTGTCCTTGCAGACAACCCCCACCTCATTCAGAGAAGAAAACAAGGATTCAAATGCACGTGGCCCCCCTCCCCAATTTGCTAATCCTCGGCTAAGAGATCTAGGGAATGCACAAAACCTAACAGGATTAATGGGTTAATTTCAGGAATTTTCCAGCCTCCATACTGCAGTCTGCCATACATCCATATTATAAAAATGGAGAGTTGAACTCAACAGTAAAAAACAATCCGGGGCACCTGGCTGGCTCAGTTGTAAGAGTATGTGATTCTTGCTCTTTGGGTCCTGAGTTCGAGCCCCACGTGGGGTGTAGAGATTACTAAATAAATAAATAAATTTTAAAACGAAAACAAAAAAAATCCCCGAACAATCCAATTAGAAATGGACAACAGACATTTTACCAAAGAGGATATACAGATGGCATATAGGCACAGGAAAATATGTCCAATATCCTATCATAAGGGAGATGCGACTCTGTGATTTCACTCCTGGGCATTTATCCCAGAGAAATGAAGACTTACATTTACATAAAAACCTGTGTAAGAATGTTCATTGAGGCTTTACTCACACTAGCACTAAACTGAAAACAACCCAGATGTCCTTCAATGAGGGAAAAACACACTCTGGTTATGCACACAACAATCTGAATGAATCTCCAGAGAACCAGGCTGAGTGAAGAAAGCCATCTCAAAGGTCACACACTGCTTGATTCCATTTATGTAACTTTTTTTTAAAGTTTATTTATTTATTGAGAGAGAGAGCATGGGGGAAGGGTAGAGACAGAATCCCAAGCAGTCTCCACACTGTTAGTGCAGAGCCCGAGGAAGGCCTCAAATTCACAAACCCTGAGATCATGACCTGAGCTGAAATCAACAGTCGGATGCTCAGCTGACCAAGCCACCCAGGCACCCCTATAACATTCTTGAAATGGAGAGCAGATGGTGGGAGGGGCGTAAGGTAGGTGAGGGTAGCCATAACAGGGCAACCTGAAGGATCCTTGTGGTGATGGAAATGTTCTGTATCCTGATATATCAATATCAATGTCCTGATTTTGATATTGTGCTGTGGTCTTGTAAGACATTACTCTTGGGGAAAACTGGGCAAAGTGAACACAGGATCTGTCATTTCTTACAACCGCACGTAAATTTAAAATTCTCTCAAAAAAGAACGAGAATGAGGGGCGCCTGGGTGGCTCCATCAGTTAAGCATCCGACTTCAACTCCAGTCATGATCTCATGGTTTGTGAGTTTGAACCCTGCATCGGGCACTCTGCTGTCAGTATGGAGCCTACTTTAGATCCTCTCTCTCTCTCTCTCTCTCTGTCTCTCTCTCTCTCAAAAATAATTAAAAAAAAAATAGAAGAAAAAGAAAGAAGAGAAATGATTCCTGTCAGGGGGGGAAAAAAGAGCCATGTCCTGGTCCTTACTGGTCCCCATTAGAGAAATGTACTTTGATTCTTCAACAGTTGAGGAGTTCTGGGAGCTTCTGCTGGGTATGGAGTGGGAAGGGAGGACAGGAAAGGGAGAAGGGAGGAAGTTTTAATTATTCTCTAGAAGCCCTTTATTTCTACGCGAATTGGACACAATCACTTAGACCATTGTTCCTCAGGAGAGTAACTGGTCACCAAAGCCCAGCCAGCACATACCTCAGAACCCACCAGAAAACCTAAGAAATTATAAGACAGATTCCTGGCGGGGGTGGGGGGGGGGCAGCATATGCCAGCAGGATGTCCTTCACATGGGCCATGCAGGACACTGATCTGCGGCTTCTGGACGTGGGAGGTCTCTCTGGGATGTCGCTTCAGCCATGCTCCACCAGGTGGCTTGGCCTGACTCAGGCCTCCCTTGCATCCAGGCCCTAAGCAGCTTCTAAAACCTGCCTTTGACTGAGGAATTCATCAAATTCCATTTAAAGACAGGAGGGAGTTCATACAACAGTTCATCTCCCTGAGGACTACTGTTTGCCTACAGACTGAGAGTTCTGGAACTTCCCTCCATGATATGTCTTGGCATTCCACCTACTGGATACTGTTTCTTCAGTGCTTATGGGGTATTCACAGTACTGGAGCTTTGGCTCTGGCCCTGCCCAGTGCAGACATGGAAACAAGAGGCATGAACTAAGGGCAACATCTTGAACTCCAGTTCACCCAAGAGGGCACTTACCTTATTCAGAGAGTAAGTGGCATGGTAGCAGGAGCTCAGACTCCATAAATGGAGACCAACTCATTGTCCTCTCTTAACCTCTCCATTCTGTCTCAATGACAGTTACCATCTAACTGTTATATCCTCTCCTATATTTGATTCCTGTTTTCTGTTCACCAGAAAACCAGTAGATATGGGCTCTTCAACTAGCAGGTCCCAGTCAATGAACACTGCTTGGTCAACCTCCAACTGGTTTTTACGACTGTCCCTTGCCTTGATTGGAGGGGACTCGGGTTTGTCTCCCAACACCCAAGCAATGACTCTACCCCTCAGAATGAACCACATCAGTTCCTTCTTGCTATCCTCTAACAATTCTTCTTCTTTCTATAGTGGTCATGTTATGGTTTTAAGAACATAAAGAGTAAACTGGAATAAATAATACTAAAATTTGTATGGAACCACAAAAGACCCCAAAGAGCCAAGGCAATCTTGAAAAAGAAGAACAAAACCAGAGGCATCACAATCCAAGATTTCAAGATATACTATAGAGCTATAGGAATCCAAAAGTATGGTACTGGCACAAAAACAGACATATACGTCACCGGAACACAATAGAGAGCCCAGAAATAAACCTACGTTTGTATGATCAATTAATCTTCAGCAAAGGAGGCAAGAATATGCAAAGGGAAAAAGATAATCTCTTCAACAAATGGTGCTGAGAAAACTGGACAGCTACATGCAAAAGAAGGAAACTGGACCACTTTCTTACACCATACACAAAAATAAATTCAAAATGGATTAAAGACCTAAACATGAGACCCAAACCATAAAAATCCCAGAAGAGAGCACAGGCAATAATTTCTTTGACATCATATGTAGCAAAGTTTTTGTAGACATGTCTCCTAAGGCAAGGGAAACAAAAGCAAAAATAAACCATCAGGACTACATCAAAATAAAAAGCTTCTGAAAGAAAGCTTTCAACAAAAGAAACAACAAAACAAAAAGAAATAACCAACAAAATAAAAACACAATCTATTGAATGGGATCAGGTATTTGCAAATGACATATCTGATAAGTGGTTAATATCCAAAATATACAAAGAATTTATGCAACTCAACACCAAAAAACCTCAAATAATCCAATTAAAAATGGACAGAAGACATGAATAGATCCTTCTCCTAAGAAGATATACAGAAGGCCAACAAACACTGGAAAAGATGCTCAACATCACTCATCATCAAGGAAATGCAAATGAAAACTATAAGGAGATATCACCTCACACCTGTCAGAACGGCTACAATCAAAGCCATAAGAAATAAGTGTTGGTGAGGAGGTGGAGAAAAAGGAACTCTCGTGCACCACTGGTGGGAATGCAAACCGGTGCAGCCACTGTGGAAAACAGTATGGAGTTTCCTCAAAAAACTAAAAAATAGAACAACCATAGGATCCAGTAATTCCACTACTGGGTATTTACACAAAGAATATGAAAGCACTAATTCGAAATGGTATTTATATGCCTAGGTTTATTGCAGCATTATTTACAATAGCCAGAATATGGAAGCAACCCAAGGGTCTACCTATTTATGAATGGATAAAGATGTGGCATATATAAAATAAAATATAATAATATATAAATGTTACTCAGCCAAAAAAGAATGAAATGTTGCCATTTGCAACATGGATGGACCTAGAGAGTATAATGCTAAGTGAAATCAGTCAGTCACAGAAAGACAAATACCATATGATTTCACTCATATGTGGAATTTAAGGAACAAAACAACTAACCAAAGAAGAATAGAGACAAACCACAAAACAGACTTTTTTTTTTAATAAAGTAATCTCTACACCTACCATGGGGTTCAAACTCACAACCCTGAGATCAAGCGTCACATGCTCTACTGACTGTGCCAGCCAGGCGCCCCCCCTAAAACACTCTTAACAATAAAGAACACACTGATGACTACCAAAGGGGAGTGTGTGTGTGGATGGGTGAAACAGGGGAAGGGGATTAAGAGTACACTGACTGTGATGAGCACTGAGTATGTATAGATTGTTGAATCACTATATTATACACCTGAAACTAATATAACACAGAACGTTAACTATGCTGGAATTAAAAATTTTTTATTTAAAAAAAGTAATATGTTACTCTTTATAATGTGTATACAGAACACTCAAATACTATAGAAAGTCTGGCAAAATTAGTATAATATCACAAAGGCCAAACCATTGCTTGTGTAACAAGAACACTGGGAGAATCAGAGGTAGTTGTGGCTTAATGTAAAACGACATCTTTACCTAACTCCTTTTTAGCCTTTTGCCACTTGCTGACAGGATTTCACATGTATTTACTCATACATAACTATAGCAACCTAGATACTCAATATTTGAACGTAAGTGTAAGTCAGAAAGGAGAAAAGTAGATTTTACAGATTTTTTACAACTTTGAAAATAGGCTACATCTTCCAGTGGAAGAGGGCAACTCATAGGCACTTAGGGAGCCTTTTACCAACATCACCTTGGGGTAGGTGTGGTGGGGGCTGTGTCTCTCTCCTGGACCAGCCTGGGCAGCAGGGTGTGTGGTAGCACATGCTGGGGAACGGTTAGATCCTGGAGCCAGAGTTCGGAGCATGCTCGGAGATACCCATGGACCTGGGCTTCTAGCCAAAGCCCCCAGAACAGGTGAGGGAGATGAAAGGGGGTGTTCCCTTCAAACCTGCCCCACGAGGTTGTTCTGGAGGCGTGGAGCGAGCCACAGCCATGGCACAAAGCACTGGGGAGCAAGGGAAGCAGCCACCGCAGTGGAGCAAGGTCAGGGTGCGGAGAAGGAACTGTGCCCCACGCCTGTTCCCACTGATCTTTGGATTTTCTTCTCCAGGAAACAAAGCCCATCCTGCTGTCATTCACATGGTGAAAGATGCAACCATTCTGACACAGATCTAAAGAACCGAAAATCACACCTGAGGTAGAAAGAAATCACTTTGTGACTTCTCCTGAAACTGCACTTTGATAAGAGGGGCAGGAGCGGGGAGGTGGAGAGAAAGCAGAGTGAGAACAGGCTCTTGAGGCAAATAGGGAGGCGCAAACACGACAAACAGTCAAGTGCACAGTTTCGCTGGGCATCGGGTTGTTTTTAAGTTGCTTTTAAAAGATTGGTAATAAGGGGCAACATTTCTGTGTAGCAGTGCACAGAATCAGATGATGCATCCATTAGTTGGGATCTGGCAATGCTTTTATTGGTTTTTGTCAGCATGTACTGACTGTGGGTAGGAGAGTTACGGAGCAATAGAAGCTTTTCTCTTCAAATCTGTTTCACCAAACAGGTCTTAAGAGATAGCTTATATCACTTCACCTATTTATTAAATATCACTGGGGGTGTCATTTAACAACAGAGATGCTTTGTACTACATCCCAGATATACTCTGCACGATAAAACACTATCTCCACACTAACTTTCTTAAAATCCTCACACCAATTTTGAAACCAAATCTTTTTAATATTGTCAGCTAAGTGAGGATCCAGATAAGAGGTTTTGAGTAGATTAATTAAAAATGAAGTTTCGATTTCTGGGAAGATACATAGGAGACTGTTAACAGTGATTATCTCTGGGGTGAGAACTCAGCGATTGGCGGATGAAGGCAGGCTTTGTCTATATTCCTTAGTGCAGTTTCAATTGTGTACCATACATGGATTACCTATTCCCAAAGAAAAATCTAATAGAAATAGTGAAAATTAAAATATTCAGAATCTAAGTCGAAACTGAGAATACTAGATATCCTGTTAAAGTGCTTTTTCTTAAAGCTTCAAAATAAAGGGAAACAGTTCTGCTAGTAAATAAAAGCCCTCTGTCCAGCCCCCCCCCCCCGCATCTCAATAGCTGTGTGTAGCTCCTTGAAGAGCCTAGTAAGCATGTGTGGGAGTTAAAAATGCATTTAATCATTCCCCCCACCCCCAAGTTTGACAGAAGTGTGGCAAGGAGGGCCATCTGTTTTGTTTGAACGAGAAATGACCCAGCATTCTGATTTCAATTAGCCTCTTTGTAGCTTTATGTTTGAGCTCCTTCCATGGGTAACAGTTCAAACTAAGTGTAGAGAGGAGCCGGCCAAGTTCTGCCAGTGCTGATTTGTTTTAACAACTGTCAGTGATCACAGAACAAGTGTACAAGACAATGTTGCTGGATACATATTAAAATGCTTAATTTTGTGGAATCAAAATAGCACATTCTAGAACCTGAGAGCTAATAAACAAAATATTGAAATGGTGTCTTTACATCATTATAGCAATTTAAATATTTAAAAGCAACATCACTTACCTAAATTCCTAGTTTCAATCAATAAATACACACCTACTATGTGCCAAGTACTGTTATGCCCTAGGCATGAACCAAAGAGGATGTAAGTAGTGGTTCCTGCCTTGAGAAGTCTGTGATCTATTTGGGAAGATAAGCCTGCAAAGTTAAAACAATAATTTGAGTAATATTTAAGACAATATTAGGAGAGCTGTCAAACATCACTGTTAACGAGTTCAGAGGATGGGAAGGATTACTTGGGTCAAAGACTGTATACTGGGAGAGATCTGATCAACAGTGGTAGAGGATTCTAAAGCCTGTGTCCCTTCCACATCACCTCGCTTGAATCTCTTTCTCTCTCACACACTCACATTCACACACACACACACACACACACACACACACACACACACACACACACAGCAGGAGGTTTACAAAGGTGAGCGTACAGCCTCTAGAATGGTTAAAGGTAACCCGAAGACGCATCACTGCATAGGTCAAGGTCCAAACCACCCTTGTGGCTTTAGGGAAGCCACCATGAATCTTGCCCCTACTGGTCACTGCCTCCCAGGGTGTGTTCTGTCAGACACCAGATTCCTGGGTCCCCATCCTGCATAGGTTGATTGCCCAATTCTCTGATAGGAGTTACGTAATGGGTCTCAAGGAAGACCTATGAGTGGGGGGGGGGGGGTGGCATTTTTGATGGCAGCTAGTTTGTGCAATTTCAGTAATGACAGGTGCATAGTTTCCCTGCATGTAAAGTGAATGCACTGCACTCAGGTGCTCCCATTCCTTACCATCTGGTTTCCTGATGTCCTAAAGATTCTACCACCTTCTGCAGCTCCATCGGCTTCTCATCATGACCCCTCTCCTCAAGGGGTTGGCAAAGTTCTTCAAAGTCACATCATCGAGAGCAGAGGAGTAACAAGTCTGGAAGGTGTCCTCTGAGTCCTAGTGGTGGTGGCCACTGAGGACACTGGCTCAGCAGCAGTATCATGGGATGGGCTCTTCTGAGTCCACAGCTCCTGCCACCCTCGCACTGCTAGAGCAGGACACGGGCAGCAACTCTTCCTGTGGCTAACCCTCACCCTACCACCTTAGTTTGCTGTTGTACCTGAGAGTGTCAGAGTCAATACTGCAACACAACTTGTTTGGTGTAGCATCAGCCAGAGAAGAGAGCCTGGTCCATTCTGACTTACTGGCTTATTATTTTCTTTGATAATAATGCTAACAAAAACATTTAGCTTATATTTAGGAAGAAAATCAGATTTGAGTTCTATGTAGACATCATTGATTATAAAGGATCAGTAAAAACTAGCTTTTAAAGGAAACACTAGTCTAGGGCACCTGGGTGGCTCAGTTGGTTAACTGTCCAACTTCAGCTTAGGTGATGATCTCATGGTTCGTGGGTTTGAGTCCTCTGTCAGGCTTGCTGCTGTCAGCACAAAGCCCACTTCAGATCCTCTGCCCCACCCCCCTCCGCTGCTCCCCCACTAGTGCTCTCTCTCAAAAATAAAACATTAAAAAAACACTAATTTTTCAATCTATCATTTTTTGAGTTAAATCTACCATATTTTTAACTCTTTCCAGAGAAATTAATGACCTAGAACCTATATACATCAAGGTCAAGACCATTCATGTGGCCTAGAACTGCTTTTTGCTAAAAATACCCAAAGGAAATAATAGGATTTTTTTAAGAACCAATGTTTTCTTCTTTATAAAATAATTCATTATTAATGAAAATGTCAACTGTTACCAGTGGGCCAAAGAATAAAAGAGAATAAAAGATAATCAAATGTGAGAATGAAGATAGTTCAAATGAACAGGACAAAGAAATCCAGAATTTCAAAAGCTAGAGAAATGTGCAGAAACAATGATTTTTAGTGTTTAGACTTCAAATTACAGTTAAGGAGAGAACAAATCAGTAGAAGCAAACAGGTTTGACTCTGTCAAAGTAAAAATTTCTGAGAAAGCAAAGCATTATTTTCTACATACAGATTTCATTGCAGGTGGAGATGTTACGGCCACTATTCAGGCTGTAGGAGAAAAATACAAATATGGAAAAATATTTTCTCAATGACATAAATTTACATATTAATGAAATACCAGACCGTCCTGCTATCCATAGGCAAAAGGTAAGGAATGAATTCTGTTAACAGAGGTCATTTAACCTGTTCATTAAAAACCAAAAGCAGGCCTTTATTAAGCCTTCTAAAGTTAATCATTTAAAAAATCTTTAAGGCCTGTAACGCTTTGTAATTTTAAAAGTGTTTTGTGACTCACGTCACTGCATCATCTCAGCTAGTATATATGAAAGTATGAGGGACTGATAGCACAGATTTAAGGTATTGGTTAATTTTCAAGTCAAACATCAACTAGAACAGAGGCACCAGATGCCCACGTATGACCATATAGCAACTTCTGGGCTGCACCGTGCACAAGCTTCATACCTCGTATGGTGTGATGCATACGGAAAGGTCTATCCTCAGCTACTTCCCCCAACTGCTCCATTACTAAGTGGCAGGCACCCTTTTGAGGCACTCCTTTCACTTCCAGCACTGGTCAAGTGCCATAGAACCCAAACTGCAAATGTTAAACAGCACTGCTAATTAAGACTACTTTCACTACTGGCATTGCTTAAGCTTCTCCCATTAGCCAAAAGTTGGGACTGAGAAAAAGGCATAACTGGGCAAATTCTGAAGTGACAAGAAAAGGCAAAAGGACTCAGAAATCATGTTACTGCCCTCTGTGTTCGCAGCACCGTGGCAGCATTACTTTCTACATACAGATTTCTACATATTTTTCTACATACAGCTAGAACCACTGCAGTGACTCCTCCTCAGGAAGTCCTGATAAAGCCACAGAGAAAAGGCTGTGTCTTCACGGGCCCTTCTCACCACTGGCCTTCCTCTTTACTGGCTTTTTCATCATTACTCCCTGCTAAATCTTTTCCTTTGATGTTTTTGTTTTTCTAACGGCCTCATCATTATTTAAATGTGAAATGTGCTTACTGCAAAGTATAGACAAATAAAAATTTTATATGAAAACATTCTATCAAAGCAGTAAGTTGGCTTTGTAAGTTTTAGTTACTAAGCTAATCGGTTCACTGAAGGAAAAGTAAGATTGAAGACGCTTAATTCTGATCAACAAAACTAGCCTAGTTCTGAATCCAGAGTTTTTTTATAAACCTTTTCTTTGTTTAGTCAATCAGTCTATCTCAACTGTACTTTAACAGTATTATACATAAAAAACTAAATATACTGCAAGAGATGTAGAAAATAAATTTGAAAGGAACTTCTCTTAAATCTCTATGTGAGAAGGTAAAAATAACCAGAGCTCCTTCATGCTTCAACACCGACAGTTTAGTTGTTTTAAAACGGGATATCGACCTAAAACTATTAAGAGCCCATATCATATGAACAATAGTTAATAATTTTAGTGTCAATTTAGTGTAAACAGTACCTGATTTGTTCTCATAAGCAGCAAGCACTGATCCCCTAACATACAAGATGAATATTCTTATAGGTATACGCAGACTAAAGTTTCTGAAATCATCCCAAACTTCTATTTCCACATAAATGTTTTTTAATTAGTCAGATGAATGTGAAAGAGAAATAGTTATTTCTTAACTCTAAGAAATAAAACTGTGAAATCCAAATTAAGACAATGTAATCACAAAGGGGAAGATCTGCTAGTCATTGTTAATGTATAAATAAATACGGACTTAAAAAAAATACTGTATTTTGAAAAACAGGTCAAAAACATAAAATCCTTAATGACAATGTAGTGGGCCGATATTAACTATTAGACTTACATCATTTATCTGGCTAGATATGCACAACTAAAATTTCTATTATTGCCTAATAGTGAAAATTCCAGGTTTGTCACAAGACCTAGGAGGCTAGAGTTTCATTTAGATCAACCAAGAAAATGTTATGTAAACAAAAATCAGTAAAATCTGACAAAACAGTGAAAACCGTTTTAAAATACCATTGGTAAACAGATTTCTATTTATAGACTCTCCTTGAATATACAATAGGTAATGATGCAATGCAGACATTTTTACAATATTTATTAAGATAACAAATTTATAAATTGAAAGACTCAGAGGCACATAGTTTAAAAGGCCAATACCATGGGAATAATGAAGTCAACACAGAAAAGAAGATATGAACAGTTACAACCAAGACAAGATTTTTTTAAAAGCCACATCCCCCCAATAAACACATCATATGAATCATCCTTCAAAATTACCATGATAAAAAGTCATTTCCTTCAAAGAAAAATAATTCTTTCCACCTACCGTGCCTAGAAAATCCTATTTACAACGAACTGTCCTGCATTTCATCAGTACTGTTTAATATGGCCTCCTCTATTCTGTCATTAGAAGTATTGAAAATTTTATAGCTATTGTATTTACAAATGCACATAATATTTAAATTTGCTCTTCACTGAGAACAACTGAATATATACTTAATCAAATCACAATACAAATGTTTTAGTGTTGAAAACACATTTTGTGGGGACAGGTGTACGGGAAGAGGTGTATTTAGAATTATGTTGTTTCTGAAGGATTACTAGGCCAATAAATCTGATAAAACTCAAGGTAGTCACAAAAACAGGTCTTTGTTGATGAAGAATTTAATTTATTTCTGTTTTAACTGGACACACTGGCTTCTTCAGTCAACCTTCACCACACTGTATATTTTGGTAACAAACCAAAAGCATGCAAAGAAGCCAATTGTTCCTATAAAAGAAAAAAACAAAATAAACTCTTTTCCCAAGGAAATCTCATAATTTACACAAAAACACAGACTTAAAATTATTGGTTCCTTAAAAAAAGCCACAAAACTATAAACTATTACTTACCAGGAATATACCATAGGTCCATAAATTCTTTGAAACTTACACCACTACCTCAAATTTCTTATGGAAATTGATAGAACTTTTTATACTTTTAAGATTACCTAAACTTTCTATAATACATTTTTTCTTATTACATGCAAAAAAAACTGAAATTAAAATATGAATAGGATGCCAATTTTCCTTTCCTATTTAATACTTCCTTATCACAAAATGGAAAACTGCTATGAGAATTAATTCAAGGTCTGATATGAATACCTTAAACAGAGTATCAGATTCATATAATAAGTAGGGATTATTTTCTAAGTATAGTTACAGAGAATTATCAGTTTTCAAAGAACCATAATAAAATCAAATTTTTTTAAATTTAAAGTGTTTAAAAGGTGATACAATTAGGATAATAACAAAGATGCACCCCACTGAATACGAGAGGTGGTGTGGTATGGTGTCAGAGGACAGAGCAGCTGTTGTGACTGTGTGTATTATCCTTGCACTAGTCAACGGAAATCTCCAAGCCCGTTTCTTACAAAACAGAGATAATTTTATCTGCCCTAGGTAGAGTAAATGAGACGATTCATGAAAAAATACGTGCTTTGGTTTTCGAGTATCTTCATCAATCTAGATTCCAAAAAAATTGAAAACCAGACAGGTGACAAAAATGAGACTTAGTTAAGTAACTGTCTAATAGCCACATGGCTGGTAAGCAGGATCAGAATGTAAACTCACCTTTTCTGACTTCAAATACAGTGTTATTTTAAACTTTACCATGCTTAGATAAATTCAGAGACTCTTGTCTTGTAAAAGAATATTTGCTAACTTGTGAACTGCCTGACATATTTTTAAAACCTGGAATTTCTCCAGAATTACCACCTGAGAATAGTCAATAAGTGGACATGCAGAAGAATACAGAAGGAGATCCACATATCCTTGTGGCAGGTGTGTATATGTGTGTGTGTGTGTGTGTGTGTGTGTGTGTGTGTGTGTGTGTGTGTATATTTAAAGTTCCAACCTTTTTTCTTTTTATTACACTTAACACAATGGTGAAAAGTATTAATGGAGATTTTCTAAGTCAAGAGACTATACAGGGGACCTTATTATGGGAAGTAGCAGCATTGTTGTTCTCATACATCATACATGTACCCACTATATACCATTGTGTATGTTTTAGAGGACATAAAAATCTACGTTTTGGATATTCAAAAGACAATTATTAAGGTTTGTAAAGAAGCTGGGGTTAATTTTAGAAAAGTAATGGTAAAACATAAAAGTATTTAAACAACCTTATGCTTACCAAGAGCTTTAAGATAATAAAGAGAAAATATTCTAAGGTGAGAAAATACATTTGTCATCATACTGGCAACCCTAGGTAAGTTAAGTTTATTTTGTTCTTAACAAAATACTTTTAGTATTTTATTTTGTCCTTAATAGGGATAAATATAATATACATACTAAAAGTGGCATCTTTCCTTATGTAACAGAATGTTTTGTTTTGTAAAACAGATTTACTTAAATAAAATGGTGTCAGTTTGGAGTACTGAAGTAAATACAGATGTACCCCACTTTAGAAAAACGCAAGACACTGAAAAGGGTTCACCATTCCCCAGCAGAGAATCTTTCCCATAAACTGAAATACACCCAAAGTTACTGGTTTAACTGGTTGATTCAATTTGAGGTGGCTCCAAAATTTAGATTACAAAGTTTGTTTCACTCTGAATAAATAAAATGTCACTAAAAATCAAGAACAATAAAGAGAGGTGATAAACTACACAATAGGTAAACTATCATATCACATGCCTGGAAAAATAAGAGACATTCACTAAGATCACTACTTTTTGTGTGTAGGCAAGGAGTAAATTCTTCTATATATGCTTTTACAGACATACAGATCCATATGCACAACAGTAATTGCTCGTTTCAGAGGCTACACTTTGTTTTGCAGATCACTGATTAAGATTTATGGCTGTGGACCTAACTATGTGTTACGTAGCACTAAGACAAGCACCCACCACATACATCAACCCCGCCTGTACCTGACCAATGACCTGGAATACAGAATCAGTGTAAGAGCCTGAACCTCCTTACAGCTGATACAGCAACAGGGGAACTTCAAAACCCCATCTAATTCTCTCAAATGTTAACAGATGACTAAAAAGCAGAACAGTTCTCATTTATTTTTAATTCATTTTTCCTTTTCAGATCCTATATTTCCTCACACAGCATGCAACACAATCTAAGATAAAATTATAGATGCACATTTTTTTGTGAAAAAGAAAGGTCCCACAATTTTCTTTTTTTAGTTTGGTTATTCCACAAATGTTTACCAAGCAGCTACTCTAAGTGCTCTAAGACTCAGAAAACTTTTATCCAGGTGAAGAGATAAGGCACACATATATAAAATAAATACCAATACAATACAATTTCCCATCAGGTACTTCTATATTTTAAAGTGGAGATATAAACTTGTAGTTTAAATTTCTAGAGTAAGGGGTATTCTATGATTGTCTTTTCTTGGTAACATTTATTCTCAATTTCATCTTGACTTCACCCCTTCGATTTCTACTTATCCCTAGACTTAGACAGCTAAAGCTTTCACCCTATCTCTGAAATGAGCTTAAGAAGCACTGTACCATTAACAGGTTAATAGGGGAAAACTTTTGACAGGTATGGGCCCAGATACCCCTGGACTCCCAGCACAACAATGGACATTGTTTAGCCTTCTTCCTTTAGGTTCTGTTTCCTCTTCGGTTTATTGACATCCACCTCACAGCGGGGCCGACCAAACAATGCTCAGCTGCACTTAGGACTAAATGTAGGAGTGCTGAGTAGTAGAAGCCCAAGGAAAATATTTATAAATAATTTGCCTAAAAACTTATTAACTAAAACTAATCATTTTAATTCTTACCTGTAAAAAGAAAGAAGATCAAAACCATTATCATGGTATAGCCAAAGTACAGAATTGTACTTGCCGTTCCTGTGATTTGCAGTTTTGAAAAGAAGTAGTGTACTGCATATATTAAGAAATAAACTGCAGTAAAGCCACTGGTAAGGAATGAACGCCACTGCCAATGGTAATCCTAGGTAGAAAAGAAAAAGTTAAAGAACAAGAATTACTTTCCAATTACTAATTACATGTAGCAGAACAAAGTTACAAAGCAAATGCAGCTACGTGACACAGCCCCAAAACCTAGCTTTGCTATCATTTCCCGTCTTTTTCTCCTACTGAACTTTGCCCATTTCCCTGCTCACTGAAGATGCTAAAAAGCATTCCCTACTTTTGGTGGAACTACTTCAAGTTGGGCTAAAAACACATGGAAAAATCTTAAATGGTTTATGAATAATGAAGCATTAGACTGTACTTTAAAATGTACTCTTCCCAAAGAAAAGCAATGCACAAGATCTTACTTACATAGTTCAAAATTAATATTATTTATCTTATACTCTGGTCAACTCTATGTTAGGAAGAAGATTATCCTATTAAGGCCAGGTTGAAATCTATTTTCAGTTGCGAGTAACATAATTTAAACAAGGTAAGTTTTAAAAACAGCTCTTCTTGGGGCGCCTGGGTGGCGCAGTCGGTTAAGCGTCCGACTTCAGCCAGGTCACGATCTCGCGGTCCGTGAGTTCGAGCCCCGCGACGATCTCGCGGTCCGTGAGTTCGAGCCCCGCGTCAGGCTCTGGGCTGATGGCTCGGAGCCTGGAGCCTGTTTCCGATTCTGTGTCTCCCTCTCTCTCTGACCCTCCCCCGTTCATGCTCTGTCTCTCTCTGTCCCAAAAATAAATAAAAAACGTTGAAAAAAATTAAAAAAAATAAAAAAATAAAAACAGCTCTTCTTACTTTTGCATAAAGTAGTTTATAGCTTAGCAGGAGATCTCTTAAAAGAAAATACTTCACTCTTTCCTACCCCGTAGAATATGTGAAAAATTAAATATATTTAAAAAGTATGCCAGCATAAATTAGAAAATCTTATGGAGTCCACACACAAAAACTACTATAGCAAATAAACAAATTTAGCAAAATTGCAGGGGTACAGGAAAGAAATGAAAATCAGCTGTGTTTTTATACACTAATGATGAACAATCTGAAAAGGAAATTTAAAAAAAAGTCCATTTACAACAGCATCCAAAAAGAATAAGATACCTAGGAACAAATTTCACCAAGAACATGAAAGACTTATACACTGAAAACTACAATACAAAACATGCCAAAAAAAAAAAAAAAATTAAAGACAAATAAATGGAAAGACATTCTGTGTCCATGGACTGGAAGACTTGACACTGATAAGATGGCAATACTCTTCTAAGTGATCTCCAGATTCAATGCAATTCCTATCAAAATTCCAACAACCCTTTATTACAAAAAAGGAAAAGCTGATCCCAAGTTCATAGGCAATTGCAAAGGGTCCTGAATAGCCAAAACAGTCTTCACAAAAGAACAAAGTTAGAGAACTGACCCTTCCCAATTCCAGAATTTATTACAAAGCTATGGTAATCAAAACAGTGTGGTACTGGCATAAAGACACTGTATATATACCACTGGAATAGAATTGACTGAGAATCCAGAAATAAATCCACACATCTATGGCCAATGGATTTTCCACAAGGTTGCAAGACCATTCAATGAGGAAAGATTTAGTCTCTTTAACAAATGGAAAAACTGGATATTCACATGTAAAAGAATGAAGGTGGATTCCTAACTAATTACCATAACCAAAAAATAAACTCACAATGGATCAATGACCTAAATATGTAAGCTAAAACTATACACTCAGAAGAAAACATACAGATAAATTTTCATTACCTTGAATTTAGCAATGAATTCTTAGATATGGCAACAAAAGAAAAAAAATAGATAAATCAGATTCTATCAAAATTACAAACTTTTGTGTAAAGGCCATTATCAAGAAAGTAAAAAGACAACCTACAGAACAAGAGAAAATATTTGCAAATCATTTATCTGATAAAAGTTTAGTACTTAGTATTCAGAATATATACAGAACTCTGAATTATATACAGAACTCTTACAACTCAACAAAAAGATAAATAACCCAGTTCATAAATGGGCGAAAAACCCAAACAGACATTTCTCCAAACAAGATACACAGATGGTCAACAACCAAAGAAAAGATGCTCAACATCATTAGTCACTGGGGAAGTGAAAATCAAAACCACAATAAGATACAACTTCACACCTACAAGGCTGGCTATAATTTTTAAAAAACGGCAAATAGCAAGTGTAGGTAAGGATATGGAGAAATTAGAACACTTGTGCATTTCTGGTAAGAATGCAAATGGTACAGCCACTGTGAAAAATACTTTGATGGCTCTGCAAAAAGTTAAAGAATTACCATATGACTCAGTGATTCCACTTTAATGTATATACCCAAAAGAACTGAAAACTGGTACTCAAAACAAGTATTTGTATATGAATGTTCATAGAAGCACTATTCCCAATAGCCAAAAGGTGGAAACAAATCTAATTTCCATCAGCAAATGACTGGATAAACAAATTAGGGTATAGCTATACAATGGAATATTATTCAGTTATAAAAAGGAACAAAGTACTGAATCTTGAAAACATTCTGCTACGTGAAAGAAGCCAGACACAAAAGGTCACATATGATTCCATTAACGTGAAATGTCCAGAATAGGTAAATCTATAGACAGAAAGCAGACTGATGATTGCCAGGGTTTTGGAGGGAGAAGGGAATGAGAAGTAATTGCTTAATGGTATGAGGTTTTATTTAAGGGTGATGAAAATATTTTGGAACTAGAAAGAGGTGGTAGTTGTACAACACTGTAAATGAACGTAGTAAATGCCACTGAATTGTTCACTTTAAAATGGTTTAATTTTAAGTTATGTGAATTTAACCTCAACTTTTAAGAAAAGCATCTAAGTTTAACAAAATCAGATTTAATCTCCTATATAGAAAATAAATACAAAAGAATGATTTAATACAACCCAGATCTTCAAAAATCAAATATACATAAGAGTGCCATCATTTTGCCATGACTATAATTCATTACAGTGTAATCACTCTAATGTTTTAATGAATACTCCCACTTAAAAATGTTTTATATTAAGGGTGCCTGTGTGGCTCAGCTGGTCGAGAGTGTCCGGCTCTGGATTTCAGCTTAGGTCACGATCTCACGGGGATCGAGCCCCACATCGGGCTCCACAATGGGTGTGGTGCCTGTTTGGCATTTTCTTTCCCCTTCTCTGCCCCTCCCCTACTCACATGCATGCGCATGCTCACGTGCTCTCTCAAAATAAATAAAATAAACAAATAAATAAATAAATAAATAAATAAATAAATAAATAAATAAAGGGGTGCATGGGTGGCTCAGTTGGTTAAGCATCTGACTCTTGATTTTAACACAGGTCATGATCTCACAGTTTGTGGGATAGAGGCCCGAGTGGGGCTCTGTGTGACAGTGCAGAGCCTACTTGGGATTCCCTCTCTCTCTCAAAATAAACTTTAGTGTTAAAAAAAAGATTTTAGAGAAAAATAAACAAATTTTAAAAGAAAAACCGAGAAAATTAACATTTTAAATTTAAGCTCTAAATAAATATACTGAACTGAGATACTATCATAATCCAATCCTAAAAAGAGCTACATTTAATTGAGGAATGCAGGTCAATTTCTATCTTAATAAACACATATTTACAGAAATTATTTCAATTGATGGTATTCAAAGTTGTCTTATGCCAAAATTATAAATACCGGCTACAAATTAATACAAGTGAACATTGCTAATACATACCTCTGCACATAGGTGGAAATAGCAAAGAAGTATAGTTGCCTCTGAACATGTAATAACCAAAATGATAAACACCAGAAATAGGAAGCCAAACATGTAATACATCTGATGAGACCTATAATCAAACATGTCAAGATTAAACTATAAATCTTTTCTCTTTGTCACAGTAAATGACACAGTCTTTTCACCTTCCCTGAACTGGAAAATGTTTGCTTTTTCTCCCAACTAAAGACAACACAACCTCATAGGTGTGGATGGTGTAGGGGTAGGGCAGGGAGAGGAAAAGGTTTGGTAAGTAGAACCTGAAACTCTTATTTAGTCAAATATGCTTAGTCTAATTGTTTACTAGTGAGACAAATTTGATAAAAAATTAATACACATGCAGAGCCAAACTAAAAAAGTTGTTTCTTATCATATGTGATAAAAACAGCTGACTTTTGAAAATGTTGTAACAATCGGGAAGGAAAGATCTGTTCCAATCACTAAAAAGCTCACATTCAATGCTGACTCCATGTTACTGCAAACCTTGGTACTTGCTGTAACATGTCACTGTGGTCATATTACGATAACACACTGCAGTGTATATACCCTAATGAAGTGGCTCAGAATTAGCACCATGAGTTTTTCCATGCAAATAAGAAATCAAGAGAATGAAGGAATCTTGGGATTAGTAAGAACTTTGAACGTCATCTACCTCCACCCTCCTCCCAAAGCTTGATCAAATCAAATCCCCTATATCAAGGGCTCAGAGTATCTTCTCTCTGAAGCAGTACAGATCAGTTACTTAAGAACACAGGTATGGGGAGACAGGTTAATTTTCTGTCACATAGTAGCCGTGTGACACAGGTAAATTACTTAATATCCAAAGCTTCACCTCTGTCTCTGTAAAATGGGGATAAATACCCACCCCACTGAGGTCTGAGGATTAAGTCAGAAGTAAAAGTAAGAATTAATAAGCACTCAATTAGTAACAGCTGTTATCACTTATTCTTTTTCTCATATAGAAAAGATAAAATAACCTTTGGCTCTTAAGATTTCTGATTACTGGAGATTTTACATGTATAAGATACAAATAGTCATCCATCCAGATAAACAAAAAGAGAAAGCTAATACTACATGTAATGGGAAAGGGGATAAGACGACTTCACTCTTAGCTTACCAGATACTATTTAGAATGAAGAAAAGCTGTATAAAGATGCACCCAAAGGGCAAAATCCCTCCCATGATAATACCAGGCAACGGCTTTGTGTAGAAGGATTGCTCAGGAATCTGACGTGGAATCTGATTGGTTCGAACTGGATGTTCAATGGCCTTTAGTAAAAAAAAAAAAGAAAGGATTCATAAATATTTATCTATTTAAAAAATTTTTCTCTATGTTAGATTATCTGCCTGCTTTTTCTCAGCTTCCATGATGATAGTATTGGCAATATAAGTCTACTTAAGTCATCAAACTGAATTTTGTATTTAGAAGCAATGACCCCAGATACTATCAGGTACAATGTTCAGTCTGTCTAGTGGAACAAGCCATCACTGTTTCCAGCAGTTATCCATTAATGGCTTTAGGTAAAGTAAGAAATACATAGAAGGAAGTAATATAGTACTTAAAAATAACAGTTAAGACAAAGGAAATGTTAGGTTTTCCCTTTTAATGACATAATTATTGTAAGAAATTAGCTGATTCTGAAGTTACTGTCGATGAATTTTTATTTGGAGATGGGCAATATCATCTTTACTAAAATTGTTCAATTCTACTAAGATTTAAGAACATAAAGGCAACAATGACTGGCTATATGAAGCTTTATGACCATAAGATACTGATAATATTCTCCCTTTTGTAACATACCACATGGTAGTATAAAAATAAATGAAATCTAAAGCACCAAAAACACAGCCGAGGGGAAACAGGGGTACAGATACAGAAATTCATTTTCTTGCAAAAAATTACAAAAGCATACTTTTATAGTTTTTGTGATGACATCTCAAAACTTAAAACTTGGTAGGGCACCTGGGAGGCTCAGTCAGTTAAGAGTCTGACACTTGATTTTGGCTCAGGTCACGATCTCACAGTTCATGGGATCAAGCCCCATGGTGGGCTCTGCACTGACAGGGTGGAGTCTGCTTGGGACTCTGACTCACTCACTCTCTCTCTCTCTCCCCCTCCCTGTCCTCCCTATCCCTCCCTACTTGCATATACGCACTCTCTTTCTCAAAATAAATAAATTCTTAAAAAAAAAAAAAAAAACGTATAACTGGTAGTCTCATTGAGAATATACTTCTGTGAAATAGATATACAGATAGAAAATCATTAGATTGTTCTTCAGTGTTTGTATTTTTAACAGGAATATTTTTAGAATGTCAAATACTTATTTATGTAATCAAAATTTTTAAATCATGCCAGGTCACTATTTGTGCTATATATATATATTTTTTTTTTATGCTATACAGATTTAGAATTGTAAATTAAGCAAAATGCCAAAGAATTGAAAAATCTTACAGTAGGCTGGCATGGTAGGTGCAGTGGAGACAATGAATCAATGGCAGTTTCTTCCAGGACATTCTGGGTCCCCTTCACAAAGTGTATGGCAATACATTATCTCTTTTAACCTTGTGGACTGGATGTTCTCAGAGAAAAGCAAGGACAGTGAAGTGAGAAGGACACTAAATTCTCAGGGTGCCTGGCTGGCTCAGTCGGTTAAGCATCCGACTTCGGCTCAGGTCGTGATCACATTGTTGTTTGTGGGTTCAAGTCCCCCTTTGGGATCGCAGTGATAGT
This sequence comes from Panthera tigris, assembly GCF_018350195.1. Classification (NCBI taxonomy): domain Eukaryota; kingdom Metazoa; phylum Chordata; class Mammalia; order Carnivora; family Felidae; genus Panthera; species Panthera tigris. The sequence goes on along the minus strand of NC_056660.1, from coordinate 70,113,449 downwards.
GCAGAACCTGCCTGGGATTCTCTCTGCCCCTCCCCCACTCACACACTCTCTCTTTCTCTCAAAATAAACAAACCTTAAAAAAAAGCGGGGGGGGGACTAATTTAAAAAAAAAAAGAAAAGAAAAAATTTCCATTTTCCTCTTAGCCTGTGGGCAAAAGGAGGCAGCAGAGGTGGAGAAAGACTGGAGGCAGGGAAGGACTGAGCTTTGAATATTAGCAGGAAATATTAGGAGGAAAACCATAGAAAATTTTTTGCAAAGCTACATGTTAAAAAAAATTACCACTGTCACTTTATAGTCACTTTTCTTACAGCTTTCCTCCTAACCCATATTCTTGGTTTACTTTGTTAAGTAATGTAGAAACACTTAATGCACTAAGTTAAAACACTAAAAAAAGTTTTCAATAGTTTAACTTAGCATTTCGTTGTCTATTAATCTACAGTTTCCATTTACTTACAAAACTTTGAAACCTAAGTTTATATCTGTGACTTCTCTACCACACCCAAAATAATACTATTTTTAAGAATGACTGCAATCAAACTAAGAGGTCATCAATTTTCTATGAAATCCAGATCCCATAGGGTAAGTGTGTATCTTTTAGACATTTTTTTTTTAAGACACTGTTCTATCTTTTAAGGTGGCATATGCTAATTTTCATAGCTGAAATTTATTTGAATAAATGAACACATAAACTTACGTTCTTCTTAAAACCGAAGTATGCACCAATAAACGTTAGAGGCACAGATATGCAGAACCAAAGGGCCAATATGGCAACCAATGTTCCAAAAGGAATAGCTGCTGAAGATCCTTCTCCCCAGAGAATCAGATTCATTATAAAGAAGTCAGCAAATACAATCCTGAAAGATACAATAGGCTTTTGGGTAAAACTTGAGTCAGAAGCAAAATGATATAGTACCAATCATATGTAATTAATATTACAATTTCTGTGTCACATACAAAGAAAATGAAGTTGCTGAGTAATGGGGTATATGAATTTAAAATTACTTTCTAGAAATTACCAAATTGCTCTTCAGATTGGTTTTGCCTGACTGAAATTCCCACCAGTAGCTTAAGAAAGTTACCTCTTTATGTATTTCATCGTGCTTTGGATTGTCAAATTTATTGTTTAAGTCCTGTTCACAAATGCTGTGGAGCATCTTGTGTCTATTGGTTTTATAGTTATTATTTCTGTGACTTGGTGGTTACATCTACTACTCACTTTTCATTTGGGGTGTACGTCTTTTCTAAAGTTATAGATGTGAGTTATTTATATACTCTAGCTACTAATAATTCCTTGTTAAATATCCCGTTCTCTGAGTTAACGGCTTTTTATGAACCCCAAACAAATGAATATGTATACTTAATTTCCCTTCAGTCTTTTTTCTCTGAGTACATTTTAAAACATATGGCTGTAATCACATGATAATTGTTTCTACATTCCCCCCACACAGTTTTTAATGTGACCAGTTGTCAATTTTCCCTTTATCCTTTGTGTAACTTATTTAAGAGAAGAAAGTCTTTCCTAACCTGGGATCATGAACATACTCCTCTTTTTTGTTTTTTTTAAAGATTTTACTTTTTTATGCAATCTCCACATCCAACGTGGGATTTGAACTCACAACCCCGAGATCAAGAGTCAGATGCTCCACCAACTGAGCTAGCCAGGCACTTCCATGAAGACACTCTTCCATATTTTCTTCCAACTGTTAACCCCATTACATTTAGATCACAATCCCCTTGGAACTGATTGTGTGTGTGACTGGTAAGAACAGAATTTTTCTTCCTTTATATACACAATCAAGTATGAGCATCATCTAACACTTCCTCTGATTGGTGATACCACATCTAGCTGCTTCCATGAATATATGGTCTATTTCTATGTTTTCTGTGCTAGTAGCTGCAGCACATTGCCAAACCCCTCATGCAGTCAATACTCTGATCAAGTAACACGGTGAATTTGTATCTCATACTGTGAAGGTTTTCTGTTGCTAATACTCCTTTCTGTTGTTGTTTTATAGCTGAAACTTGTTCTCTGTATACAAATTATATCACAATTAAATATGAGATTTTTATTAATATAAGGAAGCATTTCTCTCCATTCAATCCTTTTTTTTTTAATTTATTTATTTTAAGAGAGTGGAGCGTGAGTGTGTACAAGTGGGGGAGGAGCAAAGAGAGGGAGAGAAAGAATCCCAAGCAGCAATCACACTGTCAGCAAAGAGCCCAATTTGGAGCTCGATCTGATGAAAGGTAAGATCATGACTTGAGCCTAAACCAAGAGTTGGATGCTTAACTGACTGAGCCACCCACATGCCCCTCCATTAAATAATTTTTATATTTGGAAACGATGTTTAATATTATCAAATACCATTTTGTTGTGTCTACTGTAATAATTATATGTAGGTATTTACATAAAATTACCTGAATTAATTTCATGTCATTAAATGGTACTTCTTTTCCTAGGCAAACACCAATTCTCCCTGCCCCCTTGGGTTCCTGGTACACTCTTATGTGCTTCTCCTCCCCCAACCCTGGCTTTTCCCTCATTCATTACCTCACTATCCTTCTGGTGAAAACCTAACAGGTTTTTTTTGTTTTTTTTTTTTTTAAATGAACACCCACTTTTAAGGGTGGCATGAAGATAAATCAAAGAAGGGCTGATCAGAGATATAAAAGAACTGGATTAGGATAATTTCTATGAAGCCAAAAAATGAAAGGCATTTCAAGGAGAAAGTATCCCAATGTTAGACAATGTAGAGAGATAGAGTGAAGACAGAGAAAATGATTTCTAGATTTAGAAATGCGAATATCATTGGTATTTGAGAGAAGTTTTCACTAAAGTCATAGGGCAAGAAAGAGTATGTGGGTTTACGTTGTGAATGTATGCTGAGAAGAAAATGAGAATAAAGGAGTGTGGAATATGTTTTCAAGGCAGTTTGTTGGGAATGTAAAAGAAAGAAGATAGTAGAGGGGAAGATGCTTATGGAGAAGCTCATTTTAGGATTTGGGAACCTAGTATATTTGTAGGAAAGACGATGAAACACGAACAGAACACTGAGAAATAGAAGATGCCAGAGATTAGGAGGAATGTCTGAAAGGCAAGTTTCTGAAGGAAATCACAGACTGCTGACTTGTCTTGGGAAGAAGGAGTACTTCTTTAGTTGATGGGAAAGAAGACAAAGGATTTGGCTGGAGAAAAAGCATAAAAATCTGAATACATCAGGGTGCCTGGGTGGCTCAGTTGGTTAAGCGTCTGACTTTGGCTCAGGTCATAATCTCCCAGTTTCAGAGTTCCAGCCCCACATCGGGCTCTGTGCTGACAGCTCAGAGCCTGGAGCCTGCTTCAGATTCTGCATCTCCCTCTCTCTTTGCTCCTCTCCCACTTGTGTTCTCTCTCTCTCTCAAATATAAACATTAAAAAAAGAAAGATTCTCACTCCCTCCCTCTGCCCCTCTCCCCTGCTCACCCTCTCTCTCTCTAAAATAATAAATAAGTAAATAAGTAAATAAGTAAATAAGTAAATAAATAAATAAATAAATAAAGTCATTCTTCAATGGAGGTAACTATCTGAGGGAATATTTACCCAAAACATGTATAAACAATGCAACTATTGTTACTTTTTCGTTTCTGGCCTGCAAATGGAATGGCCTGGCTTTTAGATTTAACCTTTGGATTTCACTATTGCTGCTAACTGCTCAGAGGCTGGTTCTTGTCCACCAGAAATCTGGGAGTTGGGAAAAAAGTGGGTTCTATTTCTAGGACCAGACACCGATCAGATACTTGATATCAAAAGCTATCTTCCAAAGGGTCACAATTATTTTTTTTAAACGTGATTGTCATTTTAAAAAATTTTTGCTATATATTACTCTGTTTAATGGAATAAACTCTAAATAAAGTGGCACTACTTTAAAAAAAATTTTTTATCTTTCAATTATAGTTGACAATGTTATATTAGTTTCAGGTGTACAATGTAGTGATTTGACAATGTCTGTACATTACTCAGTGCTCACCATAAGTAAAGTCACCTTTTGTTACCATATACTGTTAGTACAATATATTCCTTATGCTCTATTTTTCATCTCTATCACTTATTTATTTTAAACTGAAGTTTGTAACTCTTAATCCTCTTGGCCTATTCTGCCCATCCCTTTCCCCAACTATCCCCTCTGGCATCCACCAATTTTTTCTTTATATTTATGAGTCTACTTCTGTTTTGTTTGTTCATTTGTTGTTAGATTCCACAAATGAGTGAAATCACATGGTACTTGTCTTTCTCAGACTTATTTTACTTAGCACTAGGTCGACCATGAGGTCACAAATGGCAAGAACTCATTTTTTTTTTTTTTTTAACTGAGTAATATTCCGTTGTGTGTATATGTGTGTGTGTTACCACATCTTCTTTACCCCATTCATCTATCAGTGGAAACTTAGATTACTTAAGAGTGGCAATACTTTTGATAGAAATCTGAAAATGTTTGCTTGCCTGAATAATCTGCAAGCGAAAACACCTTCTTGTGATTAGGTCAAAAGCTTTCAATGCAGCCTTATATAACAACATGCCAGACCAACTCACACAGACTAAGAAACAGACTTTTAAGAAAAGGAATCTACAAATTTCTTATGTCCAAAGATACTTTTTCCAGACATAGCAGGTGGAAGTCATTCCGCAAACGTTTATTAAATATTCATTTTTTATCCCTTTTTAAAAAATTAAATTCATTTTCTAGTGTACACAGTTTAGAGACAGAGAAGATTAAAGACCTAAGAGGTTGAAAATTTGGGAACTAAAATATGACTATGTAAGACAATTACTATTGAAACGTTCACTTACCCAGGACAAAGAAATGACGTCAGTAAAACATTTGTTTTCCACTTCTCACCACCAAAGGCTGTGGAAGAAAACAAAAGTGGTATGCCATACAGACTTTTCTTCAAAGCAAACCAAATGACCATATTTGTCTGGCATTAAACAAATTTTCAGACAGCATTGGGTACCACTCCTAGAAAATCACACTAGCAAATGATGTGGTATCCCTAGGTGATGCAGACCAGAGATGCACATCACAAACTTTGCTGGATAAGCCCTGCTCTCAAGATGTTTGCTTCAGCATAAATCTAGTATCAGAGGAAGGTCATTCAGACCACTTCTTTTCCAATCTTTTTTTTTCTACTTCAAAATAAAACAAACCCTTAGGTTCTAGGCCAGTTCCAATCCATGGAACTGGGTAGAGAAAGGGCATACTGAGGATTCTCCTTTATCTTGTGGCCAGTTTCAAAATCTGTTATACAACTAGGAACCTGCAAGCCTCAAGTGCAACACATTTAAGTTTCCACAGCAGGTCTAAATCTTCAGGGCTCATGTACCACTGCAGTTACTGGGAGGGGCTAGAGGTGGGGGTGGGGCTTGGGTATGTCAGATCAGGTGACTGAGAAGAGTAGGACAGTTATGGCCACTTGACAGAACAAATTTGCTCATGAACTTTTTAATATGCTTTGCCCTCTCTAATTTCTTTTCCCCACTTAACTTTTTTTTCAAGTACACAGAGTAAAAAATGGTTTTCTGCTTCCAGCTTAAAAGCTGAAGATGAAACTGGATGAGGTGTGAGAACAGCTCTGATTTCTTTAAAAAGTTTTAATAGTTTATAAGTACCACTTGCCTTAAAACAAAATGACAAATTATATACATGTGATTTGAATTTGTAGCATTACTGATTAAGAGACTATTATGAAATTATTAATTCAGGGTTTAATACAATTCCAATCAAAATTCAAATAATATTTTTGAAACATTAGAAATGATTCTATAAAATGAAGCATTTTGTGACTGGGGCCACATGACAGCACCTCTTGAATGTTCTGCCTGATTAATGGGCAGCTGGGGGATCTGAAGGATGGAGCAGGAGTTAAAGAGGGACTGCGTCTGGGCTGGGAGGGAGCATGAGCTAGAGCTTCTCACACAGGGAACAGGACACGGGGAGTTCCTGGGGCAGGTGTGAAGATACAGAAAAAAGGCCAGCATGGTTGAGAAAGAGGGAGTGCTGCATGGGAGGTAGGGGTCCAACTGTGGCTCAGCTCATGTGTGTTAAACTACACGTGACACCCACAACCCTCTGTCTTTTAGGAAAGGATGAAAAAGAAAAAAAAACTTGGGACAAAATACACAAAAAGTAAAACACAGACACACATACATATAGCACGTCTCATTTTCAGAGAGCACTGTACCTGGCAAACTCTAACAAATATTTCTACTTGGAGTTGAGTCTAGCCAACGTCACTTTTAGGGCTGCCTATGTAACCTGTGTTTTACCTCAAACCTTCTTCACATCAACCGTAGTTCTGTCCCATCTTCCATTTTGTTTGTTTGTTTTTGCTTTTGGTGGGCCCTTTTTTCCCCAATTTATTACTGACGTATATAACTGACACAATGTTATATTAGTTTCAGGTGTACAACAAACTGATTCCCCAATTCTATATATTACTCGATGTTCACTATGATAGAGTGTAGTCACCATCTGTCACAACAGTATTATTGGCCACATTTCCTATATTGTATTTTTCACCTCCGTGAATTATTTATTTTACAACTGAAAGTCTGTACATCTTAATCCTTTTTCATCTATTTCACCCATCTCCCCAACAACCTCCCCTCTGGCAATCACCAGTCTGTTCTCTGTATTTAAGGGTCCATTTTTTTGTTTGTTCTGTTTTTTTAGACTCTACATAAGCAAAATCATAGAAGATATTTGTGTTTTACTGTGCAAATGGACAATAATATTTATTTTGGTATAGTTCCAATAGTTCTATTTTTGCTTTTGTTTCCCCTGCCTGAGGGATGGCAGGGGAAACAACATAAATATGCCACTAAGGCTAATGTCCAAGAGATTACTTGCCTGTGTTCTCTCTTCTAAGAGTTTTGTGGTTTTAGGTCTCACATCTAGGCCTTTAATCCTTTTTAGGCTTACTTTTGTGTATGGTGCAAGAAAGTAGTCCAGTTTCATTCTTTTGCATGTAGCTGTCCAGTTTCCATGTGCTGCCCAGCACCATTTTTTAAAGAGACTGTCTTTTTTTCCCATTATATATTCTTGCCTCATTGTCGCAGATTAATTGACCATATTAAGTGTGAGTTTATTTCTGGGCTTTCTGTTCTGTTCCACTGATCCGTGTGTCTGTTTTTGTGCCAGCACCATACTGTACTGCACCATACTACCGTTTTGTCATGTACCTTGAAATCTTGGATCATGATACCTCCAGTTTTGTTCTTTCTCCAGATTGCTTTGGATATTCAGGGTCTTTTATGATTCCATACAAATTTTAGGGTTATTTTTTCTAGTTCTGTGAAAAATACTCTTAGTATTTTGATAAGGAATGCACAGAACCAGTAGATTACTTTCAGTAGTATGAATATTTTATCAATATTACTTCTAATCCATGAACATGTCTTTCCATTATCTTCAATTCTTTCATCAGTGTCTTACAGTTTTCAGAGGATAGGATTTTTTTACCTCCTCCCTGTCACTTTAAATTACAGATTAGCTATGAGACTATCTCGATAGACTTCAGAATTCCACAGCAAACACTGGCATTCACTGCCCCTAGCAAAGCTGCTTTTTCTAGCCATCTAGTCAGATCCCATCCTTACTCTGTGGCCCTGATGCTTTTTTTTCACTCAACTTTATTTTTCTTTTAGAAAGCAAGGATACAACAGATTACCACTAATTACATTATAAAAGCAAATTAAATTACTTCAGGGCTCTTTAAAATAGTGCAATCTTAGTTTAAGTACAGTCTATTTTTCCAAATATTAAATTGATGCAATTATAGCACAACCTCTTTATGTAAGGAAAGTGTTACTATATGTATTACTTGTTTTAGTTAATAAATCAGTGATACTCATAAGTATACTTTCTTCCTTTATTAGTCTATATATGTTTCTATGAATGTAGCAAATCTAAGTTGTTCAGTCAAATCTCTTTTGTCAAAATGTAAAAGAAAAAGGACAAGGGGGATTGTGGACAAGCAACACCTAAATTTGCTTACCTCACTGTTCAAACAGTTTTTAACAAATAAATCTAGAGATGGCCATCTGCTTTACAAGTTTCTTTTAAATAAAGATACACACCTATAAAACATATTGTTTCAAGAACAGATGCAGTGATGTAGCAGAGTAGGTTCCTAGCCTGACAGTCAGCGTGACTTTTACTTACACTTATAAAATCTGGCAGCAACATAGCCCGCAGGAGTGCCCAGCAGCACCCACAGGACCACAGCACAAGTCATCAATGCTCCTCTGTTGGCAGGTGACAAAAATCCCAGGCAAGCGAAAACTAAAAAATAAGTAGCTTTAAGTTATAAATTTTATTAGTTTCCTTTGTTGTGAAGTGACTGAAGACCCCTTTCATTTTTTAAACAAGAAACCAAATACAATTTCATGAATACACTATCTTACCTATGGCCATGCTAAATCTTAGCACTATTTTAAGGTACTTCACCAATAGGATCATAAATAAAGCAACCTCTACTTTGGATGCTTCTTGTAGCGTCCACAAGACCCCACCTTTCCTGTCATCAGGGAAGGCTGACTGGATGCTCACAAGTGCTTTCAGCTGTTCAGCTCTTCTGAGATTTTAAAATTGGGTGGCTCAGTTAGTTAGGCATCCAACTTTGACTCAGGTCATGATCTTGCAGTCTGTGCATTCAGACCCCAAGTCCAGCTCAGAGCCTGGAGCCTGCTTTGGATTCTGTGTCTCCCTCTCTCTGCTCCTCCCCCACTCATGCTCTCTCTCAAAAAAATAAAAATAAAAAATAAACATTAAAATTAATATGAATATAGACATTCCCACCATGAAATATTCCCACTTTAAAAACAATACTGGGTCCTCTAGAGTGAGAACTATAACCTTCAAACACAAGAGACAAGATAGAATCTGATCAATGAATAAAACAAAAAACATTTCATAATACTATTAGCTTTCTGAACACAAGTTACTGAAGGACTTGGTCATTGACTCAGGGAAATTCTGGCTTCTCCCCTTATTTAATTGGTTAGTTTTATTTTTCTTCCTTATATAACCTACCTAATAAGAATAAAAATACTACCTTGTATTTGTAGACATTCCTGGCTTTAAGCTGGAATTCAGAAGGTATGACTTTTCTCAGAAAGAAATTCAAGTGGTTTTCTAACCCCAGGAGCATGTATTTCTCTGAGGTATACATAATGAGGCACATGTCCACTCACACGTTCTCATCAACACCAACCAAGGGGCAAGACTAGAAACTCATGATCAGCAGGAAACCGATCAGATTTTCAACCAAAATGCACCCCCCCCCCCCAATCCCCACAAGACTAAGAAATGGACTGTTCTGGAGGAGAGAGTTCATATTTGAGCATTTAAGGAACATGATCCCCAGGCGCTCTGAAACTTTCCTTCCTTACAAGTTCATTTTCTAGCAGACTCCAACAAAGATCAGGTGATGACTGAAGGCAACTCCCAATAAAATTTTCAAGCAACATTTTATCCTAAGGCATCCATTCTGCTCCTCCAGCTCTACCCTGGCTCTCTGGGGATCTAGTGATCCCCAACTAGCTTTCACGCTATCCTCTGGTTGTGTCCAAACCTCTGTCATGATGCCTTCTCCCAACCTACCCTCTTCAGTATAATATACTTAAGAATTTTAGCCCTCCCCATCATAGTTGTATCTCCTTATCTAAATAAAGATACTAGTTCTAGTTAATCTTCAGGTTAGGCTTCAAAGTGATGTATACCTAAAGGTACACATCAATGGTTCTCAAACTTATTCAGGTGCCAGATATTTGGAAGTGTGAATCCTCTTTGTAAAGTATTTATATAGTTATTCCATCAAAAAATTTGGAACGATTTTATTAACATAAAATGATTTTAGCATTATATATTTAATATGCAATCAAACATAAGAACAAATGTTCATTAAAAAATTATTAGGAGCAGGGTGCCTGGGTGGCTCAGTCGGTTGAGCTTCCGACTTCAGGTCAGGTCATGATCTCACAGTTCGTGGGTTCAAGCCCCGCATCTGGCTCTGTGCTGACAGCTCAGAGCCTGGTGCCTGTTTCGGATTCCGTATCTCCCATTCTCTCTCTGCCCTTCCCTACTCGCACTGTTTCTCAAAAATAAATAAACATTAAAAAAAAAATTATTAGGATCACTTGGGTGACTCAGTCGGTTTAATGTCCTACTCTTGAGTTCAGCTCAGATCATGATCTCACAGTCACGAGATCGAGCTCCATGTTGGGCTCCTTGCTGGGCATGGAGCCTGCTAAGATTCTCTCTCCCCCTCCCTCTTCCTCTGCCCCTCCCTCACTCATGTACTCTCACCGTTGTATGTATGTATGTTGTATGTAAGCAATGAATCACAGAAATCTACCCCCAAAACCAAGAGCACACTGTACATACTGTATGTTAGCCAATTTGACAATAAATTTTATTAAAAAAAATTATTAAAAGGTCAGTGGTTTCTGAATTCTTCCAGTAATAATTCATTTGTTTCATTTACTTATGTACTTATAGTAAAAATTCATTTGTTACTGTTCATCAGTAGAAGGACCAATAAAGGAAACATAAGGGAAATAAAAGCAAAATTTAGAAAATTCCATGAACATTTTTTTTCTCTCACAATTAGGAAAAACTGAAAAAATACTGTATTCCCAGGCTAATCAATAACTCTGGGGGGGGGGGGGGGGAGGAGGAGCTATTTTTTTCTTTTTTAAAAGGTTGTTCTAGGGGTGCCTGGGTGGCTCATCCAAAGCGTCTGACTTTGGCTCAGGTCATGATCTCACAGTTCATGGGTTTGAGCCCCACCCTGGGCTCTGCACTCTCAGTGCAGAGCCTGCTTTGGGCCCTCTCCTTCCCTCCCTCCCTCTCAAAAATAAACAAACACTTAAAAAAAAAAAAAAAGTTGTCCTAATTGACAAGCATTTAAGTAATAACACTTGTGAAGATTTTCAGGTGGCACAAGGAGGAGCTATTTTTTGTGTGGGAAGATCTCTCTGGAACAAAGCTACAGAAAGAAAGTTCCTCTTTTTCTTTTGGTCTCTCTCAGTAGAAGCCAAAAACATCCTGGAATCCTGATCCTACTGCTCCTGGCGGCATGGGACAGTCATCCTACATGACCCTGGTTCCAAGCCACCCAGACTCAGACCCAGATGGTCTTCAGGTACCTAATCATCTCCAGCTCCAACTCCTTGACAAAGGCTTGGTCTCTGTGCAGCTGTAAAGGAGATATGAAGTCACAGTTTTCCAGCACAGCTAACACTGCCCCAAGAAACGTATAGCCAGAGCACACAGATGTAAAAGCCAAAAGTACTCTTAGATACAACCTAGTCTAGCTACTTCACTTATGAAAACTGTTTTTCTAAACTATTTAGAAAAGTATTTTCTATTTTTTAATTGTCACTTAATACTTACATAGAGTCACGAAAGTCATTATTAAAATCTGTGTCCCTGATCCCAGAAAGACTGACAGCAGCATCCCTTTTCTTGGAGGACGGAATATATCACCATGAACCAGTTTCCAGCCAAATTCTTCCTGGGCATCCTCCTAAAAAGGGAATGAACTTGTTTAATTGATATGTGGTCACCAAAACAGCTATACAGTTTGTTCACTGGTGAATATGCTGATACAAATTTTTTTTAAACTTACAAATGTTAATATTGATTTCTATTCCCAAGCTTTATGTTATAAAGTTTGACTCACAGAGCTTTATATAGTTTTCTTGAATTGTTTTTAAAGGAATGTTGTATGTTAAGTTCCATAAATACAGTCATTGAAAAACTTTAAAAAAAAATACAAAGATAATGTGATACTTACCTAGTTCTAGTCAAACTTTATGATCCAAATTGATGACTTAATTTTTACTCACACTCTACCCTTTCCCCATCTACGTCTATTAATCTCCAAAATGAGCAAATGGTATTAGACTTCATGGCTACTTTGCCAGGTACAGTAGGCTTAAATATGAGCATATGAAGAAGTTTGTGTCACCAGCCCTAACTGCTCCCCTGATCTCAGATATACATATACAATTGCCTAAACAACAGTTCCACTTGGTTATTTAACAAGCATCCTGAACAGAATTAACCACAACTGAATGGATTTTCTCTCCCCATCTATATTTGCTCTTTCTGCAGGCCCCCAACCCTGTAGAAGCTCCATCTTGCCAGCTGTTCAGTCCCCAAAACCCTGGAATCCTCCTTGATTCCTTCTTTTAACACCTTGAATACAGTTCTTCAACAAATCCTCAGCTCTACTTCTAAAATATTTCAACAGAACCAACACTAGCCCCTGTAAAGACTCTGGCTTTCATGCTGAGTGAAATGGGAAGTTACTGGAGGGCTGTGAACAGGAGTGAAACAATCTGAGTTATATCTGAACAGATCTGCTCTGACCGCTAAAATAAGGGAGGAAAAAGGAATGGAAGAGGAAAAAGTGGAAGCAGGGTCGCCCTGGCCTGTATCCCATGGCACCTCTGTACAAATTAGGAAAAAAAATACCATTAGCTGAGCAATCATTTGAAATTGCTAATTATGAGAGAGTATTCTGAAATTATTTTAATATTTAATAATCAATAAAAATAATGAAAAAGAGTCTTTAGGGTGGAAATGCTAAAAAGACAATAAATACTAGCACGTTCTTTTTCTAATTAGAATAGGACAGAAAAGTTGAGAAGAAAAAGCCAAGAAATCAGGAAAAGAAAACATAAAATCTGAGTTTTTTGTATTCATTACAAGTCACTATGAGTCCTGTGGAAATAATTGCTATAAAATGAAAAAGTATAAAATGTAAAACATTATACAACTTAAAATTCTTTTTTTTCCAAGTATATACTTATTTTGAGGGAGAGACAGAGAGAGAGAGTGAGCACATGAGTGAGGGAAGGCAGAGAAAGAGGGAGAGAGAATCCCAAGTAGGCTCTGCGTTGTCATCAAAGAGCCCAATATGGGGCTTGAACCCATGAACCACGAGATCATGACCTGAGCCGAAACTAAGAACTGGATGCTTAACTAACTGAGCCACGAGGTGCCCCCAATTTAAAATATTTTGAGGGGCACTTGGGTGGCTTGGTCGGTAGAGCATCCGACTCTCAAATTTCAACTCAGGTCATGATCTCAGGGTCATGGGATCAAGCCTCTCATCAGGCTCTAAACTGAGTGTGGAGCCCGCTTAAGATTCTTTCTCTCTCCCTCTGCCCCTCTCCCCTGCTTGCACACACTCTCTCTCTAAAAAAATAAAAAAACGAAAATTAAAAAAAATACACTTTGAGAATAAATGAAGTTGGGACACTAAATTACTTTGAATATACCAAAAGGTTGAGATGATAAAATTCAGTTAAAATTACTTTTGAAAAATTAAACACACAAATAAAAATTGCCTGGGAGTTATTCCACTCAGCTTTGCTGTTTCACAAACTGGGGGCATGCTGGGAATGAAGACTGAGAGAGGTGACAGGACATACATGAATAGAGGGGACAGAACTGGAGCTGTGAGCAGTGCAGCTCTGAGTGCTAGAGTGACTAAATTTCTAGAGAAGACCTCTAGAGAATATTTTTTAATGTTTCTTTTTTTAATTTATTTTTGGGAGAGAGAGAGAGTACGAGTGGGGAAGGGCAGAGAGAGACATGCACAGAATCCAAAGCAGGCTCCAGGCTCTGAGCTATCAGCACAGTCCTGACATGGGGCTCAATCCCACGAACCATGAGATCATGACCTAAGCCGAAATTGGACGCTTAACTGACTGAGCCACCCAGGCGCCCCTATAGAATACCAACCCTTTTGTGTTCGCTTCGGCAGCACATATACTAGAATACCAACTCTTTTTTTTTTTTTTTTTTGAGAGAAAGACAGAGCATGAGAGGGGGAGGGGCAGAGAGCGAGGGAGACACAGAATCAGAAGCAGGCTCCAGGCCCTGAGCTGTCAGCACAGAGCCCAATATGGGGCTTGAACTCACAGACTGCGAGATCATGACCTGAGCCTAAGTCGGACGCTCAACCGACTGAGCCACCCAGGCGCCCCTAGGAATACCAACTCTTAAGGATCATCTTCTTATTTGAAAATGTGAATTCAGGGTAACTTTTGAGAAGAATGTTTTAGAGGCAGATTCTGTCTAAAGCTATTATTTCAACTTTTCCAAAGAACAAAATAAGAACTACTCTCAGAAGACTAGAGAACAGTTCAAATGTTTCACTCACCGTAGAATCCATCTGATTATACCTGGCAATATCTTTATGCAGTGTCCGTAGCATAATCATAGCCACCATTCCAGACAAGAAGAGGACAATGACCAGGGAATTCATGATACTGTAGGAATAAGCATGTCAGGATTAATCTGTAGCTTCATTTCCTTTTCAAAATGTTTATTCAGGCACATTACAACAACATTGATCAAAATCAAAATTTGACTAAAAATCCAACAGATTCAATGAGTTGTGCTCTGTTATGTGTCCTTCTAGTGGATACAGAAGTTTATATAATTATCATAATAATCTTATAATTTGTTAACTAGAAATTTTTTAATGTTTATTTAGAGAGAGAGAGAGCGAGCGCACAAGCGGGGGAGAGGCAGAGAGAGAGAAGGAGACACAGAATCCAAAACAGGCTCCAGGCTCTGAGCTGTCAGCACAGAGCCCGATGCGGGGCTCGAACTCAGGAACTGTGAGATCATGACCTGAGCCGAAGTCAGAAGCTTAAACCACTGAGCCACTCAGGTGCCCCAAGAACTACAATTTTTTTTTGTCTATGGCCATTATTAGTAAATAACCACTATGCCCATATAAATGTAATGCTGCAAGGACCAACAAAGGTCTGTATCTTCAAGAAATTATAACAAATTTATTCAATAAATTAATGAGTGTCAAAAGGCCGTCAACAAAATAGAAAAAAGAGTGATGGCACCATGAGTAGCTTTCCAAACAAAAATTTTGAATCATGCTTTGAAGAGAGAGTAATTGTAAGTAGACATAACATGAGCAGTAGCTTCTGTTCATTGAGCACTCTTCCACTTCCAGTAAGGTGCTCAGATGCTCTGTTTCATTATCTCTGTTAATCCTCAGAACAGTCTTGTGAAGCAGGTAACTCCACATAAAGAAATGGACTCTGATAAACTGGGTGGCCTGGACCGACTTACAACCAATGATTTAAAGCCAGGATTGAACACAAGTCTATCCAATTCAAAAGCCCAGACTTCTGGATAACTGGAGAGGATTACAGAGTGAAAGTGATATTCAAAGGGACAAAACACAGAACAAGCACAAAGCATAAAGTGGATTAACACTGTACTCTTACCTAAACCACTGAATGTGGGTATGAGGCATAGATTCCAGAATATAGTCCCATCTAGAAGCCCATCTGATGTTTTTATCTTCCTAGGGGGATAAAACAAAACAAAACTCTTTAAGCATTTGCTGACAAAGTATATTAAGAATCCAAACATTTCCGCTCAAAGCTTGACCTTCCATTCAGTTAACAAATGTAATTTCTCATTATCATAACTTGGTTTAGTCAGGAGTTTTAGAGAGTTTAGCTCTAACTCAAGTCTCAGGGAAAATCAAAATGAGATTAAGCAGCAAATAAAAACAGTAAGAATTCCTAAAAGTCCCTAGTTACCTGTATTTTTTAAAAGTCTTGCTTTAAATTTTAACTAGTAAAAGTTTAACTTAGATACCAAAATTTAGAGCTGTATTCATTTTTTTCAGAAAATTGAGTGGCATAACTTATTCTTTATGCTCTTTGATGTCATCTATCCATGTCAATGAGATACCAGAGTCATAATTTAGATACACTGAGCATCTGGCAGGTATCACCCACAATGAACTCTTAATACCTAAAAAGAAATACACAGTGTTTCTTGCACTAGGTTTGCAAAATTACACACTATAAAGGGAGAGTAAATGTCTCAACTATATTCAATTGGCAAGACAGTTTATAAAAAAAGAGGAGGAATACTGCCGAAGATTCTCATAAAATGAACTTCTACTTCCCTAAGAAACTTCTCCATTAATGAAAACACTTCCTTGAATTCCCAAAGAACCTATATAAATCATCTACCATCAGGAAATTCTCAATTAAAGTTTATATTAATCCAGACTTAAAAATAGTGTTGCTGGGACACCTGGGTGGCTCAGTTGTGTTAAGCATCTGACTCTTGGTTTTGGCTCAGGTCATGATCTCATGGTTCAAGCCCTGTGTCAGGCTCTGCGCAGGTGGAGCCTGACTGGGATTTTCTCTCCTCTCTGTCTGCCCCTCACCTGCTCCTGCTCTCTCTCAAAAATAAACTTTAAAAGAAAAAAGTGTTGCTCTCCCAAATGCCTGTTGCATAAATCTTTGACATTTTCATACCACCTTCTATGCCTGTTTTCTTTATTTTCTTGTTTCTTTTATTTATTTTTAAAATTTTTTAACGTTTTATTTTTGAGAGACAGCATGAGCAGGGAAGTGGCAGAGAGAGAAGGGGACGGAGCATCCGAAGTGGGCCCTGTGCTAAGCCCATGTGGGGCTCAAACTCACGAACTGTGAGATCATGACCTGAACTGGTGATGGTCACTCAACTGACTGAGCCACTCAGGTGTCCTTCTTTTTTTTAAGATTTTTTTTTAAAGTTTATTTACTTATTTTGAGAGAGACAGAGAGGGAGAGAGTGAGAGAGAGTGAGAGAGAGAGAGAACGTGCATGGGAAGGGGCAGAGAGGGAGAGAGACAGAATCCCAAGCAGGTTCTGCACTGTCAGCATGGAGCTCAATGTAGTGCTCAAACTCTTGCTGTAAGATCATGACCTGAGCCAAAATCAAGAATCACTTAACCAACTGAGTCACTCAGGTGCCACTAAAGACTTTTTTAAGGTTTATTTATTTATTTTTTTGGGAGGGGGAGGCAGGGAATGAGTGGAGGGGCAGAGACAGAAGGGGAACGAGGATCCAAAGCCGACTCTGCTGACAGCAAAGAGCCCAACGCAGGGCTCGAATTCACAAACTGTGAGCTAGCCCATGACCTGAGCTGAAGTCGGATGCTTAACCACTGAGTCATCCAAATGCCCCAACCGACCTCTACGTCTATTTTCTTTTTCTACCTTTTGCTTTCTATGTATCTCTTATGACTTAACATTTAATCAGGTTCAATTCTCTAATCAACCATACTTCTCATTTAAATGGACACTTAGTTTTTAGTGTGATTATGTTGCCTGGTGCACTGACAAATTATTCCAAATCAGCTCATTAAAAGCTTATGTATTTGACAAGGTTAATCATTAATATTTTTAATTAGTTTACATAGTATGAATTTAGAATTTCTGAGTTACACTAGAGATAAAAACAAACTCACCTGGAAGCTAACAGAATAAGTATAGGCAATTTTGATCTCCCCAGAAGCCTTGTTACTTATATCCATGGGGGGTCCAGAGCAGTCCGGTTTATCTATATGGGTATGTTTGAAGCTGTGGGAGGAAACATTTTGGCAAGATGCTGATAAAGAACAGTTGAAAAAATGGGGTAAATGTTACAGATTTTGTATGTATTTTACAATGCTAGTGATAGTCAAGGGTGAAATTATTCATGTCATATTTAATAGTACAAATATTTGTTTTATATAAATAATGGGCTTAGTTGTAAGTATATGTAAATTATTATTCAAAATTAGAAACAAACTTTTGAAAGCACTATATATGAAGAACATTAAATATCTTAAAACAATAAAAACAAACACTGAGTGAATTTAAATTAACGGCCATCCAATAATGGCATGCATTTCTTAACCAACAGTAGCATGGGAAAAAGACTAATTCAATGGGGGGGGTGGGGGTTGAGGGGAAGTCATGAAAAAAAAAATGGAATGCTCCATCAAAAACGGATCTCACAAATAACTGATAGGTACTTTCACACTAAAACTATTGACAACTTGAAGAGATGCTCTTTCACTGACTTGTCACATACTGGCATCTAACACTGCAAGGAGACTTTAGAAAAGATGGCACTAATCAGCCCATTTAGGGGGCACCCAGTGGGCTCACTCATTAGAGCATGGAACTCTTGAGCTCAAGATCACGTTGGGTGTAGAGATTACTTTAAGAAATCGGCTCATTTGGGCATCTGATGAGAGGTCAAGTTGCAAATATTGGAAGCAGTGCTTTTCCACTATAAGAGGGAATGCTGCACCAACCACTCACGTTCTCCATTCCTGGCTGACACAGAAAAGCTGTCAAAACTTCCTGATTGAAAAACAGAACAAAAGACACTTTGGCTTGACTACTTACCATAACAGGAAAAAAAATATATTTATATGGCTTCTCTGGACAACCCACAACTCAGTAACAAATCACACTAAAGGGAGTTTTAGTAAAATCAATACTGAGATGTCAGATTATATGCCAGAATACTGATTTTTAAAAAGTTAACTGGGTCCCAAATATTTATTCTTTGGGAATAATTTCACTCACATTTATTTACTTATTTACTATTTTATTTTCATTTAATTTTTTAAAGTAAGCTCTATGCCCAAAATGTGGCTTGAATCTCATGACTGAGATAAGGAGTCACATGCTCCACTGACTGAGCCAGCCATGCACCCCTTTGTATTTTAATTAAAGTAATCTCTACACCCAATGTGGGGCTCAAATTCATGACCTCAAGATAAAGAGTCATATGCTCTTCTGACTGAGGACTGAGCTGGCCATGCATCCCTCATTTATTCACTTTTTATCTATTTGTATAGTTACCTTTTTGGTTCAAGTTTGGCAGCCACTAATCTTGCTCCCATGGACCCAGTTTCAACAACATGATAATATATTTTGATGTCAACATGGTTGAAGATGTAAAATGTATCTCTTTCATGGAATTCTGACTGTGGAACAAAACTTAAAGGTAGAAAACTGGCTGCACAAGAGTCAAAACAAAACTTTAACATGAGGCACAACAAGTAGGAAAATTTGAGCTAGGACAGAGTTTTAGTCCTTCCTTATAAAAACGTTTAAGTTTTAAGCTGAAACTCTCCAAAAGCCAAAATTAATTGGCAGAGTACAAATTATGCTTCTTTAATATTTTAATTCTTACATATAAATACCTGTTAAAAAGAACACATCTAATATTTTCTATCTTTCCACTTATGATAAAACTTACAAAATAAATTTTAGAATATTAAATGTTATGAGCATACCAAAACTTACACATTTCAAAATTGAAACTTATAACTTCAGACTAAACCCACAACCTAAATAATTTAAGTGTGTGTAGTCAACTCTCCCAAAAGCATTAGCCAAACCAGTTTCATGATCAAGCTGATGCTAACTTCTACTACCAGGTCATATTAGGAGATTAAATCAGGTTGACCTGATTACACAAAATTTAATACACATCCCCAATAATTTTAATACTTTCTATAGTAACATCTTTATTATTGTTTTTAAATATAAAAGAATGGCTATAAAGGCATTTACTTTTTAAGAAAAGGTATAATACTAAATTCTTGCAATATATTATTTTATGGACTTGAATTTGTAATACAAATTTCATGGGCTTGTAATGAGGTCTTTTTGGCACTCCGGTAACCTTTTTTTTAATATATATAAGATTTATGCGTCTAACTTTTAATAGAGTCAGAACATACAAAGTCCTAGCCCTTAGCCTAGTGCTTAGCATGTAACAGACACTCAGTGAATGCTGAACTGAACCTGAATTATTTAGTGCTAGAGTTAAATTTATATATTGTTAATCTGGCTTAAGTCAAAGATCTAAGTAATTGTGCTTCAGACATGTGAATTGTACTCATACAATGAATGTAACCAATTTTGTCCAGGTAAAGACTGAATCCTTCTACCAAAAAAAACCATATTTTTAAAAAGTAGCATAGAGGTTTTTTTCACGAACTTACATTAATAACACAGGCATCTTTTGCATGGCCTTTATCTGTAATGTAACAGCCAATAGGAAATCCAGGATTACAGAACCTCTGACCATCTTCTACATCATAACACCATGTTACAGGCATATTATCCACAATCCTAAGCACAGAAATAAAAGTCAAGTTAGAAATCATCAAACGTGACTAACAAATACTGCTCAAAGCTGTGTTACGACTTCACAGAATTTAGATATCTATAAATGCCTTCAGATGTCAAAACTACAACAAAAGAATTTTGATAAAATGTAGTATTTCATAGGCAATAGCATTATGCCAATATTTGATATGCTGTAGTGAAGAAAAAGACTTTATAGCTTCATTGAAACTATAAATGTATACAGGAAAGAGAGTTTTATAAATTAATTTACTGCAGTTGCTAATTTAATATCACTATCTAGATCCGTTGAGTATAATTTACCTTTTGCAGAACACTCAAAAGCTCTAAATTAGGTGCAAAGCAATGTATCTAGTTCCTTGGGAACAATTTAATGGAACAGCATAGAAGCAAATGTCCTTTACTACTAGGTAATTCAATAAAAAGGGGAAGAACATAACTGCAAGATGGAAAAATATTCAACTTAAGGGCCAGTGAAAAAGTGAAAATTACAGTCTTAATCTATTAAGCTGTGTAAATCCAACTTATGTGTAAAAGAAATGCTGCTATAAAACAAGAGAAACAAAAATTTAAAGTGCTATAGTGACAAAGAACTTTTTTAAAAAGGGGATAAAAGGGGGGCCTGGGTGGCTCAGTCGGTTGAGCGTCCGACTTCGGCTCAGGTCACGATCTCGCGGTTCATGAGTTCGAGCCCCGCGTCGGGCTCTGGGCTGATGGCTCAGAGCCTGGAGCCTGCTTCCAAATCTGTGTCTCCCTCTCTCTCTGCCCCTCCCCCGTTCATGCTCTGTCTCTGTCCCAAAAATAAATAAACGTTAAAAAAAAAAAATAAAAAAAAAAGGGGGGGGGGATAAAAATAAAGAATAAAAGAATAAGATTCTGTAGCACTGTCTAAACTACATTAAAGTCCGAGCATGTGGTCCCCAAATGCCAAGAGCACACTACAGGATACAAATTAAAAAATATTACTAAAAATATACTAGCTATATTACAGTCATAAGATGACTCCAGGGCATGTTTTATTTGTTAATTAATGTATGCCTTAGGAAGTAAAATTATGATTCTATATGCACCCAAGGTGTACATTAATGACCTAATAAAACATGTCTCGTCACATTTAAATGCTATTTAATAGTACCCAATATACCAAATTTTAGAATCACCTTCACTATTAAGTTGCTTATTATTATAGCCAGCAGGCTAGCAGCTCCCATTAAAAGACTATAAAATATTAGAAGTATAAAAGCACTGCTACATAAAATAAATAATTCAGATTTTTTGGTAGCTTAAACAATCAGTTAATTGCTTTAATTTTTTAGATAGAGGATGAAATGCAATCAATGAATATATACAATATATTAATTATAATACCTTTATGCTTTCATAGCAGAGAAAGTACTACATAAAAATTACAGTGCTAGCTATAAAAAGAGAAATTAAGCAGCAATTGAGGCTTTTTTAAAGCAAGCATCCTAAATTTATCATTTACATAATGCCTTGACACAATAACCTTTTCCTGGTAATAGGAAGCATTTAAAAAAAGAACAACAAACACTTGGAAATAAATGTAATAAAATTTAAAGAATATAATTTTCAATTACTGCCTTGCTAAGTTAGGGAGTAGTACTTATTTAAATTTATAACACCAAAAATACTAAAAATCTTATTTTTAATCTTCACAGTGAAAAAGAAGGATTCAAAAGGATAAAGGTTGGCCCCAATTTTTTTTTTTTTTTTTTTTTACCATCTAGGACTTCTTTCCCTTATTTTCCTTTACCCTCCATGGGCTCCATATAAAACACTTCTATTAATGAAGCCTCATCCACTAATAATTTTTCCCCAATAAATTAAATTCCCAGAGTTTCCAATCAGAACAGAATAACCCATGTTATCACAATATATTCAGAAAATTGTAGTGAAAAGCAAAGAAGCTTGGCATTTAAGTTATTCTATATAGTTTTAACATGGGTACATTTACACTAGCTGTTAGGATTTTGAATTTTTAAAAACATTCTCCCACTGCTAGCTTGCTGAGATCCAGGATTAGAACTCACTAGACTAAAATACCTTCAAAGACCCCTCTCTGTCCAATAAGCTAGAAAACATAAGTACTGTGATACCTAGTTATATAATTATACTTTTATAAATAAAAGGTCACAAACACCTGGAAATTTGGGCAAGAAGTATAAGCACAAACCATGCAGAGTATAGCTGAAGGGAATTCGGTGCCTGGCACTAGTATCAAATACTAGTCTCAAGAATCAAGAAGTAGCTCAGGACAGAATAAGGCAAGAAAATCCTCAAATTGTGTTCCAACATCCCAAATTATGAATTAAAAGTATTTGTCAATTTAGATAAGAAAATTAACTATTCTTAATTAACTGTTCTCTAAATGGGTTGGCTTATTAGCTAATATTCGGTTATTGTAATCGTTTAAAAGGTAGTAAGGTTAAAAATGTCATGGGGGGAAAAACTACAGTTCATTCATGCAATGTAATACTACACATTTATGAAAAGAATAAGGTAGATACAGGTCTACAGATGTGCTTTTACATGACAAATGCCCAGATTTTCTGAAAAGAAATGTGCAAGTTTGCAGAATAATATACTTATATATTACAATACAATACTTATATAATACAATACTTTAGTTGCACTATTTTAAACAGGTACACTCCTGTTATATGCCTGCATATGCACAGAATATCTGGGAACACATGAGAAATAATACTGCTACCTCTGGGGAACAGGATTAAAGAAGTTGAGGGTGGTAGAAGATGTTTACTTTTTACTTGATATTTTCCTACACTGCTTGTGTTTTTTCACAGATATATATTGTTTCATAATTTAGAAAATGATTATGCTCTCCCCAAACGTCTCAGTGCAAAGGTTAATAAGAAGTGCTACATTCACAATAAAATTCCATAACATAACACTATACTTTTAAAGGTCTTTCAGATTTCTAAAGGTTCATGCTATTTTATCTCTATCAACTCTGGTATCTATGCTGAAAATCAAGTTACACAGTAAAAACTTTCTGAAGTAAGTCAAAGACAGAAATATACTGAACTTAGGGTTCAACTAAATTATCAATGTGAACCAACATTTTCCAAATGTGTAATGTACTGATTTAAAGACTAAAGCCCAGGGGCACCTGAGTGGCTCAGTCGGTTAAGCGTCGGACTTCATTCAGCGCAGGTCAAGATCTCATGGGTTATGGGTTGGGCCCTGTGTAGGGCTCTGTGCTGACAGTTCAGAGCCTGGAGCCTGCTTCAGATTCTGTGGGTGTCTCTCTCTCCATCCCTCCCTAGCTCAAGCGTGCTCGCTCGCGCTCTCTCTCTCTCTCGCGCGCGCGCAAAAATAAATAAACATTAAAAAACATTTAAAGACGAAAGCCCAGGGGCACCTGGATGCCTCAGTCGGTTAAGTGTCCGATTTTGGCTCAGATCATGATCTCGCGGTTTGTGGATTTGAGCCCTGCATCAGGCTCTGTGCTGACAGCTCAGAGCCTGGAGCCTGATTCAGATTCTGTGTCTCCTTCTCTCTGCCCCTCCCCCACTCTCACTCTGTCTCTCTCTCTCTCTCTCTCTCAAAAATAAACATAAAAAAAAATAATAATAAAGACTTAAGTCCATTGTCCACAATTACCAGATGATATATTTGTGATACAGCTTAGAGTTTGGCTAATAGTTTCAGACCTGAAATCATAAACTCTTCTGATACAACAATAAAATGATTAATCACCAGCAAGTTTCAAGTTTTTTAGGCAGAATATAGCGTAAGTTTGCAACTGATACACCTATCACAAATTACTGAATCAATTTCATTATCAAATGCTAACTTCATAAACTATTTTATTTATTTATTTATTTTTCAATATATGAAGTTTATTGTCAAATTGGTTTCCATACAACACCCAGTGCTCATCCCAAAAGGTGCCCTCCTCAATACCCATCACCCACCCTGCCCTCCCTCCCACCCCCCATCAACCCTCAGTTTGTTCTCAGTTTTTAACAGTCTCTTATGCTTTGACTCTCTCCCACTCTAACCTCTTTTTTTTTTTTTTTCCTTCCCCTCCCCCATGGGTTTCTGTTACGTTTCTCAGGATCCACATAAGAGTGAAACCATATGGTATCTGTCTTTCTCTGTATGGCTTATTTCACTTAGCATCACACTCTCCAGTTCCATCCATGTTGCTACAAAAGGCCATATTTCATTTTTTCTCATTGCCACGTAGTATTCCATTGTGTATATAAACCACAATTTCTTTATCCATTCATCAGTTGATGGACATTTAGGCTCTTTCCATAATTTGGCTATTGTTGAGAGTGCTGCTATAAACATTGGGGTACAAGTGCCCCTATGCATCAGTACTCCTGTATCCCTTGGATAAATTCCTAGCAGTGCTATTGCTGGGTCATAGGGTAGGTCTATTTTTAATTTTCTGAGGAACCTCCACACCGCTTTCCAGAGCGGCTGCACCAATTTGCATTCCCACCAACAGTGCAAGAGGGTTCCTGTTTCTCCACATCCTCTCCAGCATCTATAGTCCCCTGATTTCTTCATTTTGGCCACTCTGACTGGCGTGAGGTGGTATCTGAGTGTGGTTTTGATTTGTATTTCCCTGATAAGGAGCGACGTTGAACATCTTTTCATGTGCCTGTTGGCCATCCGCATGTCTTCTTTAGAGAAGTGTCTATTCATGTTTTCTGCCCATTTCTTCACTGGGTTATTTGTTTTTCGGGTGTGGAGTCTGATGAGCTCTTTATAGATTTTGGATACTAGCCCTTTGTCCGATGTGTCATTTGCAAATATCTTTTCCCATTCCGTTGGTTGCCTTTTAGTTTTGTTGGTTGTTTCCTTTGCTGTGCAGAAGCTTTTTATCTTCATAAGGTCCCAGTAATTCACTTTTGCTTTTAATTCCCTTGCCTTTGGGGATGTGCCGAGTAAGAGATTGCTACGGCTGAGGTCAGAGAGGTCTTTTCCTGCTTTCTCCTCTAAGGTTTTGATGGTTTCCTGTCTCACATTCAGGTCCTTTATCCATTCTGAGTTTATTTTTGTGAATGGTGTGAGAAAGTGGTCTAGTTTCAACCTTCTGCATGTTGCTGTCCAGTTCTCCCAGCACCATTTGTTAAAGAGACTGTCTTTTTTCCATTGGATGTTCTTTCCTGCTTTGTCAAAGATGAGTTGGCCATACGTTTGTGGGTCTAGTTCTGGGGTTTCTATTCTATTCCATTGGTCTATGTGTCTGTTTTTATGCCAATACCATGCTGTCTTGATGATGACAGCTTTGTAGTAGAGGCTAAAGTCTGGGATTGTGATGCCTCCTGCTTTGGTCTTCTTCTTCAAAATTACTTTGGCTATTCGGGGCCTTTTGTGGTTCCATATGAATTTTAGGATTGCTTGTTCTAGTTTCGAGAAGAATGCTGGTACAATTTTGATTGGGATTGCATTGAATGTGTAGATAGCTTTGGGTAGTATTGACATTTTGACAATATTTATTCTTCCAATCCATGAGCAGGGAATGTCTTTCCATTTCTTTATATCTTCTTCAATTACCTTCATAAGCTTTCTATAGTTTTCAGCATACAGATCTTTTACATCTTTGGTTAGATTTATTCCTAGGTATTTTATGCTTCTTGGTGCAATTGTGAATGGGATCAGTTTCTTTATTTGTCTTTCTGTTGCTTCATTGTTAGTGTATAAGAATGCAACTGATTTCTGCACATTGATTTTGTATCCTGCAACTTTGCTGAATTCATGTATCAGTTCTAGCAGACTTTTGGTGGAGTCTATCGGATTTTCCATGTATAATATCATGTCATCTGCAAAAAGCGAAAGCTTGACTTCATCTTTGCCAATTTTGATGCCTTTGATTTCCTTTTGTTGTCTGATTGCTGATGCTAGAACTTCCAGCACTATATTAAACAACAGCGGTGAGAGTGGGCATCCCTGTCGTGTTCCTGATCTCAGGGAAAAAGCTCTCAGTTTTTCCCCGTTGAGGATGATGTTAGCTGTGGGCTTTTCATAAATGGCCTTTATGATCTTTAAGTATGTTCCTTCTATCCCGACTTTCTCAAGGGTTTTTATTAAGAAAGGGTGCTGGATTTTGTCAAAGGCCTTTTCTGCATCGATTGACAGGATCATATGGTTCTTCTCTTTTTTTTTTGTTAATGTGATGTATCACGTTGGTCGATTTGCGAATGTTGAACCAGCCCTGCATCCCAGGAATGAATCCCACTTGATCATGGTGAATAATTCTTTTTATATGCTGTTGAATTCGATTTGCTAGTATCTTATTGAGAATTTTTGCATCCATATTCATCAGAGATATTGACCTGTAGTTCTCTTTTTTTTACTGGGTCTCTGTCTGGTTTAGGAATCAAAGTAATACTGGCTTCATAGAATGAGTCTGGAAGTTTTCCTTCCCTTTCTATTTCTTGGAATAGCTTGAGAAGGATAGGTATTATCTCTGCTTTAAACGTCTGGTAGAACTCCCCTGGGAAGCCATCTGGTCCTGGACTCTTATTTGTTGGGAGATTTTTGATAACCGATTCAATTTCTTCGCTGGTTATGGGTCTGTTCAAGCTTTCTATTTCCTCCTGATTGAGTTTTGGAAGAGTGTGGGTGTTTAGGAATTTGTCCATTTCTTCCAGGTTGTCCAATTTGTTGGCATATAATTTTTCATAGTATTCCCTGATAATTGTTTGTATCTCTGAGGGATTGGTTGTAATAATTCCATTTTCATTCATGATTTTATCTATTTGGGTCATCTCCCTTTTCTTTTTGAGAAGCCTGGCTAGAGGTTTGTCAATTTTGTTTATTTTTTCAAAAAACCAACTCTTGGTTTCGTTGATCTGCTCTACCGTTTTTTTAGATTCTATATTGTTTATTTCTGCTCTGATCTTTATTATTTCTCTTCTTCTGCTGGGTTTAGGCTGCCTTTGCTGTTCTGCTTCTATTTCCTTTAGGTGTGCTGTTAGATTTTGTATTTGGGATTTTTCTTGTTTCTTGAGATAGGCCTGGATTGCAATGTATTTTCCTCTCAGGACTGCCTTCGCTGCGTCCCAAAGCGTTTGGATTGTTGTATTTTCATTTTCGTTTGTTTCCATATATTTTTTAATTTCTTCTCTAATTGCCTGGTTAACCCACTCATTCGTTAGTAGGGTGTTCTTTAACCTCCACGCTTTTGGAGGTTTTCCAGACTTTTTCCTGTGGTTGATTTCAAGCTTCATAGCATTGTGGTCTGAAAGTATGCATGGTATAATTTCAATTCTTGTAAACTTATGAAGGGCTGTTTTGTGACCCAGTATATGATCTATCTTGGAGAATGTTCCATGTGCACTCGAGAAGAAAGTATATTCTGTTGCTTTGGGATGCAGAGTTCTAAATATATCTGTCAAGTCCATCTGATCCAATGTATCATTCAGGGCCCTTGTTTCTTTATTGACTGTGTGTCTAGATGATCTATCCATTTCTGTAAGTGGGGTGTTAAAGTCCCCTGCAATGACCACATTCTTATCAATAAGGTTGCTTATGTTTATGAGTAATTGTTTTATATATCTGGGGGCTCCGGTATTCGGCGCATAGACATTTATAATAGTTAGCTCTTCCTGATGGATAGACCCTGTGATTATTATATAATGCCCTTCTTCATCTCTTGTTACAGCCTTTAATTTAAAGTCTAGTTTGTCTGATATAAGTATGGCTACTCCAGCTTTCTTTTGGCTTCCAGTAGCATGATAAATAGTTCTCCATCCCCTCACTCTCAATCTAAAGGTGTCCTCAGATCTAAAATGAGTCTCTTGTAGACAGCAAATAGATGGGTCTTGTTTTTGTATCCATTCTGATACCCTATGTCTTTTAGTTGGTGCATTTAATCCATTTACATTCAGTGTTATTATAGAAAGATACGGGTTTAGAGTCATTGTGATGTCTGTATGTTTTATGCTTGTAGTGATGTCTCTGGTACTTTGTCTCACAGGATCCCCCTTAGGATCTCTTGTAGGGCTGGTTTCATGGTGACAAATTCCTTCAGTTTTTGTTTGTTTGGGAAGACCTTTATCTCTCCTTCTATTCTAAATGACAGACTTGCTGGATAAAGGATTCTCGGCTGCATATTTTTTCTGTTTAGCACACTGTAGATATCGTGCCAAGCCTTTCCGGCCTGCCAAGTTTCAAAGGAGAGATCAGTCACGAGTCTTATAGGTCTCCCTTTATATGTGAGGGCACGTTTATCCCTTGCTGCTTTCAGAATTTTCTCTTTATCCTTGTATTTTGCCAGTTTCACTATGATATGTCGTGCAGAAGATCGATTCAAGTTACGTCTGAAGGGAGTTCTCTGTGCCTCTTGGATTTCAATGCCTTTTTCCTTCCCCAGTTCAGGGAAGTTCTCAGCTATAATTTCTTCAAGTACCCCTTCAGCACCTTTCCCTCTCTCTTCCTCCTCTGGGATACCAATTATGCGTATATTATTTCTTTTTAGTGTATCACTTAGTTCTCTAATTTTCCCCTCATACTCCTGGATTTTTTTATCTCTCTTTCTTTCAGCTTCCTCTTTCTCCATAACTTTATCTTCTAGTTCGCCTATTCTCTCCTCTGCCTCTTCAAGCCGAGCTGTCGTGGTTTCCATTTTGTTTTGCATTTCGTTTAAAGCGTTTTTCAGCTCCTCGTGACTGGTCCTTAGTCCCTTGATCTCTGTAGCAAGAGATTCTCTGCTGTCCTGTATACTGTTTTCAAGCCCAGCGATTAATTTTATGACTATTATTCTAAATTCACTTTCTGTTATATTATTTAAATCCTTTTTGATCAGTTCATTCGCTGTTGTTATTTCCTGGAGATTCTTCTGAGGGGAATTCTTCCGTTTGGTCATTTTGGATAGTCCCTGGAGTGGTGAGGACCTGCAGGGCACTTCCCCTGTGCTGTGGTGTATAACTGGAGTTGGTGGGCGGGGCCGCAGTCCGACCTGATGTCTGCCCCCAGCCCACCGCTGGGGCCACAGTCAGACTGGAGTGTGCCTTCTCTTCCCCTCTCCTAGGGGCGGGATTCACTGTGGGGTGGCGTGGCCCGTCTGGGCTACTTGCACACTGCCAGGCTTGTGGTGCTGGGGATCTGGCGTATTAGCTGGGGTGGGTAGGCAAGGTGCACGGGGGCAGGAGGGGCAGGCTTAGCTCGCTTCTCCTTAGGTGATCCACTTCAGGAGGGGCCCTGTGGCAGCGGGAGGGAGTCAGATCCGCTGCCGGAGGTTTGGCTCCGCAGATGCACAGAGTTTGGTGTTTGCGCTGCGCGAGCAAGTTCCCTGGCAGGAACTGGTTCCCTTTGGGATTTTGGCTGGGGGATGGGCGGGGGAGATGGCGCTGGCGAGCGCCTTTGTTCCCCGCCAAGCTGAGCTCTGCCGTCCGTCCGTCCGGGGGCTCAGCAGCTCTCCCTCCCTTTGTCCTCCAGCCTTCCCGCTTTCTGAGCAGAGCTGTTAACTTATGACCTCCCAGACACTAAGTCGCGCTTGCTGTCGGAACACAGTCCGTCCGGCCCCTCCGCTTTTGCCAGCCAGACTCGGGGGCTCCGCTTGGCTGGCGAGCCGTCCCTCCGCCCCGGCTCCCTCCCGCCAGTCCGTGGAGCGCGCACCGCCTTGCAGCCCTTCCTACCCTCTTCCGTGGGCCTCTCGTCTGCGCTTGGCTCCGGAGACTCCGTTCTGCTAATCCTCTGGCGGTTTTCTTGGTTCTTTAGGCAGGTGTAGGTGGAATCTAAGTGATCAGCAGGACGCGCGGTGAGCCCAGCGTCCTCCTACGCCGCCATCTTCCGGACTCCCTTCATAAACTATTTTAAATTGTTTATTCTTTTTATTATGCATTTTGGCATCAAAGAGTACCTATGTTAATTCCATCATAAATTAGTTAAAAATATTTCTAAGCTACTGAAGAGGTGCTTCTATTATCTTTAGGAGCAAGCTTCTTGACAGTATTCCAAGAACAGAGGGTAGAAGAAATAACTAAAAATCACCTATAGGCCTGAAGTCATTCTTTATTCTGTCAACAAGTGAGTAGCTATTAATAGCTAAACGGATAGAGTAGCTATTACTCTAAACGTTTACACCTCCTAGAGTAAACGGAGGAGAATGAGGCTAACATGAAACTCTAAAAACTGAGCCTTAGATATCATTTTGAAGGCTGTTAACAATTTGAAGCAAACTGAAAATACCAAGGAAAATTTCAATTACTTATGAATAAGCAAATGTACCCAACTTACACTGATTCAGCAATTACATAGTATTCTCACAGTACCAAAGAAATGAGGAGATTTCAAGTTCTTGTTTGCACTGAGGCTCACAAGAGGAAGAAGCTGACACAAGTGTAATGGGCAAGTGTCCTTCCTTATTCCAACGGTGTCCTGCTATGAGAAACTTGTTCCCATCTGGTTTAGCAGACTGAAACAGAGTCTATCAAGGTCTGGCCAATCAGAATGAATTCCCCTAATTACAGACAGACTAGTTCATGGATGGGCAAGTGACCCAAGGTTGCCCCTCTCTAGGACTTTTAGGGGGCAAGATAGAATGACAGGCTCCAGCCACAGTATTTGAGCCACAGGGTCTGGGCATGTCAAACTGAGATCAATGGTTCCTAACCTTCCTTGCACTGGGCAAGTGAGCATGAGATACTGATAGGATAAACATTCAAGAGGAAGTACATGAAGACAGTCTTCTTGTTCACTATCTCCAGTACCTTATACTTTTTAGAAGAGGCAAAACATACGTAAATTAGAACCCCACACAGAGTAAGGTATTTGTCAGCAAAATTATCTTGAAGAATAATGATCATACTTCAGAAGTTGGATTTTCAGACCCTTTTAAAAATATTCTACATTTGAATTATGTATAGAGTCAATACTACCTTATTTTTTTGAGTCAACTACTTTAGAAGCAAAAATAAAATAGGTTTAAATGCTTTTTGATTGTAACACAAACTGGTAAAGACCTAGTTAATGTAACATCACAGTGTATAAAATAAAAAACAGGTTACTCAAAATGTAACTGTTTTATTTGAAGCAGATGCTATGTATCAAACATTAAATGAGGTTCAAGTTTGTTTTCCCATGGTCTTTTTTAAGGCCTCCAAGTATAAAATAACAGTATTTTTCTAGATGACTGATCCAGGTCCTTTCCCCAAAGCATGAATATGTTCCTATTAAATACATGTGAAAAAAAGAAGTACTCTAGGTACCAGGTCTAGGAACCAAAAGAAGTACCAGATATTACAGTAATCTAAGCAGTTAAAAATGATACTTTAAGCTGTCAACCTTAGTAATCCTTGGCACCTAAAAGTCAGACTTCATGCTATTACTATCAACAAAAAAATCAACGATTTGCTATATTTTATAGAGTTAATGAAGTAATTTATACAGTCAACAAAACAGAGGTTTCATCTAGAAAAGGAAAATACCAACAGTCCAAAATCTCCATGTCTTACCAGTGATGTTGATAATTCAGTAGCATGCTTTTTTTCAAGAATTCTAATTTTTGTTTGTCTTCAGCTTTCTCTGTATGGTATGTTTTTGTACAGACAAGCTTGCAGGTCTCCTCCTTATTAAACGTAAACTGTATTAAAATAAAGTGAAAAGCAAATTAAAAAATATCTAGGTCCTTCACACCTAAGCCATAAGCAGAGTAAAAATACTAGTCTTGTCAAATTACTTCAGTGCATTAATATTGATAAATATTGTAAAATTTCTCATACTTCAATTACATTTAAATTTTAATCTATTTCTCTAAAAATCTAAATCAATTTTTCTTTTGATAAGTAACAGTTTTTATTTTTATTTTCGATAATTTGAATCCACTCA
This sequence comes from Panthera tigris, assembly GCF_018350195.1. NCBI lineage: Eukaryota > Metazoa > Chordata > Mammalia > Carnivora > Felidae > Panthera > Panthera tigris. The sequence goes on along the minus strand of NC_056660.1, from coordinate 70,081,590 downwards.
CCTTTTGAATGTAAATGAACCTTAAAAGGGGAAAAAAAACACATGTAGAACAAAATGGAAATCAGTTCTTCTATAGCAATGGCCTCTGATGTTTTGAAATTATGGAGTTGAAGGCTTTCTAGTAATAAGCAGACAAGTTTTTATGCCCATATATTCATTTGATGGATGTTTGTTAAGTGCCCCCTATGAGCCAGGTAATAGAGATTCAGCAGTAAGTAACAGACTGTGATGACACAAGAAAAAGTCAAATTTGGATGTCTAAAACTCAGGGTAAATGTGCTTCTCTTTTTACACACATTTGAAAAGACTGTCAATTTTCATGATCTTATTTAAATAAAATTGAAACAAATAAGGTTTAAACAAAAATTGATAATTTAAAAGTTAAAACACTAAGGAGTCCTCCAATTTTGGAGACTAGGACTTATTTCATGTGTAAAAATAATGGTATTCATAACATACTGCATAATGTAAGTTTACTTTATCAAGATCCACTTATGTCTTCATTTTAAAAACGTATTTCTGGGGCGCCTGGGTGGCTCGATCGGTTAAGCCTCTGACTTGGGCTCAGGTCATGATCTCACGGTTCGTGGGTTTGAGCCCCATGTCAAGCTCTGTGCTGACAGCTCAGAGCCTGGAGCCTTTCAGATTCTGTGTCTCTCTTTCTCTCTGCCCCTCCCCCGCTTGCACTGTCTCTTTCTCTCTCTCTTTAAAAAATAATAAACATTAAAAAATTTTTTAAAAAAAGTATTCCCTAGTTTTCTAAAGGCTGTAATTTATTAAACTATATATAGTCTGTAACTGTATACCATTCAATAAACTCAAACTTTATTACATGGAGTTAAAAAAAAAACAAAAAAAACTTGCATATGTTTCACTTTTAAGCAGTTCAATCCTTTGCACATGATTAAAACACCTAAACCAGTTTTTGTGCATGAGCTGGCAGAGGAGAGCTTCAAGCACAGCCCACTGCTGCCACCTGTCAGCTAAGAGTTAAGTTTTGTCTACATTGCTACTTCTGTAAATGTAGCAATGTTTGTGCAATTATCTAATATTCTTAACCTTATATACACCTTGTAAGTTCCTTTTTAAAGGGAGGAAAATGAAAAAAAAAAAGAAGTATACATACTAAGGAATTAGAGGGATAAGTGTCAAATTTACATTCAGCATAGACATTGCTAGGTATACTAAAAGTGGCAAATCATACGCCTCAATCCAGTGCTTACTGGGTTTAGGCAAGCCAACTCTGTGTTCAACTGTGAAGGAAAATAGTACAACTAGAGAGGATGTTTAATCATCATAATAAGCATTTATTAACTCATGTAATCCTCCCACCTTTGAGGTAGTCTCTTTTGCTGAATCCTTCTCATCTTCCTCACCTAATAACACCAAGTGCCCCAAGGCTCAATCCTTGGAATCCTCCTCTTCATTGTCTATACCCACACCCCCTTGGGGATCTCATGAGTTCCTGATACACTGATTTTTACACCAATGATGATTTTCAAATGTATATATCTATGCTGAACCCCTCCTCCAATGCCAGACACATATATTCAAGTGTTTACATCTCTATTTAGATGCCTAATTTCCCATTCCCCCCAAACCTGCTCTTCCCAGACTGTCCCGTTCTAGAAAACAGGAAATCCACACCCCACATGCCATCCCTTAGCAAATTCTGTTGTACTGACCCCACCTTCAAAATGTAGCCAGCTTTTGAGATTCTGACAACACAACACCTACTCCTATACTCCATGCTCTGAGCTATTATCGGGTCATACATTATCTCTACGATTGTGTCAGCCTCCTAACCAGTCTCCTGGCTTCTCTCTTTGCTCTCCCATGGTCCTCCTCAACACAGCAGCCCTAGTGATCCTGTTAAAATTTAAGCCTACTCAATATCCTTCAGTGTTAACCATCTTGCTCAGATATACAAGCCAAAGTCTTTACAGTGGCCTAGGAGTTCCTATGTGATATGGTCCCATTGTTTCTCTGCCCTCATTCCCTGCTATTCTCTATCTTGCTCACTCGCTCAAGTCACACCAACTATTTCTGTACCTTCAGCCCACCAGGCAAGCTCACATCTTAGAACGGGTGCATGTGCTGCTATCTTCACAGAGAACATTCCCCCAGATATTCACATGGTTCACTCCTTTACTTGCCTCAGGTCTTTTGCTCGAATGTTACCTTCTCACTCAGCAAGACTTCTGCTGGCCCATTTAAAATTGCCAATTCTTCATTCACCTTCCCTGACTTATTGTTGATAGTTTTTCCATCAGCAATGGACACAGTATGTACTTTAGTAATTCATTTTGTTTCCTTCTCCTCATCAGAATATAAGGTCCATGAGGACAGAGATTTTTGTCTCCGATCACTGCTGCATGCCATACCTACCACAGTGCCTGGCACGAACATACTAACTGAGCAAATGAATATGGATGACTGGTTAGATCTGGGATGAGCCTATGACCCTGAGAATGTGGCTCCAGCTTCACATAACACACACAATCTTGTTTTCCTGACCTCAACAGCAGTCATAGATAAAAGACAGCAAAGCAGATTTGAGGTTTTGTTTTGTTGCTGGTTGTTACCATTGTTTTTACTGCAGATCTAAAATAAGGCAAAATAAGAGGTGCCTGGGTGGCTCAGGTGGTTAAGCATCGGAGTTTGGCTCAGGTCATGATCTCACAGTTTGTGAGTTTGAGCCCCATGCCAGGCTCTGTGCTGACAGCTCTCAGAACCTGGAGCCTGCTTCAGATTCTGGGTCTCCCTCTCTCTCTGCTCCTCCCCGACTCGTTCTCTCTCTCTCTCTCTCTCTCTCTCTCTCTCTCTCTCTCTCTCTCTCTCTCTCTCAAAAATAAACGTTAAAAAATAAGGCAAAATTCTATGAAAATAAAGGACAAAGAATACTGAATCAGTACTGAAAAATATGAGTCATTGCATTTATGGCTGACTTGAATGAAAATCTAATCTCTTATCCCCATGTTTCTGTTTACCTATGCCTTAGTCTTAAGAAATGCCTACTCTGTCTCTTTAAGCTTGGGGGACTTAAAGATTTTGTTTTAGCACAAATCTTGACCCTAAAAACTCCTAGGAAACTCATACAAAATGTGAGATGCACATCTCTCCATTTTAAAGCACTCCTGTTCTATTTTACCTCAACTCCTGGTTCAAAATTAAATGTGCAAAGTACTAGGCCTAGAAGAAGGGTCCTTTGCATAAGCAAGGCTGTCTTTTCCTGTAAATAAATATACCCTGGAGGGAACCTACCATGGACAGAATTTGCCCTTAAATTCTTCCCCAAAGGGACAAACTTCTTCCGGGGTTTGAATATTTTGCTGGCCTTTCCTCTGTTTATCTGCAACCTGCTATGAGCTGTTTACTGCAAGAAACTCCTGCTGTCCCTCAAGTTCACTGACGATGTTATTGATGCTCTTTCCTTCCATTCTTTCTCAAGGCAAAGGCATAACTAAACAGAATGATGGGGCTGAGGCACCACAGGAATATCTTAAGTTGATTGTATAATTTAATAAATATGCCTGAAAATCACCCTCTACTATAAAAACAGTACAATAACTTCCAAAGTAATCTTTCAAAATATCACATCAGGGAGTGATACACAATTAAGATGATACACAATTAATATGCTTGCCCGGCACAGTAATACCCATGTCCATATACTTTGAGCTCCTTCCTTCCCAGTGGCCTCATCCCATATGCCTTCAAATCTGTCTTTGAAAAAATTTTAAACTACGGGCATCTTTAGGGTAGAAATTTTTAAATTATAATTATTTTAAGAGGACTTATGGTTGAAAACTGTAAAATCGTATACTTATGTGGACTAAACTTGCACAATTATGCGTCTTTTCCCCAGTGTAGTGTAGTGTTAGAGGGGATTAGGTGGGTAGTGGGACAACTCTAGGTTTGGGGATTTGCTGGGCAGATGCTCAGCACAATGAAGTGCCAAAGAAAATAGATGGCAGTGCTTAGTGAGAAGCAGAGAAGGCAGCTAACCATAGGGTCTAAGTCATAGAAGACAAGGATGAGACACTGAGAGAGGAATTAGCCTGGGGAATAAAACCTGGAGTCAAGTTACAGCAATTAAAATGAATACAGAGAGATGTCCAAAGTAGAGACTTAAAGGAAAAATTCACAGTGCAGAATAATATGTTAAATCATAAACAAGTAAGTCTAATTTTATTTATATATGGTTGGAAGTACATGGGAAATTTCAGGAAAGATTAATAAGAAATTGTGATGTAATGGGGCGCCTGGGTGGCTCAGTCGGTTGAGCATCCAACTTCGGCTCAGGTCATGATCTCATGGTTCGTGAGTTCGAGCCCCGTTGTCGGGCTCTGTGCTGACAGCTCTGAGCCTGGAGCCTGCTTCAGATTCTGTGTCTTCCTCTCTCTCTGCCCCTTCCCCACTCATGCTCTGTCTCTGTCTCTCAAAAATGAATAAACGTTAAAAAACAATTTTTTTTAATTAAAAAAAAAAAAGAAACTGTGATGTAAAACTGGGGGTAGGGGGAGAAAGACTTACTTTTCATTTCATATTATTTTGCATCATTTAAGTTTTTATATGGTGATACATTGTTATGATAAACTAGTTTAATTTTTCTAAAAGAGAGTGAGCATCATTTGTGTAGCAGGGGGAAAAGATGTAAAATGAACAGGGTACTGCACAACATGGAAGAAAAATAGGCTTAAGTGTTTACAGATTTAAAAGAATAATTCTAGGGAGGGCCTGGGTGGCTCAGTTAGTTGAATATCCAACTCTTGATTTCGGATCAGGTCATGATCTCACAGTCATGGGATCAAGCCCCACGTCGGGCTCTGTCCTGACAGTGTGGGGACTGCTTGGGATTCTCTTTCTTTCTCTCTCTCTCTCTCTCTCTCTCTCTCTCTCCCCTTCTCCCTCTCTCCCTGCCTCTCCCTGATTTGCACTCTCTCTGTCTCTCTCAAAATAAATAAATAGGGGGGCCTGGGTGGCTTAGTCAGTTAAGCATCTGACTTCAGCTCAGGTCATGATTTTGTTGTTTGTGGGTTTGGGTGCTGTGTCCGGCTCTGTGCTGATGGCTCAGAGCCTGAGGCCTGCTTCAGATTCTGTGTCTCACCCTCCCTCTGCCCCTCCCCCACTCCCTCCCTCCCTCTCTCTCTCTCTCTCTCTCTCTCAAAAATAAACATTAAAAAAAATTTTTTTAATAAACTAAAAAAAAAGGAGTAATTCTGGGTGATGATGGAGTACATACATTGGAGACAATATCTTATATTGTGCTTAGTTTGGTTTCTAAAAATATACCGAGAACATTCCAAATATACTTTCAATGGTCAAAAGAGAAAGGTTAGCTTCCCAAAACCCCCAATGGGGGAACCCAAGTAGTGCTATACTTGCTAGGAGAGAGTAGGTAAATATGTATGCATACTCCCAAAGAGGGAGAAGGAGATGTGGAGCAGCTGCGGCAACTTTTCATGATGGAGGCCTGGGTTTCTGGTCCCTCTGTAACATAAGGAAGGGCGTCTTGAGTCCTATCCTTTAGGCCACCAACTTATCATTTAGAATACTGATATATGATGGGGGCCTGGATGGCTCAGTCGGTTGAGCATCTGACTTCGGCTCAGGTCATGATCTTGCAGTTTGTGGGTTTAAGCCCTGCATCAGGCTCTATGCTGACAGCTTGCTCAGAGTCTGCAGCCTGCTTCAGATTCTGGGTCTCCTTCTCTCTCTCTGCCCCTCCCCCGCTCATGCTCTCTTTCTGTCTCTCAAAAATAAATAAATGTTAAAAAAATTAAAAAAAAAAACCTGATATATGACTGTTTGTTAAGACAAATTTATCCGTGACATATCATGAGGGGAGGGATCCTTCTAAACCGTAACATTAAAAAATTATTCCCAGAGCTAAAAGAGAAATGAAATCCTCTTTAGATATAACAGCTAAGTTATCTTAGGCTTTTCTGTAAGGAAAAAATAAAGAAAAAAGAATGAATGAGAAAGAAAGGAACAACTAAATGACCTCTATGTCACACTGAATACCAACCTTATATGGTGAAGGTTCAATTCTTTCCCCAAATAACACCTGACCAAGATTTTCAGATGGGCGTTTTCCTTCTGATGCTTGGCAAAAATCAAACCTGGGGGGGGGGGGGAAGTATTTAAGCTTTTACACATAAAAGGAAACAATGACATGTCAAGCCCCTATTCAATCTAAAGGGCAGAAATTAAGTACTGATCATTCCAGTAGCTCTAGTAGTTGAGTAAGAAATATATTCACACTCCAAGTTCCATGTACATCTCCCCAAAGCAAAAAAGCAAAATGTCAGAAAATTATGCCCGAGAAAACTTTGATGTCTAAATATCTTTTATGAAGATGTAAATTACAGAATTTAAAAAGTTAACACGATATACTTATTTTTGTTCATTCCAATGATAAAACTGGTATCTTTCTTCTTCAAGCAAATTTTCCATTAACTTATCTCCTTTTGTTCTAACTTTCTAATCCAAAGCTTTAATTAATAATAACATTTCAGGAAGATATGTCAAAGTTCCCTGGGTTTATGCCTCATCCCTATACAATGGCTAACACATCCCAACATGAGAAGCATGGCAAGACAGACCCTAGAGAGCAGAGAATTGTGAAGAAGCCATAATCAGTCAGCTATAAGGTTCTCTGTAATTCCCTTGTATTATTAACCAGGTTTCAAAATAATTTGCTTTAAACATTACAGTCAAATTTCAGCTTTGCTATAGAAAATTAAAGGACAGTTCTTGTGTTCATTCTGGAATGATGTGGGAACACTCAGGACCCATGCAGTGATGGCTACAGATTAGATTCCCAAAACAAAGATGAATCTTCGGTAATAAAAAACAGGCTGGTTGGGGGCGCCTGGCTGCCTCAGTTGGTGGAGCATGCAACTCTGGATCTTGGCGTTGTGAGTTTGAGCCCCACGTTGGGCGTAGAGATCACTTAAAAATCTTAAAAAAAAACAAACCCACAAAACTGGGGCCAGGAAGTCCTCAAATGAAGACTTTCCATGTAGTGGATGTAAGAAATCCACTGAATTTTCCCTGATACATCCCACAAAGATTTCAGGAAATATGTTTGTTTATTTAACAAAAGAAACAAAAACTGAAAAGAGCATTTAGGTCTCGTCTCCAATAGTTACATAAATAACAGTCCATCCATTTATGAATGTTGTACTTCCTTCTAATACGTAGTTAGGCATCTGGATTCTAATAGGATAGTCTCACTTTTTGGTGTGTGCTTTTTTTCTATAGTAAGCACATATTTTCTTTTAAACTTCTTAAATACAACAAAAATTTAGAAGCCAGATAAAATTTAGGAACTGTTTTATACTCAATAGGGTATATAGTGATCAAATGACTAAAGGTTATATATACATAAAAATTTTTTTATAATATCAAAAAAGTTAAAATAATAAAATGTTCAAAAACAGATATAGTGGAACAAATTATACACAACTCTACACAACCTCTACAATGAAACAACAAACAGGGGTGCCTGGCTGGCTCAGTTGGTAGGGCATGCAACTCTTGATCTCAGGGTCATGAGTTCAGTCCCCACACTGGGTGAGAGCTCACTTTAAAAAACAAAACAAGGGGCGCCTGGGTGGCTCAGTCAGTTGGGCGTCCAACTTCAGCTCAGGTCACGATCTCACCGTCCGTGAGTTCGAGCCCAGTGTTGGGCTCTGGGCTGATGGCTCAGAGCCTGGAGCCTGCTTCCGATTCTGTGTCTCCCCCTCTCTCTGACCCTCCCCCGTTCATGCTCTGTCTCTGTCTCAAAAATAAATAAACGTTAAAAAAAAAAAAAAAAAAGCATAAACAACTACGAAAAAGACTGGGGTGGCTATGGCTGTGTATTAACGTGAAAAGATTAGATGAGAAAAACAAGGTGCAAAACTACTTTTGTTTAAAACAAAAATGTATACATGTGGTTAGGTACATTAGAATATGCAGAGAAAAAATGTAGGAGGAGCAGAAAACAAAGCAATTATTTCTGGGGATTGATTATGAAGGACATAAGAATTTTGTTTAGGGGCACCTGGGTGGCTCAGTTGGTTGAGCGTCTGACATCAGCTCAGGTCATGATCTCACCATTGATAAGTTTGAGCCCCACATCAGGCTCTGTGCTGACAGCTCAGAGCCTGGAGCCTGCTTCAGATTCTGTCTCTTTCTCTCTCTGTCCCTCTCCTGCTCGCCTTGTGTGTGTCTCTCTCAAAAATAAACATTAAAAACAAAAAAAAAAAAGAATTTTGTTTAAAATTATGTGGAGTTTGGGGGCACCTGAGTGGCTCAGTCAGTTAAGCTTCGGGCTCTTGATTTCTGCTCAGGTCAGGATCTCACGGTTGGTGGGACTGAGCCTCTGTTGGGCTCTGGGCTGATGGTGCAGAGCCTGTTGGGATTCTCTCTCCCCCTCTCTCTGCTCCTCCCCTGCTCGCTCACACGGCATACACATGCCCTCTTTCTCTGAAAATAAATACATAAACTTAAAAATGTTTTGAGTATTTTTATAATTAAAAAATCTATTTTTTTAAGTTTATTTATTTATTGGGGGATGGGTGGCAGAGAGGGAGAGGAAGAGCAAGAATCCCAAGTAGGCTCTGTACTATCAGCACTAAGCCCAACTCAGGGCTCAATTTCACCACCATAAGATCATGACCTGAGCTGAAATCAAGAGTTGGACACTCATGGGGCACGTAGGTGGCTCTGTAGGTTGAGCATCAGACTTCAGCTCATGTTACTGAGTTCGAGCCCTGTGTCGGACTCTGTGTTGACAGTATGGAGCCTGGAACCTGCTTCTGATTCTGTGTCTCCCACTCTCTCTCTGCTTCTCCCTGACTCATGCTCTGGATTGCTCTCTCTCTTAAAAATAAACATTAAGGGGCGCCTGGGTGGCTCAGTCAGTTGGGCGGCCGACTTCAGTTCAGGTCATGATCTTGCGGTACGTGAGTTCGAGCCCCGCGTCAGGCTCTGTGCTGACAGCTCAGAGCCTGGAGCCTGTTTCAGATTCTGTGTCTCCCTCTCTCTGACCCTCCCCCATTTATGCTCTGTCTCTCTCTGTCTCAAAAATAAATAAACATTAAAAAAAAAAAAAAGTTGGACACTTAAGTGACTAAGCTACCCAGGTGCCCCTATAATTAAAAAAATTAAAGAAAACACAATGGCTTTTTGTCCACTGAGATAAAAAAGGAAATCCACTGTTTTAGTTGGTGCTTCTATTGAAAAGATCACATTTCACATTCTAACCCTACCTTGGAATAAAGAATACCCTTTAAAAAATGTTTTTAGGTCCTGTACATTTTTAAAGCACATATAAATTTATCCATAACTATGGAGAAAATAAAATTCTAAAAGTACAAAATTCTGATAAGTCGTATACAATTCTATTTTTTTATTGTAGGGAATCTTAAGCAGGATCCATGCTCAGAATGGAGCCCAATGCTGGGCTCGATCCCATGACCCTGGGATCATGACCTGGGCCAAAATCAAGAGTTGGACACTCAACGGACACTCAACTGACTGACACTCAACAGAGCTAACCAGGCATCCCGAGTTACATGCAGTTTTATATAAAAATCAAGCTAAAAAACTTACGCTGTGTATTCATAAGGAAGAACAGATTCCACTGAATCAAGCCTGTTCACGAATAGTTCTATTTCAGCCTGAAAATGAGGAAACACAGAATTAGAATATAAACTGGAGATCAAAACTTAAGTCATCTTTAGAACTGAAAAATAATTTGACGTGTTTGAAATTAAAACTTTATGATATTTAAACATTTCTCTCATAAATCCATTCACTAAGTGGGCTTATATACAGTTAAATTACAACAAAATATTTTCATAGTTGAAAATGTCTCCAATAATTTCTAAATGTTTTTTAAGTTATAAAATTTCTTAAAAATTAAGATATTTAAATCATTCATCATGTCAATATAGATGCCATTCTTAAAAGTCTGTTTTTCAAAATCAATATTTCATTCTGCAGCACAAAAATAATTTTTATTTTTAAACAGCTTTTTCTTAAACATTCTCATAGCAGTCAAGAAATGCTTCCAAGTCAGAAGAAATTTCTAGATCAACTATACTAGAAATACAACCACTGCTCTTAAGCAGGCAGGAGATAGACAATGGAAAGATGATCTAACTTTGGAGGACTGCTCCGATTCAATTGGAGAGTGCTTAACTACAAAGGTAGTAACAGTGAAGAAATTCACAAAGACCAAATCAAGTTCCACAATGGGGAAAGAGGAGAAAAGTTTATCACCTTCCTAGGAAATACAGGCTAATTTAAAGCCATACTTCCTTTTATTTATTTATTTTTTATAGTTCAGCTTTTTTTTTTTCAATTTATTTTTAAAATTTTATTTAAATCCAAGTCAGTTAACATATAGTGTAATAATGGTTTCAGGAGTAGAATTTAGTGATTCATCACTACATACAACACCCAGTGCTCATCCCAACAAGTGCCCTCCTCAAAGCCTGTCACCCATTTAGCCCATAGCCCCACCCGACATGCCTCCAGCAACCCTCAGTTTATCCTCTGTATTTAAGAGTTTCTTCTGGGGGTGCCTGGGTGGCTCAGTCAGTTAAGCGTTCGACTCCTGGTTTCAGCTCAGACTCAGGTCATGATCTCACGGTTGGTGAATTCGAGCTCCACAACAGGCTCCGCACTGACAGTGCAGAGCCTGCTTGGGATTCTATTTCCCTCTCTCTCTGTCCCTGCTGTGCTTGCTCTCTCTCTCTCTCTCTCTCTCTCAAAATAAATAAAATAAACTTTAAAAAATTATTAAAAAAAAAAAAGAGTCTCTTCTGGTTTGCCTCCCTCTTTGTTTTTATCTTATTTTTCCTTCCCTTCCCCTATGTTCACCTGTTTTGTTTCTTAAATTCCACATGAGTGAAATCGTATGATACTTATCTTTCTCTGACTGACTTATTTTGCTTAGTGTAATATATTCTAGTTCCATCTATGTTGTTGCAAATGGCAAGATTTCATTCTTTTTGATTGCCAAGTAATATTCCATAGTGTGTGTGTGTGTATTATACATACATATATATATATATATATATATATATATATATATATACACACCCCAAGCCTCTTTTTTTTAATGTTTACTTTTGTAAGAGAGAGGAAGAGAGAGAGAAACACGATCTGAAGCGGACTCTGCACTGACAGCAGAGCCCGAAGTGGGGCTCGAACTCCCAAACCATGAAATCGTGACCTGAGCCAAAGTCAGATACTTAACCAACTGAGCCACCCAGGCACCCCACCTCTTCTTTATCCATTCATCAGTTGATGGACATTTGGGTTCTTTCCATACTTTGGCTATTGTCGATAGTACTGTTATAAACATTGGGGTACATGTGCCCCTTCAAAGCAGCATTTTTGTATCCTTTGGATAAATACCTAATAGTGCAATTCCTGGGTCATAGGGTAGCTCTATTTTTAATTTTTTGATGAATCCCCACACTGTTTTCCAGAGTGGCTACACCAGTTTGCATTCCCACCAGCAGTGCAAAAGTGTCCCCCTTTCTCCACATCCTCGCCAACATCTGTTGTTTCCTGAGTTGTTAGTTTTAACCATTCTGACAGGTATAAGGTGGTATCTCACTGTGGTTTTGATTTGTATTTCTCTGAGGATGAGTGATATTGGGCATCTTTCCATGTGTCTGTTAGCCGTCTAGATGTCTTCTTTGAAAGTGTCTGTTCATGCCTTTTGCCCAAGCCATACTTCCTACTGAAGCTCCCCAAATGTCTCCAAGATATATTTGAAGTTCTGCAGAACCCAAAATACATATCCACTCTCAATAGGGGCTCACTGCAATTCATGACAGAATTCTTTAGTTGAAGTTGAAGAAGCCAGTAAGTAATTTATGCCCTGAAGTGCTTTACGTGCTAACCAAAAACATTTACATAGGAGCTGTTTACCTTGGATAAGTATATTAATAGAGTTAGACTGCTATGGCTGTCTCTGGACTCTAATCATGGGGCTACCTGGAATGGCATAAAGCCACATTTGTCACTTTGATCTTGTTCACTGGTACTGCTAAGCAGTCCTCTATACTTGTTAATATCCCAAAGGTGAGACAAGATGTTTGATGTAGTTTGTACAAATAAACACTGCCACTGGAAAAGCAAAGGATACAGACTCTAGGGCCAGTTTGCCTGGGTTCAAATCCCAGCACTTACTATTTGGTCAAGTTATTTAACATCTCAGTTTCCTTATCTGCAAAATGGGGATATAGTATTTACCTCATAGAGGTATGAGGATTAAATGAGTTAACATTTATAAAGTACTTAAAAACAGTGCCTAAAACATGAAGTGCTATATATTTGTTAAATGAATAAAAGCAAATGAACTTAATGATATTCAGAATAGGAAATGCCTAAACTACACTGCTCTTTTGCCAAAATAAATGCTCACCTGATATTCCTAATATAAAATGGAAGATAAAACATTAGTCTTTGTATATAGTAGTGAAAATAGTATCATATTCAATCCTTAAAATTATAAGGAAATGAAATTACTCAATGGCAACACTGTCTCAAACATACACAAAAAATTTAACTGTGTGTCCTTGCATAAAACATTCTTTATCATTGGTTTAAATTTTAGCTAAGAAGATAATGGGACATGACATTTAAGCATTACAGAATGCTTGAATAATTAACACAAATATACCTAAACCTAACTGTTGTAAAGGCAAATTTCCCAGTTGATGGCTTACTCTGCCCAAATAATTTTCACTAATTATAAGAGATCAACACTGCTATGAAGATACTTGAGAATCTAAGCATTCTATTTAATGTATCTTAATGAAGACTGAAAGATCCCTAAAAAGCTAATCCAGTTCACATTTCTAGATTTCTTTTTAGGAAGAAACGCAGCTATTATATTCTATAGAACTTTCTAGGTTTTCAGTTTCAAAATCTGTAGAGCCACATTTTCACCACAGAAGTCGAATCCCTTGTGCCACAATTAAACCTATTCCTTACTTTCAACTTCATTCAGTACAAAGTGATCGAGAGCAGGGACTTTGAAGCTACGCTGCCTGAGTTTAAATCCTGAAAATGACGTTTACTAGCTATGTGATCCTGGGTAAGTTTCTTCACTTCACTCAGTTTTCTCATTTGTAGAATGGAAGTAATAATAACTCCTGCTTCAAGCTGTTTTAAGAAGATTCCAGAGCAGTACTTGGTACAAAATACTAAGTAGTCACTATTATGCAGCAATGCCCAACAGGACTTTAAGGAAGGATGGAAATATTCTTTTTTTTTTTTTAACTTTACTATTTTCTTTTTAAGTTTATTTTATTTGAGAAAGAGCAGGGAAGGGGCAGAGAGAGAGAGGGGAGAGAGAAAATCCTAAGCAGGCTCCACACTGTCAGCATGGAGCACTACTCAGGGCTCAATCTCACTACCATGAGATTGTGACCTGAGCCAAAATCAAGAGTTGAAGGCTTAACCTACTGAGCCACCCAGGCGCCCCAATGATGGAAAAATTCTTATCTGCACTGTCAAATACACACATGGCCATTTGTCACTTAAAATGTGGTTAGCAGGGTTAAAGGACTGAATTGTTTAATTATGTTTGAAAAGTCACAGGAGGCTAATGGCTTCTGTACCAGAAAGCACAGTAACATAAAGAAATGCTGCTTAGTAACATTTATATGCCCTTTTCATATACTTATTATTTTTTACTCTAATCACTACAATCTTTTCTTTTCTTTTTTTTGTAAAATTTTTTTTAACGTTTTATTTATTTTTGAGACAGAGAGAGACAGAGCATGAACGGGGGAGGGTCAGAGAGAGGGAGACACAGAATCTGAAGCAGGCTCCAGGCTCTGAGCTGTCAGCACGGAGCCCGACGCGGGGCTCGAACTCACAGACCGCGAGATCATGACCTGAGCTGAAGTCGGCTGCTTAACCGACTGAGCCACCCAGGCGCCCCTACAATCTTTTCTTTGCCTAAAAATTAACTCTAAAGTTGTTAGTCTATCCTAGAGATCAGCAAACTTTTTTTTTTTTAATGTTTATTCATTCTTTGAGATAGAGACAGAGTGTGAGTAGGGGAGGGTTAGAGAGAGGGAAACAGAATCCGAAGCAAGCTCCAGGCGCTGAGCTGCCAGCACAGAGCCTGATGCAGGGGGGCTCAAACTCCTGACCACGGGACCATGACCTGAGCTGAAATCAGATGCTTAACCAGCTGAGCCACCCAGATGCCCCCAAGATCAGCAAACTTCTTAAAGGGCCAGAGAGTAATCACTTTAGGCTTTGAAGTTTACAGTCTGTGCCAATGTACAGCACGAAAGCAGCCACAGATGTTACACAGGTGAAATGAGTGCGGCTATAGCCCAATGAAATTTTATTTATGGGCACTGAAATTCGATTGTCATGTAATTTTCATTCATCACTAAATATTATTCTTTCAAATTTTCCAATCACTTAGAAATATAAATGCAATTCTTAGCTCAAGGGCCCTATAAAAGCAGTCTGCACAGTGGACTGGACAACCTTTGAGCTCTGCTTTCTAGCTATTTTTCGATATTCCATAAATTAACATCTTAGAGAACCCAAAATAGGGCATAGGGTCCAAAGAGCTGTTGCCATGTGAAAAATTTCAGGACACTGTCCAAGGGCATATAAATTTAGCGTAAAATTTTCTTCCATTTCTACTCAATGGATGAGACAAGAATTTTTGCTTAGCCTATGACGTTCACTCTGAAGTTTCATGACACATCTTTTGGCCACAGGATTATACAGTGAGAGAAAACCCTATTTGCATTTTCTGACTTTCTCCTATCTCCTTTGAGTATTAATCTTTCAAAACAGAAAGGTCCTAATCTTTTCAATTATCCCCTTGATCATGCCAGCTGCTTTTCTCAGGACCTCACCCTACTCTCATATCTTTCTTAAAAGGTATGTCATTAAGAATTACAGGCAGAGGGGCACCTGGGTGGCCCAGTCAGTTAAGCATCCGACTTCGGCTCAGGTCATGATCTCCCGGTGTGTGGGTTTGAGCCCCGTGTCGGGCTCTGTGCTGATGGCTCAGACCCTGGAGCCTGCTTTGGATTCTGTGTCTCCCCCTCTCTCTGCCCCTCCCCTGCTCACACTTGGTCTCTCTCTCTCCCTCAGAAATAAACATTAAAAAAGAAAAAAGAATTACAGGCAGAATTCAAGGTTTAGACATCAAAGTGTCATGTATACATAGAATGACATTGTTTTTCATTAGCCTTTTGGCCATAAGCATAAATGCTTCAATGACATTCTTCATCTCTTTCCCATGTTCTATAAATGATAGCTCATAACTCATCATCTCAAAAATATATTATTTGATTTTCTTAAAGTATACCTTTTTAACTTGTCCATGACCAAATTAATTTACTTTTTGCTCTCTTTTTTTAAATTTTTTATTTTATTATTTTCTTTAAAAATTTTTTATGTTTATTTATTTTTGAAAGAGAGACAGAGTGTGAACAGGGGAGGGACAGAGAGAGAGGGAGACACAGAATAGAATCTGAAGCAGACTCCAGGTTTTGAGCTGTCAGCACAGAGAGCCTAACGCGGGACCCGAACCCACCAACCGTGAGATCATGACCTGAGCCGAAGTCGGACGCTCAACCGACTGAGCCACCCAGGTGCCCCATCTCTTTTTTTTAAATGTTTATTTATTTTTGAGAGAGAGACAGAATGCCAGCGTAGGAGGGGCAGAGAGAGATGGACAGAGGGTCCGAAGTGGGTTCCGCACTGACAGCAGAAAGCCAGATGCGGGGCTTGCATTGACAGCAGAGAGCCCGATGCGGGGCTTGAACTCACAAGTGGTGAGATGGGCCTAAGCCAACACCGGATGCTTAACTGACCGAGCCACCCAGGCGCTCCACTCTTTGCTCTCTTAGATTTAAGAGCACTCCAGGAAATACAGTCCCATTGACTTTACAGTGTGTTACACATGGCAACTTAATACTGCTGGCACATTAAAACATCTCACGTGCATTCTCTTCGCTAAATTTAAGATCCAAATAGGCCTCAGGCACTTGTCCTGGAAGTCTGTCTCTATCTCCCATGGATTTCACCATTCCCCATGAATTTACTGCCTAGCCTACTCTGCCCAAGCTAACCCATACCAGTTTAAATTCCAATTTAATCTTTTTAAAAGACAATCTTGTCAAAATTTTAGAAATTACATTCACTGGCTCCCTCTAAATCTACTGTTAAGTGTATTTTGAATAACTCCACAAATCAGGAAAATTTTACTGAAGATATCATGTTAGTCTTCTGTTTATATAATTTAGTATCACTTGACTAATTACTCCCACATACTCATTTTGGTCTATAGCGCAAAGACCCACACACACTTCCCCTTCCTACTTTATTTGCACATTATTAGTTTTTACTCATCTTATCCATGGCATTTTATCTAATATCAAATTCCCATTAAATTAATTTTATCTGTCAACTTTTCCTGACCTGGTAAAGTAGCTTCAAATTCTACTCCTAATAACAAAAGAGTTACAAAACATATGCTTTAGCCTTGCCTTGTGATTTAAAAGGCTGCGCACAAAATTTTCCAAAATAGCCAACTCCAAAGAACAATCCTTCTCACAAATCTTTCACCTAAAAACAGAGTTTATTTTTACACCCAACACATAAGCAGGGAACACAACTTCAGATTGGAGGCTGCATAGCACCAGATTCCTGAATTCATTTCAAATCCTAAGTCTACTACTTTTAATAAATATGTGCTTTTCATCAAGTAGTAATTTTGAATTTGAGAAATGAAATAACAAAACAGGTAACAATACAGAAGCTGGTCTACAGTTGGCACACAAGAATTGTAAGATAATGACTAAATAAACATAGCTACTACTATTATTTCAGAGAAAATGGACATTACTGAATCTGAATATTTGTTAGTATAAGGATAACATGGAGAGTTTCTCCTCCTTCCCATTAAAGGACACTAAGACAGTAGCCTTCTGATCTACTGTTTCTGCCCATTAATTGACCTCTTCTCAGCTATTAGCCCAGGGAAGGGGAAGGTAAGAGTTACCACGCACAATTCTAATAACCTTATGAACTAGGAATTGCTTGCTCTACTTTAAGGACATAAGTTCAAAAACTGGATTGCTGACTCAAAAAACTACGTGAACTCAAGTGCTGCTACCATCACTTTTCACCTCTGCTGCTCTCAGTCCTGTACGTCTTTTCCTTCTTGTCTCTTCTGACACTTTTTCACACTTACTTTTATAGGAAAGTTAGTTTGTCAAAGATATCACCATGAAATTATGGACCTTTTTCTATTATTCAGTAAACTAATCAAAACACACCTTGTATATTCAGTTCATCTTGGCTATTTCTGTGGCACTTTCATTCTTCCTTTAAATTGTAAGAATCTGAAAATTTGAGAATTATTGTCTCACAACATGCTAAGAAATGTAAATTACAATTAATGATATCTTTAACAAGGAATAGAGCTGAGCGCCTGGGTGGCTCAGTTGGTTAAGCATCCCAACTTTGGCTCAGGTCATGATCTCAAGGTCCGTGAGTTCCATCCCTGCTTCAGGTGAGTTCGAGCCCTGCTTTGGGTGAGACCCGCTTCTCTCTCTCTCCCTCTCTCTCTCTCTCTGCCCCTCATGGAATTCTCTCTCCCTCTCTCTCTGCCCCTCACTCACTTGCACCCTCTCTTCAAAATTAAAAGAGCAATTTACAACGTATTTGTAAATATGCTACATTTAGAAATCTCTATCTTGGGGCGCCTGGGTGGCTTGGTCGGTTAAGCGTCCAACTTCGGCTCAGGTCATGATCTCACGGTCTGTGAGTTCGAGCCCCGCATCGGGCTCTGTGCTGACAGCTCAGAGCCTGGAGCCTGTTTCGGATTCTGTGTCTCCCTCTCTCTCTGCCCCTCCCCCGTTCATGCTCTCTCTCTGTCTCAAAAATAAATAAACATTAAAAAAAATTTTTTTTAAAGAAATCTCTATCTTAAGTATCAATTCTTACACTGAAACACAAAATTTCAAAAATATTTTAAGGGGGCACCTAGGTTGGTGTCCAACTCTCAATTTTGGCTCAGGTCATGATCTCACAGTTGTGAGATCAAGCCCCACTTCGGGCTCTGCACAGACAGCACGAAGCCTGCTTGGGATTCTCTCTTCCCTCTCTCTCTGTCCCTCCCATCCCCTCCCCCCGACCTCTTGCTCCAAGTAAATGAATATTTAAAAAATATCTTAAGAATGAAATCCTTGTAATATGGCATAGAGAAAATGTTAAAAATTGTAAAGAAAAAGTGAGTTTATGTGGTTTCACAAAAGGCAAAAGTATGCTATAAACATCATGACGTCTATCCCTAAAAAATATAAATACACAGATAAAACAAATAGGAAAAATATAAACAACTATTGGCTCCAGAGGTCTAGATGAATATACAGGTGATCTTTATACTATTCCGTCAACTTTTTTAAATTTTGAAAAGTGTCACAATTAAAAGTTGGAAAAAGGTAAAAGTTGAAAGTAGACTTCAGTGACAGAAGCCAAATCAAAGCAGTAAGAAATAAAGATGAAAGATTAAAATTTAGTGTGGAAAGCTGTTCTAGAGAAGAAAAGATGACTTCAAAATAAGTATTAAATAGGAGGAAACAATTTGAAATGTACAAGAACAAAAAATCCTGAACAACCACGAGAAAGTCATTCATTCAACACATTTATTTAATGCCCATAATACTAGACATTGTGAGTGAAATAATACAAAAGACAGAACACTTGTCTTCAAAGAATTTCTAATCCAGATGGAGAGATAAGACATACATTCAAGAAAGTAAAAGAAAAAAGTGACAATGTTATTTATAAATTCTTGGGTAGTCACTGAATCTCCAAGGGATTTAGTTTTTTTATCATTAAAACAGCAATGTGCTATCAAATGACAATATTTGATTAATTTTATGGTCACTTTCCACTCTAAACATCTTTATTTCCCATCCAAAAGTTAATTAAGTGCATCTCCTGGCAGTCTGCCTTAAATGGACACAGCCAACTCCAAAATATCACTGAAATGCTTTAAAGGTTACTTCACATTCCCACTTTCAAAATGTCCCAACAGAGTTATTATAAGCATGAAAAGCTGTGACAACATTAAACACTTTACATATAAATATGTACATATAAATGTACAAGGAAGTTACATATAAATCCTAAAGCAATCCCACCCTAAGAAATTTTTTATGGAAATAGTTCATTTAATTTAGAGTGCTATGGTCTCCCTTCTAAATCCTTTCCCACCCCAAATGTACATTTTTATTTCTGGTCCTAATCTGCCCATTCTGCATGTGATCCCAGCTTTGGTCACAACTATACTTCGTTTTATTGCTTTAAGCCATGTGTGCCATGCCACAGAACTGCATTTTTCTCACTTTCTTGTTCCCTTGTTTTGCTCTATTCCACCTTCCTTGCTGTCACATCTATCCTAACCCACACCTATGACTGGTTTTCAAGGAAGAAAGAAATATTCAGAGAAGAAATGTGACTTTGAATAAGACTCAAAGCAACTGACTAATCATAAAAGGGTTTGAGATATCAGGGCATAGCCACAGAAAAGGAAAATTATGGACATTTCAACTGCTTAATATTGGAGAGGTCCACAGTGGGAAAATTTCCAAAGGGAAATCTTAACTCAGACGTGATAAAACAATCCCAATGGAAATGGTGGAACTCATAAATGGATGCTCATGAACTTTGAGTTATCTAACTAGCAATGCCTTGAAGCTGATTTCCTAAGATACTAAGGTTCTTCTTTTATCTCTATCTCACTGAAAAACAAAATTTCAATTTTAGATTGTATCAAAGAAAGGAATAAATACAAAGTCTGACTACTCAAAAATTACATAGGTTAAAATTGAATCAATTGTGGAAGCCAGGGAGCTCCAGAGTAAGGCAGAAGAGGTAGCGAGTACTCAGTGGGGAAGATACAGCAGCGCCCAAACGTCAAAATCGCACTCTAGGGGGCGCATCTTCGCTTCACCATTTGCTAGGTATATACACTTGAGAGTGTTGCTACATCTTATCCAGCTTCAGTTTTCCCATTATAAATCACAGGGTTGTTGAGAGGATTAACTAAGACACAAAGTACACAAATTGTAGTCTTTATTGTTGTGATTAGCATAGGGCAATAAATAGGTTTGAAAGTTGAGAATAAGAGCAAAGAAAAAATATTTCAAAAGTTTCCTCCAAAGGCTTTCATCAATACTTAATTTTAATGATAACAAAGAAAAACTTTGTAGAGCACATTTAAAGTAGCTACAATTAACTCTAACACTTTTTTAAAAAAAATTTTTTAAACATTTATTTATTTTTGAGACAGAGAGAGACAGACGGGGGAGGGTCAGAGAGAGAGGGAGACACAGAATCTGAAACAGGCTCCAGGCTCTGAGCTGTCAGCACAGAGCCCGACACGGGGCTCGAACTCACGGACCGCGAGATCATGACCTGCCTGATCTGAAGTCAGCTGCTTAACCGACTGAGCCACCCAGGTGCCCCTCTAACACTTTCTATAAGGACACTGATTAAAAAAAAAAAAAAAAAAAAAAAAAAAAATGTGAGGAAGGATAGGAAGTAGGAGCTTTAAGAATTGGGCTCTAAGACCCAAAGAGTACAGACCAGTCTCTAGAACTTATGTGTGTCTCTGTGAGTATGTTGAGGGTGTGGGGTATAAAGCCCACGTCTGTGGCTTTGTTTCACATGTTCAAATATATACCTTTGGAAGGGCTTCCCTTTATGGAGAGCCAACAGCAGGGCAGTACTTTATCCATATTGACCTTGCTTGCTCTCCCATTCCTAGCTCCCAAATCCACTATAATGAATAACCACAGTTGTTTGTTTGTTTTTTTTTTTTTAAGCTTATTTATTTTGAGAGAGAGAGAGAGCAAGAGAGCACAAGCAGGGGAGGGGCAAAGAGAGAAGCGGGGTGACAGAATCGCAAGCAGGCTCTGCACTGTCAGTGCAGAGTCTGATAGGGAGCTCAAACTCATGAAGTGGGAGATCACAATCTGAGCCAAAATCAAGAGTCAGATGCTTCATCGACTGAGTGACCCAACCACCCCAGAACAATCACGGTTTTAAAATAATTTTACTCAAAAATTTCATTTCTGAAAGCAAACTTTCTAACTAAGCTCCATGTACTTTTTCACAGAAAGGAAAAACAGTTGTTAGAACGTGAATTTATCATAGTCAAAGTCATCCCAATGCCAGATTTCATATATGAAACATTATCAGTAACCCACATACACTGATTAGTTTCTAGAAGCTAAGAGTCAATCTCTTATTCCAAAGAAAACTCTGATAACATGAAACTAAATACCAAGAAGTAAATACATATCAATTATATCAGTAAGTTCATGTGTAATCATATATTTTTTAGACATTTCAAAATCTTCAAACTATATGGTCAAATTAAAACAAGTAATTATACATTCTATCTGTTCAAAGCAATAGTTAGAACTATTCTCTTAAATTTTACTTATTCCATATTTATAGGCAACTACTCCCAAAATAACAGACAATTTATTAAGTGTTTCTAAAAATAACTACCAAGAAAGGATGTTTAAAAGTATGATTCTGGAGACACCTGGGTGGCTCAGTTAGTTAGGAGTCTGACTTCAGCTCAAGTCATGATCTCATGGTGAGTTTGAGCCCCACATGTAGTTCTGTGCTGACAGCTCAGAGCCTGGAGCTTGTTTTGGACGCTGTGTCTCCCTCTCTCTGCCCCTCATGCATTCACAATCTGTCCCTCTCAAAAGTAAATAAACATTTTAAAAACTCCTATTCTGAAAAAAAAGAAAAAAAGTACGATTCTGGTAAAACTTCACTATGACAGATAGCATGATAATGTGCATAAAACCTTAAGGACTCTACCAAAAAACTATTAGAAGTAATAAATGAACTCAGTAAATTTGCAGGACACAAAATAAATATACAGAAACCTGTTGCATTCCTATTCACTAATAACAAAGTAGCAGAAAGGGAAATTAAGAAAACAATGACATTTACAATTACACTCAAAAGAATAAAGTATCTAGAAATAAACTTAACCAAGTAGGTAAAAGACCTGTTCTCTGAAAACCATACAACACTGCTGAAAGAAACTAAAGATGACACAAACAAATGGAAAGATACATTATGCTCATGGACAGGAAGAATATTGTTAACATGTCCATACTACCTCAGGGCACCTAGGTGGCCCAGTCGGTTGAGCATCTGACTTCAGCTCAAGTCATGATCTCATGGTTTGTGAGTTCAAGCCCCACATGGGGCTCCATGCAGAGCCCACTTTGGATCCTCTGTCCTTCTTTCTCTGCCCCTCCCCCGCTTGCACCCTCTCAAAAATAAACATTAAAAAAAAAAAAATGTCCATGCTACTTAAGACAATCTACAGATACAACGTAATTCCTATCAAAATACCAATAGTATTTTTCACAGAACCAGAACAATTCAACCTAAAATTTGTATGGAACCACCAAAGTCTCTGAATAGCCAAAGCAATCTGGAGAAAGTACAGAGCTGGAGGCATTACAATCCCAGATTTCAAGATATACTACAAAGCCACAGTAATCAAAACAGTATGATCCTGACACAAAAACAGACACACAGATCAATAAAACAGGAAAGAGTGCCCAGAAACAAGGCCATGCTTATACGGCTAATTCATTTATAACAAAGGAGGCAAGAATTTACAATGGGGAAAAGACAGTCTCTTCAATAAATGGTGCTTGGAAAACTGAAACACTCTTATGCCATACACAAAAAGAAACTCAAAATAGATTAAAGACCTAAATGTAAAACCTAAAACCATAAAACTCCCAGAAGAAAACACAGGCAGCAATCTCTTTGACATCAGTCTTAGCAACATATTCGTGGATATATTTCCTCAGGGAAAGGGGAAAAAAAGCAAAAATAAACTACTGGGACTACTACATCAAAATATAAAGCTTTTGCTTTGGAAATGGAAAACCAACAAAATGGAAGGAAAGGAAACCAACAAAATGAAAAGACAACCTACTGAATGCGAGAAGATATATACAATAAGAAGTCATTGTCTAAAATATATAAAGAACTTGGGGCACTTGGGTGGCTCAGGAGTGTTTGACTTTGGCTCAGGTCATGATCTCAAGCCCCACGTTGGGCTCTGTGCTGACAGTTCAAAGCCTGGAGCCTGCTTTGGATTCTGTGTGTCTCTCTCTCTCTCTACTCTCACTCTCCTTCAAAAATAAACAAACATTAAAAAAGCAGATGGCCAACAGACACATGAAAAGATGCTCAACATCACTCATAATCAGGGAAATGAAATCAAAACCACAATGAGATATCACCTCACACTTGTTAGAATGGCTAAAATCAAAAAGACAAGAAACAACAAACGATGGCAAGGATGTGGAGGAAAAGGAACACTTGTGCACTGTTGATGGAACAGTGGAAGTGTGGAAAACAGGATGGAGGTCCCTCAAAAAATTAAAAATAGAAATACCATACAATCCAGTAATTCCACTACTGGGCATTTACCTTAAAAACAAAAACAACTGGGGCGCCTGGGTGGCTCAGTCGGTTAAGCGTCCGACTTCAGCTCAGGTCACGATCTCACGGTCCGTGAGTTCAAGCCCCGCGTCGGGCTCTGGGCTGATGGCCCAGAGCCTGGAGCCTACTTCCGATTCTGTGTCTCCCTCTCTCTCTGCTCCTCCCCCGTTCATGCTCTGTCTCTTTCTGTCTCAAAAATAAATAAACGTTAAAAACAAAAACAAAAATATTAATTTGAAAATATATATGCACCCGATGGTTACTGTAGCATTATTTACAATAGCCAAGATATGGACGCAACCTAAGTCCCCATCTATACATGAATGGATAAAGAAAATACAGTGTACACACACACACACACACACACACACACACACACACACACAGAATATTACTTAGCCATAAAAAAGAATGAGATCTTGCCATCTGCAATAACATAGACGAACTTAGAGGGTATTATAACTAAGTGAAATAAGTCAGATAAAGAAAGACAAATACTATGACCCAGCAATAGCACTGCTAGGAATTTATCCAAGGGATACAGGAGTACTGATGCACAGGGGCACTTGTACCCCAATGTTTATAGCAGCATTCTCAACAATAGCCAAATTATGGAAAGAGCCTAAATGTCCATCAACTGATGAATGGATAAAGAAATTGTGGTTTATATACACAATGGAATACTACGTGGCAATGAGAAAAAATGAAATATGGCCTTTTGTAGCAACGTGGATGGAACTGGAGAGTGTGATGATAAGTGAAGTAAGCCATACAGAGAAAGACAGATACCATATGGTTTCACTCTTATGTGGATCCTGAGAAACGTAACAGAAACCCATGGGGGAGGGGAAGGAAAAAAAAAAAAAAAGAGGTTAGAGTGGGAGAGAGTCAAAGCATAAGAGACTGTTAAAAACTGAGAACAAACTGAGGGTTGATGGGGGGTAGAAGGGAGGGCAGGGTGGGTGATGGGTATTGAGGAGGGCACCTTTTGGGATGAGCACTGGGTGTTGTATGGAAACCAATTTGACAGTAAATTTCATATATTAAAAAATAAAAAAAAAAATAAAATAAAATAATAAAAAAAAAAAAGAAAGACAAACACTGATGATTTTACTCATATATGGAACCTGAAAAATAAAGGAATAAACAACAAAAAAGAAGCAGAAACAGATCCATAAATACAAAGAACAAACTGGTGGTTGCCAGAGGGGAAGGGGATGTAGTGTTAGGCAAAATGGATGGAGTTGCAGGTGCAGGCTTCCAGTTATGGCATGA
Source organism: Panthera tigris (assembly GCF_018350195.1). Lineage (NCBI taxonomy): Eukaryota > Metazoa > Chordata > Mammalia > Carnivora > Felidae > Panthera > Panthera tigris. The sequence continues at coordinate 70,056,744 of NC_056660.1, read as the reverse complement.
GATGGAATGAGTACGTCACAGGGATGAAAGGTACACCATAGGGAACACAGTCAGTGGTATTGTAATAGTGCTGTATGGTACGAGTTGTAGACTTGTCTAATTACTATGTTGCACACCCGAAACTAATGTTAACATTGTGTGTCAACTATACTTCAATTTAAAGAACTTATGATTCTTATTGTTTCATTTTTATCAAAAAGTTGTTAAACTAATTAACTTGAACATTCTTTTTTTTTTATATATACCATGGGGTATATTTGGTGATTTTTCCTTACGGGACAGGAAAGAAAATCTTAATCTTTCATCTAAGAACACAATCCATAAACAGTAAAAAAGTGGCAGATGTTTTGGAGAGTTTAGTTATTCCATCTGATTTCATGTTGACAAGCCAACAATTAATTGGAAGTTAAATGCAGCGTGAACTGCTCACTAATCAGCTATTAGCCATCAGAGAGCCGCTCAGCACACTGAAGACTCAATCTAAAGCTAAATAGGATGCAGCAGCTAACAGAGATGATCCAAACTTTTGCAAAGTAGATTAGAACTGCACATTTTACTCTGTGCAGATCTATTAATTTCTGGTCAGGGCTTTATTCTATTTATGGTAGTCAATACAATGTCCTTTGATTTTAAGAAAGTAAAATGGGTTCCAGAGGACAAGATTACCACAGTTTAAGCCTTTATTACTATGGTTTCAAAAGCTAACAACAAAAGACAAATAAAAGAAAAAAGAGAGAGAAAACTTAATAGCAATGAAAGCAATACAGCATTAAAAATGTTTTCGGGGGGTGCTTGTGTGGCTCGGTCAGCCAAGCGTTCAGTTCAGGTCATGATCTCACAGTTTGTGGGTTTGAGCTCTGCTTCAGGCTCCATGCTGACAGCTCAGAACCTGGAGCCTGCTTTGGATTCTGTGTCTCCCTCCCTCTCTGCCTCTCCCCTGCTTGTGCTCTGTCTCTCTCTCTCTCTCTCTCTCTCTCTCTCTCAAAAATAAGTAAACGTTAAAAACAATTTACAAAAAAAATGTTTTTGGTACCAGAGTGCCTGGGTGGCTCAGTCAGTTGAGCTTCCGACTTCGGCTCAGGTTATGATCTCACGGTTTGTGGGCTCAAGCCCCACGTCGGGCTCTGTGCTGACAGCTCAGAACCTGGAGCTGCTTCAGATTCTGTGTCTCCTCTCTCTCTCGGCCCCTCCCCCTCTCACACTGTCTCTGTCTCTCTCTCTCTCTCAAAAATAAATAAATGTTAAAAAATTAAAAAAATTAAAAAAATTAAAAAATAAAAATGTTTCCAGTACCAGGGCGCCTGGGTGGCTAAGTCAGTTGAGAATCCGACTCAAATTCAGCCCAGGTCATGATTTCAGGGTTTGTGGGATCAAGCCCCAAAGTCAGGCTTTGAGCTGACAACACGGAGCCTCCCTGGGATTCTCTCTCCCTCTGCCCCTACACTGCTTGTGCTCTCTCGCTCTCTCTCTCTCTCTCTCGCTCTCTCTCTCTCTAATAAATATTTAAAAAAATGCTTTCAGTACCATCATATAGTTAATAAAATGATAAATAAAAATGATAAAATATTGTGGAGATCCAGGGAATCATTTAGCTAAAGGCATATAAATCAAACATATCTTTTTTGAAAGAAATCTGGCAATATTAAATAGAGCTATAAAATTGCTTCTTGCCTTTGACCTAGTAATTTTATTTTTGGGAATATGCAAGTAATTCCTGCTAAATATACTCTAGCAAAGTTATTTATAAGGAAAAAAATTGGGACCAATCTCAATGCCCTAAGGCAAGAAATGGTTAAACAAACCACAGCACAGTAATAGAATAAAATACTATATGGTCAATAAAAACCAGTAAGAATGTGTACTATGTTGATATTCAAATGACATACATATAATCATAGTAAGTTTAAAAAAAAAAAAAAAAGGAACCCACCAGAACACAGTCACAGTATTTATGATGGCTTATAAAGATCATAAATCAGAAGTTAGAGCATCATAAATAGAATTTTATGTTCACTGGACTCCTATTTCTGTCAGTAAATTGAACATAAAATAATTTTGGGAGAAGAAAATGACCAAATCCTCAGGGTTCTTTTGAATGTCTCTCAATAATGTACATAGTGAGCTGAATGGAGGACACTGTAAATATGACTACACTACAAAAATTACATATGCTAAAGATATACTTGTTTCATCTCTATATTTATAAACATTTTATAATATCACAACTAATAAATATTATGTGTTTTCTCGAACAAATGCAAAATACTTTTCAAGGGAAATATATAATAATCAAATAAGATTATCCCTATTCTACAGATGGAAAAAAATGATAGGAACAGTATCAGTGTCCTACCCAATTCATCTAACTCCTGATTCCCTATTCTAACAGCATCTTCTGAAAATAATTTTTCCCATCCACAACATTTTACTTTTCATTATTTATTTTAAAAATAATTCCTAGGGCACCTGGGTGGCTCAGTGGGTTGAGCATCCAACTTCACCTCAGGTCATGATCTCCCGGTTCATGAGTTCGAGCCCCATATCAGGCTCACTGCTGTCAGCCTGTCAGCACAGAGCCCACTTTGGATCTCTGTCCCCTCTCTCTGCTCCTTCCCCACTTGCACTCTCCCCCCACACCCCCCAAAATTCCCTTCAGCTTTTCTGAACAGCGTATACGTGACTGTCCTCCTTAAATATGGACTAGATGAGAAAAAAACTGTAAATACCCTGAATGAAGTAATGAAAATTTGAATTATTTACTGTTTTTCTCCTTTGAGAGGCAACAAGAAGATATACTGAAGTTTACTTCAAATTCTCCATCCCAGTTAGTCAAATTGTAGGAAAAAAAGTGCAAAAGGTACATCTTTCTGCTCTCCAAGAATAGTTTCCTTTGACCAAGGTGTGAGAGCAGCTGGCAACAAAGACGAAATCCAAACGCTTCAGAAAAAAAAAAAAAAAAAAAAAAAATTTGTTTTGACTTGTTTTATCCCTGTAGCTTTGAAAATTAAAAATCCCAAAGGACTCCCTGAAATTAATCAAAAGTTAACTTAAAAGTAGCCACTTTTAAGTACTAAGGTCCTAAAAGTAGGACCTAAGAAGGTCCTATTGAGAAAACAAAAATCTAAGTGGCAAACCAACTGTAAATTTCAGTCATATTCATTTTCTGAAGTCCATCTCAAATGTCACTTCCTCCCTTAAAGACTCCAATCCACAGATGTTTCGTCATTTGTGTTTTAAAGCACTTTGGACATACATCTTTTGTAACATATCAGATTTCAATAATCTGTTCATAAGCTTATGCCCTTTACTTTGAGGTCCCTAGAAGACAGGGATACATTTTTTGTCTCTAAGGCACTAGGAATACAATATAGGATTGCTGTTAAATTTAAATTTAAAGACCAAACACTAGGTTTTAAAGGTTGGTTACTAAAATATTTAATGGAAAAACCAGTGTGCTTTCAAGACTAGTTCTCTTTTCCACTCGTAAGCACTATATATATTCTTTCAGTCATTACTCCAAAGAGTGAAAGCCTCTTCTTGCACTGCAGGACATGAAAGTTACAGAATGCAAGTGGTAACTGTCAACTTGAATAAACATTAAAGATCCTTAGACATTTTTAGAGACACAAGATTTTAAAACTGAAACTGTAAAATGCTATGAAAAACTTAATAGCTTATTTAATGCCCTAAAATAAGCTTGAAATTCACAGCTACAGTAAAACTAGTAGTAATAAAATAAACACCAGCTTTTAAAAATAAAATCAAACTTAGCAAATAAACCTATTTATAGACTGTAAAAGTTTGCTGAATGATTATTTGAATTGTTAAAATTATAAATGGTTTTAGAGATCCTCATGCCCCAATGGTGTTAGCAACTTAAAATAATTGTGTTATGTATATATACTGTCATGCTCTATACCGAATAATCTAAAAGCAAGTTACTTATGCCTCTTTCACTACCAGTTAAACTGAAAACCTAGAGTAAACGTCGTAAGAGATCAAAGTTTTCAAGATTTTGCCCTAGGAAGAAAACACCAGTTTCTCCTGTCCTCTGCTTCTGTGAAGTGTTTAAAACAATCTCAGAGAAACTAAATAGTGGAATCTTACAAATTTTTTTATACTAAAAAATGTTTTTTAACTTAAGAGATAGAAATTATCGGTCTCAACCATTACCGCAACTCTTTATTAATGCAGTTGTTACAATTCACAAGTAAGGAATCATCTGCTAAGCGTGAAGTTAAAATATCAAAGTCTCAGAAAGAAACAAGCTCTCAAAACCAACCAGGAGTTCCAGGAAAGTAGAATAAAACCGGAAGCAATGAAATAAAAAGTAACTGGAAAACCTGGACATAGGGCTGTGAGCGAACACTCATTCGTGGAACGCTTGCTGACCCGCAAGCACCCCAACTCACAGGGAGCGCCATACATACATAGTCCCCGTTTCCAGGCAAACGGAATACAGCGGCTCGCGCTACCTGGTTCTCTAGACGGGAGGCGAGCCTGAGGCCCACGGAGTCCCGCAGAATCTATCCCCCAAAAGGCCGTTCCAGAACCTCCGACCTAGGGCCGGGGCGACCCCAAGCGCTTCTCGGGACACTTGACCCCCTCCCAGCTACGCCCCCTTCCCTCGGAACCCAGCTCCCCGGGTAAGGGTGACCTCCCCTTCGGTCAGAGCACTCAAGGTCCGCCAGGCCTCACCCACCTTGCACTCGTCGCTCTTTTTTTCTTCGTCGCAGAAGTTGACGGGCGCCAGGCCGGGCAGGTAGAAGGCGGCGCCCGGACGCGGGCCTGGGGCCGCCCCCAGCAGCAGCGACAGCAGCAACAGCCTCGACCACCGAGGTGGAGACAACGCCGGCAGCCTCGCGCTCATGACGGCTGTTTCGGGGAAAGGGCAGCCGAACTGAGGGGGTGAAGAGGGAAGGAGGGACGCGGAGGCTCGGAGACGACTACAAGACCGCGGGAGCTGAAGGAGGCCGGGCCCGCGATGGACAGTTCCGGTTGCGCTAGGAAACACCGCGGGTCCCGCAACAGAAACCGAACCGGAGCTCGATAGAGCATGCGCAACGCCGCCTGCACATGCTCAGTGAAAGGGGCCGCAAGCGCCCCGAGTAGTTTCCGGGAGGGATCATGGAGGAAATCCACTTTCCAGGTTTTCAGGGGGCCGAGTAGGTGGTTGCTTGCTTCCGCGTTCTCCGTCCCATCCTAAATTCCGATTTAGTGCTCTCTTGGGGGTGTCCAGGAGCATCCTACTTGTCGGGCTGGTGCCCCCGGCTAGCTGCCTTAGCTCAATTTCCCATATCTTCAGGTTTCCTCACCACACTGCCCGCGGCATTCCTGTTAAAGACTTGGTGCTTCAGAAAGTACTTGCTAATGGAGGCGGGAAGAAGTTTGGGAGACACCTGGTTGGGAGCAGGCTAAGGAAACAAATGGGGAAAAACTAGCCAGAAAGTCTCAAATAGTTATTCAGGTGTTTGCACGGACGGGTTCCAAGTATTGGATGCCATGGGACATTCTTGTGTGGGACAGTGATTACACAGAATGAACAAGATCACTTTAAAGATGAGTGGAAATGAGGGGACAGTGATTACACACAATGAACAAGATCACTTTAAAGATGAGTGGAAATGAGGTGGGGAGAAAAATGGGAGTAGGCGAACAGAAGAAGGTAGTGTTGGCATTTCCTTGCAAAGGAAGACGGGGGCAAAAGTTTAATTAGGAAAGTGAAATAGCAATCTGGTATGACCACCCTAAAGCAAGTTTCTGTCACTTATTGACCTGACACGATATCCGTGTTTGTATATGAACTTCTAAATTTTCGTGTGTTGGGGGTGTGAGTTTTCTTGAGTATTTTTCAAGGAGCAACTTGCTTTTGGTGACATAGTTCAGTTGAGTTTTAGAATACTTTGTGGGGCAACTGGGTGGCTCAATGGGTTGAGTTTCCAACTTTGGTTCAGGTCATGATCTTATGGTTTGTGGGTTCGAGCCCCACCTCAGGCTCCCTGCTGACCGCGCAGAACCTGCTTCCAATCTTCCTTCACTCTCTCTGCCCCTCCCCCGCTTGCTCTCTCTCTCAAAAATAAATAAAACATTAAGAAAAAGAAAAAGAATACTTTGTAAGAGTGCATCAACTTAGACTATATAGCAAGGAATCCAAACCAGTAGTATCTCCAGCTCAAGAATGGGCAAGTTTGCTACATGGGCAATTCAGAAGTGTGGAACCCCTTGCAATTGTATTCAAATTCTTGTGACTGTTGGCACGTTTCCTCCCTGTAAAGTTTACAACTTCATTAAATTTTCAAAGGGATCTACGACGACTCTACAAAAAAGGCTAAGAAACACTGTTCTGTACTGTGGAGTAACCAGAACAAGGAAAGATAAAATTCTTGTTTGCAAAGGCAGCTTGCACTAAGAACTCCAGCGGGCATACTACTACCTAGTTAATGTGACCTTCAGCAAGTCAATCAAGTCCCAGGTAGTAGAACTGGAAAGCAGGGAGAAAAGAATGTCCATCTTCTTAAGGTTTTTTTGAAAATTAAGTGAAAAAAAAATGTATGTTAAAAGTTGAGCACACTGCTTGGCACAGAAAAATGGCAGCCATTTTTATAACAAAAGCCACGCTAGCAGGGACCTAAACAGTGGCCATTATTCCTCTGCACCCTCTTCCTCCAGCAAATCAATCAACAAATTTGTTGAACATCTACTTTGAGCTAGGGAATGGTGTTTATTATATTCTATACTTGGCATTACGGAGATTTCCAATGTAAGAGGAAACAGATGTTCTCCATTTAGAAAGGAGAGGGAATGGAAAGTAACATATTTATTCACTACCTTTTACTTTTCCTTGACCGTCACTATCTCACTGCCCGTCCCCCTCCCCCACCTTTCTTCTTCCAGTTTTCCCTGTCTCAGGAAATGGTACTGCTGCCCCTTGCTCAAGGAACCAAACCTGGGAGATAACCTAAATGTCTCATTCCCTCACTCTCAACATACAGTCCAAGTTCTGCTTGCTAGGCGCTGAACTAGGCTAAATCCTTTGCATGTCCACAGCCACACCCTAGTCCAAGCCAAAAATCTTAGATCCCCTGGACTACTTACTGCAATTTGTGTCTCAGCTTCCACTCTTGTCAAGAGCTAACTTATAAAAATTTTAAATCCCTCAATCTTTCTGCTTAACCCCAGCACTCTATGCTTCTTGTCACTATCTGGAATTGACGTGTTTATGTTTACTGTCTCACTCCCCATTTACATGTATATTCCATGGGAGTTGGGGCTTTGTCTCTACATCCTAGAAGAGCGTGTGGCATGTAAAGGAGACAAGGAGCAAGTAAGTGGAAAATACTACATGACTGGCCGGACAAAAGAAATTTTAAATCTGAATTTGGAATCGCAGGCTTTCAGCGCTGAAATAAACCTCAGATTTTCCAGATGCATTTAACCTTTTGCAGAGCTAAGAAAGGGGAATGAGGGCTGCAGTCAATCGAGGCTGAGGCCGCAGTGGTCCGGGGGTTCAAGGAGGTCCCCAACCTTCTTTCCTCCAAACCGCGCCGCCTCTTTAACCCCCGGAACTCAGCATTACCAAAAACCCGGAGAAGTGGAGCCTTCCTGAATAACTGGCCTCCGGACTCCAGTCGCAAAGCTGTCTGACCAGAGCGCGGACGGCGCACGCGCAAGGCCAGCTGGCTGCACCTCACCAACTCCTACCCCGGCGACCCCCTGCCGGCTTCCGCCTCCAGAGTTCAGACACGTCATCCCTCGCGGCCCCGCCCGGTGAAAGGACAGGCGGCGGGGCTCGGCCGCTGGACGAAGCGGACACTTTACTTCCGGATCCGGCCTCTCCCGGAAACGCCTTCCCTGGGGTTCCCTTGGTTACCTGGCTCCGGTGTCTGCGCGGTACCCGGGGCGTGGCTTAGACAGGTCGCCCCACCCCCTCGTCCGGACCACAAAATGGAGTCGTTGCCTTGGGGACTCTGGTATCGTTGGCTTTGTCAAGCAGAAAGCCTGAGTAGAGATTCCAATTACAAACTAGGAAGAAATAAAGTTTTCCTTCCTCCCTTTGACTGTGATGCTCCCTTTCTCGAAGTACTGATACTTCAGTCTCGGCTGATTTTATCCTTGCCTCTGAGACATTTGATGACTCCGGTTTAAGGCTCTTAATATCTGGCTTTTTTTTTTTCCCCAGTCCTCTCTGCCAAAGTAATTTAGACAGCCTGTTTTTCTGAGTTTCCCACGGCTTCTATGTATTTACTCGCAAATAAAAGTACAGGGTGCCTAGTTAAACTTTAGCTTCAGATTAACGATGAACAGTTTTTTGTTTTTTGTGGGGTTTTTTGTGCATGCACATCCCAAATATTCCTTGGGAGATGCATGCATTTTATCTGGCGGCTGCATGGCTATGTCAAATTGCAGCAAGGACAGCTGTATTCTGCTAATTGTATGCCTGTAAGTGAATGGGCTTTCAGGATTTTCTAGAAGATAAAAATCACCTCATTGTCCTTCAATTTCTGATGTAAAACTGTGATAGGCCAAGGGACAAAAAGTGAATCATCCATGGTCGTCTTCCCCAAGCTAAATACTGCAACTTGGAAATAAAACTGCCCCTGAACAATAGGCTATAAAGGTAAGTGACAGTAGTTCAGAGCTAAGGTATCAAAGATCTTAAGTTTTAAGATGAAAGAATGGTTCCCAGGACAAGACTTGATTTATAAGCTAAAATAGGAGTTGAAACGTTAGAAGAGAGATTATTCAGCCAGCAGAACCTGGGAGAATGAAAGTCACAGAGGCAAACACCACCCAAGCATAACTTTGAGAAGACAATAATGGCCTGGCCCAAAGATTCCACATCTGCAACATGGGTAGTGGTTTGTCTCTGTGATACAGAGTAACATACTCTAATAATATAGCCAAGTCTACTTACTCTGAATTTATGCCCTGCAACCAACTTTCTGCTTACATTGTAGCTCCACATGTAGTTTGCTTAGGAGAGAGAATGTTTGCTGGAATCAAGTAGTTGTTCTTCTGTGGGATTACTGTTGTTTTCTTTTAACAACTTAATTGAAGTATTATTTACATACCATGCGATTCACTCAGTTTAAGTGTACAATTCGATGATCTTTAGCAAATTTACTGAGTTATGCCATCATTACCATAATACAGATTTAGACCATCTCCCCAACAAGATGACCTTTGACATTTAATCCCCTTTTCCACACACAGCCCTAGGCAACCACAAATCTACTTTCTGCCTCTATATTTGTCTTTTCTGTCCCCTCTGGAATTACATAAATTAATAATTTTTATTTATCCATCCACTTCTGTGTCTGTCTAATGTAAATTTACCCCAGAGATAGGTATATTTTTAGTGTTCTGACAAGTTACTTGTCTCAGGCTGCTAGATTGTCCTGGACTCACCAAAGTTAATGCCCTCCATCAAAAGGCCACCAGAAACATACCAGTGGTTCGGTTCATTACTAGTCACATTTATTATTTAATACAGGGAGGAAGGATGTGTATCATGGGAAATCTTGGGACATCTCAGTAAGGTATTAGAAAGGGACTCATAGGATTGGAGCTTGTGTTGGATGATTTGGAGGAATGTTTAAAGAAGTGGAGCTTTGCTCTGGATCGGATGCTGCCGGGAAGCCAGGCTAAATCTTAAGACTGGATATCTTAATGAGCCTTATCTAGAAGGATGACAGACTAGACTGAGGCTAAAGCTGTAATTGGTAAAGAAACAGCAGTCACTATTCTTAGCCAGAGTAGGGGGAATATTTGGTCATTTTGTGGTTTGGCCAATATTCAGGTTTTGGCTGTTCTTTAGACATAATTACAGAGGGGTTGTGTTTTGTCTTGATCAAGTTCACAGTGCCCTTGTCTGATGCTCATGTTCTCACCAAGGCCAAATTCTCATGTCCAGGGATGTTTTTCCCACCAAAATAATGCCATCCACTTGTCTGGATAACAACCAACTATTCACTCCTCTGTATCACTGGATATACTTGCCTTTTTCTTGAGATTTCTGCAAAAATATTAGACACTGGGTAAACTCCAATGCTAAAACTCAGATTGTGGTCATTTTTATGGATTTTAAAATGGTTCACCCTTCATCTTATAAGTGAGGCAGTGAACAACAATTTTAGTATTCTTTATTTATTTGCTTTCTTTCAGGACCCTGCAGCTTTCAAATGCAGTTTATCAACATTTGCTGTGCATATAACCAACAAAGGGTTCCTACCCAGGATATAAGAATTCTTAAAAATCAATTTTTTTCAAAGACAACTCAGTAGAAAAATGGACAAGAGACAGAACATCACAAGAGTAAATCATCAGTGGTCAACATAAATGAAAACATGTTCAACTTCGTTACTTACAAGGAAATTGCAAATTAAAACTTCATTGAGAGGGGTGCCTGGGTACCTCAGTCAGTTAAGCATCCCATTCTTGATTTTGGCTCAGTTCATGATCTCACACTTGTGAGACTGAGCCCCACATTGGGTTCTACACTGGGTATAGAGCCTGCTTGAGATTCTCTCTCCTTCTCCCTCTGCCCCTCCCAGGCTTGTGTGCTCTCTCTCTCTCTCTAAAAAAAGAAAACAAAAAACAAAAAACCTTCAATGATTCAATGAGATACAGCTACACAGCAGAAGAGCTAAGATTTAAGAGACTGACAAGATCAAGTGTTGGCAAGGATGTGGAACAACTGGAAGGCACATACACTGCCAGTGGGAGTGTAAAGTGATGGGAAATTGTTTGGCACACATATTCTGTAGCCCAGAAATGTCACTTCTAGAACCAAATGCCTATTTACATTCACCAAAAGATGTGTTCAACAAAACAGAGCTCTAATGTTAATCTACAGTAATATGGATAAATATAGTAGAGTTCTACCATAGAATACCACACAACAATGGAAACAAATTACTATAAAACACAACAACATGCATTAATGTCACAAATACAATATTAAGTTAAAGAAAGAGAAAGAACACCGGCAGGATTCCATTTACATAAAGTTCAAAAACAGACAAAAGTAATCTATGATGTTAGAGGTCAGGATTGTGGTTACCTTTTGGAAGCTATAAAGAGGTGGTGATTAGGAGGGCATGTGATAGGGACTGCCACAGTGCTGGTAATGTTCTGTACCTTGATCTGAGTGGTAGTTACCTGGGTGCAGTGACTTTGTAATGATTCATAGAGCTGTACACATATGATCTGTGCACTTTTTAATATGTATGCTGTAATTTCAAAAAAGCTTATTAAAATATCTATCATTATTGTGAAAAAGTTGGTAATCATTGAAGTTGGGTGTTGGGTACAGAGGTTGATTATACCATTTTCTCCACTTTTGTGCATTTGAAATTTTCCACAATAAAAAGTTTAAATATATATATACACATACACACATGTTTGTGTGTATGTATATGTATATGTGCATGTATATTTATGTATGTATATTTTTATGTTTATTTATAAATGTTTGAGTTTCACCCTGACCTGCCAGTCTATTCAAAAATGAACGTTATTTCCCAGAGACCACGGCAACATGAATAGAGCCGTGTGGTTTCTTTATAATGTGTTAGATTTGGAAATTGGCATATAAAGAGAAAGTTTGTGTGCTTAGATGGTACTAGCCAACAAAAACAATGTATCTAATGTGTAAAACAACAATCTGACTGAACCTTTTCATATATATTATTAAATATATATTATTTTATTATAAATAATAAAGCATATTATTTTTATATTATAGAATAGATATAAATATATGGAAGAGAACACAGACAATATGACAGAGCCACTTATCACAGGCCAAATCATATTAAAATGAATTTAGGCTAGGATGACACATTTTTTATTTCATAGGAATATTTTGAATATACTAGAAATACATGAGATTTGAATGTCATTCATGAATTGTTTGAGAAAAATGAATACATTTTTTTTTTAATTTGAGAGAGAGAAAGAGAGAGGTGGGGAGAGGGTCAGATGGAGAGAGATTGAGAATCTCAAGCAGACTCCACAATCAGTATGGAATCCGATGTGGGGCTTGATCCCACAACCCTGGGATCGTGACCTGAGCCTAAATCAAGAGTCGGATGCTCAACCAAGTGAGCTACCCGCCCCAAAATGAATACATCTTTCTATAAATTTTGCTTTGGACTTCTGGCTAATGATTGATTTGAAACTTTTGAGCATCAATACGTATATTACACTAAAATGTAATGTTGGGCAAAGTTTTTAGAAAAACATCCATAAGAGAAATAAAGACAAAGGATGCCTGAAACAGCACACGATTGCATAACTAGCGATACAAGGCCCATCGCCACGATTACTGTTCAGTAGCTGCTGAATGGGCCAAAATATACACGTTCCCCCAGAAGAAAAATATTTGAGTAGTTTGGGGTCAGAATGTTTATTGAAAATACAATTTGGACTGGGAGAGTTGGGGAACATGGACTGAAGGGTAACTGTATAAAAATAATTCAGTGGAGTCACAGCCTGGTCATGTTTTCCTTGAGAGCTAACTTTAGAACATAATACCCATGTGAGATGAACTTTGCTACTGTATCTTGTTGAATTACAACTACCAATAAATAGTTGTTTCAACATTTTAGAAACATAGAAAACAGAAAAAGTTTGTAGACAATCAGGAGCACGTTAGCTTCCTTACCTTTTTCCTCCCATTCTTCGTTACACAGAGTGAAGTGGTTTAAATGACCAACCATCTGCCCAGGGACTTTCTTTCTGTTCCTGAGAAGTTCTCAACTTCACTGAGCCTAAGTATTACTATATAAGGTAGAAGATAGAACCCTGTGAATACTGATTTTGGAAAGCTTTCTTTCTTTTTTCTTTCTTTCTTGCTTTCTTTCTTTCTTTCTTTCTTTCTTTTTTGGCCTAAAGATATTGGCAGATAGTGGCAGAGTTACAATTAAAATACTGCATTTCCTTAATGTTCAATTAAAAATGAAACATAAAGTAACAGAGTACACAAAATATAATGCTTCTAAAAGAATTCATTATCCAATCTATACTATTCAAATATTAGCAAGGAGGTATGTTTCCACTGAATCACTTACTGTTTTCCTAAAGTACAGCCAAAGAGATGCACACACATTAACAGTTATCATTAGCATGTAAATGTGAACACATCTACACATGTCTCTCCCACTATACTTCCTTCTGTCCCTCTGCTGCCAGTCTAATGAGTAAGTCCTGACATACATCCCTCAGAGACAGCTTAACACTTCCATGCCCAAGGTGCTTCCTTTGATTTTGGAAAGCTTCTTAAAGGACTTTTGAAGGCACCTTTGGCTGTACACAATTTTTGCCAAATGTGCTGAGTTTAGAACCGAACACTCAATTCAGCCATTGCTTTACTATAGTGGTGACCCCTGGCTGGGTTGCCAGATGGGATACAGCATACCCAATTACATTTACATCCTCAGATAAATGAAGAATAATTTTTTAGTATAAGTACATCCCAAGTCTATTTGGGGCATAATTATTAAAAATTATTTGTTTATTTTTATTTGCTAAATCTGGCAACCCTCACACTGATGGATCCTTCACTCACAAGGATTCCAACAAGGCCACAAAGGGGCTTTGCAAAATTAAGGTCGTTGAAATGAAACTCTGGGGAAAAACATTTGCCATAAAAGAGTTATTATAGAATACTAGGAAAAAGATGAACCTCCCCCATATAAAAATGCACAAAGGACATGAAGAGACAATTTACATACACAAAAAGATATGCAAACGGCAAAAAAGATGTAAATAAATATTCAGCCTTATTGGTAATGAAAGAATGGCATATTTTTAAAAATCAGTGAGATACATGGGAATGCAAGTATCAGAGTGCAGCCACTCTGGATAACATATAGAGGTTCCTCAAAAAATTAAAAATAGAACTACCCTACGACCCAGCAATTGCACTACTAGGTATTTATCCAAGGATACAGGTGTGCTGTTACCAAGGGGCACATGCACCCCAATGTTTATAGCAGCACTATTGACAATAGCCAAAGTATGGAAAGAGCCCAAATGCCCATAAATGGATGAATGGATAAAGAAGATGTGGTATACACACACACACACACACACACACATACACACACACACACAGTGGATTATTACTCGGCAATCAAAAAGAATGAAATCTGGCCATTTGCAACTACATGGATGGAACTAGAGGGTATTATGCTAAGCAAAATTAGTCAGAGAAAGACAAATATCAAATGACTTCACTCATATGAGGACTTTAAGAACAAAACAGATGAACATAAGGGAAGGGAAGCAAAAATAACATAAAAACAGGGAGGGGGACAAAACATAAAAGACAAATATAGAGAACAGAGGGTTGCTGGAGGGGTTGTGGGAGGGGGGATGGGCTGAATGGGTAAGGGGCACTAAGGAATCTACTCCTGAAATCATTGTTGCACTATATGCTAACTAACTTGGATGTAAATTTAAAAGATAAATTAAATTTTAAAAAAGCTACCAAGGAAGCAAAGCTAAAAAGCAACAATAGCACCTGGTCTTATTCCATACCTTGACAATGGGAGTTAAATAGCCTTTCTGGAGGAAAATTCAGCATTGTGTATTTTTTTTTCAAAGCCTAGAAGTGTATATAATCAGAAAGAATAATTCCACTTCTCAGGATCTGTTCTAGGGAAATACGTTGAATGTGGGAAAAGACTGAACTTTAAGGATATTCCCCAGTGTAATGTTTTTAACAGTAAAAAATAGAAAACAACTTCAATGTTCAACAGATGAGTTTGTTAAATAGATTATGGTTCTATATGCACACAGTGGAATACTGTGCAACCACTGGAAGAATGTTGGGAAGAACTAATCACATAGAAAGCTATCTAAGACACATTGCTAAATGCAAAAAGCACATTAGGGGCACCTGGGTGGCTTAGTTGGTTAAGCAGCCAACTTTGGCTCAGGTCATGATCTCGCGGTCCGTGAGTTCGAGCCCTGCGTCAGGCTCTGTGCTGACAGCTCAGAGCCTGGAGCCTGTTTCGGATTCTGTGTCTCCCTCTCTCTGACCCTCCCCTGTTCATGTTCTGTCTCTCCCTGTCTCAAAAATAAATAAAACAACGTTAAAAAAATTTAAATGCAAAAAGTACATTATAGAATAGCATGCACATTCTGATTTCAGGGTTTCTTACAAAATTTTTTAAATGTTTATTTATTATTTATTTTTTAGAGGGGGAGGGGCGGGGGGGGGGAGAGAGAGAATCCCAAGCAGGCTCCACACTCAGCACAGAGCCCAACGTGGGGTTCAAACTCATGAACCCATGAGATCATGACCTGAGCCAAGATCAAGAGTCAAATGCTCAACCGACTGAGCCACCCAGACGCCCCTGATTTCAGTTTTACTAAAAAATATATATACATGCTGTCACAGGAATACAAAGATAAACTACAGATGGGGAGAAAATATTTGTAAATCACCTAGTCAACAATATATAAATATTTCAATATATAAAGTGCTCTCAAAACTCAACAATAAGAAAAAAAAATTTAAAAATGGTGAAACACAGACACTTTATCTAAGGAGGATATGTGGACAGCAAATAAGTATGTATGTTTAACATCATTAGCCAATAAGAATATGCAAATTAAAACCATGCTGAAATATCACTATGCACCTATTAGAATAACTAAAATTAAATACGGTGATAATAACAAGTCCGACAAAGATGTAGGGCACCTGGAACTCTCATATATTGCTGTTGAGAACGTAACATGATACAGCCACTCTGGAAAACAGTTCGACAGTTTCTTACAAAGTAAACATACACTTACCATATAACCCAGTAATGTTACTCCTAGGTACTTAAACTTTACTTGTACACAAATATTTGTAGCAGCTCCATTCACAGTTACCAGAATTGGAGACAACCCAAATGTCTTTCAACCTGGAAATGTATAAACAAACCATGGTACATTCATACAGTGGAATACTCAGCAGTAGAAAGTAATGAGCTAGTGACACACAAAACATCTTGGATGAATCTCATACACGCTGATTGAAAAAAGCCAATCTCAAAGATTACACACTCCGTGATTCTATTTATGTGAAATTTCAAAACCCCAAATCCTATGTGAGAGAGAAGTGCTTGCTAGTGCCAAGGGTTAGGGGTAACGGGAAATACGACCATGAAGGGATAACAAGAGGAATTTTGGGGGTGGTAGAACTGTGCATATCCTGATTTTGGTGAGTGTAACATAAATCCATGTATGTGTTAAAACTCATAGAAATGTTTAAATATTTAAAAATATGTATAAACACAGAAAAAAGAATGAAAAGGGGCACTTGGATGGCTCAGTCAATTAAGCCTCTGACTTGATACCGGCTCAAGTCATGATCTCATAGTTTGTGAGATTGACCCCTTAGTTGGGCTTTGTGCTGACAGCACAGAGCCTGCTTGGGATTCTCTGTCTCCCTCTCTCTCTCCCCTCCCCGGCTCATGCACACACGTGTAATCTCTCTCTCTCAAAATAAATAAATGAACATTAAAAAAAAGATTCTCTGCCCCTCCCCCACTCATGCGTGCGCGCGCGCGCGCGCGCTCTCTCTCTCTCTCAAGACAAAAATAGGGGCACCTGGATGGCTCAGTCAGTTAAGCGTCCGACTTCAGCTCAAGTCATTATCGCACAGTCTGTGAGTTCGATCCCTGAGTCGGGCTCTGTGCTGACAGCTCAGAACCTGGAGCCTACTTCGGATTCTGTGTCACCCTCTCTCTCTGCCTTCCCCAACTCATGCTCTGTCTGTCTGTCTTTTTCTCTCTCAAAAATAAATAAACCTTAAAAAAAATAAAGAAAGGACACGGGTACCATTTTTACAGTGGGTTATTTCCATGCAGGCAAATACAGGTGATATCTTCCCTCTTGATTGTGGAGTATTTCTAGATTTAAAAATAATGAACATTTGTTCACTTATGAAGAGACTTTCTTTAGATAGGTAATATATACGTACATAAAAATTGTTATAGGAAAACTTGAGTGATGTCTGCCATTATTTCCTATTGGCTCAGCCTTTTGGAGGTAAAGAAGCTTCACTGAGTTGTTAGAAAAAACGATCTTTTGGATAAGATATTTCTTTTCCTTACGAAAGAACTGGCAGTGCTATCTTTGCTCCATAAATCTTGTGCTTTTCCATGAACCACAGCACAAAGTGTCCTGGCCTTCTGTGGCACCATTAGGTGTCCCATTAGCATCCATTAACGGACAGATCCCACTTCCTGGTATGTAGCCAGAATTCCTTATGAAATGGAAAATGTAGGGGTACTGATGCAATACCATAGATGAGGTATTTGCTTCTCTTTCTCATCAATTCTAGTTTGTCTTACAAACAGATGAGAATTCTCATCAATGATTAAGCATTAGGAAACCAGGAGTTCCCAAGTGAGGGTTGCTGGAGGGGTTGTGGGTGGGCGGATAGCTAAATGGGCAAGGGGCACTTGTTGAGATGAGCACTGGGTGTTATATGTAGGGGATGAATCACTGGATTCTGCTCCTGAAATCATTATTGCACTGTATGCTAACTAACTTGAATGTGAATTAAGAAATAAAAATAATTTTTTTAAAAAGGGGGAAACCAGGAGTTCCAATAGCACTTGGATTCTTTGATTTTGCTTGAGGACACTAACCAAAGTTATGCTAGAAAAAATTGTTCAATGGTTTTATTCACAAACCAAGAAGGAAAATTTAAACCATGTTTCAGGTAGGCATTTGGCATGCTTGCTCATTATTTGCCACCTCTATGCAGGAGCCTGAGGTTCCAACAAGAGAAGGTTCTCGTCCTGAGAGCAGACCCCTCCTGGACCATGGCAACCAATACTTCCACCCACTCCCTGAAGGGGTCCAGCCTCCCTCATTTCTGTCTGCCATGGGTCCCAGCAGGAAGTGAGACTATAGGCATCCTATAGGCCAGTTTGTTTCTCAAAAATCCACAGTTATTATCGGGCATTATGCTTTAGTTTGGTAGTTTGACAGTGAGTAAAATGGCTGCCTTGAGAGCTATACCACCACTCAGGGCAAGGGTATTACCAAAGGCTAGAACAGACATGTTGTAATTTCTTAGGGTTTGGCCTTGACTCCCATGAATAGTTGCATAACTCCAACAAAAGCCAAAATGTTACAAATTTCCACAGCTACCGAAACATATATGTGCATGTATAGGAAATACCTAGAGGGGTTCACACCAGCCTGGTGACAATTGTGAAGATTGGAAACAGGGCATTTTAAATTTGTCCATAACTATTGAAGTTTTTACATATTATATTATCTGCGTGCTTTAAAGTTAAATCTTAGGACCCTTTTGGGGGGAGAAGAGAGACGGATAAATTTTATAAGAGCAGGTGTTCTGAAGGAATTGAGGACAGATGAGTTTGACAGGAACGAAGGTCTTCCATTCTTTCCTTAACAGAAGTCTGGAGGAGTATACACGACACCAAAAGAAAGAATTGTGACTTGAATAACACTGAATAGAGAAGGTAGTGTCAGAGTTGGGAAAAGAACCTTAGAGGAAGTACACAGTTGGATTTGATGGTCTAGTAATACTCAAACAGTTCTCAGATTGGATTATTTTTGTTTTTACTGCTGAATGAATGTGAAGTGTTAGAATATCCAGAAACAAAGAGTGACCACATGACAGAAGAAAAGAGATGAGATCTGGAGGGGAACATATGGTGAATAGCTTCTGGAGACAGGAGAGTGAGCTGGGGATGAGGGTAGGAGGAACAGGTTCAGAACCATCCACAGCACATGAGTGTCCAGAGCTCATGTCACGGGTCATGCGAGGCCAGGAGAGGCCTTTTGAGAAAGAGCCTCACTGAATCTGTGTCTCAGCTTAAGAGGAAGATTTTCCTGCGTAGATTTCACCAAGTCCCCACCGAGGGGGGATTTCAAAGGTTCTTATTCCTGAGGAGTTCCCTGTTCAATGAGGAAGCCAGACAAGAGAATGGTGATAATTCAGTGTGACAAATTACTCATTATTCGGGAGCTGAGAAGTTGTGACAGAGTATCTGGGGAAGGTTTTTAGAGGACTTGGTGATTGGGAGGGACCAGCAGGGTGTGTGTGAACGGGGCACAGAGGACACAGCCTAAAGAGGAGGAAAACCAGGACCACTAGGATGAGAAATTTAGATCTGGAGGACAGAGAAGGTTTTGGAGGATCAGCACAATGACGAGTGGCCGGAGGTCTGCCTAGAGGAACATCTTAGAGGAACAAGAGGTGTTGTGTACGGTATTAATAACTCCCACAGAAAAGAGAAGAGTGAATTAAAGAGTCAGTCTTGAGAAAAAGCCGAAAGGGGCACAGCACAGGGAATATGGTCAACGGTATTGTAACAGTGCTGTGTGTGACAGATGGCAGCTACATTTGTGGTGAGTTTGTGCTGTGACAACCCACAGAGTTGTCGAGTCACTGTATTGTACACCTGAAACTAACGTAAGATGGTGTGTCAACTATACTTCAATAATAATAATAAAAGCATAGATACCACAACAGATGGAATGCAGAAGCAGGTAAGAGAATTGAGCTTTCCGTTAAATCAGATATTAAAGAGACCTGCAAAGGTATTTTAAAAAAAGAAAAAGAAATAGCTGAAGGGTTGAGTCACTGTTTAGGTTTTTTGAGAAGCTTGCTTCTGAATCGGGTTCAGTGATGAGTAACAGCAGAAAAAGCAGAAAGCTCTTCTTTTCTCTTTTTCCTCCCTCCCCTCTTCTTTCCCTCTATTCTTTCATTGTCTCCTTCCTTCCTACCATCATTAAGGAATTCTTCAGGAGAATCAAGAATGAGAATGTTTCAAAGGGACCATAACAGATAAAAGACCATTATCTTTTATTAGGAAGTTACAGTATGTGATTCGGTACAGGAAAGTGAGTCACCATGTTAGGTTAAAAGCAATGGAAGTTCACAGAAGTTACAGGGATAAATGTTCTACCAGGGAGAGAACAAGTCACTAAAATAAAACACTGTAGTTATTAATATATCCCACATTTAAGTATTCAGAATTTCCAAGTAAGAGAATTAGACTCCTTGATGATTGCCCTTAAATTCTATCCTTATTTTATTCTGGGTACAGTCTGACATGTTTTGATAAGAAAATAAGTAATTGAATAATAATGTGCCTCTCTTTTATGTATACATTATTATACTTTTCCCTTTACTAAAATTTAAGATATTATTGTCCAAGACATTACTAAAATTACACATATCCTCAGTGTCTCTCAGAAAATAGTTACAAGAATAGCGATAGATCATTTAATATTTGAAGAAAAACACCTGTTTTTAGAGAGAATGTCCTTCTCTAATGTATTTATTCATTTAATTAATTCATTCTTTCAGATTCTTTGCATCTTGTTCTTCAGTAATAAAGTAAAGGAAATTTGCATGAAGATGAAGATTTTCTTGTTGGTTGCACTGGCATAATAAAGCTGAATAGAGACCCAGAGTGTCCAGTGGAGCTGAGGGCACAGAACCTAAGAGAGAGACTTGTATGGTGGGCAACAGAAGAGGACAAAGCCAGCTCAGAAGAATCACTTATCTACGATTCCCCAAAGTGACTCTCTCCAGCTCCCTGAACTGCTTTCTGTCCAATTTTAAAGGTTTCCATTCTGTTGAGTGGAAAACATGAACTAAGCGAGGAACTTTGCTGGGAAGCTATGGGGCACACCAAGCGGACAGGATAGTCATTGTCTTCTAAGGGCTTACGATAAAAATGGAGGAAGGAGACTTCTGATTAAAACTATCATTACAGACAAGAGTTGGGAAGTACAGTAATCAGGGGCACAAAGTATAATGGCCAGTGAAGATGAAGTGATACATTCTGACCAGAATCTAGGAAGTCAATGACAGTAGAATGTCAGCAAGGCCTTCAATGGTGATTAGGATGTTGACTGCTGGAATATTGGGAAAAAGGGGGAAGAGACTGGTCCCACACTGGACCAGGTATGGGGCTGAAGAACACAGGATGTATTAAAATACGGCTTGTCCAGTATGTCCAGCTGTGGGTGCAAGATGGTGTGAGAAGGAGAAAGGTATAGTGGACAGTACTGCTGAGAAAACTAACGGGAGCCAGATTATGAAGAGCATTGAAGTCAGTTTGGCTTTTATTCTTTATTGTAATGGAGAGCCATTGAAGATTTTCAAGGAATGAGGTGGCATGTTGATACACACAGACATAGCTTTCTTCAGACAGCTAACTCTAGCAGTGGGGTAGAGAACAAATTGGCATGATAGGGCCATTTCTTGCACAATGTCAAGGCACTGTTCACAGCTCAAAAGGATGCAGTACAAATGGCACCTTCTGGAGTTGGGCAGTGCAGAGCCCTTCAGAGCGGAGGCGGGAGAGGCCGAGTGGTAGCAAGTAGGATGTTTTGGTTGCAAGCAGCAGAAAGTGATTCTAACTTAGGATTCAGGCAGCTCAAAGAATTAGAAGAAAACACTTATAGGAGTCAGAACTACTTCATGGGTCTAAGAGTCAAGTTACAGAGAAAGAGGATGTGATGGGCCCATCTAAGTCAAGTATTTACTTTTTGACCAAGAGAACATAGTGGCATCTGGACTGAGAGTCCCACCAAGACTTCAGGCAATGGGGAGGGAAAACTGAGGTGCTGTCACCAAAGGAAGGGGTACAGATGCTGGACCAGACAGTCAAACCAAGGGTGTGAGCTATAATAATCATGGCAGAGACTGCTACTTGCCCAGCAAATAACCAGTCTATTTCTCTTCCTTAGTAAAAGACACTAATTATATGCAGGTAACACTACGTCTAGCTAAAAGGCTTTATTTCCTAAGCTTCTTTATAGCTAGGTATGGCCATGTGACTCAATTTTCTGTGAGTCCCAAAGTTGGATGGGAACTCATCAAGAGCTCCTTAAGAAGGTGGGGAGGGGGGGGCGCCTGGGTGGCTCGGTCGGTTGAGCGTCCGACTTCAGCTCAGGTCATGATCTAGCGGTCCGTGAGTTCGAGCCCTGCGTCGGGCTCTGTGCTGACAGCTCAGAGCCTGGAGCCTGTTTCGGATTCTGTGTCTCCCTCTCTCTCTGCCCCTCCCCCGTTCATGCTCTGTCTCTCTCTGTCTCAAAAATAAATAAACATTAAAAAAAATTAAAAAGAAAGAAGGTGGGCAGACACGTGCTAGTACCTTTTTTCCTCCCCTCACTCCTTCCTCTTTTAAAAGAATTTTTTTTTAATGTTTATTTATTTTTGGAGGAGAAAGAGAGAGAGAGAGAGCATGTGGAAGCAAGGGAAGGGACAGGGGATCTGAAGCAGGCTCTGCACTGAGAGTGGAGAGCCTGGCGAAGGGCTCAAACCCACAAACTGTGAGATCAGGAGCTAACCCAAAGTCAGATGCTTAACCGACTGAGCCACCCTGGTGTGCCTCCCTCACTCCTTCCTCTTATCTTCTTCCTGAAAAGCAGAGATGATGCCTAGAGCACCAGCAGCAGTTCTTCGATTGCAGAGCAGAAAGACAAAAGCTTGGGTCCTTGATGACATTCGGAATGGCTGTATTGGCACTGGATCTGCTTCCCCTGGACTTCATTTATAAGAGAGAGAAAAATACTTCTGTATTTTGAAGCTTTTCTTATTTCCAGCCTTTGTTAGTAATGGCCTATTTCTCTCAGGAGCCTAGGATAATAAAGATGCCTACGACTGTGAGGAAAGCTGAAATTGAAGGGATATGTGGATAAAAGATGAGGGAGACCAAACAGGAATAGCTAGATCAAATAGCAAACCAGAAGAGGACAAGGTTATGGAAGTTAAGGGAAGTGAGAATTTCCAGAGTTTAGAACAAAAGCCAGGAATAGAAAGTGGTTTGGATGATTTATACCTCTTGGAAAGATAAATTTGGTACTTGAGGGGCACCTGGGTGGCTCCGTCAGTTAAGTGTCCAATTATTGATTTTGGCTCAGATCATGATCTCACAGCCCAGCATGGAGATCTCATGCCCAGCATGGAGCCTACTTAAGATTCTCTCCCTCTCCTGCTGCCCGTCCTGTGCTCTTGCTTTCTCTCTCTCTCTCACTAAAAAGAAGAAGGGGGAGGAGGAAGAAGTGGAGGAGGAGGAGAAGGAGGAGGAAGGGAAGAAGAAGAAGGGGGAGGGTGAGGAGGAGAGGGAGAAGAAGGAGAAACTCAACTGATTTCTATATGTATGACCAATAGAGTTTGGAAGAAAAATTAATATAGATACATGGAAAACTAAACAAATGGAAATATAATTTTGTTGTTAATTCTAGAGCAATCAGTTCTGTAGTAAAGGAATTTATTACAGTATTCTACGTGGTTCAACATGAAGGAATACTTATTTTATCCTAATGTAAAGTTCATATATTAATTTCAGTAATGTCAAACTGTTATTCTGGGAGGGTTGTGAAGTGTATGTGTTTGTGATGATATAAGGAAGAATAATACTCATTGATCATAACAGGAGCCAATTGATGTCATCTTGTGATAAAAAGATTTAATTTATTATAAACATACTGCTTAGAAACTTGGGCATATATACCAGATAAAATAATTAGGAAAGTTGAAAGTGGCTGCCTCTGGGGATTTGGAATACAATGATAACCAAGCCAGACAAGGCAAGAGTTCTTGCCCTTGTATATAATGGAAGTTAGTGGGAATTGCACACAACTGAATGAGCAACTATTTTAAAAAGTGTAATAGTGTTATAAGAGAAGTACAGGAAGCAAATGGGCCACTTGGGATATGGCTGATCTGTTTTACTGGGTTTTATGTTAAACTGGGCTTTGTCAGGAAACTATTTGTTTCTATCCTTACTTCTAGAAGACCTCAAAACTATCTGTTGTGGGGCACCTGGGTGCCTCAATGGTTAAGCGTCTAACTCTTGATTTCAGCTCAGGTCATGATTTCACAGTTGTGAGATCAAGTCCTGTGTTGGGCTCCATGCTGATCGTGGAGGCTGCTTGGGATTTTCTTTGTCCCTCTCTTTCTGTCCCTCCCCCACTTGTGTTTACTCTGTCTCTCTCTCTCTCAAATAAATACATAAACAAACAAACAAACAAACAAACATAAAACTTGTCATTGAAAATCTTGATTGTGGTGATATATGCACACACACTGGTGATAAAATTGAGTAGAACTAAACACCCACAGGAGCATAACTAAGACAAAACTGAATAATATGGATGGGTTGTATCTATGTCAATATCCTGATGCTGATATTGTACTCTAGTTTTGCAAAATATTACCTCTAAACCTGGGTAAAGTGTATACTGGATCTCTCTGTCTTATTTCTTACATGTGAGTTACTACCACTATCTCGATAAAATTTTCAACCAGAAAAACATATTATTGGTTGCACAGATTCAAGATCTTTCAGGTTACAGGGAACAAAGGCATATTCAGAGTAGATCAGAGGTTGCCTGGGTGGCTCAGTCAGTTGGGCGTCCAACAGGTCATGATCTCACAGTCTGTGAGTTTGAGCCCCATGTTGGGCTCTGTGCTGACAGCTCAGAGCCTGGAGCCTGCTTCAGATTCTGTGTCTCCCTTTCTCTCTGCCCCTCCCCCACTCATACTCTGTCTGTCTGTCTGTCTCTCTCTCTGTCTCTCAAAAATAAACATAAAAAAGTATTGAAAGTAGCTCAGGAAATAGGGAATACAATATGAATGAGGGAAAGTGTTTCAATATCAAAGATAGCTGGCTTGAAAGGAAATCACAACAGTACTCAAATCATCTGATAATAACTTAGAAGACACAAACGTTGAGTCTGTTGTCCCCTAGGTTAGGGTCCTGTCCCTGTGAATAATTATCCGTGTCTCCATATCTAGTGCTCCTGACACTATTGATCAACCAATTCATTGAGCCTTGTCATTCCAGCTCCCGAAGAGAAAGCTGAATTGATTTATTCCTCACTGTCCATGAGAGGGTGCTCATGGTAATCAGAAGTTTGGTTGCACGTAACAAACTCTATTAATTTTCTAGGGCAGCCATCACAAAGCACTACAAACTGGGTTGTTTAAATAACAAAAATGTATTATCTCACAGTTCTGGAGTCTAGAAGTCCTGGATAAGATAGGGTCGTATCCTTCTGAGCTCTGACAGGGAAGGATCTGTTCCAGGCCTTTCTCCCAGCCTTATAGTTGGCTGTTTTCATGTTTACATGGTATTCTCTCTGTAAATTTAATCACAGATTGAATTTTTATAAGAACCCTTTCATAGGGATGCCAGTCATATTTGATTAGGGCCTACCCTAATGATGTCATTTTAACTAATTACATCTGCAATAACACTATTTCCAAATAAGGTTACATTCTGAAGTCTGGGTATTTGGGCTTTGACACGTGAATTTGGGGTGGAAATTTGGGTGGATCGGAATTCAGCTGATAACACAAACCCAAGTCAAAAAGAGTTTAAGTTAAGGGGTTCCTGGGTGGCTCAGTTGGTTAAACGTCTGATTTTGGCTCAGGTCATGATATCACAGTTCATGGGCTCAAGCCCTGCATCGGGCTCTGTGCTGATGGCTCAGAGCCTAGAGCTACTTCAGATTCTGTCTCCCTCTCTCTATGCTCCTCGCCCACTTGCACTCTGTCTCTCTCTCTCTCTCTCAACGTTAAGAAAAAAAGAGTTTAAGTTAAAAGGGGATATAACTGTACATCTACAGGAAGGACAGGGGTCTCAGGAACAGTGGGAATCAGGGCCTGGAAGACCACCTTGACTCTTGCTTCTACTTGATGAGCTTCATCTCTCTTTCAAAGAGTTTACTTGCACAGGGCAGGGAATGTGATAACTGACAGCTCCAGAGATCCACGTTTCCATCATCAGAGAGGCAATGAATCTAGACTCACTGGTTCTGAATTAAAATGTTTCAGGATAAAGACTGTGATTGGTCCAACATGGTTTTGGAACCCATCCATAGACTAATTGCTGTGGTCACAAGTCTTGCCAAATATGTTCCATATGGTCTGAAGGAATGTTTTTCAAAAGAAGGGAGTATTTTTCTTGGTAGAACAAACTAAAGATCCCTATTATCTTGGTGGGTAAAGGCCACTTCCAAAGCTACTTGCTGCTGTTGGACCAGGCCCCTGATAATGTTTTAATCAGCGTGGCCAGGGTCACAATGTGGTATGAAACCATGCGGTGCCAAGCATGGCATACTATACATATCAAAGATAAACAAGGCTGGATGCTAGCTAGCATGGTAAGGACAGATTTCAAAGAATTGCAATAGGGAAACGAATCCAGAGTGGACTGAACTTAACCCTGATCTATGCGGAGGAGATTGGTGTTTTAAGGGGGGAAGGGGAGGGGAGGGAAGTGAAAATTTACAAAAAGCATGAATGGGGGTGGGGATCGGTCCATATAAAACCCAGTTGTATTTGCTAACCCGCGTTTGTAAAAGTTAGGCTCCTACCCTTCCCACAAAGGCAGGTGGACAAAGGCCCTATCTTCAGGTGTCAGCTAGAACAGTCAATTCTCTGGGAAGCCTTGTGCTTTCTCAGGCAGGTACCTTGAGGGGGCTGGGGTCATCCTTGGGCTGCTGCTGTGAGCCCTTAACAATTACGTTAGTGTTTGTTCAAGTCTTCCTAGGCCAACGTTGAGGCCTAGTGAAGAAAAAGCTCAGAGGAGCCTGGATAAGGTTACTGTCAGTGGTTACCAGGGGTTTGTTGGTGGGAGGGAAGGAGGCATAAACAGGTGGGAACCAGGGGACTTTTAGGGCCGTGAAATTCTTCTGTATGATACTGTCATGATAGATACCTGTCATTATGTATTTGTTAAAACCCACGGAAAGTACACCAAGAGGGAACCTAATGTAAACCAAAGAGTTCATCTGATATTAATGTATCAGCACTGGTTCATCAACTGTAAGAAATGTACCACCCTGTGCAGGATGTTAATAACAGGGAAAGGATGTATGGGGAAGAGGGAGATATATGGGAACCGTAGGTACTGCTGCTAATTTTTTCTATAAGCTAAAACTGCTCTAAAAATAAGTCTATTTATAAAAAAAGATTTTTTTCAGATGGTATTTTTTTTCGTTTTTCATTAGGTTTGAAATGACTCATTAAATGGGAAGTGAAGGCTACTAATTGTCCTATTTATATAATATAGTACAGACTCAAAGACACTTTAACACACTCTGTGTAAAATAAAAGTAATTATTGAAAAGTTGATCGTTTCAAAAGTAATGCATAATGTTAAAAATGTCTAAAGGGGCACCTGGGGGGCTCAGTCAGTTAAATGTCTGACTCTTGGTTTTAGCTCAGGTCATGATCTCATGGTTGGTGGGATTGAGCCCTGTGTCGGGGTCTACACTGATGGCACGGAACATGCTAGGGATTCTCTCTCTCCCTCCCTCTCTGCCCCTTCCCTGCTCCTGTTCTCTCTCTCTCTCTCTCTCTCTCTCTCTCAAAATAAATAAACTTAAAAAAAAAAGTCTAAAGTAGAAGGTAGCATCCTACCCTACACAAGTAATCGCTCTTATGAGTTTGAAGTACCCTCGCCCAACCCCATCCTACCCCAACAACCTTCATTCATTTTGTCCTCACAGAAACTTTGTGATAAAAAGTTGTGATACAAGTAGGAAAGCTTTATAGTGTCTGCTCAGAGAACCAGTGCTATGGAGCCTCTGGGGACAGTTTTCAGTATGTGGTTTGGCCGAGTTTCCACTAGAAACACCCAGAAGGCACATACTCAGCACCTGGCAAGAGGAAGCCTTGAAGAAAAGATGTTTTCCCTCTGTTCTCTGTAACAAATATTTGGAAACAGACCCCTGTATGTGAGGTAAAGCTTTTTTAAATGTGCTCGAACAAAAAGATGAAAGGTTCTATAAGGAGAAAAAAAAGTGTTTTTCCAAAAACTGAGAGAAGTTGCTGAGGAGACAGCTGACTTCCTGCCTTATTTCCAGAGACTAACTTTCTTAAGGTATTAGCAAACCCGGTCCCGGGAAAACTGCCTTTGAATGAAAATCTCCAGTATTTGGTGAACATTAAGTAGGGCGCCCTATTTGGGTAATGACTCAGATTCGATATCCAGCTGTCAGTAATGTTAGCATTTGTCGGGTTTCATGAAATCTTTTATTGACTTAGGCATCCTGATTCAGGTTTTGCTTGTTTTTGTTTTTGTTTCCTGTTCTCCACCTGTTTGTGGGTAGGTTTTTATGACCGGTGTGGAATTCCTAATTTTACACATTTACTTATAGTTCATGCTTGAAATTTGATGAAGGAAATTGAGCTGTTCTATCTACTGCCTTACAAGCGGGAGATCCTAGGGTAAATGTGTGTGTGACAAACCAGGACCGCAGAAGTAGTATAGAAACAAGCTTGGAAAAGAGAGGTAATTATCTAAAATTAGATCAAGTAAAAACCGCTCTGTTAGGTAAATCCTGTTGCTAAATTACCTACAGCAAGCTAAGCATGTAATACTGTGTTCCACGAAAAAAGAATTCGAAAGCCTTAGCAACAAGAAAGTGTTTGGAATACCTAGTGTTAGCAAGTCCTTTCCTGTTTTTCTTTATTACTTTCCCAGCTTGCAAAAAGACATGGGGAAGTTTACGGAACATTGATTTAGGGCATGGAAAAGGGCCCAATTTTTATAAATGTCCTTATAAATAAACAAATTAATCACTCTGAGGTCAAGGGATGTTCCTGAGCAATCAGTGATATTTTTCTAGAACTTAATGGATACGCTATGTTTTCACAATTAACCATTTGTTCTAGTTGCCCTCTTTTAATTGTAGTCTTACGACTTCGACAAAAAGCTTTGCGGTGTCATGGGGATTGAGCTCCCCAAGAAAAAGGTCATAAAACAAGTAATGCTGAACCAAAGAGCCAGGTATCTTGACGAATTTGTAATTACAGCTGTTTGTAAAGTTCCACTTTCTCCTCCAGAGCTATCAATTCAGCCCCATAGGAGAAATTTGAACAATATACTTTGTCTAGCTGTCTTGACACCTGTTGGGAAAAATCTGCAGTGACTAGGGAGAGAGGACATTGTATCGTCTTTCCTTTCTCTCTCTCTTCCCCCCACACCTACCACACATAATTTTCATAGACAGGTGTCTGCTCTAAATCAAACTAGGATCTAATAAATCATTAAAACAGGACATTTGAAGACCGATGTAATGATTGGGGGAAATTCTTATGAGGTAATGTTACTCAAAAGAAGCAAGACGCAAAAATGAACTTTGCTGTGATCACAACTGTGTAATAACTGTGCTTGTATACACACAAGGTCTCCAAGATAGCAGGTAAAAATGAAAAACATCTGATCTCTGGGGAGATTTAAACAAATCTTTTAGGTGGATTTGCTTTCATCTTGCTGTGGTTAGTGCAAAGTGAAAAGGAAAAGGAAAAGAAAGGCAGGTGTGACATTCAAAATATCAAATAAGGGGCGCCTGGGTGGCTCAGTCGGTTAAGCGTCCGACTTCAGCTCAGGTCAAGATCTCGCGGTCCGTGAGTTCGAGCCCTGCGTCCGGCTCTGGACTGATGGCTCAGAGCCTGGAACCTGCTTCAGATTCTGTGTCTCCCTCTCTCTCTCTGCCCCTCCCCCATTCATGCTCTGTCTCCCTCTGTCTCAAAAATAAATAAACGTTAAAAAAATTTTTTAAAAAAATATCAAATAACCTGTGTTATAGGCTATGGAGGCTGTTCCACCAAGCAGCTGCCATAATTTTGGAGGGGGTTCCAGATGGTGGGAGGTAAATACGGCCCTCGCAAAGCCATGTCGGCGATAGTCATTTTTCCGTGGGTCTGGGGCCCACGAATGAGGTGGGAGCTGTGGCTGCCCTAGCAGGATGCTGGGGCAGTTACCAGGGCAGCCCCTCTGGATGCCTTACCTGGAGCCCAAGTGGTGGATGGACGGAGGCACCAGGTGCTCAAACTTCACCTGGTTACCGGCCAGTCCCGTAGTCTTTCCGTGTTTGAAAAACTGGCCCAACTTCGACAGTGCCCACGAGCTGACAGGAGCCCTGCTTAAGGACTATCCTGAAAGAGAGGAAATGAGATAATGCCCATAAAAGCTTTTATTATAATGCCTAGCACGTGGGATATACTCCATAAATGTTGGCTGTTGTAATCATGTAGCATTCTTGCTTATGTTTTCTTTTTTAAATGTTTATTCATTTTTGAGAGACAGAGAGAGACAGAATGTGACCGGGGAAGGGTCAGAGAAAGAGGGAGACACAGAATCTGAAGCAGGCTCCAGGCTCCAAGCTAGCACAGAGCCTGACGCAGGGCTCAAATCTACAAACCGTGAGATCATGACCTGAGCAGAAGTCAGATGCTTAACCGACTGAGCCACCCAGGCACCCCTCCTGCTTACACTTTTTTCTTATTAATAAGCAAAAATCACACATGCATATGGAGAGAGAAAGCCCCAGTGACTCTTCCTCTTCTTAAAAGGTTAATAATTCTATCATGAGGATCCTACCTTTCTAAATTAATCTAATCCCAATTACTTCCCAAAAGGTGCCACCTCCAGATACATCACATTGGAGGTTAGGGCTTCAAAATATGAATTTTGTGATACACAAACATTCATCCCATAATACAGATCCTATGCAGAAATCTTAGAGGGATAGCTACATAAAGTGGGCTCTAACCATCCCTCCATAGATCCATGCAGTCATTTACTCACCCACATACCCATCCTTCATCCATCCATGCATGCATCCATCCACTTAATGTTTATTTATTCATTTTGAGGGGGGAGGGGCAAAGAGAGGGAGG
The DNA here is from genome assembly GCF_018350195.1 of Panthera tigris. Classification (NCBI taxonomy): domain Eukaryota; kingdom Metazoa; phylum Chordata; class Mammalia; order Carnivora; family Felidae; genus Panthera; species Panthera tigris. Next base: position 70,026,041 of record NC_056660.1, on the reverse strand, counting down.
GGGGAATTGCAAGCAGGTTCTGTGCTGTCAGCACGGAGCCCAACATGGGGCTCAATCTTATGAACCGTGAGATCATGACCTGAGCTAAAATCAAGAGTCAGACACTTAACCCACTGAGCCACCAGGCATCCTCCTGCATCCATTTAATAAACATTTACTGATCATCTATCACATCTCAGAAGAACACACTAACAGGGAAAATAAATGATACGCTATATCTAAATGCTACAACAGGACATTCTAAATGCTAAACAAGATCTATGGGAAATCAATGAGATAGAAAACTCATATTGATTGAGAATGGCATCAAGTTCTTTACCAATTTATTTGCCCTAGTCTGAATTAAGAAATACTCTTCTAGGGGTGCTTAGGTGGCTCAGTCTAAGTGTCTGACTACAGCCCAGGTCATGATCTTATAGCTTGTGGGTTTGGGCTCTGCATCAGGCTCTGTGCTGACAACTCAGAGCCTGGAGCCTGCTTTGGATTCTGTGTCTCCCTCTCTCTCCGTCCCTCTCCCGCTTGTGCTCTCTCTCTCTCTCTCAAAAATAAATACATAAACATTAAAAAATATATATTTCTGGGGCACCTGGGTAGCTCATTGATTAAGTCTGACTTTGGCTCAGGTCATGATCTCATGGTTTGTGGGTTCAAGCCCCGTGTCTGGCTCTGTGCTGACAGCTCAGAGGCCGGAGCCTGCTTCGGATTCTGTGTCTCCCTCTGTCTCTGCCCCTCCCCTGCTCACTCTGTCTGTCTGTCTCTCAAAAATAAATAAACATTAAAAAAAATTTTTTAAACACGTTTCTAGTTCCAAAGTGAAATTAGAATCAGGTTCTTTTTCCTCCAAAGTGCCTTTCATCCTAAGATTCAGCGGGAAAGAAGGGATGAATTCATCTCCAGCCAAAGAAGGTGATAAAGATCACAACTCCTAACCATCCATGTATGCCAGCGGTGTGGTTGGGGGGGGGGGGGACAGAGGTGTTCTCAGGGAACCCACTTCTGTTCTCTGGTTAGTGGAGGAATGCTGCACTCAGCAGGTTCCAGTAGTAACACAGGTACCTTGGGTTGTACTGCCAGGATGGACTTCGGGTCTTCACTCTTCAGGGTCAGCAGGGAGGAGCCCTGGGTCTTCTAAGGAGTGATCCACGAGGCAGTCTGGTTGGCCTTATGAATCCATAGAGAATAGGCAGGCAATTAGAGGCTGCCCAGGCAAAAATATCCACCCAGCCCCTTAAAATATTTAGCTAAAAGCTAATCATGTATTTATATTTTAAAAAGTACTGCGGCCAAATCTAAGTGCTTTATTATAACCAAGTTGTAACAGCAAACTTTCTTTTAAATTTTTTAAAAAATTTATTTCTGAGAGACAGAAAGAGCGAGCAAAGGAGGGACAGAGAGAGGGAGAAAGAGAATCCCAAACAGGCTCCTCACTGTCAGCACAGAGCCCGACGCGGGGCACAAACTCACAAACTGTGAAGTCATGACCCGAGCCAAAGTCAGACCCTTAAGCAACTGAGCCACCCAGGAGCCCCTGTAACAACAAACTTTCTACTTAGAGATTTGAAATACTTTGAGGATTACTTTAGTAACCAGAGGGCAAACATCTCATTACAAACAGGTATCTATTTTGTGGACATAAGGGTGCTATCCTTGGAAACTCTTGCTAAGACCCTATTCTATGAGAGAGATGATTTTTTTTAAGTTCATTTATTTATTTTTGAGGGAGAGAGAGAGCCTGAGCAGAGGAGGGGCAGAGAGAGGGGGAGAGAGAGACAGAATCCCAAGCAGGCTCTGTACTGTCAGTGCAGAGCCTGACGTGGGGCTTGAACTCACAAACTGTGAGATCATGACCTGAGCCGAAACCAAGAGTCAGATGCTCAACTGGCTGAGCCACTCAGGCACCCTAAGAGAGGTATTCTTAATGCCATATCATGGATGAAGAAATTAAGGCTCAGCAAATTAATTTGCTAAGTTGTTTTAAACACTTGCTAAAGTTAGGTGACCCTCTTCTCTGGAATAAGCCTATTTTGATTCTCGCTCTTTCTCTCTCTCAACTTTTTATTTATGAAAAAAATCATATTACACATAGATTGGGAGAAAGTACAAGAAATTTCCATGTACCCATCACCTAGATACATCAGTCACCAACTGGGGGTATCTCTTGTTTCATAAAGTGGTAGCCAGCCAAATGGGGAGTCTCGTATTATGTCTCTTATTTTTTCTCTCAAACGACTTGCTTAACAAAATCTAGGAATATCTACATGATTCTCCAGCCCCTTGCTCTGAGATGAATTTTCCAAATGCCTGAGCCTTTCTGGGACTCTATTTGATCTTAGGGGCTGGTACAGAAGTGCTGTGTGTGACCCACAGGCAACCTCTGTGGAGAGGGGAAAATGCCAGCTTCAGGAAGCTGAGGACCTCAGCTCCTTTTGATGACCTCTCCTGGGACAGTCATGATGGACCAGTCCTAATTCTAAATGGGAATTTCAAGCACATTTAATGGACACTTCCTTCTTTATTCTTTAATAGAAACATTAAAACAGTAAGGAAGAATAATTTATAGACAGGTTTCTCACGGGGATTTGGCAAATATTATCCAACCTGTTTTCTCACTGCAATATGTATAATTTATCTTCTGAAAAAGAAGATTTGTAACTGTGACTTAATACCAGTATACGACAGTCGCGATTTCTTCACCCTATTTTTTTTACAAGAAAGACAAAATCATTAACTATACTCAATTTATAAGACTATAAAGGAACATTTGACCAGGAGTCTTCCAGAACATAAGCTTCCTCTAGCAAGCAAATGGTACTGACACAATCAGAAACTCAGGCCTGCCAGTCTGTATTAATCAGCTTTGTTACAGTACACAATGGCCCATATAGAGGAGGAAAAACTTTTCCTCTGTGTTCTGTACCCAAAGCCCATGAATTAAACTGACAAAAACCAGGGGTGCCTGGGTGGCTCAGTCAGTTAAGCGTCTGGCTTCAGCTCAAGTCACGATCTCACAGTTCGTGGGTCGAGCCCTGTATGGAGCTCTGTGCTGACAGCTCGGAGCCTGGAACACGCTTCAGATTCTGTGACTCCCTCTCTCTCTGCCCCTCCCCCACTCACACTCTGTTTCTCTCTGTCTCTCAAAAATAAATACATGTTAAAAATAATTTTAAAAAATAAGCTAGCAAAAACCAGGTTAACAGGGGAAAACCCCAGTTTACCTACATGTGTAACACACATACACACGTGGGTCAACAATGATGAGTAACACAAAAGGATGGCTAGAATCTGGGGCTTATACACCATCTTCAGAAGTGAAAGAGAAGGGGAGAAATGCGCTTGCAGGGAAACAAATGAGTTTTTGGAAAGGTAAGTGGATTTCCAGGAGAACAAAGAGGAGATGAGAAAATTACTGATAGTGTTTGTCTACACAGCTACAGTGATCTTTCTGTTTCCTTCAGAGCCATATATCTCCCCTGGAGAAGGGATTTGGGATAGGTTTTACTTTTTTTCTCCCTTCCTGGAAGAGATCTGCCCTAAAGAGAAATTTACAGCAGCATTATTTCCCAGAAGTTGCTTTTTTTTTTTTTTTTTTTTTTTTTTTTTTTTTGGACAGAGAGAGACAGAGCATGAACGGGGTAGGGGCAGAGAGAGAGGGAGACACAGAATCGGAAACAGGCTCCAGGCTCCGAGCCATCAGCCCAGAGCCTGACGCGGGGCTCGAACTCACGGACCGCGAGATCGTGACCTGGCTGAAGTCGGACGCTTAACCGACTGCGCCACCCAGGCGCCCCCCCAGAAGTTGCGTTTAGTTAGCTTCCTGTAACAATCTTGTAATAATTTTGTTAGCTTCTTATGATAATTATACCAACTCTGGGGTTCTGAGTTGGTTCCCACACCCCAAAACCTCAGTAGCTTATGAGAACAAAGATTTACTTCCCAATCATGTCACACCTCAGCTGTACAATGGTAACAGTTCTCTTCCATGGGTCTTCTTCACTCCAGAATCCAGAATGGGGGTCTGAAAGAGCAGCCCCCAATGGGAATGTGCCGTTTTCCAGTGGCAGAAAGAAAACAGAAGAGCCTTGCAGTGTCTCTGAGAACTTCTATTTGGATGTAGCGTTTGTTACTTCTGTTCAAGTCCATTTGCCAAAGGCAAGCCATATGGCCAACCTGGCTATTGGTGAGGCATGAAAATCATAGTCCTTCCACAGAGAGGTCACTGCAAGTCACAGAGCAACAAATAAGGGACTATTACTGGTAAGGGGGGGGGTGATTAACTGGGAACAATACTGTTGATCAGAGTCTGCAAAGATATGCTCTGAGGTTCTGAAAATCATCTGTAAAGGTTTGAGTGCCGCCTTAAAAAATAATGAGAAGTTTGCATTCTGCATCAGAAATACTCCTCTCTCTCCACCAAAAAACTACTAGAACTGATTCATGAATTCAATAAAGTCGCAGGATATAAAATCAATGCACAGAAATCAGTTGCATTCCTATACACCAATAATGAAGTGACAGAAAGAGAAATCAAGGAATCAATCCCATTTACAATTGCACCAAAACCCGTAAAATACCTAGGAATAAATCTAACCAAAGAGGTGAAAAATCTATATACTGAAAACTATAGAAAGGTTATGAAAGAAATTGAGGAAGACACACAAAAAAAATGGAAAAAAATTCCATGCTCCTGGATAGGAAGAACAAGTATTTCTAAAATGTCAACACTACCCAAAGCAATCTACATATTTAATGCAATACCTATCAAAATGACACCAGCATTCTTCACAGAGTTAGAACAAATAATCCTAAAATTTATATGGAACCAGAAGAGATCCCAAATAGCCAAAGCAATCTTGAAAAAGAAAACCAAAGCTGGAGGCATCACAATCCCGGACTTCAAGCTGTATTACAAAGCTGTAATCATCAAGATAGTATGGTACTGGCACAAAAACAGACACTCAGATCAATGGAACAGAATAGAGAACCCAGAAATGGACCCACAAATGTATGGCCAACTAATCTTTGACAAAGCAGGAAAGACTATCCAATGGAATAAAGACAGTCTCTTCAGCAACATGCAGAAGACATGCAGGGGGAGAGCGACATGCAGAAGAATGAACCTGGACCACTTTCCTACACCAGACACAAAAATAAACTCAAAATGGATGAAAGACCTAAAAGTAAGACAGGAAGCCATCAAAATCCTAGAGGAGAAAGCAGGCAAAAACCTCTTTGACCACGGCCACAGCAACTTCTTACTCAACACGTCTTTGGGGGCAAGGGAAACCAAAGCAAAAATGAATTCTTGGGACCTCATCAAAATAAAAAGCTTTTGCACAGTGAAGAAACAATCAGCAAAACTAAAAGGCAACTGACAGAATGGGAGAAGATATTTGCAAACAACGTATCAGATAAAGGTTTAGTATCCAAAATCTATAGAGAACTTATCAAACTCAACACAACAAATAATCCAGTGAAGAAATAGGCAAAAGACATGAATAGACATTTCTCCAAAGAAGACATCCAGATGGCCAACCAACACATGAAAAAATGCTCAACATCACTCATCATCAGGGAGATACAAATCAAAACTACAGTGAGATACCACCTCACACCTGTCAGAATGACTAACATTAACAACTCAGGCAACAACAGATATTGGCGAGAATGGGGAGAAAGAGGATCTCTTTTGCATTGTTGGTGGGAATACAAATTGGTGCAGCTACTCTGGAGAACAGTATGGAGGTTCCTCAAAAAATTAAAAATAGAACGACCCTACAACCCAACAATTGTATTACTAGGTATTTACCCAAGGGATACAGGTATGTTGTTTTGAAGGGGCACATGAACCCCAATGTTTATAGTAACACAATCAACAATAGCCAAAGTATGGAAAGAGGAAAGAGCCCAAATGTACATCGACGGATGAATGGATAAAGAAGATGTGGTATACACACACACACACACACACACACACACACACAATGGAGTATTACTCAGCAATCAAAAAGAATGAAATCTGGCCATTTGCAAGTACGTGGCTGGAACTAGAGGGTATTATGCTAAGTGAAATTAGTCATTCGGAGAAAGACAAATATCTTATGATTTCACTCATATGACGACTTTAAGATACAAAACAAATGAACATAAGCAAAGGGAAGCAAAAATAATATAAAAACAGGGAGGGGGACAAAATATAAGAGACTCTTAAATCTGGAGAACAAACATAGGGTTGTTCTAGGTGTTGTGGGAGGGGGGATGGGCTGAATGGGTAAGGGGCACTAAGGAATCTACTCCTGAAATCATTGTTGGACCATATGCTAACTAACTTGGATGTAAATTAAAAAGTAAATAAACTATTAATAAAAAATACTCCTCTCTCAAAAATAAATAACTCTTTCAAAAATAAATAAACATTTAAAAAAATTTTTAAAAGTCAGTGCGGGGGACCTGGGTGGCTCAGTCGGTTAAGCATCAGACTTCAGCTTAGGTCATGTTCTCACAGTTTGTGAGTTCGAGCCCTGTGTTGGGCTCTGTGCTAACAGGTCAGAGTCTGGAGCCTGCTTCTGATTCTGTGCCTTCCTCTGCCTCTGCCCCTCCACTGCTCATGCTCTGTCTTTCTCTCTCAAAAATAAACATTAAAAAAATTAAGAAATACTCAAGGTGGCAATAATAATAATAATAATAATAATGTTATATTCCCCTGAGAATCTTCAAAGAAAATAGCCCCCCCTGGAGGCAGCACCACTTTCAGCCATGCCTGTGCTTGGATTCCTGCTCCCTGGCACCAGACCAAGCATCCCAGTGAAGACTGTGTCTCTCGCTTCCCTCCAAGTTTAAACCTTTCCAAATAAAAGCCTGGGAAAAGGAAATCCTATAACTCCTTGTGGCATACAGTTAGTTCCTGTATGACTGATTAGTTTGTCTTATTAACTATATTGTTCAGACCCTTTGTCTCTATAGTGATTTATTTCGATTTGATCACATTAAAAATGAAGGATTAAACTTTACTATTACAACCTTATTTCTATAGATCTATTTCTCCCTACATTCACCTATGTTTTCTGTTTGGAATGTGTTTGCATGGTGACCTCTGCTCATCCCCTTTCTTCCCAAACCAATTCCTGCTCATCTTTTAAAGCCAACTTACCACTTCTGTGGAAACTTCCCTGATCCTAGTGGTTCATGCTCTCATCCTGGGAATGACGTCTGTGCTTTGCATACATCTTTCTTTGGAGAAAAGAGACTTTATGGTGACAGAAATTTTAGTGTTATCCAAAGGAAGGTAAAGATGGTTGAGAGAGGAGGAGATGGGGAGAGAGTGTTTCAAGAATGAGCTGAAGGTCAAGGATAGAAACTTGAGGAATTCTCCAGCAGAAAAAGGAAGAGGAAAAATACTAGATCTCACAAGAGCAGGAACCTGCAGAGTGAGGGAAACAATCTGCTCCCTATTCTCACGAGCAGGTTGATAGTTCATTTCTCAAACCAGTTTCCAGGATACTGCTGGCACTGTAAGCAATTCACACCGCAGCCAAACTGACTTGGCATGGGTCATGTTTTCTATCTCTAACAGTCGCTCAGTGCATTCGCCATACCTGGGTTCTGTGCCCACCGCTGGGACTGAGGATGAGGGTGAGGGCAAGGAGCCCAGCCCACCCAAACTCCACCACTTGAAAGGCTCTCGGTTTCTCTGGAAATATAACCCTGATAAACCTGTGGTATCCTCTCATCCAGTTTGTACTTCATCAAACGCTTGAATTAGTAATGCTGAGTCATTCATTCAACAAACACTAAGTGTTTACAGGTACCTGCTTACACAATATAGCAATGAAAAAGATAAAGTCCCTGTCCCAAGGACCCCACGTTGTAATGACCCTTGGCTCCTTAAGTTCACTCGTGGTTGGTCATGGTGATGATCCTAAAACCTCGACATAGAAACTGATGGATTTGGTCTTTGAGAAACAGGCATAGATGCCCCCTTCCCTTTTCCCTCCAGGGCTCTCTTTTATTTCAAAGCTTGCCTCTTTCTGGTAAGATGCTACTAAAAGCCTCAAGGAATAGCCAAGACATGACATCCGTTCTCAAGTGCCCTAAAGCTCTAGCCACAGAAGATACATGGACAGAATTCCAGGATACAGCAGAATCTACATAGCCAGGAATTTCTAACCACTTTGTGGGAATCTCTAACTTCCCAGTGAAGAATGGGAACTTCTCTTGTCTTATCTTGACTCAGCCAATTCTAGGTGGTGGAGTTTGTCCCTTGCAGTATCCCCCTTGGAGGCACTTGCTCCGGCTTCTCTGAGTATAAGCAATAGAATCCAACCTTGGTTAACCTAAGTAAAAATGGAATTTATTCAAAGTACATGGCATAGCTTGCCGAGTCAAAGAAGCCAGCATGATGCCTGGTATGCAGATAAATGAAAGATATATATACATATATATAGTGGTGCCTGAGTGCTCAGTTGGTTGAGCATTCAACTCTGGATTTTGGCTCAGGTCACGATCTCATGGTTCAGAAGACTGAGGCCCGCCTTGGGCTCTGCACTGACAGCGTGGATCCTGCTTAGGATTCTCTCTCTGCCCCTCCCCCACTCATTCTCTCTTTCTCTCTCAAAATAAATAAATAGACATTAATACACACACACACACACACACACACACATTTAAAGAACATCCAGACTCTTACTAGCACAAAAGGTAAGTCACAAAAGGTAAGTCACAAAGTCACAACACAAAATATAACCAAAACATATAATACCATGAAAACTACATATGAGTATAAATAAATAAATTATTAGCAGGGTGCACATTAAACTGTCACAGTTGCTAAAGCTACAGCAAAAACACAGTTGGGGTTAGTGGTGGGTGACAGCAGCAGGGTAGGACTTCACGTTTTACTCCAGAGTCTTCTGGGTTGTTTGAATCTTTTATGAACAGAATATATTCATGTATTATTTGGCATAGTTAAATTAAAATTCCTACAATTAAAGTAAGACAATACCAACATATTTTAGAATATTTGTAAAGTTCAGAGAAAAATATTATCTTCCAAAAAGATAATAATAAAAATCATCAGTAGGGTCATTATCTTCCAGGAGCAAAGTCATTTGGAAGATTGGCCATACACAGGATTCTCTTGTTTTGATAAACTTTCTGAAAATTAGACACCCATAAGATAACATTTTGTGAAACCCACCTACAAATAGCTTTAAGCAGTTGGTTTAATTTTGTTAGCAGCTAATAAAATTCAACCTCAAAATACTTAGAGTAACCACAACTGATTGCAAAAGGATTGAGGGAAAATTGCGATAGAAAACTGAGCTACTAAAAGGTGTCTAATGCGAGAGAAGTTTCTGGATTGGTGTTTGTTTAAAAGAGAGTTTGACTAAATCCCATGACTGTGTGGCTTAATTCAACCAATCCCATGTGGCCCTGCTGCCAAGTTTATTACCTGCTCAAATCAAATCAATATTCTTGGTGCCTTATATAAGGCACGCTTCAGTGGTTTCCATTTTCTTTTGTCATCAGAAGGACTGAATAAGAGCTGACGTAACTAATGGAAATTCTTTTCATTCTTCATCAAGCTGAGTTAGAGGTTTCCTGAAGCCAGATTTTCTCCCAGTCATATAAATCATTAAAAGCCTCACACCCCGAAAGCCACGCACTGCCGTTTTCATCCTCAATGCACTTTTCCCTAGGCCTTATGCTGGACTCTTCTTTTTTTTTTTAATTTTTTTTTAACGTTTATTTATTTTTGAGACAGAGAGAGACAGAGCATGAATGGGGGAGGGTCAGAGAGAGGGAGACACAGAATCTGAAACAGGCTCCAGGCTCTGAGCTGTCAGCACAGAGCCCGACGCGGGGCTCGAACTCACGGACCGCGAGATCGCGACCTGAGCCGAAGTCGCTTGCTCAACCGACTGAGCCACCCAGGCGCCCCACTGTACTCTTCTGTATTAGCACTGCTACATCATTCATTCTAAAAGTCCCATTCATTTTATAAAGTGTCCTGGGGCTAGAATGCTTTTCCAATCCACTTTTGTTTTGATGACTATCCCATTACTGTATTTATGCCTCATAGTGCCAAGAAACCATCCCTAATGGCATTATGTAACAAATATAATACTATTAGATTTTGAGATGCTAGGTACTCCTGTGATCTTTGGAAACCACTGAACACTGTCCATATGAAGACAGTGCAGCCCGGGGAGATTAGGTGACTTGTCCAGCTCATAGCCATCAATATCTCATGGATTTCCAACAGCAAAGTTGTTTTGCCCAGCACCAACTGGATTCTGATTCAGGAGCAGCAAGGGGCCTGGTATGCAGACAGACAAAGGATGAAGGCAGGCCCCGAATCCCTGTGCCTGTGGGCAGTTTTAAGTCTCTTGTGGCATTTTTTAAAAGCAGCTTTCTTGAGGGACACTTGGGTGGCTCAGTCAGTTAAGCATCTGACTTTGGCTCAGGTCACGATCTCACAGCTTGTGAGTTCAAGCCCCACAACAGGCTCTGTGCTGACAGCTCAGAGCCTGGAGCCTGCTTTGGACTCTGTGTCTCCCTCTCTCTCTGCCCATCCACTACTCATGCTCTGTCTATCTCTGTATCAAAAATAAATAAACCTTAAAATAATTTTTTAAATAAGAAAGACACTTTTATTGAGGTATAATCTGCATACCATAAAATACATTTAAGTGTATGATTCAGTGATTTTTACGACATTTACAGAATTGTGCAGACATCGCCACAATCCAATTTGAGAATGTTTCCATCACTGCAAAAGAGCCTTGGAGTCCATTTACTGTCACTCCCTGGTCCCACCCCCTAGCCCCAGGTGACCATGAATCTGCCTTCAGTTTCTAGAGATTTGCCTTTTCCGGACATCTCCTGTAAATGGACTCTTTCAGTATGTGGCCATTTCTCTGTGCCATTTTTTTGTCTTTCTGACTACAAGTTCAGATTGTCACTTGGCATGGTAGTGCATTCCATTGATTGCTCTCTGTCTCTGCCAGGTGTTCACATCTTCCCTTGATGAGACTTAAGGCACAGTTTCATACCCCCTATAGTATACTTGCCCAGTGACCTGCCTATATCTCCTTGTTCAAACCATTTCAGGCACACCAGCCCAACTTCAAACTGCCAGAACCCCCCTTTTTCTGTTTTAGTGTTGAGCTGTCTCTGGCTATCTTTATGGCAGGGGCAGGGAATTAATATCCCTCAAGGGTTGTCTCAACCAATGGCTGAAGGAAGAAGAGTATAAATACCCCAGATCCCTGGTCTCTCAGGAGACCTGAAAGGTTATGTGCTCTGTAGTGACTCAGAGTTTCCCAAGGGGGACCAAGTTCTCCTTGTCCACCCACAGTAGTACCTGGCTTGATTGCTGACCCTACACTAGTTGCCTTGCCTTCGGTTCTCACTTCCCTACTCCCTTTCCAGTGTTTTCTTTTCCTTCAAAATAAGCTACTTGCACTGGAATCCCTGTTTCAGTGTCTAATTCTGAGGAAATGCAAATTAATTCCATCCCCATCATGGGCTCAATACATACTGAGCCTAATGTAGATGTCTGTTCCACCCTTGACCTTCTTAATTTGGTACTTTCATTAATCTATCCTGGATACCCCAAAACCAGCTGCTAAAGGATGGCTATCACAAAAAAGACAAATAATAACTACTGGTGGCAAGGATGTGGAGAAATTGAAACCCCCATACCCTGCTGGGAATGTAAAATTCCACTGTGGAAAATGATCTGGTGGTTCCTGAAAAGGTTTAACATAAAACTGATATATGATCCAACAGTCCCAATCCTAGATATGTCTGCAAGAGAAATGAGAACACATATCCACACAAAAACTTCTAAATGCATGTTCACAGCAGCATATACCTAATGGTCAAAAGGCAGAAACAATCCAAGTATCTATTAGCTGTTAAATGAATAAACGAAATGTATCATATCCATACAATGGAACATCACTCAGCTATAAAAAGGAATGAGGTACTGACACATGCCACAACATGGATGGACCTTGAAAACTGCATGCTGCATGAAAGAAGCCAGTCCAAAAAGCCACATATGGTACACTTCCATTTATATGAAATATTCAGAACAGGAAAATCTATAGAGACAGAGAATAAATAAATGGTTGCCTCAGTTGAGGGAGTGCAGATATAAAATTTGGGAGATGCTGGCTACAGGGCATGGTGTTTCTTTGTGGGATGATGACAATGTTCTAAAATTTATGTGGTGATGGATGAACAACTGTGAATATACTAAATTTACATTGAATTGTATACTTTAAATAGACAAATCTGAGAGTATGTGAATTATATCTCAATAATGCTTTTATTAGAAAAACAAACAAAACAGCTGCTAACTAGTGTGGTTATTTAGGAAATTACCCAGGCTGTACTCTGCTTCTATTCACCAATACGCCTTTGTATCTTGGCTTTCAGATTTCTGGCAGCAAACGCAAAACTTCAAGACATATGGATGGCAAATATGTGCAAGAGAAACACAGACAGAAGTTTACTAACCTGTAAACTTCACATATACAGGAGACACACACACACACACACACACACACACACACACACATACACACATGGAAAAAATGAGTAACTCTCAGAGGTGGCTTAGAACTCAGGCTTAAAGGGGAGGTGCCTGGGTGGCTCAGTCGGTTTAGTGTTCGACTTTGGCTCAGGTCATGATCTCACAGTTTGTCAGCACAGATCTCACTGTTGTCAGCATGGAGCCCACTTCAGAACCTCTGTCCCCCTCTCTCTCTCTGCCCCTCCCCTGCTCACGCTCTCTCAAAAATAAATAAACATTAAAAAAATAATTCAGGCTTAAATATTATCTTCAGCTAAAGACACAAGAAAGATTTAGGAAGGCCAGTTATGGGGAGGTGCCCAGGAAAAGTAGGTTAACACGGTAAGGTTTGTTCTGTAGCTCTCAGTTGGTACCATCTCAAGTGATAAGGGTTTAAAGTTGTCTCTGGAGGTTAACCTTTGTCCTTCTTGGTAAGAAGGGAAGAGTGACACCTTTATCAATTAATGTCCTGCTATTAGGCAAATAGGGAAGGATAGAGAGCTTTTTTAGTATTTGTTTCTTTTCTGTTGCCTTCAGCTCAAAATAATCCTTATGCCAAAGTGGCATATTTTGGGATGGCATATTCTTTCTCCCCTTCAATAGCTAACAATCATTAGATATTGACAAAGTGCTGTGCAGTACTAAGGGCATGACATACAATAAACGCTCCTGAAAGCAGAAACTCACTCTTTGTTGGATTATCACATACTAGGTGATATCAGGACTTCAGAAAAAAAAAAAGTGGTTATTCTTACACAGACATTGGAGACTTCTGCCAAACAGTACTGGGTATGATCTAACACACATCACTGAAGACAGTAAATTGGTTCACTAAGAGTCAAAACCTTAACAATCCCTACTCATTAAAGGACAGAAAAAATGACAAGTCCAAGATCCCCTAACTTGGGACCTAGTGATCCTACATTTATTGCAGCAGACATGATTACTTTTTTCCCCCTAATTTTTAAAATTTCTAAAACTATTTTGAAAATTTTCAAGCATACAGCAAACTTGAAAGAATTTTGTAGTGAGCACCTATACACTTACCCCTAGATTGTACAGTGAACATTTTACTATACTTTATCAATATCTGTCCTTCTATCCTTTTCTCTACTCATCCATAACCCATCCATTTTTTTTGAACAAAGTAAATTTGCAAACATCAGTACAATTACCCTTAAATATTTAATTAATCAGAATTCAATATCTGCTTAGTTTTTTTTTCCTTTAGTGTAATACTTACTTTCAATGAAATGCAAATCTTAAATGTATGTTTGCTATTATGAAAATGCCATTATACCTGCAAGAGCAGTGCAGCCTGATTTGCCTTTGCCTGGTGAGGTTGCACAGCCGGGACTCACCCTCAGGGTCCTGCATGTACAGGGTTGAATCCTCTTTTCATTTAAAATGTTTACACTTTGTTCATCATAGATTTTTTTTTTAATTTAAAAAAAAATTTTTTTTAACGTTTATTTATTTTTGAGACAGAGGGAGACAGAGCATGAACGGGGGAGGGGCAGAGAGAGAGGGAGACACAGAATCGGAAGCAGGCTCCAGGCTCCGAGCCATCAGCCTAGAGCCCGACACGGGGATTGAACTCACGGACCGCGAGATTGTGACCTGAGCTGAAGTCGGACGCTCAACCGACTGAGCCACCCAGGCGCCCCCATCATAGATTTTTTAACCCACTTGCTCTTCAGCATAGAAGTCAGGTAGTTCAATCAATAAACATCATGATTTTGGGTCACTTCCCTTGTGCATGTAACTACTAACCCTGAGTGATAAGCAAGGCACTATCTAACAATGACAGATGACCAAACTGACCAATGCAGACCAAATGCTGACCCATTGGCAACGTGATGGAACCGCGCTGGGACTAACATCCTCCTGAGCTGATGAGTGGAGGTGGGAGGGTCTCAAATGGGGTGAGTTTCAAAAATGTGAGGTGTTGGTGAAAGAATTTGTTTTGTGTTAGTAAGCAGACTGCTTGAAAATGGAAGCTAGTGGTGCTGCTCTGCTAGGTAGAGAGCTTTAGCTGAACAACTGCTGGATATGAAATTGAGTAGAAGACCACCAAGCTAGTCAATTTCCCTCCCGGCCCCCTCACTTGCAGCCCACCTGCCCTGGCTGCGGTCTGGGAGGGGGACGTCAGCTTTGGGGCCAAGAGGGGCTGTGTGTGCACTGCTGGTACTTTCTTTGCAGCAATGCATGGATTCTTAGCAAACAGCTAAGAGCAGATAACTTTGCTCTACGACTAGGTCCTTGATTTTTAGTGCTTTCACAACAGACTTGGGCCAAAGCAGGGTGGTATATGTATGATCTAATTCTAGGAAGAAGGAAATAATAAAGGAGCCCATTGTTACCACACATACCTTCAGTGGTAGAAAAAAAAAATGTTTCCCAATGGAAAATTATGCATACTCTTCTGCCTTATCTGATTCTGATTTTTCCCCCTTCTGATTCTGGGCTGTTTTATAACTCTATGACCTGCAGATAACTAGTATCCATGTGAATTCTGCCTGTCTAGGAGAATTCTAATGGACTCTCCTCCCCAACTTCTGGAAAAAAAGCAGCTTTGCCTCCTTTCAATTCATTTCAATATTTCCTTTACTCCATATACATTTTTGCTTTAGATTTCTTTATTGGACTTAGTGTTATAAAATCTGTCTGGTTCCTGAATTGAATGGAGGAGCTAAATAATACCGTTAGCACATGTCCATTCTTATATTTGAATGAGAGTCATGATTTTATCTTTTCCTGAAATTTACCTTTTAACAGCCCCCACCCTGCCTCTTTCTAAGTCTTTCGGGATCATGAAGTAACATGCATCTTGTTCTGTGTAGCTCTTCCAAGGAGAAGGAGGCATGTGTTTCAGGGGAACAGGAGTGGATTGGGGCTCACATTGATGGAATACGTACTCTGCTACTTTACAAACAAAACTGAATCCAATTTTCACAACAACCCCATAAAACAGTAATTGCTACCCCATTGTATGGAGGAGACAACGCACGTTCAGATTATTTCAAAGATGCACATTGTTCAGAGATAAGTATTAATGGAGATAAGTATTCAGAGTATTCAGAGATAACTTCAGAGTTATAACTTCAGAGATAACTTCAGAGTATTCAGAGATAGTGTTCAAAGACAAATAATTTGAGGGTGCCTGGGTGGCTCATTTGGTTAAGCATCTGACTTCAGCTCAGGTCATGATCTCACGGTTTGTGAGTTCGAACCCCACATCAGGCGAGCTCGAGCCCCACTTCAGATGAATCTGGCTTCTCTCTCTCTCTCTCTCTCTGCCCCTCGTGGGATTCTCTCTTTCTTTCCCTCTCTCTCTCTGCCCCTCAGTCACTTATGCCTCTCTCTCTCAAAAAAAAAAAAAAAAAAAGATAAGTAATTTGACCAACATCACTTATGTTGTACAGTTAGGATTTGAAGTCATATTTGTCTAAACCCAAAGTTATGTGATACTATTGCCCTACGATGTAAGGAGGTGGCCCTGCCCTGGATAGAGTTTTTAGGCTTGGGGAATATTTCTCCCTGGTCCACAGAGATACACAGGATATCCTCCTGGAATGTTAAGTTGTTAATCAGAGGACTTATCGATGTCAAAGGAAGAAGTGGGTGGTGCTTACCTGCCACAGCATTTCCCTCATTCTCTGGTCCTGTTCCACCAGAAAACCCAGGCAGAAAGAAGTCTGTGAAGAGCAATCATTTGGGGGTTAGACTGGTCTCCCAGTCAAAACTATTGTGTAAGATAAGCAACTGAATAGCCCAGCACCCAGTTCATTCGGATAACTTAACAAATATCAAAGTGATCACACCCTCTGAGAAAAAGCATTCTGAAAGGGTTTCATTTGCTAAGAGAAAAGAAGACTATGTTAGGTATACTAGGAAGCCTTTAGATAATGTTCTAGTTGGGTTAGGCAAAGACTTAGAAGCCCCTTTCAAACTGTTATCACTATGAATCACATTATTTGGTGTTTTGTCACCCTATTTTTTAAAGTAGGCTCTACTCCCAAGGTGGGGCTTGAACTCATGACCCCAAGACCAAGAGTAGCATGCTCTACTGAATAAGACAGCCAGGCCCCCGGTCAGGCTATTCTTTATATTAATTTATATTTTATGCTCATTGCATACTTTCATACAGGACATAGAAATTACAAAGTAGTGCCAGCTATAGGAGACAATTTAAAAATAACTTCAGTACCAACTGTTCATTTAAGCATTTAAAAAAATGATATGGAAATTTTAAGAATCAATAAATAGGATAGCAGGCATGCAAATATTTCCATATTATGATCACAGTGCATACATTATTAATAGTCTAAAAATAATATGAATTTAAAGAGAGTTCTGTTTCTGCAATGGAGGAAAATACAGTAAAATAGGCAGCATTAAGGTAGATGAAGCTTTGCGTAGGTGCTCTAGTGTCCTCTGCTGGAAATGTTTTAGTACTGCAACTCACGCTGACCACAGGGCCATGGAGCCTTCAGCATTCCGGTGAAGTCTTCTCAGAATAATGGTTTTAAATGCATAAAGTAGATGGGGCGCCTAGATGAGTCAGTCAGTTGAGCGTGTGACTCTTGATTTTGGCTCAGGTCATGATTTCACGGTTCATGAGTTTAAGCCCCGTGTCAGGCTCCACACTGACAGTGTGGAACCTGTTTGGGATTTTCTTTCTCTCTCTCTCAAAAAAATAAGTAAACTTTAAAAAAATAAATAAATAAGTGAATAAAATAAAATAAAGAAAATAATTATGTTTAAACACGGCTATAGGAATATCAAAATATCTTAAGACAAATATATAAGTTATTTATTGCCTCATTAAATAAAAAGATCTAGCTTTGGGCCTAATTACTGTAATTTCAAAGTACTGATGCACTTAAACAACGTTTCAAGATGTTGTGACAATGAT
This sequence comes from Panthera tigris, assembly GCF_018350195.1. NCBI lineage: Eukaryota > Metazoa > Chordata > Mammalia > Carnivora > Felidae > Panthera > Panthera tigris. The sequence continues at coordinate 70,008,543 of NC_056660.1, read as the reverse complement.
AATCTTGCATGAAAATATCTGTGATTTCTGAGGTGCGTTGGTGGCTCAGTCGGTTGGGCATCTTCAGTCTTGATTTCTGTTCAGGTCTTGATCTCAAAGTCTTGGGTTCAGGCCAAGTCGTGGGTTCAGGCCTTATGCTGGGCACTGTGCTGGGTAGGAAGCCTACTTTAAAAAAAAGAAAAAGAAAAAGAAAAAATGTGTGATTTCTATTGATGATGAAATTTAAGATAGTGTGTGTATTTGTTTCCTGGGGCTGCCATCATGAAGTATCACAAACTGAGTGGTTAAACAACAGAAATGTATTGTCTCACAGTTCTAGAGGCTAGACGTCTACGATCAAGGTGTCGGCAAAACCACATTCCCTCTGAAGCCTCTAGAAGAGGATCCTTCTTTTCTTCCAGCTTGTGGTGGCCCCAAGTCTTTCCTTGGCTGGTGGCAGGTCTCTTGGACATCTGCCTTGCATACGTGGAAATTACTTTTGTGAAAGGTAATTAACTACTCCACTGTTTGAAAAAGACTGAACACAATGGAAACGTCCATTAATAGACCAGATTAAGTAACCAAAGGCACATCTATACAGTGACGTGGAGAAGGAGGCAGGGGTGGGGGGTGGGGTGGCTCCAAGCCCAGGAAGGGCAGTAGAAGCCGGAGAAGGCAGGGAATGGATTCTCCCCTAGAGCCTCCGGAAGGAGCAGGGCATTTTGATATTGGCCCAGAGCAACTGATACTGGACTTCTGGTCCCCAAAAGTGCGAGAGAATTAATGTTTTTGGTTTTTTTAAGGTACCCAGTATGTGGTAATTTGTGATGGCCGCTCAGCACACAGCCCAGCAGGGCCGGGTTACTGCCCCCGCTCCACCAGTGCGGGCGGGATAATGAGCCCAGCCAGGGCAGACAGCCCCCCTTGGGCGGGTAGACAACCTTGACATCACTCTACACACTTTGCAGAGGGCTCTGGTGGCGACTTGGCAGCACGGCTTGTGTGACTCTCCTTTGTCTCCCCCTCCTTCACTCCTGCCTCCTGGGGTCACTTCCTGGTCAACCAGATGAACTGAGGCCCAGGCTTTGTCTCAGCTCTGCCCTGGCAGGGGTGGGGGTGGGATGGGGACTGTGCCCAAGGCAGGTCCATCCCTTCAAGACTCAGATTCAAATGAAATCCAAGAAAAGACTTACAGAATTTTTAAAAATATAGCAATTAAAGGGCCACCTACTTAGGAAGTGTTAAAGGGGCCCTGTGGCACCACTGCTTTGTTCTTTACCCATACTCTCAACCAGTTCCCAGACTGGGGCTTTTAAAAATGGTTGGCAGAGTGGATGGGGGAAGGCAGTGCCTTGCCCACATGCCCCTTGAGAATTAAATTTAGCTATGTTTTCATTTCAGTGATAATCTAGAAAAATGGGTGGGTTTACTCTGCACCGACTAGATGACGCCATCCAGGAAAGCCCCTGGCAGGTGGGCCTTGGTGCCATATGGATGGCTGTGGTGGCATCAGGGAAATCGCCTGTGGTTACAGAGCTCTACTTCCAGTGAAGTTTCCCAAGAGTCTCAATTTTCTTTGGTTCATAAAGAAGTATTATCTTTTAGGGGCGCCTGGGCGGCTCAGTCAGTTGAGCATCCGACTCTTGATTTCAGCTCAGGTCATGATCCCAGGGTCGTGGGATCAAGCCCCACATCAGGCTCTATGCTGAGCATGGAGCCTGCTTGGGATTCTCCTTCTCTCTCTCTCCCTCTGCCCTTCTCCCCTTCTCTCTCTCTCCCTCTGCCCTTCTCCCTGCTCACACACACTCTCTCTCTCTCTCTCAAAATTAAATAATAATTAAAATAAAGTAAAGTCATTTGAGAAGCACTGTTGTAACCAGCTATGGTGTATGGTGGGGCTTGCTGCAATGGGTAAGTGGTCAAGGGCAGGGGTTAGGCCTGGGTTTAAGACCCACTGTTTATGAGTTGTGTGTTGCTGGACAAGTTTTACTCAACCTGTCTGAGCTAGAGCTTCCTGCTCAATCATTTGCAGTGCTAACAATAGTTACACCATAGGATTGTTATAAATCTTTCATGAAATGAAGTATGAGAAGTACATAACACGGTACCAGGATATAGGGCTAATAGTGTCCTCATAAATAATAACAGGCAGAGGAAAATAGAGTGGTAACACAATGATGATGATGATAATAATAATAATAATAATAATAAAATAGGGACAACTGACATTCATGCAAAGGAAACATTTTCAGAGCCGCAGACCAGTCACCCTGCCTTGCTCTCTTTCCACCACAAGGGGGCGGAGGCATAAACTCAAGCTATTTTATGAGAAAAGCCCCTAGGCTTACCCTCTGGCAGCAGTTTGGTATATAAAGGAAGAGTCTGCGGTCCTGGGTGCCTTAGGTCCATACTCCCAGGGCCTCCATTTTTGTTCACACTCCATTCTAAAGGCTACAACAAAGTAACAAAGTAACAATAGAACAAATATAATAAGAATAATATAATAAAAAATAATGGAACAAAGTAAGAAAAGGAATAATAGCTGTCATTTATTGCCTGCAGGGCACTGAATAAAACTGTATGTGTGCATGCACATACACACATAGATGCACACACACACACACACACACTCAAATATATTCTAGGAATTTGGTATGTTTCAGGGTGAAGGGTAGAGTTTAAATACTATGAAAAAATTGTGTAGAGAAGCAGATATTCTCAAATCAAAATATTTTAAAAGCTACCCGTAACCAAGAAGAAATTGTGCAAGGCTGAACTTGAAGCGGTTCCCCCTTTCTGTCCCTTCATACACACGTGCACACACACACACACACACACACATACACACACATCACACACATATACAAACATACAGTCACATGTCCCCTTATATATCAAGGGTAGTTGGGCTCATTAGCACAGAGGTGGAGGGGCTCAATTATCAAGGGAAGATGTCAAGGCTTGAGAGGCTCTCACCTGTGGAGCCTACAGCTGTGATGACTGGTGTGAATCACCCACCAAAGCTATGGTTCTGCTTACACTTCTGGTGCGAAATTGTGGACCCTGCCCCACATCAGAAGAGGTGTTTGACAGCCCAGCGGGACTCCACAAATCTCTCACACCTGAGCCAAAGAATCTCAGCATTGCTATTTCCTAAAAATGCTTTGGATCAGATTAAGTTGCCCAGACTTGCAAACCCACTTGACCTCCTGGCTGAGCGCCCGGCTGACTTTGGCCAAGCGAGGAATTAACAGCCGTTTGACAGTTGAGAGGCACCCTGTACCGGCTCTCAGATTGTCTCTGTGAATCTTTGATCTGGGGAAAGGATCCGGCTTGGGGGGCCCACAGTTAGGTTCTCCTCAACCAGAATAAAACCAAGATTACTATATTTCTTCATTTAAATGACAAAGCACAGGACAACCTGGAGAAATGCATCCCTTTCCATCATTTGCTTTTCTCAAACAGGTACTCATTACAAGCTGACAGCCTGGAAACACCCCTGGAGGCAGCTTTCCTGATTGTATTGTTGATAGGGGAGCAGACTTTGCTATCCACAAGGCAGAAACGTGAGACTCTAGGTACCGCCATGCAGGCAAGTCAACTGTCGACTTTAGGTCTGCGATCAGTGAGGTCTTTTCTCTGAGGCTTGGAAGTGGGGCAGTTGTTCCTCCAGGAACCCTGGGGCAAAACTCCCTGGAAGGCTCAGGCCACTGTGTAAGACAGATGTGAGCTCGCATAGAAGAAAGACTGGAAAGAAATATCGCAACATATTAACCAACAATGAACTCTGGGGGTTGGAGGTGGCTATGATATTTATTTCCTTTTTTATTCTTATAAACACAGTTCAGACTGACTCTGAGGAGCATGGGTTACTTTTATCAGAAATTCACATTCTTCAAAGAGGGTCCCGGGGAGCCAAAGCAGATGAGAGACACGTGGAATGTGATGGAGACCAGGAAAGCGATTCATCAACACTCTTTATTGGGATCTCAGGGAGAGTGGAGTGTGGTGCCATGGGGACGTGGGGGACACTGAGTAGAAGCCACAGTCCTGCCCTCTAGGAGGGACGGGAAGAAAGGGAACAGACATGGGGGCTCGCCAGATCCCTGACAAGTCCTTACATGTGTCAGTCCCTTAATTCTCTGAGGCCCCTGAGGGGCTGTTTTTATGATTCTCACTTTACAAGGAGCACACAGAAGCCCAGAAAGTGGGGCAGCTGGGCCAGGTTGCCTGGGCCCGTGAGGAATTAATTCGCTAATGTCCCGCAGTGTGGATGGCGGGTGGGGGCACCCAGCCACGGTTTCACGCAGGAGTTTTGGCCATCGGTCGAAACAGTTTTGGAAATTGTGGAAGGGGCTCTCTCTCTCGGGAGGCAGAGGGGGCTGGTCTTACTAAAGTGGAGCCCAGCTGGCAGCCCTCATTTGTGGGGCAATTTGCAGCAGGGGGAGTAAGCGGGGGCTGGGGGTGGGCTGCATTTCCAGAGTCTTCTGAGGCTTTTCCGGGTAATCAGTGATGTGAAATGCATTTAAAACTTAAAGGCTGGCTGCCAAGTACCTTATGAAACTTCAAAGTTGGACTTATTTTTATTATTCTCTTTGTGCTGTAAATTCAGACACATTTCTAATAAACCTAGCAAAAGACTAAGGCATGGCATGAGTTTTGTTTTGTTTTTGTTTTTTTTTTAACATCAAAACCCACTAACCTCCCTACAGATATGGGCCATTTATGCTTACTCAGGGCCTGTGGTTCTCCTTCTCAGCATGCAAAATTGACGTTAGCAAACATCAGCATCTCTCATGCGTGGGTCCTCTGACGTCAGCAAGGAGTGGCTTGTCCTTCTGGGACATTTGAGCTCTGAAACCCTGATTTTCTTACTAAATAAGCCTTAAGGTCACCAAATAACCAAATAACCATTCCTTGAGTCAAGAGGCCTTTCTGGCCTATGAGACTTTGAAGGACATTTCTGTTTATTTCTCCTTTCTGGTGACAGAAAGTGTGGGTGTGATCTCTGAAAGCCCATTGAAAAAAAAATTCATGCAGTGGAATTATTTGGATGCGTTTGCTAGGGTTGTTGTAACAAAGTATCACAGGCTAGGGGGCTTAAACAATAGAAATGTATTTCCTTACAGTTCCGAGGCTGAAGTCTAAGACAGGAGTTGGGAGGGGTGGTTTCCCAAGGCCTCTCTCCTGGGCTTGTAGATGGCTGTCTTCTCCCAGTCTTTGCTCGGCCTTCCCCGTGTATATGTTCTGACCTCCTCTTCTTAAAAGGACTCCAGTACTATTGAATTAAGGCGATCCTAAATACCTCATTTTTAACTTCATTATTTCTTTAAAGACCCTACCTCCAAATGTAGTCATATTCTCAGGTGTTAGGGGTTAGAACTTCAACAGATGAATTTGGGGATTGACAGCCTGTAACATCACTGGAGGGAGCAGAAATGGGGTGGAAATGCTCTGCTGTATCCTTCATGGGCCCCATGGGGAGATGACCTTCCTCACCCACTGTGAACTCAAAGATGAAGGTTCCATTGGGGATGATACCAGCCCTCTGTCCCCCCTCACCTGGGACCTCAACCTTCCAGCTTCTACCGAGGTGAGGAAAGGGATCCCCGTGACAACGCCTTGCAGTCCCAGAAGGGGGCAGAGATGATTCGCACCTGAGCAGCACAGGTGTCGGGCTCTCCACCTGTTCAATGCAGCAAAACAGCAAAACGCGTAGGAACCCACGGGAGTTTTGCTGGGGGATCTTCCTAGGTCACCTAAAGTGCAGGGCAATGCGGGGATTGAAGACACAATTGTCAGATAGGCAGAGTCATGGCCTGCCCCCCCACCAGCTGTGGAAGGATGTGGCTTTATTTATTCACCCACTAAACAAATATTTGCAGGGGTCAGATCTGTGCTAGGTGCCCGTGCTTGGGATTCATCAGCAAACAAAACAGGCAAGGACGAGTGAGCTCCTGAGCTCAGAAGCTTCCATTCCAAGGAGGGGGTGGGGACAGATGCAGACTGCCCCCCTCCCAGGTGCTTCCTGGGAAAATGTCCACTCAGTCCTGGGGAGCTGGGAATCCCCGCCCTCCTGCTTCTGAGGGTTTCTGGGTGGTTTCCTGTTTCAGCCCCACAGCCAGGGGAAATTTCTGCTTTCTACTCTTCTGAACTGTAAGCTAAGATTGGCACACGCTCCAGGAGGGATTTTTCTGGTTAAAGGAGAATCTTATGTCCCTGCACACACTTCTTAATACATCCTGAAAAAGTCAATTTAAATGTCATTTCCCGTGAGAAGCCTTGTCTGACCCTCCAGGCTTTCTTCTAAGCTCTCAAAGCGTGAGTCACTGAGTCATGCTGCATCGCATTGCAGCTCTAGGCCGGGTCTCCACCTCATCCTGTACCTGCTCTAGGCCACTAGTGTCCAGCTCTGAGAATGTGCTGGGCCGCAGGAAAAACCCGAAGACCCAGCTGGAACTGCCTTCAGTCTGGTCCTTAAGGGTCCGTCCCTATCAACTCTGAAGCCCACGGGTCTATGACCATGTGATTCCAAAGTAGCCACAAACATAAACAATATTTTATTATCGGCAACAACTAAAGTGTGGTATGAAAATCTGTTATTTTTCCTGTATTTTTTGCTTTTGAAGATTTTTTTTTAATTTTTTAAGTTTATTTTGAGAGAGAGAGAGAACAGGAGTGCGGGAGGAGTAGGGAGAGAGAGAGAATCCCAAGCAGGATCCACACTGCCAGCACAGAGCCTTATGTGGGGCTCGAACCCACAAACCACGAGATCATGACCTGAGCCAAAGTCAAGAACCGGACACTTAACTGACTGAGCCACCCAGGCGCCCCAAGATATTGTTTTAAGTAATCTCTACACCCAACATGGGGCTCGAATTCATGCCCCTCTGTTATTTTTCTTGATGAGGGTAAAATGAAATGTTTGTTGCCTCTGTTCATAATAGAAGGAAATGTTAAATGTCAGTTATAGATTAGTAAAAATAAAGAGGTAAATTTTTCCTATTTAAATTCATGGATCTGGGGCTCTTGGCTGACTAAGTCAGTAGAGTGTGTGATTCTTGATCTCAGGGTTGTGAGTTCAAGCCTCACATGGGGGGCAGAGATTACTTAAAAAATGATAAAGTTTGGGGCACCTGGATGGCTCAGCTGGTTAAGCATCTGACTCTTGGTTTTGGTTCAGGTCATGATCTCATGATTCGTGAGTTTGAGCTCCATGTCGGGCTCTGTGCTGACAGTGCAGAGCCTGCTTGGGATTCTCTCTCTCTCTCTCTCTCTCTCTCTCTCTCTGTCTCTCTCTCTGCCCCACTCTGCCTCCCCCTCCCATCTCTCGAGATAAATAAATAAACGCAAAAAAATTTTTAATAAAAAATTTTTTTAAACTTCTTTAAAAAATAAATTTGTGGACCCCTTAAATTCTATTCACAGACTCCTTAAAGGACCTGCCTGTACTTGTTTAACAGCCTCCAGACTAGACCTTTCTTCTCCCAAGTTGTACAGAGCTCAAGCACCATGCACCCCCCAGTAAGTTCAAGTGCAAGTTTCCACCACCTCCTAAACCTTGGGGTGGTCTGAAGTCAGGTGCCGTCAGTTCCTACCCTCTACGTGTACAGTGTCCTCCATGCAGAGAGAACTCGGCCCTTGTTCCTGCCCACCCCCCACCACCAGTGCAACAGCATCATAAGCCCCAGGGAATTACAGCAAATAGCCCATGAGTCCGGTAGACCTTCCCTTCTCCCCACTGGTGTTCCTTGGCTGCCCCAATGCCAGAGTTTGCTTCATTTTCTCTTGCTCCTTTCTCCCAAGCACTTCCTGGTCTCTCTGGCTTCCCCCTTCTTCCTTTACTTCCTCTCCTTTTCATTCCATATAGAAAGCTCAGCTACAGTCCTGCCCATCCCAGCAATTCAGGCTCTTAGACTAACACAGGCTAACTAAGGCTCTCTTTGGGTAGGCAGGTCAACAATTGCAAGCTATTAGACTCTCTTTGGGTAGGCAGGTCAACAATTGCAAGCTATTTACCCAAGTGTTTCTTCCAAACACATCCAGACCTCTTTTTAAGATTAACTTTGATAAATAAAATCTTCTTCATCCTGTTACAACAGGTAAGGTCTTGGGGCACCTGGATGGCTCAGTCAATTAAGCATCCAAATCTTGATCTTGACTCAGATCATGATCTCACAGTGAGATCAAGCCCCATGTCAGGCTCTGTGATGACAGTGTGGAGACTGCTTGGGATCCTCTCTCTCCCTCTCTCTTTGGTTCCCCTCCCCCGCCCTCAAAAATAAATAAATAAATAAATAAATAAATAAATAAACTTTTAAAAAAGACGGATCAGGTCTTTGAAAAAACCTTGCTCCTTTGGGATTTCCCCTGACTAATGTGCCCTCCTCAGGGCAAGGACATGATCCATTTTCATCACTACCTCTTCTTTTCTTTAACCATTGGCCACTTGTTCATTTGGGCTCATAGTCTAGTGTAGTCCAGGGACTCTACATAAACACAAATACTTTATGACAAGTAGGTTTATTCAACAAATGCAAGAATGGGTTATCATTAGGGGATCGATCAGTGTAGTTCACTGCATTGATCCATACAGTTATCGCAATAGACTCCCAAAAAAGCACTTGACAAGGTTGAATACTGTTGATAAAACTCTTAGCAATCCAGGCGTAGAAGGCCACACCAACCCTAACCAGGTGTCTACCAGAAAGTTGCAAAAATCACGACATGTAATAGTGAAATACTATAAAGAAGGGATTACCTGCCATCCTTGCTTCTCTTCAACCTTGTAATGTGGGTCCTTGACAACAAAGTAAGAAAATGGGGCCCGAGTCTAACGTGGGAAAAAATATATTGTCGCTATGGCAGGTGATGTGATGAACTACCTAGAAAATGCAAGACACCAAATGAAAAGCTAATAGAATTTGGTAAGGCGGTGGAATACAAGATCAGCATATACATATCAGTGGCTTTCACAATTATTTGGATGGCTATTAAGAAAAAAAAAACAGAAAATAGGTATTGGTGAGGGTGTGGAGAAATTGGAACCCTGCTGCATTGCTGATGGGAATGTGAAATGGTGCAGCCACTGTGGCAAACAGTATGGCAAGTCCTCAAAAAATTAAACACGGAATTGTCCTAGGACCCAGCCATCCCACTTCTGGATATATATCCAAAGAAGTGAAAGCAGGGACTCCAACAGATATTTGTACACTGGGTATTCATCACGTCCATGGCACCATTATTCCCAACAGCAAAAAAGTTGAAGCCGCCCAAGTGTCCATTGCCAGATGAATGTATAAACAAGACGTGACATATATGTACAGTGGGATGTTGAAACATAAAAAGAAACGAAATACTGACACATGCTACAATATGGATGAAACCTGAAGACATTAAGTGGAAGAGTCAGTCACAAAAGAACAAATATTCTGTGAGATTCCTAGAGGGGCCAAAGTCATAAAGACACAAGGTAGAATGGGGGATGCCAAGGGCTGGAGGTAGGGCAGCCTGGGGAGTTACCATTTAATGGGTGCAGAGTCTACCTGGGAAGATGAAAAGGTTCTGGAAATGAGTGGTGACGATCGATGGGCAACAATGTGAATTTACCTGATGCCACCAAACCATTGGTCAAAATGGTAAATTTTATGTGTGTGTTATCATAATATAAAAATCAATGGTTTTCTTAATCACTAACTATAGTCAATTAGAAAATGTAAGGGGGAATGGAATCTACTCACAAAAGCGACCGAATCCATAACATGATTACAAATAAAAGCCCCGATGCTAGTGTTATAATAGTCACCAAAATGCTATAGGCTCGGGAACAGGCAAATGAATGAACAAAACTGAATGGAGAGTTCCCAGACATACCTTGGCTAAGAACGGACCTTATTAACAGAAAAGTAGACATGTGCATAGAGACAAAGAGGCTCACAGAAATGACATTTGAAAGAGCAAACAACGTTAACAATGTACGTTTTCGGTGGTGGGGCATGGTTGAAGGAGGAATGTCAGTCACCTCGCCTTTTGTGGCTGGTTTAGAAAGGAAGCACAGACGTCAGTTCTGACATGAAATTATCTTGGTGATCTGTTGAGAAGCATGTTTTCACATAACACCTCAAGCATTGGACATAATCTCATTTGTTTATGAACCAAATAAAAACTACACATTTGTATATTCATCTATGGAGGTAAATGCATCGAAAAATGTCTAGGAGTATACATATCAAACTGTTATGATTGACTCTGGGGGACATTTTTTTAATGTTTTATTTACTTTTGAGAGACAGAGAGAGACTGACAGCTCAGAGCCTGACGAAGGGCTCGAGCTCATGAGCTGTGAGATCATGATCCAAGCTGAAGTCGGATGCTTAACCGATTGAGCCACCCAGGGGCCCCCCTTTTTTTGTGGGGGACATTTCCTTTATGAATTTTCTATGAGAAAGTATTCATGTTGTACTGTGAAATTTTTTTCTTCAATAAAACAGGAGGAATTGGCCTTCTCTGTCCTGTGACAAGCTGGTCTTGGCTATGTCTCCACCGGGGGAAGTATGGGTGGTGGCTCAGGACTCCGGAGGTGCTTGCCTCAGGCCCTCTCTGTGGGGATAAGCATTAGAGCAGGTAAGGGCAATAACCACACCCTCCTTCCAGAAGAGGAGGTCTGCATGGGGCTGTTGGGGAAGGACCAGGATCTCTTCCCCTGGAAAGGAGGGCACAGGACCCTACCTCCTTGTACAGTTGGGTCAGTTATTTTGGGTGCCTAGTAACCTTTAGGGCAGTCATCCACGACTTTGACCTTGGCTGTACATTGGATCACATAGCTCCTGATGCCTAATCTATGCTGGGAGATTCTCATTTATTTGATCCTGGGATGGCCCTAGCCTTGGGCCATGCTGATGTGCAGCCCTAAGGCCATCTCTCTGAATTCAGGGCTCTTCTGTTCTCCCATTGGAGCCCTCCTTTAGTGTGTTTTAGCACACTTCTGGCACTTACACACTTGGTATTTGAAGACGTTTTTGGCATTTGACCTAACTGGTTTCTGCTTATCCTTCTCTCCCCTGAAGATTTCTTTGCGTCTTTTCCATCCCGTGTACTTTCCATGTCTCCATGGTTATGACAGGATGTTCTCTCTGTCTCCCAGGCACTGAAGTCTTGCACTGGCCAACCTCCTTATAGTTGAGTTCTTGAAGGAAGGGATGGTTTCTTTCTTCCTTTTTTTTTTTTTTAAGTTTATTTATTTATTTTGAGAGAGAGAGAGAGAGAGAGCAGAAGAAGGGCAGAGAGATAGAGGGGGAGAGAGAGAATCCCAAGCAAGCTCCACACTGTCAGCGGCAGAGCCCGATGTGGGGCTTGAACTCACATCACGAACTGTGAGATCATAACCTCAGCCGAAATCAAGAGTTGGACGCTTAACCAAGTCACCCAGGTGCCCAAGGTATGGTTTCTGCGTTACTGAAAATATCTTTCCCTTTTGTTGATAAGAAACCAAGACCCAGGAATACTCTTCAGCAATAAAAAGAAACAAACTGCTGATACATGCTCCGTGAAAGAAGCCAGACCCCAAAGGCCACATACTGTATGAATCTATCTGTAATAAACATCCAGGAAAGGTAAATCTATTTCCAGAGAGAGAAGATTAGAGGTTGGCTGGGTGTGGATGGCAGGAGGAAGGACCCCAAAAGACACATGAAGAATCTTTTTGGGGTGATGTGGATGTTCTAGAAGCAGATTGTGGTGATGGCTGCAGAACTCTAAATTTACTAAGAATCACTGACTCGCTCTTAAAAAGTGTGAATTCTATGGTATATCAATCATATCTCCATAAAGTGCACCAGGCAGACTAGAATTAAGCCCTCTCTCCAACAGATACTCACTCTTTGACAATGTTCGACAGGTACGGCTGGACCACTGCTTGGGTGAAGTGGTTTCAAACAGCTTAGCTTTGGCTCCCAAATCATAACACCTCAGTACGCCAAACCAAAGCCCCTAGGTCAATTGCTCCCACCCACCTCTAAAATTTTTTTTAATGTTTTATTTGTTTTTGAGAGAGAGAGAATACAAGCAGGGGAAGGGCAGAAAGAGAGGGAGACACAGAATCTGAAGCAGGCTCCGGGCTCTGAGCTGTCAGCACAGAGCCCGACGCGGGGCTCGAACTCACGGACTGTGAGATCACGACCTGAGCCGAAAGTCGGATGCTTAACTGACTGAGCCACCTAGGCATCCCTCTCTCATGCACCTTTTTACACTGGGCTGGGGCCTTCCCTCTGCACCTGGTCACCTTGGCCAAGGCCCCCTCCTAACCTTGGACAGGACTGCCCCTGAGGGCTGCAGACTCGCCCGTCTACCAGGTCTGTGCACTGCCTACTGGCCTCTCTCTGGTCTCCAGCAGGTCGCTCACTGGCTCTCCGCTGAAAGGGTACACGCCGCCTCGTTAGAGCCAGGGACACTGTCAAACCTTTTTTGTGGAGTGACAGAACTGCTCGGGCCTTGCTGATAATTGACCCTCTCCCCTTCTTTCTCCCTGCCATCCTCTCCCTTCTCCCCTGTATCCCTCCTTCTCTCCTCCCTTTCCCCTCCCCCGCCCGCCCCCTCCCCTACCCCCACCCCCCCCACCCCCCCCCCCCCCGGCTCTGTCTCCCACATACAGCATACTGGGCACCATGTCTGGTGCAGACACTGTGCTGGAAGGTGGGCACACAGCAGTGAACAAAACTAAGTTGGACCTGTCTTACAGAGTTCACAGTTTATTGGGAGGGAGAGATATCAACCTAATAATAGCACAAATCAAAACCTGTCTTGCGACACATAAGGTGTTTGAAGGAAGGGCCTATCACCAACGGGGTCCTTCCAGCCCACTTAATCAACCAAGATGCTACTGAGGTGGAGGCTTGAAAGGCAAGAGCAGCTCTGGGTGAGGAGTAGGGAGGGCCGGGGGAGGCCCAGGTGGTGGCCTTGGGCCTGGGAGGAGCAGAAAGTGATCAGTGAGTGGAAAGGGGCTAGAAGGGGGAGTCTGGCCCCTCCCCAACAGTGTCCTTGGCCTTTTCACCTCCTCTCATCAAAGCCAGCCCGCAATGGAGAGAACACGATCATTGGAAATTGTCGCTGTGCAAGCCAAGTCCCCAGCTGCTGCTCCTGCCACCCCACCCCCCATGCTGTGCCCACTTGGTTAAAAGGGCCCCATCTGCTGCCAAGGGGCAGTGGGTGGGATTTCGGGAAGGTGTTGCTGGGCTTTTACTAGGATGAGACTGAGCTGAACTGTTGTTCTGACACGGCAGCAGGTGAAGAAGGGCTAATGCCACTCGAGACCTTTTGAGCTGAATGACCCCGGGGACTCAGGTCCAAGGCAGGATGGGTCCCCTTCCTCCTCAGGGGGCTGTCTTGGGTGGACTCGGGTGGTGACTGGCTGGGGCCGGGCTGTGGAGACCAGGCCAGGGCACTTGATGCCAGCTCTGGTTTTGATGGGCTGAATAGGAGGCGGGGCAGGGCGTGGGGAGGGGCCCCCTGAAAAGCCCCGCCAGGGGCCTGGATGTGGAGGCAAGCAGGTGTTCTGAACACACTTCCTCCTCCCCCACTGCTCCCCCCTGTGGCCCCTTCTATTTATAGTGCTTCCTCTCCAGAGCTCCTCACTTGAAAAGTGCCCTTAACACACACAAACACACAAGAAAAAAAACTCTGAAAAATGTCAAACCACAGGTCCTTTCCCCACTTTTCTTTTAAGTTTCTAGGTTTGCACTGTTCCTGGTTGACCCTACAGCAGACAGGGTCAAATGGGTGCCCTTGGGTTTGAAGAGGTTCAGAAGGTGCTGGTAGTTGAGGCCAGGCTCCTTCTGCAAAAGTTGCTAGGGACCAACTCAAGGGGCAGAGAATAGGAGGTCCTTTCTCCCCAGTGAAATAGGAGGCCTTGAAGACGAGGCCACTAGTAGCTGGAATGTTTGCCTAGATCAGCTGGAAATTTATTATATGTATTTCATCATAACTAAAAAAAAAAGTTTTTAAACCCTTTGTGGATTTCAACTGAATGGTTAAAAAATACCGCCCGACACAGTATCTAACTTCTCCAAATACTATTTGAAAACTCTAATTGTGCAATCACAGAGGAAACGTTTCTTTTGACAAAGAGTTATTTTTTTTTTAATCTTTTTAATGTTTATTTATTTTTGAGAGAGAGAAGGGGCAGAGAGAGAATCCGAAGCAGGCTCCGGGCTCTGAGCTGTCAGCACAGAGCCCGATGTGGGGTTCTAACTCACGAACCACGAGCTCATGACCTGAACTGAAGTTGGACGTTTCACTGACTGAGCCACCCAGGCACCCCTCGTTTTGACAGAGTTTAAAGTTTTTTTCAGATAATTAAATTTTTTGTCACCCTTGGTCTCTTTTTCTCTTTGAATATCCAAAAAGGGTGGTGTGGACTAAAGCTAACTACACACAAACCCTGTGGCCCAGGAATCCTGCTCTGGGCATTTACGACCAGAAATTAGTACTTAGGTTCATTAAAAGATGTGCTCAGGGATGTTCACAACACCACTGTTTGTAATATGCTCAGTCTGGATACAGCTCAGATGCTCATCAACCGGAAAAATGAACACATAAGCACTGGCTCACCCAAAGGAATGTGTGCAGCAACGGGCCTGAATGAGCTGTAACTATTAGCAATATGGAGGAAGCGCTCCGAAATAACGTTGAGCACGAGAAGATGGAGTTGGAAGCAAGCATACCATGTGATTCCATTTACATAAAGCTCAAAACCAGGCAAGAGCAATCTGGGGCACAGTGCTAACCTCGGGAGGTAGTGATTGGAAGGGGCTTCTGGGTTCATGGAACATTCAGGATTTTTTATCTAGGTGATAGTACATGGGTGTGTTTGCTGTATGAAAAATCCATTGAGTTTATGATTTTTGCTCTCTTCTGTAAGGATGTTATATTTCCAAAGAAAAGCTTAGGTAAAGAACAATGGGGGCCCCTGTATGGCTCAGTCTGTTGAGCATTCGAGTCTTGATTTCAGCTCAGGTTGTGGACCTTGGGTTGTGGGATTGAGCCCTGCGTCAGGCTCCATGCTGAGCGTGGAGCCTGCTTAAAATTCTCTCTGTCCCTACTGCTCTCTGTCTGGTTTTCTGTCTCTAAATAAGTAAACAAGGAAAGAAAGAAAGAAAGAAAGAAAGAAAGAAAGAAAGAAAGAAGAAAGAAAGAAAAGAAAGAAATAAGAAAGAAAGAAAGAAAGAAAGAAAGAAAGAAAAGAAAGAAATAAGAAAGAAAGAAAGAAAGAAAGAAAGAAAGAAAGAGAAAGAGAAATGGAAAAAAAGAACAATGAACTGATACTCCTTTTAGGAGATACTCCTTTTACATTCAACTTCTGCAGTGGAAAAACCAGAAAGAAGAATGCATGTGTTCATGAATGGATTTTTGGTGACTGACCTGGGCACACGTGGATTCTTGGTGACTGACTTGGGCACCGTGTGAGTCCCAGGGAAGGACGGCATCCCCTTCTTCCTGGAAAAGCATGGGTCTGGGAGAAAGTCTAACACAGTGATTACAGTTTTTAATCTCATTTCATTGATTCTGTGCTTTTTCAGCTATAGGCTCCTCGGCGAAGTCAGGCAGCCCAGTATGGCCATGCACAGAGGTGGATCAGGGGTGGGAATGGAGGGGAGCCCAGGGATGTCCCCGGAGTTGTTTTTCTGACTAAATCTCTCCTTGGGGCATTTTCCTGTGAAGTTTTTGCGAACTGTCTTCCTTGCCTGAACCACCCATTTGGCCTTTCCCTTGCATTCTTGGTATTGTGCAGGCTCATGTGCCTTGTTCCCACGGCTTGAAAAGCAAGGGTGGGTTTTTCTCTCGAATCTTCAGCTGTGCCCAGCACAGTGCCTTGAGCATGAAAAGAGCTTAAACCACAATTATTGACTGAAAGAGGGGAAAAAAAAGAGATAATTCAATTAAATTGTGACTTCCTCTTGAAGAAAGAGTAGAGGAGAGAAAATACAGGTTGGTTCTAATGAAATGAGGGTTTGCTTGCATTCTTGGTGTGTGTTGGGTGAAGTGGGAGGTGCCCACACCTTCTTTGTATTTTATGTATGTATGTATGTATTTTGAGAGGGAGAGAGGGAAAGAGAGAGCGCGCGCACACACACACACACACACACACACACACATGAGCGGGGAAGGGGCAGAGGGAGAGAGAGAATCATAAGCAGACTCTACACTCAGTGCAGAGCCCAGCTCAGGGCTCGATCCCACGACCCTGGGATCATGACCTGAGCCTAAATCAAGAGTCAGACGCTCTCAACCGACTGAGCCACCCAAGTGCCCCTATACCTTCTTTTTCTTAAAGAGCGTTTGGGAAGCCCCAGGCTGCTCTAGGCTTCAGTGTCATCTGTAGCTCCCTGTGTGACTATGGCTGACTCACTTTACCCCTCCGGGTCTCTCTTCCACATCTGGAATGTGGGCAGATCAGACAGGAGCCTCTGTCGAGTTCCTCTGTCTGGGGACCCTGTGAGGCGAAGGAAGACAGAAGGGGTCTGGCTTCTCACCCCAGGCCGTCACCCCCGCGTGCAGCACCGCTCGGCTCTCAGTGACCTGCCGGGTCTCCACTTCTCACTCAAACCAAAAGCTCCCTTGGTGTGGACGTTTCTCGGACTATGCTGCATCCCCACCCCGCTGGCTGACTCAGGATACAAAGTAGATGCTGGATGAATCCTTGAGGGAAGAAGGCTTTGGATGAGGTGGGAAGACAAGTCAGCGGGATCTGTGGCAGACGGGTTTGGAAAGCAGCACCTCGCCACCGCTCCACCGTATAGTAATCGCTCACCACGCACGTCTTCCATGCCTGGCCCCTCTGTCGGACCCTCGGGGGACCCAGATGCATGAGAGCCCATCACTTGCCTCGACGGCTCTGACAGATGGTAGTCATTCATCTAGCTAGCAGAGATGTGCAGATACACAAGAGGAGTATCTAACTGAGGTGGGGGGCAAGAGCAGTCTCAGGAGACTGCCTGGAGGAGATCGTGCCAGAGCGTTCTTGAACCAGGAGGAGTGAAGTAAAGTAACCAGGACGTGTGGTACAGGCAAGATGCATTCCAGCAGGGAGAGTCTCAAATGCCAGGTCATGGAATTAGGGTTGTGTTCTGAAAGGAAAGTAGGGCAGGGGCGCCTGGCTGGCCCAGTCAATACAGCATGTCACTCTTGATATCAGGGTCATGAGTTCAAGCCTCATTTGGGGGTAGAGCTTATGTAGACCAGACAAACAGGGTCACTGTGCATTTGAGCAAACTCAGTCTGGCAGCAGGGTGGAGAGGGGGATCGGATTCAGTGTCAGGACTGACGGCCAAGACTGGGGCACAAAGCTGGCGTTGCCTTTCCCGAGACGGGTGTCAACGCCTCGGCTACAGTGACTGCCTTGATCCTGTCGTGGAGGAGACTTGGGGTGGATGGCACATGGAGGCGGGAGGGAGGCTTGCAGGACGCCCCTGGGTGTGTGCCTTGTGGAGATGGGCCAACCCAGGGGGGCAGTGGGTCTGAGGGGTTGAACACAGCAGTCTGATCCCAGCGTACCCAGGAGGTGGCCGGGAGACAGCCGGACACGTGAGTCCTGGCTGGAGAGACAGACACAGCTGGTGGCGTGGGAGTCTGGTTTTCTGGTGTTTCTCCCCAGCATATGGCAGCATTCCACCCCTTCCCTCTGGAACTTAGGTGTGGCCAGGTGACTTGTGTGCGTCAACGAAATATGAGTGAAAGTGACCCAGTGCACAATCACCACTCTTTCCCTCTGCTTTGCTGGGGGAAATGTTTAGCAAACTGCTTCTCAGCCTCATCATTATCTCTGGGAAACGACTCTGACTACTCAAGACTGGAAAGAACCTCTTTCTGGATGTTTTCGTAGTGCCCAGAACTCACTGGCATTGGCATCTGTCTCCACAGACGTCTTGTCTGCCCGCTTTCCTGTCTGCTTCACCAGAAGGGAGGGGTTTGTCACTGTCGTGTCCCTACCTAGCTCTGGGAGTTCAGCATATGGCAGACATTCACTGTGGATGAGTTGTCGGGAAGCGAGAATCCCTGTCCTCTTACAGGTCCTTCTAGCTGGACTAAGAAACAAATCAACATGAGACTGATTAACAGGAGAAAATCAAATTTAATAGGCATACGTGTGAGGGATCCACATAGACATGGCAATTCCAAAGACAGGCAAAAGGAGGTATATATGTCACTCTGAACTGAGGACAGGGGTAAGGGTTGGGACTTCAGAGGAAAAGAAGGCATTTCACAGGGCCATAGAAAGAGCAGATGTATGGTAATTAGATGTTTGCCCTACTATACCGATGGGTCACTCAGATAAAATTTATCTCTGCTACTAACACTTATTCTGGGAAAGGCCCTCAATTTACACTCTTCCATGTGGTTAAGGGAGGAAAAAAGTTTCTCTTGGGCCCACAGGGTCTCAAGTGCCTTCAGCTCAAAATAATCTACATGCCAAGTGGCACGTTTAAGGTGGAGGGTCTGTCCTGTACCTATAAGTGAAAGAATATGTTATTCAAGTGTCTGAAGTGAGATCGATAATTAAATGTATAAAAAGAAGAAACAAATACATCTGTACCAATCCTTTTCCTCCTTACCATTTAAAAACAAAAGGAAAAAAAAGGGATTGGCTTTACAGACCCCACCCCCCCAGCCCCAGCCCCAGCCCCGGACAGCAGCTGAACCCTGTCTCCCACGGTGGCTGTACCCGGAACTAAACCACACTGGGCCTCTCCGCTTACGCCTGGGGCTGAAGACGCTCACGGAGCATAGATGTGCAAACCACAGATGAGATAGGGTGCCATCTCTGCCTTCCCCGGGCAGGCACAGATTGTGTCAGAAATCAGTGCCTGGTGAAGCTGCTCTAAGGGTAAAAATACCCAGGATGGCCGCCGAGCTGAGACGTCACCAGCCACAGCTGCAGTGGCTCCACCTGCCGCGGGAAGAGCAACCCCAACTTCTTCAGATCTGGGTGACACTGTCCCTTGGCCACCTCTCTCCAGCCCCAGCTACAACCTCCTTGTAACGGAACCTGTCAGAAACACCTGCTCTTCGATGCAAGTGGCTGTGTGGCCTTGGACAAATCACTTAACCTCTCTGACCCTCATTTTCCTCATCTATAAAATGGGGATAACAATGACTCTTTGGGGACAAAGGGAGGCATATATAAGTATAGCTACGCGTGGCTGACATAAAGCAGGTCTTCAATTAAGGATGCCATTATTGTTACTGTCATTGCTATTGGTTTCCTGGGCCTGAGTGAGCAGAGAAGCCACTGTGCTCCATTCAGGGCGAGGTGGGACATGACAAGTGGATGATGAGGAAAGAGGCTTGTTGGGGCTCACTGGCTCAGTTGATAGAGCAGGTGACTCTTGATCTCGGGGTTGTAGGTTTGAGTCCCACTTTGGGTCTAGAGATTACTTTAAAAAATAAAATCTTAAAAACAAAACAAAAAAGGAGCGCCTGGTGGCTCAGTTGGTTGAACATTCGACTCTATTTCAGCTCAGGTCATGATCTCGAGCCCTGTGTCGGGCTCTGCACTAATAGAACGGAGCCTGCTTAGGATTCTCTCTCTCTCTCTCTCTCTCTCTCTCTCTCTCTCTCTCTCCCCCCCCCCTCCTTTGCTCATGCTCTCTCTCAAAATAAATAAATAAACTTAAAAACAAAACAAACAAGTAAAGAGGCTTCTCAAACCATCAGAAGAAGAAATCAGGACAGTGAGTGGGTTAGGGAGCCACACCTTAGGTCCAAATCCCAATTTTGGGGAACAAGATTTGCTGAGTCATCCTGTGTTTGGTCCTGAGAGGAAGTAGGGTGTAGGGAATAAAGGGCCCTGCCTTGCAAGGGGAGATCCGAAGAGGAACCGGGAACCAAGGGTTCAGGTCCCCGCCTGGATGCAGAAGATGGGAGGCTTTGGGGGTGGGGGGAATCTGGTGCCTCTTTCCCCATTTGGAAGACAAAAGCGTTACACTAGATCAAAGGCTCTCCACCTTTCCTTGTGCCACGGACACCTCAGGTGAAGCCTAAAGACCCTTTTCAGAGTGATGGTGCATGAGGTAAAATACATACAATTAACAAAAAGTTCATATTAAAATACAGTTAAGAAAATGTTAAAAAACTGGCCGCCGCCCCTCGCGAACGCCTGCACCGCCTCTAGCTTGCAGAGCTCCAGCCCAAGGAGAAGCGGGGGGCGGGGGGGGGGGGTTGTAAGGAGGTCTCCCGGACCGTGGCTGGGACAAGCAGGCGCCGGCAAATCCCCCCGCCCCAGGCAAAGCCCCCGGGAAGCCACGGGTTACAAAAGCCGCCGCAGGCCAGAGCGCCCTCTGCTGGAGGGTGAAGAAGCCGCATCGGTTCAAGCGCTCGGCTGCGGCCCTGGGGAAGCTGCACGCGGGCAGAGGTCGGAGCTTAGAATCCGCCAATTGCCTTTCGAGAGCGTTGGGGGCGAGAAACGGCTCGGGACCTACTGATCTGCGCTTCCAGAGCGCAGCTACTGGTTCTTTGCGGGAGGCAAGCGAGGCCTAGCTGGTGCGTCTCTTTGAAGACACCGACGCGTGTGCGATCCAGGTCGAACGTGTCGTGATTATTCCAGAAGACGTCCGGCTAGCACGCCGCGTGTGTAGAGAACGTGCTTAAAAATCCACTACCGTGGAAAACATTTCATTCTTAAAAAAATTTTTTTTACCTCTTTTTCCTGTTACTGGGAGTTCTGAACGTTAGATTTTTTTCCCCGTGGGGTCAAAAGGTACCTAAGTTTATGACTGCAAGTAGAAAAATAGGGGACAGAAACCAGGTATTGGCAGTTTTTCCATTTCCATTGTGTGTGATTTTTTTAAAGTGTATTTATTTTGAGAGAAAGAGAAAAGGAGAGAGTGCATGTGCAAGGGTGGGGTGGGGAGAGAGAGAGAGAGAGAGAGAGAGAGAGAATCCCAAGTAGGCTTCACTGTCAGCACAGAGCCCCACAGGGGGCTCCAACTCACCAACTGTGAGATCATGACCTGAGCTGAAATCAAGAGCTGGATGCTTAACCTACTGAGCCCCTAGGCACCCCAATTTGTGTATGAAGTAAAACAAAATTTGTTTAATGTCTATTTATTTTTGAGAGAGAGAGACACAGTGCGAGTGAGGGGAGGGGCAGAGAGAGGGAGACACAGCATTGGAAGCAGGCTCCAGGCTCCCAACTGTTAGCACAGAGCCAGACACGGGGCTCCAACTCACAAACTGTGAGATCAAGATCTGAGCTGAAGGCGGGTGCTTAACCCACTGAGCCCCCAGGCGCCCCGATTTGTGTGTGAATTTTTAGTATAAATATGGAGGCATAAATCATTGATGCAAATAAAAATGTTTCAGTGAACAGGGCTCAGCAGGTCAACTTTATAACAATTATAAATAAATCTGTTAAAATGTTCTGGACAATGCCAGCATTTAGATTTTTTTTAAACACATAAATTTCCTATTTCTGGCAATTAAGTGGTGCTTGTGGCATTTTTTAAAATCACATGTTGGATTCCATCCATTCACTGCACTTCTCCAACTGGGTTGTCCTACATGCAAGTACCTGTTTTTATTTTTATTTTTATTTATTTATTTATTTAAAAAAATTTTTTTTAAACGTTTATTTATTTTTGAGACAGAGAGAGACAGAGCATGAACGGGGGAGGGGCAGAGAGAGAGGGAGACACAGAATCGGAAGCAGGCTCCAGGCTCTGAGCTGTCAGCACAGGCCCGACACAGGGCTCGAACCCACGGATGGTGAGATCATGACCTGAGCCGAAGTCGGATGCTCAACCGACTGAGCCACCCAGGCGCCCCTAATTGATTCAACTTTTTTTTTTTTTTAATTTTTTTTTTTTTTAACGTTTATTTTTGAGACAGAGAGAGACAGAGCATGAACGGGGGAGGGGCAGAGAGAGAGGGAGACACAGAATCGGAAGCAGGCTCCAGGCTCTGAGCCATCAGCCCAGAGCCCGACGCGGGGCTCGAACTCACGGACCCGTGAGATCGTGACCTGAGCTGAAGTCGGACGCTTAACCGACTGAGCCACCCAGGCGCCCCGCAAGTACCTGTTTTTAAAGCTGTTTTCTGTGCTGTTCCTCTAAGTTTGCTATTAAAATACATTAAACTATTTTTAAAAGTAGATTTTGGACATAATGTTACAAATGATTCTTTTTTTAAAGATTTTATTAATCTCTACACCTAACGTGGGGCTCAAACCCAAACCCCGAGATCAAGAGTCAACATGCTCTACCGACTGAGCCTGCCAGGCGCCCCACATATAATTCTTTATTAACTAATAACGACTATATTTTCTAAGTAGTGATGAGCATACATCATATTTTGAGGTTCCTAAATCGTCTGTAATGGGCTATGAAAAGATCCATGATTTCTATCAGTGATGCGGTCACGGGTACATGTCACATCACTGTGGCTGACTGCCCACGTACATAACTGTGGTACCACATTGCAGTCAGAACCTAGTGAAAACACAGCTGTCATTGTTTCCCATCCAGGTTCACAGACCTCCCAAGTTCTGGCCCCCATGGACTAGATGATGTCTCTGGCACTTTCCATTCTAGCAGCCACTTTTGATAAGGTTTTGGAGTGACAGTGGGGTTTGGAGCTGATGGCCAAGAAAGAATTCTTGAAGACATCTTTGGTGCAAAAAAGGGTGATTTTATTAAAGCACAGGGACAAGACCCGTGGGCAGGAAGAGCTGCACTGGGGTTGTGTAGAATGACTGGTTGTATACTATGGACTAGGGGGAGGTAAACTCAAAAGGGAAGTTTCTAAAGACACTTTCATATGCTGAAGACTCACAGATTACTGGAGCCCTAGCTGTTGTCAAGCTAAGGTGGTTTTTCCCTCTAGCAAAGCATTAACATTAGGAAGGTAAGGGGTTCCTGGAGAAATGTTATACTCTATGTTTGCCTCAAGTATTTGTCAATGGGTTGCAGGTTATGAGGAAATTTAATTTTACCTGCCATTTTCTTCTGCCTTTGTTCCCCACATCACTATGGAGGGGTGATGTTGGGGCTTTAGGAAACGGAGTCTATTGCTTTCTGGAGATTAGGCTATGGATAAGATTGCCTTTTTCTTGTAATTTACTAAGATATTTGTGAACTGATGGAGACTCTATCAGTTTAACCATTAGTTTTCTTTCCTTTCCTTTGTCCTTGGGCAGCCGAGTGCCTGAGGAATATCACACATATCTCACCCTGTGCGCGCGCGTGTGTGTGTGTGTGTGTGTGTGTGTGTGTGCTGGCTTGTACCTTGCCCTCAGCCTGCCTTATGCTCCCTCATCAGCATCGATAAAAGAGCGCGCTGCAGGCCTTACCCCTAGGTTGCTGGCTGACATGCAGTCGCCCCCACCCCCACCACAAGGAACAACTGGACAACGGCCCAAAGACATCGGGAAATCCAGGGCACTGTATAGACGATCAGCACAGAAGGGGAATGGAAAGGAGACAGCGGCTGATGAGGGAGCATGCGACGAGCTAAGGACAAAGTACAGGCTGACACCACTGGCCCCTCACCCCCAGGCGGATTATGTGTGATGTTCCACAGACACTCCTGGCTGCTCTTACAAAGGAAAGGAGTTTAAGTGCTTGCCACAGTGATGTACGGAACTTAAGCAAATGAAAAATGAAATTCCCTTACTGCCTACAGCCCATTGATGAGTCCTTCAAACCGGCAGAGTGATCTACCTCCAGGAGCTCAGCTGCCTCCAGGATGACACTTTGCTGGAGGCAAAAGGGAATCTTAGCTTAACTTTATCCCAGCCTTGAGGACCCTGTAAGTCTACTTCCTTTATCTCAACTCCCCCAAGATATATGCTGGCAATCATACTCCAAGCTTATGGCCCCCAATGTGCATCTGAAGGGTCTCATGACTGAGGTTTTATTAAATGGTAATAAATGGCATTTCCCTAGCAACAGCTAGCCCTTCAAGGTCTTGGAAACCTTGCTTCCAAAATTCCTTAGAGACCTGCTCCTATCCCTGACCCCCTCCAAACCTGAGGGCATGTAATAATGAATTACCAGTCACGACCCCAGGGCAGCTCTTCCTGCCCATGGGTGCTGTCCCCAAGCTTTAATAACATCACCTTTTTGCACCAAAGATGTCTTCAAGAATCCTTTCTTGGCCATCAGCTCTGGACCCCACCATCACCCTAAAACTTCATCAGTGGGGGCTGCTGCTTAGACAAGCGGGAGAGAGGGGCTCCTGGTGAGGATCAGCCAGATCCCAGGCCAAGCATGTGTGCAGTGACTCATCTGTGTGTTCGTATGGCCCAGTGAGGGCCCGCCACATACTCCCAGTCTCACATACCCACGAAGGCGACCAGAATGTGGCACCCAGATGAGCCACCGTAGCAGAAGGATTACTTTGGGTTGAAGGCCATTAAGAAATGGAAGAAACAGAAGGAGAAGGCTCTCTGTCCCCCTCCATCTGTCTCCAAGCAGGACATAAATCTCCACTTATAAAGGTGTTTCGCTCTCCACACCAGGAGAGGATTGCCCGAAGCCCAGAGCCCACAGAGAGCTCTCTGCATGACAGAACTCAGAACAGGCCTTATCTCCCATTCCTTTCCCTGCACAGTTACCCCCTCCCTTCCTCTGTCTTGACACCCTCCACAATGCATCGCTTTTGTGAAAGTGCTTTGCCAACACTGAGGTCTGACTCCTTATTTGGGTCCCCACTACTTTTCAATGAAGGTTCCCATGCCACTTAAAATGATTAATATCAAATAAAATGCATATGCCTTTTCTGTTCATCTGTCTTTTGTCAGTTTAATCAGCAGAGCCCAGCTGCTACCTGCACTGGGGAGGGTGGAGGACAGCTTTCTCCACCCACCCCCCCCCCCCCCCCCGCCCCTGCTATGTGTACTTTGCCCTGCCTGGCTCCAAGCTGGCACTCAGTTTATGCTTTTTCTTTTAAGTTTATTTATTTATTTTGAGAGAGAGAGAGAGCTGAGGAGGGGCAGAGAGAGGGAATCCCAAGCAGGTCTGTGCTTCCCGTGTGGAGAACCCACAGACTGTGAGGTCATGACCTGAGCCGAAATCAAGAGTCAGGCCCTTAACCAACTGAGCCACCCGGGTGCCGCCAGCATATGCTTATTGAATGAATCCTGAGTGAACAACAGTGCAGGAGATATTTTATATTGTGTTGCCCTTCTTAGGCCTTCTATGTCCTTTTACTAGGAGAATCTTAAATTCTTGAGGACTCGGAGGAAGGTTCTCCTAGGGCTCATGACCTGTGTATATGTCAGGCACCTCTGGAAACTGCCTTAGCTCTTCCTCCTGGGGGTGGAGGGGGGAAGTTTCTCATAAAAGTTTCTGGTAAGATAAGGCTTCTTTACGCAAGTTCTCCAACAGATCAGGAGATTTGGGGGACATGTTTTGGGGCCCGATCTATACATGGGAAAAATTGGGTCCCATGGCCTTTGTCAGTGGGAGGCCAGGTAGGGGAGCCCGTTGACCCACATTCTGGACTCAGGAAACCCAGGCACGTGGGTTGCCATGCGGGAGACACAGGGGTCTGGGAGCAAATGTCTCAGGCTGGGCTGGAGGGCCTCACAGGGTGTTCAGAGAGAGCCTCAGGAACAATGCACACACTGACATCCCTGTGGCGGCAATTTAGGAACGAGGCACGATGGGTTTGATGCCTCATTTACTAGACTGCTGTGCGGTGAGGAAAACCGTTCTCTAGAAATGAGAGGAAGAAAAGAGCAGTAGCAAGGGACACCGGGCCTCGCCCTGCTGGGGGACATCCTGGCTTCAGCTGTGATCCGGCAGGTCCTGCCCCTGCTGGCTGCAGCCCTTGGGGGCACGGCCTCTGAGGGCTGCAAATTCGGCTTTCAGGCTCCATCAAAGCATCTCGCTGGGATCACAAGGCCCAGGGAATCCCGACAAGGCATGGCTCCCCTCCACTTTCCGAGGCTGAGTGTGTTCAAGTCCCCAGATGGCACTTCTTGCTTTCCCCAGCTCACCTCTCCCAGTCAGGAGGGAGAATGGTGGCCGCTTTTGAATTTCCTGACTGTGGTGATTCGATAGTCACAAATATGGCTTAAATCCCAGCCTGTGGGGGGCACAGAAATGGAACAGAACGGGAACTGGCTTCCCAGAGCGACTTTCCTCCCCTCCCTCCTTCTCAGCAGCTGCCGGGAGCCCTGTGGCTGAGCGTGTACATCCTGTGCAGGAAGATCACCTTGTCTGCCACCCTTGGGTTTTGTGTTTTTTCTCCCGTTTCTTCTTTTTTCTGCAGGAGTGGGTGAAGGGAGGTAGGGCGTGGAGTGGAGTGCGGTGATCTGAGTCAATTCTGCAGCGGGGAGAGGGCACCTCCCGGCTGCTTGGGAAGGCATCTGGGCCCCGGCCAAGGCTCTGCTGGGCTCCCTGTGTGCTGGCCTTGGTCAGCAGGTAAGTGGGCCAAAGGTGAGTCTTCTCGGGGCACAAGGAAGGCACTGGGCTCCGAGAGAAAGGCTCAGATTGTAACTGCTCCTCACCACTTTCTGCTCTGCAATCAATGGGTCCAGCATCCCAGCAGATCCCAGCTCAGCAGCGGGACCCCTGCCATTTCTCGTCTGAGCAGAAGCACAGCTCGGGACAGAAGGTATGAAGGCCAGGGTCACCTTCAAGTCACTGAGTGAAACCCGTTGACGGGACCAAGTTGCCTTCACTGGGCCAGACCTGGGGGTAACCCTCTGGAAGCACTTTCCATAACTCTCCCCTATGATTGCACTAACTGACAATCCCTTAACAGCGGCACACCTTGCCCTTTACAATCACCACTCTGTGAGTCTCAAAAGGCAAATACACTTGTGAGAGGGAAATGCATTAGTAACTTCATGTTAAGGCATAAATGACCAGTATTGGGTCATTTCCTATGACCAGAAGGGATGGGGTAGGAGGAATAGGGTGCTTTGTGCCTGTCGGGGAGGGGGGAGGTCCCATGGGGTGGGGATGACAGGCACAGAGAGGGCCCTCCCCTCCTCCCCCTTCCCTTCCTCCCCTTCCCTTCCTCCCCTTCCCTTCCTCCTCCTTCCCCTCCTCCTCCTTCCTCTCTCCCTCCTTCCCCTCCTCTTCTTTCCCCTCCCCCTTTCCCCTCCTCCTCCTTCCCCTCCTCCTTCCCCTCCCCCTCCTTCCCCTCCTCCTTCTCCCTCTCCTCCTTCCCCTCCTCCTTCCCCTGGTCCTCCTTCTCTTCCTTCCCCTCCCCCTTTCCCCTCCTCCTTCCCCTCCCCCTTCTTCCCCTTCTCCCTCTCCTTCCCCTTCCCCTCCCCCTCCTCCCCCTCCTCCTCCTTCTCTCTCTCCTTCTCCTACTCCTTTAGCAATTTTTAACTGCATACCTTATCTTTCCAACCAGACCGTAAGGCTCAAGTAATAAAAACTTGATTCTTTTGCATCTTCTGAATATAACCAGTAGCTGGCACAGCACTTGGGAATTACTTGATAAAATCAAAAATATGTTTGAATTCGTCTTTTAGGGAAACTGATCATACATCTCTCAATGGGATCATCTATCTATCATGTTGAGATCTGGCCAGCTAGCCTTCTGAGGTTCGAAGGGCTTTTCAGTGCTCCTCTTTCTCTCTTTCAGCCTGACTTCTATTTTCCATTAGAACTGAGGCCCCTTCTCCCATCTGTAGGGACTAGACAAAATCTTCTATGCCTAGGTTAAAATAAGCCACAACCTACAGCAGGCTCCCCACCAGCCAGCCCCAAATTGATCAAGGAGGGGACAGCTGTGTCCTGATGCAAGTGAGATTTGGGGGCTCAGGGAGCTGGTGCCCCTCGAGTCAGCATCTGACTGCAGACGTGCAGCATTCTCCAACTGGGTCTGTGATCCTCGTTCTATGAGCTACTGTGGTCCTGGGGCAAACTACACGCCCCCGCAACCTCAGTGCTTACGTGTGCACCACGGGGACAGCCCCTCAGGCCCCACCTGCTAGGCAGGGAGCTTTGGGTAGACCTGCCCCAGCTCTTCCCCTTACCATCATGGTATAGAAATTAAAAGTTAAAGGATGATCAGAACGCAGATAATAAAAATGGAGGTGTGCATATCAAAGGCATGGCTAAGTTAGCAGATTGGGGGAAATGGATTGGAAAAAGGAAATCATAAACTTTTTTTTTTTTAACATTTACTCATTTTTTTTCTTTCTTTCTTTTTTTGACGTTTATTTATTTTTGAGACAGAGAGAGACAGAGCATGAACGGGGAGGTTCAGAGAGAGGGAGACACAGAATCCAAAACAGGCTCCAGGCTCTGAGCCATCAGCACAGAGCCCAACACGGGGCTTGAACTCACGAACCGCAAGATCATGACCTGAGCCGAAGTCGGCCGCTTAACCGACTGAGCCACCCAGGCGCCCCAAACATTTACTCATTTTTGAGAGATGGAGAGACAGCATGGGTGGAGGAGAGGCAGAGAGAGAGACACACACACAGAATCGGAAGCAGGCTTCAGGCTCTGGGCTGTCAGCACAGAGCCCGACGCGGGGCTCAAACCCACGGACACGAGATCATGACCTGAGCTGAAGTTGGATGCTTAACTGACTGGGCCACCCAGGCGCCCCAATCATAAACATTTTTGACAGACAATCCAATAGAAAAAGGGACAAAATATTCATACAGGCACCTCATAAAGAAGGTATAAACACAGCCAGTAAACATGTGACTACGTTAGTAGTCATTAGGGAAATGCTAATTAAAACCACAAGAAGATACCCCTACATACCCATCAGAATGGTTCACTTGACAAAGACTGCCAACACCAAGTGTTGGTGAGAACGAGGGGCTGCAGGAACCCCCACACATTTTGGGGAGCATGAAGAGCAGCTCCTTTGACGAACTATTTGCCAGACCATACCAAAACCATACCAAAACCAAGCACGCACAGAACCGGGGACTCACCAGCTATATACTCCCGGCTGGTGCAGAGAGGGGCAGAGAGAGAGAGAGAGGAAGACACAGAATTCGAAGCAGGTTCCAAGCTCTAAGCTGTCATTACAGAGCCCAACATGGGGCTCGAACTCGTGAACCTGAGTTCACGACCTGAGCTGAGATCAGACCTGAGCTGAAGTCAGACACTTTACCGACGGAGCCACTCAGGCCCCCTGAGCAGTCTGCAAAGTGAAAACGATTTGGATGTTCCTCAACAGTAGGATGGACAAATTGATGGTGATGCATTCATACAAGGGAATATCTTATAGCAGTGAGAACAAAAGAGCTTCAACCACACCCAACAATATGGGTAAAACCCACAAACTAATGTTGACTCAAAAACGCTACCTGTGTGAGAATACACATATACATTGTGATTTCATTGGTTTAAAGTTCAGAAGCAGGTGTGCAACTGAGTTGTGATTTTTAAATTTTATTATTAATTTTCTTTGAAAGAGAGAGAGAATGTGCGCGAGCAGGGGAGAGGGGCAGAGGGAGACAGAGAAAGAGAGAGAATCCCAAGCAGGCTCTACACTCAGCATGGAGCCTGAGGCAGGGCTCAATCCCATGACCCTGGGATTATGACCCGAGCAGAGATCAAGAGTCAGACGCTCAACCGAGCCACCCAGGCATCCCTGAGTTGTGATTTTAGAAGTGAGGACAGTAGTTACCCTGGTGTGGAGGCAGAGGACACAGGGCACAAAGGTGAGCTTTGGGGAGGCTGGTGAGGTATGTTTCCCAATCTGGGTGCTGATCCCTTGGAGGTATTCACTTTGTGAAAATCATCAAACTGTACCTGTATGACTTGTGCACGCTTTTGCATGTACGTGTTGGGATTTTTAAGTGGGTATGAATTCTTTGCTGTTCCTCCTATCGAGAGGTGGGAGCTATGTCCCTTTCTCTTGCTTCTGCGTGGGCTTGTGACTCACTTGTAGCCAACTGGAGGTGGTGGGGGTGATGACGTCATTCTTCTGTGGCCAGGTCAGAAAAGGTGCTGTAAAATACAGCATATTAATAGAAAAACTGACGTTCAGAAAGGCCAATGGATCAGAAGACGACTGCCATCGGTAAAGACAGTTTGTCACTCACCGATCCCGAGAAGAGGGGACAGGCCACATCACAGGGGTCACAGGGGAAGCACCAGCGTCAGCCGGGAGACAGAGAGAGGCAGAAAGGTGGGCAAGAACTGCTGGCGTGATTTCTGCAGGACGAAACCCACGTGAGGCGGGGCAAAGCAGACTTGGACTGGCTAGTTTGGATCATTTCAGGGGGCTCCGGGACACAAGGGCTGCCCTGGTCGTCTGGCATCTGGCCCTGTGGGTGATTAGGGCAGGTGGAGAGTGGCCCAGACAGTCCGATAAAGGAGGTGGTTGGGGTGTGACTGCGGACTGGCTGGTTTACCCTCGAAAAGCACACTCGAGGAATTGGCTGACCCAGGAAGAGACAGTCCCTTGAGGGTCAGCGAGGCCCCAAGACGTGAAAGCATCAAAAGTCAGAAAATAACAGAAGTGGTTAATGCACAGAGCGTCCACGTCGCTTCCGGGGCACTTTTCAAGCCTAAGGCGGCCGTGAAAGAAATGCAGTTCCCTTCGGGCTGCTATGCTGAGGAAGCCCAGTCTCGTGAGGAGTGCACGTGAGGGACCTTTAGTTGTGACACCCCTAGCTGAGGTTCCAGCCAGAAGCCAGCACCAACTGCCGTTCATCTGAGGGAAGTCACCCCCACACGGTCCCAGGCTCTGCCATCGAGTAAGCCCCCGTTGTGACTTCCCAGCTGAGGCTCCCAACACAGAGGAGCGGAGAAAAGCCATTCTTACTCTGTCCTCTTCAAATCCTGACTGTGAACATAACGAAGTGTGTTTCAAGCTGCTAAATTTTGGGGGGTAACATGTTACACAGCAATAGCTGCACAGAGCCCGACGTGGGGCTGGAACCCACGAACCGCGAGGTCATGACCTGAGCCGAAGTTGGGCCCTTAACAACTGAGCCAGCCAGGAGCCCCCAAAGTTTACCTAAAAAGACATAGGTTTTTCATTTGCGTGTTGTTTCAGCAAATTTATTACTACTACAGAGGCATAGCCCCACAGATGCCATATTATGTTTTCTTTTCTTTTTGTCTCCCCAAGGACCTCAGTGACATGACCGCCAGCATGGCTGACCCAAGCCGCCTCCTCCACAATGCCAGCTCCTGCCTTCCTCACTCCCCACCCCGGCAGTCAGTGTGACCCTCTCTCTGTTCTACACAGCCCTCTTGGTCTTCAGTGCTCTGGGAAACATCCTTGCCCTACGCCTTGCCCGTCAAAAGGGCAAGAAGATCAACTCAACGGGCGTCTACTTGGTCCAGCTGGCAGCGTCTGACCTCCTGTTCACACTGGCCCTGCCTGGAAGGATCACTTACTACCCGCTGGACTTCAGCTGGCCTTTTGGTGAAGGGCTCTGCAGGCTGACGGCGTTCATCCTCTACGTGAACACCTACGGGGGGGTCTACCTCATGACGTGTGTGAGCGTGGACCGTTACCTGGCTGTGGTCCGCACCCACCGGTGCCCCCAGCTCCGCGACGCTGGCCGAGTGCGGCTCGTCGGTGTGGCTCTCTGGGCCCTGGCGTCGCTGCAGACGGCACCCTTGCTCTTCATCCCCGTGACCAAGCCCGTGGCAGGCAAGCCGACCTGCATGGAGTATGACAGTGTTGAGGGAATCCTCAGGCTGCCCCTCGTGGTCCTGGTGGCCTGTGCCATAAGCTTCTGTGGGCCAGCGGGGATCATACTGTTCTGTTACATGAAGATCGCCTTGAAGCTGTGCAGGATGACCCGGGAAAACCCTCTGAGGAGCCAGAAAGGCTGCCACCGGAGGGCCCGCCCGCTCACCCTGGTGGTGCTGGTGG
Organism: Panthera tigris; assembly: GCF_018350195.1. Classification (NCBI taxonomy): domain Eukaryota; kingdom Metazoa; phylum Chordata; class Mammalia; order Carnivora; family Felidae; genus Panthera; species Panthera tigris. The sequence continues at coordinate 69,976,749 of NC_056660.1, read as the reverse complement.
CCGTGCTCGTGTGTTTCAGCCCCTACCACCTCACCATCATCCGGTTCACGCTGAGAGAGATGCTCCATCCGCCATCTTGCCCAGGGACTGTCCCTTCAGCTCACCATGCCCCTCATGAACATGAACGGTGGCACTGACCCCATCATTTACTTCTTTGCTTCCACACGGTACAGGAAATGGCTCCTCAGCTTCTTAAAACTCAGAGCGTCAGCGTCTTCCTCCTCTCCCACCCAGGGAAAAGCTTCCTCAGAAACACGGACTATCAACCAGGCTGGGGGCTCAGTGCCCTTAGAAGAGAATAAGGTTTAATGACTCACCGGCTTTGAGACTTTATCTAGGGAGGGGGGCAGGACTGGGGACCTGAAGCTTATATAATTTGAGGGGTGGGTTCTTTAAGAAAAAGAATACAGGGGAATAAATGCAAAATTAGGTACAGAGTCTTGGATGGTTAGGTGGGGGCCCCAGAGCTTGAACTTGACAGCTTCAGGATGTAGCACCTCTCATGGACTGAAATAAAGAACAGGGGGCTCCTGGGCCTCTGAAGGTGGGGGGGTGGGGGGAGATAATTTGCATAATAAATGCAGAAAAGACCAAAAGAACGAGGCTTCGAGTTTGGGGACGCAAATGTTGTAAAGAGCAACAGTGCCCCTCCCTCCGAGGCAGAGTTTGTAAAAGCTTAAAGTTAACATTCACAAAACGCCAAGGTTTCCCCGGAAATGTCAGAAAGCTCTGGGGACGCACCCGAGCTCCGGACCTGGGGGCGCGCGGGTCCGGACGGAGAGGAGTGACAGGGGCGCGGGGGCCGGGCTCCCTGTGCGGACCAACCTCGTCCCCATTACCCGTGCGGCGGGGACACGACAAAGCCCGGGAAAGCGCACGGGTTTCTCACTAGCTGAGTGCCTGTGTGGAAGCGCTTATCCAAGGGACCGTTGTTGACAGGCGATCCAGACGGACCTTTCATTGCACCTTCCCGACTTGAGAGCGACTTGCGGCGCGTTTGGACTGGGGCGATTTGCGCAGGGCCCTGCTCGGCGGCGCGTCAGCCGCCCCCGCCCATCCCTCGGGTCCCCGCCCCCAAGCCGCAACAGGGGCTCTCCGCGGAGTCGTCAGTCCCTATCCCACAGTGACCTTCCGCTCCCGATGCGCCGCTTCGTGCATCTCGCAGTTTCTGACGTCTGGGGCACATGACTCTCCTCCGCCTCCAGTCTCGAGCTCTGCTCTCTGGAAGGGGTGTTACTTGTCACCTGGGCCTGGCGCTCCTGAGCCCGGCTGTGGCTGAGCCCTCTTGTCGCTGTCCCCCCACAGTGCAGGGCGCCTCCACCTGTAAGGAGAGGTGGTGCTCAGTCCGTTCTCACTGGTTTAGGCCACGAGGATAATTCCTCTCTTGCAGTCGGGTACACTGCACCCCATCAAGAGGCCCCAGGTGGGACGGGGGGGCGCTCAGGGCACAGTTCAGGGTTGCTTTTCCTCCATTCTGCCTCGGTGTCTGACTCCACTGGGCTCTGAGCAAGGAGGACACTCAGCTTTTGAGTTACCCTCGGACACGATGGCCGTGTGACCCTCTGGACAGACAGGTCCGGGCATAGATGTCACTCTGGGGACACGACGGCCAAGTGCTCAGTGGAGGCGCTTCTGGCCTGCTGAGGTAGGGAGTGGGGGTGGGGGGGTACCACAGGCCTAAAGAATTTGGAACTCTGCCCTTGGGGTCCTGTGCATTCACCATGCAAGAGCTCCCCTGAGAGCCCCCCCCCCCCCATGTTGAGTAGATCCCAGCTGCCCACAGTGTGTGCCCACACCTGGCTGGAGTGCAAAGCTTCCACTTCCACGCTGTTTGCACTAACCCACACTTATCAAAGCGGGGGAGGAGGTGGCAAGAGGGGGCCTGGCTAGCCAGCAGTGTGATGAGGCGGTGGGAGCTTGGTAACTAGGAGGCCTCCTCCTTGGAGACCGGCTGCCCAGACCTGCCTGACTTCGGCCCTTTCTAGTCCTTCTTGCCATTCTCTGGAGTTTCTCATAACCGGTCCACCCTGACACCGGGCTTCTCAGCTCCAAACTGCTCAGGTGGTTTACTGGGGCACATGGAAGCAGGACGAAGGCACAGCCAGAGGGCACTGGGGAATAAAACAAGATCAGAAAGGAGGACCAGGGTTGAGAGATGCAGTGGCAAAGAGGCAGGGACAATGGGTGGGGGGAGGGAGCCGGGCTGAGATGCACCTTTGGTTTGCAAAGCCAGCCACAGGTGGACAGGGATGGCTTGCTCTTCAGAGGTGGTTTACTAAGTGGGGCATGTGAGTTCTGAGGGCTGGACTCGCCAGGGGTGCTCCCAGGCCAGACTCTGAGTGGGAATCCTGAGCTCAGGGAGTCAGGAGGGCAAAGTGTCCTGTTGAGGACTCCTACCCTCACCTGGGCCTCCTTTTCCTGTCTGTAAACATTGGGACCCCAGCACCTATCACATGGGGTTATTACTGGTGGGGGGTGGGGGAGGTCCACGAACCAACTCATGTGTAAATCACTTAAAACTAAAGAGATGGAAGGGCACATGGGCAGCCCTGTCGGCTAGGTGACCGACCTCAACTCACGTCAGGATCTCACCGTTCGGGAGGTCAAGCCCCTCGTCGGGCTGTGTGCTGACATCTCAGAGCCTGGAGCCTGCTTCAGATCCTGTGTCTCCCTCTGTCTCTGCCCCTCCCACTCTCATGCTCTTGCCCGCTCTCTCTCTCTCTCTCTCTCTCTCTCTCACAAAAATAAATATTAAAAAAAAAAAAAAAAGCTAAAGAGATGATTTAAAATGAAAATGGACTGTGGCCACTGCAGTGTTCTAAGTGGGCTGGCACAAGTCACAGTAGTGGGGATATACGTCCCATCATTACTGGGGCTGGAAGGTTGCAATGCCTAGGCCACATCCTGCCCCCTAGTGCAGTGGTTCTCAAAGTGTGGTCTCTGGACCAGCAGCACCTACAGCCTTGTTAGAAATGCACATTCTCAGGCCCCACCCCAGACCCACCAAAGCAGCCCCTCCATGGCAGGGGCCCAGCACTGTGTGTCTGAACAAACTCTCTGGGCAATCCCCCCCCACCCCCCTCCCGGGAGACTTCAGGCGTCATCCTTCTTGCCCACAGTGTTACTTTGCTAAAGCTACTGTTACAAAGTACCATCAACTGGGTGGATTAAAACAACAGAAACTTACCCTCTCACCCTTCTACAGGCTAAAAGCCCCAAACTGGTAGGGCTGGTTCCTTCTGAGCCTGTGGGGGAGAATCTGTTCCAGCCTCTCCCCAGCTTCTGGGGGCTATCTGGCGATATTTGGGGGTTCTTGGCTTGTAAAGCATCACCCAGATCTCTGTCTCCATTTCCACGTGGCATTCTCCTGGTACGTCTCTGTCTTTACCGAGGTCTTTTCATAAGGACACCAGTCATCTTGGGTTAGGCCTACCCTAATGACCTCATTCATTTTACCTGGATTATACCTGCCAAGAACCTGCTGCCAATTGTGGTCACATACCCAGGTACTGGGACTTCATCCTATCCTCGTGGGGGAACAAAATTCAACCTATAACACCCATTTCTGAACACCCCTGTTTCCAGACTCTTCTGAGCCCCACCTCCATCCCTAACTTCTCCCCAGCTCTAAGCCCTCACACTCACTGTGAAGGTGAGGTTCGGCAGAAGGGGTGAGAGGGTCCTGTTTTAAACCCCCGTTGGAGTTTAGCTATCATGGTTTATTTTCCAGGCCCTATCAGGATAACCCCATGCCAAGATGGAAACATCAGGGTCTCCTCACCCTCCACATGGGAGGCCAGTCCAGAGTATGCCAGGAGGCCCAGGGCAGCCCTGAAGGTCAAGGCCCTGTGATAAGGTCACCGGGTCCCATTCCCTGGGGGTGGACAAAAGGTGTCCAACCAGCAGAGGTGTGCAGGGGTTTCTGCCACTGGGTGGAGGGTTTCATGATGACTTCTAGGAATCTTAATCACTTGACATTTTAAGGGGGAAGAGCAGAGTTTCATAAATCAAGTTTGTAGATACCCAAATGTTCCTATGGCCTCTTGGCTTTCTCCAGAAAACATGTTTTCACTGAGAATCACATTTCCTTGGGATTTTGCTGCATACCACAAGTTACCCACGATTTGGCTTTCACTACAGTTTTCTTTCTCACTTCACCAAGTGACTGTGTACGGGACAGACACGGAGACTGAGAAGCTCGTCTGGCGGGTGAGGGTTGTGGGCAGCTGGGCTCAGGGCCAGGCCTCGGCCCCCTCAGACACCCCAACCCTGTAGTGCACAAGTCAGATCACACTTCAGGCCATAGGAATCCCTCGTGACATGGATGTCCTGGTTCCTCTGTAACCACTGAAGTCTCGAAAGCCTTGTTTTCTAATGGCAAAGGTCTACACCACCTTCCTGTGCCCACATTCTTTGATCCCAAGAAGCCCTGAGATGTGTTCTGTTGCCTTAACAGCCCTGCAATGGCTGTGGGAGGTGGTCTGTCCTCGGGAGGCAAGGAACCCTCTGTTTGCTAATGCCTGACATTATTCCCTTTGCTAGGCTGCACATAGGGGGTGAACTGCTGGAAACTTTGCCAGAAAGTCCCAGTAAACACTCATCAGCTGAATCCACAAGTGACTTCTCTCCCAGCGCACAGAGATGATGGTGAGCCCGTGCAGAAAGGGCAGGCTCTTGGGAGTGGGGCGGTGGGGAGGCGTCTGGGAGGCTCAGTCGGTTAAGCACCCAACTCTTGATTTCGGCTCAGGTCATGATCTCACAGTCTGTGGGTTCAAGCCCCACAAGAAACGGCAGGGGACACCCCACTTCTGCAGTGAGTTCCAATTCTGTCTCTGGGCCAGTACTCCGCTTCATTAGTTCACACATTTATCAAGTATTAGCCCAGGGGAATATGGGGACATGGCCCTTCAACCTCATGGATTGTGTAGACCAGCAGGTGCCCACACAACTGCAATCAGACGACGACAGGAGAATGTGTTCAGTGTTAAGTGGAGACTCAGACAATGGGAGAAGAGAATGGGGAGGCTGTCTGGGAGGGCTCCCAGGTTTGGGGCTGGAAGATCAGACGGATGGTGGTATCATTCCCGATAGGGAATCCGGGGTAAGATATAGTGTGGGGGTGGGAGAAGGTGGGCAGGCATATGGAGGTGTCCAGTACAGAGCAGGACATATGAGGCCTGAGGCCGAGAAGACAGATTTAGGGAGATTTGGGAGGCCTGAGGTGGACAATATTCTTAGAGTTGAGGGAGCCTGTTGTACAACGTAGGCTTTATTACTGTTCAGGAATGGTGGGGCTGACAGGTCAGCAGACGCTTGCCATTGAAAAGCTAGTTACGTACGGTTTCCAAGAGGAGGGGGTGCGAGGCCACATGCAGATGCACCGGTGTGTGTGGGGGGGTCAGTGGTCAGAGGGAACAAGGGGAAAAGAAGCAGGAGCCTTTGTTGTGCTTCCCAGAGGCACAGTAAGGAGATTTGGGACAGGCCAGCTTGAATCACCATGCATCTGATTGTGGCTCTGCAGGGTGATGCCAGGGCCCAGAGTGGCCAGAAGCCAGATGCTAGCAGGCTGAGGAGGTGGGGTCAGCAGGTGTCCAAGCATGCCTCAAGAGACTGGTCTCTAAGGATGAATTGGAAGATGGGGTAGGGAATGAGGAATGGGATTTTTGTTTAAACATTTATCACTCTTTTTGTTGTTGCTGTTATTTGTTTTTGAGAGAGAGAGAGAGAGAGAGAAAGAGCAGAGGAGGGGCAGAGAGAGAGGGAGAGAGAGAGTCCCAAGCAGGCTCTGCACTGAGAGCAGGTGAGCCCGATGTGGGGCTCAAATTCACAAACTGTGAGATCATGACCTGAGCTGAAATCAAGAGTCAGACGCTCAACTGAGCCACCCAGGTGCCTTGGGATTTTGTTTTTTTTGGGGGGGGGTAATCATAGAGAAATTGTTATGGTTTCAGTCTCGAAAAGGAAGGAGTCAGAGAAGAGGCTGAAGGTGAGGACACACAGAAGGAAGAAGACAGTGGAGAAAGTCTCTGGTGACCATTTTAAAACAAAACCTTTTTTCAGGAGGAGAGAAGGACGGGGTTTGGAGGCACAGGCACAGATGGTTTCCAGGTTCATGAGAACAGCTCTTGACTAAGGTCGGCCAGTGCAGTCACATGACATTAAAGATGCCAGAATCTTCAGCATCCAGTCAAAATCAGGTGGTAGCTTATTATTAGTATCATAACACATGAAGAATATTCCACAAATATGCTATTTCACAGTTTAGGAAGCAGGTCCACACTCCCATGGGGACTGCCAGCCAAAGCAACCCTCTGAGGTGCCTGGAGCTGGGCAGGTAACACTCTCACTGCATGGGAAGGCCATGGCCATTGGCAGTCACACAGCTGATGGGGCCCGCGGAGTCCCGCCTGGAAAGGCCGCATTTCTTACACACTGGGCTGCCTCTGCAGCGTATTTGTTGGCCCAGTTATAACCAAGCTGGGAAGCAATGGCTGCCCCAGCGATCATCGTCATGGAGTGGAGTATGGAGGGTCATGTCGTCAGCAGTAGCATCCTTCATTCTGTCCTTGAGAAATTTGTTATGGGATGATATGCATCCAGCCAGAATTCATGGTGAGGTCCCAACCTCCAAATGGGACTGCATTTGGAGACAGAGTCTTTATTTTTATTTTTTTTAATGTTTATTTTTGAGAAAGAGAGACAGTGGGGGAGGGGCAGAAAGAGAGGGAGAGAGAGAGAATCCCAAGCAGGCTCCAGTGCAGAGCCCGACGTGGGGCTTGATCCCACCAACTGTCAGATCACGACCTGAGGCGAAACCAAGAGTCGGACGTTTAACTGACTGAGCCACCCAGGCGCCTCTGAGACAGTCTTTAAAATGAGGTCGTTTGGGGCACCTGGGTGGCTCAGTCGGTTGGGTGGCCAACTTCGGCTCAGGTCATGATCTCGCGGTCCATGAGTTTGAGCCCCGCGTCGGGCTCTGTGCTGACAGCTCGGAGCCTGGAGCCTGTTTCAGATTCTATGTCTCCCTCTCTCTGACCCTCCCCCATTCATGCTCTGTCTCTCTCTGTCTCAAAAATAAATAAATGTTAAAAAATAAAAATAAAAAAAAAAATAAAATGAGGTCGTTAGAATAGGCCCTAATCCAACAGACTGGCGTCCTTATAAGATGAAATTGGGACACAGGAACACACAGAAGCAAGACCACTCAAAGACACAGAAGGTGGCCGTCTGCAAGCCAAGGAGAGAGGCCTCAGAAGAAACCACCTAGCTCACCTCTTGGTCTCAGACTCCCAGTCTCCAAACTGTGAGGACAAAACTTTTGTTGTTTAAGCTGCCCCAGTCTGTGGTACTTTGCTACGGCAGCCCCAGATGACTCATATGGTATTTTTAACCTTTCTACTTGATTTCAGGAAAGGATATGGATCCTGCTCTTTTCTGCAAACTTCACACCTCCTACCACCTGTTGAAAGAAAAGGAGAAGCCCAAATACACCAAATGTTATTTTTCCCACTTATTTTTCTTAGGCACCTCTAAGAGCTAACAATGTGTCACATCTGATGTGAGCATGGCGTTTATGCCGGAGAGTGAGCCTGCTTTTGCGTCTCGCAGGGCCGATGACACGCGGTGTGAGGTTAACTGGCGGCTGGAGCTGGAGGAGGTGCAGGCACCACACACAGTACCGTTCTGCTCACATTCTCTCCCTGGGTCAAGTGGATGTCCTGGATTTACTGAGAAGCTTTCGTGCAGAGCCCCTGCTCATCCTACAGCCTAAAGATTATGTTTCCGACGCCCAACTGCCCTACTCCGTTAAGCACTTCTGTGGAAGTCTATTAATCTTATCTGTTGTTTTATCCATGCACTCATCTTTTATATTCTCAGAGTTCTGGTACGTGTGTGGGGATGTGACTGAGAAGGGGAAAGGTAACCACCGTAGCCTCTGATGTCACCTGCCAGGGCAGAGCTGGTGGAACCGGCTTCCACTTGGCTAGAAGAGGAGAGAGGCCAAGGACCCGGAGGCACCTTCCTTGGGAAGTGCAGTCTTGAGAGCTCTGTTACCTCCACCCTTATGGCAAAAGCCCACCACAGCTGGTGGGGACGAAGGGGACTCATCAGATGGGGACCTCATGAGGTGCAGATTCCATGCCTGCTGGGCCCCAAGGAGCCTTGGTGAGTCACTGGCAGTTCTGGAACCTGGTTTCATGTGCAAACAGAGAAGATCAGTCACGATGATCACTGATGTCCTTCCAGCTCTGAGATCTGTGTGATTTCTGTATCCGAGACTTTAAGATGGGTAAGTGCAGCCTGGTTTTCCATGAGTTCATGGGTTTTGCTGTATCTTTAGGGGTTTTCTGTGTGTGTTCTATGTGGGTGGCTTGACTTTGATCACCTGTTTAGCCTCTGGCTGGTGTCTACTTCCTCATCTAGGAAAAGAGTGAATGGTGTGGGGCCGGGCTCACACAATGCTGGGGACAGAAACCTGAAGAAAGAGGGGAGGGGACGGCAGGTGGTGGAGCCAGGGAGAACAAGATAGGGATACGGGCTCAGGAGCTAACAAGTCAGCTACCGTGCAGCCGTGAGGACGTCCTGCCTTGAACCCCATGTGGGAGGCAGGGAGACCAGGCACGCTGCTCCCCGGGGCCCAGCAAGATCTTGGTGTTGGAGCAGGTGAGACGCTGTTACTCATTCAGTGAGGCCAGGGCAGTGGGGTGCGGGCAGGCATCTAAGAAGCAGAATAAGAAATCAGGGACAGAGGCCCCTCAACATCCTAATGCTGCCTTTTGGGGGACCTCTTTGGTGACTCTCCCTTATCTGAATGACTTTCTCCACTGTTCGCGGTGATTGTAGCTATGATGGAAATTCTCTCGGCAGATTGCACTCAGCTCGGGGGAAGCGTGGGTCTGAGGGTCGCCCACACCACACGTGTGCCAGTGGCCGGTGGCCTCTCCTAGCCCGTTCCTATGTCCCCAGTGGTGTGTCATGCTCACAGAGACACAGCTGTGGTTGTTCCCAAAGCTTCGCGTGTCAGTTGTTATTGAAATTAAATAATTTAAGTAATTATTATGTAAACTGATAAAGTACACAGGTGAAAAGAGCTTTATTTATATGTTTGTTTATTTATTTATTTATTTATTTATTTATTTATTTATTTATTTAACAGAGGGAGAGAGAGAGAGAGAGAGGCAGAGAGGGAGGGAGGGAGGGAGGGAGAGAGAGAGAGAGAGAGAGAGAGAGAGAGAGAGAGAAAGAGAGAAAGAATCCCATACAGCCTCCACACTGTCAGCGCAGAGCCTAACATGGGGCTCAAGCTCATGAACCGTGAGATCGTGACCTGAGCTAAAGTCGGATGCTTAACCAATTGAGCCACCCAGGCGCCCCAAGATTTTTTCCCTCTTATTTTTTTAATTTTAATTTTTTTATGTGTGAGACAGAGAGAGAGTGAGGGTGAGAGGGGCAAAGGGAGAGAGAGAATTTTTTTTAATGTTTATTTATTTTTGAGAGAGAGACAGAGACAGAGCATGAGCAGGGGAGAGGCAGAGAGAGAGGGAGACACATGTCCGAAGCAGGCTCCAGGCTCTGAGCTGTCAGCACAGAGCCCAACGCGGGGCTCGAACCCATGAACCGTGAGATCATGACCTGGGCCGAAGTCAGACACTCAACCGACTTAGCCACCCAGGTGCCCCGGGAGAGAGAGAATCTTAAGCAGGCCCCACATTTGTGGAATCGGGGCTCAATCTCACAACTGTGAGACCATGACCTGATTGCAAATCAAGAGTCAGACGCTCAACTGACTGAGCCACCCAGGCACCCCAGGAGCTGTTTTTATAAGAACTAAGTGCAATGCTTTGGAAAGTTTCATGGATGTAAACTGCTAACAGAACCAAATCTGCTGTAAAAATAGGTATGAGTGTGACAACTATGAGACATCAGAAAAATGTAAAAACCCAGGATGAAATGCACTCCTCTCTGATTGCTTCACTGAGTTCCCATGCTAGCTGTGATAGAGATCCAAAGTGGGACCTGTAATCCGTGCAATATGGGTGTGGATTTTGAAAGGTACAAGCTTCTAATCAGCACAACTATCATTAAAAATAAAAAGGCCTTAGCTCCAGCAACACCAGAAGATTGATGAATTAATTACACTGTCATGCTCTAACTTAAAATATTTAATATATGGGTTCTATATACATATACATGGGCATATATATTCACATCCAACATTAACTGAGTCAGTACCAGTCCCCAGCTTAAGGTAGGAGAGCTTCTGGGGCGCCTGGGTGGCTCAGTCCATTAAGCGTCTGACTCTTTATTTTGGCTTGTGTCGTGATCTCATGGTTTCTGAGTTTGGGCCCCACATGGGGCTCTGCACTGACAGCTCAGAGCCTGGTTAGGATTCTCTTTCTCCCTCTCTCTGCCCCTCCCCCACTCCCACTGTCTCTCTCTCCCTCTCTCTCTCTCAAAATAAATAAACGTAAAAAAAAAAAAAAGATAGGTGGGCACCTGGGTGGCTCGGTTGGTTAAGCATCTGACTTTGGCTCAGGTCATGATCTTGTGGTTCATCGGTTTGGGCCCCGGCTCCAGATTCTGTGCTGACAGCTCAGAGCCTAGAGCCTGCTTCAGATTCTGTGTCTCCCTCTTTCTCTGCTCTTTCCCCCATCGTGCTCTGTTTCTCAAAAGTGAATAAATGTGAAAAAAAAAAAGAGATAAGAGAGCTTCTGCCATGTGCTGTTTCTATTAAAGATAGTGGCCATTCTTTTAGAGGCTAGAGATTTATTTTATTTTATTTTATTTTATTTTATTTTATTTTATTTATGTGAATAAATTAAGCAATATATCCTTTTTTAAGATTAGAAAAAAAATTTTTTTGGTTTATTTAGACAGAGAGAGACTGTGGGTGCATGTGAGCGGTGGGAAAGGCAGGGGCGGGGGGAGAATCTCAAGCAAGCTCCACACTGTCAGGGCAGAGCTGATGTAGGGGCTCGAACCCACAAACCATGAGATCATGACCTGAGCCGAAACCAAGAGTTGGACCCCCAACAGACTGAGCCACCCTAAGACTGAGCCAGGTGCCCTAAGACTGTAGTTTTAAGTCATCTCTATATCCAGCATGGGGCTCCAACTTACAAGCCTGAGATCAAGAGTCACCTGCTCCACTGACTGAGCCCGCCAGGCGCCACCTTATTGTGTCCTCTCTCACTCACTCACTCACTCACCCATTGGATGCCTGGCGCATGCGAGGAAAGCACAGCTCTTGCCCACAGGGGACTTATTACGGTTATTTCAGCCCTTGCAGGGAGGCACCCAGCAGAGAATCACTGGCGGTAGCAGAATCGCTGGTTAGCTGTCAGGTACACCAGGAGCATCTCTTAGCTCGGCTTCTAGGAGGGTCCCCTTAGAGGGCTGGGCCTGTGCTGAATGCTGCCTCCTGTTCTGTCAGGTGCTGGCTATGGGTCCCTGGCCCCTGACGCCAGGCCTGAGGAACCAGCCCCTCCCTTAGTCCCAGCAGATCCGTACCCTGCACCTCCATGAGGTGGAAGGCTCTAGACCCCATGTGGCTGCAGCATATGCAAGGATCAAGGTGGGTTAATTTCCACCCGAACCACAAGCCCAGGCCGGACATCACAGTCCAGGGGTGGCCTGGCTCTGGTGCTCCTTAAGGACGTCTCTACCAGCTTTGGGCAGGAGGGATAAGGTTTGAGCCCATGCAGGAATCTCCTGGAAAGCATCAGAATTCCTGGGTGAGTCCTGAGGAAATGCTGTGCTCTGCACCCAGCCCCAGCAGGGGCTTGGCCAGAAGTGTCCTCACGGAAATGAGGGTGGGGGTGTGTGAGAAGTTCCCTTGGTGCTATTCCTCTGGGCTGCAGCCACACTCCACTGGCGGGGGCACTCCCAATGTAGGGGTGCACTAAGCCTCCTTGTCTGAACCCCCAGAAGTCTGCAAGCCCTGAAGAGGGATGCAAGATTTGTTTGGAAGGTTTGAACTTCGTATCGAGGATTTTATAATACAGAGGTGTACATATAACAGCATCTATGTAAGATGTTAAAAACAGACCCTCCTTTGCTCCATACCTTCTCCACTTCCTTCCCCTGCCCCCAAAATAATGATAACCCCCGAATTTGTTTCTATCATTTTGGAGTGGTTTTGAACTCTGAATTTAGAAATGTCGTTAAGTATTTAACATGGCTCCTCATACAAACAATCAGGATCAAGAGGCTGGGAGTGGGTATTTGGCTCTATTTGTTGTTCTGTCCACATTCAGCCTGTCTCTTCCCAGACGGGAAAAGGGCTGGCCTTGGCCTGCTGGCTTTTCCAAGTATTTCCTTGACTTTTTTTTGCTTAAACAAAATAAGTGCGCTTCCTCCTTTTAAACAGGTGCTCAAGGCAGAGGCGGATGTGGACATCACATTCATCTTTGTGCAGATTTAAACACAACCTGGTCCCCACCTGCTGAGGAGGCAACATCTTAGCCACCACATCCCCTGGTGTGCAGATGTGGCCTGTTCTGGAAAGACTTCTGTGATTCTTGCAGCTTTATGCATATGAAAGACGGGTTAGTTCATAGGGACAGAAACAAGGGTTTTACAAGATCTGCACACATAGTAGGAGGCCGGACAGTTTTCAGATATAATGCAGCACTTCTGTCGAACATCATTACAAAATCTCACAATAAAACCTCTATACAAACAGCTGTTGAGACAGCAAAAGAGCAAAACCGACCACGGTCCCCTGCGAACAGGATGACAGAAAAGTCAGCTAGCTGGGCTGTTGGGGCACCTGGGGGCACAGCACATCTCTGAAGGTGCAGGGGGGACAGGAGAGGAGCTAGGAGCTGGGACCCCCTTTCCCACCGTGAAACAGGCCCTCAGCTTTGGTGTTCCCTGTGGCTTTCTGATACATTCTCCTCTTTACAGCCCAGCCTAGCAAGGGATTACCTGACATCTGCACTCTCAGTACTTAATTCAAGTGCTAAATTCAGAATAAGTCTCTAGAGACTGGCACCACAGGAAATCACAGCCTCTGTTTAAAGATTCCAAAGGCATCAGGAGTGCCTGGGTGGCTCAGTCGGTTAAGTGTCCGACTCTTGACTTTGGCTCAGGTCATGATGTCATGGTTCCTGAGCTGGAGCCCTGACTCCGCCTCTGTGCTGATAGCTCGGAGCCTGCTTAGGATTCTCTCTCTCTGCTCCTACCCTGCTCTCTCTCTCTCTTACTCTCAGACTAAATCAACTTTAAAAAATGTTAAAAAAAAAAAAAAAAGATCTCAAAGGCATCAAATCCAGTCTGCCACTTGGGTTCCACCTGGCCACCGTGGAAAAGATAGCACACTCAGCTTTGCTGGTGGAAGCCACGTCAGCCGGGGCACTGAAGACTGAGCAAAGTGGCAGAAATCCAACTGAATGGGGTTCTCACATGCCTGGGCTGAGCACTGGGGATTGTGGAGGTTTTCTCTGGTGTGAACCACTGTGGGTGGCTGGGTTACCCTGCAATCTTTTTGCTGATGTTCCTTTTGCAGCAGCCAAGTGGAGGCCCTGGGATGTCTGGGTCCGGCCACGGCAGGGGGCAGGGTGGGGTGGGGTGGGGTGAATAGGGGGGTGGAGGGCGATACCCTCCTGGACAGCCTTGGAGCAGTCCCAGGGTCCCTAAGGCACTCTTGTATTTGGGTGAGAACCAGGGCGGGTCAGGGACCCCTGTGCCCTACGCCTTCTCAGGAGCGGCCTGCTCTCTCTGCCCTCTCCCGCCAAGTCTCTCCTCAGACCCCAGGGCAGCTCAGAACAGAGAGAAAGGGCACAGTGTGGGTTGGCCTGAAGGTACTACAAGGGGCGGTGTGTGCTGCTAGTTCCTGGGACCGTCTGAATTTGTCTAAATCTCTCAGGGCTCTGAAACTCCCACGACATATGGGGTCAGCAGACCAAAACACTACAGCTGATCAGCAAAAGTGGCCAACAAGCCTTTATCCACCTCTGGTTGGCCCCACGTCATCCACTCTCCTCAAGCTCCTGGCCCCTCGCCTTCCTGCTTTATTAAGAAGCCAGAAACTAGCACTTGAACTTCTTCAACTTTGCTCAAAGTTTACAACTCACCTCTAACTTCCTTAACTATCTCTGGTTCTGGAGGACAGAAGCCTTCTTCTTCGTTCCCAAGGCCAACCTCTCTTCACAGTTCTGATTATACCCCTTCCAGGGCCTACAGCTCCGGTCTCTCATCACCAATTTGGTTACCTTGACCCACAAGCTGACCCAGGAACAGTGTCCCTGCCCTGTCTCCTCCCTCCACACATTTCCCGGACCAGTGCACACAGCCGACCTCTGCTCTCTCTCCTGTTCTCTGTTCCAGCTCTTGTTGCTGGCATCCGCCATCGCTGGGCTGACACTAACCCCCCTTTCCCTGCAGCACTGCAGATGGGCCCACTATGCTCACCTCCTCCACTAGAAATGCAGGAAACTAACCCTCTTCTTTCCTCTCTCCATATTCTGTCACCTGCCTTCCTCTGTGATCCCCAGAGCAGGACTCCGGATCTTTCCCCTCTTTCCAGATTCATTTTCCACATCTGGTGCCCACTCTCCCAGCCCCCAGGCTCCCAAGCCTTGTCTTGAAATCCCAACTCTACTGGGGCACAGCCATTTAGCTAGTGTGGGTTCTCCATGAGATAGCAAGCAGGTTAGCAAATTCACATGATTCTGGTAAGTCTTCTTACATGAGAGACTGAAGTTTGGGAACTAAAATTTTAGTCTGAGCCAGAAGGCAATTTTGATATTCTTGGTCTGTCCCTTTACAAACACACTACAGGGGTTAGGGGATTCTGAAAAATAAACTTTGATTCTCCCAAATTAAATATCACTTCAGCTACCTGAGTAAAAAAAAAAAAACAACAACCCTCAAGTTTATGATTTAGACCCTGTCATTTGCACTTGAGAAGCACTGTGGCAGAAATCTACACTCAGGGACTCAGACAAAGTTCTAGGTGCTACTGTGGAATGCGTGCATTCACAATTTTATGCTCAATTTCCTTGAAATCATTTTCCTTTTGGAATCCCAAACCCGGTCCAAGCTGATGAATCAGAACTCCAAAGGCAGAGTCTCCTTAATTTGAGGAAGAGGGGGGGTGGTTCACAACAGACAACAACTTTTTCCTTCTTCCTCTTGTCAAGTGGAACTGGCTTACTTGAAAATGAGGCCCGATCTGTTGCTGCCATTTGCACAAAGTCAAATGTCTACATGAACTTTTCTAGACGTCAGGAAACCAAGCCAAAGGCTCGCTGATGCCCCCGCCTGGCACGCGTCACTATGCATCAAACACAAAAGGTTTCTCTTTGCGGGGGTCGGGGGTTAGGGGGGTGTCCCATTAGCCCCAAAGATTTCTGGGGGTCTTGACAGGATGCGGGGTATTTTTGGGTATTCAAACCCGCAACCGGTGGCTGTTGGGTCAAAATCTGCAGGAAGCAGCAGTGGGCCAGCGATGGGAACTCCAGCCAGGTCAAGAGGACGTGCCCAAGACTGAAGAGTCGGATGTGTGTGGGGTTGGGGAGTGGTCGGGATCGGGATGATCTGGGGGGTGGTGACTAGGAAGGTGGCAAAGGCCGGGCAGTCATATGAAAAGGATGGAAGCTAATGGAAACTTGGCAACTACAGGCAGCTGGGAAAGAGGCTGGAAGTCAGGAAAAGCCTGAGGGGGTCTCCCAGCTCTGCCACTGTTAGGTGCAGGGCTGTGGCCACACGGCCAGCACTGCCTCAATTTACACTAAATTATACTTCCTGCCGTGGAAGGGTGCTTGGGCTCCTTGGGCAGGATGAGGGTCTCTGAGGTGTGATCACCTCTGCTTGAGGCCTCACAGTGGCTCCTCCCCGTGGGGCTCTCTGCCCCCATCCTCTGTGAGATGCATGGAGAAGCCTCAGGTGAGTGAGCACTACGCCGGTGGTTTGGTGTGACTTTGCTCAGTGCTGTTTGAGAAAAGGGGCATCGAAGATGGCGGATCTCTGGACGCGGGGCGCTGTCTCCTGGGACCCCTGCACCGGAAGGTCAGGGGTGGATCCAGATGGGCTCAGAGGTTAGTACTTGCATACACCTCTGTGCTGGGAGCCACTGGCCTGGAATGCAGCTGCAGATGCCCGCTGCCATCCCTTCAAGCTGACAAGAGACACTTGGAACCACCTGGGCTCCCAAGTCATCCCAACTCCCCGTTCCGAGCAGCCTGATGCCCTAACAAGCCTACGGATGAGGCCTCACGGGGCCAGCGTTACAGGAACAAAGGGGCCTTTTCTCTCACTTCCAAAGAAAAAAAAAGCACCCAAATCTTCTGAAGAATGATGAGCATTGGCAAAAAAAATGTTTTATATTTGATAAATTACACAGCTTAGAACAAAGATTTAGGTAAGTCGAATAAAAAATACCGCAAAGTAAAACACATTAAAAACTTTATTATAAGTATTACACTTGTCCAAATTTGCATCAATTTGATACATTTCTGCTCATTTTGCAGAACGTAGGAGTCACACAATTGCCTTTCCCACCTCTGCCTCCCTTCGGCCTGGGCCCGTGTCCTCCGCTGTGTGCCCTGCCTGCAGCGGAAGTCCTGATGCGCCCGGGCCGGGGAGGACGCGCCTCCAGCGCAGTGGGCCCTGTGGCTGTTCCAGGGCTGAGCCCCTGCTCTCTCCATCCTGTTTCCACGTCCAGCCTGAGAGGCTAACTGTAGATGTTCTGAGCAAAAGGAACCCCAGCTAAGTTTCACAGAGTTTTCCAGAACCTTGAATCAGTACTTGATGATCATTATTTCTTAATGGAGGTGAGGGAAAGGGAGTTGGAAAGATTCCCTGGACTGAAATGGGCCGGAACAGTGTGGATAGGGTTTGGTTCTCTGTTTCTCCCTTCACACTCAGGCCTGGCCAAGACTGTGTGCAGCAGACATGCCCTGCTCACCCCCTAGGAAAGGTGGACACCAAACAGCCACTGAGGCTTGAAAGCAAATTTGAGGAAAAAAATAGTGATGAGAAAAAGTCCATAAGGAATATTTTGCCATGTTCTTCCTGAATAACATTCCCCTTTGTCCAGTGGTAGCATTTATGATCAGATATAATGTAGGAGGATCCATTATAGTAAAAAGAATATTACAGTAACTTCCCATCAGCGGTGCTATTCAATTGCTTACAGAAACCTGCAACTTTAAACACATCAGGAATGAGTGATGATTTTCCAAACTAAGGAAAATGCCCAATAAAAAAATACAGAAAATACATGCTAGTTTAATGGCAAACTTATTTTCGATACTCTTTTAACAGCAGTGATCTTGGAATTAAGGGAGGAGCAGCGGGGACCGCCCTTTGCCCACGAGAACATGGGAGACCGTCAGCGCCAGAGAGCGTGACCTCAGGCTGATTCAGTAGCGGGGCCGGTGCCCGCCCACTGTGGGCGGCAGCTTGGCCAGTCTGTGTGTCGCTGCCCAGGACCCTCAGTGCTGCAGCAGGAAGTTGGTAGCCACATTCAGGTCATTATTTGAAGCTCTCAGGGCTTCTAAAGCATCACCCCTGGAAAATCCCATCTCCATGAGCCGCGCAACCTGAAAACAAACAAAACCAGAAACGTGATGAGGCTGAGGACCCTGCTACTAATCCATCAGCCCCCCAGGTGCTCTTCAGGAGAGTTTTGCAGAGAAGGTTAAAAAAAAAAAAAAAACCCTAATTTTCATTTCAGTGTGAAATAGGATTAAAAAAATTTTTTTTAACAGGCACATTTTAAAGTGCTTAACGTATGGCTAATAAGTGTAATTATCTCATTTAACTCTCATTTGAGAGACCAGGAATGAGTCTCCAAGGGTCAAGCGACCCGCCAGGACCAGCAGAGGGTGGACGAGCCCGTGGGGTGTGGCCTGGAAACCCAGTCTGCACAGCAGCCCCGCTCACACGACTCTGCACGCCCTTTCAGCGTCAGGTGGGATTCCCGAGAACAACTTCTCCAAGTCACGTTTCCTTGTGCGTGTGAACAATCGCTTAGTTGAACATTAATTTCTGATGCTGGCAGACACCGATGACAAAAATGTGTGCAGGTTCTTGGAATCACACGGCCAGGGAAAGAAAACCTGCCATGTGAGGTGCAGCATTTGCTAAGGTCCTGGCTGCGGGGGCTCTCCAGGCAGCAGCCATGCGCACCGGGAGGTGAAGCCTGGGGCAGAACCAGGGGGAAGGACGTAGCGAAAGTCACCAAGGGTAGGATGAGGCTTGCATTTTCGTGACCACAAATCCTGAATCTGTAAACACAGAGGTTTCCTGCACTTTCAGCATAGGATTTCCATGAAGCAGGCAGTGCCACTGAAATTTAGGCATAACCTATTTTCCCATTTACAAATAAATGTATTATAAATAGATCTATGACGCCAGACCAGCCAAAGGAAGCTATTCTTTGTACGTATGTTGAAACATACTTTTGTAAGTTTTGTAACACATGTTGAGATTTTCCCCACGTGTGGGTTAAAGAGGCTCTTGTGGACTGAGGACTTGGTCACCACTTCTGATCCTTCCTGTAGAAAATAGTGCCCTTGGTACAAAGTGTATGGAAAATGCCTGATGCTGCGGGGGTCGGGGTGGGTTGTGGGCAGGGCTGGGGGAAAGGAGTGAGGAGGAGGCCGGGGGGGGGGGGGCGGAGGGAGGAAGGTGGGGAGCCCAGTGGGTGGCAGGGGAGGAGATGGGAGTAAGTTCTCTGCCCTGCCCACACCCAGACCCCTCGTCCCTCAAGGAGCCTCAGGGAGACAGATGCTAACCGAGCTGAGCAGAGGCAGACATGCAGGTGACACTTCTGAGAGGCGGGTTCTAGCTCGTGTTTTCCAAACCGAGGCTGTGATCCCTCACGAATGCGTCATGAACACTCAGTGGGTTAAGAGGAGCATTAAAAAATGTATGCAGCGAGGGCCCTCCTTCCAGAAAGCTTCCTTTCCGTTCTCCACACGCACACACGTGTCTGCTGCAGGCATCTCTTGCTGTGGGCTGTGGCGAGACACCTGACAGCTGTTTTCTGAAGGGACGCTTGGTGCCTGGGAAAAAGGCCGTCACATGTGGGAGACCCACTCCCCGGGCTGGGGGACAGTGTGGACAGAACGGCAAGAATCTTCTGCTTTCATTTCCTGCTCAAGGAAAGAACCACCTTTCCCAGAGTATCACAAACACTCCCTCACTTACTGGCCAAGATGGACAGTTCTTCCTCCACAGAAGCAGAATCTGCCTCTCGCTGTCATCCGTGGGACTTCAAAGGTCCTAATTTCACCCTTTCAAGTAACAGAAAACAATCCTAGTCCCTTTCCTGGGTGAAGCACTTTGAAGGTCTGAAGGCTGTCCTCCCCCATCTTTCTTGCTCCAGGCCAGCGCCCCAGCTCCTGGTCTGGCTCAGGTGCCGTGGAACCCTCTCCTGCCTTTACTGCCAGGGTCCCTCTACCAGAAGGCTCTTTTCCTCTGCCCTTGGCCTCGGCAGCTCCTCTTCATCCACTGACTCTGGGGGCACCTGGCCCTTTCCCATTCTCCCAGACCAGAAGGAAGCCCAGACAAAAAGTTCTGTGGCTCCACTGACCTGTGTCCTGGGCTCCTTGTCACTGTGTTGTGAGTCTCCTGAGAACAGGGGCCGGGGCTGCTTTCTTCATTCCTGTGCTCCAGGATCCATCTCTGTCCAGTGAAGCGCCCCACCCCCCCACTGCTCTCCCGTTGCTGCTGTCCTGTGCTCGCAGCCCTTGTCACAGCAGTGGAACACTTCGGCAGCATGCACACGTGTGTGTGTGTATGGGCATGTGCCTGTGCTCGTGTGCATAACCACACCATCCCAGTGTGGCCAGTTACCCTGACGCCTACTGAAAACACTCCCTGGGCTTCTCAAATCCTACTCTGTAAGTTTATATTTGATCTTCTGGGTTTAGGACTGCACACATCTGTTAAATTCCCTCTGGTCATTTTCTAGCCAACCAAAACGAAATTTCAGTTTATTTATTTTTAATTTATTATTTTTTTAATGTTTATTTATCTTTGAGAGACAGAGTGAGTGTGAGCAGGAGAGGGACAGAGAGAGAGAGGGAGACACAGAATCTGAAGCAGGCTCCAGGCTCTGAGCTGTCAGCACAGAGCCTGATGCAGGGCTCGAACCCATGAACCATTGTGATCATAACCTGGGCTGAAGTCGGATGCTTAACCAACAGAGCCACCCAGACACCCCTAATTTCAGTTTCAATTCTGTTGTCTCCTAGGTTATTCAGATCCCTCAAAATTTTATCACCCCCGAACTGGAGTAGCAAACCTCTATAATGTCCCCGTCAAATGACTGATGAAAATGTCAAGCAGGCAAAAATCAAAGGTAGGGCCCCAAACTCACTACAGACCTCCCTTTCTATTCAAGTGGCTGACCAACTTTTTTTTTGGTCTTTTCAGAGATTTTTAACTGGTTTAAAGCCCACTTCATATTATTATCCATTCCACATGTCACCAATGTATCTCTTACAGTCGTCAGATGTCTTGATGACATCCTGTGTGAGCAGGAGTAGGGTGGTGTCGACAGACCACAACACTCTTCTTAACACTCAAGTCATCTGATGCTCTATTTTAGGCTCTGCCAGACGTGAAACATCAATTTTGCCATTTGATTACGAGGATCCACATTTTCCTCTTTCCTTGGGGGGATTTCAAACAGTATGACCCGCCCTGCTTTCTCTACCCCGAGCAGCATACTCGAGGACCTGGGCTGGGCACACGTCAAATCCAGGTGATCCTTCCTAGGTCATTTCCTGGACTGAAATAACCTTTAATGACGTTTATTCCAGTAACTGACAGTTAAGAACCACTATCTTTAGTGGAGCTAATGTGGCCCAGGAGGAGGTGGGCAGCTCCACCTGCCTTCTCTCTGTTACCACAAACACGACGCTACCACCCAGCAATGTGGCGGTCCTTAACGACTTCAGTTTGGCTCACGCGACATTCACGATCACCGCTTTGTCACCGTTAGTGCTTCAAGCACAGCTAAAGACTGGCTGCTTCTTGGCACCTCGCCAGCAGGAATAAAAGTATCTATTTGCCAAATCGTGATTCATACCAGAGCTGATGGCGTGTGAGCCAGACCCCCACCGCCAGAAGGTGAGGGTGCTAGGCCACAACTTCCATCTGGTGCTTGAGTCTTCCCTCCACGGACTCTGAATTTGGCTTGGAGGCTGATGATGGGCTGGCCACATAGGCCACCAAGGCACAGCTCCAGCATGGGCTGCACCACCTTGGAGGGGACCCCTCAGGCCTTCGACGGCCGGGTCGTGTCCTACATACATACGCGATGTCGGTGTGGAGAAGCCTTCTCTGCACGTGAGGCTTCCTCCTGAGTTCACTCAGTCTCTCAGAAACGAACAACCACACGTGCACCATTGCTGGTTTTGGCAACTGGGCCGTGTTTTTCACAGGTTTTGCTGAGAAGCGTGTTTGCTGTACTTAGAAGCTTGCGGCAGGCCGCTGGCTGTCCATCCTCTGGAGGCCGGCAACCGTGCCCCTCTAGCCAAAGCTGGCTTTCTGCATTGTTTAGGGGTGAGAAGAAAAGTGTGACTGCAGAATTTTCACGGCGGAACCACCTGGTGCTTTAACCAGATGAAAAAACAAAGTAGAAATAATGTTAACAATTCTTTTTAAAAACTGAACAATTACACTAAGAAAGTGTATCTGTATTGAGAGGGCACCTGTTGGGATGAGCACTGGGTGTTGTATGGAAACCAATTTGACAATAAATTTCATATATTAAAAAAAAAAAAAAAAAAAGAAAGTGTATCTGTACGTTTCCTCTGGTGTCCCAAATAGTAAACATCTAAGGAAAAATGAAATTGTATGCTTGGGCTTAGGAATGTGGACAATAATCAGCCAGAAAAGACGAGAAGCAGAGAGACAGCAGGTTCAACAGGTGTTTTCTAACTGCTGGCATCTCTCAGTGGAGGCTGCCTGGAAGGGGGCTGTGCACCCCACTGCTGTCCTTTCTTGGGAGCTGGTTCAAAGCTCACATCCAGATATAAGAACTGGAGCCGAACTGGGGATCTCCAGCTCCCCTGGGTGGCAGAACAATCTCATTATCATGTAACAATTATAACAATGCAGCCTTTACTTGTCGCGGACTTATAGTTCCCTGTGCGGAGAAGCCCAACTTGCCCAGTGCTAGCGCACTCTGTCATTGTCTCTGTGTGAAGGTTGCATTAGCACGTGAAGCATGAACTCCTGTGCTCAAATGGCAGAAAGAGAAAACCGAGACCTATGCAGACCTGTGGTCAGATGCGCAAATACACACAGGCTTCCCAAAGTGCCCAATTCCTTCAAAGAAAAACACAGAGGAGGCTGGCAGCCATTTTAGATGTTACCCAAGTGCCAGAGAGTCATCCCAGCCACCACTGCTGGGAGGAGTGAGCCTGTCAGTGGGCAGGGAGAGTCTGAGCTCTGGGCTCAGGCCCCCATACGCCATGTATTCACCGTGTGAGTCAGGTGGGCCACTACACCGTGGGCTCTCAGTGCTCCCACAGTCTGGCGATAAGAGACGTGAGTGAAGGACCTGGCCTGGTCGCCTGGTAGCTGGCGCCTGACAGGTGCTCAGTGAGCACGGCCCCCTGTCATAATTCTCACCCTGCTGAAGACTGACTGGCCCAGGTGTGCGAGTCCTTCCCTGTGACCCTTGCGGCCTCAGTTCAGAGGTTCCCACAGCCTGACAAAACCACCCCTGGCTTTGGTTTTCAGCATTCACTTGAGCTGCTTTCACTTTACTTGCTTTATATCCTTTGCTGGTCGAAACACTGATGTGTGTTTTACAATGATCAAGCGGATGCGTGTTCTCAGGGAGCCCCAGTGAGCACTGGGCGGCTGGAAGGAGAGTGTTGGGCAGAAAATCGGCCCTCCCGGGACGCTCGGTCAAACACGGGGTTCAAGGTGAAATTCGCCCTCATGTACACATCCTGCCACAGTTAAACACAGCCACGCCAGAATGATTTGTTACATATTTCCAGTGTTTAAATGGCACATGCAAGAACTGGCCTAAGAAAACTAACATGGTGAGCCCAGATGAAGTAGAAAAGATAGGAAAAATCTTTTCTTAAAAGGTGAGCATAAAATTCTAAAAGCCCACATTATTTTAGTGACTCTTAGAAAACTTTATATTTGTATACATTCTAGCAAATATTCAGCTGTGATGATTATATAAATAATGGTATTTACAGATACTCAGTTCACCTCCCTCCCCATCCAAGGCATATATATTAGCCACATAACACATCAAATCACACTGGAAACCTAATTTGTTTCCTCTACAGGCTGTTTCTTGTCTTTTTAGTTCAGCTCTTGGAATGAGAGCCATCTGTTACCTGATCAAATAGAACGTCCATGGGAAGAGAAAAGTCCATGGTCTTGACTATAAGATAAAAATACAAAAACACCTCCTGATCGGTTTAAGTCAAGTTGTGGACACTATAGGAATGTCATTCATTCACCGAACGTTCACAGACTCCCCGAGGGTCTGTGTGAAGTATCCGCGGTGAGCTGGGATGAGTGATTTCCGTGTTGTCTGTCTTCCCCGGCAGGCAGACGGCGAGCTCCGTGGGGGCTGGGACTGTGCCTGCTGTGTCCCCCACCTGACACAGAGCCTGGCACACAGAACGTGCCCAGCAGTGGCTAGAGAAGGAGTTTCAGTTTAGTGATGTAAGTTCTTTAAGTAACTGACCGTCTGCTGGGGGAAGACCACCAATAAACAGCTTGGAGCCGGAATGATAAAGCTGGTAAAACACTCAGGACGCTGCACACACCCGCTGCCACCATGAGACCTGCAGATGCACACCTGGTGTCTCAGTCAGTCTTGGACTGGCTGGCTTTGCAGTGGTCTGTCTGGGAAACTTACCAAAAAAAAAAAAAAAAAAAAAAAAAAAAGGCCCATAGAATTTTCTGAAAAGCATTTCTTTCAACATTTCTTCTCCATCTTGGAGCACAGTAAGTCCCCTCCTTCTGCTCATGCATCACAGGGAATCTTCTGTCTAAACATTCTCACCACAGAACATCAGAATAGAGTTCATCTGGGTTTCTAGTCTAAACAAAATAATCCTTTTCTCTATTTGCTTTAAACAGTGGGTTATAACATGCAGAGTGTTAGGCCCTCCTGTCTCCCACATCCCTCATTCATAAAAACAGAAGGTGCCTGAGTGTAACCCCAGACGCCTGTCTTCTGTAACTGAAGACTTGGCTTTCTAGAGGAAGGTTCAGAGGTATCTCTGCGTAAGGGTCGGCAATGAGGGGCGGGCACTGGAATTGTAGCCTAGCCGTGTGGCACATCCCCCCAGCGACCTGTGACTCTGCTGGCAGCTCTTGGTCAAGGGCCCCTGGCCCCCCGTGTGCCAGCCCCACACAAGGCAGGGAATGCGGACAGGAGCAGGTGCCGCAGGTGAGCTCTCCCACCACCGATGGCAGTGCTCTGAAGACACACAAGGCAGAATGAGTTTTTCCTAGAATACGTTTTCCAAAGAAAGACCCTGTTGAACAAGAAAAGAAACCTATAGGGATGGAAATAAATCCCTATCAGTTTTCCTTTCCTTAGAAAAAACAAAAAACAAAAATAAAAAACAAAAAACAATCCTCGATGATTTGGGACATGTGGGCCTCCGATCTCGAGGTAATTCTCACTCAAGAAAATAAATGAAGTCCTACTTTGCCTTCTACCGACGATGCAACTACTCTCTGGCACCAGTGAATCAGGATGTTCATCCCAATGAAACATGGCAATTCCTCTCAGTGAC